>NC_077230.1:444442576-446842576 GCF_027887165.1 Monodelphis domestica
CCAGAGATGAGATGTGCCCCCCTGACCTTGGCAGAGAACTCTCTGTCCCACCTTCTGCCATGGAGGAAGGGTGGACCTTTCTCTTAAGGTCCTTGGGGAGCTCAGGCAAGGACAGGGCCAGCGGTACCCCACTTGGCCCAAGTTCAGCCCCAATTGCAGCTACAGGGAATGAGAGTCAGAGGTTCAGAAGAAATCAGCCCAAGAACTGGGCCTGGAGGGGAGACAGTGCAGCCCACTTCCAGACGCCCCTGGTCGGTTCTGGCTGGGAGGAAGTTTCTCCTGGCATCTAGCCTGGCTAGCAGAGGCAAAGACCTAGGTGGCAGAGCCAGGAGACAAGAAGCATTCAGACCCAAGGACTTCCTGACAACTTAAGAAGAAGAAAATGAATGCATGAATGCATACATGAATGAATGAATGAATGAATGAATGAATGAAAAAGTACTGGGTTAGGGAAGCATCTACTTCTCAGGGCTCCAATTTCCCCCTCTGTAAAAAGTTCTTGTTAGGGTTCTGTGTAACCTTTCACCAATTCCTGCAAAATGAGCTGTTTGGCCTCAGGGTCCCTGAAGTCCTTCCATCTCCTTTCGTAGGCTGACTCCTGGCTGCATCTTGACAAAAAATGGCAAGAAGAGCTTCTGTCCCAGAATGAGTGGACTCTGGGGCTCCTTCAATCAGACCATTGCTGGCTTTAAGATTTAGAAAGCATTTTACATATATCCCATTTAAGCCTTATAATTGTCTTGGGAGAGGGCTGTTATTATTAAACCAAGGCAGATAGGGGTTAAACAACGTAACCCAAAGTCATTCAGTCAGTCAGTATCAAAGGTAGGACTTGAACTCACAGCTCTTTGGACTTTAAAACTAACATTTTTATGTTTTACATACTCAATACTAGGGGTAAAGAGTGGGAGATAAAACTTGTGAGAAGGGGATCATAGAGGAATGGCCCCTGAAATACCCCTTCTTCTAGCTCCAAGAATTCTCCACATGCCAAATTTCCCAAGTGAGACAGTTTTACTCTGAGAGATACCTGACCTGGAAAAGGTGACATTGGAGCTTCCCACCTGCCCACTCCTCTTAACTCTGGACCCACCAAAGCTCCTTCCATTTCTCCATACTCTCAGGTCAGAATGCAGTGAGGCCTTGGAAGGGTCACCACCACCTGAATTTGTCCCCAGGCTCTAGCCAGCAGGACAATCTGAGGTGGTACCAGTAGCCATCCAGCCAGTGTCATTGCTACAGGGAAGATGGTGGCCTCACTCTGGAACCCTTTGGCTTTGACTCTAACACAAGAGCTGGTCCTCTGCCCAACAGCAGACAGTATCTGAGGGCCCCAGTGGCTCCCAGAGTCCTAGAATCTTTGCACTTATCAATCATTTTTAATATGTTAAGAAACATCCAAATATAGTTAGACCCTCCATGAAATGTATAATAGCTTTGGGACCTTATGTATCCTGGTGAGAGAATTCTGAAATATATAGATTTTATATATGGAATCCCAATGGAGACTAATATGTCTCCCAATGGATCACAAGAGGGATTATGGGAATTTCACATTAGCCTAAATCCCCCTTTCCCTAAGACAGCCTTTGGATTTTAAAGAGGAAAAAAAGCTTTATCTTAAGATTAAAGCTACTCTTCTCCCCACTTCCTTTTGTTTATCTGTAAACATGCTCCTTAGATGGGGTGGCAGAGAAAAGTAGACATGGGCACTGTGCAGGCATTCTAAAGGTCTTGGAACTCCTGGTATCTGGAAGACCTGCTAATGTCCAGTGAGTTTGGAGTGTTCCAATCAGAGAGAAGCCTCTTCATGAAGACTCTTAGATGGGGATGGGGGGAGCTGCTCCATCCTCCATCTCTTTTTGGCCCGCTTTCATCATTAATAAATATTTCCTGCCATTGACAAGAAGCCATTAGAGGGCATTCCCCTTTTTTTGGTACAAAGGTTTTACAATCAAATTAAAATATCTATGCATGGGGAGGACTGCAGGGAATGGATGGTCCAACCCCATCGGTTAAGTTCATTATATTCAAAGGCTGACTCAGAGTCTTATGATGTTGGGGCTGATTTCTGGAGCCAGCTTTGATTGCTGCCATCTTTTTAGTCCATCTGGAATCATGATAGTTCTCAGAGCATTTTCTCCTGAAGATCTACTTTCCTGGTCCAGGTCATTGGCATTAACTTTCCCTAAAATGGCTTTTAAAAAATCTTAATCTATGAACCTTTAGTAAAACTAGACACCATTAGGTTTTATGTTTAAATATGTGCTTTCATATAATGTTGCTCTAGGTTCTAAAACTACTAATTGTTTTACTGGCCATATTTTGATTGGATGTGTTTTATTTTTAATTAAGTAAATATTAATGATGTTTGATGACTTACTGTTGAAAAAAAGTCATAGTAAATGATTTTTTTTGTTTAACTTATGTTATCAGTCCTTATCAGTCCTTAGATTAGTGTTAAGAAGCTGTGAAATTATATTGTAGGAAGTATATTTTTCTCTCTGTTAAAGTAATAAACTTTATGAAGTAAAGCTTATATGCCAAACAAACAAATAAATCTTGTATGACATTTAAGATCATTTGGAAAATCATGCAATTGTATTTGTTAATAACTGGAATTTAGTGGAGTTGCATTTTTGAAACTACGATTCGCTGTGAAAGTTTATGACAAAGCAGTAGTAAACCCTGTTAAGACATGGAGAGAAAGCAACCATTTAACCGTAGGCTGTAAATGATGAAGATTTTGCTTTTGAGGAAAAGTTTTGGGGGGAGGACTTCAACCTGCTCCTTTTCTAAATTTCAATTTTAAGTATCAGTATGTAACTCTGCGTAAGACCACTATTAAGGAAAATGCCACATGCTCCTACAATCGAAGGTCTGCCTCTGGGAACACTGAGGGAACGACCTTATGAAGACAAAGGTAGGATTCTCTTGACTTGGTTTCCCCATCTTGAAAAATAAGGCATTTAAGTGAATCTAAGCCTGTCAAGGATTCCCTGTGGCTTCAAGTTGAGTCTTTATGATTCATACCTGAATTCCAACAGGTCTAAAGGACCAAGTTTGCTGCTGTTTTTATGTCCCGGCTTGTTCCTCCCTTTGTAAATTCTGCTTAATCAGCTCAACTGATCAGTAAAATATATGAGCACTATGTTAAATTCCTATCTATTAGTCTAAAGCTGAAAGATATCTAGGCTTTTAGTTTACAAGATCAAACCATTTCAACCTGAAATAGTAATTCTCCTAATACAATTAAATAGATAAATATTTGGACTTTTCCTCTGTCATTAATTATTTAAAGCCCTTCAAAAACTCAAAGTGGTATTGGAAGGAGTAGACCATTAAGCAATGACCTGGAAACATCTAAACTACTATTAACTGAGGTTGCATCAGAAACAGTTTTCTGTTTGGGGTTAAAAGAATTGTGTGCCAGAACTTATCTAAAAGGAAAATGTTTCATGCTCTATCTTTTATTATTTTTAAGCAACATCTAATTCTACTTAAAGACATGTTATTGCTTGTAAGACTGACGCATATGTATGGGATATACTCTATGTTGCAATCAGGTCACACAAGGGTAAGAGCACTACTTTGACCCGAGCATGGTTAAAAACTGATTCTAGTTGACTATTGAAAGAAGGACGTTGTAGGGAAGGGAAGGTTAACAGAAGTGATCACACTAACCAATTATATAAAGCAAGTTTATTATGTAAAGGGATAAAGGCAGGAAAGGGGAACAGGAGATTACTTACTACTATTCTTAGACTTTCTAAATAAATCTTAACCTGACTAAACAAAATAATAAGGATAGGAGAGTTAGTCATATCCACAGGGTCAGATTCTTACAACTCCAGAGTCCTTGGTGGGTCAAACTGAAGAATCAAGATGTAGGGTGCTCACAAGGTCCAGGAAGGGAGGAGGTTCACACACATTCATACAGTCCACCAGTGTGTAGGGGAACACTCACTCAACCTTTGAAAAGATAATCCAAGTCCTTGGCAGCTCCACAGTTGGTTTCTTCAGGGAGACACTTTGACACACAGTTTCTCTATCTGCCACCCAGCTTGAGAGAGAGATAGTTGCTAGTTGCTCAACTGTCTTAGAATCCTGACTCAGCGATGGAATACTATTGTGCTCAAAGGAATAATGAACTGGAGGGATTCCATGTGAACTTGAATGACTTTCAGGAATTGATGCAGAGTCAAAGGAGCAGAACCAGGAGAACATTGTACACAGAGACTGATACATTGTGGCACAATTGAAGGTAATGGACTTCTCCATTAGTGTCAATGAAGTGATCCTGAACAATTCAGAGGGATCTAAGAGAAAGAACACTATCCACATTCAGAGGGAAAACTATGGGAGGAAAAACACTGAAGAAAAACAATTGCTTGATCACAAGGGTCAATGGGGATATGATTGGGTATGGAGAGTCTAGATGATCATCCTGGTGCAAACATCAACAACATGGAAATAGGTTCTGATCAAGGACACATGTAAAGTCCAATGGAATTGCACTTTGGCTACAAGAAGGGGTGGGGGGAGGGGAGGGAGGTAAAGAATATGATTCTTGTAACCAAGGAATAATGTTCTAAATTGACTAAATAAATTTAAAAAAAAAAAAAAGAATCCTGATCCAACCAGCTCTGTAGAATCTTGGTTTGAAGGCTGTCAGTCAGCCTTGCTACACTACAAATAATCTATTTGATCCAATGTAGAATAATTTGCCTCATTATTAACGAATCCCATCCCAAGTCTCTTGGCATAATAAAAGGATGAAACATATTTTGGTAAATTCATTTATTAAGCCATCAAGTTCAGGCATGGAAGCCATATGTTTGCAAAGAGTGTTGTTACCTCATGGCTTTTGTATAGGGTGTAATCCTTAGCAGAATCTCATCCTCCTGAAGGGGGATTGAGAAGATTTAAACTTGAGAAGATTAAAGTAAATAACTAATAATAATAATAATAACAAATAATAGGAGAAAGGTAGTAATTAAAAGTGAATAAAGAGAATAAATCATAGAAGTGAGATAATCATCAAAGAACAAGTGCTTGAAGACAGTAGAAAAGATTCGATGATTATATATGTCGAACCTAAGTGTTTCCAAAGCGGTGATATCACATTTTTGACTAGAAAAGCTAGATCTAAAGTTTAAATCCTCCTAGACTCTTTAAAATTTCCTTCTAATTTGTTATTGGCAGTTTTCCAAAGCAAGTACCTAGCTTAGACAGATGTAAAGAATAGCAAACGGTATAGGAAATGCAAATTCTCCCGTGCGGGTTCACAGTTGGATAATACAATTAGAATGCCAAGGTTTGAGTTAGCTCTCACCATCTGACCTAACTGTTGGCAATGCCAAATTTTAGTGACTGTGCCAAGATCTATTTTTCAAGCAATTTTAGGGAAAGATGCTATCAGTGACCTGGAAAAAACATCTGCCAGAGAAGTTGCTCTGAGGACCAGCACGACTCCAGACAGCATTAGAAAGATGACTCCACAAATTGGACATCCGCATCATAAAACTTTGAGTCCTTGGACAGAATGGACTGGACAGTGTGAGTTGGGCCACCCATTTCTTTAATCTCTCCCATGTGTTGTTATTTTATTTATTTGTGCCAGGAGGGGAGTGCCCCCAGATAGCTAACTGTCGATGCATTGATCACTCAGTTTTTTAACATCATGTTAAGAAACACCCAGGTATCATAGTTAGGCCTTCCATGTGATGTGTAGTCATCATATTTAGGATAATTAATTGGGGAAACTGAGGCCCGGTCTCCCCAAAAAGCAAAGGGGGGTTGTGATAATTTGTTTTTCAGATACTGTATTAATTCCTACATCAGGGCCCTGTATTAGAGAAGTCCCAATCAATTCCTATATAGCAGAGGGTAGTGATATGCCAGGTATTTGGATCCCAGGCACCATCTAGTCTCCTGCTTTTTGTACCTTCTTTGTCCTTAGGAAGTCCAATGAATGTCTTTCCTTTTGATAATTTGGTTAATATATTTAATTAAATCACTTAACTTTTAATGATGAATGTAATAAATATAATTGATTTTGATAATTTGGTTAATAGACAAGTGAGACAAGGATTCTTTTCCTGCCTATACTCCCTCCCCACCTCACATGGGAATGGGGATGAGTAGGTGCTGTAGTCTGATGAACCATCACCTAATTAGCTAGCTACCAATCAGAGATATATTGGGATATCTGAAATGGAAGGAGTGGGTGGGGAGGCTGAATAATGAGCTCCTAAAACTCTATTTCTAGATCTGCTAGACGGTCTTCAGGGTCTTCGGCCATTCAGAGGGCCATGACCTATCAATCTATGGATTATGATGCGAGCCTAATCAAGAAATAAATATTCTTCCCCCAATAGCCTCTTTAAATAATTTAATCATTAATAGCAGAAATAACCATATCAATAGCAAAAACAATAGAAACCATATGATGATCTCAATAGATGCAGAAAAAGCTTTTGACAAAACACAACATGCATTCCTACTAAAAATACTAGAGAACATGAAAATAAATACATGACTTAAAGTGATGGACAGCATCTACCTTAAACCATCAGCAAGGATGATTTTTAATGGGGATAAGCTAGAAGCTCCTCTAATACACTAATACAGTGTTGGTGGAGTTGTAAACTGATCCACCCATTCTGGAGGGCAATTCTGAACCATGTCCAAAGGGCTATAAAACTGTGTGTACCCTTCTATCCAGAAATACCACTACTGGGTGTGTATCCCAAAGAGATCAAAGACAGGGGGAAAGGATCTGCTTGTACAAAGATATTTATAGCAGCTCTTTTTGTGGAAGCAAAGGACTGGAAATTGAGCAGATGTCCATCCATTGGGGAATGACTGAACATGCTGTAATATATATTATTATAATGGAATACTATTGTGCCATAGGAAATGATGAACAGGATGATCATTAAAAAAAAAACAGAAAAGACTTACATGGAGTGATGCAAAGTGAAGATGCAGTAACAGCAATAATGTAGGATGATCAAATGTGAATGACTTAATTATTATCAACAATGCAAGAATCCAGGACAACTCCTAGAAATTCATGATGAAAAAAACTACTGCCACAGAAAGAACTTATGGAGTCCAAATGCACATTGAAGTATGCTGTTCTTCACTCATGTTCCTTTTTCTTATTTAAGTAATATATGTCTTCTTTTACAACATAGTGAACATGGAAATCTGTATTGCATTGATAGCACATGCATAACCTATATCATCTTATCTGCCATCTTGGGGAGAGGGAGGGGAAGAAGATGGACAACATAGATGGAAAAATGTCAGAAAATTATTATTAAAATTTTATTAGCGTGTAATCTACAAAAGAAAAATATAGTCATTTTTAAGTGAAAAAATTAATCTAGCATCCTGTTATCTCCTACCTCTGGGTCTTTGCACTGACTTATCCTCAATGCCTGGAAATGCTTTCCCTCTACACCTCTCCCTCTTGGAATCCTCAAGTGCTTCCTCCTACATTTGAAACCTCTCCTGGTGTTCCCAACTGCTTGTGGTCCCCTGAAAGTACTTTGTATTTTTTGGAATGTACTGTGTACCAACTTATCTGTGTGTGGACTGGTCCCAGTGCTTTCCCCCAAGGACTCTCAAAAGCAGAAGCAGAGTTGTGTCTTGACACTGGTCATGAGCCTAAGGTCGTGAAATCTGGTAGGATGACACCTGGCAGAGCTTGGACATCTTCCCATCTTTCTTCCAATTACTCACTATTCTAAACTAGAGAACCCCTAGGAACCACTTCCTGCCCCCAAACTCTGATTTTCCTCTGGATCACTATCTACCTTAAGGATGGTACCATAGGATGAGTGCCACACAAATATTAGTCAAGCAAATGTTACCAGACTAAAGGAGTCCCATCAGTATTGGACTTGGGTCTCCAAAAGAAGGTCCAGGGGTCTGTGCTGTCTAGCATTTTTACTCTGAATAAATGAAACAAAAGGAAAAGCATTTAATAAGCCCTTATTATATGCTACAGAAAAATGAGACAGTCCCTACTCTCAAGGAGCTCACATTCTAATGGGGGAGACAAACAGGTTTCAGCACCAAGCCAAATGGAAAGGTCCCATGGTCTTTTGGGTACACAGGGTAAGCAGAAAGTCCGTCCTACTTCTTCAATGTTATTGCTTTACATTGATAAAATCCCATCTTTTTTTAAGTTTATTTAATCACCATTCCCAATTATATATAATTTCTATATATATATATGTATATATATAGAAATTATATATATTTATATTTATATATATATAAATTTATATATATATAAATTATATATGTGTATATATATATATACATTATATATATATATATATAAATATATATTCTTTTTTAAAAGAATATAGTCTGGAATTCTCTCCCTCCTTCCCTCCCTATTCCCACCCCCTTTCACTGAGAGGGTAAGCAATCTCATGTGCATTTTATACGTGCATTCATGTAAAACATTTCCCTAAAAGTTATCATTTTGTGGAAGGGAACTTGAACAAAAAAAAAGTTAAGAAAGAAAGTGAAAAAAGTTTGCTTTGATCTGGATTCAGACACTATCAGTTCTTTTTCTGGAAGCAGCTGGCATTTGGGGGGGGGTTTTGGATCATTGTATTGCTGATAATGTCTAAATTAATCACAGTTGTCCATTCTGCAGTATTCCTATCACTAGGTGCAATATTCTGATTCTGCCTATTTCACTCTGCTTTCAGTCACCTTCCACTCCAGTCACCTTCCACTCCAGTCACCTTCCACTCCCCTATTCACCTATTTCACTCACCTTTCCAGGTTTTTTGAGCTCCTCCTGCTCAACATTGATTACAACACAATAGTATTCTATTACAGTCATATTCCACAACTTACTCAGCTCTTCCCCGATTGATGGGCATCCCCTCGCTTTCCGATCCTTTGCTCTCACAAACAGTGTTGCTTTAAATATTTTTTGTACATACAGATCCTTCTCCTTTTTTGTTTTTTATCTCTTTGGGTAACCACCCTAGGAATGGCATTATTGCTAGGTCAAAGGATATGTACTGTTTGTTTTATTGCTCTTTGGGCATAGGTCCAAATTGTTCTCCAGTATAATTGAATCAATTCACAACTCTCCCAATAATGAATGCATTAATATCTCAATTTTCCCACATCTCCTCCAAGCTTTGTCATTTTTCTTTTTGTCATAATAGCCAATCTGATCGATGTGGGGTGGTACCTCAGAGTTGTTTCCATTTGAATTTCTCTAATTAATAGTGATTTAGAGCATTTTCACATGACTATAAAGAGCCTTAATTACTTTGAGAGCTGCCTGTTCCTATCCCTCAATTATTTATCACTTGGAGAATGACTTGCATTCCTATATATCCAACTCATTTCTCTGTCTATTTGAGAAATGAGGCCTTTCTTAGAGAGACTTATAAAAATTTTTTGTACCATTATGATTGCTGTGTATCACTCTCCATCCTATTTCCCCCTATTTATTTTCTGACCACCACCTTTCTTTTCTATTATCACTTTCTCTTATATCGACCCCCGGCCCTTCTCTTATCCCCTAAGCCTCCTACTTTCCTGTGGGGTAACAGGTTTTTGTACCCAATTGATGGTGTATGTTTTTCTCTCATTGAAAGAGTAAGGTCCAAGGGCTCACCTCTCCACCTCCTTCATCTTCCCCTTGACTGTAAAAGTTCTTTCATGCCTCTTATGTAAGATAATTTAATCCCATTCTATTTTTGCCTTTCTCCTCTTCCCAATGCATTCCTCTTTCTCATACCCTAATTTTATTTTTTATTTTGACCCATTATATTCAACTCACACTTTTGCCCTCTATGTGTACTCCTAAAAATTTAAACCATTTCCTTCTATCTTGTGTGAAAGAGTGGGCGGTTCTTTCATGGTCGCCAGATTGTTAATTTTTATGGTTGAACTGAATATTTAATTGGTCGCCAGGAATTTAATTTCTAAATCCTAAAAATGAATTACTAAAGTAAAATGGAATTTATGGTAGTTTATTTTTACAATAGAGGGAAGATATTAAGGAAGAAATAAAAGGTGAGAGAGAGAGAGAGAGAGCTCTGGTTTCCTCTGAGCCAGGTAGAAATTCTAAGGCCCCAGCCAGGGGAAAGGAGTCTCAAGACAATGGGCCTTTCCCAGAGGCTCACACCTCCAGAAAGGGCAAGGAAGGAAGTCAACCTTTACACTCACCACGTGTCAATTCAATCAGCAAGATTCTATATGAGCCATCAACTCCAGCAGTTGATGCATCCACTTCGAGTGTGTCTCTCTTCACTCAAAATCTCTCTTTCACTCCAAGTCTGAGTGTCTCTCCCTCGTGCATCTGTTTCCACTTTTATAGACCTTTTTATCTTGTGTCACTTCCTCTAAATTTTTACGTCTACCAATCACAGTCGATGTTCTACTCCAGGACTGCCCAGTCTTTTCACACTTTCACACAGACCTCCCACTCAGTGTACAAAATAGGTGTTCACACCTTTTTGTGGTTAAAATCCAAAATGGGTAGATCTCCATACTTAACTTTAAGTACTGTGCCTTACCCTTTGGGTATTAAAATCTAAAAATAGACAGAGGATTACAATTTGATCTTCACAATCAAGGAAGAGCTAAGTACCTTCATTGTTACAATCTGGAGAGAACCAAATCCAATCTTCACAGAATCAATACTGATTCCAAGGAAAACGAATAGTAAGGGTTAGGCAATAGGATTAAGTGATTTGCCCAGGGTCACACAGGAAGTATCTGAGGGCAGATTTTAACCCAAGACCTCTTACTTTTAGACCTGGCTCTAAATCCAGTGAGTTACTATAGTGAACCGACCTGCGGTTCCTATACAGTTTTACCTGTGGGTAATAACCTGAGAAGGAGAGAGGAGACTAAGGAAATGGGTGAATAATAAATACTCAGAGATAGCAAGTTAAAACACATGGGGAGTGACGCGAACTCCTTAATGTTTCCCTTGGATAATAATTAAAGGGAAACATGAGCAATAAGAAAACACATGGGGAGTCACAACTCCTTAATGCCTCCTATGGACAAGAGAGTCCGAGCATTAATAGGAAGCATGGGGGTGACAGTGTTGCGAGGAAAGAGAAATCAGTAGGGAGAGATAGGACAGAGCACTTTGATGATACAGGAAATAAGAGATAGATTCGCGCTTGTTCTCCAGTATTTATTGGAGGTTTTAGGAATGTGGTTTGGGAGGAGATCAATGCATAGGTAACATGGCATAGGTCTTAACATTGGTTGAACTGACAATGACAGGATCAAAGAGGTGGAGATTAATCCAATCTACGCTTTGCAAATGAATGTACTCTGAGCCAGGGCAGCCCAGGAATTTGCCCGTCCTGTGCTAGTCCTTTGGACTGTCCCTTTCCATACCATGTGTCTGGTAAATGAATATACAGGATACAATATCAATACATCAATCATACTTCCAAGATCCGAAGATGCCTGGTATACTACAGTTACCTACTCACTCCTTATGTGTACTCCTTTTCAACCACCCTAATAATGATAAAGTTCTTAGAAGTTGCAAGAATCATCTTCTCATGTAAATATGTAAACAGATTAACCTTATTGAATGTCTTTTGGTTTTTCTTTCTTGTTTACCTTCTTATGCTTCTCTTGATTATTGTATTCAAGAGTCAAATTTTCTATTCAGTTCTGGTCTTTTCACCACAAATGTTTAAAAGTTCTCTATTTTATTGAATATCTATTTTTTTTCTCCTAAAGGATTATGCTTAGTTTTGCTGGGTTAGTGATTCTTGGTTGAAGTCCTAACTCCTTTGCCCTCTGGAATAGTATATCCCAAGTCCTCCAATCTAATGTAAAAGCTGCAAAATCTTGTGTTATCCATGATATTTGGGTTGTTTCTCTTTGACTGCTTGCAATATTTTCTCCTTGACCTGGGAGTTCTGGAATTTGACTATAATATTCCTGGGAGTTATTCCTTTAGGATTTCTTTCAGGAGGTGATCAGTAGATTCTTTCAATTTCTATTTTGCCTTCTGGTTCTAGAAAATAATGACAGTTTTTCTGATAATTTTTTGAAAAATGATGTCTAAATCCCCCCCCCCATTTTTAAAAATCATGGCTTTTAGGTAGCCCAATAATTCTTAGATTATGTCTCTGGGATTTATTTTCCAGGTCAGTTATTTTTCCTGTGAGGTATTTCATACTTTCTTCGATTTTTTTTTTATTATTTTGACTTTGATTGTTTCCTGATGTCTCATGGAGCCACTTATCCTCCATTTGCTAATTTTTAAGACATTATTTTCTTGTGTGGACTTTTGTTTCTCCTTTTCCATTTGGCCAATTCTGCTTTGTAAAGAGTTCTTTTCCTCAGTGAATTTTCACACTTCTTTTTCCATGGGACAATTCTGCCTTTTAAGAAGTTCTTCTCTTCTGTGCATTTTTAAAATCTTCTTCCAGTTGACAAATTCTGCTTTTTAAGTTCTTCTTTGGATTTTTGTTCCTCATTTACCAACTGGCCTATTCTGTCTTTTAAGGTATCAACTTCTTCAATATTTTTTCATGCTTCCTTTACCAAGGCATTGGCTCTCTTTTCCTGACTTCCCTGAATTATTCTTATTTCTTTTCCCTACTTCTCTTATTTGAATTTTTAAATTCTTTTCAAGCTCCTCTAGTAATTCTATTTGGGCTTGAGAGTAACTCATATTTTTTCTTGGAGGCTTTGGGTGCAGTAATAGTATTAAGTTTGTTGTCTTCTTCTGAGTTTGTGTTTGGTCTTCCCTGTCACCCAAATAATTTTCTATGCTGTTTTTTGCTGTTGTTGTTTGCTCATCTTCCTGCCTTTTTCTTTTAATTTAAAAAAACTGTTAATGTTGGGCTCTATACCTACGGTGAAGGGAACCCTGTTCTAAGGTTTAGGTTCTTTATGTAGTTACCTTTAGAGCCAAATATGAGTATGTATCTGCTTTCAGTTCTTCCATGCTGTAAGGAGAGATGTGCTTAATCCTTTCCTGACCTGTGCCCTGGTCTATGAGTAACCCCAAATACCCTTTTATTCCATGGAACTATGACCAGTATCCCCTGTTTCCCTATGGCTTCAAATGCTGGTGTGCGCTAATGCTCCTTCTCACCCTAAGACCTGATCCAGTATTCTGACCTGGATCTGTCTGTGGGCAATGTGGCAAGTCTTGCTCCCAGAGATAGCAAAAGGACCCCAGTAATCTCCTTATCGGTTGCTGACCCTTTTACCATCTGTCTGAGAGCTCAGGAAACTTTTAATGTGAATTCAGCTTCACCCAAGACCTGTTGCAGTGGTGGGACCTGCCTTGGGGTGCTCTTTTACTCTCCATTTAAACCCCCGTGCACTAGATCTTTCCTGCTTGCCTGCCAAGTTGTTTTGGGCTGAAATTTTATTTTACTCTGTCTTTTGTGAGTTATGCTGCTCCAGAATTCATGTTGAGGAGTTATATCATAGTTTTTTGGGGGGGATAATTTGGCAGAGATCAGGTGGGTCTGTGTACCTTCTCTGCCATCTTGGCTCTGTCCCAATCCTATTGGTTTCTTAAATGGAACCATTAGACACTGCCCAGGGTTCTTCAGTAGCTGCCAGCCCCGACACAGAACTCTCCTGTATCGGCCAAGGTCACCTTGCCTGCTTGTTCTTGTGGGTAGCAGTTGGTAAGGATGACTGGCTGTTCTGGAAGTTGGAATGGGTGGTTGAGAGGGAAGGACAGGAAGGGGAGGGTCGTACTGTTATCCCCTGGGCTTTTAAAAAAGTGCCTGACTTGAATAAATATCCAGAGTATGTTTCTAGGCCAAAGGAGAATCAGATAACAAACTGACTATGTCCCTCCTACCTGTGCTCCTTCCCCAAGAGCTACATGCCCAACAGAATGTTCATTGGGATCAAAGGGCAGGAACAGTTTGTTCTCTCAAAATCCCAAATAGTTTTCCAGTACAGGTCAGTTAATTCACACATGCACACGTCCATTAGCATGAATTATTGTTCCTGTCTCCCGCTAGACTCTCCAACCAGGAGTTTTCCCATCTTGGGCCATCATTGACCACTGGTCTCCAGGTGATCTGGAGACTGTGGGATTGGGGCGTCTCTGGTAACGTTTATTAGAAGGCCTCTGGGTGCATCATTATGGGTTTCTGATCCCCTTGGCACCTATTGGGAAACATGTGGGTGTGCTCATTATTGTGAGCTCTCTGGGAGCAGATGGACTTTTTGCTCCCCTGGCGAGGTTTCTGGATACCCAAGTAGAAGGCCAAACGCTCCCTGCTGGCCTTCTGGGCGAGCCTGGACAGCATCCCTGAAACCCACGTGTCCAAATGTCTCCCAACAATTTTCATGGAATATATGCTCTTTGAGGGTAGGAAATGTTCCCTTTCCATTTCTGATCTCTGGTGCCTGGCACATACTAGGGTTCAATAAATGCTTGTTAGTTCATTGATTAAGACGGCCAGATCTGAACCTTGATATTTACTTGTGCTGAGACTTTGGGCCTGCCACTTCCCTCCTCCGAGCCTCTACTTCCTTGCCTATAAAATGGGGCTGATGACATTTCAATGATGTAGTTTGGGCTTATTGTTAGGACAGCCTTTTGTAAATCTTAAAGGCCTCTGAGCACGGTGAATGAGTCCAAGTTGAACATTCATTCACCGTTGTATTCGAAAGTCATTAAATGCCTACTAGGTGCTAAATGAGGAGTTTGGCTCTGATCCCAATGATGATAGGGAGACGGAAGTTCTTAGAGCCAGGGAGAGCCCCAAGAAGGAGCCATGCTTTCAGGTGATCCCTCGAACCCTTTGTGGAGTGAAGGGGGCCGTCTACCCTGGGCACTTGAAGATTTCCCTTTGCAAAATGGGCGGAGGAGGACAGATTGTCCCAACAAGCATGGAAGCTGCTGAAGCGGGTCCTGTGGAATTCTTAGAGCTCAGTCAGAAGATGCCAAGGCCAGGGACTGCCTCCTGGGCCAGTGCCAGGTGTCCTTTGTCTTACCGTTGGACTTTGCTTACTTTGGAAGAGAGAGAGGCCCGCGGCTTTGTGTACCTCTGAAACCCAACTAACACTCAAGACAAAGGACATCATCAGCGAGGTCATCTTGGTCCCCTTCTAGGACAAAGGACAATCACCAGCTGGCAGGGCAATGGAAGCTGAATTGGAGGGAGGAGAGCCTGAAAAATAGGAGAGGCGGAGGCCTGGACTAGGATGATTAAACTCTTGCTTAATTTTTCTAGTCATCACCCCCCGGCCTTTTTGGGTTCCTCATTGGCCTGGGAGTTCGGCCCTGGAGAGAGGACTTTGGGGGACGGACGCCTCCTCAAGCCCTCCCTCAGGATGGCTTCTTGTCCCACTAAGAAGATAATCAGGCCAGAGGAGGAGGAGCAGAGGGTAGGATGCGAGGCTTGCTGATGGGGATGCTTGCCACACGAGTGCTGGGCCTCAGCCCACGAGACTGACCTGGATGAGTTAGGCAGGTCCTTGGGGCCTGGGATACTAAGAAGCTGCAGGGAATCCAGGCCAGGAAGAGCCTGCTGGGGAGGCCGGTGGGCTTGAGGAGGGCCCCCACACCTCAATGGAGTGCCCTTTGGCGAGACGTCCCCCACCCCCATTCCCCGGGATCAGAGCAGAGATATTTCCCAGATTCTTTATTGGTCTGCTCCATTTGTGGCCTCAGGGTCTCTTTGGGGAATCTTCTATAGGCCCATCCATCCACAGTTCTGACTGTCTTTCGGGCTGCTTGGGCTTCTCTTTGGGATTGTAGGCTGCCGCTCGGCTATGCCACGCTTCGTTCAGCAGGATCCCCAGGATGGCCAGTGTTACCCCAACTATGACTAGCCGGAGGCTGGTGAAGGTCAGTTGCTGAGGCACAGAATCTGGGAGGAGCGGAGAAGGGGACAGAGGAGGAGAAGCTGGCACCGAGACGGAGCCGGGCTCTGCCCCCGATCTCCCCCAAGGGAGCTGCCAGAATGTGCTCACTTACCGTAGTCGGAGTCGACGTCAGAACTTCCTCGCCTCTGGGAGTCTACCACGAGAAGAGGAGACGGGGAAGGGCCGGAGCTGGCCTACCTTCCCTCCCCCTCCCGGGGTCACACAGCCCCAGAAACTTAGTTCAGGCGGCCCTGATGGGGTCTGGGGACGGGCCGAAGTGAAGCCCGGCAAGGTCAGGCCAGGCAATGGCTTCCTGTCGTGCCCGCCGCCGGCGAGAGCGGGCCTCCTGCGCACCCTGCCCGTCCATGAGCCCGGGGAGCCCTGTTGGTGTCTGGGAAGGACCCTGGGCGGCGGGCCGTGCTCGGGGCCAGGGGGATACGTGGACACCCGGCAATTCTGAAGAACTGGGGTTCAGCCCCCCAAACCCGTCTCCTTACCTGAAACCTTGAGCAAGATAATGTCACTGGGGATGGACCAGAGATAAGGATAGTCGTCGTCAAAAGTGTAGCATTGGTAGGTGCCGCCGTGGGAGGGGGTCACAGAGAGGATGGGGAAGTCGGCCCCGTGATCAGAGGAGGACAGCATGTGGGGCGCGTTGGCCCCCGTTGTCTTATAGAAAATGAATTTGTCAGATGCCATCTGAGACTCACAATGGAAGGTCACATCCTCTCCTGGGTCCAGGATGGAAACCGGTATGACTGAGAAAGAAGGTTTGGGGTACAGTCCTGGGAGGGAGGGAAGGAGATCCCTGAGCAGAGGGGAGCTGTCGCAGGGACACCCCCACCCCACCCTTTCCTTGAGAGCCCCATCATTCCTCCCACCGGGCCGTCTCCAGGGGTCAGGCCGGGGCGGGACGACGCGGAGGCCGAAGGCTCCCCCCTGGGCCTCGGCGTCCTCCCGGGTCCAGGAGCGGCATCCCTCCCAGCCTGCTTTGGCCGAGGCTGCCCGCGCTGGCGGAGGGAAGGAGGGCCCCGAGAGGAGCCCTCACCTGTGACCGTCAGCTCCAGGGGGTCGCTGAACTCTGACCAGACATTTTTGCTGCTGTACTGACACCGGTACTGGCCTCCCGACTCCGCTCTGGTGTTTGAGATGAAGAACTCGGCCTCCTTCCAGGGCCCGGCCACCTCCAGCATGTCTCTTAGCTCCATGCCTCCATCCTTCTCCAGCACGTACTTGTGGGCATCCTCGGTGCCCTGACAACGGATGATGGTGGGCTTCCCCCAGGGGATCACAGGGCCCGGCACGGCCCACAGGGACGGTTTGGGAAGTCGTTCTGGAAACGAAGCCCATAGAGCCGCCCTTCATCCGGGGGCCTTCCTCAGCGAGGGGGGCTGCGGGCGCCCCCTCCCACCCCCCAGGGCACCAGGCCGGGGTCCCCCCGACTATGCCCGGGCTCGCTCCTAGGGATGAGGATGGGAGGACGGAGCCGGGCGGCCGGGCAAGGACTCACCTTTATAGGCCTTGACGCTCTGGCTCAAACACAGTCCTGTCAGAGAGGCCCCGGGGGGGAAGAGCGCTTTATTCCCCCAGCCAAAGCCGGCCCTCCCTTCCCCTCCCCTCCGGGGGGCGTCCCAGCGGTCTGGAGAAGGCCCTTCGGGAGGGCCCCGGCGGAGCGTCCAGGCCAGCCCCCTCCTTTACCGAGGCGGCCCGACTGCCCCCCCCCCAGCCACTGGCCTGCGGATCCGGGGCTCCCCGAGAACTCACCAAGACAGAGCAGGGCTGCCAAGGACCCAGGCATGTTCCTGAACCTCAGGGCGCCTCGGACAGGGAGCAGAAGATGGGCTGAGGCCGGTGGTAGGTCTGTCCTTTCCTCCTGTGGCCAGGCTCAAAGCCCCCTGCTCAGACCCTCCCTCCCTGCCGGCCCTTCAGCCACTATTGTGATGACATAGAAGGCTTCTGTGCTGCCTCAGGCCCCCATGCTGTCGGGGCGGCCCGGGTTACTGAGCAGACTGCAGCGTGCCGGGAGCTCGGAGGGCGCCCAGGAACTGGCCCCAGACAGCCGGTCGCTGCCCGCTCTGAGGGCCTGGAACGCGCCCAGGAAACCTTCTGGGCAGGAAAAAAGAACCCAGACCTGGGCTTCTCTGGCCCTGGGCCCTGGCAGCGGGCTTGAACGCTTGGATTCCGTCTCCCAGAATTCCTTTCTTGCCCCCAGAATCCTTTTCCCTTCGTTTCCGTTAGACGCGACTCCTCGCTCTCTGGTTCCCACCAGCGTGGCTGGGTGAGCTCTCTGTCCTGCCGGCCTCTTATCTTCCCTTTTTGCTTCAAGTTATCATTTAATCAATCTTATGAAATAGAATAGAGCAGAGTATTTTGGATGTGAATTTTTCATCTACACTTCATAGGCATTTGGCCTCGGCTCCTCTCTCCAGTCAAGCCTTCCCAGGGCCGCCACACAGGTTCCGGGGCTTACTGGTCCCACTCCGAGGGCGTGCCGTGGCTACCAGAGAAATGCCTTGGCTAAGATTTCACACGCCTGATGACTGCGGTCCGCTCATAGGTGGGGGTGATGGTTGGGATTTGCAACTCAACGTCTTTTAAAGGCTAAAAAGAATGAATAGTAAAAGGGAAAAAAGTGTCGCTGACTTCCTGGTCATTCCCTTCAGGATCCCCTCCTGATTTTGCAATGAGCAAACTTCCGAACAAAGATCCAGAGCCAAGCACAGAACTCCTATTAGCTTGGGGAGGCGTGGTTAAATTTAAAAAATATTTATTTTATTTTTTTTTACTTTTTCAGTTCCACATAGGAACAATTCTTGACAATTGTTTTGACATTTTAAAATTCAGATTTTCTCCCCCCCCCCATCCCTGAGGTGGTGACTAGTCTGATAGAAGTCATGCCCATACTTTCATGGGCTACATATTCCCATATTGCTCAAGTCATGATAGAAGACACAAGAGAAATCTCACGAAGGAAATACAGTGGAACGTTGCCTGCCTTGCTCTGTGCTCAGACTCCAGGTTCCTTCTTTGGCTGTGGATAGCCCCTTCGGGTTACCTTGGAGTCTTGCTTTGCCGATGATGGTTTAGGCCTTCACAGTTGGTCATTGTGTAATATTTCTGTTACCGTATACACTGTTCTTCTGGTTCTGCTCACTTCACTTTGCATCAGTTCATAGAAGTCTTTCCAAGTTTTTTTGAACTCATCCTCATCATCATTCCTTATGGTTCAATAGGATTCCATTACAACCATATACCACCACTCGTTTCCCCATTCCCCAAGGGATGGACAACCCCTTCGTTTCCGATTCTTTGCCACTACAAAAAGAGCTGCTAAAAATATTTTGGTGCAGGGAGGTTCTTTTCCCTTATCTCTGATCTCTTTGGGATATATAGACCTAGTAGTAGTATTTCTGGGTCAAAGAACATGCAGTTCTGTGGCCTTTTGAGCCTGGTTCCATACTGCTCTCCAGAATGGTTAGATCAGTTCACAGTTCCACCAACAGGGTATTAGTGTCCCAATTTTCCACATTCCCCTCCAACATTGATCATTTCTTTTTTGGTCATTTCATTTGTTTGATAGGTTTCAGGGGGTATCTCACAAGTTGTTTTAATTTGCATTTCTCTAATAGTGATTTGGAGCACCTTTTCAAATGACTGGATCATTTTAATCTTTTCCTCTGAGAACTCCCTGTTCATATCTTTGATTGTTTCTCGATTGGGAAATGTTTTGTATTCTTATAAAATTGACCAAGTTTATGTATTTGAGAAGCTTTTATCTGAGATGCTTGCTCTAAATGCCCTCCCCAATTTTTGCCAACCAAGATAGAAATCTTGGTTGCATTGATTTTATTTGTGCAAAAACTTAATTTAGTGTAATCAAAATTATCTATTTCATTTTTCACAATGTTCTCTGAGTCTTGTTGGTTATAAATTCTTCTCTTATCCATAAATCTGACAGGCAAATTTTTCCATGTTCTTCTAATATGTTTATGGTGTCACCCTTTATTTCTAGACTTTATCTTGGTGTAGAGTGTGAGATGTTGGTCTATGCCTAATCTCTGCCAGACTGCTTTCCAGTTTTCCCAAGAGATTTTGTTAAATAGTGAGTTCTTTCCCAAAAAACTTGGGTGTAGGGTTTATTGAACATCAAGTTGCTACAGATATGAACTTTCATGTATTGATTACTTAATCTAGTCCACTGATCAGATGGTTAACTTTTCAATGCTTGCATTTAAATTTATACTTTGAAAATCAAGAAATGAAATGCTCTAAGTCAGAGCTGTTCTTTTTTTTTTTTAATGATGGGAAAATGTTTAAAATGTTAAACTTAAGGATCTTGCCACACTTTTTTCTCTTCTGAACAACTGATTATTACTCAGCACACTCCTGTCCTAACTACTCTTCTATGCTCATTCCCTGACCCTTCTCATCAACTCTCTGGAGAATATATGTGGAATGCATGTGTAGGGCCAATGAGTCCAGGAGGCTGGCGTGGGCAGGGGCAGTCTAGGAGTTCCAACTGTGGACACAGGAGTTACTTGATTTAGGACCTTAGACAAGTCTCAGTCTCCTAATGACTAAAAACAGATGATCCAAAACAGCCTTTCTACCTCTAAATCTGCAAGAAGCAAAAACTGTTTATCCATATTGTTTCACCATCATCTGCTAAGGATTGACTTTTAATCTTACAGATAGAGTGTAGCTAACTGTTGTTCCAAGATATCTGATACACAATTTTCCCCCCTTATAACAGTTTCCCTTCCTGCCTTTCTAAGGAAATAACAGAGGGGGAAATAGGAATGAAGGAGGTCTAGAACTTCTTGACCTGAAAGTCCACTACAGAATAGCCATTACTAAACCAATTAAAGAAAAGTCTATCACAGTAACAAAATGAATAAGATGAAGTCAGACATTCTTCAATAATTTGGTGTTTGATAGTTGAGAACACAGACACCTCGGGAATTCCATATGTGATTTTAAAAAAGCCTGCTGAAAAAACTCAGAGGCAATTTGGCGATAACAACAGAAAGACCATCATACTACACCATATACAACAATAGGTTCCAAATGGATACTAAAATTAATTATAAACAGTTATATCATTTAAAAATAGCAGAGAAAAGTACCCAAAGGTATATCTCAACCATAGCAAGGAGAGAATTCTTAACCAAACAAAGGATAGATGTTATATACATGTATATATATGTATATATATACATATGTGTGTGTTTATACATATATGATAGATCATTTCATTTATATAATATTAAAAAGCTTTTGCACAAGCAAATTTAATGCAGCTAGGCTGAGGACAGACTATTTTTGTTGCCAGAGATCATCCTATATGTCAAATTTGACCCTAAAGGTTGGTAGCAGCCTAGATCCAACTCTTACCATCCCCTCACTGACTCAACTTAGTTTCCACGTCCCAAAAGACTCTTTTTTTTTTTTTAATTTAAACCCTTACCTTCCATCTTGGAGTCAATACTGTGTATTGGCTCCAAGGCAGAAGAGTGGTAAGGGCTAGGCAATGGGGGTTAAGTGACTTGCCCAGGGTCACACAGCTAGGAAGTGGCTGAGGCCAGATTTGAACCTAGGACCTCCCGTCTCTAGGCCTGGTTCTCAATCCACTGAGCCACCCAGCTGCCCCCTCAAAAGACTCTTTTGAATCCTACTTCTGTCCTTAGCCTCTGATTCCCAGAATGGACCCTGGCCACTGTTAGGTGTCCTTGGGAGTGATAAGGATGATCAGCTCTGTAACCTCAGGAAAAAGGGAAGGATGGATTTCAAAGCCCTGAATGGTGGGCACAGGCAATCTCCAAGCCCATGGGCATCTGCACAGAACAGGAGAAGGTAAAAAAGATGGATGCCTGGTTGCCTCCCTCTAAGAACTGGTCTTAAGAACAAGAATCCATTACTACTACACTCCTTTAACTTTAGGGTCCCTGACTCCCAGGACAGCAGACTTGTAAATTATTTTATATTCTTCCCAGTCCTATCTGGTGGTTCCTGGGGAAGATTGAGTCATTCTGAGCCTTTGTTTAACAGATTTGCCCTGCCCAGTGAGGGAGAAACCATCTTTGCATGTGGAAAAATACTGGATTTGGAGTTAGGACTCAGGGGTCAAAGGAGCCCAACACAGACCAGTTTTGTAACTGTGGTCTTAGCCTCACTTAACCTCTCTAGGCCTCAGTTTCCCCATCTGTAAAATGGGAATAATAATAGCACTTCCCTCCTGAGGTTATCTCGAGGATCAAATGAGATCCTATTTGTTAAGTGCTTTGCAAATGTACAAAGTATACACAAACATTAGCTATTATTATTAAGATCTAATTAAATCCATGTGTTAGTATGAAGCATGATCAGTAAGGAAGGCAACTGAGTGACAGCCATGTTGCAAGACCTCAGCAGCCTGTGGCCCAACTTTTCCAGGAAGAATTCCCCATTATAAAACTCTCCACAAGTGGTAGTCCATCTTCTTCCTAAAGACTGAGGACTCTGCCACCTCTCAAGGAGACCCATTTCCTTTTTGGACAGCTCTCATTAAGAACTATTTCCTGACATTGGACCAGGCTTTTCGACTTTCCATTTCTCCTGCTTCTGCCATTAAGAACCACACAGAAGAAATCTAACCTTTGTTCTATGGGACAGCCCTCCAGACACTTGAAAACAGCAAGCCTGCCCTCTTCTTTTCTCCAGGCTTAAACGTTCCTGGTTCCTTCCACCAATTGCGGTATGGCATGGACTCGAGCCCCTTTGCTATATTGACTAGGCTGCCTTCTCTCAATATTCTCCAACTTGCCGATGCCCTTCTCTAGCCTTGGTGACCAGAATGGAATACAATACTCCAGAGGCCTGGGGAAAGCAGGGTAGAAGCTTCCTCTCTATTCATCCCATCAGGCATTTTGGTTTCTACATCCCAGCTATTTTGATCCTCGAGTCTTTCTTTTTCCCCTTTTCCTGAGGTCAGAGCTGTAAAAATGGAGATTTGAACCCCACACTTCAATCTCCAGAAGTCCTTGCTAGTTCCCAGAGTGCCCTCTAATCTCCCTGAATCTCACCTGAGTTCGAGGTCACAAATTGTATTTAAGCTGACTCTCCGCTTACTTCGGGTCTCTCTCTCCCTACTTCCATTTCTTAGCACACAGAGCTCTCTACCTAGCAGGCAAGATGTGAGTGGTTGTGAATGGGCTCTCTGGGCCTAGACACGTGCTTTCTATGTTTGTATTTTCTTTATTTCTTAATCTTTAATAAAGCTCCAAAAATATACTTTTAGCAGAGAAACTAATTTTAATCTTAACAGAGCTCATCAATATCACCTTTGTAGTCCATTCAGATATGGCTCTTTTCCTAAAAGAACTGCTGTCTAATGGTGCCTCCCTTGTCTTAAGGTGATTTTTGGTGCCCGAGAACAGTCAGTGGAAGTTGTTGTATCAATGAGATCACAGTGTGACGATTAGTTGTGTTGATTTAAAATATTATCAATAGGCCAAAATGTCCTTTCTGGTCACCCTTTCCTGAGTAGGTCCTCTTCCCCTTTCGACTGTAAGCTTCTGGAGGGCGAAGGTCCATCTTTGCTCTTGTTCTTGTATTCTCAGAACTTAGCAGAGTACTTGGCATACTGTAAGACTTAAAGCATTTTTTCCCTCCCATTTATTTATTCATTCATTTATTCATTCGTAACTAACTTGAAGAAATACTAATAAAATTGGAAATTTAAGTTATTTCCTTATCTTCCTCTGAGCAACCCTCCCACCTAGGTTAAGGAAAAAGAAAAAAATCTGAATAGGAAAATATTGTAATGTGGAACTTTCCACTAAGTTACCTTGTAATTTGAAATGGCAGAGAAGATGCCCTGAGAGACTGACTCAAAGCATGCTGGGGGGCCTCTCCTAAAACTATAGCTCACGGGTCCATTAAAAAAGCACCAGGTGGGTTCGAATCAAGGACACATGTGATACCCAGTGGAATCGTTTGTCGGCTACGGGAGGGGTGGTGGGAAGGGGGGAGGAAAAGAAAATGATCTTTGTTTCCAAGGAATAATGTTTGAAAATGACCAAATAAAATAATGTTTAAAAGGGGGGAAAAAAGCACCAGGTAGCTTTTCCTTTGAGATTCTAGACTGCTCTTCATTTGTTGTTGTTGTTGCTATCTGTGTCTTTAAAGTATCCTCTTGGTAAATTGCTTGTTACAATACCAAATCTGTAATATAATTGAGACGGTATTGTCCTTTTTGTTATACTGACACGACCCAACCATGAACCCTGAAAAATCTCAGTGCTTTCCGAAGTCTTCCTTGATATCTTTAAAGAGTTTTGTGGTTGTTTTCATGTAAATGTTACATATGTAGGCAATCTAACACCTAGCTATTTAGGGAACTGTGTAATTATTTTGAAAGGAGGAGTTTTACATGTTATTTCTTTCTAGATTTTGTTAACAACGGACAGAAATACTGACGACAGGCACATCATTATGGGATTGTTGTCACTGTGGATTAGTTCAACTCTTCTGTTTATCCATTTGGGGGGAAAAAACCTTTTTAAAAGTAATTTACAACTCAGGAAGTTTGTGCCAGAGACAAAAGTCCCATTTGTGGCAGAAGAAAAGGGTGCCCTTTGTGGAAATAAAGTCTGGGGGGGAGTGGTCATTAGGGAGACTTCTGACCAGGCCTTCCTCAGGCCTCTCCCGTCTTGGGGGATTCTTTGCCTCCCCAGAAGGCTGTTCCTCCCTGCGTGCTCCTCCTGCGCCTTTCAGGCAATGCCAGCTCCAGGGACCATCCAGCTTTGGAGTGCAGTCTGGGATTCGGGTCTCATTTCCCAATCTGGAAAGATACAGATCATCGAATTTTACCCCCAGCCCCACACTTAGACGGGACTTTAATACTTTCTAGCATGAAAAGGAAGCGCGGAGTTTAGTGGGCCTTCCTGGATTCTGGGGCCCAGCAGGATCCTGTCCAGTGTGGAGGGAGGCGGCCTTCCAGGCCCCTGGTGACCCCAACCTTCTGGAGCCACTGCACTGGGCCTGGGGCCACCCCTGGACTCCGCCCCCACGGCCACTTTTCTCCATGCTGTGCGGTGGCCCTGCTGCTTTTGTTCCTTTGGGAAGCAGGAACCTTCGGTCTTCGAGTCAGCACTGCACAGTGGTTCTTGCTCACCTGCACCTCCCAGGCCCCTGTGGAAAGGGCAAGGCCTGCGCCGCGAAAGGGAGAGTGTGGAGACCTCAGAGCCGGGCCTCAGGGAAGGCCCAGGAGCCAGCCTTCCAGGAGGGTCGCCTGGATTGGGGATGAATGCTTCCTCACTGCACGGCACCCTGGAGTCTGGGAGGAGGCCCTGAGGCCCGGGGCCTGGCCTCCTGCTGCCTGAACCCCAGCTTCTCACCTGGAGAAAAATGAGAAAACAAGGGAACCCACTGACAGTGACACCTGAGGCTGCTGGCCGGAAGGGAACTTGGGGAGGCAGAGAGGAGGAGGGAGGACAAGCCAGGCACAGAGCACAGCTGGTGCAAAGGCGCAGAGATGGGAGATGGAGGGACAGGTGGGGGTGGTCACAGAGCGCCGGCAGGAGAGGCTGGGAAGAGTCATGGGACAGAGAAGTCCCCCCAGAGAGAGAGCCCGCCACATTCCCGAACCTCTGCGATTCCGGAAAAGCCGAAAGCCCAGCACTGACCCAGCCCCCCCCCCCAGGCTCCCAGCCCCTCCCCCTCCCTCTGGCCCTCCGTTCGGTTCCCACGTCTAATCCAGGGTCCTGGGGCCAAACCTGCCCATCCGGTAGACAAGAATTCATGATCCCCATTTCACGGACAAGGAAACTGATCCCTGGAGAGGCTGCTCAGCCCATGACCGGCCACAGCACCAGGGAGAGTCTGAGCCCGGCGCCCGCCCCCCGCGGCCTCCCTGGCCCAGAGGCGCCGTCCACTCGGCCCCAACAAGGCGGCGCCTCCTTGGTCATAGAGGGCGGCCTGGGGGAGAGCCTCGGCCCGGGGGGGGGGGGGCTCCTCCGGACACGCCTCCTCCTTCCTTCAGTCAGCAAGCACGGGTTAAGCACCGGGGGGGGGGGGGGGGGGGGGGGGGGGGGGGCGAGGAGTCCCAGGCCGGGCGAGAGCAGCCCCTGCCCCCGGGGGGGGGGGGCCCGGGCAGGACCCGAGAGGGGCTCGGCCTCGGAGACGGCGGGGCGGGGCTGCGCCTATGGCGGGGCGGGAGGGCCGAGGGTCTGCCCCAGGGCGGGCGTGGAGCCTTGGCCGGAGCGGAGGGTCTGGGGGGAAGAGAAGGCTGCCGCTCGGACGGACGAGTCTGGACGCAGTGAGGGCCCCGGGAGCCTCCGGACACGTGAGGCGGAGTCAGGACAGAGCCGCCGAGGCCACCCGCGCCAGGGCCCCGGGCGGGGAGGGAGAGGCCGGGCAGAGATCCGGCCAAAGGAACCCGGAGAAGAGGGAGAGCAGCAACGTCCGTCCACGCTCCCGCCCGGCCCGGCGCAGAGCCCGGGGCGGCGGGCACAGGACTAAAGGGGCAAATGTCCAGCTGGGTCCCCGAGAAGCCTGAGCCAGCATCGCCCAGGAAGTCTCGGGGCCTCAGTGCGGGGCGGCCCGGACCCCGAGGCCCTTCCTTGGCGGCTGTATAACCCGATTCAGACTTTGGTCTCCCTGCTGGTCCCTGGACCAGAGCACGATGGGACCCCTCGGAGGCCTTCCTGGACCCGGGCATCGCCCCCCCCCCTTCCCCTTTCCATTCCTCCCCTCCCCCTCCCCCCCAGGCTCCTCTAGGGGAGGAAGGACAGGGAGCCCAGCAGGGAATGCAGCTGGGAGAAGAGGAGCAGAGTCCAGATGCTGCCGAGGGCCCGACGTCCTCTCCAGGCACAGGGGCAGGAGGGAACTGGCACTCCTGGGAGGCGTTGCGGAGCATCCAGGCTCTGCGGGACCCTGGGCACGTTCCTTGCCTCTGCCTGCCTCAGTTTCCTCATTTGTAAAATGAGGGTCATAAAAACAAGGACCTCCCAGGTATTTACTACTGTGGTCATTATTATTCTTGTTATATCTGCTAGGGCCAGCCTTCCTTTGGGGCAACAAATGACCTGGTACTGCTTGGGTGTGCACATGTGGTTACATGCACACGCATACACACATGTACATACATACATGCTGAGCATCGTAACCATCTTAGCAGCGATACTGTGCTCAAGGCACAAGGGCAGAAAGGGCCAGTGACTTACCCAGGGTAAGCGGTGCCTGAGGCCAGGTTGGGACCCAGGAGCCCCCCCAACATGGGAGAGAAGTTGTGGCTGAGGGGCCCCAGAACCCCAAGAGTCTCCTCGCGGGGAGTTCCAGGCCAGATCCTTTCTGTTCAGGCCTTTAGACTACAGAAGCAGGTTTCCCTCGCGCCCAGCAGCAGCCGTGGGCTCCCGTCAGAGGGCCCCAGAGGAGTAAGTGTCCTCCTGGCTGAAGGCAGGTCTGTGCTGTGTTCTCACTGGGCCCTCGGATCCATTATCCTGTAACTGTCCCTTAGAGACAAGCTCAGCCCGGCCCTGGGGGAGAGAAAAGAAAGAAGCCTGTCTGTGCTCCCACAAGTGGGGAGACCCTTCCCCCGGCCAAGCCCCTTCCTTGTCTTCTTTAAGAGCTGCCAGCCAGCCTTGCCTTTTCTTTGATGGATTGACTCGCAATCCGCATTCAAGGGCCAAGAGGAGGAAGCGCCAGGAAAATTACAGTCCAAAAGTCCAATGAGGAGGCCTTGGAGATACAGCAAAACTGCTATCTAGAAAACTGTGGCAAAGACTGTGGCTCTGGCCTTGGGCGTCCCTGAATTACGCCTGAAACAGAGAAAGTGTTAGACATCCTCCCATGATCCAGAGAGAGCCAGGAACTAAAACGGGGCAAGGAGCGGGCAGCTAAGAAGCCAATGACTCACACAGTGGTGGTGAACTCAAGGCACCAGGGTAGAGATTTCCTATCAAGGAAGGATTCTTTTTGTGAGCCAATGGACAAGGCTGAGGGAATACCCAGCAATGTTCCCTGCTGGCTGTTTTTTCTCTAATAAAGGCCCATCCCTGTCAGCATCTTCTCTAGATCTCCTGTCTGCTCATTAGAGTAATTTCGGGGTGCTAGGCCCCCCAAAAACCCCACTCCACATAGATTTCACAAGGCCAGAACCACAGTCTTCCTAATAGTTTTCTTCCCATGGGAGATTCTCTTACTGTAGCATTAGGATAATGGGCTTCATTTTCTTAATCCTTGAAATACTGATCAAAAGTTGTGTGGAATGGAATTGGGGGGGGGGGGCTTGGTCTCCCATGAAACACTCTAATGAGCAGACAGGAGACATGATTGATACTGGCAGAGTTCGGGAGGCTTTATTGGGGGGGGGAGGGGGAAGGGGTGGCACATTGAATGAGGGAACACTGCCTGGGGAGAGGCAGTATGGGAGGGGGAAGTGGCTCCACAGTCTGAGGGGCCTCAGAAGTAGTGGGCCCAGATGCTCAGATTTACTCAGAATTTATAGGGTTACAACACAATGCCATCTCCTCTGTCCCATCATCTGAGGGTTTGTCTATTTCTTTATCTCGTCCTATCCTTCTTCCTCTTTCATCTTTCCCGTCCTTTATTTTCTCTGCTTTTGTATCCTGGCCTTCCTCTAGCCTCCTTAATCTTTCCTAATGCTTCTGAGTTGAACATGAAATGTTATATTTCTTTATCTTGTAGTATTCCTTAGGTTTGCCATTTCTCAGTTGAGTCAGATTTCGTTATAATATTCCTTGGGTATCAACATTCAGTCTATAATATTTCTTCGTCAAGGTTATAACGTGTAAGTTTCGAGATTTCTCTCATGGAATTTTGGACACCCAAACTTCTTCCTAAAAGGCCCGTATATAGAAAGCTATTCGGGGAGGGGGATTCCTCTACTCGTTGTGGGAGATGAGATTCAGTGGCTAATTCTCAGAGTAGTATGTGGCATGTAACGCCAATCCAAGACCCCTTAGTGTTACTAGTCCTTAGATTAAAACTGTCTGCCTCCTGGGAAATTAGAACCGGATACCCCCAACACTACAATCCCTGGCAAAAACTACAATTCCGAGAACAGAACCCCACTCCCTTCTTGTCGTTAAGTGCTAACACAGAACGTAAATTGGGTGGAATTCCCTGTCTAGCTCTCTTTTCCTTCCTGTCAGCAGCTTTGGTGGATCGAGCATTTTGAGCAGGTAGAAAACTTAGTCATGTGGCTCTATTTTGTCAGATAACAAACTTCATAAAAGAATATCTGAACTATTGGACAATGATTTAACTCTTACCCCCCCCCCCCAACTCCATAAAATGTCTAGTTTTCCTATTTTCAAAAACCTTGAGAAGAGTTTATCTGTGCCAAACTATGAGATAACCGAAGGAGGGAAAGTACAGGGAGTTTCAGAAGTATCCTTATGGGTCCCAGCCAGGGAATCCCATGACAGTCATGGGTTTTTCTGGAAAATGGGGGACTTTCGGGGTACATCATGTTGAAAATCACACACTCGAGACTATAAACATCCCAACCACCCCTTCTGTGGGATTGGCAGAGGGGAGGAGGGGAATCTTGGGTCAGGGTTATGATAAAAGTCTGTGATTGTACATAGAAGAAGAGAGGTCATTTTTGCCTCGAGCAGGCCCCTTGTGAGGGCAGAATTCCTTTTCCTCCCTTCCCACCTCCTCCCTGCTGTCCACTATTTTCTCCCAATGAAGCCACTTTTCTCTGCCAGCATCTTATCACGTCTCCTGTCTGCTCATTAGAGTGATTTGGGGGGGGGGTATGAGCCCCCCCTTGAATTTCACTCCACACATCTTCAAAAGGAGAGATTGATACCTCCTAGCAGAAGGCAACTAGTTTTACTAATTTTCTATAGGAAATTGCCATTCTGTGCTCTTCTACTAATACTACATCAATGTATACTGGGGAATAATGCACAATTTCATGTCACGCACAAGTAAATTGAGAAAGAAAAGGAAAAGTGTTTTGTCTGGCTGCTTCTAAGGAAGCACTAATCAAAAAGGGGATTGGATGGAGGAAGAAAATGTCTCTGCTGTTTCTTGTGAGGAGATAGGCCTCTTTTCTCTCTCCCCTGAAGGGCTTAGCTGAACTAATCTATATAAGAGAGTTACAAGGATAATTGATCCAAAATTATCACTACTACTATTAATCCTAATATGAACTTTTAAAGATGGGATTGACTCACCCCTTGCCTACTTTTAAATTTAATCAACAAAAGCTTGAACACCCATACTTGGCACTAGGTGGTGGAGCTAGTAAGTCACTTAGAGAGTTCCATCCTTTCAACTCAATCAGCCAGAAACTTGTGAATCCTTTGTGATGGGTTTACACCCTCATAGGAAGAGAGGTGTAGCTTACACACACCACCCTCCTGGGCAGTGTTAAGCAAACTTAAAGACTGCAATTGGTCCCTGTAAGGTGGAGGAAGGGACAGGAAATTTTGTAAAGAACAATCCATAAAAAGGACCTAATCTTCCTATCAGGAAGTCTTTGAAGTCTTCCACCTGAATCTGGAGTGTGGAGGAGCTTGGACTTCTTCTGAGGGCTTCATCCTGAATTTTCAGGTTGGAGGATCTTCTCCTTTGGGACTTCACTTTGAGACTTTGGTCTTCAGCTTCAATTGGACTTGGAACTCTGACATCTTGAACTGTTTCTGGTAAGACTGCTCTTGGATCTTCTCCCTTTGGACTTTGGACTGGGTGAGTGACAAAAAGCTGACCCTCCTTTCCTGGTTTCTGGAGAGACTAGTAACAGAGAGGCCACCCTCTCGGAGGAGACCATGTGGGTGAAACCCTTGCTTAATTCAATATCAAGTCCTCCATCTGAGGGGTTAACGAACCCTACATGGGTTGAGCTGGGGACTGGAGTAAATATTTAGTGTGTTAGGTTAGATATCTTCTCTGCCCTCCTTTTATATTGCTCTACTTTCACTCTTGCCCTATTTTTGTAAATACAGCTGCTAAAAAGTCATTTTGACTTGAATTGTATTAATTTTTTTTAATTGGCAACCACATTACCTTATATTTAGTCCAACCATAAATTTAATTTCTACAGAACCATAATTGTGAATAAATGCACTACCAATTTTCCCCTCCACACAAATTCCCCATTTTATCTTTTCAAAGTTGTATTATTTACAATAGTCAGTGCTCTCTTCATCCCATAGAAATCAGTTTCAGGAATTACCTCTTTTAGTTAAGTTGTGTTAAATTTAAATTACTATAAAATAACTCCCAAGTATCATATTTCATAAGGTTTATTAATAATCACTTGAATTAGAAGAAATAAAAGAACAAAAGTATGAAGACCTAAGAAAAGCCACGTGAATAAAATTCTCCTGCCTGGCACTCATTCAATCTCCAAAACGGCCTTCTAGGGAGCAGAGAGTAAGAGGTGAGGTCAAACAAAAACTTTATCATATGTACGTACACATGTAATGTGAGAAAGAAAATGGGATGTGGGGAAAGAATCCTGGGGAGCAACTTCTATCCACAGAATCCCCCTGTGATTCCATTGGAAAATGAGAATGTAGAAATCTCCCAATTTTACATGCCTAGTTTCCCCAGTGAATCATTACACATAACCAACTTCTATCTCTAAAGATCTTTAACTTGAGGTACATACAATATTGCACTTTCTAAAGGGAAATTATAATAATTTGGGAATAAGAGGGAAATAAAAGATAAAGAGAACAAAATCAGTGATTGCGAAGACACATTGACAAAAAGCCAATTGGGGGCAATTCCCTTTGGCACAAGAGTTTACATTCAAAATAAATGCATTCAACCCCCCATAGTTCAATTCACTACATTCCAAAGTTCATTATGGATCTTTTGGTGCAGTATGTGGTTTCTGCAGGCTTCTTTATGGCACCTTCTCCAAACAGTTCACTTTCTTGATTTGGGGAAGTAGCAAGTTTCTTATCCTAAAATTACTCTCAAACAAGAAAATTTTTTATAAGTCTGGAATTTTATGACAATAATACGATCCCCCCTGAGAAGGGTGTTGACAAACACATGTATCACCCTGGCATATAAGGCTGAGTTATGAGGTATATGAATCAATTATCAAAAGAAAATTAAAAAACAACAAAAAAAGAAAAAATAACTTCTGGATGAAACATAAAATATCAAAGTCTCATGTGTAAAAATTCTAAGTAAGGAAGAATAAACCCATAACAGGTCCTTGAATCAGGGCCCAATTAAAATGATTTATGTCTCACAAGCCTGTAATAGCAGTTATGCACTTAACCAATCAGCAGTCAGGACTACAGAAAATTGCCATATTATGAAAGAGAGAAAGGGACTAGACTTTGAAGCAGAAGAGAAATATCATTCCCTGGTCTGAATTTACTTATGCTCTCAGAGATAGAGAAACCAAAATGGCAGTAATACTGAGGTACTTGGTAGAATTCTGGATCTGGAATGAGGGAATCCTGCATCTGAATTTGCAAACACCCGCTTCCCAAAACCTCAAAATAAGTTCAAGTCCCCTGTCCTAGCAGAGAATCTCATCAATCCCAACAGGATTGGTTGGTCTCCTTGACCTTGTGCTCCTAGGCACTGTATAGGTTAACTTTATGCTTCTTGGAACTGTGCAGTGGCTCTTTTGTGATCCCTTCTCCTGGAATCAGCCATAATCATTAATCAAAGTCCCATAATATTTAACAATCAATGGTAGGTTTCCATAGTCTAAAGCTTTTGGGTATGCATTGACATTAGGGCTAATGGTTGTAAACCTCAAAATTTCTCAGTCTTATGAATGTTGGGGATTTCCCCCATTGGGGAATCTTCTACTTAAAAAAATTCCCTTGCAGATGGTGAGAACTCTACTTGAGTGTGGGGGCTCCTTGCCTTGGGAATATCCCTACTCCACCCTACTTAGGACTGCTTTAGGACAGAGAGCTCCTTGAGAACAATGAAAAGTGCTTTGACCCATGCTTATGGAAAGGACAGGAAGTTCTTTGAGTCATGACTGTTTTAGAATTGATACAATGGGATACTAAGTACCTATAAAGGTGGGGCAACTTGTAAACTACTTAAACCTAAAAGGGTGATAACTTATTCAGAGGTTATTTCTTAATGAAATTTGTCGACACAGCAGCATTTTTTTCTGACTTACTAAAGAGATTAAAACTACTCAGCTGTGAATTCAAAATGGGCAGTCCTTTAGAAACATCTACAGTGATTGGTAGATGTAAGGACTTAGGGGAGGTGACATAGGAGATTTTGCCCTTAAAAATAAGAGCTCAGAGAAGAGCTGGATCTGATTCTGAGGGAGCTCATTTTGAGAAGACTCATTCTGATGATCTCGATTTCTGACTCTCATTCTGAAGGAGAGCTCCTTGAGGAGCTCCTCTGAGGGGCTCTGTCCCTCTGGGGTAGGAGCTCTGAAGGCTCTTGAGAGAGGCCCTTTGAAACAATCTCTGGCTGGAAGACTCTTTGAGGAAGGACGCTGGCCTGGTGTTACTAGAATCCTTGTTTAGTCAGACCTTGTGGTGAGTGTTAAAAAACTGACTGATTTTCCCTTTTAAAACTCAGGTCTAGGCCATACTGACTTAAGGCCTTTCATACTGTAAACCTTAAAATTTCTTAGACTTATAAATGTTGGAAATTTCACCATTGGGAAATTTCATACTTGAAAATTTTCCTATTGATAGTGAGTCTTGGCTATTGGAATGTGAACCTCATTGGCATGGAAGGTTCCTCCTCCTCCCTTCTTAAGATTACTTTAGGACAGAAACCTTTTGCTGAACAATGGAAAGGACTTTGACCTATGCTTAAGCATAGAACAGGAATTTCTTTGAGTCATGATTGATTTTAGAATTGATACAATGGAGATACTTGGAATGACAGAACCAAGTCTTGGAAATTGCAATCTCCACCCTATTCAGTCCTAACAGGATTTAGGAAGGGCTGCAGCATAGATCAAAATTTAATTATTCCAATCTCTACCCTACTCAGGGTAACAGGATTTAGGAAGGGCTGTAGCAAAAGATCAAGATTTAATTATTTGAGAATATGACCTCCAACATACATGTGCAAAGCCACAAACCTCTGGGTGGTCCTGGGTTAAGCTAGAGCCACCATTGGCACAGGGAAAATGATGGACAGTGATTGATAGATGTGAGAACTGAGGGGAGGGAACTTGGATGGTTTCCTTAAAGATAGAGGGGTCTGAGGACTGGGGGGTGGGTTGGAGAGTTTTGGCTCTGAGTGGTTGGAGAGGTGCTCTGAGAAGCTTGCTCTGAAGGAAGCTGGAGGTGGGGGCCTCTGAGACTGTTTCTCCATTTTGGTCACGTGAGTAATAGGGACTGATATCCTTTCTTTGCCCCAGCTATCTAAGGGCTTGGGCCTTTTGGCCCAGCCTAAACAGAGGGGGTATTTAAGCCCTATTCCCTTCTCTCCCCTTTCTCTCTCTCTCTCTCTCTCTCTCTCTCTCTCTATCTATCTCTAATTCCTTTCTTCCTCCTGTTTGTTTGAGATCCTGTTTGAGATCCATTTCCTTTTTAACTTGGCCATGATCCACAGTGTGAGTGCAAATGATTTTCACCAATTAAAAGCTTTTTAAAACAGTAATATAGCAGCTAATGTACATTGAAAAAAGTCCCCCAAATCATAAGAGCACATAAACTTCTCCAAAGGTTACTAATACAGGTTTTGTCCAACTAGTTTATGGACTTTTATAATGGTATTTTCTCCAGTCCAAGCATAGAACAGTACAAATAAAGACAGTGCAACAGAATATAAAGCTAACAGCCACAGACAAAAAACAGTAACAGAAAGTGACATAGTGTAACAGAATACTTTAGATTACATTAACAGGTAAACTTAAAAACAAAATTAAATCTTAAAACAATCAGCAAATATACTAAGCATGATGCAGGATACAGTCACTCATTATCTGTAGGTGCTCTTTTTACATGTGAGCAATGGATCCAAGAGTCATTCTCTTAAATTTTGATAGCTGTTAGAATGGTTAACAAGACTTGGAATGGACCTTCCCAAGCAGGCTGAGTTGCCCCAGTGTGCTGGAAGTTCTTTATGTACACCTTGTCACCTGGGTATAAGTCATGGAGTGAGAAATCTATAAATCCTGCTTGTACAGCAGCTCCAGATTCATGAAGTTCTTGCAATTTGATTTGCAAATCCTGTATATATGAAGCAATAAAAGTGTCTCCTCCTAGTAATGATGTGTGTACAGGAGAAAAAGGCTTAGCCCAGATAGGGGTTGTCCAAAAAGTATCTCAAATGGTGAGATATGCAGATCTCCCCTGGGCCTGCTACGAAGCTAAAATATGGCCAGAGGGAGAATTTCAGGCCATTTTAAATGAGTCTTCATGCACAATTTTTCAATCATTGTTTTAAGATCTCTATTCATTATCTCAACTTGGCCTGATCTCTGGGGATGATATTGTAAAGGATGAAATTATGACTGAGACTGGATGTATAATTAATTTAGGTCACCAAGAATGATATGGTTAGGGTGAAATAGTTTTAAAATTCACAATTCCCCTGAAGCCCGAGGAAGACTAGTCTCTCTGATGGGTCTTGTAAATATACCAGCTATGAAATTACAATAGTTAGAGATAAGGGGGAAATGAGAGAGACAGAGAGAGAGAGACAGAGAGAGAGAGAGAGAGAGAGAGAGAGAGAGAGAGAGAGAGAGAGAGAGAGAGAGAGAGCGCACAAAACCAATGATTTGCTGGGCACATTGACAAAAGCCAATTAGGGGGCAGTCTCCTTTGGCAGAAGAGTGTACATTCAAAACAAATGTTAAATCAACCTTCAGTTCAATCAACCACACCCCAAGGTTCATTTTTGATCTTGATGTAATGTAGGTTTTCTGGCATCTTTCTGCAACAGTTCATTCTCTGGATTTAGGAGTTAGCAAGCTTCTTCCTTGAAGATCTTTCTTGAACAAAAAATTTCAAAATCCTGGATTTTTATTAAAATACAATTCCCCCCCTGAAGTGGGTGTTAAAAAAAAACATCCAGTTCAGCTCAGGATGTATTGTTGAGTTATGGGGGTGTATGAGTCAGTTATTAAAAGAATTCAAAAACAATAAAAACAAAAAACAAAACAAAAATATATAAAGGGAAAAAATATGGAAAAAAGTTAAACTTTTGGGAGAAAGAAAAAATAAAATTCAAAATCAGAACCAAAATACCAAAATCTATGTATATAAAATGTTGAATAAGCAAGAATAAATTCATAATAGGCCCTTGTACAGGTCCAATTTAAAGTAATTTCTATCCCACACATTTGTAGGACAGAATGCAGTAATATTTCACTTACCCATTTGCAGCTAAGACTACAGGAAGTTGCCATACTATAAGAAGGAAAGGAACTAGAATTCTAATTTGATGGGGAACCGTCATTCCATGGTTTTATTTTTAGTCATTCTCAGGGATATCAGGAACCATCATGATAGTCAAATTTTGGTACTTGTATGAGTACTTAACAAAGAGTATAGATACAAGGAAGTATTATGACTTAAGGTATGTCAAGCGTCACAACCTCGAATCCACATTAGTATTTCCTCTGTGCTCTTTTTGGCACTATTCAGGTTAAGTCTGTGCTCCTTGTTTTTATCCTATTTCCTGGAATCAGACACAAATATTAATCATAGTCCTATAACATTTTATCAACAAATGGCAGGTTCCCACAGTTTAAAGTTTTGGGGTATGCATTGATATTATAGAAAGTATACATATATATATATATTTTTAAACTTATATTACTGCAGAGAGAGAAAAATATTTAATTGTATGTAACTTTAGTACAAGAAATGAGGAAAGGGGGGGAAATAAAATATTCTAATCAAAATAAAAGAAAAGCAATAATAAAAAATAAGGGAAAAAGAAAAAAATCAGGAATTCAACGTGTTCTCAAAAAACAGCATCCACTTGTCAATGGATTATTATCTTCAATGCATTTGATAGGATACAGTCAATCAGCCTCAACAGAAGATGCTCTCTTTACATGTGAGCAATGAATCCAAGAGCCCTTTTCTCCAACCTTTATAGATGTTGGAGTAGTTAACAATATTTGGAATGGTCCTTCCCATGAAGGTTGAGTTGCTCCAGTACGCTGGAAATTTTTAATATACACTTTGTCTCCTGGGTTCAGGTCGTGAAGTGAAAAGTCTAGTGGTCTGGCTTGTACTGCAGCTCCAGATTCATGAAGGTCACGCAGTTTATGCTGTAATTCCTGTATATAGGAAGTAATAGTAGTATCTCCCCCTAATACTGATGTATATGCTGGGGAGAAAGGCTTAGCCTGTATAGGCAGTTGTCCAAAAAGCATCTCAAATGGTGAGATGTGTAGGTCTCCTCTAGGCCTGCTTCTAAGATAAAATAGGGCCAGAGGGGGAATTTCAGGCCATTTTAAATGGGTCTCAGTGCATAATTTGCCAATCATAGTTTTAAGTTCTTTATTCATCCTTTCAACTTGGGCATTAGCACCCTGAGTATTTTTTGGACGAGCACCACTTAAGTTATATATATGGTTGTGGAGTCATTTGATTTGAGTTATCATTTTCCTGATATCTATTCCTATAGTCATCATTCCTAAAGTTGTGGTTTCCATTGTCATAATTATAGTTATTTCTATAATTATCACTTCTGTAGTTGTTATTAAACTGCGTATTCCTTTTGATAATCTTGAGAAAAGTTCTACACTCTACTATTTTGTGGCCCTTCTTACAGAAGTGGCAGGTACTGGATCGATAATTGGATTTCTGTAGGGGGGGAAGTGTCATTGGTTGATTATCATGCCCACTTTCTGTTTTAGCCATCTTATCTTTTAAACATCTCAATTCTTTCTTTATTTCCTCTATGACATCATTATTTTCTTCCTCCTTTTGTTTGTTTCCCTTTAAAACATATATAGCTGTTTTTCACAATTCTTCAAGGTCCATCTCTGGCAATCTTGGACAATGTGTTCTAAAATTATCCCTAATAACTTTTCAAGAGTTATTGACAAAGAGCCTTCTAACGTCTCTTAAGCTATTTTCTTTAGATAGGTCAAAATCCAGGTATCTACACCCAAACTCGATTATTCATGAATCTGGATGGTGTTTCTTCCTCATTTTGCTTAATTTTTTCAAATTCCGTCCACTTATCTGTAGTGTCTGCACATTCTCTCATTGCCATTAGGATGGCCTCTCTACAACGGTATAGTTGTAAATAATCCTCAGGGTTGTTAGAGTCCCATTCAGGATCCTGAGGTGGCCAATGTGCTGCATAATGCCCCCAGGTTTTGTTGAAATAAGCAATTATTTTATTTTTATCATGTTCAGTTAAAAAAAAAGCCTGTAGCAAGTTGTCAACATCCTTGTAAAATGGATTATACTGAAAAAAAAATGTCTGTCATCTTTTTTGTTACTAGAAAGGGATCTTGTTCATATGTGGAGTATTTCGTGTAAATTCATTTATTTCTTGGGGAGTAAAAGGTGTCTTGTGTCTTAAAGTCACCACATCCCCATTCCATCCTATTTCAGGTACTTCTCTTAGAGGAAATAGGCCTCTAGTTGAATTTTGTACCTGTGGGTCAGTTCGACTAGGATGAGTTTCTCTAGAAGGACAAGATCTCCTTTGGGTTGGAATTTGGTTTTGTGTAGGAGAAGGAACATGAGAAACTGGGATTTCAGGGGAAGGGTTTGGGGGATTAAATTCAGCCAAAATTTGCAGACCACGAGAGGAGCAGTCTGTTAGCTGAGAGAAACAGTCTGTTAGCTCAGCTCTAGGGAAGGTGTTTTTCCATCTCTATTTTGGGGAAGGAAATTTCCTCATTCAAAGGTTTAGAAACAGGTCTGTTTCTGGTAGAGTGGGTGTTTGCCAATTGATCCTGTAAGAAACATTTTAAATATTCTAATTGGGCTTGCATTTTTTCCTCATTTTTTTTTTAAATTTTAGCATCTCTAAACACAGTATTGAGGAGTACAAAAATGACATTACCTATTATATAAAAAATTGGAGGTATGCTATATTCCTCAATGTCCCTAATTCTTCAACTGCCATATAAATGTTGAAGAATATAGTATTCATTTATATATATATACACATATATATATATATGTATATATATTTGTAATTATTTTTCTAACAGTCTGCACAAAACACATGGGGAGCAGGACAAAGCCAAAACTTTCTACAGGTTTTTTTCACTCCTAATCTAGGCAGTTGTTCTTTAAGGGAATGGAGATTTAGAAACAGTTCTCCCAGCCAGGACCTTATGGCCCTGTTGCTAATATTTAAAACAGTTGTGTTCTATCTAATTTAAGGAGAGAGGGAGAAAAAAGAAAAAATACATCCAAATTTACTTACCTTTACAGCTGATCAAAATAAGCTATAAAAAAAACCCGATAGTCACAGTAGAAAAAAGGTTTAGGAAAGTTAAGATGATTGAGGGTATTTCGTCACAACCAATGTGGTCAACCAAACTGTAAAGGGTGAAATTATGGCTGAGATTGAATGTATAATTAATTTAGGTTGCCATGGATTTTATTTATAAAAATCCTAGTGAAAAACCCAAATAATAAAATACCCAAGTCAGCTGCCAAATTTTATGGTGATTTAATTGATATAGAAGAGAAGATTTAGAAAGCAAGGGTTTGGAGTGTGAAGGAGGAAGGAATCAACCTGAACTCCAAAAGGGGCTTAGCTGAGAGGCCTGAACCTGAATCAATGTCAAGGACAAAACTCACCTCCAAAACCTAGACAAATAACTGCCACAACTCCCAAGATGTTGGAACAGCTAGCACGCTGCCAGCCAAAGTCGCCTCTCCAGGGAAAAGAGCAAGAGGCAGGAAGTAACATACCTTATATGGACGTTTTTACATAACCTTTCTGCATCTCATCTGTACCAATGAGGACTTAGCTTGACTTAGGACAGCCCAGAGGTCTGTCCTTTTTTTTTGCACATGTCTGTTGAAGGCCATCTCCTCAGATAATTAAATCTTGAGTTTGATGCAGACCTTCAAAATCTTGTTAAACTGAGTAGGGTGGAGAATGTAGAGTTTCCAAGACTGGATTCTGTTATTCCAAGTATCTCCATTGTTATTGATCAGGAAATAGCTAAATCAGATCTTCTAAAGAATGGTCTGATTAGGGTGGAATCGTTTTAAAATTCACAATATAATACATGGTATTTGGAAATTATCCCCAAACAAGAGTAAATCTGAGACAAAACTAAATCAGTAAAATGAGTTCCCCTGTCTGAATCAATTTGTGCTATCAGGCCAAAGCGAGGAGTAATCTCTTTTAAGAGAACGTTGGCAACAAAATAGGCTATTGCTCAAGCAGTAGGAAATGCTTCAGGCCATCTGTTCAGCTGATTCACTATGACCAGACAAAATTATACTGTCCAGCATTTGGCACAGTGATAAAATCAATTTGTGTTCAAAAGGTGTGTAAGCCAGAGGACACCCACAAAAATCTTTGCCACAAAAGGAATGTTGATTAAATGCTTGGCTGGTTGAGCAGGTTGTTCACATTGTAGAGGCTATGGTGGTTATGCCAGGAGCTATCTATAATCTTTTAACAGAGTCTATAATGCCCTGGGTGCCAAACTGACCATTTTTGTGAATGGAGTGCCAAATTTGGTATTTTATAAAAATGTCTAGGGAGTATGGGATTTTCCTTCAGATGATATCTATACTCTTTTAATCAATTTTGCTTTAAATTTATGCTTCCCTTTTTCCATTTCCTTGTAATTATGCGAAATGGACAAATTTAAGTCATCACTAGTTGCCAATGTTAAAATTAACTCATTCCCTTCTAAGGCTACTAACTTTGCAATGGTATCTTCCTGGATATTCCCCCTAGAGACAGGATCAGTGCCACCTGTATTGGCAGGGCAATGAACTACAGCTAAGGCTTCAGGAAACTGAAGGACAGAAAGAACTTCATTAATAATTTCTTCATTTGCTATACATTTTCCAACTGATGTTAAAAATCCCCTTTGAAGTCATAGCATACCCACTGCATGACATATTCCAAATGCATATCTAGAGTCTGTGTAAATTGTTGCCTTCTTATCTTTGGCAATTATACAGGCATGTTTTATAGCTATCAGTTCTGCATCTTGAGCACTTATATTTGAGGGCAGTGAAGCTGACCCCAGAATGGCAAATTCTGTGACTACAGCAGCTTCAGTGTAGCATATGCCATCCCTCATGAAAGAAGAACCATCAGTTAATGAGACTAAATATGGATTGTATAAAGTGGTGTCCAGTAGATTATCTTGAGGTTTTCCAGCTATGGACACTAAAGATTCACAACTGTGCAAAGGTTCTCCTGAAACTGGTAAATCAGGAAGCAAAGTTGCAGGATTTAGAACTGTACAACATTTCAAGGTAATATCTTCACTACCTAATAAAGTTACCTCATAGCTTGCAAATATCTGATTAGAACATGCCTGTGTTTGATGTCTAAGAAACAATGCTTTGACTTCATGTGGGCACATTATGGTTAAAGGGCATCCAAATACTAAATCAGCCGATTTTGTTAGTAGCAATGCTGTGGCAACTATGCCTCTAAGACATGGTGGTGCTCCTGAAGTTACTGGGCCAAATTCCAGCTGGGCCAAATAATAAGCAACTGGGTGCTGAGCAGGTCCCAAAGTTTGAGTTAAAACACCTGAAGCTACCCTTATCTGTTTGTATACATACAAAGTAAAGAGCTTGTTGTAATTTGGGATGCCTAGATCAGGGGCAGACAGGATAGCCTGTTTTAAGTTAGAAAGAGCTGACAGGTGTTCTGCCTCTGATTTAAGTGGTTCAGGGACTGAATTTTTGTCAGGGTTTAGTGATTTCCCCATAGTAAGGGATCCACTGCCTACAAAACCTTGTAGCTCCAAGAATTGCCCTCAACTGTTTCTTAGTGGAAGGTGCAATCAATTTCTGAATATCCATGTACACATGTGTACTCATCAATACCAATCTGGAGGCTCTGGTGTCTAAGAAACAATCATAATTCGTATTTCCAACTTTCAGGGTTACATGGGATTCATCATTACTGGGGGGGATGGATAGAGATAAATGCTGTTAAAATATCAGTCTGGGAAATCAAAGGTTTCACTTTATTATTCCAGGGCCCTTCCTACCTTCATAAAGGTCCTTAGCTATTCCTCTGAGATTCCCCCACCCTGAGTATAGCATGGACAAGCCTCATTTTGGGAATTTTGGTGTGTTATAATGTGCTTCATTTGGATTATTATTTCTATAATTGTCATTATTTCTAAAGCTATTATTTCTAATCACCTAATTCCACTTTTTACAGTTCATCATTATGTGACCCCTTCTTGCACAGGAGTGACATGTTAATGATTGATTTTTGTATTCCTGCAAAGGGTCAATGGCCAATACTTGACCTGCTTTTTCTTTACCAAATTTTTTCAGTTAAAGCTTTATTTCATTCCTTAATGTCTCTTAATAATTCATTGGTATCCTCATTTTTCTGTTCATGGCCTTTATATCTATATAAACTGATTATCCTCAATTCCTCAAGGTCTATATTAGGTGTAAGGGGTAAAAATTATGGTTGGATTGAATATTTGAGAGTTTGGTTGCCAGGGATTTAATTACTTAAGGAGAAGGCTTTTTATGGTGGTTTATTTATAAACACAGAGAAGAAATTAAGAAAAATGAGGAGAGAGAGAGAGAAAGAGAGAGAAAGAGAGAGAGAGAGAGAGAGAGAGAGAGAAGAGAGAGAGAGAGAGAGAGAGAGAGAGAGAGAGAGAGAGAGAGAGAGAGAGAGAGAGAGAGAGAGACCTTTACCAGCCACCGAGTCCTCCTCCAAGACGAGGGGCCTCTCCAGAGGCTAGTGCCTCCAGAAAGCCAAGGAAAGAGAGTCAGCCCTTTCACTCACCACATGATAGTCCAAAGGAAAGCAATCTGAGCCCAAGCCCAAGCTCCTCCAAGGCCAAGACCTCATCACAGGAAGTGGCCACCAAATTTAAAGGCAGTTCTTTGCATCACTTCCTGTGCCTGTGTTCCCTCTTTACCAATGGCAGCTTAAACTTGGCTTTGGACTGGCCAGGGGACAGTCACTTGTTTCTGATTTGTCACTCGCTAGCATATGTGGGTCATAGGCCTTCCCCCCTCCACACTTAATCCTTAAGTGGGGGGAGCATACATTCCTTATGGCTAAAAATCTATAGAATAAGTAGGGTGGAGTTCATCTCAATTTCACAACCCCCCCCCCCCATGATGATTGGGAGACTAGTCTCCCCAATTGATCATTTAACATAATCATCTTGTAACTCTAAAAATCTTCTTAACTACAGGTGCATACAAAATTTCACCTTCTAAGAGGAATCTACAATAGTTAGAGATAAGAGGGAAATAGAAGAGAGAAAGTAAAACCGATATTTTGCTGGCCGCATTGACAAAAACCAATTGGGGGCAGTCCCCTTTTGGCATAAGAGTGTACATTCAAAATAAATGTTCAACCCCCTTCAGTTCAATCAACTGCACCCCAAAATTCATTCTGGATCTTCTTGCTGCATTGTAGGTTTTGCAAGCATCTTTTTGCAAACAGTTCATTCTCTGGATTTTAAAGAGTTCTTTCCCTGAAAACTTTTTTCTCGAACAAAATTTTAAATCTTGGTTTTTGTGAAAATACAATTCCTCCTGAAGAGGGTGTTGACAAACACCCAGTTCAGCTCAGGATGCATGGTTGAGTTCTGGGGTATATGAATCAATTATCAAAAGAAATAAAAGAAAAACAAATGGAAAAAAATTAAACTTTTTTGGAAGAAATGAAATTCAAAATCAAAATCAAAATATAAAAAAAATCTATGTATAATGTAAAGATTAAAATTTAGGGAAACTGAGGCAGGTAGAAATTAGTTTCCCTCTGCAAGGAATATTATATTTTTATGAGGTTTATTAAAGGTTGAGAATTTAAGAAAAATACAAATAAAAAAGGTACGTGCTAGGTGGACCGAGAGGCCCAATTCAATTTCACTCACATCATGAGAGATGTCTGCTTGGGAGCAGAAGTAGGAAAAAGGGAAGAGAGACCCCGCCTATGGTGGAGACCCTTTAAATCATAGTTTAGGTGAGAATTCAGTAAGATTACAAAGCATTCTGGGGAAGTGGAGCAAGGACTTCTGGGGATTGAAGTCCTGGATTCAAGTCTCCATTTTTACAATATAAAACTTTGAGTAAACAAGAATAAATTCACAATAGGCCCTTGTATTAGGGTCCAATTAAAGTAATTTCTATCCCACAAGCCTGTAAGGCAAAATGCAGGAATATTTCACTTGCCCATTTGCATCCAAGGCTATGAGAAGTTGCCATACTATAAGAGAGAAAAAAGGACTAAATTTTTGTGTGATAGGGAAGTGTCATTCCCTGGTCTGATTTTACCTTCACTCTCAGGGATAGGGGGAGCCAGGATGATAGCCAAACTCCGGTACTTGTCTGTGAGTATTTCACAAAGAGTGTAGTACAAACTGTGTCCTACATCTTAACATGTCAAGCGCAGCAGCCTCGAATCTCACACTGGCTGTTTAATAAATATAGGGGTTTAATAAAATAAGTGTAAAGTATATAACAACTTAATTCCAACTTAGAAGCAGAAGATGTGATGTAATTTGGAGAAAATTCTGTGTGATCTAAATGTGGGTTGACAAATGAGAATGTAAAAATTTATTTTAGAATAGGTGCTGTTGAATTAAACAAGTGAAAATTTAATGAACATTGGGGAAAAAAGTTTTAAAACTTGTAAGTTTGAAGTGATATGGAACCTGTAAAAAGTTTTGTTAAAAGAATTTCTAAATTTGTAACTGATTGGGATGTATGAATTGTTTCCAATGTATGTACCTTGGGTAAAAATGATTTTATTACTGAATTCAAATATGAATTTAAACGTAATCTATTTGACTGTGGGATGTAATTTTAGGTAAACACAAATGATTTATTATTTTGTACTATGAACTAAACTAATCTTTGAGGTGAATTGGATAAGACAATATGTAAAGATATATATAAATGATGATAAAATTGATAAAGGGATTAATAAAAACAGGTAACAGGATATCTGGTGGAAGATGAGAGAAATATAGAAGCATATTAAAGACAAGGTGTAGGAGGTGTAATACTGAAAGTTAATATTTAGAAATTGATTTGTGTAATGACTATTTGTGGATGGTATTAGTTGGTCTTGAGGAGGCTATTGTTTGTGAGCAGATGAGGTGATGAAAGATAAAAGTCTAGATGGAGTGACTCCTACAGTGCTCTCTCTCACTCTTCCTGGGGTTATATAAAGGGTATAACTCAGGAAATTGTAATTCCACTGTTATAAGTAAGCAATGGAAAGTTGAAGAGAAGTCTCCCCTATTGGGTGATGGAAAGGGTACCCCCAAATTCCCAAGCATGGGTAGCCAAGAAGACAAGCCTCTTCCTTGTCTGCTGACTCAGTGGGGAAGGGGTCTTGACCAGCACTTGCAATGGCTGATCAGTACCTTGGAGCATAGCTCCCTCAAAGCTCCTTTGAATAAATCCCCTTTTTGTAATATCTTACTGCAATCGAACAGTTTAACAAAATACTGGATATTAGGAAGTGGGGGGTTGGTTTGAGGGTAGCGGTGTCCCTAACTTCTAAGTCCCTTCGAGGTCCTTCATTCTGTAAGCTTCAGAGCCACATCAGAACTTCTTCTCACCTCCCAACTAATTCAAGCTAAATTAAAATACTAAAGGGGTCAGGATAAAGGTAAGGCAAGTGCAATTAGGATAAGAGAGTCCCAGGTCCCTCACAGATCCGATGAGACCTGAATCTCTTTGTTGATGTTATTAGAGATATCAGGATGTAGCAACATGCTTCTGGAGAAGTCACAGGGCTATTTTCTTGGATGTCCTTCAGTTGGCTCTTGACAAATCTCTAGCAAGGTAAATCGCTTCCTTTCACCTTGAGATCTAATCTCAAAAATCAGACTTCCTCTCGGAGTTCTCCCAGGTCCCCATTCTTCTCCCATGATCCTCTTCTTCCAACGTTCTTTGGCCGTCAATCATGCCTTCTTCCAAAGTTCCATCCTTACTTTTGCATCCTGCACTTACACCCTCCCAAGGAAGGGGAGGGATTTTGTCAGTCAGCTTCTAAAGCTTATAAAATAAGTGTCTTCGCATTTAGGCACAGAGGGTTCTGAAATCCTCTGGCCATGTGTGCAGAAAATACCACTGATTGGGGGCAGCTGGGTAGTTCAGTGGATTGAGAGTCAGGCCTAGAGATGGGAGATCCTAGGTTCAAATCTGGCCTCAGACACTTCCCAGCTGTGTGACCCTGGGCAAGTCACTTGACCCCCATTGCCTACCCTTACCACTCTTCTGCCTTGGAGCCAATACACAGTATTGACTCCAAGAAGGAAGGTAAGGGTTTAAAAAAAATCATGCGGCAGTGGCCACACCTCAGGCCGGCTAAACCTTGTGAGGGTAGCCATCAGGTCGTAGACCCCTGGTGAACTAAGGCTTTGCTCACCCAGCATGTGAAGACTGTTTCGGCTTCATAAACCTTATTCAAGTTCTGGTTCTGGGGCACATCTGTTCTCCTGCCGTGAACAATATTCTCCTGAGGAACTGGGGTGTTCTGGTCTTGAGGGGAGCATTCCTACTCATCCTCACTCTGCTTCTGGAGGACTTTCCATTTCTCCCTCAGAGCCATTCATGGGGTGACTAGTTAATTCAATCACTATTCCAGTTCTCCAGTTCAGTGGTGCTACCCTCTCTGGGCATCACTTCACCACTTCACTTAAGACAGGTGGGATGGCAGGAGGAGGCAGGATTTCAAGTGGAATCCATAACTTTTCTCTCTCTGTATAGAATTCTGAATTCTTCTCCTCCTCCTCCTGCATGTCTGTCCCTTCCACTGCTTCTGCAGTTTTATTCTTGTTTCTTCTTGCTCTATTTGTTTTGTTCCAAAGCATAATCTCGAATTGTCCACAAAATCCAGAATTTCTATTAAACTCTAAAAACTTCCATCCTTTCACAGACTGCTCTCTGGCACAATCTATTCCTTTTCTTGGCCAACTGCCCAGAAACATATCCTTTCCTCTTGCTTTTCTTAGAAAAAAGGCTTTATTGGGTTTCCCAGGAGTCACCCTGAGAACTGCCCCTAAGCATGACCCCCCCCCAGATTTCCAATAAGATCACAGCTCAGATTCAATCATCATACTTGCTAGATCTCCAACCCAGCTGCTCAAAGCAGAGGGGTCTCCCCTCCAAGACACAAACAGCTCAGATTACATAATCATATTTGCTATCTGATAGGAACCTAGAAGAGACTGGAGATTTCTCTTTCCGTGGGTTTTTTTACTACAGACTTTACCTGAAAGGCTCCTCTCCACCCAGGGTACTCAACTTCCTTATCTTGAGGAATCTTTTTGGCCTGATTCCCTTAACTGGAAGCTCTCTCTCTCTGACTTATCTGTTTCTTAAAGTCACCCACGTTTACAAGCACTGCACTGCTTTCGACTTAGCCACTTTTCTCTAACTTTCACACAAGCTTAAAGAAAGTGGGGCGCACCTCCCCACTCTCCCTGATACTCAAATAAATGGTCTCCGTGGATGTTGGTTCGAATCTTTTCTCTTGCTTCTATTGGTCCTTATCTACTCTTTCGTTCATATGATTTCTCAGAAGTGTAGAGAAGGCTTCAGATTTGCCCAGATGAGGCACTTCGATTGTTCGAGAATCCCAGACAAGCTGAGATCTGTGTGGAGTGGGTTTTGGGGGGGATAGCACCCCCAGAAATCACTCTAATGAGTAGACAGAAGATTCTGATAAGATGGTGCCAGGGTGCAGCCTTTAGTAAAGAAAGAGCAGACAGCAAGGGGCATCGCCAATTTTTACCTCTATCATGTCCACTGGCTTACAAGAAGAATCCGTAGATTCTAGGAAGTCTATACAATGGTACCCTGACTAATCATCTGTGTTTCTTATTTGACACACTCCTTATTCCTTTTCAGTTCCCAGCTAGTTGAGTCAGGTTTCGGGAACGTACAAGGCCAGAGCCACGGTCTTCCTAACAATTTTATGGAAAGAAGTTTTATTCTCATGGGAGATTCTCTTACCATAGATTTAGGTTTACGGGCTTCATTTTCTTAACCCTTGAAATGCTGATTGCAAGTGTAATAAGGGAATTCACTTTGCACCTTCCCTTGCTACACAAGTCAATTGAGAAAGAAAAAAAAAAGGAAAGGGATTTGTCTGGCCTCTTTTAAAGAAGTACTGATCAAAAAGGAGATTGGATCAGGGAAGGGTCTCTTCACTTCAGGGAGAGGATGTCTCTATTGTTTGTTATTAGAGATAGGCTTCCTTTTTCTCTTACCCAAAGGGTCTAGCTGAGCTATTCTATATAGGAGAGTTACAGGGATAATTGATCTAAAATGATCATTACTACTATCAATCCTAATGTGAATCATTATTGTGAAAAATGCACTACTGATTTTTTTTTACTCCATTACAGTGCTTTTGGCTCCCAGTTTCCCTTTCTCTTATCCTTGCCTCAAGCCACTTTGGCCTAAGGCTAAATTTGTTGGGTCAGTTTAAAATGTTCGGGGTTTCCTTACATTTAAAGCTCTGCCTTTTCCCCATTATTTCTTGTCATTCACACCAATCCAGTGACCAGTCAGGTCTGCAGTTGACCATCCTAAAATGAACTTTCTTCACTCCAGAACTCACACATCTTGCTATTGGAAAATGATTAACAGCTTGAAAAAGTGAAGTGAGAGCCCTCAAATAATCTGGTTAGTACCTAGAATAAAATGCACCTTGTTACTAATATCAACTGCGCTTGATACCCAATATTTCACCCATTAACAAGACCAAAACTTTGGGAAGAAAAATGAGACCTTAAAGTTAAGAATTTCTGGACCTCCTTTTGCCTCCTGCTGGATCGCCAGCTCTGGTCTCGCCTCTTCAGCTTTTGGGAGGAATCCATTAACACAACTTACAGACATTATTTGCTAACATTTAAATCACCAGCATTTGATTATTAGCGAAGTCTCCGCCTAAGGAATCCATTAGACATAAAATACAAGCAAAAGCCCACAGAAAAATGAGAAGAAATCCAGAACTCAAGTTCTTAAGCTTCTATGAGAAACTTTTTGCAAAACTTTGTAACCATTTAAACCTCAAGCCATTGTATCTCAATTCATGAAGAAACTTTCTCTCTTTTAGTCAACTTAAAGCAGTTACTCAGACCCTCAATTGAACACTCAGGCTGTCACACTCCAACTCGAGTTTCCCATTCAAAGCTTTCAGGCAGCCTTTCACTCGTCTGACCAGCTCTCCTGGCCCTCACCTCTCTCTGGTTCTTCCCAGTCTCCCGTTCTGGACCGTTCTGACCTGGTTTTTCTTCGGGTGCATTCCTCCAGCCTTTGGTTGAAGACTTCTTCAATCTCGTGACCTGCTTTGCTTAAAACAAACTGCAGAAACAATTATCTTTTCCTCATTAAATGAACCCCACCTTGGCCAGCTTCCCTTTGGATTGGCCTTTGTCATCGCTTGCCGCTTCTCTAAGTACTTGTTTGCATCAGGTCCATACTTCCAAACCCTGTAACTCGAGGCCGTACTTCTAGGTGGTTCTTTGGGCTGCTGACCGCCCTCACCAAATTTTGGGACAGCAGACAAGCTGTTACCCATGTCCAATAGCGCCCGGGTGGCTATGGACCATGCGGCTGTGTACCCCACAGACGCTCAACTAAGGATCCCTTAATTAAAGAGCGAGTTACCCCCAAACACGAGATGCGAGTCCTACCTCCGAGAGAGCCACTTACCTGGCCCTGCTAACTGGACTCCCAACCCAACCCCAAACGGGTTGTGTGAGGTACCTCAAGTCTGGGGTCCTTGTCAGCAGGTGGGCTCAGACAGCGGGGACTTCGGATCTCGCTGGGGCCTCCATTAATGTCAACTAGAAAAAACACAGAACTATTAAATAGTCAAAAATCACTCTTTAATCAAGGGAAAAGGGGTTAGTGCTACTAATGTGACAACAGAGCTGTTTTCCAAGACTGCACAGAGTCAAGACGCCCTGGTCACCAGCCCCTGGGAGTGCCACCGACTCAGGAAGGACTCCGAGGAACAAAAGAAATTGGGGAACCTATATACCACTCTAGATGACCTGGGGGGTTAGGATTAGAGGGACAGTTGATTGACTTTACAATGGTAAGAAAGGAAAATGAAGAGTTCCAGACAGGAATAACAGAGCGAGGGGCTGATGCCCCACAATGGACACAAAAGGGAAAGACTCAGCCCAGGGCTGGGTCACCTTGGTCATGGACCTTAGCCTAAGGGGAGAAACCATTGGGACAAAAGGGATGTTCAATATTGGATGGGATTAGCTGTTCCCACCCAAACTACCAGGAAGTTCACTGTCTGATGAAGAGGGGCCTTCCCTCAGGGGGAAACTCTCCTGTGACAAGGTCAAAACCTGGGGCTTCTACACTCAAACTAAATAAACTGGGGATCCCTAGATTTCCATGTTGACAATAGCATCATAGCAACTGAGGTTCCAAGTTCTATCACTAACACTGTAATTGGATAGAAGGAAACTTTAATACTGAGATATAATAAGCATGAATTGGAATATGATTTAAAGGAATTACTTATGCTTTCTAATTTTAACTATGAAGGAATTATTAACACTTTTCTAAGCAGGACATAAAGCAACAAGATAAATATTGAGCAGAGATTATGTAAACAGCCTGTCTGCAGTTCAGAAACTTTTTAGTAGGCATATTACTATACCTGTATCCAGAAAGCAAATGATTTATAACTAGACTAGCTTTTACTATGGAAAAATAAGACATGTGCTCAGCAGAGTGAAAGCATGGTTAGAAGGATTCAATATGTTTACCAGTGGTTAATTATTAAAGTTATCAAGAAATCTGTTACTCAGTACAGTGATTTATTAAGGATTTGAAAGAGGCAATACTATCATTTACTCAAATTACAGATATTGAAGCTGATCATGACATTGAAAGGAGACCCATGATAATCATGCAAATTCAAAGGTTACTGGCACAATATGATCTATTTCTGCAGGGAAGATTTGCAGAGTTAGCAGATGAAAGTAATGATTTTAGTCACAGTATCAAGATCTTTTCAGTTATGCAGTTAATTGCAGTAGTTCAGGAATAACAACTCCTGTGCAACTGTTTGATAATTCTGTGCATATTTTTCCAGCGTAAGACAATGCTATAACTTTAATAACTGCACAATGGGAATTTTTTCAAAAAGCAAACATTGTGTGCAGGCAGACAAAGGTTTAAGATCCCAGCACACGTGGGTCAAATCATAAGTGATTTATAGTATGATGTTTTTATGATTATGGGTTTGAAAAAGCAAATGTTTAAGCATCTATACATGCTGTTTTGCAAAGTCAAAGGTGAAACTGCTGTTTTGAGCAAACAGCTGCTAACATTCTCTGCTCTAGCAGAGGGCCAGATCTATGGTACATCTATATCCTGAACAAGCAGGTGATATTGCTTATCAATGCAAACTGTGGGGGATTAATTTCACCCCTGATAGATATCCACTGTATATTCTGGAGCAAAAGGTGCATTTCAGCATGCTCCTGGCACAAAGGCTGAACTGTGAAAAGTGATGGGAGATACTTACTCTCCTGGTTTAGGGTTCAAGCTCAAACGAAGAAGTGAGCAAAGTGATTACAGATTCTATAAATATCTGTGCACTACTGTCTACTCCACACAGCTTGGAATAGCAGGGCTTTTAACAGCAATGCAAGGGCTAAATTGCATAGCTCATGGCTTACATGCAAGCTATGGTAAATAGAGCTCAAAGGAATTCATGAGCCCCAAGGTTCATAACTGAAGGGATATCTGTTCTGTCACTTTCTAACTCTCTGAGACCCAATGAGGCTTTCATTTGGGGTCGAGGTTTTCTGTTTACTTTCTCAGATACGTGAAGTCCATGGAAGATGATCAAGAGCATCTGATGGCAAGAAAATCTGCCCAGAAGAAGGACAGAAGGCAGAGGTGTCTGGCACAGGACACCGGAAAAGCAGCACACGGACTGTAAAGGCTATGACTGCCCTATAGGCAGGTTTAACACACTATCCACACACACATGTACTTATATGAAACACAATTTACATGCAGAAGAGTATCATTAAGTCACGAACAGATATTCTGTTCCATGAATATATGGGTGTTTGGTAAAAGATCTAACTTTATCACATGACTGAAAATTGTGAATGGTATCGATACAATGTGTAACCTGACAATCATTTTATTGGAATTGTTCCATGTCAGCCAAATTTGATCAACTATCAAAGGGTATACTTGGGAATGTTATGACAGTATAAGGAATGCTGTCCACTTGCAGCACAAATGGGTATTGCTATCCAAAATGTAATTATGATTATTGTCTTAAAGGGTACATTATATTTGCAAACAACATGTCTTTATTAGAATCAGACTTATCTAGAAGTCACTGTTGTTAAGCTGTGACTGTTCCACTTTCATAAGGAAAAGGGGTGGATATGGTATCACGAATCATCTATCTCTCCTACACCCCAGAAGGAATATAAGTTAAAGCTATGCAATAATCAGTATTGAATGTAATGATAAAGATCAGTATGATTTACCTGAATTGGGTTGAATATCAACAAGATATTAAGACTGTAAGGGACCCAAGGGGATGATAACGTTGGGTTGAGGTCTTGTTTGTATGTTCACAGATAATGAAAACATCTGGTCACCCACGTCATGCTTCATGCCAGCTGATACAGACCAGGAAGAGAAGCAGACGGACCCTGTTGGCATCAGCTATCTGCATGCCAGCCACAATCCAGGCACACTGGAGGGACACTTCTCTGGTGACTAATATCACTCCAGAATGATGACATTACACTATTAGAGACATTTGCTATTAGACCACTGATGGACACTTGTCATGCTGACATCCATTGAGATGTGGTACCCGGAGCAACATCGAGTATGCTAACTCAGAAGGACTAAATCACACTTGTGTCTGTACAAGACACCAGATATGTCCCACACTCCAAAGACTTTACTATGGGATTGAGATGAAATAGCTACAATTGTTTAGCTACTAAAGTATACCTTGTATTTTATATATGATACTGTCAAAAGGAATGTATACTGTATGCATTGTGAATCTACCACTTGTATTGTAAGAAATGCTGTTATCCAACAAGGGTACAGACCTTGGTATGACTCTCCAAAGAGTAGGAGACAGACAACTTTCATTCATAGCATAGATCTGATGCCTCTGACAACACAAATGAGGTGCAAGGCAGAAAATGCTGCTCACTCATGGTTAATGGACAGATGACACTGATGTTACTCTCAAGAAAGGATGAGAGATCAGGGAAAAGACACTAGGAAATCTTTAATCAGGAACCTGAGTTATTGTAAAAGATCATTGACATCCAGGCAAAGGTTATGTTCCTGACAATACCAGGATGGACATTACATACTGACTACCAGAGATGTAGTTAAGTGTTCATACCATCGTTAACCATTACTCCTGATACCCTGTCTTTGTGGGTAAAATCTTAATAGGAAAAATTTCTTGCTCTCTCCCAACAGTCCCAGAATTCAGACGGCCGCTGGATTCGGGGTTTATTGGCTTCCCTTTCATATACTGGAAGACATTCTGGTATATGGAAGTAAGACCTCAGGAGCAAACTGAGGACTCTAGGTTTGACAATTTCTGTGGACGCGCAGTCATTGTCTCTCCTAGGTGGAAAAAATTATTATTGCACAAAAACATGGAGCAAGGGCAAAGTATAATCTAAGTTTTACTGTTTTGGAGTATGGATGGAAAACATGACACGATAGGCACAGATAAGCTTGTAGAAAAAGCACATTGGATATTATACACTGACAACTAGGAATGAAAAAGCTATGTCAAATTCTATAGGTACAAGAAACTGTAGAAATTGTTTCTACGTGAACAACAACTTAAGCTTCTATTTACCCAAACATTGGTTTGGTGGAATGAATTTTGCAATATTGGTAATGGTATATGCTTGGTTATCATATTGATGGGTTTATTTGTACAAGCAGAGATTTAAATAAGGATGACACAAGGAATATGCAGTCAGAACTTGAAATATTACTTCATTATCACCATCATGGTTATTTAAGCTACAAATCAGAATGTAAAGTGTATGGGAATATTGGTATTTGTTAAAAATTGCACAGTGATGTATTAATGTTTTTGCAAGGCCTGTAACGGTGCAAAATTATGTTCATATACAAGGCGAATTTTGATCTATTTAGATCAGGAATTAGGAATCATTTGGGATATAAGTTCTGATATTTCACATTGGCTCAGTTTCAAAGATACCACATAGACAGTGAGCCAAGAGTCTAGAATTTTGTATTAATTTTGGGATCAGGTTGCCAGGATCATTTTCTAAGATCATTTGGCATGTGATAACATGGTCCTCCAGAATTGTTCAGAGAGGATGTCTTTCTTTGAAGGGATCTCTCCCAACACACAAACAAAAAGAAAAGGGAGAAGAATCTTATAGAGATCAGTATGTTCATTTTAGAGAACACTTTTGATTCATTTTCAAGTATTCAACTTTGATTTTTTCTTTTGCTCTATTATTGCCAGAACTTTGAGTACAAGGAAAGTACTGTTAATGCTCTGATCCAGAATTATGAAGGTGCAAAGATTTCTATAATTGCAGTCACCTAACAGTCGGTAAACATGAGAACATGACAGCAATTGTTAATTTTCAGATGACCATTCTGGAGAGTGATGTCTGATTGCATGTAAGGGGAATCATAATGAAGCTTTCATTATGGACCAGACAGCCTCAGCCACGATTAGACACTTTCCATGTGAAATGGATGTTTGAGGTTGGGAAATGCAGAGACATGGCGTACTGACACCCTCAGTCGCTGGATGTTCTGGCATTGGGCTACCAACCAGTTTCCTAGGTGGCAGGCATCTGGCAGTGAGCACGGATAGATCCCTAAGATGCAGTATCAGTATGAGAGAAAGGAAGGACTTATCCTTCATCTCCAGAGATAGGATTTTACTAACTGTTGAAAAGGCGGACAACTTCTGATAGTCCAGACTGTGAAAGGTGGCGTGTTTGATTATTGCACCCGTCATGTGAGCCATAGAATTCTACCTCATTAAACCAGGATCAGTAGCGTGGAAATTATTTTCTTAACATTTTTATATTTACCAAGACTGTTGCATTGATCTTGAAATGCAGACAGGCAGATAGAAAGATCAGTTTGGGATTTTTAAGATTGATCACTGAATCAGTTTATGCTGATGTCCACACTTGATTGTTATATCTAGGTTATACAATCTGATTTGGGTTTTCATCTCTGTATCAGAATATGATTATGCACCAGAGTGTTTGTATTTGTTAATGCTGTAATGTTGTTACATTTTGATATTGCACTATTTATTGTTATGTCAAACAAAAAGGGGGAGATGTAGCAGTCCACCCCTAGCTATGGGCAAGGGGAACAGTTGGTATGTACAGATTGCCTTAGAAGAGAGCATGCTCAGTCTTGAGCATGCTCAGTATTGCACATGGCTGGGGAAGCTTCTGACCCTTGACCCCAGCTTCTCCCAGGTTAGGCGGGAACACGGGTTTCTTTGTGCTCACCTGATTAAGAGAAACCACACCTATACCTTGTCATTAACCAATGAGAATCATCCCTATGTACTGTGTATATTTGCATATCAAAGACTATATTTAGCCCAGCAAGCTCCGCCTCTCTCTCTCTTTCAGGCTAGCTGATGGCTGTCCTGGCAGGCAAGCTCCATCTTTAAACCTTCTCTATCTCTCTTTCATCTCTCCGACCTGTGTGGTATTAAATGTGGATCTCTGGACTGGTAAAAGCCTTTGGTCAAAGCTTGGCTGTGGCTTATGGAAAATTAATAAAGACTCATTCCTGCCACCTCATATCTCTAATTTGACTCCATCATCCCCCTCGTGGCATCTAAAACTTCTATCCTGTCTCTGTCTTCCTACCTTAAAGCTTCTCTCCCTTCTGAGGAAGCTTTAGCCTTACTAGTGACAAAAGCTGTCAATCTAGTATTGGGATGTCCATTAACAATTATGTGCCCATATGAGGTAGAAGCATTGTTGCTAAAGCATAGAACACAGGCATTCTTGGATCAGAGAATTACAAGATGTGAAATAACCTTGTTAAATAGCGAAAACATTACCTTAAAATGTTGTACTACTCTTAACCCTGCCACCTTGCTTCCAGACTTACCAGCTTCAGGAGAACCATTACACAATTGTGAAACATTAGTGTCCATGGCAGAAAAGCCTCGAGATAATCTCTTGGACACTCCCTTAGACAATGCAGATCTGATCTTATTTACCAATGGTTCCTCTTTTATGAGGGATGGCATATTCTACACTGGAACTGCCATAGTCTCAGAATTTGCCACTGAATGGTCAGCTTCATTATCCCCCTAACATTAGTGCTCAAGGAGCAGAACTCATAGCTCTGAAGCATGCTTGTATAATTGCCAAGGATAAAAAGGCAACAATTTATACGGATTCTAGATATGCTTTTGGCATTTGTCATTCAGTTGGAATACTATGGCTCCAAAGAGGATTTTTAGCCTCAGCTGGAAAATCTATAGCTAATGCAGAAATTATTAATGAAGTTCTTTCTGCTCTACAACTTATTGAAGCCCTAGCTATAGTTCATTGCTCTGCCCATACAGGTGGCACTGACCCTGTCTCTAGAGGAAATGATCAAGCAGATGCCGCTGCAAAGCTAGCAGCCATAGAAGGGCCTGAATTAATTTTAACATTAACAACCACTGATTATTTAAATTTATCACTTTCTTATAATGAAAAGGAAGTGGAAAAGTGGAAACAAAAATCCAAAGCAAAACAGATTAATGTAGTATGGGTGTCATCTGAAGGAAAACCCCTGCTCCCTAGAAGTTTCTATCACAAAATTTGCCAATCTATTCAAAATTGGTCACTTTGGTACCCAGGGCATCGTGGACTCTGTTAAGAGAGTATGGATAGCCCCTGGTATAACTACTATAGCCTCTAAAGTGTGTTCAGCCAGCTCTACATGTCAAGCATATAACCAACATGCATTTTGTGGAAAAGCCTTTGGTGGACGTCCTCTGGCTTACACACCTTTTGAACATCTACAGATAGATTTCATAACAATGCCAAAGTCTGGTCGTTACAAATTTTGTCTAGTCATTGTAGATCAACTAAGCAGATGTCTGGAAGCATTTCCTGTGACCCGAGCCACAGCAGATTTTGTTGCTAAGATACTTTTAAAATAAATTATTCCTTGCTTTGGACTGCCAGCACATATTGATTCAGATAGAGGAAGTCATTTTACTGATTCTGTCCTAAATCAGATATATTCTTGCTTGGGGATAACTCCCAAATTCCATGTTCCATATCATCCCCAGAGCTCAGGCCAAGTTGAAAGGATGAATGTAAACCTTAAAATTTCTTAGACTTATGAATGTTGGAAATTTCCCAATGGGGAAATTTCATACTTGAAAATTTCCTACTGATAGTAAGAACTCTAGTGGAATGTTAAACTCCTTGGCATGGGAGGATCCTTCTCCTCCCTACTTAAGACTACTTTAGGACAGAAACCTTTTGCTAAACAATGGAAAGGGCTTTGACCTATGCTTAAGCATAGAACATGAAGTTCTTTGAGTCATGATTGATTTTAGAATTGATACAATAGAGATACTTGGAATGACAGAACCAGGTCTTGGAACTTACAATCTCCACCCTACTCAGTCTAACAGGATTTAGGAAGGGCTGCAGAAAAGATCAAGATTTAATTATTTGAGAATATGAACTTCAACAGACATGTGCAAATGGGTCAGACGTCTGGGCGGTCCTGGGTTAAGCGAGAGCCACCATTGGCATAGGGGAGACATCGACAGTGATTGGTAGATGTGAGAACTGAGGGGAGGGAACTTAGATTGTGGGCTTAAAGATAGCGGGGTCTGGGACTCTGGAGGAGGTTTTGCTCAGAGGAGGTTGCTCTGAAGGAGGACTGAGGAGGTTGCTCTGAAGGAGGTCTGAAGGGAGGTTTTGCTCTGAAGGAGGTCTGAGAGGAGAGAGGTCCTGGAGGGAGAGCTCCTGGAGAGGTCTTGAAGGAGGCTGTGGAAGGAGAACTCAGGAGGAGTCAGGAGGAGAATTCTCTGGAAACATTTCTAGAAAGGAGGCTCTCTTGAAGGTGGAGCCTGAGGTCTGCATGAGAAGCCTTACCTAGAGAGATCTTGGGTGACTGATAAAACCAACTGACTGATTTATTCATTCTTATTCCTTTCTTACTTTCTCTCTTTTTCTATTGATTAATCAGTGTATTATAAATTAAATTTCTCCATAAAACCCAGTTGGCTTGGGCATATTCATAAATTGGGAATATATTCCCTGGCGACCATCTTATATTTATATAAAACCAAGACACAGTAGAAAACATATTTCAGTGGTCATAATTGTTATATATTTCCCTTGCTCCCAAACATTTTAATTATCACAGTTTATGGCTCCCACTCTCTTATCTATAACTATTTAACGCTCAAAACTATTTTAAATCTAACATGAACAAAGAACTTAAAACTATGATTGGCAAATTATGCACTGAGACCCATTTAAAATGGCCTGAAATTCTCCCTCTGGCCCTATTTTATCTTAGAAGCAGGCCTAGAGGAGACCTACACATCTCACCATGTGAGATGCTTTTTGGACATCCGCCTATAAAGGCTAAACATTTTTCCCGGCATATACCTCACTATTAGGGAGAGATACTACTATTGTTTCCTATATACAGGAATTACAGCACAAACTGCGTGAACTTCATGAATCTGGAACTGCAGTACAAGCTGGACCACTTGACTTTTCTCTTCACGACCTGAACCCAGGAGACAAAGTGTATATTAAGAATTTCAAGTGTACTGGAGCAACTCAGCCTTCATGGGAAGGACCATTCCAAATATTGCTAACTACTCCAACATCTATAAAGGTTGGAGAGAAGGACTCTTGGATTCATTGCCCACATGTGAAGAAAGCATCTTCTGTTGAGACTGATTGACTGTACCCTATCATATGCACTGGAGATAATAATCCATTGACAAGTGAATGCTGTTTTTCAAAGAAACATTGAATTACTGATTTTTTTCCTTATTTTTCTTATTGCTTTTCTTTCTTTTGATTAGAATATTTGATGTTTTCCTTTTTTCTCATTTCTTATACTAAAGGTACATATAATTAATGTTATTTTTTGCAGTAATACAAGTAACGTATATAACAAGTAAGTAATACAAGTTTAACATATATATATATATGTATATATATATATATATATATATTGTAGTAGTAGTAGTAGTCGTCGTCGTCTCTCGGTAACCGAGGATGACAATTGTCTTTGTGCGTTTTCATCCATGGTGTATAGATGAGTGTGCACAAAGACACTTGTGTGTGAAGAAGATTTAAGTGGAAAAGTCGATGCACAGAGACAGTCCCACTCTCTCAGCGTTGGAAGCCTGGGTCCAGTGGCACGAAAAGTCTTTACACCTGGGGACTTCCTCAGCTGCATTGGATGGTCGTGTTGTCTTTTGTGCTCCAACACGCCCTAAGCACTCCACAGTGCTTTGCTGTGTCGCCATCTCAGCCATTGAACCTTATTATTGGTTTCTTCCACCTGTTCAGCCAAAGCAGTCTTCACATGATGGGTGAGCAAAGCCTTGGTTCATATATATATATATATATATATATATATATATATATATATATATATATATATATATATATATATATATATATATATATATATATATATATATATACATATATATATATATATATACTTGCTATAATTCCAATGCATACCCAAAAGCTTTAAACTATGGGATGTGATATGGAAATCACAAATTTGGGCGTGTAGATTTCAACCTGCGCTTTCTTCAAGTACTCCGAGCCAAAATGTTAATGAGTTTGTCTTAGGCAACAGGCCGCATGGCCAGGTCAAGATTACATTCACAAACATCCAAGTATCACCTGGTGTCTGAAGACACAGTAACCATACAATCATTTATATTTCATAGATGTAAATATGCTTGGAATGCTACATTTACTTACCTCTATAGCTGATCAAAATGATCTATTAAAAACAAAGATAGTCACAGTAAAAAAAAAGGTTTAGGAAAGTTAAGAAGATTGAGGGTATTTCGTCACAAACGACATGGTCAGCCAAACTGTAAAGGGTGAAATTATGGCTGAGATTGAACGTATAATTAATTTAGGTTGTCAAGGATTTTCTTTATAAAATCCTAATGAAAAACCTAAATAATAAAATACCCAAGTCAGCTGCCAAATTTTATGGTGATTTGATTGATATAGTAGAGAAAATTAAGAAGAAGGGAGAAGGATTTCTCCCTCCGCCCGCCTGGCTGGCTGGCACCGGGCAGAAAGATTAGAAGATCTAGAAAGTAAGGGTTTGGAGTGTGAAGGAAGAAGGAATCAACCTGAACTCCAAAAGGGGCTCAGCTGAGAGGCCTGAACCTGAATCAGGTCAAGGACAAAACTCACCTCCAAAACCTGGACAATAACTGCCACCACTCCCAAGATGTCAGAACACCTAGCATGCTGCCAGCCAGAGTCGCCTCTCCAGGGAAAAGAGCAAGAGGCAAGAAGTGATGTGCCTTATATAGACGTTTTTACATTGTTTTTCTGTGTCTCATCTGTATCAATGAGGACTTAGCTTGACTTAGGACAGCCCAGAGGTCTGTCCTTTTTTCTGCACATGTCTTTTGAAGGCCATCTCCTCAGATAATTAAATCTTCAGTTTGATGCAGACCTTCAAAATCTTGTTAAACTGAAGACTGGAGAATGTAAAGTTTCCAAGACCTGATTCTGTTATTCCAAGTATCTCCATTGTTACTGATCAGGAAATAACTAAATCGCATCTTCTAAAAAATAGTCTGATTAGGGAGGAGTAGTTTTAAAATCCACACCACGAATGAAAGAGGTGCCCCAGGGGGCAGCTGGGAAGCTCAGTGAATTGAGATCCAGACCTAGAGATGGGAGGTCCTAGGTTCAAATCTGGCCTCAGACACTTCCCAGCTATGTGACCCTGGGCAAGTCACTTAACCTCCATTGCATAGCCTTTACCTCTCTTCTGCCTTAGAGCCAATATACAGTATTTGACTCCAAGATGGAAGATGAGGGTTTAAAAATTTTTTTTAATTTAAAAAATTAAAAAGAGGTACCCCTTCTGAAGTGCGGTGGGGACTGAATGCAGGGCCAGCAGACAAAGTTTGGGCCCTCCTTAGATTACAATCTAATCGGACAAGGAAAGACCTAAAGTTTCTGCATGTTAAATGTATTCTATGTTCCTGGTGGTTTAGTAATACTTGAAAAGCAAATGGCCCTCACCCATAATTCCCATCAATTTCTTTACTAATAATGTACCTTTTCCTGTCTTTGCCCTCACCTGATGTCACCCCAAACTTGTTCCAATGTCTCCCTGATAGGTCAGACTAACCTGTCCAAATCCCAGAACCTGGAGATCAGGAGCAGAGAATGACACTTGAGAGTGGACGAATAAACGACTGTACTTGGATCTGTCTGTCTGGAATCGGGACTGGCTCACCGCACAGGGGCTACCGAGGCCCTGGAAAACCCCAGAACTCAGTTGGGGATTGTGGGTGACCTTTGAGGTCACACTGATAGCAAGCAGTGATGGCGCCCCTGGAGACTGGGAAAGATGGAGGTCTTAGTTCCTGGGGGAGCTTGACCAGGGCTGGGGATGGACTGCACTCACCAGGGAAGGGGGCCTCTGGGTCCGGGGTCTCTGCTTGGGCCAGACTGTGGTCCCTCAGGGGATGGCAGGCCCAAGGTGGGCAGACTTCCTCTTGTACACCTGTGGGGCATTAGAGAGGGGGAGGGCTCAGAGGGGCTCCCAGGGCTCTTCCTCTGTTCTCCGAGGACTCTCTCCACAGGAAGGGACAGGGAGCCTCAGGCTGGGAAAGGAAAGGACCTTGGACGGGACTGGACAAAGATTCCCCAGCTGCTCTAGTGTCGGGGGTGGGGGCGCAATGTTCTCCCCCGGGGAGGGCAAAGCCCCGCCCTGACTCCTGGACCAGACAGAGCCGACCCCGCCCCACACGGGCACTTCCATGTTTGTCCCTTTCGGATAGTCCTTTCAAAGCATGGATAGACACAGACACAGACAAAGACGCGGACCTCACCTTCCCCCCACCACACATATCTACCCCCCCCCACACACACACACCGCCCCGTCCCATCCTCCCTTGTTGCACGGGAGGAGCCTCCCAGCCATCCCAGGCTATTAACAGGTTTTGGTCCACTCGGATCTTCCCGCTCCTCAGGAGCCACAGACAAGGAGGTCTACTCTGCCAGAGCAGGGAGCCCAGACTGCTGCGCCTGTGCACTGGCTCCCTCCCCTCCCCTCCCCTTCTAAAGGAGGAAACGTCAAAGAACCGAGCCAGTGAGCACGGCAGGAACTAAGACTGCGTTCATTGACATTCCCAGCATGCCCTAGGAGCCAACGGGGCGGGGGAAGGGGGAAGGTGGGAGGAGGGTGCCAAGACTTGGGTCAAGTCAGGTCTCGGCATTCTGGGAAATGGAGTCTTCCTCAATGGGAGGGCCCAGGCTTGAAGGAAATCATTACACAGGCATTCTGGGAAATGGAGTCCTTCCTGCGCCCTCTAGGCTTGGAGCCCTGGTGAGGGAGGATACTTACAGGAATTGTTCCCCAGCCTGATAGCTGCAGCCTTCTTCCCCCTCCCCCGTTTCCCCTTCCAGCCCTGCCCTGCATCTTTTTCTTTGCTCTGGAAGCTGCCTCAGTGTAGAGCCTGTCACACAGCAGGTGTCTAATAAATGGTGATTGATTGATCCCTCAATGGAGTGATCCCCACAGCCTGGGGAGTGGGTGCTAGGATGCCCCCTTCTGACAGAGAAGGAAACTGAGGCACAGGGCAGCAGCTAACCCTCCAGGGCCCAGTCCCAAGACCCCCCTCCCACAGCTTCCCCTCCTCCAGGGATCTCTCTCAGCATCCCACTGTTTCTTCTGCTTTGGGGGTGTCCCTGGGGCTCCCCAAAGGAGGGGCCAACCCTGTCCCCAGAGGAGGAATTGGGGGACTCGGGGCTGACCTCCTGCCCCTGGAACCCCAAAAATCTGGGCTCAAACCTGGCCTGAGACACTTCCCAGTTGGGGGGACCCTGGCCAAGGGCCTTCTCCAGCCTTCACCTCAGTTTCCCCCATTGTGAGATCCATGCAATAAAAGCCTGACACAGGGGTTCTAGGGAAGGGGGTGCAGAGAGGGTCGGGGGGGGGGGGGAGAACAGAGCTGCTTCCTCTGGGTCTCTTGGCCTCTGGGCCAGCTAAGGATGATCTCCTTCAGCACTGACCCCAGCCCACAAGGACCAAAGACCCTCCAGAGGTTGGGGGAGGCCCAGGAACTCCTTCCTGCCCTTGAGGAGGCCACAGAAGGCAGCAGCAGCTGCTGAGCCCAGGCTCAGAGCCCTGATGGACAGAGGACAGTCTGGAGTGTCTGTGTGTCTATGTGCAGGGCTGCTGGGCTCAGGCTGTTCAAGCCTGTCTGACCTTTCCCCCCCTTTGGGGCTTTCTGGGCAGAGATTTGTCCTCTCCTTCTGCAGTCTATTTGACAGGGGAGGAAAGTGAGGCAAGCAGGGTCAGGTGACTTGTCCAGGGTCCTGTAGGGGGTGACCAGATAGACATGCCTTACTCTGGATTTTAAGACCACAACATCTCTAGCAGAAGGTGGCTGGTGTGTATCATCTTCAGGCTTCTGGACTATTCTTTAGCATCGCATGAATCAAAATTCTAAAGTCTTTTAAAGTGGTTTTTCTCCATAAGGGTGCCATCTTGTAACTTGTTCTCCAAATTCGGTTCACTTCACTTTCCAGCCTAAACTTCTCTTCTCAAAATGATTTTGCCATTTCTCATGACACGTTAATATTGCCAAATATACTACACATGGAGCCCAGCTGGTGATATCATCGGGCTTTTTCAAGAACGAAGAACCCACGACAATTCCATTCCATTCCATCAAAATATGTTCAGCCATTCCCCGGGTAGGTCCGTCTTCGTTTCCAATTTTTGCCTACTATGAAAAGAGCCTTAAAATATGTGTGCACATATGGGTCCTTTTCCTCTTTAATCTCTTTGAGATAAAGGCCTGGTAGTGGCAAAGTTTAGGCAAAGAATACACATAGTTTGAACCTTTTGGTGCAAAGTTCCCAGATATTTTCTAAGACAGCCAGAAAAATGAAATGGAGCATGTTTTTGGACTATACATACTGATTTGAGGGGTTTTTTTAATTGTTTTGGGGGGAGGGGTTGAAAGGGAGAAATAACAAACTTAAAAAGCAATTAAGGGAGCATAATATCACCACGGGCCACCACAGGACACTAGTCTCTCATGTTTGGACAAATCCCTGGACCATTGCTTGCAGCATTTCATGTGAACAAAACATATTACACTAAAAAAAGGAAACAGAACTCAGGCTAAGCTCTGATTTTAAGGTTGATACTGATGTATTTTGGTTGATACCAAAATATCAAAGGAAACATTTAAATTTATGGTTTCTTCCCCTCTTCTCACATCTGGGCTATCTCCTTTCAGTCACAGAAGGTACTTCATTAATATTTATGGATGGGGGCAGCTGGGTAGCTCAGTGGATTGAGAGCCAGCCCTAGAGATAGGAGGTCCTAGGTTCAAATCTGACCTCAGAGACTTCTCAGCTGTGTGACCCTGGGCAAGTCACTTGACCCCCATTGCCTAGCCCTTACCACTCTTCTGCCTTGGAGCCAATGCACAGTATTGACTACAAGATGCAATATAAGGGTAAAAGAAAAGTTTATGGAAATGAAAGAATGGCTGGTGTCAGACCTTTTGGAAACTCAGTTTGGTCCTGCCTCCTGGGTTTCCAAAGAGTGGGGGAATAGGGGATTTTGTGAAGGGTGAATCAAACTCTTTGTCTATCAATCAGCAACTTTTAAGTTAATCAACCCAAAACTCAAGTACCCCTACTTAGTACCTTACCAGTCACTAAGTATGAGAATTCACAAGTCACTTGCTAGGGTGGGTGACAAGCCCAGAGGCCACTGCCCACCCCTTGGCCAGTGCTAGGTAAATTGAAAGACTGTGATTGGTTCCCATAAAGAGATGAAGGGACAGGAGGTGATGTGGTAAAAGGACAATAAAAAGTCCTATACTTCTTGTCCAAGGAACTTCTCCTAGAGTCTTCTCCTTTGGAGGATGCCTCCTTGGGGCTTTGGAACTTTGACTTCAACACGGAGCTTTGGGTATATTGACTAGAGTTTCTGACTTTGGGACTTTGACTTTGGGCTTTGGAACTCGGGGACTTTCTTGTTGGGTTCACTGCTGCCACAGTGAGCAAAGCTCCCAAGGGTTTTTCTGCATTGGGACCTTGCCTGGATCCTGTCTGGCTTGCTGGTGAGTGACCTAGGATTCCCACATGGAGATTGGAATTCTATAGGAGAGGGAGCTTCATTTCACCAGATCAGCATTTGGCTAGGCTAGGCAGTCTCCGTACCTTTTTCCCTCCCACATTTCCCTCTTTTTACTAATATTCCAATTAAACAAAATTTCTAAAAGCCACAACTAGTGTCCTTGACTTTTTAAAGGATAATGATTGGTGACCACTTTTTTGTAAAACACCAATTTAATCATTATAATTTCTATCATTTTCATTCCTCCAAGGGTGGAAATTAGGCCTCAAACCAAAGAGTCTACTCTGAAATTGAGCACTTGCAGTAACATCAACTAGAGAGAATACTGGAATTCAGGAAACAATTTAATGAAGTAAGGAGACTAAGAGAATCAGACCAGAAAAAAATTTTTAAACGGTCCGAAGGAAAATTCCCAGAGAATCTGATGAATAGAATAAATTTGACAAAAGCTTTACTTGAGAGTCAACCATAGCTGTCTAAAAGAGAATCCCCACAGGAAACATCTACCATGAATATTTTGAAATTTGATAATGGTTCAGTCAGGAGACTAAAGAGGTTGAATCAAAACTAACAAAATTATGAAGTATGGAGTAGAATTATTAGTGTGTGGAGTGGAATCTTGGGGGGCTGTACCCCAAAGTCAGTCTAATGAGCAGACAAAAGTCTTGTTAAGATACTTGGCAGAAAAATGCAGCTGTTGTTAGAGAAAGAGAGTAGGACAAGGACACTGCTCTGAGTTGGTCAACCCAAAGCAATGTCCAAGAGTATACAAAAGTAAACTCAGAATTTATAGGAAATTAACACAATGCTTCTTTTTTAGTCACCCACTAATATCTTATATACGATACTGTGTATTTTATGTTATTCTTTATCTTATTCTATTCTCCTTATGTTTCCCAGTGTTCTTAAACTCATAGGAGTATTCAAGGTTTCAATTTCTAAGGTGAATCAGAGTTTCTACATTTCTACATGGCCATGGTCTTTCATGCTGAAATATTTGATATGGGAAATCAATATTATATTTTTAGATTTAGGACTTTTTCCTCAAAGGGATTTTCCAGCACCATTCAGTTTCTAAACTCTTTTAACCTTTTGAATACTGACTCTCAGAACTATTTGGAATCAACAATAGGAAAAAGGGGGAAGGGGGGATAGGGAAGGCAGGAAAGAAAGAATGAGAGAGAAGGAGAAAGAAAGAAAGAAAGAAAGAAAGAAAGAAAGAAAGAAAGAAAGAAAGAAAGAAAGAAAGAAAGAAAGAAAGAAAGAAAGAAAGAAAGAAAGAAAGAAAGAAAGAAAGAAAGAAAGAAAGAAAGAAAGAAAGAAAGAAAGAAAGAAAGAAAGAAAGAAAGGAAGGAAGGAAGGAAGGAAGGAAGGAAGGAAGGAAGGAAGGAAGGAAGGAAGGAAGGAAGGAAGGAAGGAAGGAAGGAAGGAAGGAAGGAAGGAAGGGAGGGAGGGAGGGAGGGAGGGAGGGAGGGAGGGAGGGAGGGAGGGAGGAAGGAAGGAAGGAAGGAAGGAAGGAAGGAAGGAAGGAAGGAAGGAAGGAAGGAAGGAAGGAAGGAAGGAAGGAAGGAAGGAAGGAAGGAAGGAAGGAAGGAAGGAAGGAAGGAAGGAAGGAAGGAAGGAAAACCACTTTTACATTTATTTTAACAAGTACATTCCAGAATCATTTGTGCTTTCTCAAATTCACAGACAGTAACCCCATAATTGAGTTTCCAATCGAGGGATCAGAATATCTTTTTCCATTTCTCTCTGGGGCCAGCAGAGAAGAAAAAGGAAAACATCTTTTTGACGGTTCCTTTTTGTATATTTTATAACTCCTTAACTCACTCTCTCCTCCTCCTAACATTCCTGTATATCCCCTGATATACAGAAATCAATATAAACATAGGTAAACAGACAGTCATGTTCCTTCCCCCACCTACAATTCTGAGTTAGCTTATCTCCAATCTCCACTCCTCTGATCTGAGTTACAGGAAAGAAAGAAGGCCTTTTTGTGTTTTTTTTTCCTCCTACAGTAATGGCCATTTGTTGTTACAATAGAAAATCATTCTGGAGGCTGAGACAAGATGGTGGCATAGAGGCAGACCTCTGAAAACCCTTCCTTACTGATTACAAACTAAATGCCCCTATGGGACTGAAAATGAAACCTAACAACAAGACAGAGCCAAGGAACCCTCCTCCTGAACTCAACTTAAAAGGTTCACCCTCCCAAAAGCCTAAATTCGAGAACACTCGGGCTTAAGGGAAAGGAAGAAGGAAGGTCCCAGGAGTCCTCCCCCACCTAGAGCGCTGAGCCTCCAGCTGTAGCTGGAACCTCTGGACAGGCAAGGGTGCTGGTCTGGAGGGAATACATTTCTGGCAAAGCTGTCCCAGGTTCAGGGTGTCAAACACAGGTGATGGGGAAGCAGTTGGAGAAGAAGCACAGAGCGGGCAGCCTTGTTGCAGCAGCAGAGACACTCCATATTACCTCAGGTTACATCCAGATCTACAAGCTCAAACCAGCTGGACTTAATCTCATCAAAGCCTTCAGAGGGCAGGGAAGCTCAAGCTGCAACACCCCTCCTCCACAGACTGAGCTGAGAGATTTGCTGACTAAGATCCAAGGGGGAAGGCTGACAGAAAAGCCCCAAACCATAGATCAGAAAAGAAGGGGCAAATATGAGCAAACAATAGAAAAAGAAAAAAGAAATTACAACGGACAGCTTCCATCCAGGCAATGAACAAAGAGCAAATGTAACAAAGAAGGATGAAGAAACACCAAGCAAAAACACATAAACTCCAGCAAATTGGACACAGGCATTAGAAGAACTAAAAATACAACTCAAAACACAATTAACAGAGGCTGAAGACAACTGAGAAAAAAACTCAAAAACCAAGATAAGTATCTGGAAAAAGAGGCACTTGAACTAAAAGAAGAAAATAGTGTCATGAAAGCAAAAATTAATCATCTTGAAAATGAGGCAAAGGAGATGAAAGATCAGGCAAAAGAGATGAATGATGAAGCAAAGAAAATGAAAGATGAGGCAAAGAAGATTAAAGATGACCTCCAAAGAAAATCAGACCAGAAGATGTATAACAATCCGTCCAGAGTTTGTTACATAAAGATTTTCCTTAGTGGGTTATAACTTGAGAAGGAGAAGGGAGTCTGAGGAAAATGGGTGATAAATGAAGACTCACAGACAAGTTAATTGATATTATAGATAGATATTATATTATATCTATAATATATTATATTATATTATAATATAATAATTATACTATATTATAGATAGAATGGGCCTTACCTCGTGGCAGGGGCAGGCAAAAATAACCAGAGATTGTAAAAAAAATAATAATTCCAAGAATCATGTTTAAAAAACCCTTAAAATCAATTTGAGATATTTAGCACATTAAATTTTCAAAAGGTTGTTATACAAATTGTAACCAGTTCTAAAGTCCATCTACTCCTACTGTTCAGTTCATTGTATCTAAAGACTCAGGCTCATGATGCAGTTGGCTTATTTCTGGGTCTCAGCAGAGATCCAAACCCTTTGCGATGAAGTAATGAGGAAGGATTTGAAGTCTCTAAGTCCACTTTGTCTCTTGTATTATGGACCAGTGAAGACTCTCAGTGGAAGTCTTAAGATTGACAGGCCAATCAGAGGCAGGACACAATTCTTTATAAGCAAGAGCCAAGTCACACTTTTTTTCTCAGGGGGCTGGTAAAGGAGACCCATTTTTTGTTCATGGGAATTTCATGTCCTCATTCCTAAACCATGTTATCCTTGAAGACATGCCCTTATATTCTTTATCGATTAGAATCTGAACATCATGTAATAAAACAGTTTAGAAGATTAACAAAGTCCTAGTCACTCTTCCCTCTCATAATTACTGACCCCTTAATCAATGAATTGTTATAATGGAGAAGTGGAGAGGAATTTCACTTACTCTTTTCACTCACAAGGAAACCCGAAGATTTACATAGAGCTCTTCAATTTTCTCTTTTCAGATATAGCCAAATGAATACTTGATGGGTTTTAATGATATTATACATTATATTCTATTATCATTTTATAACATGTTATATAATATATAATAATGCTATACAGCGGTACCTTGATACACGAGCACCTTAAGCACAAGCAATTTGAGATACGAGCAGTCACAATTGGGATTTTTGCTTTAAGTCATGAGCAGATATTTGAATCACGAGCTTCCTCCTATGGGAGGAGTCCAAGGTGGATGAGCTAATCAGTACATGTGAGGTTACAGAAATGTCGAGGATTTGGGAAAAAATTAAAGCAGTTTATTGAAAAGACACCCAGAAAAGATTGCAGCAGGTCCTGCATTGGAGCTGTGTAAGGACACTTGTTTCACACATTATCAGAAATGTTCTGAAAGGGAGGAAGAAACAAACTTTCATGGAAAGGTTTTTGGTGAAATCGAATTAAGTGTGGCAAAACAGCCAAAATTCATTGAAGAAAATGATGATAAGTAAAGTTTTTAAAATAGCAATTAAGTTACATAAGTATTGTCTGAAATCAATTTTGCAGTTAAATGTGGCACTGTGTGTGGCGAGAATAAGTTATGTTAAGTGATAGCGCACGAAATGAAAACCCTCTCCTCCAGCATCTTTGCAGGACCTTGAAGGTAAATCACATTTCATAAGCAAGTTTATTTCTTTACATTCTTTCTTATTATCTAGGAATATATTTATTTGTTATTTCTAAAGTGTATTTTAATATTTAAAAGCATATAAAACAAAAAAAAATCAATTTGAGATATTTAGCACATTAAATTTTCCAAAGGTTGTTATACAAATGATAACCAGTTCTGAAGTCCATCTATCCTCTTTGTGACAATTTACAAAGTCAAAAATAGAAAGACTGTTTTTTTCATATATGGGCTTAATTACAATGATATTTGTTCAGTATGGTTATAAGGGAAAAGCAACAGAATATAACAGTTAAACTCAGTACATTAAAATGATTCAGTGTAACAGAATAATATGGAATGCAGTAATATATGAATTTAAAATCACAAAGATAAACCTTAAACAAAGCAATCAGTAAAATGCAATAGAATACAGAGATTTTTTATAAACCATTGGAGTCTGAAATGCCTTAAAATATATAACCTCCAGTCTTTTTAAAGTTCCTTGGGTTATTATCCATTTAGATGTCTACTGTCCGAAGGCAGAGTGCTAAGGGCTAAGCAATGGGGTCCAAGCGATCTGCTCAGGACCACACGGCCATGAAGTGTCTCAGGCCAGATTCCAACCAAAGACCTCCCGTCTCTAGGTCTGGCTCTCAGTCCACTGAGACACCCAGCTGCCTCCCCAAAGTTAGCTAAAACGTTGTACAGAGCTGAATATTTTCCCTGACATGCAGGTGAAGTCAATAAAAGGATCAATGCAATTAAAAGATATCCTTGTAAAATAGCCATGTTTTTAAGTTCCTGTTCAGAAAGTCTTTTTTCTTTCCCTTTTTCTCTCTCCCCTCCTACGGCTTAATCTTAGCCTGAGGGAAAACTACCCCTTTTTTACCAGCTGGTAGAAATGAGTCCTGAGCAATCTGCTCCAAGGATCTGGGTTGAACAGGGACCGGGTGAGCTAGAGAGAGACCAGGAGCAGCAGCCGGAGCAGGAGCGGGCAGCTGAGGGGGGCAGGTGAGCTGCAATCTGGGTCAAACAGCAAACCAGTCTGGAGCAGAGGCGGGAACACAGGAAAGCAGGGCCAGGAGCCAGAGCGGTCAGCCAGGGTGGGCAGGGCCAGGACCATGTGATCAATATTGAATCAAGAAAGTCCAAAGCGGATGGCTGCAGGCAGGAGCTGATCAAGATGGTTTTCTAAGAAAGCATCTTGGAGAAATGTGGCTTAAAAAAATTTCTAGGCACTAGCTATTAAAGGCTGAACAGAAAGTCAGTAAAGAATCAGAAGATTGAGAGTATTTCGCTTTTCTGACATGGTAAGCCAATCTGTAAATATTAAAATTTGGGGGAAACTGAGGCAGGTAGAAATTAGTTTCTCTCTGCAAGGAGTAGTATATTTTTAGAGGTTTATTTAAGATAAGGAATTTAGGAAAATACAAGTAAGTAAGGCATGCGCTAGGTGGGCAGAGAGGCCCAATTCAATTTCACTCATGTCATGGGAGATGTCTGCTTGCCAGCGAAGACAGGAAGAGAGGAGACCCCGTTGTAGGTGGAGACCCCTTAAATAACAATTTTCTCTTGGCCCAGGTGAGAATTATAGTGAGATTACAAAACATTCTGGGGAAGTGGAGCAAGGACTTCTGGAGATTGAAGTCCTGGATTCAAGTCGCCATTTTTACAGGATGGAGAAGTGATTCATGATTAGGAGTACCATTTTTAACAATTTGTTAGGAATAATAGGCTTAGGTTTCAGAATATCGCCTTCATAAATTGTTTGGTACTCCCCCTTTTGTTTTTGTATTTGGGTTTTAAGAGTTCTGTTAGCCCTCTCCACAATAGTTTGTCCTGTGGAGTTGCCTGGAATTCCAGTTTTATGTGCCATTTGCCATAATTTGCAAAACTGTGCAAATCTTTTACTGGTATATGCAGTTCCATTATCAGTTTTTATTTGGGTAGGAATGCCCAAATGCGCAAATGATTCTAGATGTGCAATAACATGACATACTTTTTCTCCAGTTTGAGCTGTCACCCAAATGACATGAGAGTAGGAATCAACAATTACATGTATGTTTCCATCTTCCAAAAGGAGCATATTGAGTTACATCCATTTGCCAAAGCTGGTTGGCTTTCAAACCTCGGGGATCAACCCTGCTGGAGGAGGTTTTGAAGAGAAAGGTGACCAAGAACTGCATGGTTGAATTATTTCCTTTGCTTGCCTTTTGGTTATATCAAATTGGTATTTGAGAGATTTGGCATTTTGGTGCAATAAAGAGTGCGAGTTAACTGCTTCCTGAAAGGCAGAGGCAACTAATGTATCCACCTCTGAATTTCCCTCAGACAGAGGTCCAGGGAGGTTAGTGTGTGAACGAATATGTGTTATAAAAAAAATTTGTTTTGCCTTTGTAGTATCACCGTTTGGGTGGTACGAAATCAAAGAAATAATTCTTCATCAGGGACAGGTTTGATTTTAGCTGTTTCCAAAGAGTTAACTAAATTTACCATATACAATGAATCACATATAATGTTGCAAGGTTCTGTTACATCCATAAGTACACTCCTAACCGCTAACTCAACCTTTTGTGGGGAACCATACTGTGTGTGCAGCAACAGCACATGATCATCTGCTACTGCCCCTGCTTTGCCATTCTTTGATGCATCAGTAAAGACATTCACAGCATTAACGATTGGATGCATAGATGTTATTTTTGGAAAAATGATAGGAGTTAGTTTCACAAATTGTAATATTTTATAACTAGGTATGTGATTATCAATCTTTCCTGTAAAATCTGCAAGAGCAATTTGCCACGGTAGTGACTGTGCAAATAAATTTTGAACCTGTTCCTGTGTTATAGGGATATGGATGGTGTGTGGGTCACCACCTATTAATTACTGTGATCTTTTTCTAATCTGAGTGATAATTAATATCATGAGTTCTAAATAACTAGTGAGTGATTTAGTTTGCTGATTGGCTAGATGTATCCATTCAATTATATGCTCCCCTTGATGTATGTAGCTTTCCAGGCATATAAGTATCTGAAAACAATCTGTCTGGCCACATGAGAAACACTGACCCTTAGGCCCTCTGACTTTCGCCGCAAAAACGGATTGATATTCAAAGGTGCCTATGTCCTGACAAGCTCTTAAAAATCTGTCAAAGTACAGTTGCCTTAATGGGAACCAATGCTTTTCTTGAATCCACATTTGAATTTCTATAGGCAAGATCTTTTAAAAGCACGTCTACGGCTCCTTCGTGAAGAATCTGGACTTTAATGGCAACTGACAATCTATCCACAAAATCTGCAAAACTCTCATTTTGTTCTGCATAATGTCCTTATAAAAGCTTGCTACCTTGTCCTTATTTGGTAGAGCTTGCCAAGCTTTTTGCCAATAGGGCAATCTGACCATAGATCTGCTCAGTGCATACGATTTGCCTCTCAAGGAGCTAAAATTCTCCCTGTCCTATCAAACGTTCGTATGGAATATCTAATCCAGCTCGTCTGTTTACAGTAGCCTGTTCCTGACAAAAATCCTGAAATTTTAATTTCCAAGTTAAACAATCCCCACCATTAAGTAAAGATTCAGCTATTACCTTCCAATCATCTGGTGTAAGAAATTGCTGAGATTCTTAATCAGTGCCACAGTAAATGGAGCTGTGTTCCCGTTCTGAACCACACTATCTCTGAGAGCTTTAAGAGTTTTGTAATCAATAAGTCTGTGTTCTGCCAATAGTTCATTGGGGTTATTTGGATGATCTCTTAATACTACAGGGCAAGCTAAAATTTCCGTGCCTTCCTCTGGGGGGGGAGGGGGGGCTCTCTGCAGCGCCTTCCTCATTGATACAGTCTTGGTAGCCTCTGGTGACAGAGGTCTGTGGGAAAGAGCAGGATATATTTGAAAAGTAGAATTAAATGAGGGAGGTGGCAGAGGAGAGCTAACTGCATTCGACTGAATCGTATCCGAATTATGCTTTAAGGTTGTATTGGCTATTATAAATAAATTGGGATAAATTGTTGGCCCTGGAGATTGTTCCTTTGAGGCCATCTGCCCTGGGGGATAGAGAGGATAGTCTGAAGGAGCAGAAGCTATTTCAGTAAAAGGTGGGGGTAGACTGGTAACCTCCACCGATTCCGATTTTCGGCACAATTCAGAGCTTTGGGAATCGGGTGAAGAAAGGCTTTGCTTCTTGCATTTGTAAAGCTTTTTTCTCCCCCATCATTGGAGTACTGTAATGTATCTGTAGCTAATGCCATCCTTACAATGTTCCGCGTGTTCCAATCAACTTGTGATATTTTTTGACCCTCTTTCTTATTTTGTCTGAGTCTTTGTCCTTTTTGATCCCATTCTGGCACTTTAAATACCCCTTTTGTTGGAAAATCAGGGTAGGCTTTCAATATAATTTTAAGCAATGCTTTGATCATAGCCAATGAGATCTTAAAAACTCTCTTTTTAACTAAAGACATTAATAACCGAATATAGCAAGTAGGAGTGGATGAAGTTTGAAACATTTCCTTGAACGAACAACAGCTTACCTCACCGACCTCGTGAAGGTTCTGTTCCACTGGCTACAGTCTCTGTCCACCCGAATCTTCCTATGTTTCGAGTACACGAATAATTCTTTTGAGCGCCTGAAAAAAAATCCACTCCGGGATGCCAGATATAGCAATCCGTCCAGCGGTTGTTACATATTTTTCTTAGTGGGTTATAACTTGAGAAGGAGAAGGGAGTCTGAGGAAAATGGGTGATAAATGAAGACTCACAAACAAGTTAATTGATAGAGGGAGCGGGTTAGAAAATTAATTAAAGGAAAATATGAGAAATAAGAGAACACGTGGAAGTAAGAATTCCTAGATAGGGATAAGGAGAGAAAGGAGGAGAGACTCCGAGGATGCAAGAATCTAGATAGTGAAGATGGTCACGAGGATCAAGAGAATCAAGAGAAAGAGTAGTGCCAGCTCCTTTGCCTTTATTCAGGTGTGGATTGGGAGGTGTTCAATGAATACGTAACATAGCATAGGTGTTTAACATTAGTTGAATAGTTGAATAATGACGACAACAAAGAGGCGAGGGCAAATCCAATCTGAGCTTTGCAAATGAGTTTGCTCTGTGCAAAAGTACATATGCTATGTTAATGACCTTACTCGAACAGAGGAGGTGTGGCCAAGTCAAGACTCAGCACATGTATCATACACTGCCCATCAACAGGTCTGACCATGTGTCTGGTAAAACAATATCAATACATCAATCATACTTTTCAGATGCTTATGTCTGGAATGCTACAAGACAGATGGACAAAAAGCCAGAGATGAAATCCAGTCTTTAAAAACCAGAATACAACAAAGAGAAGCAAGCAATTTTACAAGGCAACAGTAAACTAGAAAACAAAATCAAAAGGTTGAAAAAACTGAGGAAAATATAAAACACCTCATTCAAAAAACAGAAGAATTAGAAAATCATTCCAATAGAGACAACTTAAGAATCATTGGTCTACGAGAAGACCATGACAAAAGACAAAACCTGGACACCATCCTAAAGGAAATTATACAAGAAAAGTGCCCTGATATTCTAGAAAAAGAGGGGAAAATTGGAGATTGAAAGAACCCACAGATCACCTCCTATACTTAATCCCCAACTGACAACACCCAGGAATGTAATGTTATAGCCAAATTCAAGAACTATCAGACCAAGGAAAAAAATATTACAAGTTGCTAAGAACTCGTTCATATACCAAAGAACTTCAGTGAGGATAACACAGGATCTGGCTGCACCTATACTAAGGGACTGAAATATTGGAATGGAATATTGGCATAGAATATATCCTGGAAAGCAAGGGAACTAGGTCTACAACCAAGAATCAACTACCCAGCAAAACTGAATACGTTCTTACAAGGGAAAGTATTGTCATTTAACAAAATAGAAGAATTCCAACAATTTGTAAAGAAAAGACCAGAACTGAAGAGAAAATCTGATGCCCAAACACAAAACTCAAGAGAATCATAGAAAGGTAACTAAGAAAAGAGTAAAAAAAAAAAACAAAACAAAACAAAACAAACAAAATCCCAACTTTTTTTAAGAGACCCAATTAGTTAAAATGATATGTATCCATATAAGAAAAGAGGTCATTGGTAACTCTTAAAAATTGTTATTGTGACATGGGTAGCTAGAAGAATTATACTTAGAGGGAACAGTGACAAAGTGTAAAGGATGAAATGTGAAGACATAAATATGTAAATACAACTAGAGCTAAAAAAAGGAGTTAATACTAAGGGAAATAGGAAAAGAAACAAAATGGGGTAAATTTATATATCACAAAAAAGTTCATGGAGGTAGGGGGGTGAATATAGTATGACCACAGAAATTTTTTAATACACCCCAAAACTTTAAACTTTTAAGTGATTTGCTAAAAGTTAATGTACTATTTTCCCAATTATCTTTATTTGAGCATGTGTATTAGGTAATATATCTGTGTGCCCAAAAAATGGGTGTAAGAATAAACACCAGACGTGGGCATACTGGAGCAGCTACCAGATGCAAAGCATGCCCATGGCTGAATGATATACATAGCTGTCTCCCATTTGCTATTTTCTTGACTGATCGTTTGCCACTGGCCTGGAACCCCTGGAAGCATGAGTGAGGCAGGACCCTGCCTGTGGCATGCCAGTAAAAAAACAGGAAACAAGGGAGTGCCAATTAAGTAGGTAATGGCTAAAAAAAAACAGTAATAGATGAATGCCAACAAATAGTGAGGAAGAATGACAAGCATTATATCAGAGAAAAAGTCCTTATCACTGTGGTATTATAAAACCTAAAATTATATCTCTAATAATAAAAATATATTTGATGAGGTTCATTAACGATCATTAGAAATCAAGGAATAAAGAGGATATAAAATAAAAACCACAGGCTCATGGCTGATTAGCCCATTTTCTGCCATCCCCACCTTATCACCATCACTGCTAATGCTGCATCATGCAAGAAGAGTCAGAGGTGTTGCCACCAGTTAAATACCAATGACGTGAACTTGCCAACGTGGAAGCGCAGGAGAGATTATAGGGAATTTAGGGAACCACTTAGGACTCTGAGGAATGAAGTCCAAAGGTTCAAAATCTCATAAACCCCTGGGAGTCGAGGAAGACTAGTCTCTCTGATGGGTCTTATAAACATAACAACTTTGAAATTACAATAATTGGAGGAGAAGAATGAGGACAAAATCAGTGATAGCCACACACATTAACAAGAAGCCTGTAAGAGGGGAGTCCCCTTAAGGTTAAGAGTAGACATACAAAACAAATGCATTCAACCCCACATGGTTCAAATCACCACACCCCAAAGTTTACTCTGGATCTTCTGGTTCAGGGTATCGTCTGTGCAAGCATCTTCAAGGTGCCTTCTCCAAACAGTCCACATAGAGGATTCGGAGAGGTAGCATTTTTCTTAACATAAAATTACTCTCAAAAGGAATTTAACCTTTGCATTTTAAAACAATAATAATTATACATATTTCCCTCAACAGGGTGATAGATAAAAACAGGGATTACTTAGGGATGTATGGCTGAGTTATGAGGTATATTAATGAACGAGTAAGAGAAATAGAAAAAAGAAAAAAAATATTGCTTTTGTTGTCTCTCACTTCTATTTCCCCCCACATTTATAACTATTGTATTTTACTCTTAGAAGGTGAAATTTTGTACGTACCTGTAGTTAGAAGATTTAGAGGTACAAGATGATTATATTTAGTGATCAATTGGGGAAGAGTAGTTTCCCAAGCATCATCATCAGGGGGGATTGTGAATTTTAGATTTACTACACCCTGCTTAGTCTTTAGAATTTTAGCAACCAGGAATGCATACACCCCCATTTAAGGATTAAGTGTGGGGGAGAATAATCTGTGACCCATGTGTGCTAGCAAGTGACAAATCAGAGGCAACTGAGTGACCCCCTGGGCTGTCCAAAGCCAATTTTTAAGCCACCATTGCTACATGTGAGACACGGGAAGTGTTGTAAAGAATTGCCTTTACATATCATGTCATTTCCTGTGAGAGGGCATTTTGCAGACTTTGATGGTAGAACGTGACTTGGAGGAGGCGAGAGCTCGGACTGCTTCCCTGAGAAGACCACTTGGTGAGTTTTAAGACTGACTCCCCTATTTCATGACCTTTCTAAAGGCACCAGCCTTCAAGGAGGACCCTCATCTTGGAAAAGGTCTTATGGTTCGAAGCTGAGCTACATTTAATCTTCTGGGAAGGCCCGTTGGCGGAGGCGGAGTTAAAAACCAATAACGTGATCTTGCCAACTTGGAGGCACAGGAGAGATTACAGGCAATTTGGGGAACTACTAGAACTTCTGGGGAATGCAGTCCAAAGGCTCAAACCTTTATTTATACAGCATTTTTTCAAAAGTGTGAAATATGGGTAGTTTAATGAGGGCTCCTCAGTGGGACAGTCTATAAAGTCTGGGCTATACCTAAACACCTTTCTTAGTGACTTGGAGGCACTGAATCTAATCTCCAACATAATGTGTCCAGTGTATATAGTGAAGTATAAGCTGAAGGTAGATCTCTTCCTGTATTCATTCCCAGTACACTCCTTCATTTCATAAGGAATGTTGTTCATTACTGATCATACAACTCTTCTCCATTATTAAATATTTTATTTTAAGAAGACAATGATGTATAAAGACAATATCCAACATTATAAAAACATTTTGAGTCCTGGATTTTCTCCCCCACGCCTAAGAGATATTAAACAATCTCATATAGATTTTGCATATGCAATTCTAGAAAATATTTATCAATATTGAACATTCTGTGGAACTAGAAAAAAAGAAATAAAAAATTTTAAAAGGGAAAAAAATTTCTTTGATCTGGATTCCGACAACATCAGTTCTTGTTCTGAAAATTGATGAAATTTTTTTATTGAGCTACTTGGGATTGTTTTGGATTTTTGGATTATTGGGAATAGCTCAATTCAGTTGTTCTACATACAATATTACAGATAAAATGTGCAATGTTCTCCTGCTGCTAATAAATTCAGTCTGCATCAGTTCTCAAGTATAACCAGGTTTTTTGGAGGTCTTCTGCCTTCTCGTTAGTAATAAAACAATAGTATTCTACTAGAATCATGTGCCACAACTTTCGCAGACATTTCCCAATTATTGGGATTCCTTTTACTTTTCAATTTTTTTGTAACCCCCAAAAGGGCATCTTAAAGTGTTTTCTTTCCATTCTTATTTTTTTAATATATATTTCATTTACCTTATTGTTTTCTAATTCCCTTTGGACATAGTTCAAAACTGCTACTCCAGAATGGCTGAATCAGTTCACAACAATCCCAACGGTTCATTAGGAACTCAATATAACCACATCTCCTCCACCTTTATCACTTTCCTTTTCTTTCCTACTGAAAAAATTTAATAGATATAGCCTGGTACCTCAGACTTATGATCAATTGCATTTCTCTAAATAATAGTAATTATACTCCCCCTAAGGAAAACACATACAACTTGAGCACATTCATTAGGTTTTTCTGCACCATAAATCCTCTGATATGAAGGAAGAGAGGATCTCTAGCTGAAAGCCTTCCAGAGGGAATCCATCTGGATCTGATTTGTTCAGAAGACATTTTCTTTTACTGAACAAGCTCTGGACTCTCTATTTTAATGTCTTTCTTCATTCATGACAGAAATAAGATTTCAATTGAAAAGGAATTCTCACTTGGGAATAAGAGATGATTATTGCCTGAAGGCCTTACCCACATTGATCACATCCCTAAAGTTTCTCTCTAGTGTTGATCTTCTTATGTTAAATGATCCAAGGGTGATAACTATAAACTCAGCCTTACTCCTGAGGTTTCTCTCCAGTGGGGATTTTCAGACATGAAGGAATTGTGTAGCTTTATGTGAAAGGCTATCTGAATTGATTACATCCATAAACTTTCTCTCCAGTGAGAATGCTGTGATGGTTAGCAAGTTCACTTCTCTTTGTGAAACCATTTCCACACTGTTTATACTTGTAACATTTCTCTCTATGTTGGATTCTCTGATGTTTACAAGGATCAGAACTACTCCTAACAGCCTTTCTACACAGTTTACATTCATAAAGTTTCTCTGTAGTGTGGATTCTCTTATGTACAACATAAATAATGTCCACATTATTTACATTCAGAAGGTTTCTCTCCCGTGTGGATGCTTTGATGTTTTGCAAGACGACTTCTCCATGTGTAAGTGTAAAGATTAAAATTTGGGGGATACGGATAGAGGTAGAAATTAGTTTCTCTCTGCAAGGAGTATTATATTTTATGAGGTTTATTGAAGATTAAGAACTTAAGAATATACAAGTAAGAAAGCACGTGTCTAGGCCAGAGAGAGAGGCCTAGACACAACCTCACCTACATTATCAAAAGAGCCAGGTCTGCTCCCAAGCGGAAGTAAAAAGAGCCCGAGCCGATTCACAACTAGGTTTAAATACCCCATCTCGCTCTCAGCCCAGGTAAGAATTCAGTGAGATTAGAGGGCATTCTGGGGAAGTGGAGCAAGGGCTTCTGGGGATTGACGTCCTGGATTTGAGTTTATTTTTACATATCCCCGTGTGATCATTTGAAAAAAAATAATTTTTTCCCCCAAAGGATCATGAAAACATAATCAACTTAAACATTACAACAATTTGAGGATAAGAGAAAAAAAAAGGAACAAAACCAATAATTGCTGGACACACTGACAAAAAGCCATTTAGGGGGCAGTCCCCTTTGGCATGAAAGTATACATACAAATAAATGTTCAATCAACCACACTCAAAGTTCATTCTTGTGCAGCTTGTAAACTGGAGGCTTCTTCATGGTGTCTTCTTCAACAGTTCAGTTTCTGGATTCAGAGAGGTATCATGTTTCTTTACCTAAAATTCTTCTCAAAAGGAATTTAAACTATGCAATTTAAAATATTAATATTTTTTACATTTCTCCGTGTTGTGGGTGATTGAAAAATACAGGATCAATTAGGGATGCATGGCTGAGGTATGAGGTATATGAATCAATTGGTAAGAGAAATTAAAAAGATATCAGAAAAATCCAAATAAAAAATAAAAACCTCTCGATGAAAATATAGACTACGAAAGTCTTATGTATAAAAGTTCTAAGTAAAAGAAAAATAAATCTATAACAGGTCCTTGAATCAGGGCCCAAGTAAAATGATCTAAGCAATGATGCATTTACCCAGTCAGTAGCCAGGACTACAGAAAGGTACCACACTATGAAAGGCAGAAAAGGGGGCCAGATTATAGGAGACAAGGTTTGGGGGATACTCGTTTGTGAATATTTTCAGAGTGAGGGTGGACACAAGAAAGACCTACATCTTAACATAAGTCAAGTGTCACAACCCCAAGTCTCACACTAGGTTCAAAACCTTTGTATTGGCCTAGAAGTGCATCAATCCATCCTGGATTGGGTTTTCTTTGGCCCTGTGCAATGGCTCTTTTGTGTGTATCTTGTCATGGAATCAGACAGAATCATTAAGCAAAGTCCCATAATTTATTTAAATAATAAGTGGCATCGTTTTTATAGTCACAAGCTTTTTAGGGCATGCATTAGCAAATGTATCTTAAACTTGTAGTACTGAAAAATCAAAAGGTTAAGGAAAATCTTAGTACTGGTGACATGTGCTTCAAATAAAAAAAGGAAAAAAAGAAATCAGCTAAGGAAATATAGAATACAAGGCTTTCTCACCAAAAATGAGATCCATTTCCTCTTCATGTTTGGCCATGATCACTGTGAGTGAAAACTAATGAACTGAACGAGGTAACATTTTTCATTTTTAAAGAAACATTATTACAAATATGTAGATATCAATATCCCCAAAATTCTGAATAACCCAATCAATTACAATAGCAAACAAACACACTATCATATTTCACATAAGTTGCTGTATGGCATTTTTTTGAAAACCTATGAATTGATGGACATTTGTCACAAGCTTTTACAAACGTAGCAATCTTATAACCTTGGTATTTAAACATATTTTTTAAACAAAGGAAAACTCATCTTGGGTTGAATCTATATATCATTCTGGTGGAAATTAAGTAGTGAGCTGAAGAGTATAAATAAAGGGGTGCTCTTTTTTTGGAGGCTTATTGAGGGGTACAAATGCCCTGAGATTTACTGCCCCAACTTCCATTCACATCTTTAGAAATGTGGGAAGGTTGGGGGTTATAAAATCTATTTCACTTCAGCTATGGGCCTTACCTTGTGGTAGGGGCAGGCAAAAATGACCAAAGATTGTTAAAAAAAATTCCAAAAATCATGTTTAAAAAACCCTTTAAATCAGTTGAGATATTTAGAACATTAAATTTTCCAAAGGTTGTTGTTATAGCAATTGTAACCAGTTCTGAAGAAGTCCCCATCTATCTCTATGTGACAATTTACAAAGGCAAAAATAGAAAAAAGCTGTTTTTTCATAATAGACTTAATTACAACATTTTTTTCGATATATGGTTATAGGGGAAAAGCAACAGAATTATAAAACTTAGTACATTAAATGAAAAGCATAACAAAATAATATTGAATCCAATATATAAACATAAAACCACAGTTATATCTTAAACCAAACAAACAGTAAAATGCAATAGAAATTTTTTTATAAACCATTGGAGTCTGAAATGCCTTTGAACCTCTAGTCTTTTAAGTTCCTTGGGTTCTTATCCATTTAAATATTTATTGTCGGAAGGCAGAGTGGTAAGGGCTAAGCAATGGGGGTTAAGGGACCCATCCAGGGCCCCATATCTGGGGAGTATCTGAGGCCAGATTTTAACCCAGGACCACATGTCTTTAGGCCTGGCTCTCAGTTCCTTGAGCTACCCATTTGTCCTTTCAAAGTTGAATCTTTGGGCTGAATCTTTCTTCTGGCTTGCAGGTGAAACCAATGAAATTACCAGAACAGTCAAAAGGTATCCTTTTAAATAACCCATTGCTCTTAAGTTCCTGTTTGGAAAAACCTTTCTTCTTCTCCACTCCCTTTTCTCTCTCCCCTCCTACACTCCGGTCCACCGATGTATCCAATACCCCCCCACTTTGTTTATTACCAGCTGGTAGAAATGAACGATCTGCTCAAAGGATCTGGGTTTGTTGGACAGCCAGGTCACCAGGTGTTCGAGATCTGGGTTAAACAGGGACCAGGAGCCAGAACTGGCAGCCAAGCTGCAATCTGCCAACAGGTCTGGAACAGGACTGCAGAGAAGGACGCAGGCAGGCAGGGAGAAGCGGAAGAGCCGGTGGGAGGGAAGGACTCAAGAAAGTCTGAATTGGATGTCTGTTAGCAGGAGCTGATCAAGATGGTTTGCTAAAAAAGCATCTTGGAGAAACGTGGCTTAAAAAACTTTTTAGGCACTAGTTATTAAAGCTGAACTAAAGATCAGAAAAGAATCATTAGATTGAGATATTTAGTTTTCCTGAAATGGTAAGACAACTGTAAAGATTAAAATTTTGAGGATACAGATAGAGGTAGAAATTGGTTTCTCTCTGCAAGGAGTATTTTATTTTGTGAGGTTTACTGAAGATTAAGAACTTAAGAATATACATGAAAGCACGTGTCTAGGCCAGAGAGAGGCCTAGACACAACCTCACCTACATTATCAAAAGAGCCGGGTCTGCTCCCAAGCGGAAGTAAAAAGAGCCCGAGCTGATGAGCTGATTCACAACTGAGTTTAAATACCCCATCTCGCTCTCAGCCCAGGTGAGAATTCGGTGAGATTAGAGGGCATTCTGGGAAAGTGGAACAAGGGCTTCTGGGGATTGAAGTCCTGAATTCGAGTCCATTTTTACAAAAGCTTTTCCACATTGTTTACATTCATAAAGTTTTTCTCCAGTGTGGATTCTCTCATGTGTAACAAGACTGACTCTCCATTTGAAAATCTTTCCACATTCTTTACATTCACAGGGTTTCTCCCCAGTGTGGATTCTCTGATGTAAACCAAGATCACACCTCCATGTGAAAGCCTTTCCACACTATGTACATTCATAAGGTTACTCTCCAATGTGGCTTCTCTCATGTCTAACAAGACTTCCCCTCTGTGTAAAAGCCTTTCCACATTGTTTACATTCATAACTTTTCCCTCCAGTGTGGATGCTTTGATGATTAGCAAGATGGCTTCTTCGTATGAAAGCCTTTCCACACTGTGTACATTCATAAGGTCTTTCTCCAGTATGAATTATCTGATGTTTATTAAGACTTCCCCTCATTGTGAAACCCTTTCCACACTGTGTACATTCATAAGGTTTCTCTCCAGTGTGGATGCTCAGATGTGAAGCAAGAGAGCTCCTCTCTGTAAAAGCCTTTCCACATTGTTTACATTCAAAAGGTTTCTCTCCAGTGTGAATGCTTTGATGCTTAGCAAGATTACTCCTCTGTGTGAAAGTCTTTCCACACTGTGTACATTCATAAGGTTTCTCTCCAGTATGAATTATCTGATGTTTATTAAGACTTCCCCTCGTTGTGAAAGCCTTTCTACACTGTGTACATTCATAAGGTTTCTCTCCAGTGTGGATTCTCAGATGTGAAGCAAGAGAGCGCCTGTCTGTAAAAGCCTTTCCACATTGTTTACATTCAAAAGGTTTCTCTCCAGTGTGGCTTCTCTCATGTATAACAAGACTTCCCCTCTGTGTGAAAGCCTTTCCACACTGTGTACATTCATAAGGTTTCGCTCCAGTGTGGATTCTTTCATGTATAACAACACTGATCCTCCATCTGAAATTCTTTCCACATTGTTTACATTCATAAGGTTTCTCTGCAGTGTGGATTCTTTGATGTGAAGCAAGAGAGGGCCTGTCTGTAAAAGCCTTTCCACATTGTTTACATTCATAAGGTTTCTCTCCAGTGTGGATTCTCTGGTGCCTAATAAGACATCTCCTCTGTGTGAAAGCCTTTCCACATTGTTTACATTCATGAGGTTTTTCTCCTGTGTGGATACTCTGATGTTTAATAAAACCTCGCCTCTCTGTGAAAGCCTTTCCACACTGTGTACATTTATAAGGTTTCTCTCCACTGTGGATTCTCTGATGGTCAATGAGACTTCTCCTCCTTGTGAAAGTCTTTCCACACTGTGTACATTCATAAGGTTTCTCTCCAGTGTGGATTCTCTGATGTAAAACAAGATGAGCACTCTGAGTAAAAGCCTTTCCACATTGTTTACATTCATAACGTTTCTCTCCAGTATGGATGCTTTGATGAACAGCAAGATGATATCTCTGTCTGAATGTCTTTCCACATTGTTTACATTCATAAGGTTTCTCTCCAGTATGGATTCTCTGATGTGCAACTAGATACGTTCGCTCTTTAAAACCTTTTCCACATTCTTTACATGCATAAGGTTTCTCTCCCGTGTGGATTCTTTGATGATTAGCAAGATGACTTCTCCGATTGAAAGTCTTTCCACATTGCTTACATTCATAAGGTTTCTCACCAGTGTGGATTCTCTGATGTGCAACAAGATAACTTCTCTCTTTAAAAGCATTTCCACATTGTTTACATGCATAAGGTTTCTCTCCTGTGTGAATGCTTTCATGATAAGAAAGATTACTTTTCCTTCTGAAAGTCTTTCCACATTGTTTACATTCATAAGGTTTCTCTCCAGTGTGGATTCTCTCATGTAAAGTAAGACTGTCCCTCCATCTGAAAGTCTTTCCGCATTGTTTACATTCATAACATTTCTCTCCAGTGTGGATTCTCTGATGTGCAACAAGATAACTTCTCTCCCTAAAAGCTTTTCCACATTGTTTACATGCATAAGGTTTCTCTCCCGTGTGGATGCTTTGATGATTAGCAAGATGACTTTTCCTTCTGAAAGTCTTTCCACATTGTTTACATTCATAAGGTTTCTCTCCCGTGTGGATTCTCTCATGTGCAACAAGATACCTTCTCTCGGTAAAAGCTTTTCCACATTGTTTACATGCATAAGGTTTCTCTCCCTTGTGGACGCTTTGATGATAAGAAAGATGACTTCTCAGTCTGAAAGTCTTTCCACATTGTTTACATTCATAAGGTTTCTCTCCAGTGTGGATTCTCTCATGTCTAGCAAGACTGACCCTCCGTGTGAAAGTCTTTCCACATTGTTTACATGCATAAGGTTTCTCTCCCGTGTGGATGCTTTGATGAACAGCAAGATGACTTCTCTGTCTGAAAGTCTTTCCACATTGTTTACATTCATAAGGTTTCTCTCCAGTGTGGATTCTCTCATGTGTAGCAAGACTGACCCTCCATGTGAAAGTCTTTCCACATTGTTTACATTCATAAGGTTTCTCTCCAGAGTGGATAATTTCTTGTGAACTATGTTCAGAGTTTTGACTGAAAGGTCTCCCACCTTTATTACTCACAGAAAGTATCTCTGCATGTTTATTTTTTATATGTCTAATGAGGGCTAAACTCCAACTAAAGGCCCTTCCATCTAGGTTTCCTTGACTCATGGGCATTTCAGGAGGTTTCTCATGAAACTGAGTAAGTCCTACTTCTTCAAGAAAGCATTTCCTGTATTCTCTATCCTGACACTCATCGTTTCTTGATGTCAACTTCATATACCGCTTGAGGACTGAATGTTGGCTCAATTTCTCTGCAACTTTATAAAATTGACAGTCACTCTTTGGATTTTTATTTACCTTCATATTATACTCACAGATTTCTCCCAAAATGAAGTCACATGGACCCTCATTTATGAATCTTTGGGGGCCAGATTCTTCCACAAAAAGTCTCAGCTTTGAAGATATCTCCTTCACATCAAAATTGGTCCCCGCCTCTGAGGAAAACAAATAATTATATTAGTACAGATGGAAGGAGGACATGGACACACAAACACACACGCACACACACAGAGAAATATGAGTTCCTTCCTCTTATGACACAAAGTAAACTACTTTTTATTCTACTTTCCCAGGCAAAAAGGAGTTTTCAAAGTTTACCAAAAAAAAGCAGAACCTGCCACTGCAAACATAATTTGGTCATAACTGCAAGATGGATGATTTTACAATAACAATGAAGCTTCACAGCAGACCTGTGACACAAGCAGATAAAGATTCTCATCATACTTCAGAACTCATGTTATAAGCAAAGAATGGAGGAGTGACCTGACCAACTTCCCTGCAGGTAGACTACATCTCAAACCCTCTACGTGAAGGCATGCTATGTCTACAGTATTGAACAATCTTTGCGCAATGCCCTTTCTATCTTTCTTTTAAAAGTCACTGGTTAGAGGAGGCAGAGTCAAGAGGGTGGCGTAGAGGCAATGAAAGTTCAGAGCTCAGAAAACCCTTCCTTATTGATTGTAAACTAAATGCTCCTAAGAGACTGAAAATGAAACCTAAAAACAGGACAGAGCCAAGAAACCCTCATGCTCGACTCAACTGAAAAATTATGCTCCCCATTACTTTTGAAAACAATAGAAAGCATCGCAATAGAAGGGCCTTTCCTAAAAATAATGAACAGTATATAAATCTTAAACCATTAGCAAACATCATCTGCAATAGGGATAATCAAGAAGCCTTCCCAATAAGATCAGGAGTGAAACAAAGATGCCTGTTATCACTTCTATTATTTAACATCATACTAGAAACACTAGCTGTAGCAATTAGAGAAGAAAAAGACATTGAAGGCATTAAAATAGGCAATGAGGAAACCAAGCCATCACTCTCTGCAGGTGATATGAAGGTCTACTTAAAGAACCCTAGAGAATCAACCAAAAAGGTAGTCAAAATAATCTGCAACTTTAGCAAACTTACAGGATACAAAATAAACACACATAAGTCATGAGCGTTTCTATATAGTTCCAATGCATCTCAGCAGCAAGAATTAGAAAGAAATTACATTTAAAATCACCTTACACGGTGGACTTCTAGGTAAGCATGGCTGCAATCTAGACGCAAACTGCCGCAAAAGAGTATAAAAATCATCTTTGGAAGAATGGAGGGACTCTCCAGTAGGCCACAGCAACAAAGGTAGGTGGGGTTTGAGCATTTCCACACTATAAAAGGGAGAGAAAGCTTGCACATGAACGCAAGATGATCTACTCTCGCCCACCTCACCTATGGAACCAGAGTAGGGACCAGGGAGCTCACCGGAGACAGAAAGTGAGTGAGGAATGTCTCTGTCTGGGGGGGGGGCACACCAGGGTCCTTGGGATCTAACAAAAACTGCCAGGGAATTACCCCACAGAGCAGTTTCATAGGAGACAGCACAGATCGTCGGCGCTCTTGCAAACTGCGAATGCCGTGGAGACTATAGAAATTGCCTGTGGCCAAAGCTGCACTCCTCACTGCAGAAAGGGGGGGGGGCACACCAGGGTCCTTCGGAACTGACAAGGTCTACCAGGGAACTACCCATCAGATCGGATTCACAGGAAATGCTTGGCCATGGGAGAGAAGACACCACAGACCACGCGAGCGGGTTGGTGCGCTAACAATCCACAGAGGCTAGGAAGAACAAGCCTGAGGCAAATGTATCAAAACCCATCCATCTCACTCAGACCTCTGACTAAAAAGGAAAGGGAAAACCACCAAAGGGATGGCTCATACTGCCCAAGATCAACCCTCCAAGAAGAAAGGGGAAAAAGTGACCATTGAAAACTTTCACAGAGGGAAAACCCAGGCTACAGAGGAAAAAGAGGATGAAATTCAAACAAAATCAAAACAAGCCCAGAAAACTGAAATGATCCACAAGCTCTGGAAGAACTCAAAATGGAGCTTATCCAAAAGATGGAAACCTTCTGGCAAGAAAAATGGAAAAAAATTCAGAAAGTGGTCAACAGCCTGACAGACAAGAACTCCCAATTGGAAAAACAGCTGGAAGACTCAAACAGATGGGCAGACCAAACTGAAAAGCAAAATCAGTCCTTAAAGAACAGAATTAAGCAACTGGAAGACATTGACCTTGCAAAACAGCAAGAATTAATAAAGCAAAGTCAAAATATTAATGAATTAGAAGAAAACAAAATATCTCACTGACAAGGAGACAGACCAGGAAAATAGAGGAAGGAGAGACAATTTAAGAATCATTGGTTTATCAGAAAAAAGAGATTAACAAAAATCTCGATGCCATACTACAAGAAATCATCAAAGATAATTGCCCTGATATTCTCAAACTGTTTGAGAAACAAAAATTCTCCAAAAAAAAAAAAGGCAAAATAGAAACCAACAGTTCATAGAACAGCCTATAAACTAACCCCCCAAAAGACAACTCCCAGGAATGTAATCGCCAAATTCAAGAGCTTCCAAGCTAAGGAGAAAATCTTACAAGAAGCTAAGAAGAGAAACTTCAGATACAGAGGGGCTCCAATAAGGATCACACAAGACCTAATAGATGTAACAAGGAAATCACTTTAAAAGACTGATATATATTAATTTAAGGTCGCCAAGGAATTCAGCTATGTAATTCCTAAATGAAAACTCAAGTCAGCCGTCAGCCTTTTATAGAGTTTAATTACAAACAGGAGGAAGAAAGGAATTAGAGAGAGAGAGAGAAAGAGAGAGAGAGAGAGAAAAAGGGGAGAGAAGGGAATAGGGCTTAAATACCCCCTCTGTTTAGGCTGGGCCAAAAGGCCCAAGCCCTTAGATAGCTGGGCAAAGAAAGGAGATCAGTCCCTATTACTCACGTGACCAAAATGGAGAAACAGTCTCAGAGGCCCCCACCTTCAGCTTCCTTCAGAGCAAGCTTCTCAGAGCACCTCTCCAACCACTCAGCCAAACTCTCCAACCACCTCCAGTCCTCAGACCCCTCTCTCTTTAAGGAAACCATCCAAGTTGCCTCCCCTCAGTTCTCACATCTACCAATCACTGTCCATCATTTTCCCTGTGCCAATGGTGGCTCTAGCTTAACCCAGGACCGCCCAGAGGTCTGGGCTTTGCACATGTCTGTTGGAGGTCATATTCTCAAATAATTAAATTTTGATCTATGCTGCAGCCCTTCCTAAATCCTGTTAGGACTGAGTGGGGTGGAAATTGTATTTTCCAAGACCTGATTCTGTCATTCCAAGTATCTCTATTGTATCAATTCTAAAATCAATCATGACTCAAAGAAATTCCTGTTCTATGCTTAAGCATAGGTCAAAGCCCTTTCCATTGTTCAGCAAAAGGTTTCTGTCCTAAAGTAATCTTAAGAAGGGAGGAGGAGGAACCTCCCATGCCAATGGGGTTCACATTCCAAAAGAGTTCCCATTCTCAATAGGAAATTTTTCAAGTATGAAATTTCCCAATGGTGAAATTTCCAACATTTATAAGTCTAAGAAATTTTAAGGTTTACAATCCCCCCTGATGATCATTGGGAGACTAGTCTCCCCATTGATCATTTAACATAATCATTTGTAGTTCTAAATTCACTTCTAACTAAAGATATACGCAATATTCAATTTCCTAAGAGAAATTAGAATAGTGAGAGAGGAAATAGAAAAGAAAAGAAAGCAAAACCAATGTTTGCTAGACGCATTGACAGAAAGCCAAATTAGGGGCAGCCCCTTTTGGCATAAATGTGTACAGTTACAATAAATGTTCAATCAAAAGTTCAGTCCAATCAATCACATCCAAAGTTCATTCTTGATCTTCTTGATGAAGTGTAGGTTTCGGCATCTTTCTGCAACAGTTCATTCTCTGGATATAAAAGTTTCAAGCTTCTTTCTTGAAGATCTTTTCTCAAACAGAATCAAAATCTTTGAATTTTTTTATAAAAGTAAAATCTTAAAACAAAATTCTTGGATTTTTATAAAAATACAATCTCAAACAAAAAAAATTCAAAAATTCTTAGATTTTAAATTAAAATACAATCCCCCCTGAAGTAAGTATTAAAAAAATATATATCAAGTTTAGCTCAGAATGCAATGTTCAGTTATGGGGGTGTATGTGTCAATTATCAAAAGAATAGAAAAATAATCAAAAACATAAGAAAAATTCAAAATAGACCTTGTATAGGTCCAGTTTAAAGTAATTTCTATCCCACAAGTATGTAGGACAGAATGCAGTAATATTTCACTTAGCCATTTGTAGCCAAGACTACAGGAAGTTGCCATAATATAAGAAGAAAAGAATTAGAATTCTATTTTGATGGGGAAATGTCATTCCCTTGTCTGATTTTTTCCTCAGGGATATAGGGAGCCAGCATGATAGTCAAGCTTTGTACTTATTTGAGTACTTCGAAAAGAGTGTAGATACAAGGAAGTCCTACGACTTAAACATAAGTTAAGCATCGCAACCTCGAGTCTCACTTTAATATTTCTTGTGTGCTCTATTGGCACTATTCAGGTTTAGTCTGTGCTCCTTGTTTTTATTCCTTTTCCTGGAATCAGACACAAACATTAATCACAGTCCTATAATATTTTATCAATAAATGGCAGGTTCCCATAGTTTAAAGCTTTTAGGCATATATTGATATTATAGCAAGAGTATATATATTAACTTGTATTACTGCAGGGAAAAATAATATTAATATTAATTATGTGTACCTTCAGTACAAAAAATGAGAAAAAAATCAAATATTCTGATCAAAAAATAAAAGAAAAGAAATAAGAAAAAAATCAGTAATTCAATATATTCTTGAAAAAAAAACAGCATCCATTTGTCTATGGATTATTATCTCCAATTCATATTATTAGATAGAGTCACAATTCATATGATAGGATAGAGTCAATCAGTCTCAGCAGAAGATGCTTTCTTCACATGTGAGCAGTGAATCCAAGAGTCTCTTTCTCCAATCTTTATAGATGTTGGAGTAGTTAATAATATTTGGAATGGTCCTTCCCATGAAGGTTGAGTTGCTCTAGTTCGCTTGAAATTCTTGATATAAACTTTATCTCCTGGGTTCAGGTCATGCAGAGAAAAGTCGAATGGTCCGGCTTGTACTGCAGCTCCGGATTCATGAAGTTCACGTAGTTTGTGCTGTAACTCCTGTATAGAGGAAGCAATAGTAATATCTCCCCCTAATAGTGATGTATAAGCCGGGGAGAAAGGCTTAGCCTGCATAGGCGTATGTCCAAAAAGCATCTCAAATGGTGAAATATGTAAGTCTCCTCTAGGCCTGCTTCTAAGATAAAATAGGGCTAGAGGGAGAATTTCAGGCCATTTTAAATGGGTCTCAGTACATAATTTGCCAATCATAGTCTTTAAGTTCTTTATTCATTCTTTCCTACTATTTGGAGAGGAGAAAAAAAACTGAAAAAGGTTAATTAACATCAACAAAATCAATACAATCTAAGAAGAATCATCTTTATTATACTGGGAAGTTCCCTGGGCACCCTCCTGAAGGGCACCTCTCTGAGGGTCATTAGCACCTCGAGTAATTTTTGGACGAGCACCATTTCTCATATATTGTTGAGTATTATCATTATAATTTTCTTCAATTGGAACATTGTCATTATTTTCCCAATTCCTATTTCTATAATTCTGGTTTCTAAAGTTCTTATTTCTATATTCATTATAGTTATTTCCATAGTCATTATTATAATTTCTAGAATTCTGGTTTCTATAACCATTATCATTTCTATAGTTATTATTTCTAAAGCTATTATTAAACTGTGTATTCCTTCCAATCATCTTAAGAAAGGTTCTACATTCCATCATTTTGTGGCCCTTCTCACAGAAGTGGCAAGTAATGGATTGATAATTGGATTTCTGGAGAGGGGCAATTGTCGTTGGTTCATTATCATGCCCACTTTCTAATTTAGTCATCCTATCTATTAAATATCTCATTTTTTTCTTCATTTCCTCCAAGTCATCATTATTTTCTTCCTCCTTTTCCTTGTTTCCCTTTAAAACATATATAGCTGTTTTTCGCAATTCTTCAAGGTCCATATCTAACCATCTTGGGCATTGTGTTCTAAAATAATTCTTAATTGCTTTGCAAGAATTATTAACAAAGATTCTTCTAACTTGTCTTAAACTACTCTCTTTAGTTAAGTCCCAATCTAAGTATCTGTCCCCAAACTCGATAATTCTATCCATAAATCTGGACGGTGATTCTTCTTTCTTTTGATTAATTTTTTCCAGTTCCATCCACTTATCTGTACTGTCTGCACATTCCTTCATTGCCGTGAGGATGGCCTCTCTACAACGGTATAGTTGTAGATAATCCTCAGGATTGTTATAGTCCCATTCGGGATCCTGAGATGGCCAATGTGCTGCATTACGCCCCCGGGTTTTGTTGACATGAGCAATTATTTTATTTTTTTCACTTTCACTTAAAAAAGCCTGTAGTAAGTTCTCAACGTCCTTGTAAGACGGATTAACTGAAAAAATATGTCCCCCATCTTTTTTGTCACTAGAAAAGGATCTTGTTCATATATGGGGATATTTCGTGTAAATTCATTTATTTCTTGGGGAGTAAACAGTATCCTATGTCTTAAAGTCACCACATCCCCATTCCGTCCTATTTCAGGTACTTCTCTTAGAGGAAACAGGCCTCTAGTTGAATTTTGTACCTGTGGGTCAGTTTGACAAGGACAGGTTTCTCTAGGAGGACAAGATCTCCCTTGCATTGGAATTTGGTTTTCTGTAGGAGAAGGAACATGAGAAACTGGGATTGCAGGGGAAGGGTTTTGGGGATTAAATTCAGACAAGATTTGCACTACACGAGAGAAGCAGTCTGTTAACTGGGCTATAGGGAAGGTGTTTTCCGTCTCTATTTCAGGGAAGGAAATTTCCTCATTCAAAGGTTCAGAAACAGGTCTGTTTCTGGTAGAGTGGGTGTTTGCCCATTGATCCTGTAAGAAACATTTTAGATCTTCTAATTGGGCTTGCATTTTATCCTCAATTTTTTCTATTTTATCCTCAATATTTTCTATTTTATCTTCAATATTTTTTATTTTAGCATCTCTAAATATAGTATTGAGGAGTACAAAAATGACAGTTATTAATATAAAAATTTGGAGGTATCCTGCATTCCTCAATGCCCCTAATTCTTCAGCTGCCATATAATTGTCAAAGAATGTAGTACTCATTTTTATATGTATATTTTGTAATTTCACAAAACATGTGGGGAGCAGGGCAAAGCAACAAATTTTCCACAGCGTTTTTTTTCTAATCCAGGAAGTTGTTCCTTAAGGGAAAGGATATTTAGAAACAGCTCTTCCAGCCAGGACTTTAGAGTCCTGTTGCTGAGATTTAAAACAGCTGTTTTCTGTCTATCAGAGTCACACAGCTGGGAAGTATCCGAGGTCCGATTTGAACCTAGGACCTTCTGTCTCTAGGCCTGGCTCTCAATCCGCTGAGCTACCCAATTGTCCCTTAAGATTAAAGGGAAGAAAAAGAAAAACTGCTGATTCCAATTTAACTTAAGGAGAAAAGAGAAGAGAGAAAAAGGTTTTTATACTCACGTGTTCTAGCAGCTGTGTCTTTAAGCCAAGTTTTTTGTTAAAAAAAAAAGGGACTAAGTGGTGAGACAGTATAGTAAAAAGGCAAGGAATTTCAGAAGTTTATTGAGAGGATTCTTTAGACTCCCGTGTGGTCAGCCACAATGTAACAAGGAAATCACTTTAAAAGACTGATATATATTAATTTAAGGTCGCCAAGGAATTCAGCTATGTAATTCCTAAATGAAAACTCAAGTCAGCCGTCAGCCTTTTATAGAGTTTAATTACAAACAGGAGGAAGAAAGGAATTAGAGAGAGAGAGAGAAAGAGAGAGAGAGAGAGAAAAAGGGGAGAGAAGGGAATAGGGCTTAAATACCCCCTCTGTTTAGGCTGGGCCAAAAGGCCCAAGCCCTTAGATAGCTGGGCAAAGAAAGGAGATCAGTCCCTATTACTCACGTGACCAAAATGGAGAAACAGTCTCAGAGGCCCCCACCTTCAGCTTCCTTCAGAGCAAGCTTCTCAGAGCACCTCTCCAACCACTCAGCCAAACTCTCCAACCACCTCCAGTCCTCAGACCCCTCTCTCTTTAAGGAAACCATCCAAGTTGCCTCCCCTCAGTTCTCACATCTACCAATCACTGTCCATCATTTTCCCTGTGCCAATGGTGGCTCTAGCTTAACCCAGGACCGCCCAGAGGTCTCTGGCTTTGCACATGTCTGTTGGAGGTCATATTCTCAAATAATTAAATTTTGATCTATACTGCAGCCCTTCCTAAATCCTGTTAGGACTGAGTGGGGTGGAAATTGTATTTTCCAAGACCTGATTCTGTCATTCCAAGTATCTCTATTGTATCAATTCTAAAATCAATCATGACTCAAAGAAATTCCTGTTCTATGCTTAAGCATAGGTCAAAGCCCTTTCCATTGTTCAGCAAAAGGTTTCTGTCCTAAAGTAATCTTAAGAAGGGAGGAGGAGGAACCTCCCATGCCAATGGGGTTCACATTCCAAAAGAGTTCCCATTCTCAATAGGAAATTTTTCAAGTATGAAATTTCCCAATGGTGAAATTTCCAACATTTATAAGTCTAAGAAATTTTAAGGTTTACATAGAGGACACGCAAAGAAGTCGCAAAGCCTGGAACACGATATTCAAAAAAGCAAGAGAACTGGGTCTTCAACCAAGAATCAGCTATCCATCAAAACTGGCTATATACTTCCAGGGGAAAGTATGGGCATTCAAGAAAATAGATGATTTCCTAATATTTCTAAAGAAAAGACCGGAACTCAGTGGACAGTTTGACATCCAAACACAAAGAGCAAGAGAAACATGAAAAGGGAAATATGAAAAAAAGTGAAAAGGAGAAAAATGTTATCTTTTTCTTTCATACAAACTCTCTTCTATAAGGACTACATTTATATCAAATTATATATATATGAATATGTGAGCAAAATGTAATGTGTAACTCAAAAATTGTATGCATCATTAGAGTAGTTAGAAGAATCAAGCATAGGGAAAGATTGGGGCATCAAAATGATATGGAGAACGGGGGGGGGAGAAAGAACAAAGGAGGGGGGAATCTTTGATGGTACTAAGACATACTTCAAGAAATAGAAAAAAACGAAATAGAATAAGCTTTCGCACACAAAGATACCCATGGGAAGGGAAGGGGAAGAACTCTCCTATAAGGAGAGGAAGAGTGCGAATTGGTATTACTTAAACCTTACTCTCACGGAAATCAACTCTGAGAGGAAAGAACATCTAGATCCATTGGGATCTTGAATTCTATCTTATCCAACAGGGTAAGAGTGAAGGGGAAATTAAGGAGGAAGAGGGAGTATAAAAAGGGAGGGAAGGAGAGGGGGAAGGGGAAGGGAACAAAGAGGGGCTAGAAAGGGAAGAATATCAAGGGAGGAGACTAGGGGGACTGATCTAAAGTAAATCACTAGTTTAAAAGGTTATAGATAAAGAAGAAAGGTCAGAATTAGGGGAGGATATCAAAATCCATGGGAATCCACAAGTGACAATCCTTACTTTGAATGTGAATGGGATGAACTCACCCATAAAACATAGATGAATAGCAGAATGGATTAGAATCCAAAACCCTACCATATGTTGTCTTCAGAAAACACACATGAGGCGGGTTAATACTCACAAGGTCAGAATTAAAGGATGGAGTAAGACTTATTGGGTCTCAACTGACAGAAAGAAGGCAGGAGTTGCAATCATGATATCTGACGAAGCCAAAGCAAAAATAGACCTGATTAAAAGGGATAGAGAAGGTAAATATATTCTGTTAAAAGGGAGTATAGACAATGAGGAAATATCACTAATCAACATGTATGCATCAAATGGTATAGCACCCAAATTTCTAATGGAGAAACTAGGAGAATTGAAGGAGGAAATAGTAAAACCATATTAGTGGGAGACCTCAACCAACCACTATCAAATTTAGATAAATCAAATAAAAAAAAAGAAAGAGATAAAAAATGTAAATGAAATCTTAGAAAAATTAGAATTAATAGACATATGGAGAAAAATAAATAGGGACAAAAAGGAATACACCATCTTCTCAGCACCACATGGCACATTGACAAAGATTGATCATAAACTAGGTCACAGAAATATGGCATACAAATGGAGAAAAGCATAAATAATAAATGCAACCAATTCAGATCATAAGGCAATAAAAATAATGATCAGTAAGGGTACATGGAGAGCCAAATCTAAAATTAGTTGGAAATTAAATACTATGATACTCCAAAACCAGTTAGTTAGAGAACAAATCATAGAAACAATTAATAATTTCATTGAGGAAAATGACAATGGTGAGATATCCTTTCAAACATTATGGGATGCAGCCAAATCAGTACTCAGAGGAAAATTCATATCCCTGAGTGCATATATTAACAAATTAGGGAGGGTAGAGATCAATGAATTGGAAATGCAAATAAAAAAACTTGAAAGCGAACAAATTAAAGATCCTAAAAATTAAGGGAGAAATTAATAAAATCGAAAGTGATAGAACTATTGAACTAATAAATAAACTAGAAGCTGGTACTTTGAGAAAACAAACAAAATAGAGAAATTACTGGTGAATCTAATGAAAAAGGGTAAAGAAGAAAAGCAAATTAACAGCATCAAAGATGAAAAGGGGGCCCTCACCTCCAATGAAGAGGAAATTAAGGCAATCATTAAAAAGGAAATTAAGGCAATCATTAAAAACTACTTTGCCCAATTATATGGCAATAAATATACCAATCTAGGCGATATGGATGAATATTTACAAATATATAAATTGCCTAGACTAATAGAAGAAGAAATAAAATTCTTAAATAATCCCATATCAAAAAAAGAAATCCAACAGGCCGTCAAAGACTCCCTATGAAAAAATCCCCACAGCCTGATGGATTCACAAGTGAATTCTATCAAACATTCAAAGAACACCTAATCCTAATACTATACAAACTATTTGACATAATAAGCAAAGAGGGAGTGCTACCAAACTCCTTTTGTGACACTAACATGGTACTGATTCCAAACCTAGGCAGGTCAAAAACGGAGAAAGAAAACTATAGACCAATCTCCCTAATGAATATGGATGGAAAAATCTTGAATAGGATACTAGCAAACAGACTCCAGCAAGTGATCGGGACCATCATTCACTAGGATCAAGAAGGATTTATACCAGGGATGCAGGGCTGGTTCAATACTGGGAAAACCATCCAAATAATGGAATATATCAACAAGCAAACCAACAAAAATCACATGATTATCTCAATAGATGCAGAAAATCTTTGATAAAATACAACACGCATTCCTATTAAAACCACTAGAAAGCATAGGAATACAAGGGTTGTTCCTAAAAATAATAAAGAGTATATATCTAAAACCATCAGCAAACATCATCTGTCTGCAATGGGGATAAATGAGATGCATTCCCAATAAGATCAGGAGTGAAACAAGGATGCCCACTGTAAACCTTAAAATTTCTTAGACTTATGAATGTTGGAAATTTCACCATTGGGAAATTTCATACTTGAAAAAATTTCCTACTAATAGTAAGATCTCTATTGGAATATGAAACTCCTTGGCATGGGAGGATCCTTCTCCTCCCTACTTAAGACTACTTTAGGACAGAAACCTTTTGCTAAACAATGGAGAGGGTTTTGACCTATGCTTAAGCATAGAACAGGAAGTTCTTTGAGTCATGATTGATTTTAGAATTGATACAATAGAGATACCTGGAATGACAGAACCAGGTCTTGGAAACTACAATCTCCACCCTACTCAGAGTAACAGGATTTAGGAAGGGCTGCAGCAAAGATCAAGATTTAATTATTTGAGAATATGACTTTCAACAGACATGTGCAAAGGGGACAGACCTCTGGGTGGTCCTGGGTTAAGCTAGAGCCACCACTGGAACAGGGGAGACATCGACAGTGATTGGTAGATGTGAGAACTGAGGGGAGGGAACTTAGATTGTTTGCTTAAAGATAGCAGGGTCTGAGGACGAAGGAGAGTTTTTGCTCTGAAGGAGGTCTGAGAGGAGAGAGATCCTGGAGGGAGAGCTCCTGGAGAGGTCTTGAAAGAGGCAGTGGAAGGAGAACTCAGGAGGAGTCAGGAGGAGAATTCTCTGGAAACATTTTTTGAAAGGAGGCTCTCTTGAAGGTGGAGCCTGAGGTTGGCATGAGAAGGCCTTACCTAGAGAGATCTTGGGTGAGTGATAAAACCAACTGACTGATTTATCTCTTAGGACTGAGGTCTAGGCCTTATTGGCTTGAGGCCCTTCATTCTTATTCCTTTCTTACTTTCTCGCTTTTTCTATTGATTAATCAGTGTATTACAAATTAAATTTCTCTATAAAACCCAGTTGGCTTGGGCATATTCATAAATTGGGAATATATTCCCTGGGGACCACCTTATATTTATATAAACCCAAGACATAGTAGAAAACATATTTCAGCGGTCATAATTGTTATATATATTTCCCTTGCTCCCAAACATTTTAATTATCACAGTTTATGGCTCCCACTCTCTTATCTACAACTATTTAACGCTCAAAACATTTTAAATCTAACACCATTATCACCTCTATTATTTACATTGTACTAGAAACACTAGTAGCAGCAACTAAAGAAAAAGAAATTGAAAGCATTAAAATAGACAAGGAGGAGACCAAGTTATCGCTCTTTGTGGATGATATGAAGGTCTACTTAATGAATCCTAAAGAATCAACAAAAAAGGTAGTCGAAATAATCAACAACTCGAGCAAACTTGCAGGATACAAATACCTCCTGATAAAAGGGAGTATAGACAATAAGGAAATATCACTAATCAACATGTATGCACCAAATGGTATAGCATCCAAATATTTAATAGAGAAACTAGGAGAATTGAAGGAGGAAATAGACAGTAAAACCATATTACTGGGAGACTTGAAACAACCACTATCAAATTTAGATAAATCAAACCAAAAAATAAACAAGAAAGAGGTAAAAGAGATGAATGAAATCTTAGAAAAATTAGAGTTAATAGACATACGGAGAAAAAAAAAGTAACAAAAAGGAATACACCTTTTCAGCACCACATGGCACATTCACAAAAACAGATCATACACTAGGTCACAGAAACACGGCACTCAAATGCAGAAAAGCAGAAATAATAAATGCAGCCTTTTCAGATCACAAGGCAATAAAAATATTGATCGGTAAGGGTACATGGAGAGCCAAATCAGAAATTAATTGGAAATTAAATATTATGATACTCCAAAATCGGTTAGAGAAGAAATCATAGAAACAATTAATAATTTCGTTGAGGAAAATGACAACGGCGAGACATCCTTTCAAACCTTATGGAATGCAGCCAAGGCAGTACTTAGAGGAAAATTCATATCCCTGAGTGCATATATTAACAAATTAGGGAGGACAGAGATCAAGGAATTGGAAATGCAAATCAAAAAACTTGAGAACGAACAAATTAAAAACCCCCAGAATAAAACCAAAATAGAGATCTTAAAAATTAAGGGAGAAATTAATAAAATCAAGAGTGATAGAAGTATTGCACTAATAAACAAGACTAGAAACTGGTACGGTGAAAAAACAAACAAAATAAAGTACTGGTCAATCTAATTAAAAAAAGGAAAGAAGAAAGGCAAATTAACAGCATCAAGGATGAAAAGGGGGACATCACCTCCAATGAAGAGGAAATTAAGGCAATCATTAAAAACTACTTTGCCCAACTATATGGCAATAAATATACCAACCTAGGTGATATGGATGAATATTTACAAATATATAAATTGCCTAGACTAACAGAAGAAGAAATAGATTTCTTAAATAATCCCATATCAGAAAATGAAATCCAACAGGCCATCAAATAACTTCCTAAGAAAAAATCCCCTGGGCCTGATGGATTCACCAGAGAATTCTATCAAACATTCAAAGAACACCTAACTACAATACTATACAAACTATTTGACATAATAAGCAAAGAGGGAGTTCTACCAAACTCCTTTTATGACACAAACATGGTATTATTTCCAAAGCCAGGCAGGCCAAAAACAGAGAAAGAAAATTATAGACCAATCTCCCTAATGAATATAGATGCAAAAATCTTAAACAGGATACTAGCAGAAAGACTCCAGCAAGTGATCAGAAGGGTCATCCAACATGATCAAGTAGGATTTATACCAGGGATGCAGGGCTGGTTCAATATTAGGAAAACTATCCACATAATTGACCACATCAACAAGCAAACCAACAAGAACCACATGATTATCTCAATAGATGCAGAAAAAGTCTTTGATAAAATACAACACCCATTCCTACTAAAAACACTAGAAAGCATAGGAATAGAAGGGTCATTCCTAAAAATAATAAACAGTATATATCTAAAACCATCAACTAATATCATCTGCAATGGGGATAAACTAAATCCATTCCCATTAAGATCAGGAGTGAAACAAGGATGCCCATTATCACCTCTACTATTTAACATTGTATTAGAAACACTAGCAGTAGCAATTAGAGAAGAAAAAGAAATTGAAGGCATTAAAATAGGCAAGGAGGAGACCAAATTATCGCTCTTTACAGATGACATGATGGTCTACTTAAAGAATCCTAGAGATGCAACCAAAAAGCTAATCGAAATAATCAACAACTTTAGCAAAGTTGCGGGATCCAAAATAAACCCACATAAGTCATCAGCATTTCTATATAATTCCAACACAGCTCAGTAGCAAGAACTAGAAAGAGAAATCCCATTCAAAATTACCTTAGACAAAATGAAATACTTAGGAATCTATCTCCCGAGACAAACACAGGAACTATATGAACACAACTACAAAACACTTTCCACACAACTAAAACTAGACTTGAACAATTGGAAGAACATTAACTGCTAATGGGTAGGACGAGTCAATATAATAAAAATGACCATCCTACCCAAACTCATCTATTTAGTGCCATACCCATGGAACTTCCAAAAAATTTTTTTACTGATTTAGAAAAAACCATAACAAAGTTCATTTGGAAGAACAAAAGATCAAGGATATCCAGGGAAATAATGAAAAAAAAAATACAAAGGAAAGGGGCCTTGCAGTCCCAGATCTCAGACTGCATTATAAAGCAGCGGTCACCAAAACAATCTGGTACTGGCTAAGAGACAGAAAGGAGGATCAGTGGAATGGACTGGGGGCAAGCAACCTCAGCAAGACAGTATATGACAAACCCAAAGATCCCAGCTTTTGGGACAAAAATCCACTATTTCATAAAAACTGCTGGGAAAATTGGAGGATAGTGTGGGAAAGATTAGGCTTAGATCAACACCTCACACCCTACACCAAGATAAACTCAGAATGGGTGAATGACTTGAATATAAAGAAGGAAACTAAAAGAAAATTAGGTGAACATAGAATAGTATACATGTCAGACCTTTGGGAAGGGAAAGCTTTTAAAACAAAGCAAGATTTAGAAAGAATCACAAAATGTAAAATAAATAATTTAGACATCAAATTAAAAAGTTTCTGTACAAACAAAACCAATGTAAACTAGAATCAGAAGGGAAGCAACAAATTGAGAAAAAATCTACATAAAAACCTCTGACAAAGGTTTAATTACTCAAATTTACAAATAACTAGATCTATTGTACAAAATATCAAGCCATTCTCCAATTGATAAATGGACAAGGGACATGAACAGGCAGGTCTCAGCCAAAGAAATCAAAACTATTAATAAGTACATGAAAAAGTGCTCTACATCTCTTATAATCAGAGAGATGCAAATCAAAACAACTCTGAGGTATCACCTCACACCTAGCAGATTGGCTAACATGACAGCTATGGAAAGTAATGAATGCTGGAGGGGATGTGGCAAAGTGAGGACACTCATTCATTGCTGGTGGAGTTGTGACTCATTCATTGCTGGTGGAGTTGTGAATTTATCCAACCATTCTGGAGGGCAATTTGAAACTATGCTCAAAGGGTGATAAAAGAATGTCTGCCCTTTGATCCAGCTATAGCACTGCTGGGTTTGTACCCCAAAGAGATAATAAGGAAAAAGACTTGTACAAAAATATTCATAGCTGCACTCTTTGTGGTAGCCAAAAATTGGAAAATGAGGGGATGCCCTTCAATTGGGGAATGGCTGAACAAATTGTAGTATATGTTGATGATGGAATACTATTGTGCTAAAAGGAATAATAGAGGGATTCCATGGAGACTGGAACAACCTCCAGGAAGTGATGCAGAGCGAAAGGAGCAGAACCAGGAAAACATTGTACAGAGAGACTGATACACTGTGGTACAATCAAACGTAATGGACTTCTCCATTAGTGTCAATGCAATGTCCCTGAACAATCTGCAAGGATCTCAAAAATACTATCCACAAGCAGAGGATAAACTGTGGGAGTAAAAACACCGATGAAAAGCAACTGCTTGACTACAGGAGTTGAGGGGATATGACTGAGGAGAGACTCTAAATGAACACTTTAATGCAAATACCAACAACAGGGAAATGGGTTTGAGTCAAGAACACAAGTGATAACCAGTGGAATCGTGCGTCGGCTATGGGAGAGGGAAAGGGGGGGGGGGTGGGGGAGGCGGGGAGGAAAAGAAAATAATCTTTGTTTCCAGTGAATAATGTTTGGAAATGACCAAATAATGTTTAAAATAAAATTTAAAAGAGAGAGAGTATGGATAGCCCCTGGTATAACTACTATAGCCTCTAAAGTGTGTTCAGCCTGCTCTACGTGTCAAGCATATAACCAACACGCATTTCGTTGAAAAGCCTTTGGTGGATGTCCTCTGGCTTACACACCTTTTGAACATCTACAGATAGATTTCATAACATTGACAAAGGCTAGACGTTGTAAATTTTGTCTAGTCATTGTAGACCAACTGACCAGATGTCCAGAAGCATTTTCTGCAACCTGAGCCACAGCAGATTTTGTTGCCAAGATACTTTTAAAGGAAATTATTCCTCACTTTAGACTGCCAGCACATATTGATTCAGATAGAGGAAGTCATTTTACTGATTCCGTCCTAAATCAGATATATTCTTGCTTGGGAATAACTCCAAAATTCCATGTTCCATATCATCCCCAGAGCTCCGGCCAAGTTGAAAGGATGAACAAAGAACTTAAAACTATAATTGGAAAACTATGCACTGAGACACATTTAAAATGGCCTGAAAGTCTCCCTCTTGCCCTATTTTATCTAAGAAGCAGGCCTAGAGACTTACACATCTCAGCATTTGAGATGCTTTTTGGACATCCGCCTATACAGGCTAAACCTTTTCCCCCTGCATATACCTCACTATTAGGGGGAGATACTACTATTGCTTCCTATATACAGGAATTACAGCATAAACTACGTGAACTTCATGAATCAGGAGCTGCAGTACAAGCCAGACCACTAATTTTCTCTTCATGACCTGAACCCAGGAGCTAAAGTGTATATTAAGAATTTCAAGCGTACTGGAGCAACTCAGCCTTTGTGGGAAGGACCATTCCAAATATTGTTAACGACTTACCAACACCTATAAAGATTAGAGAAAAGGACTCTTGGATTCATTGCTCACATGTGAAGAAAGCATCTTCTGCTGAGACTGATTGACTGTATCCTATCACATGCATTGAAGATAATAACCCATAGACAAATGGATGCTATTTTTCAAAGACACATTGAATTACTGATTTTTTCTTTTTTTTTCATTATTGCTTTTATTTTGATTAGAATATTTGATTTTTTCTCATTTTTTGTACTAAAGGTACATACAATCAATTAATATTTTCTTTTGCAGTAATAGAAGTTTAATATATAAATTCTTGCTATTATAATATCAATGCATACCCAAAAGATTTAAACTATGGGAACCTGCCATTCATTGATAAAATATTATAGGACTGTGATTAATGTTTGTATCTGATTCCAGAAAATGGGATAAAAACAAGGAGCACAGACTTAACCTTAATAGTGCCAAAAAAGAGCACACAGGAAATACTAATGTGAGACTCAAGGTGGCGACGCTTGACATATGTTAAGTAGTAGGTCTTCCTTGTATCTACATTCTTTTATGAAGTACTCATACAAGTACAAAATTTGACTATCATATTGGCTCCCTATATCCCTGAGAATGACAAAAAGGTCAAATAAGGGAATGATGCTTTCCTATCAAAATAGAATTCTAATTGTTTTTCTTCTTATATTATGGCAGCTTCCTGTAGTCTTGGCTACCAATGGCTAAGTGAAATATTAATACATTCTGTCCTATAGACTTGTGGGATAGAAATTACTTCAAATTGGACCTATACAAGGACCTATTTTGAATTTTTTTCTTATGTTTTTTATTGTTTTTTCTCTTCGTTTGATAATTGACTCATACACCCCCATAACTTAACATTGCATTCTCAGCTGAACTGCATGTTTTTTAACACTTCAGGGGAGATTGTATTTTAATTTAAAATCCAGGAATTTTTTTTATTTTTTGTTTGAGATTGTATTTTTATAAAAATCCAAGATTTTGATTTTTGTTCTAAAAAAGATCTTCAAGGAAGAAGCTTAAAATTTCTATAATCCAAAGAATAAACTGTTGCAGAAAGGTGCAGAAACCCTACACTTCATCAAGAAGATCAAGAATGAACTTTGGATATGGTTGATTGAACTGAACTTTGATTGAAAATTTATTGTAAATGTATACATTTATGCCAAAAGGGACTGCCCCTAATTTGGCTTTCTGTCAATGCGCCTAGCAAAACATTGGTTTTGCTTTCTTTCTTTTCTATTTCCTCCCTCACTACTCTAATTTATTCTTAGAAAATTGAATATTGTATATATCTATAGTTAGAAGTGCATTTAGGATTACAAGATGATTATTTTAAATGATCAATGGGGAGACTAGTCTCCCAATGATCATCAGGGGAGATTGTGAATCTTAAAAAATTCCCAGACCCTACTTCATAAGGTTGGGTTAAGACCATTCCCCACTTTAAACAATGAAGGAACTTAGATCAGGAATGTGAGACTTCTACTTAGATCAGGAATGTGAAGACCTCTACTCTACCCCTACTTAAGCATACTTTAGGGGAAGATAAAGTTGTAAACTCTTTGCTGAACAATGAAAAGTACTTAAACCTATACTTATGATAGGGCAAAAAGTTCTTAAGCTGTGCCTATTTTTAGAACTAATACAAAAGGTTGCTAAGTACCTATAAAGGTCAGGCAACTTGTGAACTTGCAAAAGGCAAAGAGGTTTTTCAGGTGTGAATTACTCAAAAGTTTAGACTTCTTAGGTGTGAACTAGGAATGGTCTGTCCTTTGAAAAATGTCTGCTGTGATTGTTAGATGTAAGAACTTAGGGGAGGCGACATAGGAGAAAATTCCCTTTAAATAGGAGCTCAGATAGAGCTAAAGGGACATTCAGATTCAAGATTGAGCTGGTGGAGTCAAATGAGATGGAGCTGGCCTGGTGTCACTAGAATCTTTGCTTGGAAAAATCTTGTGGTGAGTGATTAAGGACTGACTGATCTTTCTCTTAGGGCTTAGGCCTGGGTTGGCCAGGGCTGCCCTGGGCCGGCCTATCCTTTTCTCATTATTCCCTTTTTTTCTCTCTTTCACTTTCTTTAATTCCTCATTTGTATGAATTAAAATCTCTATAAAACCCAGTTGACTTGGGTATATTCATAATTGGGAATATTTCCCTGGCGACCACTTATATTATTTAAAACAAGAAACTGTCTTGAAACCATATTTTCTGCAGTCACAATTTATTCATCCACTCTTTTATCTGCAAGAATTTAATGTCTTCCACTATTTTAATCACTACAGTTTATGGTAACAACTATTTTAATCATTACAATGCCTATACTACATTTATCAAGATGTAATTACTGACCTTATCTTTTAATCAGATCTATTTTTGTTTTAACTTTGTCAGAGATCATAATTGCTATTCCTCCTTTTCTTAGTTTAGTAGAAGCCAAAGAGATTCTGCTCCATCCCCTTTCCTTTACTCTCTGTATCCCTACGTGTGTATGCTGTCAATCTTAAAACTTCTCAGACTATACCTTGGAACATTATCTTAAGGTTATGGTTAAGGTTATTCCCCATTTAAACAATGGAGGTACTTGATCAGGAATGTATTGGGAACTCTAACATTACTCCACCCATACTTAGGCATACTGTAGGGGAAGATACAGTTGTAAACTCCTTATTGAATAATGAAAAAGTACTTAACCCATACTTACAGTAAGGCAAAAGCCCTTAAGCTAGGTCTATTTTTAGATCTAATACAAAAGGGTGCTAAGTACCTATAAAGGTCAAATTAATCACTAAAAGGTCAGGCAACTTGCAAGGGGAAAGCTTAATAAAGAGGTGTAAAGTACTTAGAAGACATAATCTACCCAGAGAAGGTGAGAACTAAAATCTAAGAATGGGCTGTCCTGGGAAAAGTGTCTACTGTGAGTGGTAGACATAAAAATTTAGGGGAGGTGACACAAGAGAAAATTTTCTTTAAAAGGAAGGGGTGGGAGGGCTCTGGAATTAGTTCAGCTTTGGTAGCTGGATTGGTCAGCAGTCAGAGGAGGCTGCTGGGTCTCTGAACACTAGAGTTTTGCTTGGAAAGATCTTGTGGTGAGTGATTAAAAGACTGACTTAGTTTCTCTCTTAAAGAGAAAGGCCTAGGCCCGAGCCTTTTCCTACTATTTCCTCTTACTCTGTCTCTTTCCCTTTCCTTAATTCCTTCATTTATATTAATTAAAATCTCCATAAAACCCAGCTGACTTGGGTATTTCATAGTTGGAAATTTTTCACATGGAAGACTACATATTTTTTATATAAAATCAAGACGCTAAAAATTATCTTTACAGTTTGGGCAGTTCAGTCTTGAAAACCATATTTCCATGGTCACAATGCCAAATGTGTTTCTTGTAAACAACATATCCTAGGATTGATGTTTTTAATCCACTCTTCTACCTGCTTCCATTTTATGAATGAGATGATCCCATTTACAATCACAATTATGATTACCATTTCTGTGTTCCCCTTCATCTTGTTTTCCTCTTTTAACCCTGCACTTTCTCCTCTGACTCTGTCTCTTCACATTATTTCTCTTTTAATCACATCCCCCATTTCTGCTCCCTTATGTTACTCTCCTTCCCAACACCAACCTTCTTAGTCTCCTTTATTTCTATTTTTTGTTTTGGTCTGCTCTTTACCATAGGAATGTTGCAATATCCTTTATTTCATTAAATAACCAATCTACCCCTGAAAGAATATAGTCAATCTAAATGTCTGGTTTGTGCTTGTAAAGTCAGTTTTTTTGCCTTTCAAAATATCATATTCTAAGCATTCTGACCCGTTAATGAAGAAACTGCAAAATCTTGCGTAATCCTCATTGGAACTCCATGATGTCTGAATCATTTCTTACTGATTGGTTGAGTGTAATGATTTCTTCTTGGCCTGGGAGTTCTTCAATTGGGCCATGATATTCCTCGGAGATGTCATTTGCGGATTTATTATAGGTGATCTGGGGATTTTTTCAATTTCTATTTTTCCCTGATTTGAAAATATAAAAAGTTTCCTTGGATAATTTCATGGAATATGATCTCTAAAAAAATTTTTTATCATGACTTTTAGGTACCCCAATACTTCTTCAATTTTCTTTCCTGGATCTATTTCCCATGTCAGTTGTTGTTTTTTTTTTAGTGAGAATATTTCATATTTTCTTCTATTTTTAAATTCTGTGGGTTGTTTTTTTCTACACATCTCATGAAGTCAATAGTTCCTATTTGCCTAATTCTAATTATTAAAGAACCATTTTCTTCTATAACGTTTCATTCTCTTTCTCATTTGATCAATTCTACTTTTCATGGAACTCTTTTCTACACTAGATTCCCCCCACACCCATTTCCATTTGGCCAACTCTTTTTTTTTTTTAAATTCTTTTCTCCTTTGGATTTTTGTGCTTCTTTTACTACTTGGCCAATTTTGCTTTTTCAGCTTTTCTTTTTACACTACATTTATTTCTTTTCCACATTTTGCTTCCACTTCTCTCATTTGATTTTTGAATTCCCCTTTGAACTCTCCCACCATCTGAGACCAATTCCCATTATTATATTGAATTTTGCATGTGGCTGCTGTTACCACTATCCGTGCCTTGATCTTCTTTTTCTCCATAAACGTTTTCTTTGGATAGATGTTCCATTTGCTGTTTACTAATTTTCCCAGACTTAAAAAAAAATACTATTAGTTCTAACTCAAAGTTGGACTCAGTTCTCAGGGAAGAGAGAGCATTCTCTTAAACTTGGGTTTTTGGATATGGCTCCCCTCAGCTATAGTTCTGGTTTCATCAAGATTCCTTTATTCCATATCCAGATGGTATCGTGGCTTGTGTGCTAGGTGCTCCCATAGCTGCTGATGGCTTGCAGGACTCAGAGCACTTGGAGCTACTTTTCACTGAGGCGAGGGGCTTCACCAAAGGCTTCGACTGGCCAAGTGACTTTGGAGGCTCACTATGACCCTGTGTGAAACCTTCAAATTTCAAGGAGGTGGGCATGAAATGTGCTAATGAAAACTTAAGAAGGGTCCCGAGATCTCAAAGATGGCCTGTGCTCGGGTATAAGACCCATCAGTATTTAGGGGGTAGACTGTCTGCATTCCCCTGTGGGCAAGTTTATTTCCAGTTCCCCTTTATTCCCAGAAACGGACCCTTTCTGTCTAATTTTTAAGTTGTATTCCTCTGTAGGCTCACCTTACTCTGACACTTGTTTGTTCCGTGATTCTGGAAATCTATTATTATTTTTTTCCTTTTAAACATTATTTTATTTGGTCATTTTCAAACATTATTCATTAGAAACAAAGATCATTTTCTTTTCCTCTCCCCCCCTCCCCGTCCCACCACCCCTCCCATAGCTGAAGCGCTATTCCACTGGGTATCACGTGTCCTTGATTCGAACCCATTTCCATGTTGTTGGTATTTGCATTTGGGTGTTCATTTAGAGTCTCTTCTCAATCATATCCCCTCAACCCCTGTAGTCAAGCACTTGCTTTTCCTCGGTGCTTTTACTCCTGCAGTTTGTCCTCTGCTTGTGGATAGTAGTTTTTCTCCTAGACCCCTACAGATTGTTCAGGGACATTGCATTGACAGTAATGAAGAAGTCTATTACGTTCAATTGTACCAAGTGTATCAGTCTCTCTGTACAATGTTTTCCTGGTTCTGCTCTTTTCGCTCTGCATCACTTCCTGGAGGTTGTTTCAGCCTCCATGGAATTCCTTCACTTTATTATACCTTTTAGCACAATAGTATTCCATCACCAACATATACCACAATTTGTTCAGCCATTCCCCAATTGAAGGGCATCCCCTCATTTTCCAATTTTTGGCCACCACAAAGAGCGCAGGTGTGAATATTTTTGTACATGTCTTGTTCCTTATTATCTCTTTGGGGTATAAACCCAGCAGTGCTATAGCTGGATCAAAGGGCAGACATTCTTTTATCACCCTTTATCACCACCTATTGCCCTCCAGAATGGTTGGATTAAATCTTTGTCAGAAGTTTTTGTTATGAAGATTATTTCCCAATTTGTTTCCCTTCTAATTTTGGTTACATTGGTTTTGTTTGTACAAAACCTTTTTAATTTGATGTAGTCAAAATTATTTATTTTACATTTTGTGACTCTTTCTAAGTCTTGCTTGGTTTTAAAATCTTTCCCTTCACAAAGGTCTGACATGTATACTATTCAGTGTTCGCCTAATTTACTTATAGGTTCCTTCTTTGTGTTCAAGTCATTCACCCATTCTGAATTTATCTTGATGTAGGGTTGGAGGTGTTGATCCAAACCTAATCTCTCCCACACTGTCTTCCAGTTTTCCCAGCAATTTTTATCAAATAATGGGTTTTTCTCCCAAAAGCTGGGGTCTTTGGGTTTGTCATAGACTGTCTTGCTGAGGTCACTTAACTCAAGTCTATTGCACTGATACCCCTTTCTCTCTCTTAGCCAGTATCAAATTGTTTTGATGACCACTGCTTTATAGTATAATTTGAGATCTGGGACTGCAAGTCCTCCTTCCTTTGCATTTTCTTTCATGATTTCCCTGGATATCCTTGATCTTTTGTTCTTCCAAATGAGCTTAGTTATGGTTTTTTCTAAGTCAGTAAAGAAGTTTTTTGGTAGTTCAATGGGTATGGTACTAAATAAGAAAATTAATTTGGGTAGGATTGTCATTTTTATTATGTTAGCTCGTCCCACCCATGAGCAATCAATTTTTTCTAATTGTTTCTATCTAGTTTTAACTGCGTGGAGAGTGTTTTGTAGTTGTGTTCATATAGTTCCTGTGTTTGTCTTGCCAGATAGATTCCTAAGTATTTTATATTGTCTAGGGTGATTTTAAATGGTATTTCTCTTTCTAATTCTTGCTGCTGAAATGGGTTAAAGATATATAGAAATGCTGATGACTTATGTGGGTTTATTTTGTATCCTGCAACTTTGCTAAAGTTGTTGATTATTTCAAGTAACTTTTTGGTTGTTTCTCTAGGATTCTTTAAGTAAATCATCATATCATCCGCAAAGAGTGATAGCTTTGTCTCCTCATTGACATTTTTGATACCTTCAATTACTTTTCCTTCTCTAATTGCTACTGCTATTGTTTCTAGTAGAATGTTAAACAATAGAGGTGATAATGGGCATCCTTGTTTTACTCCTGATCTTATTAGGAAGGTTTCTAGTTTATCCCCATTGCAGATGATGTTTGCTGATGGTTTCAGATATATACTGTTTATTATTTTTAGGAAAGGCCCTTCTATTCCTATACTTTCTAGTGTTTTTTAGTAGGAATGAGTGCTCTATTTTATCAAAGGCTTTTTCTGCATCTATTAAGATAATCATGTTATTTTTGTCAATTTGCTTGTTAATATGGTCAATTATGTAGGTGGTTTTCCCAATATTGAACCATCCTTGCATTCCTGGTATGAATCCTGCCTGGTCATAGTGGATAACCCTTGTGATGACTGGCTGGAGTCTTTTTGCTGGTATCCTATTTAAGATTTTTTGCATCTATATTCATTAGGGAGATTGGTCTATACTTTCCTTTCTCTGTTTTTGACCTGCCTGCTTTTGGATCAGTACCATGTTTGTGTCATAAAATGAATATGGTAGAACTCCTTCTTGGCTTATTCTGTCAAATAGTTTAATATTGGGATTAGTTGTTCTTTGAATGTTTGATAGAATTCATTTGTGAATCCATCTGGACCTGGGGATTTTTTCTTAGGGAGTTCTTTGATAGCTTATTCAATTTATTTTTCTGATATGGGGTTGTTTAGGTCATTTATTTATTCCTCTTTTAGTCTAGGCAATTTATATTTTTGTAAGTATTCATCCATATCACCTAGATTGCCATATTTGTTGCCATATAATTGGGCATAGTCGTTTTTAATGATTGCCTTAATTTCCTCTTCATTAGAGGCAAGGTCTCCTTTTTCATATTGGATATTGTCGATTTGGTTTTTTTCTTTCCCATTTTTTAATTAGACTGACTAGTAGTACTTTGTCCATTTCATTTGTTTTTTCAAACTACCAGCTTCTAGTCTTAGTTATTAAATCAATAGTTCTTCGACTTTCAATTTTATTAATTTCTCCTTTGAGTTTTAGGATCTCTAATTTAGTCTTCATCTGAGGATTTTTAATTTGTTCACTTTCTAATTTTTTAATTTGCATGCCCAATTCATTGACCTCTGCCCTTCTTAATTTGTTAATATATGAACTCAAGGATATAAATTTCCCCCTGAGTACTGCTTTGGCTGCATCCCATAGGTTTTGAAAGGATGTCTCATCATTGTCATTTACTTCAATGAAGTTATTGTTTCTACGATTTGTTCTTTAACTAACTGGTTTTGGAGCATCATATTGTTTAATTTCCAATTAACTTTTGATTTACCTCTCCATGTTCCCTTACTAATTATTATTTTCATTGCATTGTGATCTGAGAAAGCTACACTTATTATTTCTGCTCTTTTGCACTTATTTGCAATGTTTTTATGCCCAAATACATGGTCAATTTTTGTGCATGTACCATGTGCTGCTGAAAAGAAGGTATATTCCTTTTTGTCCCTATTTATTTCTCTACACATGTACACTAACTCTAATTTTTCTAAGATTTCAATCACTTCTCTTACCTCTTTCTTATTTATTTTTTGGTTTGATTTATCTAGTTTGGATAGAGGAAGGTTCAGGTCTCCCACTAGTATAGTTTTTCTATCTATTTCATCCTTGAGCTCCCCTAGTTACTCCTTTAGAAATTTGGATGCTATGCCATTTGGTGCATACATGCTGAGTACAGATATTTCCTCACTGTCTATACTGCCTTTTATCAGGATGTAATTACCTTCCCTATCTCAAATTAACTAGATTTATTTTTACTTTGGCTTTATCAGATATCATGATTGCAACTCCTGCCTTCTTTTTATCAGTTGATGCCCAATAGATTTGATTCCACCCCCTTACTTTCACCCTATGCATATCTACCTTCCTCATGTGTGTTTCTTGTAGACAGCATATGTTAGGGTTTTGGATTCTAATCCACTGCTATTCGCTTGCGTTTTATGGGTGAGTTCATTCCATTCACATTCAGAGTTATGATTACTAGCTGTATTACTCAGCATTTTGATTTCGACTCCTGTTCCTGCCTTTTCTTCTTTCACTATTTCCTTCTACACCAATGTTTGTTTTTAATCAGTTCCCCTAGCTCCCACCCACCCTTATTTTACTTCCCTTTATACCCTCCCTTCTTATTCCCCCCCTTATTTTCCCTGTAGTCTTTCAAAAATTAACCCCCGTCCCCCTCCCTCCCTTGTACTCCTTCCCTCCCCACCAGTCCATTTGTTACCTTTCTACTCCCCTATAGGGCACAAATTCATACTCTACCCCAATGGATTGGATTGTTCTTCCCTCGATTCTGGAAATATAGAAGCACTGTTTTCAGGTTTGTTTGGGATTCACAAGGTGGTTCCAACCTTTACTTCTGCTATGCCACCCTTGTGGTTCTTTCTGCCTTCACCATTAACACCTTTTAACAAGACATCCTTTCTAAAGACCAGACCATTCCCAAAGCGATGGGGCTGCCATGGCATCTAAAGTATCCCCATTGATGGTCAACTGGAAGGAAGAATAGTCCTAGGTAGTAAAAAGAGGACTTCCACACAAAATTCAGGGCTAATTAGAGGCTGGACTACATAACTTTTGAAATTAGCTTCAGGAATGTAAATCTATAAAACTGTTTTAAGCTTTCACCTGAAGCTACATAAAACAGAAGAGAGATGATTTCAGGAACAAGAAAGGAAAATACCAGCTTCTGATCACAGAATTCAAAGACTTTTTGTATGAAATGCGGTCAGGAGGAGAACACTATGTAGAGATCAGCACTTTTACTTTACTATCCCCCGACAAAGACTTAAAATTATGCACTTTTGACCTAAAATAAAGACATTCCCTTCATGGCAGATTCAGAGTTAACAGAGGAAATGGTCCTTACCCACAAAGAGCAGATTTTGCACATTCTCCAGCATGACCTCAAGAAACAGCTCTTTCTCAGCATGGTCCAAGAGGCACCACTCCTCCTGGGTGATGTCCACAGTCACATCTTTGAATGTTATTGACCCCTAAACCAGCAAAAGTCACAAGATTTAAAGATGAATCTTCAGAATTCATCCAGTTCTGTCAGCAACAAACTGGAGAAAACTAAAGCCCACAAGGAATTTATCCCAAACTCCTAATCCTGATGTCTCACAGCCCACACTGGAGATCAGTGATTCAGGGACCAGTGGAATATTGAGAAAGGCATTTTGGTTCTGAGGTCAGAATTATGTTGGAAGAGTAAAAGACTGTAGAAATGTCTTCCTTAGTCTGAAATGTTTTCCCCTATGGAATCTGAGTGATGGTATGTTTTCTCTGAAAGAGGTATGAGGTTCTGTGAAGAAGAGAAGTAATCTGAATTTCCTCCTTATCATAAGTGACAATTCATCTGGTGAGAACATTTTTTTAAAGTTTGTGAGAAGGTAGCAAGTACTACATATTCTGTGGGGAAATATTACCAATGATTAGTAAAGAGAAAAAAAAAGAAAATGGAATTCTCTATCTAATTCCCGAAAAGGCTGAAACACTTTTATCTAGATGAAAGCATAAAGAGGAGTCCAGAGATTTATATGGGATCAGATTCTGATTCTAAGTAAGTAAAGAAGAGCAATCTAATGTTGTATTAAGACTTGGCAAAACATTGGGTATGATGTGTCTTTGACAAAACATCCTGTCTTTATTGAATGATGAATGTCACTGACTGGAATATATTCAATAATTTTATGTTTAGTTACACATAAAGAAGAGTGTAATGCGGAAAGGAGGGGGTGTTCATCTTTTAAAAATATAACATCTGATTAACAGGTTGGGAATGGAGCTCCTTCACGAGAAAAGAAATTGACAGCTTAATGACTGGAATTCTCAAGAGGCAGAATATTTTCATTTTAAATTAACTTTTAATTGACTAGTCATTTAATGTGGTCAGTTGACGCTTTCCACAATATAAAAAAAAAAAGATAGTTCTCCTCTCTAGCACTGGTATCTTATCTTCATCTCGATCTTTCTACATCTCTTCTCCTTATCTCTCTCACTCTCTCACTTTATGCATTAATCTCCGAGGTGACCTACCCACTCAGTCCCTACCCTGGACATCCTCTGAAATCTCAGATTCATATATAACCACTGAGGAGGAGGACTTAAGAGATTTCAACTCCTTCCTCATTACTTCATCACAAGAGAAGCAGGTCCTTGTCCATACAAGAAAGCTGTCCGTCCAAGCTTACCCCCAGTCTTCTGGCTGGCCTAGCACACCCTCAAAATGGGTCAAAAGTTCACCACGTCTTGCCAGGACTAACTTAATCCATTTATTTTAACAAAAGAAGGGAAACTAACCCCTAGTTTCATAGCCTCAGGAGAAGGGGACAGCAAGCCTGGAGTTTTTACCTTGGTCAGGCTAAAGGGAAATTTATTCCACAAAAATATCACAATTGAACTTTAATTTTCAAAAAGCTTATTACAGAAAACAAAACTTCTAAGCCTAGACCTATAACTATGGAAACCTGAGGAAAATAGGTCAAGAGAAGAAGAGGCAGACTGAAGAATAACTGACAAGCCAGTGGCCAGACCTAACAATAACAGGCTACTTGGCAGGACTCTTTTACTTTTCCATATTGCTCCATAGAAAACCCAGGCTACACCTGGTATTGGATGCTCTTCCATTTCACCCCTTTCTCACACATTCCCTACTTTGCAGCCTGAAATAACCCTGGGACACACAGGGGAAGAACAGTTTGAGGAAAAGATCAGTTTCCAAGCATGGGAGGACACCAATTCCCCAGACCTTCAATACACTCTAGAAACCGGAAAACCTTACAGGAGCCATTCCGATGTGCTCTTCATGCATGCAAGGGCTATTCCACTTCCCTGCAATGGCTTTTTCCAACCCTATGGCTACACTATGTAGACACCTTCAAGTCTTGAGAGGAATGGGTCTGAGCTGAAATTCTTTGGGCCAGAACCAGCATTTCCTCTCACACGATAAAACTAGCTCTACCACAACAGTGGCAGGGGCAGAGAGCAGCACTGGAGGTTGGTCTGGGAGGGAGAATTGCTCCTGACCTATGTGAAGGGCATTCAAAGAGTTCAGACAGGAAAGATGAGGCCAAGGGAAAGGGAAACCATCACCACTAGCAGGGGCAGCAAAATATTCTCATCTAGACATACCTAAAACCAGAAGGCAGAAAGGTATCAGCCCCAAAGGAAAGCAGAGAAATCTAGACTCAAAGGGAAGAATGCAGAGACCTCAGTTTCAAAGAGAGCAGACAGCTGCTTATTTTGAACTAATCTACCCTGGGTGGGTCCTAGTAGTCCCCACTGTCCCACCTGTCCTGCCTTTGTATTCCCAAGATCACTGCTGTCCTCCAATGGCATCCAAGGCTAGGACTTCAGGACCCTGCCTGCCTCTCCACCCCAACCTCTGCCCGCTCTTATCTGGAATGCAACAGCAGAATGAAGGCTCTTCCCTAGACTCCTCCCAGGCATCTGTACAACCCCAGGGTTTGATTATGCCTCCTGGAAAGCCACCTACAACACTGGTCACCTTGGAAGCTCCCCCTTTCCCTTCCTTCCCTCTCCCCTTATTCCCTTCAATACTCTTAAATATCCAGCGACACTGGACTCTTTCTTGTTCCTCACAGGAAACTTTCATTCCTGGAATCACTGAACCTGGGGATGGAGAAATCTATTCCCTAGTAGGTGTTGCTATTTATATTTGTATCTATGAGGTTAGAAGCCTAATTGCATCTCTTAGTCCTCTAATAAATGAAATTATTCATCATTATTGTGGTTGCCATTGAAAAAATCAACTCTCAAGTCAGGAGTCTATCAGTACCTCTCAACAACATACTGTTAATTTTTTAAAATGGAGATATAGGGGAAAAAAGAAATGTAAGAAGGGGACAGAAAATCTCCCTATCTAGGAAACACCCTAAGCCGATTTTGGAAGCCCAGCCAAGTCACAAAAGCCCTTGGGGGTTGGGGGAGGAGAGTGCACTCTGCCCCACACCTTTTATCCTCCATGCCTTTACCTCCCACAACATTCACATTCTCAAAAACAGGGTGGGGGGCTTGGACAAACTTAGGGAGTGGTTTCTATCAACACACTCCTAAAAGAATTGAAATGAATATTGAGAAAGCAACAGGTTACATAATCCTGTTAGGTTCAAGGTTCTAATGCAGGGGTCCCCAAACTTTCTACATAGGGGGCCAGTTCACTGTCTCTCACACAGTTGGAGGGCCAGATTATTAAAAAAACTATGAACGAATCCCTATGAACACTGCACATATCTTAAAGTAAAAATAAAAAAAGGGGGGGGGGGACACATACAGTATTTAAAATAAAGAACAAGTAAATTTCAATCAACAAAATGACCAGTATTTCAACGGGAACTATAGGCCTGCTTTTGGCTAAGGAGATGGTCAATGTCTGGTTCCATATTTGTCGCTGCTGGCCTTAACAAGTGATGCAAGTGTGCATGAGTTAGTCTAGATCTGGTTATAGATTTAGGATGTTTCATTCTGGAAAAAGTCTGTTCACAGACACAAATGCTGCCAAAGATGGTGCCATTTTGAGTGCATGGCTCCTGAGATGAGGATATATCTCAGTGGGGAGAGATGCATAGGAATCAGGCAAGCTGCTTGACTTGAATGCATCTTTCAGAGAGTCACAATTCTGCAGTTCAGCCAGTTCTATTTGGTAAATTGTATCCACATTTTCAATATAAATAGAAAATGGGTTATGGAAAAGCTGTATGTCCTGCTCATGGAGATGAAGCTATTTAAAGCTGAATTGGAACTCCTTTTGCAACTTTTCCATTGAATCCACACATGTTTCTTTTGGGAATGCAATCAAGGGATTTTATGCTAACAGATTTTGAGTTAAGAGGAGATGGCAGAAATTTTCCTCCTTAACTTATTTGATAAGGAAGCCTAATTATACTTCAAAAGCTCTCATATGTGATTGCATACCACAGATGAGCTTCCCTTTTCCTTGAAGTTGCACATTGAAACTGTTGAGTAGCTGTTACATGTCAGGAAGGTGAGGTGCCATTTCCATTCTGCATCATTGAACTCTGGTACTTCTTTGTTCTTTGAAAGCATAAAAGCTGTAATCTGTGGAAGTTTGGGGACCCCTTATATTATAATCTAATCAGACAAGGAAAGACCTCAACTTTCTGAATGTTAAATGCACTCTAAGTTCCTGGTAGTTTAATAATATTTGAAAAGCAAATGGCCCTCACCCATAATTCCCATCTTTTTCTTCTACTAAAAACATAGCTTTTCCTGTCTTTGCCCTCATCTGATCTCACCTCAAACTTCTTCCAAAGCCTCTTTGGCAGGGCAGACTGGCCTGTACAAACTTCAGAACCTGGAGGTCAGGAGCACAGACTGTCCTTGGGCCCTCCCTGGAATGGGGGGACACAGGGACATTCCCCTCTGATGTCCCACTACAGAGTGGATGAAGAAATGACTACACTTGGGTCTGTCTGTCTGGAACCTGGTCTGGCACACAAAGCAGGGGCTACAGAGGCCCTGGAAAACCCCAGAACACAGTTGGAGATTTTGGGTGACCTTTGAGGTCACACTGACAGCAAGCAGTGATGGCACCACTGGAAGCTTGGGAAAGACAGAGGTCTAAGTTCTCCTGGATTCCACCTTGGAGGAGCTCAGTCAGGATAGGGAGAGACTGTACTCACCTGGGAAGTGGGCCTCTGGGTGCTGGGGGCCATTCCCTCTGACTTTAGACTTTCTGCTTGGGTCAGACTGTGATCCTGCAGGGGGTGGGAGTCCCAAGGGGGGGAGACTTCTTCCTTGTGCACCTGTGGGGAATTACGGGGGAGGGCTCAGAGGGGCTCTCAGGGCCCTTCCCCTGGCCTCAGAGGAGACTCTCCCCACAGGAGGGGACAGGGAGCCTCAGGCTGAGAAAGGACCTTGGCCTGAACTAGACGAAGATTCCCCAGCTTCTCTGGTGCTATCTACGGCTTCATTCCATTCCGAAGCTGCATTGGGTACATTGGGTGGATTGGGGGAGACTCCTAGGAGAGCTTACTGGGAAAGGGGGAGGGGGCAGGAGATGCTGGACAGAGAGATGGGCAGCAGGTCCAGGTTGGGGAAAACGTGTTGGCATTTGTTCTGTGCCAGAGATCAGAGCTCCTTCCATGGCCTCTGGGCACGGGCACCCCCCAGTCCAACCAGGCTCATGTTGGCTGCTTCTCCCTGTGCAAATACAAATCTGCTGCAGCTGAACTACTTTTACCCAGCATCCTTTGGAGTGATGTCCTCATTTTGCACAGGGAGGGGAGCTTGGAAGGTCAATGAGGCTGAGCCCCACACTGCACAGCTCTGAGGGAGCTTGGGGGTTTTCAGCAGAGCTCCCTGGTGTGGGTGTCGCTGGCTCTGCTCACTTGGCCGAATTAACCCTTTTCTTCCTCACTTTATTGTGATTAAATCCTACGTGATACATACTTGGAGTATTTCTTCCCCTTTAATCTCACATCCCCTTGGCAGGTTCAGACCTGAAGGTCCCCCGTGGGGAAAAGGCCCGAAACAGCCTCGCCCCCAGCCTGTGACTGCACCCCTCCCCCAGCCGCCCCCTGACTCCGGGGCCGGGGAGGGAGTAGGGGGTGGGGGCGCAATGTTCTCCTCCGGGGGAGGGCAAAGCCCCGCCGAGGCTCCTGGACCGGACAGAGCCGCCCCCGCCCCACACGGGCACTTCCTTTCGGATAGTCCTTTGAAACGGTGGATAGACACAGACGCAGACGCGGACCTCCCCTTCCCCCCGCCACACCGCCCCGGCCCATCCTCCCTTGTTGCACGGGAGAAGCCTCCCAGCCATCCCAGACTATTACCACGTTCTGGTCCACTCGGATCTTCCCGCTCCCCAGGAGCCACAGACAAGGAGGTCTACTCTGCCAGAAGACGGAGATCCAGCTGCTGGGCCGTGCACTGCCTCCCTCCACCTCTCTTCTAAAGGAGGAAACAACAAAGAACCACTCGAGTGAGCATTTGCAGAAAATAAGAACTGCGTTCATTAAGGTTCCCAGCATGTCCTGGGAGCGCACTGTGGGGAGGCGCCAACACTTAGGTCAAGTCAGTTCCCGGCATTCTGGGAAATGGAGTTTTCCTCAATGGTGGGGGGGGGCCAGACTTATAGGAAGTCATTACACAGGCATTCTGGGAAATGGAGTCTTCCACAAGGGGAGGGCCAAGACTTGCAGGAAGTCATTCCACTCGCATTCTGGGAAATGGAGTCCTTCCTGCGCCTTCTAGGTTTGGAGCCCTCGTGGGGGAGGGTCCTTACACGAATTGTTCCCTAGCCTGGTAGCTGCAGCCTTCTTCCCCCTTGTAACAATTAAAATAATTGAGGTCATAAACTGTAGTGATTAAAATAGTGGAAGACTTAAATTGTGATAGATAAAAGAGTGGATGAGTAAGTTGTAACTGCAGAAAATATGTTTTCACTACAGTGTCTTGTTTTTAAATCAATATAAGGTGGTCGCCAGGGAAATATTCCCAATTATTAAATATACCCAAGTCAACTGGGTTTTATAGAGATTTTAATTAATACAAATGAGGAATTTAAGAAGAGAGAGAGAGAGAGGAAAAAAAGGAAATAATGGGAAAAGGGCTATACCAGCCTAGGAAGAGAGGGATCAGTCAGTCTTTTAATACTCACCACAAGATCTGTCCAAGCAAGGATTCAGAGGGACAGAGTCTCCTCAGAGGGAGTTCCAGCCAGAGTCAGCCTCTCTCAGATTGTCTTCAAGAGACTATCCCAAGAGACTGTTTCCAAAGCTGTGTCTTACTCTCAGATTTTCATCTCCTTATAAAGGGAATTTTCTCCTATGTCACCTCCCCTAAGTTCTCCCATCTACCAATCACAGTAGACAGTTTTCAAAGGACAGACCATTCTTAGTTCACACCTAAGAAGACTAATATTTTGAGTAATTCACACCTGAGTAGACTAGAATCTCTGAGTAAGTTCTCACCTCTTTGCTCCTTGTAAGTTCATAAGTTGCCTGACCTTTATAGGTACTTAGCACCCTTTTGTATTATATCCAAAAATAGGCATAGCTTAAGAACTTTTTGACTTACTATAAGTATGGGTTTAAGTATCTTTCATTGTTCAGCAAAGAGTTTACAACTTTATCTTCCCCTAAGGCATGCTTAACTTTGGTGAAGTAGAGTTCTCACATTCCTGATCAAGTACCTTCACTGCCCAAATGGGGAAGGGTCCCAATGGGGAATGGTCTTAACCCAGCCTTATGAAGTAGGGTCTGGGAATTTTTTAAGGTTCACAATCCAAACCTTATGAAGTAGGGTCTGAGAATTTTTAAGGTTCACACCCTCCCCTGTTTCCCCTTCCCGCCCTGAAGCCGCCTCAGGGTAAAGCCTGGGGTCTTTCCACAGCAGGGTTCTAATAAATAGTAATTTATTGATTGATTGACTTATCCCCCAATGGAGTGATCTCCACAGCCTGGGAAATGGGTGCTAGGATGTCCCCTTCTGATAGAGAAGGAAACTAAGGTACAGGGAAGCAGCTAACATTCCAGGGCCCAGACCCAAGACCCCTCTCCCAGTTTCTCCTCCTCCAGGGATATCTCTGAGCAGCCTGCCACTCCTTCTGCTTTGGGAGTGTCCCAGGGGCTCCTCAAAGGAGGGGCCAACCTTGTCCCCAGAGGAGGAATTGAGGGACTCGGGGCTGACCTCTTACCCCTGGAACCCCAAAAATCTGGGCAAAAACCTGGCCTCAGAACACTTCCCAGCTGGGGGAGCCTGGCCAAGGCCCTTCCCAGCATTTACCTCAGTTTCCCCCATTCTGAGATTCAGACAATAAGACCCTGAAGCAGGGCCTCTATGGAAGGGGGTGCAGAGAGTGTCTGGGAGAAACAGAGCTGCTTCCTCTGGATCAGAATAATGGGTACATGTGTAAGGGTTAAAATTACGGTTGAGACTGAATGTAATAATTATGTTTGGTCACCAAGGATTTTATTTATAAAGTGATTTTATTTATAAAATCCTAATGAAACACCCAAACTCAGCTGGAAATTTTATGGTGATTTAATTGAAATAGTGGAGGAGATTAAGAAGGAAGAAGGAAGAAGGAAGGGGCTAGTACCAGGTGGGAAGATTAGGAGATCTGGAAAGTAAGGTTTTGAGTGTGAAGGAGGAAAGAATCAACCTGACCTCCACAGGGGCTCAGCTAAGATGCTCGAACCTGAATTAGCTCAAGGGCAAAACTCACCACCAACACTCCAAGATGTCGAAACCCCTAGCACACTCTCAGCCAGAGTCGTCTCTCCAGGGGAAAAGGATGAAGAGAGCCAGTGAGTGCCTTATATAGGCAGTTTTACATCACTTTCCTGCATCTCATCTGTACCAATAATTGCTTAGCTTGACTTAGGACAGTCCTGGGGTCTGTCTGCTTTTTCTGCATGTCTATTGCCTTTTCTCAGATACTTAATCTTTGGAGTTTGGTGTAGACCTTCCTAATCTTGTTAAACTAAGGAGAGTGTAGAAAATGTGGACTTCCCAAGATCTGATTCTGTTATTGTAGCAGTTAAAATTCATTTCTGTGCTAAACATATTATATTTTTATGAGATTTATTAATGGTTAAGAAATAAAGAAAATACAAAATTAGAAAGCATGTGTCTAGGCCCATAGAGCCCATTCACAACCACTCACATCTTGCCTGCTAGTTCAAGAGCCGTGTGTGCTAAGAAGCGGAAGTAGGAAGAGAGAGCAAGAAGAAGGCATAGTCCTTTTAAAAACCCCTCTCGCCTCTCGGACTCTTCTCGGACTGATGACCTCACCAAAGATTATGGAGAATTCTGGGAGCTACCAAGGACTCCTGGGAATTGAAGTCCAGGGTTCAAATCTCCATTTTTAAAATTTTCATATGATCCTTTGGGAAAAAGGTTTTCCCCAAAGGATCATGAAAACATAATCAATTTAAAGATTACAACGAAATACCCTCAATCTTCTGATCTACTGTAACTAAGTTCAGCCTTTAATAGCTAGTGCCTAGTTTGTTTGTTTGTTCTTTAAGTCACGTTTCTCCAAGATGCCTTTTTTAGAAAACTGTCTTGATCAGCTCTGACCTGCAGCCATCCGCTTCAGACTTTCTGGATTCAATATCGCTCACCTGCCTGGCTCAGCTCCTGTTCCTAGAGTCCAGACCTGTTTGACCCAGATCTCAATCACCTGGTGACCCGCCCACCCAGCCCCAGCAGACTCTAGCCTTGGAAAAGATCGCTCATTTCCCCAGGACTCAATTCCACCAACTGGTAAAAAAAAAAATGTGGGTAATTTTCCATTAGGCTAAGATTAGCCTCCACGTGAACTGGGGGCAGGAGATCACAGGAGGGAGAAAGAAAGGGAAAGAAGGAAGATACTTTTCCAAACAGGAACTTACAAGCATGGGGTATTTAAAGGATATCTTTTGACTATATTGGTCCTTTCATTTATGTCACATGAGATTCAGGGGGAAAATTCAGCTCCCTGCAACTCTTTAGCCAAATTTGGGGAGGCAGCTGGGTGGCTCAGTGGATTGAGAGCCAGGCTTGAGACGGTTGAAATCTGTTGAAATCTGGCCTCGGGTACTTCCCAGCTGTGTGGCCCTGGACAGATCATCTAACACCCATTGCCTAACCATTACCAATCTGCCTTCTGACAATAGGTATCTAAATGGATAAAAACCCAAGGAACTTTAAAGAGACTGGAGGTTTTAAGGCATTTCAGACTCTGTGTTTTATAAAAATCTCTGCATTCTTGCATTTGGCTGATTGTTTTGTTTAAAGTTTAACTTTGTGATTTTAAGTCCATATATTACTGCATTCCATACTATTCTGTTACACGGAATCATTTTAATGTACTGAGTTTTAATTTTACTGAGTACTGTTAAATTCTGTTGCTTTTCCCCTATAGCCATACTGAACAAACATGGAGTAAGCCTATATAAAAACAGCTTTTCTATTTTGACTTTGTACATTGTCACATAGAGAATAGATGGACTCCATCAGAAAAGTACTACAACAACCTTTGGAAAATTTAAAGAACTAATTATCTCAAACTGATTTTAAGGGTTTTTAGACATGATTTTTAGAATTTTTCTTAACAATCTCTAGTCATTTTTGCCTGCCCCTAACACAAGGTAAGGCCCATTCTAACAGCTGAAGTGAAATACAAATTTAACCCCCAACTCCCGCATTTCTAAAAATGTGAATGGAAGTTGGGCAGTTAATCCCAGGGTATGTACCCCTAGAAGCCTCCCCCCCCAAAAAAAGCAGCATCTCTCATTTATAACTCTTCAGCTCACTACTTAACTTCCACCAGAATATCTAGAATTCATGATGTTCTAAAACCCAAAATGCGTTTTACTTTGTTTTAAAATATGTTTACCAATGTTGAAAGATTTGTTAGGTCTGTAAAAACTTGTGACAAGTATCCATTTTCTTTAAATGTCATACAGCAACTTATGTACAATATGGTAGTGTGTTTGTTGTTGTAATTAACTGGGCTATTGAGAATTTTGGGGATACTGATATCTGCATATTTATACTACTGTTCTTTATTTAAAAAAAAACCTCTTACCGTGTAAAATTCATTCACAGTGGATCATGGCCAGGTATGAAGAGGAAATGGATCACATTTTTGGTGAGAAAGCCTTGTATTCTATATTTTCATAGCTGACACAGTGTATCAATGATTATAAGCTTATCATTTTAGAATTTTTAAAACTTTTTTTATTGCATGTGCAATATATTATTTCAGTCTTATTTTTTCTCTCCTTTTTATTTAGAAGCACATGTCACCAGCATTAAGATTTTCTTTAACTTTTTTGATTTTGCAGTAATATAAGTTTAAAATACATTTGCTATAATGTCAATGCATGCTTCAAAAGCTTGAGACCATAAATTAATTATTTCATATAATTATAAAATATAAATTTAAATAAATATATATAAATAATATATAAATATAAATGAATAAATAGATAAATAAATATAAATATAATTATAAACTAATTATTTTTAAAAACATTTATGGGACTTTACTTAATAATTCTGTCTGATTCCAGGATAAGATATACACAAAAGAGCCATTGCATAGGGCCAAAGTTAAACCAATCCAGGACTGATTGATGCACTTCCAAGCCAATACAAAGGACTTGAACCTAGTGTGACGACTCATGGTTGCTATGTTTAACATTTGTTAAGACATAGGCCTTCCTTGTATCCACACTCACTCTGAAAATGCAGACGAGTATCCCCAAACTTGGCTCCTAGTTGGCTCCAATAATCTGGTCCCTTTTCTGTCTTTCATAGTGTAGTAACTTTCTGTAGTCCTGGCTACTGACTGGGTAAATGCATCATTGCTTAGATTATTTTAATTGGGCCCTGATTCAAGGACCCATTATAGGTTTACTTTTCCTTTACTTAGAATTTTTACACATAAGACTTTAATAGTCTATATTTCCATCGAGAAATTTTCTTTTTTATTTGGATTTTTCTGATGTCTTTTTAATTTCTCTTGCCAATTGATTCTTATACCTCATAACTCAGCCATGTATCCCTAAGTGATCCTGTGTTTTTCATTCACCCTTTTAACGGGGAAATGTAAAAAATATTATTTTAAATTGCAAAGTTTAAATTCCTTTTAAGAAGAATTTTAGGTAAAGAAACATGATACCTCTATGAATCCAAAAACTGAACTGTTTGGAGAAGACACCATGAAGATGCCTCCAGACTACAAGCTGAACAAGAAGATCAAGAATGAACTTTGGATGTCACCAGCATTAAGATTTTCTTTAACCTTTTGATTTTGCAGTAATATAAGTTTAAAATACATTTGTCAATGCATGCCCAAAAGCTAGAGACTATAAAAATGATGCCACTAATTATTTAAAAAATTATGGGACTTTGCTTAATGATTCTGTCTAATTCCAGGACACACACAAAAGAGCCATTGCACAGAGCCAAAGAAAAGCCAATCCAGGATGGATTGATGCTTCTAGGCCAATACCAAGGACTTGAACCTAGTGTAAAGACTCGATGTTACTGTGTTTAACATGTTGTTACGACACAGGCTTTCCTTGTGTCCACACTCACTCTGAAAATACTCACAGACGAGTATCCCCGAAACCTTGGCTCCTATAATCTGGTCCCCTTTTCTGCCTTTCATAGTGTGGTAGCTTTCTGTAGTCCTGCCTACTGACTGGGTAAATGCATCATTGCTCAGATCATTTTGATTGGACCCTGATTCAAGGACCTGTTATAGATTTATTTTTCTTTTACTTAGAATTTTTACACATAAGACTTTGATAGTCTATATTTTCACCCAGAAATTTTTCTTTTTTATTTGGATTTTTCTGTTATCTTTGTAATTTCTCTTGCCAATTGATTCATATACCTCATACCTCAGCCCTGCATCCCTAAGTGATCCTGTATTTTTCAATCACCCTCTTAATGGGGGAATGTAAAAAATATCATTATTTAAATTGCAAAGTTTAAATTCCTTTTGAGAAGAATTTTAGGTAAAGAAAGATGATACCTCTCTGAATCCAGAAACTGAACTGTTGGAGAAGACACCATGAAGAAGCCTCCAGACCACAAGCTGCACAGAAATGAACTTTGGGTGTGGTTGATTGAACATTTATTTGTATGTATACTTTCATGCCAAAGGGGACTGACCCCTAACTGGCTTTTTGTCAACGCATCTAGCAATTATTGGTTTTGGTGGTGGTGTTTTTTTTCCCCTCTTATCCTCAAATTGTTATAATGTTAAAGTTGATTATGTTTTCATGATCCTTTTTGGGGAAACTTCTTTCCCCAATAACGATCAAATGGAAAAATGTAAAAATGAACTTGAATCCAGGCCTTCAATACCCAGAAGTCCTTGGTCCACTTCCCCAGAATGCTTTGTAATATCACTGAATTCTCACCTGGACTGAGATCAGATGGGGTATTTAACCTGATTGGAAAGGCTTTTGTCTCTCTTCTCTTCCTGTCTCCACTGGTAAGCAGACGTGTCTCATGAGGTGAGTGAAATTGAAATGGGCCTTTTGGCCCACCTGGCACGTGCCTTTCTTACTTGTATTTTTCTTAAATTCTCAACCTTTAATAAACCTCTAAAAATATAATACTCCTTGCAGAGAGAAACAATTTCTACCTGCTTCAGTTTCCCCAAATTTTTAATCTTAACACTGGGTAATTGATTCTTGGTTGTAGACCTAGTTCCCTTGCTTTCCAGAATATCATATTCCATGCCTTTCTTTTTTTCATTGTGGATGCAGCCAGATCCTGCGTTATCCTCACTGTGATTCCATGGTATCTGAATGACTTCTTCTTGGCAGCTTGTCATATCTTTTCTTTGGTCTGATAGTTCTTGAATTTGGCTAACATCCTTGGGTATTGTCAGTTGGGGATTAAGTACAGGAGGTGATCTGTAGATTCTTTCAATCTCCACTTTTCCCTCTTGTTCAAGGATATGGGGGCAGTTTTCTTTAATAATTTCCTGTAATATATTGTCCAGGCTTTTTCTTTGGTCATGGTTTTCTGGCAGACTAATGATTCTTAAACTGTCTCTCCTTGAAAGACTTTCTAAATCCTCTGTTTTGTGAATGAGATGCTTAATATTTTCCTCAATTTTTTCATTCTTTTGGTTTTGTTTTCTAGTGTCCTGCTATCTTGTGAGGTCACTTGATTCTAGTTGTTATATTCTGGTTCTTAAAGACTGGATTTCATCCTTGGCTTTTTGGTAGTCCTTTTCCTTTTGGTCTGATTTTCTTTGGAGGTCATCTTTTATCCTCTTTACCTCATCTTTCATCTCCTTTTTCTCATCTTTCATCTTCTTCACCTCATCTTTCATCTGCTTTGCCTCATGTTTTATCTCCTTTGCCTCATTTTCCAGCTGGTTGATTTTGGCTTTCAAGACACGATTTTCTTGTTTTAGTTCATGTGCCTCTGTTTCCAGATGACTTATCTTAGTTTTTAAGTTCTTTTTCCAATTGTCTTCAGCCTCTCTTAATTGTGTTTTGAATTGTATTTTGAGTTCTTCCAAAGCCTGTATCCAATTCACTGGGATTTCTGATTTTTCCTTTGCTGATCCCTCCCCCTCTGTTTCGTTTACTCTTTGCTCATTATCTGTGCAGAAACTGTCTATTGTAATTTCTTTCTTCTTTTTCTGTTGTTTGCTCGAGTTTACCCCTTCTTTGCTCCCCGTATTTGTCTGTGCTCTTGAACTCCTCTCATTTTTTTTTTTGGTTTGGGGACTGTCAGTCTCCACTCTTGGAGCTTTGTCAGATCTCTTGGTACAGTCTCTAGTGGAGGAATGTTAGCTTCCCTGTCCCCAGGAGGCTTTTGATCAGATTAAATTCAACTGGGTTGGGCTGTATGTGCTCTGAGGCCGAAGACTCCTGGAAGGCTGGGCTGCCCAGGCTCTCTCCAGTTCTTTCCAGGTGCCGCTACACTGTCTGCAAGGTTCTCCAGTGCCTTTGCCCACCCCGAGGTTCTTGTCCTTGCTGGAGGTCCTGCAGTCTAGGGGGGAAGGGGTCCTGGCCTCCCTGAGCTCTGAGGAGTCCTGATGGGATTAGGTTCAACTGGATTGGTCTGGATGTGCCCCGAGGCAAAAACCTCTCGGTGAGACTGGAGCCAGATGGAAGGATGTAGCCACGGGCCCCAGTCTCTCCCTGGCTTCCTCCCCACTATCCACGCTGGACACTCTGAGCCCGGCGCCCCACTGCTCACAAGGTAGACCCTCCAAACCATCACCTTTGCCTGCTCAGAGGTTCCCTCTGCTACTGGGGGCTCAGCGTTCTGGGTTGGGGGGGGAAAGGTCCTGGGACCTTCCTTCTGCCTTTCCCTTAGACCCGAGTGTTCTCGGATTCTGGCTTTTGGGGGGCACAAAATTTCTATTTAACTGGCTATAAAGCCTACTGCATGCTCTTCCTACTTCCACTTCCAATCAGACGTGTCTCTCATGATATAGTGTAAGTGAATGGGCCATTCGGTCCTCCTAGGCACGTGCTTTTCTTATTTTGTAATTTCTTTAATTCCTAATCTTTAATAAACCTCTAAGAAATATAATACTTCTAGCACAGAAACTAATTTTAACTGCTACATTATTCCAAGTATCTCTATTGTTACTGATCAGGAAATAGCTAAATCAGATCTTCTAAGGTACAGTCTGATTAGGGTGGAATAGTTTTAAAATTCAGACATGAAGGTATTCAGACTCAGGGAGGTGCAGGAGAGAAACAGGCTGGAGAGAGTTGGAGAGGATTTTCTCCCTTGGGACTTCCCCTCCGACATCCTACACCTACAACCCCAGGCCTCCAGTGAGGTACAAGTTAGTAAACTCTATTAAAGTTAATTTTCCTACATTTCCTGTTGTTCTTCATTTTGTTCTGTTGCAAGGAATTCATTCACAACCCCTGGAGCCCTAACTATTATCTCAGTCATTTCCCAGGCTGCCAAAAGCTAGACCAGGTTAACCTAAAGGAATCCATGGAAGACAGTAGTTCAAGGAACCTCTCAGCCAAATGGGAAAAACATCACCAAGTGTCCAAAGACTAGTGAACTGAGCCAAGTATCCTTTTTGCTCTCCCTTGAATTCCCTTTTAGATTTTCCCCTGAACCAGCATTTCTAATTTCCCTATGAGTTGTGATGGTAACCACCCTGAGCAAGGTCCCTTTTAAGACTGGCAAAAAGCTCATACTCTCTCTAACAAGAAGGGGAAAATTTCAACTTAGTTTTGCTTTATTTTGTTAGGAGGCTTAATGTAACCTCTGTCCATTTGAATATTTTCAACAGTTTCTAGAGCGCTTTTCTAAGTTTGTATAACTTACACGTTCAAAATTGGCAACTTGAAATCTCGAGACCCCAAATTTTAAAAACTAAAAAACCTTCACAATCAATATATATACTCCCCCCAAAAAGTCCACTTTGGTCAGGACCAAATAGGTAGGCCTTACTCTGGATTTTAAGAGCACAGCTTCTCTAGGAGAAGGTGGCTGGTGTGTATCATCTTCAAACTTCTGGATTTTTCTTTAGCCTTGCATTAGTCAAAATTTTAAACTCTTTTAAAGTGGTTTTTCTCCATGAGGGTGCCATCTTGTAAATTGTTCTCCAAATTCAGTTGACTTCACTTTCCATCCTAAACTTTTCTTCTCAAAATTATTTTGCTATTTCTCGTGACAAATTAATATTTCCAAATATAATATACATTGACCCCAGTATGGTGATATCATTGTTCTTCAAAAAACGAAGAACCCACAACAATTCCATTCCTTCAAAATTTGTTCAACCATTCCCTGGGTAGGCTCTTACCTACTATGAAAAGTGTGTTAAAATATTTGTGTACATATGGGTCCTTTTCCTCTTTAATCTCTTTGAGATAAAGGCCTGGTAGTGGCATAGTTGCATCAAACAATACACATAGTTTAAATCTTTTGGAGCAAAGTTCCCAGCTAAAAAAACAGCTAAAAAAAATTAAATGGAGAACAATATTTTTGATATATATATATATTGATTGTGAGGGCTTTGTAGTTTTTAAAAAGTGTTGTTTTGAGAGGGAGGGTGAAGGGGAGAAATAACAAACTGTTAAAAAAAACTATTAAAAGGACAATAATATCACCACTGGTCACCAGAGGACACTAGGCTCTCATATTTGGACAAATACCTGGTCCGTTGCCCTGCAGAATTTTATGTAAGCAAAATATTACACTAAAAAAAGCAAACAGAACTCTAGCTAAGCTCTGATTTTAGGTTGGTTTTGATGTAGAAAAGGATACCAAAATATCAAAGGAAACATTTCAGTTCATGGTTTCTTCCACTCTTCGCACATCTGGGCTACTTCCTTTAAATCATAGAAGGTACTTAATAAATGTTTATGGAACTGAAGGAATGGCTGGTGTCAGACCTTCTAGAAACAGTTTGATCCTGCCTCCTGGGGCTCCAAAGTGAGGGGGGGGGTATTAGGGAGGATTTTGTGAAGAGTGAATCAAATTTTTTTGTCTATCAATCAGCAACTTTTAAGTTAATCAATCAAAAACTTGACTGGGCTAACCTAGCCAGTGTGAAAACTGATGGTGTGCCTAGCATGCCTCTGTAGTAAATCACTGAAGTGGGGACTCTGTTATGAAAATTGTGCTATCTTGTGTTAACTTCATCAGAGCCAATGAACTAAACCACGGACAATTTCAGGAATTTCTGTCTGAGCTAAATGTTGCCCATGAAGATGTTCTGTACCACACAGAAGTCCATTAGCAGAGTCAAGGGAGAGTTTTGAGACATTTCTATGACTTACTTCCACAGATTACAGCTTTTATGCTTTCAAAAATAAAGAAGTATCAGAGCTCAATGATGCAGAATGGAAATGGCACCTCACCTTTCTGACAGGTGTAACAGAGCTACTCAGCAGTTTCAATATGCAACTTCAAGGAAAAGGGAAGCTCAACGGTGATATGTAATAACATGTGAAAGCATTTGAAGTAAAATTAGGCCTCCTTATCAAACAAGTGAAGGAGGAAAATTTCTGCCATCTTGTAACTCAAAATCTGTTGGCAAGAAAATCCCTTGGTTGCATTCCCAAAAGCAACATGTGTAGATTCACTGGAAAAGTTGCAAAAGGAGTTCCAATTCAGATTTAAGGAGCTTCATCTCCATGAGCAGGACATACAGCTTTTCCAAAACCCATTTTCTATTGACATTGAAAATGTGGATACAATTTACCAAATGGAACTGACTGTACTGCAGAATTGTGACTCTGAACGACACATTCAAGTCAAGCAGCTTGCCTAATTTCTATGCATCTTTCCCCCCTGAGACATATCCTCATCTCGGGAATCATGTACTCAAAATAGCAACCATCTTTGGCAGCAGTTGTGTCTTGTATTAGGGAATTACTCTGAGAGGGAGATGATGAATTAAAGATCAGATCTGCCAACCTCCTCCCTCTCTTCCCCCCTCCCTCTTCTTTTTATTCCTTCCACCCTTTCTTACCTCCCTCCTCCCTTACCCCATCAAAATAGTTCTACAGTTGGTATCACTGGAAATCTGCTTTGAGTATCTTGATATAACAGGCAGATAACTCTCTCTTTTGTAACTTTAAACAAAAGTCATTATTCATTTAGGAGAAGGGGAAGAGTAGGGGAGAGAGGGTTAGAGGTTTCCCCAATCCTAAAATAATTCCTAAGTTGGAGGATGGTGGAATAGAGTCTAGATTTTGGGAAATTGGTCAACAGGTTTGACGATTCAGTCACTTGACTATTGTAGGGAGAAGCTAGAGAGCAGGACTTTCTGTCCTTCCTTCTTTCCGTCTCAAGGGCAAGAGACCAAGTTTCTTCAGTTTGACTCTCCTTCTTCAACTGTTCTTCCCCAGTCACCATTCCATTTTAGAATGTCCTCCTTGATTGACAGTTCAACAGTCCTTGCTTATCCAGCACTGCTGCAGGCTTTTCCCATCTCTCATCCACAACATTACATTCCCCCATTTTGTCTTTCGATAGGATACATCCTGCATTGACGTTACTCACCTCTTAAAATGATCTTGCCAAATTTCTAACTATCTATTCTTAATCCTATACTAAGTTAAATATTCCTTTACCCTCCCAAAACAGTCAATCCTAATCTGTCTTAACTATTCTGTCTACCTAACTCTATGCCAAGTTTGGGTATAGGAAAAGTAGTTTAGGTGACAGGGAATTTACATGAATATAGTTTTGAACATAATAGCAAACCATGTGACAATTTCAACAATTTCAACAGTATTTTGAACATGTAACTGCCTTATCTCCTTATGTCTATCAGTTATACTAAGTAAAAGTTTCTATTACTAACAATTGTTACTAAAATTATTATGTAACCTAACTTTTATACTTCATTCTATGTCTGTCCCTACATTCCTTAAGATTATGAACAAATTTTCTAAGCTGTCCCTATTGTTATTCATTAGAACATAAATAAATTACTCTAATATAGTTAGTCTGTTAGTACATTAGTATTTACATATGTACATAGGTTTGTATCTATATAGATTTACGTATCTACAAATATAGTACAATGTAACGTGCTTTCTGTGCAAACTCATGCAGATAAGAAATTTCTTTGTTTGAATTTTCACAGAAATTTATACATACATTCGTATGAATTTTATGTGTTGTAATTATGCATGTTATGTACTTACCCAGTCCATGAGATTTCCTTCCACTGTGTTTATGTGTCTCATATGTATGTATCTGTGGAGTTAACATGTATTCTCATTCTTACATGACCTCCAGACCACAAGTCCAAATTTTCAATTTTTCAAATTGAATTTTTCAAATTCAAATTCAAAATTTTTCAAATTTTCAATTCCATGCCTTTTTTTGTTGATTGTAGAAACATATGTGTCTTGGTTCTTTCATCTGTGCCAGATACACTTCTTGCCTGTCATCAGCTCTTGACTGAAGTCCTGTGTTCTTCAATATTCAGGAACATACAGGAACATGCATGCATGTAACATTTTACATATGAATATAAGATTGAATTTTTTTCATTATGCATGGAAGTAAGGTATGAATTCTTCATGTGTGCTTGTCAGTATTTATGAGTTGTTCTTCATGTGTGGAAGTAAGCTTTTCACATGATTATGAGTGGGTATATGTAATGTGTTGTAGTGAATAAGTTATTAGATGCATGTTATAATTATGAATTTGATATTCTCTTATCTTTTGATGTTTAAGTTTTCACAAGGGGTTTTATTGTTTTCTCTCTTTGATGTTCACGTTAAGATATGTTGACTTTTTGAGGTTTCTTGGAGATAGAATGATGAAATAATGTATTTCATTTAGTCATAGTTTTATTTTTTTAGTGAAATAACTTTGTTACTTTTCTTTGTTGTTACAATTGTTGGCAGAGACTTTGTAGAGACTTTTTAATTGGAGCTAATTCCAAAATGCCTGTTTTTTCATCTGTGTTTTACTGTCAATCTTTCTATCTGGAGCTGTTTCATTTGCTTTTGCAGTGCTTGCTTGTTCTAATTGGTACCCTTGTGTGCTTTCCTTTATGTTTTCTTTCATAACTTTCCATTCATATGAACTATTTTTAATTATTGCTAGGGCCTTTTGTGTTGTTGATTATGGCTAGGGCTATTTGTTTCAGATGTCATATTTATGTATCTTCATTGATGGTAATGTCATGGGTGTGATGCAATTTTAAATGCAAAGCATGGAACCAAGGATCTTTTGGATCAAACTTTACAGAGGTTGGTGTGACCATAATAATGGTTAAAAGGTCTTATCCATCTTGGTTCTGAAGTGTGAATTTCAAAACTACTCAACCCTATTCAGACCATTCTTTAGAAGATGGGATTTAGGTATTTCCTGATAAATAACAATAGAGATACTTGGAATAACAGAATCAGGTCTTGGAAACTGCAATCTCCACCCTACTCAGGATAACAAGATTAGGAAGGGCTGCAGCAAAAATTCAAGATTTAATTATTTGAGAATATGGCCTTCAACAGACATGTGCAAAAAGGATAGACCTCTGGGCAGTCCAAGGTCAAGCTAGAGCCACCATTGGCACATGCGAGAGAGAGGAAGTGAGGTAGAAGACAGCTCAGGAGTTCTCGGGACTTCCTGTGAGGAGGGAGAGAGGTTGGTGGAGCCTGGTGTTTGGAGTTGGAGGAGCCCACAGACTGTTTCTCCATTTTGGTCACATGAGTGATAGGGACTGATCTCTTTTCTTTGCTTCGGCTATCCAGGGCCTTGAGCCTTTGGCTCAGCCTAAGTAGAGTGGGTTTTTAAGCCCTATTTCCTTCTCTCACTTTTCCCTCCCTCTCTCTCTCTCCCTCTAATACTTTTCTTCCTCCTGTTTATAATTAAAACACCATAAAAGGGTTGACAGCTGACTTGAGTTTTCATTTAGGAATTACGTAGCTGAATTCCTTGGCGACCTTAAATTAATATATATCAGTCTTTTAAAGTGATTTCCATATCACAGAAGGAGATTCTCTATTGAAATTCTTGCCATTGTCTCCTAGTTTTATCTTATGCAGTGAAAAATCTAATAGCATTTTTTGCACACATAAACCCAGTTTTCTCAGTTTGTCCAACCTATCTTGCATTTGTTTTAGATATTCATGAAGTACACATTCCCTTTTAACATGGACAGATAAGATGGCTTTACTGTCTGTCCTACCATGCCAAAGTGGTTGACCATATAGCATTTCAAATGGTGATGTATGCAGATCAGTTCTTGGTCTAGTTCTTATGTTAAACAAAGAAGAGGCATAATATCTGTCGATTTTAATTGTGCTTCTGAACAAAGTTTACCTATTTGGGTTTTCGATTCTTTGTTCATATGTTCCACCTAGCCTGAACTTTGGACTCGATATACTGAGTGATAATTGCATTTGATCCCCAAGTTCTTGTAGATTTCTTGCAGAATATGGGAAGTGAAATGAGATCTGCTATCTGAGTCTATGGTATCAGGAATGCCCTGTCTAGGTATTATCTCTTTTAATAGAAATCTCACTACTGTTGCTGTGTCATTTTTCTTGGTTGGACATGCTTCAACACATCTTGTCATACTATCCACAATAACCAATGCATATTTATATCCCTTATCTTTGGGCATGTTAATATAATCAATCTAAATACATCGGAAAGGCATGTAGCTGAGTGGTCTTCCTCCCAATGCTATGTCATTAAAATGTCCTTGATTATATTTTCTGCATGTTTCACATGCCTGACAAGTTCTAATGGCATTTGTTGTTATTCCTGGTGCTGTCCAAAAACGCTGTATTGTATCCAGAATCCCTTGTACCCTGTAATGTACTTTTGCATAAATTGAGGTGCATAGATGTTGATATAATTTTCTAGGGAGAATCAGTTTGCCCCCTTGAGCAATCCAAATGCTCCTTCTATGACTGTATTTCATTTCCATTGTAAACTTCGATGAGATTTGCTTCTCATTCAGAGAGAAATTAAGCACACGGTGGGGTCCAAATCTCACAATGTATTTTGAGGTTACTTCTGCTCTGTCATTCCCTAGGAATATTCTGTCCTTTCCATGAATATGTGCCTTGCATTAGATTACAGCCACCTCTTTTGGAAGTTCTCCAGCTTTTATATGACAGTCTGTTAATTTGCTATATGCAATTGGTTTCCCAGCAGAAGTTTTATACCCTCTCTTTTTCCATATGTATGTAGAAGAATGCGAAGTGGAGAAAGCATAATACGAGTCCACGTAAATGTTAACCCTCTTGTCTTTTGCTTACCTCGGGGCCATAAGCAGGGCCTTTAGCTTGGCTCCTTGAGCACTAACATGACTTGGCAATGATGCATGCCAAAGCATTTTGTCATTGTCCACTACTGCAGCTCCCGTGACTCTACATCCATTGTGAATGTACGAGGACTCATCACTATATAGTTCTATTTCTGTAGGGATAAGAGGTGTGTCCTTAAGGTCTTTGTTGGGTTTATGCATCATCTCTACTACTTGGTTACAATCATGCAGTGGCTGTCCGCCTATTGGCAAATCTGGAATCAGAGTCGCTGGGTTCAATAGTGCACATCTATGAATAGTAATGTTATCACTGCCTAGCAAACTGATTTCATACTGGGATAGTCTTGCATCAGTGAATAAATGCATATTCTGCAACCTTAGCAATTTTTCTATTTGGTGTGCAGAATATACATGCAACTTGTATCCCAGTACTATATCATAAGATTTCTTCACAATAAGAGTGGTAACCACAACACTCCTGAAGCAATGAACCATTGCTTGTGTGACAGAATCGAGGATATAACTGTAAAATGCAATAGCTCTTAAATTCAGCCCAAAATACTGTACTAACATTCTAGAAGTGAGGCCTTTAGCTTCATGAACATATAAGTGGAACTCTTTCTTATAATCTGGCATTCCCAAAGCCAGAGCTGATAGAATGGCTCCTTTCAACTGTGACAAAACATGCAGGTGTTCTTTGTTTAATTGCAATGGTTCGGTAATTTCATTCTTTCTCAAATCAATTAAACGTTTGGAAATATGGGAATATCCTACTGTGTATTGTCTTGAGAAACCAGCAACACCTAGAATTGCCCTAAGTTCTTTCTTGGTCTGAGGGATGCCTAGCTTCTAAATGCCTGCTATCCTTTCATTAGAGATTTTCTTGGTGCCCCCCTCCAAGACAAATCCAAGATATTTGAACTTTGGAAAACCTACTGGATTTTCTGTTTTGAAACTTTATTTCCTCTCTTTTGAAGTTCTATTAATAACTTCTTTGAATCTTCCAAACATTTTTCTGGGTCAGGTGATGTTAGCAGTAAGTCATCCACATAATGTATTAATCTGCTACACTTGAAAGTTATGTTAGCTAGATCTCTCTGTGGAAGTTGACAAAATATGGAAGCCGATTCACAACATACTTACACTAAGCTTGTATAGCACAGCTGAGTTTGTCCCCATTGGAAAGCAAAAATATTTTGAGAGTCAGGGTGCAATGGTATGATAAAGTATGCATTGCTCAAGTCCAACACTGTGTCTCTGGAGGTATTTGTGTTATTATATCATTAGGAGAAGGTTTGACAGTATGGTTCTTTCTTACGAAGTTATTAACTGCCCTAAGATCCATCACAAATCTCCATGCTGGAGTGCCATCTTCATTAAGCTTGTTCTTTTTAATAGCTAGAATTGGACTATTAAACTCAGACACTGTAATGCCTTCTTCTAACAAGCTGTTTATCCTTGGTGTTATGCCTTCTTTTGCTTGCTTGCTAAATTTGTACTGTGATATTTTAGTCAGTATTCCATCCCTGACTTCAATTCTGACTTGTGTCACAGATTTAAGTCTACCCACGTCATTTTGATCTTTTGCAAACATCCCTTGTGGGATATCTTCAGGTATTTCATACATAGATGTTAAAATTTGGATTTTCTTAGGTTCTTCTTCTAATTGTTCCAGGTATAACAATGGGTAGTGTTTTAATGAGTGTTTGGGCAAATATAGGTATATTTTCCCAGATCTTTCACATTGTAATATTGCTCAGACCTTACACAAAAAATCCCATCCTTGTAAAAATGGAGGTTTATCCTAAAAGGTTATCTGGACATGAGGGAATCAATAGGAATGTATGATCAGTGGTGAGAGGACCTAATTTGACCATTGTGCTTTTGAGCTCAAGGACCTGTTGTATTTGTCCCATAGCTCCAGCTACAGAAACCATACCCCCTATGTTGGTACCCCTGGACATGTTGGCTAGCAGTGTCAAATATGGAACTGGACATTGACCATATCATTAGCCAAAAGCAGGCCCATAGTTCCCATTGAAATATGGGTCCATTTGTTGATAGAAATTTACTTGTTCTTTATTTTAAATATTATATTTGATCCCATTGTTTTTTTTGTTTGATTTTTTACTTTAAAATAAGAGATGTGCAGTATGCATAGGGATTTATTCATAGGTTTTTTTTAATAGTCCGACCCTCCAACAGTCTGAGGGACAGTGAATTGACCCACTGTGTGAAAAGTTTGGGGACCCCTGGTTTAAGTGAACAGAAGCAAGGTTTAATCTTTCTCATGCGAATGGGTGACACTCTAATGGCGATGCCCAATGCATGAGTGCAGATACAAGCATGTTATAGATTCCTGATGCGAACCCCGACCCACTCTGTTTGATACCCCATGGTGTGGGGCTGATCTTACAATCTAGGTGAGAAAGACAACCCAATCAGAAAGCAAAAAATTACATAGCATGGGCACTCCCACCTCCCTAGCATGAATCCTATGACCTATCAGGAGTTTCACCAGGTGGTGGGAGGAGGTTATGAAGACGTAGCTATGTCTTCAGGAGGGACTCTTATGACTTTGAAAGATCAAAGGACATAAGAAGGTAGGATAGTCTAATAGTTTGCTTTCTTTGAGAAAAGAGATCTCTCAATCCATTGGGCCTATGGCAATATCAAAATGTCCTTGAGATGGTATTCTGAACTCCTAAACAGGTTTTCCTTCTCGTGCGTGAAAGAGATTTAAGTGGAAAAGTCGATGCACAGAGACAATCCCACTCTCTCGGCGTTGGAAGCCTGGGTCCAGTGGCACGAAAACTTGTTAAGCCTGGAGACTTCCTCAGTTGCATTGGATGGCCTTGTTGTCTTTTGTGCTTCAACAAGACCTGAAAAAATAGTCAAAATTTGAAAGATCCCAACAAGAAATTGATGAGACCCCCTCCTAGTTTATGGACAGACTTATTGACATAGGAAATACATATATGGACCTTGATTTATCCAGAGAAAGGGACATTAGGCAAATACGTAGGCAATTCATTGAGAATTGTTGTTCAGTGGTAAAGGACTACATTAAAACTAGTTGTCCTAATTGGGACTCTATGGACCTCTAAGAATTGAGGAAAATAGAAACTTATGTTCATAAGGGTCGTGTAAAAAGACCTGAGGAACACAATTCGTTAGTGGAAAACTTAAATAAAGAAATTGAAAAGTTAGAGACAATTGAAAAATAATCCAGCCCCTTTACAGGAATCCACAGATAAATCAGTAACCTGCCATTTCTGTGAGAAGAAGGACCACAAAATGATAGAGTGTAGAACTTTTCTTAAGATTATCGGATGGAATAAGCAGTTTAATAATAACTACAGAAGAGATAATTATAGAAATAACTATAATAATGACAATGGAAACCACAGCTTTAGAAATAATAACTATAGAAATGACTATGATAATGATCATAGAAAAACAAAATTTTAGAAATCAAAATTATAGAAAATAACGAATTATATTCCAACACAATGCCCAACAATGATATATAAAAAATTATGTTTGTCAAAAAAATACTCAAGGTGCTAATGACCCTCAGGGGGGTGCCCTTCAGAGGGGTGCCCAAGGAACTTCCCAAACATAATGAAGGTGTATGAGGGGCACAGGAATCAGAGGATACAACCTTTGATTTTCCAGACCCTGATGTCCTACTACCCATTGTCCCTATCCACTGCCCTCCCCATACTAATGAACCCCATGTTACCTTAAAGGTGGTTAATACCTATTATGATTGTCTTTAAGACAAAGGAGCTACCAGGTCAGTATTGAAGAGTATACCTGATTTACATTGTTATTCCGTTGACTCACAAAGTGTAATGGGAGTATCAGGAATACCCCAAAGAGTTAAGAAACTTCCCCCTAGAATGGTGTCTGTAGGATCCCGAGAGGTACAATATTCCTTCCTTTTGATGCCTGACTCCCCTTTAAATTTTCTGGGGAGGGACCATCTATACAAACTCAGAGCCACAATAACTTGCTCCCCAGATGGTTCCTTATCATTGGAAGTACCAGAGGAATGTCTTTTTTTTAACCCTTACCTTCCATCAATACTGTGTATTGACTCCAAGGCAGAAGAGTGGTAAGGGATAGGCAATGGGGGTCAAGTGACTTGCCCAGAGTCACACAGCTGGGAAGTGTCTGAGGCCATATTTGAACCTAGGACCTCCCATTGAGAGGCCTAGCTCTCAATTCACTGAGCTACCCAGCTGCCCCCACCAGAGGAATCTTTAAATTTATTCCCTTTACTTCTCTCAAATAGCCAGGAGGCAAAAGAACATTCTACTTTTGTAATACTTACAGATATACCAGACTCTCTTTGGGCCATATCTTCTTCCGATGTAGGCTTACTTAAATCTGATGTTCCTGTGCAGATAAAAACCAAATCTAGCCCATCTCCTACCATTCCTCAGTATCCCTTCTCAAAAGAGGCAATTGAGGGTATTACCCCAGTAATAAACTCATTAATTGATCAAGGAATAATAATCCCTTATAAATCTGAATACAACATGCCCATCCTGCCTGTTAAAAAACCAAAAAGGGGGCCCGATGGCAAGCACCTCTATACATTCGTACAGGATCTGAGGGCTGTGAATAATCATGTTATAAAGAGACACCCCGTAGTTTCCAACATAAATACTATCATTTCCTCTATCCCTAGCACAGCTACATACTTTACAATAGTAGACTTGTGCTCAGCTTTCTTTTCCACACCTATACATGAAAACTCCAGGCATATTTTTGCTTTCACCTGGAAGGGCCACAAGTTACATGGCGTCATCTGCCCCAGGGTTACATGGAAAGCCCGAGTTTATTTGTGCAAATTTTGAGCCAAGATACAGATAATATAACATTTAAAAATAGCAAATTAGTCAAATATGTAGATGATCTACTCTTGGCTTCAACAGATGCAGAAACATTTCAGGAAGATAGCAAACACCTTCTTTTGGAATTGCACAAAAGAGGACATAAAATCTCGAAGGATAAGTTTCAATGATGTCTCCCTAAAGTAGAATATTTGGGGTTCATCCTGACTGCGGGTGTTCATTATATTTCTCCTAAACGAATTGAAAATATTCAAAATTTAAGCACTCTTACCACTAAGAAACAGTTGAGAGCAATTTTAGAAGCAACAGGGTTTCATAGACAATGGATTCCTTGCTATGGGGAAATTACTAAACCCCTTATAGCACTAACAATGGATTAGGTCCCTGGACCCCTCAAATTAGAGCCAGAACACCTGTCAGTTCTATCAGATCTAAAACAGGCTATCCTGTCTGCCCCTGCTCTAGGCATCCCAGATTACAACAAGCCATTTATTTTGTATGTACATGAGTGTAGAGGAGTAGCTTCAGGTGTTTTAACTCAGACTTTGGGGCCTTCTCAGCTCCCAATTTCTTATTATTCTGCCCAGCTGGACCCAATAGCATCAGGAGCACCACCATGTCTTAGAGGAGTAGCTGCTATAGCCTTACTAGTGACAAAAACTGTTGATCTAGTATTGGGATGCCCATTAACAATTATGTGCCCACATGAGGTAGAAGCATAGTTGCTAAGACATAGAACACAGACATTTTCGAAACAGAGAATTACAAGGTATGAAATAACTGTTAAAAACCAAAAACATTACCATGAAATGCTGTACAACTCTTAACCCTGCCACCTTGCTTCCAGATTTACCAACTTCTGGAGAACTGTAGTTGAGGCATTGCCATAAAGGCAGAACCGTAAGGGTTAAACCTCCTTTTCCTCCCCAGTTGGGCTGCATAGTCGGGGTCGTGGGTTGAACTGTGTACGACCTGCACAGCTGTGTGCTCAAGGTTGGAATAGCAGCGGCGGGAGGATTCATAAGGTCTGTGAGAAAGAAACTGTAAGGTCAGAGTAGCCAGCAGAAGACTGATAAGGGTTGTGAGAAATTATGAGAGGCTGTGGGAAAGTTATTTCTCTGTCTTTGTTTGGAATCTTCTCGGTTCTTCCCTGTGCCTGGCAGGTAACGTCATGAATTCCTATGAATCTGCCCAATTATTGGTTCCTGCTGTTGCTGGGCAGTAACATTATATCTTCCTGTGTGTTAACCTATATATTGCTTTGTTTGAACTCAATAAAGGGTCCTTATACATTTTCCTTTAGCGTCCATTCGTCACTTTGTATGTTCGTTACCCCACACAAGGTCGCAAGAAGGTTGGCCACCTTTCAGATGAGCCTTGCAGAGAACCATTACACAGTTGTGAAACATTAGTGTCCATGGCAGAAAAGCCTCAAGATAATCTCTTGGACACTCCCTTAGACAATCCAGATCTGGTCTTATTTACTGATTTACCTCTTTTATGAGGGATGGCATAGGCTACACTGGAGGTGCTGTAGTCTCAGAATTTGCCACTGAGTGATCAGCTTCACTGCCCTCTAACATTAACGCTCAAGGAGCAGAAATCATGCCTCTGAAGCATGCTTGTATAATTGCCAAGAGTAAAAAGGCAACAATTTATACGGATTCTAGATATGCTTTTGGCATTTGTCACTCGGTCAGAATGCGATGGCTCCAGAGAGGATTTTTAACCTCAGCTGGAAAATCTATAGCTAATGCAGAACTTATTAATGAAATTCTTTCTGCTCTCCAGCTGCCTGAAGCCCTAGCTGTAGTTCATTGCTCTGCCCATACAGGTGGCACTGACCCTGTCTCTAGGGGAAATGATCAAGCAGATGCCACTGCAAAGCTAGCAGCCATAGAAGGGCCTGAATTAATTTAACATTAACAACCACTGATGACTTAAATTTATCGCTTTCCTATAATGAAAAGGAAGTGGGAAAATGGAAGCAAAATTTCAAAGCAAAACAGATTAATGGAGTATGGGTGTCATCTGAAGGAAAACCCCTGCTCCCTAGAATTTCTATCACCAAATTTGCCAATCTACTACTATATCCTCTAAAGTATGTTCAGCCTGCTCTACCTGCCAAGCATATAACCAACATGCATTTCATGGCAAAGCCTTTGGTGGGTGTACTCTGGCTTACACTCCTTTTGAGCAGATACAGATAGATTTCATAGATTTCATAGATTTCAGCCAAAGGCTGGAAATTATAAATTTTGTCAAGTCATAGTAGATCAATTAACCGGATGGCTGGAAGCATTTCCTGTGACCCAAGCCACAGCGGCTTTTATTGCTAAGATACTTTTAAAAGAAATTATTCCTCGCTTTGGCCTACCAGCACGTATTGATTCAGATAGAGGAAGTCATTTTACTGATTCTGTCCTAAATTAGGTATATTCTTGCTAGGGGATAACTCCCAAATTTCATGTTCCATACCATCCCTCTATCTGTTTGAATTTCCCACAGAAATTTTCATTAGTGTGTCTTGTTGTCATGTAAATATGCACATTGTATACTTACCCAATCCATGAGATATCTTACTTTGGTATGTAGGATGTGCATGCTTTTATATATATATATATATGTGATGTTCACATGTACACATGTACGACATATCCTTACATATCCACATGGCCAAAAGTTCCAAAGTCCTTCCATGTTCACACATGTTGCTTGTAGAACTCTTCCTTCCTCTCCGGTCCTTTGTCTGGTCCACATGCCAGTCGCCATCCTCCAGTATTGATTGAAGACGTGGTCTTCCAATCACGATCCACTGGTACAATCAGGAACCCAGAACACACGAACAAAACACAAACAATTGTGTGCAAGTGAGATTTTAACATGTATGTGTAAGTAAGAATGAAAGGTTACTTTTGCATGGAAGTAAGGTGGAGTCTTCTTGAGTGCCAGAATTTATCAATTTTATGTGTGTGCAAGCAAGATTACATGTGTTCTCTTCATGCATGGGAGTAAGCTTAGCATGCATGGCATGGATGGGTGTGAGCATTATGCATAGGTTTTCAAGACTTTGGTAAAAATAATGATTTCAATTTTTTTTATCAAGGTTTATCATATCTTTACTGCTATTGTTTCTGAGATGGTTACTGTATGTAATTCTTGGAGATAGTTCTTTTCATTTTGTTACTGTTTCAGGCAGAGACTATTTTATATTTTACATTGAGGCTTTTTTTCTATGTGGCTGCTACTCTTTCAAATGCAAGTTTCCATTTTTTGTCTGTTACTGACTGCATATCTTCAGAAACTGTACTATTTACTTCAGGGGTGCTATCCTTTCATCAATTCATTTTAACTTGTGCATGGCTCTCTATTCAGTAGTCTGGTGGCAAGTATTCTCCAGTGTTTTCAGTAGGCTTTCGTTCACAAGGCTTTTGTCTTCTTCTTGGGCTATTCATGTTGCTCTTCATGACTAGGTCTTTTTTTCATATGTCCTCTATATATGTATCGTCACTGATGACATGTGAGATATCTGAAATTATGAGAATATCTTTATGGTATATTCTCTCTCTCTTCCTTCCCCCAGTAGAGACATTGTAGGATGAAGGTTGAGAGATATGGATAACCTTCTTCTTTTAGGTCTCATCTATAACTTGCTGTTAAAGTTGATAACAAATTCAACCAATGTGAATCTATGTTACTATAGCTTTCTAGATGTTTGTGTCTATCCTAGTTATGAAGTTGGAATCTTGCTACGAGTTTAGGAGTGTTCTTGTTGTTGAATTACTTGTTCTTCGTATGCTGGAATTAACTTCTTCACTATGCTACCTAAGACTAGTCTTCATTCACATAAGATTTAGTGTAGTATGTTGCCCTATGGAACTCCAACTAATCTTGGTTTCAATGTTACAGCATGAATGGTACTTGTCATATGTTTTTTTGAAGTCAGAAAATAGAAGTGAAATTGTATATTTATCTCTCCTCTTCCAGTTCTCAAAAGGTTTCTTAATATTCTCCTTCCCATTCAAAATCTGTATCTGCATAAGCCATGTAATTCAACTTATCTATAAAATCATTTTCATTATCAACCCCTAAGCTTGCATAAATTTCTTCTAATGGTATACAATTTGTTCTGTGCCCAAAGAATAATTCCTCCTCATTGTATTGGTATGAGTTTGTTTGCACTGGTTCCAGGTATTCAGTCTTTTCACTTGTGTCCCACACATCCCCTTCCTTGTCTACCCCTTCATAAAGCTTATAAAACTGATAAGGCATTTGTTCTACATCATCTTCAGTCATTATTATTACACTTTCTGGTATTCGTTCTGATTCAATGTCTGAATCTGAATCACTCAATCCAATCACTTTATTTGGATCTTGCTCAATGCTCTGTAAACTCTTATCAGATGCTGGTAACTTCAGCTTTGTGTTTTGATCTAAGCCTATGTCACTAACTTCTGTGTTTCTCGAATCAGTTTCTGGATGTGCCTCACTACTAAGCTTTTGGTTTTCATTTTGAATAGGTAACCATGATGGTATGGGGTTAGCTTCTTCTTGCAGATCTTGTACACTGTTTATAACCATAGATCCTACTCTAACACTAGTCTGAGGTTTATGTTTATCTTCAATCTCATTTGACTGTGTAGAGATAGGAATCTTTCCCTCTATCTTATCTTCTTCTGGGAATAAGCTTTGTACTTCTGCATTTCCCCCGTGTCAGTAATAGGAAGTGTGTCTTCAGTCTGTCCCACAACACAAACATGTTGTCCCCCACTACAATATATCTCCATTTCTGGCTTAGTAACTAAGGTGTTCATAACTACTGACTCATTGTCCATGTCTTTGCTACTCTCTGCCAGGTGCATATGTAACTCAGTTAATTCTTTATCATTCAATTCATTCCCAGTGAAGTCTACATTGGAAGATGAATCTAAACCACCACTGTTGCTTTGGCCAGATGCCCCTTTGCCCCATAGAATGCTGGCATCAAGCCTGCCTTTTCAATCCATGGTGGATTTTCCAGTTGGTAAGAATTCCATTCCATCCTGCTTTTAAAATGTAACTGAAATGTTACCTTCAATACTTTGAATATGATAATCTTTGTACTCAAAAGTAATGTCAGCTTCATTTTCAGTTAATTTTTTCTCATCTATAACACTCATTGCTGGATGGAAGGTATCAGCTTCTGGATTGAAATTAGATGTCATTTCTAAGGGTACCTCTGCCATAAAGCTATTTACAGAATTAACTAAGTTTTGTGGGACCTGCAACTCTGTGAATGTTTTTAGATCCTTGTCATCTTTATCAACAGTAACCTTTAGGGAATTGAAATTATGTGTCTCTGTCTGTCACAAACCTTTTCTTGAGTTCTTGTGACTCTTTCTTTATTTTCCTTTTGCATAATTCAATCCAATTATCCACTCTACACTGGAAAAAGTTTTCTAGGAATGATCTGATTTCCTTCACAGACTTTTCCTGTTTAGGTACTGTACAATTCATCTCAAAGTCTTTCATCTCATTTACTATTTGAGATGCTATTTCCTTAATTTCTGCCTCATTTTCTTTAATCAGTCTCAGCCTTTCTCTTGCTTTATTGCAATGGCTATCATTCACAGATTCACTTTCTTGCACCAATATTACACTATTTACCAACTTTTTTCTATCATGTACAACTGCAGCCTCATTGTCATCTCCAAGTGTCACACTATATAAATTATGGGCCTGGCATCATAACTCTCTTCTGACCACATCAGAATATTTAGGCTTAGCTCCAGTTTCTATGGCCCTTTGCATGTCATTAAAGTCTGGAGCCTGTTGTGAGGACTTCAACTTGCAGTGTGAACAGCAAGTAGATCTCTTGTACCTAGTTTGTGCATTATGTTTGTCTCTGTTATTACTATCATGTTTCTTCTTTGAAAAAAGTTTCTAATCAAGTGTCCTTTCCGGTAACAAAAGAAACACTCCTTAATCTCTTTTTACACTGATCTTGCCTTGTACCTAGGTTTCTGGGGACTAGATTTTTTATAAGTCCTAACCGTGTTCAGATTTTTCATTTCATCAATTTCCTTTTGCTTCAAATCATTCTCAGTCCTCTCCAACTTATCTTTCAGGTCTTGGACTTGCCTGCTCTGTTCTGAATTATTTTCAAATAGGTAACCTGCAGCCTCTCCCAATTCAATTAGGGAAACAGAGTCATATTTAGGGAAATAATTTTTGAAGGTTCTCAAATTGGGTGTGCATCCCCTAAGAAATTGCCTACAGACGTATCCAGCTGTCTCTTCATTATTGGCTTCTAGCCCTAAGATTGACTCTGCCATCTCTGACAGATGGTCTATGTATGTGGCAGGATGTTCCCCTTTATCTAGTCTGATCTTGTCAAACTTGACCCATGCATTTGGTTTAGAACAGCATAATTTAGTGGCCTGCAGCAAATCCTCCCTGCACTTTTTCAGATAGAACATGCAGGTGGGATTTGCAAAGTCCATATTCCCTCTTTGGACTACTGTTGGCCTGATAGTCAAATTGCTCTCAGATGTAGTTTTCTCCAAAAATTGCCTCTGTTCATGGGGGGTGAACAGTTCAGACAACAGGAATTCGACATCCTCGAAGTCTGGATCAAAGATTCTGAATGCACATTTAAGCTCCTTCTGGGATTTAAAAGGATTGTCCACAAATTTTGGGAAATGGTGCTTTATAGACTCAAGTTCCTGAGTGGAGAATTGTCTATGGGCTTTTGAGTGTATCACACCAGAATTGGTGGTTAGCTTGGTGACCTCCTTCAAAGGACAGAGTTTCTCAGGGTCACTAGCAGCCTGGTTCTCATTTTTATTGCTACCTTCAGTTTCCTGAGGTGCATTTATGATTTGACCATTGTCCTTGCCCATAACAAGATCTAGCCCTTTTTCCTTAACCAGTTGTTCAAATGCAGCCTTAATCATTACCTCTAAGTTGGTATCAACAGCCATAATCTTCTCTGCCTTAAGGGGTACTAGAAATCTGAATACTTTCTTCACTTGGGTTAGAGTCTGCAACACAGCCATAAAGATTACATATAGTTGTGCCAGGACTTGCCATAGAACCAGTTCATATTGAAATGGCAACTGTAAAATATTCATTGTAATATTACCTACATACTCCAGAGATTCCACTACCATATGAGTTATCCTACTGTATACAATGTGGTAAAACCAAAAGTAGGCAATCGCTTACACTATCACAATCCCCAAAACCACTTGTCAGAACATTCTTACTTTCTTTCCTGCCTTAAAAGGATGGGGTTCATGTAAAACTAGAGGTGCCACTTGAAATAGAAAATGGTACTCTGTGGAAATGGTTTGTTCATAAAACTTATGATCTGACGTCACCAAGTAGCCTCTCTTCCTAGGTCCAGACTCGGTTAACCAAGGTTTTGCTCCCCTTTTTGGTCTCTCCCTCCGGCCTCCTGGGTCAGAGAGACTCATCCAGTTCTTCCTCCAGCAGCCACCAAAAATTTAATGGGATGTCCGATTGGCCAATGGGGATCCTGGGTGATGCTTGCCTCTCCTGGATCCCAGACAAGCACCAATAAACCGTGTGAGACGATATAGCTTAAAGAAATGGAGACCGTTTAAGTCAGGAGTCCCCAAACTACAGCCTAAGGCCCACATGTGGCTCCCTGAGGCCATTTATCTGACCACCACTTCACTTCCAGAAGGGGCACCTCTTTCATTGGTGGTCAGTGAAAGGGGCACAGGATGCATCTGCAGAGTACAGTGGCTCAAGGACGCTCAGGGGCTGCCAGGGGCAGGGGCAGGGGCAGTGGGAGGAGAGAGGGGGAAACAATGGGACTGCCAAGAATGGCTGGCACACAGACCTCACTGCCTTATACATCATCATAGCTATGTTCCCCAGTCCCCTGGGAGTCCAGAATGCCTCCCTCTGCCTCAACAACTCCATGAGTCGCTTCAAACTTCGAGTGGCCAAAAAGAACTAGGACCTAAGGATCCTGGAGTGGGCTAGCTCGTAGGCAGAGGAGAACAAGAGGCCAGCACTTCGGGTTGGGGTCGGGGGGGGGGTGGGGAGTGGGGGGGGGGTGGGAAGGAATGCAGGAAAAGCCCAGATGGAGACGCTGATCCCAACACGTGGCTAGAGGCCACCAAGACAGTGAGACCAGCAGACACACAAGCACTGGACTCAGTCCAGACTTTTCTCTGCCACCTTTCCTACTCTTTTTCTGGCTGGCTCCTTCCTTCATAGCCTCCAGGCCTCTCCCTTTTTTTAAGCCTGCCATCCTGCCCACCCCAACTGAGGTGAGACAGAGACAGGATTTGAGCCCAGGACTAAATAGTCTAACCCATTGATCTTGCTTCCGAAGCAGGGTGAGAGTAGACATGCATGCCTGTGTGCAGATTCTGGTCATCTCCTGGGGTCATTGAATTGGAGGTGGAAGGGACGCTGCATGTCACCTGGGCTGACTGTTGTTTCACAGAAGACAACAATGAGGTTGGAGGAGAGACAAGCACATGTCAAAGCAGAATCTGAACCCAGGTGCTCTGAGTGATCCTCATAGGGAACACGAGGGAGAGGGATGCCTGGCCTTCAGGACTACCAGCCACCTCCTTTCCTCTCTCAGCAGAGGACATCAGAGGGGATCCTGGATCAGCCACTTCCTATGTGACTGTTTCTGAGGATCCAAACTTAGGTTGGGATGGGAGGGCTGAGAGGGCTCAGAATGAGGAGGCAGATAGATGGTAGAGGAGGGGCAATGGGGTTGGACCTTTTCTTCATAGGAATCATTGAGGAAATTCTTCCCTGTGCCCAGGCCAGAGCTAAGGAAAATACAAACAGCCCAGGAAACATCAATACCAAAATGAAGACATTCCCTGGGCTCCAGGAAGCTGAACTTCCAAAGGAGAATATCAGTCATTGAGAGGGCTTTGGGCTGGGAAAGTTCCTGGTCTGGAGAGGGGGGCCTCAGGGCACAGACTGACATCCAGCATTCAAGTACAGGAACAGAATTATTTGCTCTTAGTTGTTATTGGCTGACCTGGAGAAGAGAAAGGATTGGGATGGCAAAGGAAGCCAAAACCAGGCCTGGGATGGGGTGGCAGAAATGTCCTGAGAGTAAAGAGAGAAGTGATGATTTCCTGAGGCTTCCCTGCACCAGTGATGGAGGAGAGATGGGAACTAGGGAGACCTGCAGAGTCTCAGGGAGCCAAGAGTATGGGCAGGATTGTCAGGTGGATACTTGGGTGTAGAATTTCAGTTTTCAGACTCCCCTCTTCCCAACTCCCTGAAGCCAGGCCCTCCACTGATTCCCTCCTTCCTTCTTGGCTTAACTTTGATAGGTCAGAAGCTCCCCATCTTTGACACCACCACCACCACCACCACCACCACCCCACCCCCACTTTATCCTGGCTACAGTCTTTCCCCTTCATGGTTTCCACACAGAACAGCCAGCTCTCTCTAGATTAAGGCTGATCATTCTGTTAAGTTTGTAAAATGTACATAAACTGACTGTTCCAGATTCAAGGCTCAGCCTCCAGGAGAGGACTCTGCTAAGCATGTATGTCATCAATAAACTGCTGCATCTTCCCCACATCCCTGGGTCAGCGAAATTCCTGGCTGTCACTGTTTCCCCAGTTTGAATTAATTTAAGAAAAGATATTTGGTCCTCTGACTAGAACCCAAGGGGGCGGGTGGGTAGGGAGGGAGGGAGACACAGACAGAGAGAAAGACAAGGGAAAGAGATAAAGAGACAAAGGCAGGAGGCAGAAAAAGAAAATTAAGGAGACAGAAAAAGAGAGGAATAAAAACGAGAAGAAAGACAAGAGACAGAAAGGGGAAAAGACAAGGGAAGGACAAGAGGTAGAGAGAGATAAAGACAAGAAAAAGAGAAAAAAAGAGGGGAGCAAAACAGAGACCAAGTGAGAGACAAAGATTGAGATACAGAAAAAGACAAGAGACAGAGAGAATTAAAGAAAGTTTTAAATAATTGGAACTTCTGAATGCACTGAGCTTCCCAATGCACTGAGGCCATGAGCTCCCCTTGCACACTGGAATTGAAACAGGGTGGTAAGAGGCAATTAGGAGGCCTGTCAGGGGTGTTAAAATAAAGACAGATGAAGGCAAACATGCAAAAAACTTTGGGAAAAAGCATGCAAGAACCTTGTGGAAGACTGGTAAGGCAGTTAGTTGACTGCACGCCTGGAACCACATAGGGTTGCATTCCAAAATGCCAGGGAAGGATAAGTGGGACAGAGGTACCAGGGACTCCCCTTGCCTTGGTATGCTGGGAGTGGGAGAGCAACTTCCTGTGGTCATTTTGAGCTTGGGGCCTACCTGAGGAGGAATGCAGAGACTTGTTCTCTGATCCTGACCTGCTTCCTAGAGATTTTATCAGCATGAGAGAAGCTGCCTGGACAAAAATCTGTCTGCCATACTCCAAGCAAGACCACACTTGGCTTATGCTTGTTGGCTTCTAGTTAAACCTTATAATCTGACTTTTGTTCTCATAATTGTCGGCCATGTTAAATTTATTTTGCTTAGACACTGAATTTTGATTGGTGGTCACCAGGGATTAAATTTCTAAATCCCAAAATGAATTACTAAAGTAAAAGAATTTGTGGTAGTTTATTTTACAATAGAGGGAAGATATTAAGGAAGATAGAAAAGGAGGAGAGAGCGAGCTCTGGCTTCCTCAGAGCTAGGTAGAAATACTAAATCCCAGCCAGGGGAAAGGAGTCTGAAGACAATGGGGCTTTCACAGAGGTTCACACCTACAGAAAGGCAAGGAAACTAAGTTAGCCTTTAAACTCACCATTGTGAGTGGCTAAAAGGAAAGCAGTCTGGGGTCTCCTGCACAAGCTCCTCCAGGGGTCCAGTTCCACAGCCAAGTGTCTTCCTTCCAAGTCTGAGTGTCTCTCTCCTGTAAACCTTAAAATTCCTTAGACTTATAAATGTTGGAAATTTTACCATTGGGAAATTTCATACTTGGAAAATTTCTTACTGATAGTCTATTGGAATGTGAACCCCATTGGCATGGGAGGTTCCTCCTCCTCCCTTCTTAAGATTACTTTAGGACAGAAACCTTTTGCTGAACAATGGAAAGGACTTTGACCTATGCTTAAGCATAGAACAGGAATTTCTTTGAGTCATGATTGATTTTAGAATTGATACAATGGAGATACTTGGAATCAATCTCCACCGTACTCAGTCCTAACAGGATTGAGGAAGGGCTGCAGCATAGATCAAAATTTAATTATTCCAATCTCTACCCTACTCAGGTTAACAGGATTTAGGAAGGGCTGTAGCAAAGGATCAAAGATTTAATTATTTGAAAATATGACCTTCAACAGACATGTGCAAAGCCAGAGACCTCTGGGCGGTCCTGGGTTAAGCTAGAGCCTCCATTGGCACAGGGAAAATGATGGACAGTGATTGGTAGATGTGAGAACTGAGGGGAGGCAACTTGGATGGTTTCCTTAAGGAGAGAGGGGTCTGAGGACAGGGGGGGTTGAGGAGTTTGTCGGAGTGGTTGGAGTGTGCTCGGAGAAGCTTGCTCTGAAGGAAGCTGAAGGTGGGGGCCTTTGAGACTGTTTCTCCATTTTGGTCACGTGAGTAATAGGGACTGATTTCATTTCTTTGCCCCAGCTATCTAAGGGCTTGGGCCTTTTTGGCCCAGCCTAAACAGAGGGGGTATTTAAGCCCTATTCCCTTCTCTCCCCTTTCTCTCTCTCTATCTCTAATTCCTTTCTTCCTCCTGTTTGTAATTAAACTCTATAAAAGGCTGACGGCTGACTTGAGTTTTCATTTAGGAATTACATAGCTGAATTCCTTGGCGACCTTAAATTAATATATATCATTCTTTTAAAAGTGATTTCCTTGTCACACTCCCAGTCTCTCCTCAAGTGTCTATCTTCCACTCTGAGTGACTGATCTTCCAGTCCCTCTTATGAGTGACTAAATCCTTGATTCCTCTTGAATGACTTCCTGTGTGCCTCTGTTTCCCCTATTTAAAGATCTTATTCTCTTGTATCACCCCCCCCCAAATGTTTATGTATACCAATCACAGCAGCCACTCCTCTCCAGGACTGCCCACTCTTCACATGAGGGTCACAGACCACCCACTCAATGCATGGAATGGGTGTTCACTTTTTTCTGTTTGTTCACATCTTTTTGTAGTTAGTTCACACCTTTTTGTGGTTAAAATGGGTATACTGGGGTAACACTTTGGGGATTAATATCTAAAAATAGACCAGGGATTACAATTTTATCTTCACTATCAAGGAAGAGCTAAGTACCTCCATTGTTACAATCAGGGGAGAGCCAAATCCAATCTTCACAGCCAGCTGATCAGATTTTAGTTAGCTAGAAGGGTTGGGCAGACAGAGAGTAATATAGAGTAGTCCAGCAATGTGGGGACCAAGCAGGCCCTTGGAGCCCAGTGTCTGAGTGGGAGCAGGTAGAACCTGGGACCTTAGGGCACTCCTTCGACCCTGTTCCATTCCCCATGCCGCTATTTATAAAGCAAACATTGCTTATTTGAATCACATCAAACCACAGTCAGATTTTTGTTAAACGTAGAGGCCTGGTGTGGGTGACCCCTGGGGCCTACAGATAGGCCAGTAACACTATTTGGGCCAGCACCGATCCAAAGCTAAAACCACACTACAAATGTGACTTAAAATCTAAATTTTAATGTTAGCCAAGGGAAATCCCAAATAATAAAATACCCAAGTCAGCTGGAAATTTTATGGTGATTTAATTGATAGAGTGGAGAAGATTAAGAAGGGAGAAGGAAATGGTGAAGGATTTCTCCCCTGCCTGGCTGGTACCAGGTGGGAAGATTAGAAGATCCAGAAAGTAAAGGTTTGGAATGTGAAGGAGGAAGGAATCAACCTGAACTCCAAAAGGGGCTCAGCTGAGATGCCTGAACCTGAATCACTGCCAAAACCCAGACAAATGACTGCCATCACTCCTAAGATGTTGGAACACCTAGCACATAGGCAGCCAGAGTCGCCTCTCCAGGGAAAGAGAAGAGAAGGAAAGAGGAAGTAACCTGCCTTATATAGGCAGTTTTACATCACTTTACTGCGTCTCATCTGTTACAATGTTGGCTTAGCTTGACTTAGGACAGCCTAGGGGTCTGTCCTTTTTTCTGCACGTCTGCTGAAGGCCATTTCCTCAGATAATTAAATCTTGAGTTTGATGCAGACCTTCCAAATCTTGTTAAACTAAGAAGGGAGGAAAAATATAGAGTTTCGAAGACCTGATTTTGTTATTCCAAATATCTACATTTTTACTGATCAGGAAATAGCTAAAGCAAATCGTCTAAAGAATTGTCTGATTAGGGTGGAATAGTTTTAAAATTCACAATACCTCTGTAAGTCATTTTGAACCCCATTCTATCAGGGGATTATGTAAGGCCTACCAACAGGAGGTCCTGGGTTCAAATTTGCTCTCAGATACTTCCGAGTTGTGTGACCCTGGGCAAGTCACTGAAATCCTATGGCCTAACTCTTACTATACTTCTGCCTTGCAACCAATACACACTATTAATTCTAAAATTAGGTAAAGATTTTCAAAGCAAAACAAACACAAATAAATGAAGATGTCAGCACAAATTACCTCAGTTGAACAACTTGTTAGTCTAAAACAATGCATTAATTAATGACATTGGGAAATATTATGTCTCTATATGCTTTCTCTTATCAACATACCTTACTAATGGAATTGCCATGATTGTTATCCCCTCCCTAGCCTTAGAATTAAATTAGAGCAATATGCTTGCACTCTATTTCCCCAAAACATCACCAAAAGATCAGACCCTTGAACCCAATCCCAAAAGACAATGATGGGTTAACATTTATTTAGGTACATAATTCCCAGTGAAACCATAGCCACAAGCCAAACCCAGAACTTTTCCACTTACAGAAACTTATTCTCCCAGAGCCACAATATAAATCAATCATAAAAACCCATACAAAATGTGCAGGTACACCAAGCTTCATCATGCCTCATTGTCTTGATTTTTTCCCTTGAGAAACTCCCTAGGAAACCATGAAAAATGATCAGTCTAATATTAAATTAAAAGTAATAAGTAAATTCCCTCGATTGATTGTAAGCTCAAACTCCTCACAGGTTAATGAGAAAATCCAGTTGCCGGTGATGAAATAATTTATTTTGTGTGGAACCTTTATTCTGTCAAGAATCAGTAGTTACAATACAAGAATATAGTATGACCTCAGAATGTTAATCAAGTGATTTATTAAAAGTTAATGTGTCACTTTTCCAATTATCTTCATTTGAGCATGTGCATTAGCTAATGTATCTGTGTGCCCAAAAAATGGGCATTAGAATAAACACCAGATCTGGGTATAGTGGAGCAGCTGCCAGATGCAAAGCATGCCCATGGCTGAATCATATACATAGCTGTCTTCTGTTTGTTATTTCTTGACTGATGGTTTACCACCTGCCGGGAACCCCTGGATCCACAAGTGAGGCTGGACCTGCCCGTGGCATACCAGCAAAAAACAGGAAACAAGAGAGTGCCAATTAACAAGGCAATGACTAAAAAAACTGTAATAGATGAATGCCGACAAATAGTGAGGAAGAATGACAAGCATTGTATCAAAGAAAAAGTCCTTATCACTGTGGTATTGTTATATCTAAAATTATATCTCTAATAATAAAAATGTGATATTTAATGAGGTTTAACAATCATTAGAAATCAAGGAATAAAGAGGATACAAAATAAAAACCACTTGCTCATGGCTGATTAGCCCATTTTTTTAGCAATCCCCACCTTGCCACCATGCTACATCATGCAAGAGAGTCGGAGGCTTTGCCGCCAGTTAAATACCAATAATGTGATGTCACCAATGTGAAGACTCAGGAGAGATTATAGGGAATTTTGGGAACTACTAGGACTTCTGGGAAATGAAGTGCAAAGGTTTAAAATCTCAATATTCCCACATCTCCTACACCTTTGTCACTTTCCTTTTATGTCCTAATTTTAAAAATCTTAACAGATATGCCCTGTTCCCTCAGACTTATTATCATTTGCATTTTTCGAAATAATAGTAATTACCCTCCTCCAGAGAAAAACACATACAACTTGAGCACATTCATTAGGTTTTTTTGCACTATAAATCCTCTGATATGAAGGATGAGAGGATCTCTAGCTGAAAGCATTCCAGAGGGAATGCATCTGGATCTGATCTATTCAGAAGACATTTTCTTTTATTGAACAAGCTCTGGACTCTCCATTTTAATGTCTTTCTTCATTCATGACAGAAATAAGATTTCGATTGAAAAGGAATTCTCACTTGGGAATAACAGATGATTATTGCCTGAAGGCCTTACCCACATTGATCATATCCCTAAAGTTTCTCTCTAGTGTTGATCTTCTTATTTTAAATAATCTGAAGGTGATGATTATAAGCTCAGCCTCACTCCTGAGGTTTCTCTCCAGTGGGGATTTTCTGATATGAAGAAATTGTGTAGCTTTATGTGAAAGGCTATCTGAATTGATTTCATCCATAAACTTTCTCTCCAGTGAGAATGCTGTGATGGTTAGCAAGTTCACTTCTCTTTCTGAAACCCCTTCCACACTGTTTACACTTGTAACGTTTCTCTCCAGTGTGAATTCTCTGATGTTTACAAAGATGAGAGCTACACCTAAAAGCCTTTCCACACTGTTTACATTCATAAGGTTTCTCTCCAGTGTGGATTCTCTGATGTAAAGAAAGATCACACCTCCATGTGAAAGCCTTTCCACATTGTTTACATTCATAAGGTTTCTCTCCAGTATGGATTCTCTCATGTGCAATAAGATACCCATGGTCTGTAAAAGCTTTTCCACATTGTTTACATACATAGGGTTTCTCTCCAGTGTGGATTCTCTGATGTGCAGCAAGACTACTCCTCTGTGTGAAAGCCTTTCCACATTGTGTACATTCATAAGGTTTCTCTCCAGTGTGGATTCTCTGATGTTTAATAAGACCTCCCCTCCTTGTAAAAGTCTTTCCACATTGTGTACATTCATAAGGTTTCTCTCCAGTGTGGATTCTCTGATGTGCAGCAAGATGGTCCCTCTGTTTGAAAGCCTTTCCACATTGTGTACATTCATAGGGCTTCTGTCCAGTGTGGATGCTTTGATGCTTAGCAAGATTACTCCTCTGTGTGAAAGCCTTTCCACATTGTTTACATTCATAAGATTTCTCTCCAGTGTGGATTCTCTGATGTGCAACAAGATGGCCCCTCTCTGTAAAAGCTTTTCCACATTGTTTACATTCATAAGGTTTCTCTCCAGTGTGAATTCTCTGATGTGCGCAAAGATTACTCCTCCATGGAAAAGCCTTTCCACATTGTTTACATTCAAAAGGTTTCTCTCCAGTGTGGATTCTCTGATGTTTACTAAGATCTCTCCTTCTTGTGAAAGCCTTTCCACATTGTTTACATTCATAAGGTTTGTCTCCAGTATGGATCCTTTGATGCTTAGCAAGATTACTCCTCTGTGTGAAAGCTTTTCCACATTGTTTACATGCATAAGGTTTCTCTCCAGTGTGGATTCTCTGATGTTTAACAAGATCACACCTCCATGGAAAAGTCTGTCCACATTGTTTACATTCATAAGGTTTCTCTCCAGAGTGGACAATTTTATGTGAACCACATTCAGAGTTTTGACTGAAAGGTCTCCCACCTTTATTACTCACAGATAGTGTCTCTATACATTTATTTTTTGTAGGTTTAATGAGTGCTAAATTCCAACCAACAGCCCTTCCCTCTAGGTTTTCTTGATACGTGGGCATTTCAGGAGGTTTCTCATGCAACTGAATATGTCCTACTTCTTGAAGAAAGCATTTGCTGTATTCTCTATCATGACAATCATCATTCCCTGATATCAATTTCATGTACTGATTTAGGACTGAATATTGGCTGAATTTCTCTGCAATTTTATCAAATTCACAGTCATTCTCTGGATTTTTATTTACCTTCATATTAGAGTCACATATTTCTCTCAAATTGAAGTCACATGGACCCCCATTTATGAATCTTTGGGGGCCAGATTCTTCCACAAAAAGTCTCAGCTTTGAAGATATCTCCTTCACTTCAAAATTGGTCTCTGCCTCTAAAGAAAACAAATAATGATATGAACACAGATGGAAGAAGGACACGGGGACACACACACACACACATGCACAGAAATATAAGTTTCTTCCTCTTATGGCAGAAAGTAAACTGCTTTTTATTCTATTTTCCCAGGCAAAAAGGAGTTTTCAAAGTTAAAAAAAAGAAAAGCAGAACCCGCCATTGGATATATAATTTGGTCATAACTGCAAGATGGATGATCATACAGTAACAATGTAACCTCACAAAAGACCTGTGACACAGGCAAATCAAAGATTCTCATACTTCAGAACTCGTGTCATAAGCAAAGAAGGGAAGAGTGACCTGACCAACTTCCCTGCAGATAAACTACATTTCAAACCTTGTGTCTAAGCATGCTATGTCCACAGTATTGAACAATCTTCACGCAGTGCCCTTTCTATCTTTCCTTTAAAAGTAACTCATTAGAAGAGGCGGAGTCAAGATGGTGGCGTAGAGGCAGCAAAAGTTCAGACCTCTGAAAATCCTTCCTTACAGATTACAAACTAAATGCTCCCAGGGAACTGAAAATCAAACCTAACAAGTCAGAGCCAAGCAACCCTATTGCTGGACTCAACTGAAAAGGTACGCTCCGCAAAAGCCTGAATTTGAGAACACTCGGGTTTAAGGGGTAGGAAGAAGGAAGGTCCCAGGACCACTTCCCCACATTGGGCGCTGAACTTCCAGCGATAGCTGGAACCTCTGGGAAGACAAGGGTGCTGGTCTGGAGGGAGTACCTTGCGGGCAAAGCTGTGCCAGGCTCAGAGCATTGAACACAGGCAGAGGGAAAGCAGTTGGAGAAAAACACAGAGTGGGCAGCCTAGTTGCAACAGTGGAGACACTCCATATTGCCCCACCCCTTCCCAAGGTTTTGGCCTTAGGGCACATCCAGCACTGCAACTCACCTGGGCTTAATCTCAATAAATCCTTCAGAGGGCAAGGAACCTCAAGTTTCAACACCCCTCCACCAAAGACTGAGCTGAGAGATTTGCTGTCTAAGCTGCAAGGGTGAATTCTGACAGAAAAGCCCCAAACCAAAGATCCAACACAAAATGAGAGGAGCAAAAGTGCAGGCAACTACAGAAAGTAAAGAAGGGGTAAATATGAGCAAACAATAGAAAAAGAAAAAAGAAATTACAATCAACACCTTCTATTCAGGCAAAGAACAAAGAGCAAAGGGAACAGAGAAGGATGAAGAAACAGCAAGCAAAACAACAGAAATTCCAGCAAACTGGATACAGACTTTGGAAGAACTCAAAATACAATTCAAAACACAATTAAAAGAGGCTAAAGACAACTGGGAAAAGAACTTAAAAAGCAAGAGAAGTCATCTGGAAACAGAAAACAGCGTCTTGAAAGCCAAAATTAATCAGCTTGAAAATGAGGCAAAGGAGATGAAAGATCAGAAGGAAAAGGATGTCCAAAAAGCCATAGATAAAATCCAGTCTTTAAAAACCAGAATACAACAATTAGAAGCAAGCAACTTCACAAGGCAGCAAAACAGTATAAAACAAAATCAAAGGAATGAAAAAGTTGAGGAAAATATGAAGCACCTCATTAATAAAACAGAAGATATAGAAAATCGTTCCAGGAGAGACAACGTAAGAATCACTGGTCTACCAGAAGACAAAAGAAAAAGCTGGGACATTATACTACAGGAAATTATTTAAGAAAACTGCCCCGACATTCTAGAACAAGAGGGAAAAGTGGAGATTGAAAGAATCCACAGATCACCTCCTGTACGTAATCCCCAACCGACAACACCCAGGAATGTTATAGCCAAATCCAAGAATTATCAGACCAAGATAAAAATATTACAAGCTTCTAAGAAGAAGGTATTCAGATACCATGGAACTACAGTGAGGATAACACAGGATCTGGTTGCATCTATACTGAACAACTGAAAGGCATGGAATATGATATTCCAGAAAGCAAGGGAACTAGATCTACAACCAAGAATCAACTACCCAGCAAAAATGACTATATTCTTACAAGATAAAGTATGGTCATTTGACAAAATAGAATTCCAAGCATATGTAAAAATAAGACCTGAACAGAAAATCTGATGCACAAACACAGAACTCAAGAGAATCATCATGAGGTAATTAAGAAAGAGGTAAAAAAGCTAAAAAAACAAAACAAAACAAAACAAAAACCTTCTTAAGAGACCCAATATGTTAAAAGCATATGTATCCGTATAAGAATAGAGGTCATTGGTAACTCTTAAAAATTGTTATTATCACCTGGGTAGCTAGAAGAATTATACTTAAGAGGGAACAGTGACAAACTGTACAGGATGAAATGCCAAGACATACATATGTATATACATATATGTATGCATAAATACATATATATGCTTATAATATATACACATATATGTATAACTAGATCTAAAAAAAGAGGTTAATACTAAAAGATATGGGAAAGGAAACAAAATGGGGTAAATTTAAATGTCACAACGAAGCACATGGTGGAAGAGGGGAGAAGATAAATACACTGGAAGAGTAAAGAAGTTGGAGATAGGAAATACTCAATTCTTACGTGCATTACAATTGACTCAAAGAGGGAAGACCAATCAAATACACTGGGGCAGAGAATTGATTTGCACTATATATAGAAGAAGAAGGGTAACAAAAGGACTGGTGGGGAGGGAAGCAGTAAAAGGGTGGAAGAGGGTGGGGGGGGGTAATTTAAAAACCTGTAAAGTAAATAAGAGGGGAATAAGAAGGGAGGGGAGTAGAAAAGGAAATAAAATAAGGGTGGGAAATAGGGGAATTGCTTAAAAACAAAACATAGGTGTAAAAAGAAATAGTGAAAGAAGAAAAGACAGGACTAGGAGTGGAAATCAAAATGCTAGGAAATACACAGCTGGTAATCATAACTCTGACTGTGAATGGGAAGAACACACCCATGAAATGCAAGCAAATAGCAGAGTAGATTAGAAACCAAAACCTGACCATTAATTAACATCAATTGCTCATGTGTAGAATGAGGTAACATAATAAAAATGACAATCCTACCCAAATTAATTTACTTATTTAGTGCCATACCCACTGAACTACCAAAAAAACTTTTTTACTGAATTAGAAAAAACCATAACAAAGTTCATTTGGAAAAAAAGGATATCCAGGGAAATCACGAAAAAAAAAATAAAAAGGAAGGAGGCCTTGCAGTCTCAGATCTCAAACTATACTATAAAGCAGTGGTTATCAAAAAAGTTTGGTACTGGCTAGGAGACAGAAAGGAGGATCAGTGGAATAGAGTAGGGGTAAATGACCTCAGCAAGACAGTATATGATAAACTCAAAGATCCCAGCTTTTAGGACCAAAATACACTATTTAATAAAAAAAAAAATTGCTGGGAAAATTGGAAGACACTATGGGACAGATTGGGGTTGGATCACCATCTCACACCCTACACCAAGATAAACTCAGAATGGGTGAATGATTTGAATATAAAGAAGGAAACTATGAGCAAATTAGGCAAACACAGAATAGTATACATGTCACATCTTTGGGAAAAGAAAGATTTTAAAACCAAGAAAGAGCTAGAAAAAAATCAGAAAATGTAAAATAATTTTGATTACCTCAAATTCAAATGGTTTTGTACAAACAAAACCAATACAACCAAAAGTAGAAGGGAAGTAACAAATTGGGCAAAAACCTCTGACAAAGGTCTAATTACTCCAATTTATAAAGAGGTAAATCAAATGTACAAAAAAAAAATCAAGCCATTCTCCAATTGATAAATGGGCAAGGGTCATGAATAGGCAATTATCAGTTAAAGAAATCAAAACTATTAATAAGCACATGAAAAAGACTTCTAAATCTCTTATAATCAGAGAGATGCAAATCAAAACAACTCTGAGGTATCACCTCACACTTAGAAGATTGGCTAACATGACAGCAATGGAAATTAATGAATGCTGGAGGGGATGTGGCAAAGTTGGGAAATATTATATTCCATGAGGTTTATTAAGGATTATTAGAGTAATCAATTATTAATGTCAGGACATTAATGCATTGCTGGTGGAGTTGTGAATTGATCCAGCCATTCTGGAGGGCAATTTGGAACTATGCCCAAAGGGCACTAAAAGACTGTCTGCTCTTTGATCCAGCCATAGCACTGCTGTGTTTGTGCCCCAAAGAGATAATAAGGAAAAAGACTTGTACAAGAATATTCACAGCTGCGGTCTTTGTGGTGGCAAAAACTTGGAAAATGAGGGGATGCTCTTCAATTGGGGAATGGCTGAACAAATTGTGGTATATGCTGGTGATGGAATAATATTGTGCTCAAAGGAATAATAAACTGGAGGAATTCCATGGGAACTGGAATGACCTCCAGGAATTGATGTAGAGCAAAGGAAGCAGAACAAGGAGATCTTTGTACACAGAGATCTATACACTGAAGTACAATCAAATGTTATGGACTTCTCCATTAGTGGCAATGCAGTGATCCTGACTAACTTGGAGGGATCTAAGAGAAAGAACGCTATCCACATTCAGAGGAAAATCTGTGGGAGTAGACACACAGAAGAAAAACAATTGCTTAATTACATGGGTCGAGGGAATATGATTGGGGATGAAGACTCTAAATGAACATCCTAATGCAAACACCAACAACAAGGAAATGGGTTTTGACCAAGGACACATGTAATACCAAGGGGAATTGTACATCAGCTACGGGAAGGGTGGGGGGATGGAAGGGAAGGAAGCAATATGATTCTTGTAACCAAGGACTTATGTTCTAAACTGACTAAATAATTTACAATGAAAAAATGAAAATAAAAGTAACTCGTTGATTGTTCTTAATATTTTGAGAATCTCAGATAACCTTCCAGATATTTTGTTCTTATCATTTTGTAGACACTATCACATGGTCATTCATGGTAAATTTTATATGCTAAGTTAAGAAACAACTTTACTCTTTTTAACTCTCATGCAGTAATTTTCCAAATGAAATGTTTTCTTCTTTTCTCTACAGTTGCAAAGATATTATGCCATTTCATGCAAACATGCTAAACATTCATTTTATCTTATGATCTGCCATATAGTATATTTCATACTCTATACTGAGTCCATGATCCATCTCTCAGGAAATGAAAAGCATTATTCAGGATTGGTCTGCCAGCCCCCAAATCTACCAGTCCCTTCACTACAACAGATAAAAGGTTTTTGGGATAACCTCTTATACACCTGTTTTCACCTCATTCAACTGGACAGGAGCTCTTTGGGCCTTTTTGTTCTAGCAGTCAGGGTGATTTTCCTTGCTTAAAACAGGAGATAAATTTTTTTCTAGGAACTGGAAGCCCTGGGAATTCAGAGGAAGGAAGGGATCAGGAGAGGAAAATAAAAATTTGGTCCTCTTAAAAGAAAGGGGCCAGGTAAGCAAAGATTTCAGAATGGTTTCTGCTGTATAACTGTTGGAACATTTGCAGGAGGGCAGAGATCATGGAACCCATTTGCAATCAAAATATTCCATCTTGATTTACCTGCTATAACAGGTACATACCACAACTTCCATTACCAAGACATTAAAGGCAGCTCGTAGTAAAGGGTTAAGAGTTCAGAACTTGGAGTCAGAAAAACAAATTGAATGCAGACTGAGAGACATGGTAAGTGGGTATCCTTAGGCAAGTTATTTAACCTCTCTTTGCCTCAGTTGCCTCAACTATGAACTGAGGACAATAAGAATATCAAACCTGCAGGGATGTAGTGAAATTAATGGAAATAATGAACTCCTTCACCCAGTAGAGGACACAGAGAAGGCATTTTAAAATGCTTATTCCCTTCCTTTCCATTCCTATCCTATTTCTGATCTCTTTGGAGCACAGACCTAGTAGTGGTATTACCGGATCAAAAGGTATGCATTGTTTTGTAGCCCTTTAGGAGTCATTCCAAATCACTCTCCAGAATGGATGGATCAGTTCATAACTAAAGTGTTCCGAGTTTGCCACATCCCCTTCAAACTTTATTACTTTTCTTGACTGTCATATTAGCCAATCTGATGAGGCTGATGTGATGCTTCAGAGTTCTTTTAATTTACTTCTTTAATCAAAAGGAATTTAGAATACTCCTTGATATGATTATTGATAGCTTTGATTTACTCATCTGAAAACTGCTTATTCCTAACCTTCAACCATTTGTCAATTGGGGAATGACTTGTATTCTCATAAATTTGACTTAGTTCTTTATACAATTGAAAAATGACATCAGAGAAATTTTTTATAAAACATTATTTCCCAGTTTGATGTTTGTATTTTAATCTTGGTTATATTGCCTTTGTTTCTACAAAATAATCTTAATTTAATATAATAAGTTACTCATTTTGCATCTTGTAATGCTCTCCATGTCTTGTTTGGTCATAAATTCTTCCCTTTTCTGTAGATGTGCCAGATAAACAATTCTACATTCCCCAAATTAATTTATAATGATCACCCTTTATGTCTAAAGCATATGCCCTTTTTTGACCACATGCTCAAATAGGATGTGAGCTATTGATCTATACCTAATTTTTGCCATACTTTCCCAGTAGATTTTGTCAAATAGTAAGGTCTTATCCCCAAAGCTGGGATCTTTGCGTTCATCAGACCTTAGATTGCTTTGTCAGTTACACCTAATCTATTCCATTGACTCACTCTTTAATTTTTCGTTCCATTTTTTAAACTGAATTAGGATCTGAAAAGGTTGTAGTTATTGTTTCTGCTTTTTTGCATTTCATCGTGAAGTTTTTATACTCTGGTTTATAGTCTTTTGCATATTTTCCATGTGCAGCTGAAAAGATGATACATTCCTTTACTATTCCATTCACATTTCTCGAGATATGTAGCTTTAAATGTAACTTTTCTAAAATTTCATATACTTCCTTTATTCCTTTCTTGTTTATTTCTGATGGGGAAAGTTGCAGTTCCCCACCTTATTTATGTTAAGTGCCAATATTGTGTCACTACCTATATTATCTTTCATCAAGATGTATCTATTGACCTTATCTTTTAATCAGATCTATTTTTGTTTTAATTTTGTCAGATCATAATTGGCATTCCTGCTTTCCTTGTTGTAGTTGCAGCCCAAGAGATTGTGCTCCGTCCCCTTCCCTTTACTCAATGTATCCCTACCTGTGTATGCCAAATGTGTTTCTTGTAAACAACATATCCTAGGATTGAGGTTTTTAATCCACTCTTCTACCTGCTTCCATTTTATGGATGAGATGATCCCATTTATAATCACAATTATGATTACCATTCCTGTGTTCGCCTTCACCTTGTTTTCCTCTTTTAATCCTGCACTTTCTCCTTTGACTCTGTCCCTTCACATTATTTCCCATTTAATCACTACCCCCATTTCTGTTCCCTTATATTATTCTCCTTCCCACCACCAACCTTCTTATTCTCCTTTTATTTCTACTTTTTGTTTTGGTCTGCTCTCTTCAACAGGAATGTTTCAATATCCTCTATTTTATTAAATAACCAATCTACCCCTTGTGAAGATTGGATTTAGCTATTTCCTGATTTTAACAATGAAGTACTTAGTTTAACAAAATCAGGAATGTCTTGGGAACTCTAAATTACTCCACCCTACTTAGACTGTACTTTAGGGAAGATAAAGTTGTAATCTCCTGATTGAACAATAAAGGTACTTAACTCTTACCTTATAGTAAAGATAGAACTTTAAGCTGTCTATTTTAAGATCTTAATACAAAAAGGTGTTAAGTATCTATAATGGTTAAATTAATCACAAAAAGGTTAAGAAACTCACAAAAGGTGAACTTAACAAAGAAGTGTTAAGTAACTCTAAAGATATAATCTAATCAAAGAAGATGAGAACTAAAAAGAATGGGCATTTAGAGGAGGAGATGCAAGAGTGAAAGGTCTATGTATTTGGCACACTTCCTCTCTCGGGCACCTTTGGCAGCGGAGAGTTGGCTGATAGTATCATGCTGAGCCTTTTGGCATCTTAGGGTGGCTAAAAGCTATTGTCCGGTTCGGTGGTGAGTTTCTGGCTGAGTTTTCCTCCTTTACTTTCCAACTTTGTCCTCTTAGAAGCCTCTAAACTTCTTCAGAAACCTAGAGGCAGGGATTTTAAAACTCCCCCTGGCACAGGCCAGGCAGGAGAAATCCTATATCCTCTTCCCTCTTTCTCCTTAAATTCCTTTCCTCTATATTAATTAAATTACCATAAATTTCCAGGCCGACCTGGGTATTTTATCTGGGATTTTCCCCAGCAACCAATTAAATCTAGATTTTAAGTCACAACCCTAAAATTATCTTTACACCGAGAAAGAATATAATCAATCTAAATTTCTGATTTGTGGTTGTAAATCCAGGTGCTTTGCCTTCCAAAATGTCATATTCCAAGCATTCTGATCCTTTAAAGAAGAAGCTGCAAGATCTTGCATAATCCTCACTGGAACTCCATTGTATTTGAATCATTTCTTTCTGGCTGAGTGTAGTGCTTTCTTCTTGGCCTGGGAGTTCTTCAATTGTGCCATAATATTCCAAGGAGTTGTCATTTGGGGATTTATTATAGGAGGTGATCTTGGGATTCTTTCAATTTTTATTTTACCCTGATTTGAAAATATGAAAAGTTTACTTTGATAATTACATGTAATATGATGTCTAAACTTTTTTTTTTCACTGTGAGTTTTAGGTACTCCAGTCAGTTGTTTTTTTTAGTGAGAATATTTCAAATTTTCTTTTATTCTTAAATTCGTTGGGTTTTGTTTTTTTCTACATATCTCATGAAGTCATTAGTTCCTATTTCTCTAATTCTAATTTTTAAAGAATCATTTTCTTCCATAACCTTTTCATCCCCTTTTTATTTAATCAATTCTACTTTTCATGGAACTATTTTCTACACTAGATTTCGCCCCCATTTCCAATTGGTCAACTATATATATATATATATATTTTTTTTTAAAATTCTTTTCTCCTTTGGATTTTTGTGCTTCTTTTGCAACTTGGCCAATTTTGCATTTTTCAGCTTTTATTTTTACATTACTTTTCCCCATTCTAGGTCCACTTCTCTCATTTGATTTTTTAATTCCCTTTTGAACTCTTCCAGCATCTGAGACCAATTCCCATTATTATATTGAATTTTGCATGTGGCTGCTTTGTTACCACTATCTCTGCCTGAAATCTATGCCTTGCTCTTCTTTTTTCTCCTTTGACATTTTCTTTGGTTAGATTTTTTTTTTTGCTATTCACTTATTTTCCCAGAAATTTTAAGAAAATACTATTACTTCTATCTCAAAGCTGGACTCTGTTCTCAGGGTAGAGAGAGCATTCTCTTAAACTTGGGTTTTTTGATATGGCTCCCCTCAAGCTGTAGTTCTGGTTTCATCAAGTTTCCTTTCTTCCATATCAAGATGGTATCATGGCTTATGGGCTAGGTGTTCCCATAGCTGCTGATGGCTTTCAGGACTCAGAGATCTTGGAGCTACTCTTCCCTGAGGCTAGGGGCTTCATCACAGGGTTCAACTGGAAAAGGTACTTTGGAGCCTCACTATGGCCCTGTGTGAAACCTTCAAATTTCAAGAGGTAGGCATAAGATGTGCTAATGAAGGCTTAAGAAGGGTCCTGAGATCTCAAAGTTGGCTTGTGCTCAGGTATTCAACCCATCAGTATGTACGGGGTAGACAGTCTGCATTCCCCTGGGGGCAGGTTTACTTCCAGTTCCCCTTTATTCCCAGAAATGGACCCTTTCTGTCTACATTTCAAGTTGTATTCCTCTGTAGGCTCACCTTACTCTGACACTTGTGATTTTTAGATTTTCTCCATCTTGCTTGGTCTAGCACCCAGGAATGTGCACACCCACATTACACTGGCATGTGCTAACAAATGACAAACCAGAAACAACTGACTGTCCCCTGGGCTGTCCTAAACCAAGCTTGAGGCACCATTGGCACATGTGAGATGCAGGAAGTGAGGTAAAGAACACCCTCTGGAGTTTGCTCACTTCCTGTGGAAAGGGCTAGATGCCAGTTCGATCCTGGAGCTCGAGCTGGGAGGAGGCTCGCTGACAGCTTTCCTTCAGATCGGTCATATGAGTGAGAAGATCTGACTCCCTTCCCTGCCTTGGCCCTCCAAGGCCTAAAACTCCCTCTGGCTCTGCCAGAATGTTGAGTTAACCTCTTTCCTTCTCTCCCTCTCTCTCCCTCTAATAAATTCTTACTCCTTTTATAATTAAATTACCATAAAACTCCATTTGGAGTTGAGTGTTTCATTCAGGATTTTCATAAGTGAAATCCTTGGCACCCTTTAATTATATATTCAGTCTTTAATCCTAAAATTAACATTAACACAGCTTTCCTTCAATCGGTCACATGAGTGAATCATAAGAACTGACTCCCCTTTCCCTTGGCAGACTGAGTTAACTCTTTCTCCCTCTCTCCCTCTTTCTTAATTTCTTTCTTATTGTAATTAAATCACCATAAAAATCCATTTCTGACAGGAGTGTTTCATTTAGATTTTAAGAATTTAAAATCCTTTATGACCAGATAAATTATTATATTAAGTGTCAACCCTAAATTTAACCTTTACGCACTTATTTGTTCTGTGATTCTGGAAATTTAGAAGCACAGTTTTCAGGTTTGTTTGGGATTCTCAAGGTAGTTCCAACTTTTACATATGCTATGTCACCTCGTGACTCTGCCTTCCCCATTAACACCTTTTAACAAGAAATCCTTTCTAAAGACCAGACCATTGCAAATGGGAAGAGGCTACCATGGCAGCTAAGGTATCCCCTTCAATGGCCAACTGGAAGGAAAAAATCTTCCTGGGTAGTAAAAAGAGGACTTGCACTCAAAATTCAGGGCTAATTAGAAGCTGGACTAGATGACTTTTGAGATTAGCTTCAGGAATGTAAATCTGTGACACCGTTTTAAGCTTTTATCTGAAGCTACATTAAACAGAAGAGAGACTATTTCGGGAACAAGAAAGGAAAGTCCAAGATCCTCATCACAAAATTCAAAGACTTTTTTTATGAAATGCAGTCAGAACACTATGCAGAGATCATCACTTTTGCCTTACTATCACCTGACAAAGACTTAAATTTCTGCACTTTTGACCTAGAATGAAGACATCCCATTTATAGCGAGCCCCCATGGGAGTCCTATAATATTTATCTGTGGGTAATAACCTGATGTAGAAAGGAAGCTAAGGAAACAGGAGAATAATAATGACTCAAAGGTAGAAGTACAAACACATGGGGAGTTACGCGAACTCCAAGGAAATAAAAGGAATTAAGAGAATAGGTGAGGAGTATCAACTCCTTGATACTCCTAGACAAGAGAGTCTGCTTTGCGTGCAACAGTGTCGCTAGGAAAAGTGGGAAGTCTCAACTCCCTGGTGGCTCCTATAGCAACAGGAGGCACTGGGGGCGACAATGTCAGTAGAAAAGGGGGGAGTCACAATTCCCTGGTTCATCCTATAGCAATAGGAAGCAATGGGGCCACCGCGTCGCTATGAAAGAGATATAGTGAAGCAAGAGGGAAATAGGAGAGGAGGGGAAGAGAGAGAGAGTAAGAGTGAAAGTAAGAGAGCTAGTAGGAGTGAGCTAGTAAAGGGCTAGAGAGAGTTTCGCGCTCATTCCCAGTATTTATTGAAGGTTTTTAGGAATGTGGATCAAAATATACCTAACATGACATAGGTTTTAACATTGGTTGAATTGACAATGACGAGATCAAAGAGGTGGGGATTAATCCAACCCGAGCTTTTCAAATGAATGAACTCCAAGCAGAGGCATGGCTATTGACCTGCACTTTACAAATGAAAGTGCTCGGCACCAAGGGCTCTAATCTAAGCTCACTTTGCAAATGACTGTACTCCGAGCTGAGGCACGTGGCCACCAAGGGGTCTGACCATGTGTCTAGTAATACAATATCAATACATCAATCATACTTCCCAGATGCCAACATGCCTGGTATGCTACACCATTAATGGCAGATTGAGAGTTAACAGAAGAAATGGTCCTTACCCACAAAGAGGAGATTTTGCACATTCTCCAGCATGACCTCCAGGAACAGCTCTTTCTCAGCATGGTCCAAGAGGCACCACTCCTCCTGGGTGAAGTCCACAGCCACATCCTTGAATGTTATCGACCCCTAAACCAGCAAAAGTCGCAAGATTTAAAGATGAATCTTCAGAATTCATCCAGTTCTGTCAGCAACAAACTGGAGAAAACTAAAGCCCACGAGGAATTTAACTCAAACTCCTAATCCTGAAGAGTATCACAGCCCACACTGGAGATCAGTCATTCAGGGCCCAGTGGAATATTGACAAAGGCATTTTGGTTCTGAAGTGAGAATCATGTTGGAAGAGTAAAGACTGTAGAAATGTCTTACTTATTAGTCTGAAATACTTTCCCCATGGAATCTGAGTGATGGTATGTGTTCTCTGAGTGAGGTAAGGTTCTGTGAATAAGAGAAGTGATCTGAATTTCCTCCTTATCATAAGTGACAGAATTCGTCGGGTAAGAACATTTTTTTAAAGTTTGTGAGAAGGTAGCAAGTACTAAATATTCTGGGGGGAAATATTATCAATAAATAATAAAGAGGAAAAAAAAGAAAATGGAATTCTCTATCTAATTTCCTAAAAGGCTGAAATACTTTTATGTAGATAAAAGCATAAAGAGGAGTTCAGAGATTTATATGAGAAAAGATTCTGATTCTAGGTAAGTGACGGAGAGCAATGTGATGTTGTATTAAGACTTTGGCAAAACACTGGGTATGATGTGTCTTGGCCAAAACATCCTGTCTTTATTGAATGATGACTGTCATCGCTGACTGGAATATATTCAATGATTTTATGTTTAGATACACATAAAGAAGAGTGGGATGCGGAAAGGAGGGGGTGCTCATCTTTTAAAGATATAACATCAGACTAACAGATTGGGGACAGAGCTCCTTCATGAGAAAAGATATTGACAGCTTAATGATTAGAATTCTCAAGAGGCAGAATATCTTAATTTTAAATTAATTTTTAATTGACTAGTCATTTAATGTGGTCAGTTGACCCTTTCCACAATATAAAAGAAAAATGACAGTTCTCCTCTCTAGCACTGGTCTTGTCTTTATCTCGCTCTTTCTATATCTCTTGTCCTTATCTCTCTCACTTTATGTATTTATGGGCCTGGTGACCAACCCACTCAGTCCCTACCCTGGACATCCTCTGAAATCTCAGATTCATATATAACCACTGAGGAGGAGGACTTAAGAGATCTCAACTCCTTCCTCATTACTTCATCACAAGAGAAGCAGGTCCTTGTCCATACAAGAAAGCTGTCCGTCCAAGCTTACCCCCAGTCTTCTGGCTGGCCTAGCACACCCTCAAAATGGGTCAAAAGTTCACCACGTCTTGCCAGGACTAACTTAATCCATTTATTTTAACAAAAGAAGGGAAACTAACCCCTAGTTTCATAGCCTCAGGAGAAGGGGACAGCAAAACTGGAGTTTTTACCTTGGTCAGGCTAAAGGGAAATTTATTCCACAAAAATATCACAATTGAACTTTAATTTTCAAAAAGCTTATTACAGAAAACAAAACTTCTAAGCCTAGACCTATAACTATGGAAACCTGAGGAAAATAGGTCAAGAGAAGAAGAGGCAGACTGAAGAATAACTGACCAGCCAGTGGCCAGACCTAACAATAACAGGCTACTTGGCAGGACTCTTTTACTTTTCCATATTGCTCCATAGAAAACCCAGGCTACACCTGGTATTGGATGCTCTTCCATTTCACCCCTTTCTCACACATTCCCTACTTTGCAGCCTGAAATAACCCTGGGACACACAGGGGAAGAACAGTTTGAGGAAAAGATCAGTTTCCAAGCATGGGAGGACACCAATTCCCCAGACCTTCAATACACTCTAGAAACCGGAAAACCTTACAGGAGCCATTCCAATGTGCTCTTCATGCATGCAAGGGCTATTCCACTTCCCTGCAATGGCTTTTTCCAACCCTATGGCTACACTATGTAGACACCTTCAAGTCTTGAGAGGAATGGGTCTGAGCTGAAATTCTTTGGGCCAGAACCAGCATTTCCTCTCACACAATAAAACTAGCTCTACCACAACAGTGGCAGGGGCAGAGAGCAGCGCCTGGAGGTTGGTCTGGGAGGGAGAATTGTTCCTGACCTATGTGAAGGGCATTCAAAGAGTTCAGACAGGAAAGATGAGGCCCAGGGAAAGGGAAACCATCACCAGTAGCAGGGGCAGCAAAACATTCTCAACCAGAAGGCAGAAAGATATCAGCCCCAAAGGAAAGCAGAGAAATCTAGACTCAAAGGGAAGAATGCAGAGACCTTAGTTCCAAAGAGAGCAGACAGCTTCTTATTTTGAACTCATCTACCCTGGGTGGGTCCTAGTAGTCCCCACTGTCCCACCTGTCCTGCCTTTGTATTCCCAAGATCACTGCTGTCCTCCAATGGCACCCAAGGCTAGGACTTCAGGACCCTGCCTACCTCTCCACCCCAAACTCTACCCTCTATTATCTGGAATGCCACAGCCAGCAGAATGAAGGCTCTTCTCCCTAGATTACTCCCAGGCATCTGTACCACCACAGGGTTTGATTATGCAACCTTGAAAGCCACCTACAACAATGGCTACTTGGAAGCTCCCCCTTTACCTTCCTTCCCTCTCCCCTTATTCCCTTCAATACTCTTAAGTATCCAGTGACACTGGGCTCTTTCTTGTTTCTCACAGGAAACTTTCCATATACTGATCTTACATTTTTCCCAGCCTCCTCTACCTTTTTCCCCAGCCTTCACTGATGTCCCCTCTAATCTCTGCCTCCTGAGTTCACTGGATTCCTTCAGCTCTGAACTAAAATCTAATTTTTTCTGTCAAGTACAGGATGGGCAGGGAAGGGGAAGAAGAGAGGGAGACAATATGAATCAATAAATCTGGAAAAATTAGGCGTAAGTTTATTACAACAATTATAAAAATAATACATAAAAATAAAATCTCATCTTCTGCAAGAAGCCTTTATGGATCCACCTTCTTTTGATTTCCTACAACTTGTCTTACACATATTGAAAGGAAAATTGTTTCACTGCCTTTATATTATTGATCATGAAAGAAGTGATCACATATAATCCTTTACATTATGAAATGCAATTACAATTTTTAAGAATTAGACCCAGTGATTCCAGTTATGGTGTATAAGGTATCAATTATAATAGGAGAATATTGGTCATACTATTGGGAGGGATGGAGTTTGGTGTATTAAAATGTTGTAATCAATTAATATGTAATCAATTAAAAAATATTGAAGACTTCTGTTGGAAGAATAAAAAACTTTAGACCTAGGTGGTTTTCTAGGGAAGCTAAAACCCAAGCAGAAGGAGCTGGGTTCACTGGGAATGCTGAGTGTCCAGCTGGCCTGAGGAGATCTGATTTCTGTCTACATTCCAAAGTAAAACTTTAAACAGGTAACTAATAAGATTCTTTTACCTTTTAAAAACTCTCAAACCTTAATTCACTTTGTTCAAAATCCAAACAATGCCTAAAGGACCAGTGTGAATGTTCTTAACTCTTGCATCTACTTTTTCTTTGATAGAAAATGTCTACAATAAGAGCAAGTAGACAATGAAATGCATGATACAGTCAATAATCAAACATGTTCTACTAGGAACAATTCACTGTTGTCTATATAGAATACGGAGTTACTGAAGTGTAATTGCACCCCACCCACACCTTTGTGTTAACTGTTTTTTAAAAATTTTTTTTTGTTTTTACTTTTTTTTTAAAACTGCAATATAATTACTTTCTTATAACTTAATTCATTTGTGGAATCACTGACCCTGGGGATGGAGAAATCGATTCCCTAGGGAATGTTGCTATTTATATTTCTATCTATGAGGTTAGAAGCCTAATTGCATCTCTTAGTCCTCTAATAAATTAAATTATTCGTCATTATTGTGGTTGCCATTATAAAATCAATTCTCAAGTCAGGAGTCTGCCAGTAGCTCTCAACAACATACTGTTAATTTTTTAAAATGGAGATATAGGGGAAAAAAGAAATGTAGGAAGGGGACAGAAAATCTCCCTATCTAGGAAAAATACCCTAAACTGAATAGGGAAGCCCAGCCAAGTCACAAGAGCCCTTGGGGGTTGGGGGAGGAGAGTGCACTCTGCCCCACACTTTTTATCCTCCATGCCTTTACGTCCCACAAAATTCACATTCCCAAAAACAGGGTCGGGGCTTGGACAAACTTAGGGAGTGGTTTCTATCATCACACTCCTAAAAGAATTGAAAAGAATATTGAGAAAGCAACAGGTTACATAATCCTGTTAAGTTCAAGGTTCTAATCCAGGGGTCCCCAAACTTTTTACCTAGGGGGCCAGTTCACTGTCTCTCACACAGTTGGAGGGACAGATTATTAAAAAGAAACTATGAACAAATCCCTTTGCACACTGTACATATCTCAAAGTAAAAAGTACAAAACGGGAAAAAATACAATATTTAAAGTAGAAAACAAGTAAATTTCAATCAACAAACTGACCAGTATTTCAATGGGAACTATGGGCCTGCTTTTGTCTAATGAGATGGTCTATGTCTGGTTCCATATTTGTCACTGCTAGCCTTAACAAGTGTGAATTTTAAAATTACTCAACCCTATTCAGACCATTCTTTAGAAGATGGGATTTAGCTATTTCCTGATAAATAACAATAGAGATACTTGGAATAACAGAATCAGGTCTTGGAAACTACAATCTCCACCCTACTCAGGGTAACAAGATCAGGAAGGGCTGCAGCAAAACTCAAGATTTAATTATTTGAGAATATGGCCCTCAACAGACATGTGCAAAAAGGACAGACCTCTGGGCAGTCCTAGGTCAAGCTAGAGCCACCATTGGCACATGTGAGAGACAGGAAGTGAGGTAAAGGACAGCTCAGGAGTTCTGGGGACTACCTGTGTGAAGGGAAGAAGGTGGTTGTTGGAGCCTGGTGCTTGGAGTAGAGGAGCCCACAGACTGTTTCTCCATTTTGGTCACGTGAGTGATAGGAACTGATCTCTTTTCTTTGCCTCGGCTATCCAGGGTCTTGAGCCTTTGGCTCAGCCTAAGCAGAGTGGGTATTTAAGCCCTATTTCCTTCTCTCCCTTTTCCCTCTCTCTCTCTTTCCCTCTAATACTTTTCTTCCTCCTGTTTGTAATTAAAACACCATAAAAAGTTTGATGGCTGACTTGAGTTTTCATTTAGGAATTACATAGCTGAATTCCTTAGCGACCTTAAATTAATATATATCAGTCTTTTAAAGTGATTTCCATATCACACAAGTGATGCAAGTGTGCATAAGTTAAGTCAAGATCTGGTTAGAGATTTAGGATGTTTCATTCTGGAAAAAGTCTGTTCACAGACACAAATGCTGCCAAAGATGGTGCCATTTTGAGTGCATGGCTCCTGAGATTAGGATATGTCTCAGAGGGGAAAGAAGCATAGGAATCAGGCAAGCTGCTTGACTTGAATGCATCTTTCAGAGTCACAATTCTGCAGTTCAGCCAGTTCCATTTGGTAAATTGTACCCACATTTTCAATGTCAATAGAAAATGGGTTATGGAAAAGCTGTATGTCCTGCTCATGGAGATGAAGCTCTTTAAAGCTGAATTGGAACTCCTTTTCCAACTTTTCCAGTGAATCCAAACATGTTTCTTTTGGGAATGCAATCAAGGGTTTTTCTGCTAACAGATTTTGAGTTAAGGGGAGATGGCAGAAATTTTTCTCCTTAACTTATTTGGTAAGGAAGCCTAATTATACTTCAAAAGCTCTCATATGTGATTGCATACCACAGATGAGCTTCCCTTTTCCTTGAAGTTGCACATTGAAACTGTTGAGTAGTGACTTCCGGTCAAGATGGCGGTTTAGAAGCAGCAAAAGTTCAGACCTCTGAAAACCCTTCCTTGCTGATCACAAACTGAATGCTCCTAGGGGACTGAAATTCAAACTTAACAACAGGACAGAGCCGGGGAACCCTCCTTCTGGACTCAAATCAAAAGGTATGCCCCCCCCCACAAAAGCCAGAATCCTAGAACACTCGGGTCTAAGGGGACGGCAGAAGGAAGGTCCCAGGACTCCCCCCACCCCCGAACCCAGAGTGCTGAGCCTGCAGCAGCAGCAGGAACTTCAGGGCCGGGAAAAGTGCTGTTCCGAACGGTACACCTTGAAAGCAACCTGGGCCAGTCTCAGGGCGTCCAACACATCTGGAAGGGAAGCAGCCTGAGAGAGACGGGGGAGCCTGTAGCCCCCTGGATGGGTACTTCCATCAGTCTCACAGTAGGTTTTTGCCTCGGGGCTCATCCAGACCAACCCAGCTGAAGGTAAATCCCATCAAGAGCCCTCAGAGCTCAAGGAAGCCAGGACCCCTCCTCCCTTAGAATGCAGGGCCCTCTGAAAGGACAGGAACCTCAGGGCCGGCAAAGGCACTGAGGTACGTTGTGGACAGTGCTGTGCCAGGCTTGGAGCATGGAAGTAAGGCAGCGGAGAAGAAACTGGAGGGAACTGAGAGAAGTAACACCCGAAATGCCGGCAGGCAGGGGAGGGCAGACCCTGGGTTTCCCCAGGAAGACAGTGCAGCTGAGGAGAACAGACAATTTGCCTGGGACTAAAGCCTCAGACCATCAGACAGATTCAATAAGAGCCAGTCTTCCTCACTCAGATTTCTGACTAGAAAGGGGAAGAAAAGCCATAGAGATGGCAAACAGTACAGAAATGCAAAAGCCTTCAAACACCAAAAAAAAACAAGAAGAAGGGGGTGACTTTGGACACATTTTATGGAGCAAAAATACAAAATACAGAGGAAATCGAAGAGGAAACACAAAGAAATGCTCCAAAACCTTCCAAAGGAAATGGAAATTCTCCACAAACTCTTGAAGAATTTAAATTGGAAATTATCAAAAAGATGGAATCCTTCTGTCAGGAAAAATGGTAAACAATAAATGCAAAAGGAACTCAGCAATCTGAGAGACCAAAATATGCAAATGCAGAAACAGCTCGAAGCCTCAAAAAACAGGTCAGACCAAACTGAAAAGGAAAACCAGTCTTTAAAGGTCAGAATCAGGCAACTGGAAGACAATTGTGAATCTTAAAATTTCTCAGACTTGTGAATGTTAAAAGTTCTCAGACCCTACTTCATAAGGTTTGGTTAAGACCATTCCCCATTTAGACAATGAAGGGACTTAGATCAGGAATGTGAGACCTCTACTCCACCCCTACTTAAGCATACTTTAGGGGAAGAAACTCCTTGCTGAACAATGAAAGATACTTAAACCCATACTTATAGTAAGACAAAAGTTCTTAAGCTGTGCCTATTTTTAAATCTAATACAAAAGGGTGCTAAGTACCTATAAAGGTCAGGCAACTTGTGAATTTACAAGGAGCAAAAAGGTTAAGTTCCCAGAGATTTTTTCAGGTATGAACTTAATCAAAAGTTTAAGCCTACTTTGGTGTGAATTACGAATGGTCTGTCCTTTGGAAAACGTCTACTGTGATTGGTAGATGTGAGAACTTAGGGGAGGTGACATAGGAGAAAATTCCCTTTAAAAGGAGAGGAAAAGCTGCCTTGAAGGAAGGTCAGAAGAATCTCTCTCTGGAGATAGAGCTGGCTAAACTGGTTTCTCTCTGAACACTAAAATTTTGCTTGGGACAAATCTTGTGGTGAATGGATTGAAGACTGACTGATCTCTCTCTCTTAAGGCTGGCCAACGCTGGCCTCACTTCTTTTCTCATTATTTCCTCCCTCCCTCCCTCCCTCCCTCCCTCCCTCCCTCCCTCCCTCCCTCCCTCCCTCCCTCCCTCCCTCTCTCTCTCTCTCTCTCTCTCTCTCTCTCTCTCTCTCTCTCTCTCTCTCTCTCTCTCTCTCTCTCTCTCTCTCTCTCTTCATTAATTCCTCATTTGTATTAATTAAAATCTCTATAAAACCCTCTGACCTGGGTAGATAAGTGGATTGAGAGCCAGGCCTAGAGACGAGAGGTCCTAGGTTCAAATCTGACCTCAGACAATTCCCAGCTGTGTGACCCTGGGCAAGTCACTTGACCTCCATTGCCTAGCCCTTACCACTCTTCTGCCTTGGAGCCAATACACAGTATTGACTCCAAGATGGAAGGTAAGGGTTTTAAAAAAAAAAAAAACAGCTGACTTGGGTACATTTAATATTTTGGAATTTTTCCCTGGCGACCACCTTATATTTGATTTAAAACAAGACACTGTCTTGAAACCATATTTCTGCAGTCACAATTTAAACAAACCACTCTTTTATCTGTAACATTTTAAGTCAACCACTATTTTATTTATTACACAATGATCTTGCAAAAGAACAAGAATTAATAAAGCAAAGCCAAAAGACTAAAGAATTAGAAGATAACATAAAATATCTCACTGACAAAGTGACAGACCCGGAAAACAGAGGAAGGAGAGACAATCTGAGAATCATTGGTCTACCAGAAAAGCCAGAAATAAACAGTAATCTTGATATCATAATACATGGTATCATCAAAGAAAACTGCCCAGAGATTCTAGAACAAGGGGACAAAATATGTATTGAAAGAGTTCACAGAATACCCTCTACACTAAATCCCCAAAAGACAACTCCCAGGAATGTAATTGCCAAATTCCAAAGCTTCCAAGTAAATGAAAAAATCTTACAAGAAGCCAGAAAAAAAACAATTTAGATATAAAGGAACACCAATCAGGGTCACACAGGACCTAGCAATTTCCACTCTGAAAGACTGTAAGGTATGGAACATGATATTCAGAAAAGCAAGAGAGCTGGGTCTTCAACCAAGAATGAGCTATCCATCAAAACTGACTATATACTTCCAGGTGAAAGTATGGGCATTCAACAAAATACAAGATTTCCAAGTGTTTGTAAATAAAAGACCAGAGCTCTGTGAAAAGTTTGACATTAAAACACAAAGACCAAGAGAAACATGGAAAGGTAAATATGAAGGAAAGGGAAAAGGAGAAAAATGTTATCTTTTTCTTTTATTCAAATTCTGTTCTAGAAGGACTACATTTATATCAAATTATATATATATATATTAATACGTGGGGAAATTTTAATGTGTAACTCAAAAATTGTATACATAATTAGAGTAGTAAGAAGAATCACGCATAGGGAAAGTTTGGGGCATCAAGATGATGTGGAGAAAGGGGGGAATGAAAGAAAAAGGGAGGGGAAATTGTTGATGGTACTAAGATATACTCCAAGAAATGGGGGGGGGGGATAAAAAACTAAATAGTATAATCTTTCTCACACAAAGATACACATGGGAAGGGGAGGGGAAGAATTCTATAAGAAGGAGAGGAAGAGAGTTTTTACTTAAACCTTACTTTCAGTGAAATCAACTCTGAGAGGGAAGAGCATCCAGATCCATTGGGATCTTGAATTTTATCTTATCCAACAGGGTAAGGGAGAAGGGAAAACCAAGGGGGGGGAGGGAGGAGGGAGCACAAAAAGGGAGGGAAGGAGAGGAGGGAGGGGAAGGGAACAAAAAGGGAAGGGCTAGAAAGGGTAACATATCAAGGGAGGGGACTAGGGGGACTGATTTAAAGTAAATCACTGGCTTAAAAGGTTATAGCTAAAGAAGAAAGGTCAGAATTAGGGGAGGATATCAGAATGCCAGAGAGTGCACAAGTGACAATCATAACTTTGAACGTGAATGGGATGAACTTATCCATAAAATGTAGACGAATAGCAGAATGGATTAGAATCCAAAACTCTACCATATGTTGTCTTCAAGAAACACACATGAGGCGGATAGACGCTCACAAGGTCAGAATTAAAGGATGGAGTAAGACCTTCTGGGCCTCAGCTGATAGAAAGAAGGCAGGAGTTGCAATAATGATATCTGACAAAGCCAAAGCAAAAATAGACCTGATTAAAAGGGATAGGGAATGTAAATATATTTTGTTAAAAGGAACTATAGATAATGAAGAAATATCACTAATCAACATGTATGCACCAAATAGTATAGCACCCAAATTTCTAATGGAGAAACTAGGAGAATTGAAGGAGGAAATAGACAGTAAAACCATATTGGTGGGAGATTTGAAACAACCACTATCAAATTTAGATAAATCAAATCAAAAAATATATAAGAAAGAGGTAAAAGAAGTGAATGAAATCTTAGAAAAATTAGAGTTAATAAACATATAGAGAAAAATAAATAGGGACAAAAAGGAATACTCCTTCTTCTCAGCACCACATGGCACATTGACAAAGATTGATCATAAACTAGGTCACAGAAACATGGCATGCAAATGCATAAAAGCAGAAATAATAAATGCAGCCTTTTCGGATCATAAGGCAATAAAAATAATGATCAGTAAGGGTACATGGAGAACCATATCAAAAAATAATTGGAAATTAAATAATATGATACTCCAAAGTTGGTTAGTTAGAGAACAAATCATAGAAACAATTAATCATTTCATCGAGGAAAATGACAATGGTGAGACATCCTTTCAAACCTTATGGGATGCAGCCAAAACAGGAATCAGAGGAAAATTCATAACCCTGAATGCATATATTAACAAACTAGGGAGGGCAAAGATCAATGAATTGGAAATGCAAATAAAAAAACTTGAAAGCGAACAAATTAAAACCCCCCAGAAGAATACCAAACTAGAGATCCTAAAAATTAAAGGAGAAATTAATAAAATTGAAAGTGACAGAACTATTAAACTAATAAATAAGACTAGAAGCTGGTACTTTGAAAAAACAAACAAAATAGACAAAGTACTGGTCAATCTAATTAAAAATATGAAAGAAGAAAAGCAAATTAACAGCATCAAAGATGAAAAGGGGACATCACCTCCAATGAAGAGGAAATTAAGACAATCATTAAAAACTACTTTGCCCAATTATATGGCAATAAATATATGAATCTAGGCGATATGGATGAATATTTACAAAAATATAAACTGCCTAGACTAACAGAAGAAGAAATAGAATTCTTAAATAATCCCATATCAGAAAATGAAATCCAACAAGCCATCAAAGAACTCCCTAAGAAAAAATCCCTAGGGCCTGATGGATTCACAAGTGAATTCTATCAAACATTCAAAGAACAGCTAACCCCAATACTATACAAACTATTTGACATAATAAGCAAAGAAGGAGTTCTACCAAATTCCTTTTATGACACAAACATGGTACTAATTCCAAAGCCAGGCAGGCCAAAAACAGAGAAAGCAAATTATAGACCAATCTCCCTAATAAATATAGATGCAAAAATCTTAAATAGAATACTAGCAAAAAGTCTCCAGCAAGTGATCAGAAGGGTCATTCACCATGATCAAGTAGGATTTATACCAGGGATGTGGGGCTGGTTCAACATTAGGAAACCTGGTAGTTGTCTCTCGGTAACCGAGGATGACGACTGTCTTTGTGCGTTTTTGTGCACAAAGACACTTGTGCATGAAGATTTAAGTGGAAAAGTCGATGCACAGAGACAATCCCACTCTCTCGGCGTTGGAAGCCTGGGTCCAGTGGCACGAAAAGTCGTTACACCTGGAGACTTCCTCAGCTGCATTGGATGGCCGTGTTGTCCTCTGGGCTCCAACACGCCCTAAGCACTCCACAGTGCCTTGCTGCATCGCCATCTCAGCCATTGAACCTTCTCGTTGGTTTCTTTCACCTGTTCCACCAAAGCAGTCTTCTACATGCTGGGTAAGCAAAGCCATAGTTCACCAGGGGTCAGCGACGACCCAATGGCTACCCTCACAAGGTTTAGCCGGCTTGTCAAAGCTGTTGCCCGGGGTGTGGCCGCTGCCGCATTGCAAGCAGCTACTGGGAGCCACAAGTGAGAGCTGGGTGTCAGGTGGGGATCAGAGGCTGGAGAGCTGCCCTAGAAGGGCACAACAAGCCCTCCATACCAAAGATATTACTCCTCCCTGAGCACCCCATACCTAGTAGCTCCCTAAAACAATCAAGTCCTTTTCCTAAAGAAATGTGAGCTTCTTAATTATGATAATATGAATTCTATCAGAGGAAAATTAGGAGGGAGTCCTATGGTGCTAAGGAGCTTGGATTTTCTTGGAATCAAATTCCTTGTGCTTTTCTAGAGTTTAAAGCAAAATCCTGGATTTTGCCTAGGTGGCCAATGTACCACCAAGAATTTCTGTAGCCTGGGACTATAAAACTAAAGAAGCATTGGCTCAAGTGATTGCTCTAGTTTAATGTATGCATTTTCAAATATTGTCTGCAGAGAGCCTCTGACAGCTGCCTTAATTTAAATGTTAATGTCATATTTTTTTCACCATCCCTTTAGCCTAACCTTATCCCCATCTCTGTCCCTGACATCTTCATGAACCATATTGTTACCCCAGAAGGATCAAAAGTCCAGTCTTGTAAACAATGATAGGCAGTTCAGGACAACTACCCTTATCTGCCAATGGGAAGTTAGATCAGGCAACTTGAGGGATACTCAGATTACATCTCCATAGAAATGTGGCCCCAGATCTGAGGAAACTGGGTTCCTGTTTGGCTCAGAAGCAAACATTTAGCTGATTGTGGAGTCCAACAATATTCAGTTCTGAATAAGCATACATACTGTTTTAGTTTTTAAGTCCCACACAACTTGGAAGAATAAATAATGTGGTTGGGGCCACTTTTCTTATGGCAGCCACAGGGGTCACTGACCCAAATTGATGTCCCTCTCCACCCACCTCCCTCTCCTCTCCCAATTCTCTTCCCCTACTCAGAGTCAAAGGAAGAGAATGTGAGTATCCCTTAACATCTATATTAACCTTTTCCTAGGGCTGAGAGGCAGCCAAATCTGGGCCAGTGTTTACAGTAGAATTATAAATCACATCCCATGCCCCATCCCACTGACTCCAAGACAGACTGTTTCCCAAATGTAAACAAGGATGACAAACTGAAGTGGCAATAATGATCTCCAGCACCCTGCCATAGTCATGTGGGCAGCTGCTGGTTTCTGTACTTTGGAAGCAAGATTGAGGACTTTTTTCTTATTTATCCCAAACCTGAAATCCACTTGGTCAACACAGCAGGAAATGATTAAAATGAAACTCAATGACACGCTTAAAATGAAACAGAACAAAATACTAAAGGGGAAAATCAAGTAAACATTTCTTTAATCAGTAAGGAGCCCTTGGGTGCCACTGGCATTCTATTCATTAATGCTAGGAACACCTGTTCCCATAGCACCATGGAACTGATAGTGCTGAGGCTCATGAAACAGGGGAGAACAAACTGTCCTTCCCTAGCCTCCCCATCACTGTATGGTTACAAGACAAGGAGCTGGCAGGATTCTGATCCAGCCCCATGTAACTTCTCCAGACTAGACAGGGTCTTAGGCTCTTCTCTTCCTCCTCTTCACCTTGCTTGTACTTGAAAACCTTAAAATTCCTTAGACTTATAAATGTTGGAAATTTCACCATTGGGAAATTTCATACTTGGAAAATTTCTTACTGATAGTCTATTGGAATGTGAACCCCATTGGCATGGGAGGTTCCTCCTCCTCCCTTCTTAAGATTACTTTAGGACAGAAACCTTTTGCTGAACAATGGAAAGGACTTTGACCTATGCTTAAGCATAGAACAGGAATTTCTTTGAGTCATGATTGATTTTAGAATTGATACAATGGAGATACTTGGAATCAATCTCCACCCTACTCAGTCCTAACAGGATTGAGGAAGGGCTGCAGCATAGATCAAAATTTAATTATTCCAATCTCTACCCTACTCAGGTTAACAGGATTTAGGAAGGGCTGTAGCAAAGGATCAAAGATTTAATTATTTGAGAATATGACCTTCAACATACATGTGCAAAGCCAGAGACCTCTGGGTGGTCCTGGGTTAAGCTAGAGCCTCCATTGGCACAGGGAAATTGATGGACAGTGATTGGTAGATGTGAGAACTGAGGGGAGGCAACTTGGATGGTTTCCTTAAAGAGAGAGGGGTTGAGTGGAGGAGTGGTCTGAGTGGTTGGAGTGTGCTCTGAGAAGCTTGCTCTGAAGGAAGCTGAAGGTGGGGGGGCTTTGAGACTGTTTCTCCATTTTGGTCACGTGAGTAATAGGGACTGATCTCATTTCTTTGCCCCAGCTATCTAAGGGCTTGGGCCTTTTTGGCCCAGCCTAAACAGAGGGGGTATTTAAGCCCTATTCCCTTCTCTCCCCTTTCTCTCTCTCTCTATCTCTAATTCCTTTCTTCCTCCTGTTTGTAATTAAACTCTATAAAAGGCTGACGGCTGACTTGAGTTTTCATTTAGGAATTACATAGCTGAATTCCTTGGCGACCTTAAATTAATATATATCAGTCTTTTAAAGTGATTTCCTTGTCACATACTGAAGCAGACCCTGAATAGGTCACATCCCAGTCCCCAGTGGAAAAATCGGGCTTTCCTTGTTTTGGAATGTTTCTTTAGAAGAGGCAGTGTCTGGAATTATACTGTTAAAGAAAGGGGTAAAAGAGTAAAACAAAAAGGTATTGTCGCTTGAAAATAGAGGATGCTCCCTTTCTGCACCCTGCTTCAGTACAATATTAGGAAAACCATCCACATAACTGACCATATCAACAAGCAAACCAACAAAAATCGCATGATTATTTCAATAGATGCAGAAAAAGCCTTTGATAAATACAATACCCATTCCTATTAAAAACACTAGAAAGCATAGGAATAGAAGGGTCATTCTTAAAATTATTAACAGTATATATCTAAAACCATCAGCTAATATCATCTGCAATGGGGATAAACTAGATGCATTCCCAATAAGATCAGGAATGAAACAAGGATGGCCATTATCACCTCTATTATTTGACATTTTACTAGAAACACTAGCAGTAGCAATTAGAGAAGAAAAAGAAATTAAAGACATTAAAATAGGCAAGGAGGAGATCAAGTTATCGTTCTTTGCGGATGACATGATGGTCTACTTAAAGAATCCTAGAGATACAACCAAGAAGCTAATAGAAATAATCAACAACTTTAGCAAAGTTGCAGGATACAAAATAAACCCGCATTAAGTCATCAGCATTTCTATATATTTCCAACACAGCTCAGAAGCAAGAATTAGAAAGAGAAATCACATTCAGGATTCAGGGGAGGAAAAGAAAATGATCTTTGTCTCCAATGAATAATGTTTGGAAATGACCAAAAAAATAATGTTAAAAAAAAAAGAAACAAACTGTTGAGTAGCTGTTACATGTCAGGAAGGTGAGGTGTCATTTCCATTCTGCATCATTGAGCTCTGGTACTTCTTTGTTTTTTGAAAGCATAAAAGCAGTAATCTGTGGAAGTTTGGGGACCCCTTAGATTATAATCTAATCAGATAAGGAAAGATCTAAAGTTTCTGAATGTTAAGTGCACTCTAAGTTCCTGGTAGTTTAATTATATTTGAAAAGCAAATGGCCCTCACCCATAATTCCCATCTTTTTCTTCTACTAAAAACATACCTTTTCCTGTCTGTGCCCTCACCTGATCTCACCCCAAACTTCTTCCAAAGCCTCTTTGGCAGGGCAGACTGACCTGTCCAAACTTCAGAACCTGGAGGTCAGGAGCACAGACTGTCCTTGGGCCCTCCCTGGAATGGGGGGACACAGGGGCATTCTCCTCTGATGTCCCACTAGAGAGTGGATGAAGAAATGACTACACTTGGGTCTGTCTGTCTGGAACCTGGACTGGCACATCAAGCAGGGGCTACAGAGTCCCTGGAAATCCCCAGAACACAGTGAGGAATTGTGGGTGACCTTTGAGGTCACACTGACAGCAAGCAGTGATGGCGCCCCTGGAAGTTTGGGAAAGACAGAGGTCTAAGTTCTCCTGGATTCCACCTTTGTGGAGCTTGGTCAGGATAGGGATGGACTGTACTCACCTGGGAAGGGGGCCTCTGGGTGCTGGGGGCCATTCCCTCTGGCTCTAGACTTTCTGCTTCAGCCAGATTGTGGTGCTTCAGGGGGTGGGAGTCCCAAGGTGGGAAGACTTCTTCCTTGTGCACCTGTGGGGAATTACGGGGGAGGGGGCTCAGAGGGGCTCCCAGGGCCCTTCCCCTGGCCTCAGAGGAGACTCTCCCCACAGGAGGGGACAGGGAGCTTCAGGCTGGGAAAGGACCTTGGACTGGACTGGACAAAGATTCCCCAGCTTCTCTGATGACATCTTCGGCTTCATTCCATTCAGAAGCTGCATTGGGTGCACAGAGTGGATCGAGGGAGACTCCTAGGAGGAGAGCTTACTGGTTAAGGGGGGGGAGGGGGACGCTGGACAGAGAGATGGGCAGCAGGTCCAGGTTGGGGAAAACGTGTTGGCATTTGTTCTGTGCCAGAGATCAGAGCTCCTTCCATGGCCTCTGGGCACGGGCACCCCCCACTCCAACCAGGCTCATGTTGGCTGCTTCTCCCTGTGCAAATACAAATCTGCTGCAGCTGAACTACTTTTACCCAGCACCCTTTGGAGTGACGTCCTCATTTTGCACAGGGAGGGGAGCTTGGAAGGTCAATGAGGCTGAGCCCCACACTGCACAGCTCTCAGGGAGCTTGGGGGTTTTCAGCAGAGCTCGCTGGTGTGGGTGTCACTGGCTCTGCTCACTTGGCCGAATTAACCCTTTTCTTCCTCACTTTATTGTGATTAAATCCTACGTGATACATACTTGGAGTATTTCTTCCCCTTTAATCTCACATCCCCTTGGCAGGTTCGGACCTGAAGGTCCCCCGTGGGGAAAAGGCCCGAAACAGCCTCGCCCCCAGCCTGTGACTGCACCCCTTCCCCAGCCGCCCCCAGACTCCGGGGCCGGGGAGGGAGTCGGGGATTGGGGCACAATGTTCTCCTCCGGGGGAGGGCAAAGCCCCGCCGAGGCTCCTGGACCGGACAGAGCCGCCCCCGCCCCACACGGGCACTTCCGTGTTCGTCCCTTTCGGATAGTCCTTTGAAACGGTGGATAGACGCAGACGCGGACCTCCCCTTCCCCCCCCCCCGCCACACCGCCCCGGCCCATCCTCCCTTGTTGCACGGGAGGAGCACCTTCCCTCTTCCCAGGCCTCCCAGCCAATCCCAGGCTATTACCACTTTCTGGTCCACACGGATCTTCCCGCTCTCAAGAGAGACGGAGCAGGGAGCCCGGGCTACTGCGCCTGTGCACTGGCTCCCTCCCCTCCCCTTCTAAAGGAGGAAACGCCAAAGAACCTCGGAAGTGAGCACTACAGAAACTAAGACGGCCTTGATTTAGATTCCCAGCACGCCCTGGGACCGCACTGGGGGGAGGCACTTGGGTCGTCATGTCCCGGCATTCTGGGAAATGGAGTCTTCCTCAATGGGAGGGCCCAGGCTTGAAGGAAGTCATTACACAGGCATTCTGGGAAATGGAGTCCTTCCTGTGCCCTCTAGGCTTGGAGCCCTGGTGGAGGAGGATACTTACAGGAATTGTTCCCCAGCTTGGTTGCTGCAGCCTTCTTCCCCTCCCCCGTTTCCCCTTCCAGCCCTGCCCTGCATCTTCTTCTCTAGCCTGGAAGCTGCCTCAGTGTAGAGCCTGTCACACAGCAGGTGTCTAATAAATGGTGATTGATTGATTGACTGATCCCTCAATGGAGTGATCCCCACAGCCTGGGGAGGGGCTGCTAGGATGCCCCCTTCTGACAGAGAAGGAAACTGAGGCACAGGGCAGCAGCTAACCCTCCAGGGCCCAGTCCCAAGATCCCCCTCCCACAGCTTCCCCTCCTCTAGGGATCTTTCTCAGCATCCTGTTGCTCCTTCTGCTTTGGGGGTGTCTTTGGGCTCCCCAAAGGAGGGGCCAACCCTGTCCCCAGAGGAGGAATTGGGGGACTTGGGGCTGACCTCCTGCTCCTGGAACCCTAAAAACCTGGGCTCAAACCTGGCCTCAGACACTTCCCAGATGGGGGGAGCCTGGCCAAGGCCCTTCTCCAGTCTTTACCTCAGTTTCCCCCATTGTGAGATCCACACAATAAGAGCCTGATGCAGGGGCTCTATCAAAGGGGGTCTAGAGAGGGTCTGGGGGAAACAGAGCTGCTTCCTCCTGGTCTCCTGGGCCTCTGGGCCAGCTGAAGAGGGTCTCCTCAAGCACCACCGCCAGCCCACAAGGTCCAAAAACCCTTCAGAGGCTGGGGGAGGCCCAGGAACTCCCTCCTGCCTTTGAGGAGGCCACAGAAGGTAGCAGCACCTGCTGAGCCCAGCCTTGGCACCCTGATGGACAGACTGGGATGTTTGTGTGTCTGTCTGTAGGGCTGCTGGGCTCAGGCTGTTCAGGTCTGTCTGACTCTTCCCCCCCTGCACCCCCCCCCTTTGGGGCTTTCTGGACAGAGATTTGTCCTCTCCTTATGCAGTCTATATGACAGGGGAGGAAACTGAGGCAAGCAGGGTCAGGTGACTTGTCCAGGGTCCTGCAGGGGTGATCTCCGGCCTCCCTGACTCCAGGCACTGAGGAGCTAAAGACCCTGGAAGGGTGTCTCTCCCTGGACAAGTCTTCCTTTTCTGGCCTCAGGGCTGGGGCTGCTGCTCTGAATTCCTCTCTGCTGTCTCTGGGGCTCAAGAGGACAGAATACATAGGCCTGGGATGGGAGGTAGGGGGGAGAACAGGCCCTTCCCTGAACTCCAGACTCTCCTTCCAGGCTTTGGGCCTTTCCAGTTTGAGCTGGGAGGGAACCCTAAAGGGAGGCCAGAGGGGGAGGCCTCCAGGGAGGTGGCTGGGCCTGCCCTCAGGGGAGGCAGCAGGGAGGGCCCAGCTGGGAGATGAATTAACTCTGAACAGGAGGAGGCCTGGCCTCCATCTCTGCCTCCTTCTCTTGGGCCTCAGGGGCCTCCCCCATCCTTCCCCAGGGACCAGGAGGCAGAAGAGGCTTGCGGATCCCAGATGGGTTGAGGCCAGGTCGAGCCTCCTGACTCATGGGGGATAAGAGGAACAGACAGCTGTAACCCAAGAGGGAAGGCAGGGATGGCAGCCCAGAACCTTTAGGGTGTGCTGGGGGCCTGGAGGAGCTGGGCCTGGAGGAGACCTGCCTGGGGCATCACTGGCACACACTGGCCAAGAGGTGAGATGGGGAAAATGAGGCCTGAGAGATAGGGAGGCCAGGACCAGGGGGAGGGAGCAGCCTGGCTGGGATCTGCCTGACCCCCATAGCAGCCCAGCTGGCCTCCAGCAGCCACACAAGTCTCAGCTCCAAGGAGAGGCCCAGGAATGGGAGACCCAAGAATTTCTGCTTCCAGCCTGAACCCTGGGAGGGTCCTCCTAGGCCTGCCAGCCTCCAGGAGCCCAGGAGGAGCCCTTTCCTACAGGTACCCCAGGCCCAACCCCCAGAAGCCTGGCTCTTGCCCTCCCCCAGCAGGAAGCCTTTCCCCCTCGGGCCTCCTCTCAGGCCTTCAGACTCCCCATTGGAGGCCAGGCCTCCCCCAGCAGGGGCTTCCTGGCCTCCCCTCCTCCTCCTTGTCCCTGTCTCTCTCCAGCTCAAGACCTGCCTTCTCTGAGCTCTTCCCTTGCCATGTTCCTCTTCTTGTTTAAGCCTCCCCTTCTGTGTCACAGTCAGGACAGAGTCTGGACTCCAGAAGGGCTTTGATTTGTCATGGGCCCGATTTGAACCCAGAACCTCTGCTGTCCAGGCCAGGCCAGGCCAGATTCTATACACTGAGCCATCTGACTGAGCCATCTGGCTGCCCCCAGACTCAGCTTCTTTGCAAAGATTTTCTCCCACATCCTTCCTGTTTCTTCCAGTCCTTCCTATAACAGTTAATTTAGTTTCTAGTAATAAAAGTATTATATTTTAAAATGTTTATTAAAGATAATTAGAAATCAAGGATACAAAATAAACCACGTGCCTAAAGCTGATTAGCCCATTCACAGCCTACTGTAATATTTAAAATAGTTGGAGCCTTAAATTGTAATAATTAAAATAGTTGAAGGCTGTAAACTGTAGTGAGTTAAAATGGTGGAAGATATAAATTGTGAAAGATATAAGAAAGGGTGAGTAAATTTGACCACAGAAAATATGTTTCACTACAGTGTCTTGGTTTTTAAATCAAATATAAGGTGGTCCCCAGGGAATTATTCCCAATTATGAATATACCCAAGTCAATTGGGTTTTATAGAGATTTTAATTAACAATACAATGAGTAATCAAAGAAAGAGAGAGAGAGAGAAAAGGTATAAGTATGAAGGACCTTAAGCCAACATGGCCTAGACCTGAGTCTTAAGAGAGAGAGAATCAGTCAATTTTTTTATCACTCACCACCAGATTTGTCTTAAGCAAGGATATCTGGGGAACAGAGTTTCCCCAGAGGGAGTTCCAGCCAGAGTCAGCCTCCCAGGGGACTTCTTCTCAAGAGATCTTCAAAGGGCCTCCTCCAAAAGGATCTATCTCCAAGGATCCCTTGCTCAAGAGATTCCTTTTCTTATATAGGAGTTTTTTCCCCCCAAGTTCTTCCATCTACCAATCACCATAGATGCTTTCTAAAAGATAGCCCATCTGAATTCCAGCTAAGTCGACTAATCCCCTCAGTAAGTCTGAACCAGAGAAAACACAGCTGAGTCAACTAATCCCATCAAGAGAAAACCTGCCCAACCTTTTATAGGTACCTAGCATCCCATTGTATCAATTCTAAAAACAGGCATGGCTCAAAGAACTCCCTGCCTCATCATAAGCATGGGTCCAAGTACTTTCATTGTTTAGCAAGGAGTTTTCTCCCCTAAAGCAGTCTTAAGTATGGGTGAGTAGAGGTCCTCCCATTTCTGATCCTGGCGAGTTCTCACATCAAAATGGGGAATGTTCCCAGTAGTGAATTGTTCCAATGGAGGATTCCCCAATGTGGAAATTTTTAACATTCACAAGTCTGAGAAATTTCAAGATTTACACTACTTACTACATGTTGCAATCTCCTAGTAAAGGAAGAGAAAGAACCCAAAGTAGGCATTACAGCCAGTTTAAATACAAATTGTGATCTCACCCAGGTGGGGGACTCAGGTGAGTTTTTAGAGAATTCTGGGAAGTACCAAGAAATCTGGGGTTCAAATCTCCATTTTACATTAACCCCCTGAGGCCTGAGGAAGATTAGTCTCTTCGCTGGGGCTTGTAAACATACCAACTTTGGAATTACAATAATTTGAGGATAAGAGGAAAAGAGAACAAAACCAATGAAATATTAGTGCATTCTGTCCTACAGACTTGTGGGATTAGAATTTACTTAATTGGACCCTAATATAAGGGCCTGTGAAAAATTTATTCTTGCTTATTCAAAATTTTTTATACATAGATTTTTGATATTTTGATACTGATCTTGAATTCTTCTTTAAAACATATATATATACATATATATCAATTAAAAGAGTTTAATTTTCTTTCATTATTTTTTTCTTTTTCTTTTGTTTTTGTTTTTTTTTTAATTGACTCACACATCCCCATAACTAAAACCTTACATCCTCAGCTGGACTGGGTGTTTTTCAACACTTTCTTCAGGGGGGATTGTATTTTCATAAAATCCAAGATTTACAATTTTGTTCGAGAAAGATCTTCAGAGAAGCTTGCTAACTCATAAATCCCTAGAATGAACTGTTTGCAGAAAGATTCCTAAAGCCTTACACTACAGGAAGATCCAGAATGAACCATGGGGTGTGGTTGATTGAATTGAAGGTTGATTGAACATTTATTTTGAATGTACACTCTTATGCCAAAGGGGACTGCCCCCTAATTAGTTTTTGTCAATGTGCTCAGCAAAAACATTGGTTTTGCTGTCTCTCTCTCTTCTGTTTCCCCCTTATCTCTAACTATTGTAGTTTTCCTTCTAGAGGGTAAAATTTTGTATACACCAGCAGTTAGAAATTTTTGGGGTACAGGACACATGTTTAGTGATCAATTGGGGAGACTAGTCCCCCAATCATCATCAGGGGGTTGTGATTTTTAGATTTCCTCCATCTTACTTGGTCTAGCACCCAGGAATATGCACACCCACATTACATGGCATGTGCTAGCAATTGACAAATCAGAAACAACTGACTGCCCCCCCTGGGCTGTCTTAAGCCAAGCTTGAGCCACCATTGGCACATGTGAGATTCAGGAAGTGAGGTAGAGAACTGCCTTTGGAGTTCTCATCACTTCCTGTGGAGAGGGCTAAATGCCAGTTTGATCCTGGAGCTTGAACTTGGAGGAGCCCTGCAGACAGTTTTCCTTCAGATCAGTCATGTGATTGAAAAAGACTGACTCCCTTTTCTGCCTTGGTTCTCCAAGGCCTTAAACTCTCGCCTTGGCTCAGCCTGAGCAAGAGCGGTTTTGAGTTGAACTCCTCTCTCTCTCTCTCTCTCCCTCCCTCTCTCTCTCTCTCTCTCTCTCTCTCTCTCTCTCTCTCTCTCTCTCTCTCTCTCTCTCTCTCTCTCTCTCTCTCTCTCTCTCTCTCTCTCTCTCTCTCTCTCTCTCTCTCTCTCTCTCTCTCTCTCTCTCTCTCTCTCTCTCTCTCTCTCTCTCTCTCTTGATTTCTTCCTCCTGCTGTAATTAAATCACCATAAAACTCCATTCTGACTTGAGTGTTTCATTTAGGATTTTTATAATAAAATCCTTGGAGACCAATAATTATTATATTCAGTCTCAACCCCTAAATTTAACCCTAACAGTCCCTACCCCTGCAACCCCCCCCCAGTTGGGGATCCTGTATTCCCAGAAGGCTGGGCTTCCCCAACTTACCTCTCCTCCAACCAGAAACATCTCCACCCTGGGTCTGCCCCTATGCTAGCCTCCCTGTCCCCCTCTACAAGGAAGGGACCTTTCCCTGAGTCTTGTCAGAGCCAGTTCCAGTCCCCCAGGACTTTGTCTTCCAAAGGGGAATGGGGGGGCAGGGGAGGCACTTTAGGAGCACAACATCCTGGGGGGCTTCTTAGGACATGGATGGCCCCCCATCTTCCAAGGACTGGGGCATAGTGGGATTTGGTCTAAGGCCTTGTTAGCTCCATAGGAGAGGAAAGGGGGAGTCTGGGAGGAAGAAGAAGCCAGAATAATGGGTACATGAAAGTATGCAGACAAGGGGAAGTGCAGGAGAGAAACAGACTGGGCTAAGGATAGAGTCTCTGAGCAACGTCTTACCCGATGGTGACAACATTGTTTCAGCGAACCCCCAGTGGCATGTCTGTCCCTTGGGAACTTGCCTTCAAGAACCTCCCAGACGGACCAAGAAGCCATCAAGCACCCATGAAGCACCCTGAGAAGGAGGGACAGACAGAATCAAATCCAGAGTTCCCCATTGGCTCAGATGTGTCTTCCTGGTATCTCGTGGGGAGTCCAGCCCCTGGGCCCAAAGTCTCCTTCCCTAGCCTGCCTGGAAGCTCATCAGACACCTTCCCTTCCCTTTATTCCCCAAAGGGCAGAGAAGACCCTAAGGTCCTTAGTTCCTCAGAATGGTCATTCCCAATCCTGGTGCTTTTCCCCAGAGACATTGTTCCAGGGTCCCAGAGCTGTGTGTGATGGCCATAAGAAATCCGTCTCCCTGGTCCTGAGGTGCTGGTGGGGCACATGTAGATTTGGTCGGGAAGGGGGATGGGATGAGCTGGGGGCTCCTAAACTCTGTTATATTCTTTCCAACTACTTGGGCGGTTCTGTCTTTTTCAAGGTTCACCAATGGTTGGCAGCAGCTTCCAATGGAAGTATCCAGAGTGTGGGAGTCAAGGTTATTAAACCCAAAGTGACTCACCTAATTTGGGGTCTCTGCTTTGGACCAATGAAAATGGAGAAAAGTTCTTCATGGAATGAAACACTATGACTTGGGGTTCTTTTTCATAATCATTGTCAATGTGTGTGAAAACGCTTCTCATAGAACCTTGAGAACTTAAGCTCTGGATTTTTTCCAGGTATTGTTTATATTGCATTTCCCATATGTTTCCTAAATGAACATTTCTCTCCAGGACCCTTCAGTGCTTGCCGATTCAGGGGTGGCTGGTGATGTTTGAAGTTGTACTAACTGTTGTTCCCCCAAAGCTGGAAATGGAGGAGCTCGTTATCAGGGTCAGCATCTCCAGCAGGAGCCAAAGGAAAGGCCCAGGATTCCTCCTGTTAGGTTTTAGTGTTCTCCTTTACAATTCTGGCGTGGTGGATGGCGCAATATGGAACGTCAGCAGATAATCATCCCAATAACACCATACATTCTTCTTCTTTTTAATCCTTTTGACTTGAACGCTGTGATTTCACATTTTTGAAGCTACTGCTTATTCATTCAAGAGGATGTCCACCTCTTCTGGTTAACACACATTCATTCTGGAGCATGAGAAGCCCATTGGAGTTTGGTAAATGGCACACCTGCCTGGTTATTGCAAATGGACAGGAAGCATTTGGGGAAATATTTTGTGATGGACGCAGAAGGACCCTGAGCTTTTGCCCTGAACAACCAAAGTTCCTCTTGGATGCTGGCTACTGCCCTAGACCAAGAGAGATGTTTGGGCCGGGGCTGACTCTAATGCCATCTTTTCTTGGAGCCACTGGTGAGAGTAGAGTGAAAACCTAAGAAATGGGGATGGTCAGCCATGGCAATGGGAGTCCTCTGTTCTGATATAAAGCTCACCTTGAGCTTTTCCTTACTAATCCTGTGACGTCTTTGTGTTTTGTGGAAATCCTTATGGATTCTGCTTTGCTAAGAAGGGAAGCCACCCATTGCAGCCCAATCTTGGCAGAATATAATGGAAATTTCAGAAGTATAATCATCGCATAGAAAATGTTTTTGTTTTTAAAGATTATTAAGCCCTGATGACTACCTTTTTTGTGGTGGATTCCCTTTCTCTCTTCCTCTTTAAGTCTGGAAGATGGACTTGATTCAGCCTCTACCTTTGAGTATTCTTTTTATCTGATGGATGAAGACACTACACAGGTTGCTGCTGGAGAGGATTTTCTCCCCTAGAACTTCCCCTGGGACATCCTACACCTACCACCCCAGGCCTCCAGTAAATTAGTTAGTAAAATCTATTAAAGTTAATTTTCCTAGATTTCCTGTTGTTCATTTTGTTCTGTTGCAAGGAATTCATTCACAACCCCTAGAGCCCTAAGTATTACCTCAGTCATTTCCCAGGCAGCCGAAACCTAGACCAGGTTAACCTAAGGGAGTCCATGGAAGATAGAGGTACAAGGAACCTTACAGCCAAATGGGAAGGACTTCACCAAGTCTCCAAAGACTAGTGAACTGAGCCAAGTATCCTTTTTGCTCTCCCTTTCATTCCCTTTTACATTTCCCCCTGAACCAGCATTTGTAATTCCCCTATGAGTTCTGGTCCCTTTTAAGACTGGCAAAAAGCTCATCCTCTCTCTAACAAGAAGGGGAAAATTTCAACTTAGTTTTGCTTTATTTTGTTAGGAGGCTTAATGTAATCTCTGTCCATTTGAATATTTTCAACAGTTTCTAGAGCTCTTTTCTAAGTTTGTATAACTTATACGTTCAGAATTGTCGACTTGAAATCTGGAGACCCCAAATTTTAAAAACTAAAAAACCTTCACAATCAATATATATCCTCCCCCCCAAAAAAGTCCACTTTGGTCAGGACCAAATAGGTAGGCCTTACTCTGGATTTTAAGAGCACAGCTTCTCTAGGAGAAGGTGGCTGGTGTGTATCATCTTCAGACTTCTGGATTTTTCTTTAGCATCACATTAATCAAAATTCTAAAGTCTTTTAAAGTGGTTTTTCTCCATGAGGGTGTCATCTTATAAACTGTTCTCCAAATTCGGTTCACTTCACTTTCCAGCCTAAACTTTTCTTCTCAAAATGATTTTGCCATTTCTCATGACACATTTTTATTGCCAAATATACTATACATTGACCCCAACATGGTGATATCATTGGTCTTCTTCAAAAAACGAAGAACACACAACAACAATTCCATTCTATCAAAATTTGTTCAGCCATTCCCTGGCCCTTCTTAGTTTCTAATTTTTACCTACTATGAAAAGTGTGTTAAAATATGTGTGCACATATGGGTCCTTTTCCTCTTTAATCTCTTTGAGATAAAGGCCTAGTAGTAGCATAGTTAGGTCAAAGAATACACATAGTTTGAACCTTTTGGTGCAAGTCCCAAAGATTTTCTAAAACAGCTAAAAAAATCAAATGGAGAAGAATTATTTTGGACTATATATATTGATAGTGACGGTTTTATATTTTTTAAAAAACTGTTGTTTTGAGAGGGAGGGTGAAAGGGTGAAATAACAAACTGTAAAAAGCAATAAAAGGACCATAATATCACCACTGGCCACCAGAGGACACTAGGCTCTCATGTTTGGACAAGTCCCTGTCCCATTGCCCTGCAGCATTTCTTGTAAGCAAAATATATTACACAAAAAAAGCAAACAGAACTCTGGCTAAGCTCTGATTTTAAGCTTGGTGCTGATGTAGAAAAGGATATCAAAATATCAAAGGAAACATTTCAGTTTATGGTTTCGTCCCCTCTTCTCACATCTGGGCTATCTCCTTTCAGTCATAGTAGGTATTTAATAAATGTTTATGAAACTAAAGGAATGGCTGGTGTCAGACCTTCTAGAAACATTTTGATCCTGCCTCCTAGGTCTCCAAAGTAAGAGTGGGGGAGGATTTTGTGAAGAGTGAATCAAACTCTTTGTCTATCAATCAGCAACTTTTAAGTTAATCAATCAAAAACTGGACTGGGCTAACCTAGCCAGTGTGACAACTGATGGTGCACCTAGCATGATGGAGTCTAAAAAAAGAGTAATTGCTTGCATTAACCCAGAGATGGACAAACATAACCATTCTCATCCAATAGCCATACACTGCCTCATCCACCAAAAAGTGCTGCTATGTAGTAAATCACTGAAGTGGGGACTCTGTTATGAAAATTGGGGTATCTTGTATTAACTTCATTTGAGCTAAGCCACAGACAATTTCAGGAATTTCTGTCTGAGCTAAATGTTGCCCATGAAGATGTTCTGTACCATTCAGAAGTCTGGTGGCTGAGTTGAGGGAAAGTTTTGAAGCATTTCTGTGACTTACTTCCACAGATTACAGCTTTTATGCTTTCAAAAAGCAAAGAAGTATCAGAGCTCAATAATGCAGAATGGAAATGGCACCTCGCCTTTCTGACATATGTAACAGAGCTACTCAGCAGTTTCAATATGCAACTTCAAGGAAAAGGGAAGCTCATCGGTGATATGCAATCACATGTGAAAGCATTTGAAGTGAAATTAGGCCTCCTTATCAAACAAGTGAAGGAGGAAAATTTCTTCCATCTCCTCTTAACTCAAAATCTTTTAGCAGAAAAACCCTTGATTGCATTCCCCCCCCCAAAAGTGTTTGGATTTATGGGTTTTAAATTAATAATCAATAACTAAAGATTGTATTTTATAAAGTTTTATTAATAATAACTAAAGCGAAAGAACTGACTTCAGCCTGGTCGCAGGTGCAAAGGAGGAAGAGAGAGGAGTTACAGTCACTTAAATAAATTCACATAAAATGTGGGGATGCAGGAAAAGGAAAAAAGGATTCTGGCAATACAGAAAAGAACTTTGGGTAATGTAGTTTTGTTTAAGGGTTCAAGAATTTCTAACTATACATTATTCCCTGTGATCCTGCTGGGGAGACCAGTATCCCCAAAAGGATCATGGAAACATAACTAACTTATAAATTGCAATAATTTGTGGATAAAAGGGAAAAAAAGAACAAAACCAATGATTACTAAGTTGACAAGAAGCCAATTTTGGGGCAGTCCCTTTTGGCATAAGAGTATACATTCAAAACTAAAGCATTTTGATCCTCCATAGTTCAATTCACATCCCAACATTCACTTTGGATCTTCTGGTACATGTGGTCTATGCAAGCATCTATCTTCATGGTGCATTCTGGATTCTGGAAGGCAGCAAGTTTCTTATTCTAAAATTGCTCAAATTTAAATCAAAGTTCACAATAATAACTTGGGCCCCCTGAGGTGAATAATAACAAATACCTGGTTCACTCAGGGATGCATGGCTGTGTTATGAGGTATATGAATCAATTTGCAAAAGAAAATAAAAAACATGAAAAAATCCAAATAAAAGAGAAAAATAACTTGTGGGTGAAATACAAAATGTAAAAGTCTTTTGTCTAAGAAAATCTAAGTAAAGGAAAAACAAATCTATAACAGGTCCTTGAATCAGGGCCCAATTAAAATTATTTAAGCAATTGTGCATTTACCCAATTAGTAGCCAGGACTACAGAAAGTTTGCCACACTTTGAAAGCCAGAAAAGGGACTAGTTCATAGGAGCCAGGTAGGAGTGAAATTTGAGATACTTGGTAGAATGTGGGACAAGGAAGACCTACCTTTAACACATGTTAAACAGCCACAACCTCAAACCCCAAACACATTCAAGTCCTCTTGTCATGGCTCAAAATTTTCATTAACCCCATCAGGATTGGTTGGTCTCTTTGACCTTGTGCTCAATTGGCACTATCCAGCTTAGCTTTGTGCTTCTTTGGCCCTGTGCAATGGCTCTTTTTGTATTCTCTTGTCCTGGAATCAGACAGAATCATTAAGTAAAGTCCCATAAATTTTTTTAAACAGTCAAGGGCATTATTTTTATAGCCTAAAGCTTTTGGGGTATGCAATGACATTATTAGAACAAATGTATTTAAAACTTATATTACTACAAAAATTTTAAAAAAAATAAAGAAAATCTACTGTTGTGGTGAAAATTTTCACCTTTTAAGATTATTATAATATTGAACAATGGCCGCCAAGGAATTTACTTATAAAATTCCTAAAATGAAACACTCAAGACAGAATGGAGTTTATGGAGGTTTAATCACAATGGGAGTAGGGAAAAGGAGAAGGAGAGAAGGAGGGAGGAGAGAAGGGAAAGGGGTTACTCAACCTCTGACCAAGGCAGAGGGAGTTTAGGCCCAAAGGGCCAAGGTGGTAGGAATCAGTCCTTGACTCACGTGACCAATCTGAAGGGAAGCTGTCTGCAGGCCTCCTCTCTGTTCAAGCTCCTCACACGAACTGGCGTCTAGCCCTGTCCACAGGAAGTGAGCGAATTCCTGAGGCTGCTCTCTCCGTCACTTCCTGTGCCTCACACGTGCCAATGGTGGCTCAAGTTTGGTTTAGGACAGCCCAGGTGGGCAGTTAGTTATCAAGCTTCTTCTCTGAAGATTTATCTCAAACAAAATTTAAATCTTGGATTTGATGAAATACAATCCCCCCTTAAGAAAATAGGATGCAAGTTTTAGTTGTGGGGGTGTGTGAGTTAATCCAAAAGGAAAACAAAACAAAATGAAAATAAAAAGTTATTAGATGCATGTTATGATTATGAATTTGATATTCTCTTATCTTTTGATGTTTAAGTTTTCACAAGGGGTTTTATTGTTTTCTCTCTTTGATGTTCACATTAAGATATGTTGACTTTTTGAGGTTTCTTGGAGATAGAATGATGAAATAATGTATTTCGTTTAGTCATAGTTTTATTTTTTTAGTGAAATAACTTTGTTACTTTTCTTTGTTGTTACAGTTGTTGGCAGAGACTTTGTAGAGACTTTTTAATTGGAGCTAATTCCAAAATGCTAGTTTTTTCATCTGTGTTTTACTGTCAATCTTTCTATCCAGAGCTGTTTCATTTGCTTTTGCAGTGCTTGCTTGTTCTAACTGGTACCCTCGTGTGTGTGAATCTTGAAATTTCTCAGACTTGTGAATGTTAAAAATTTCCCCATTGGGGAATTCTCCATTGGAACAATTCCCTACTGGGAACATTCCCCATTTGGACAGTGAGAACTCTACTTAGATCAGAAATGGAAAGACATCTACTCCACCCATACTTAAGATTGCATTAGGGGAGAAAACTCTTTGCTGAACAATGAGAAATGCTTACACGCATACTTAAGCCATGCCTATTTTTTAATACAATGGGGTGCTAAGAACCTATTAAAGGTCAGGCAACTTGTAAACTTGCCAGGACAAAAAGGTGAGAAACTTGCTCAAAGATTCTAACCTACTCAGGTGTGGCTTACTAAAAGGATTAGTCAACTCAGTTGTGTTTTTTCTGGTTCAAACATACTAAAGGGATTAGTCGATTCAGCTGTGAATTCAGAATGGGCTGTCCTTTGGAAAACATCTACTGTGATTGGTAGATGGAAGAACTTAGGGGAGGTGACTTAGGAGAAAACCCCCTATATAAGAAAAAGGAATCTCTTGAGGAGGATCTCTCTTGAGAGAAGAGGTCTTGAGAGACAGGCTATAAGGAGGGTCTCTTGAGAAGAATCTCTTGAAGGAAAATCTCTAAGGATGTCTCTGAAGGGAGGCTGACTCTGGCTGGAACTCCCTCTGGGGAGACTCTGCCCCCTAGAATCCTCGCTTGAACAGATCTTATGGTGAGTGATAAAAGACTGACTGATTCTCTCTTAAGACTCTAGGCCATGTTGGCTTAAGGCCCTTCATACTTATACCTTTCTCTCTCTCTCTCTCTCTCTCTTTCTTTGATTTCTCATGGTATTATTAATTAAATTCTCTATAAAACCCAGTTGACTTGGGTATATTCATAATTGGGAATAATTCCCTGGCGACCACCTTATATTTGATTTAAAACAAGACACTGTAGTGAAAACATATTTTCTGTGGTCACAACTTACTCACTCACTCTTATATCTATCACAATTTAAGTCTTCCACTATTTTAACTCATTACAGTTTACAACCTCAACCATTTTAACTCTTACATGTGCTTTCCTTTATGTTTTCTTTCATAACTTTCCATTCATGGGGACTGTTTTTAATTATTGCTAGGGCCTTTTGTGTTGTTGATTATGGCTAGGGCTATTTGTTTCAGATGTCATATTTATGTATCTTCATTGATGGCAATGTCATGGGTGTGATGCAATTTTACATGCAAAGCATGGAACCAAGGATCTTTTTAATCAACCTTTACAGATGTTGGTGTCCTTGAGATGGTATTCTGAACTCCTAAACAGGTTTTCCTTCTCTAATGGAATCCCAGCCGGAGAAGAACAAATTCTTTTCTTTCCACAAAGAGGAAGGAAGGAACTATCAAAGGAAGTGGACTTTCCCTCAGGACTTCTGATAAGCCTTCAGCCTTGCCCTTTTTGTCTAATCCGGAATTTACTTTCCCTATTCCTTCCACCCCAGCAGCCTTGTGCACAGGAGTTCTAGCCACCTCCTCTGGTTGAGATAATCTCTCCTCTTCCACCCAAAGGCAGACAGTCTATATCCTGACTATTGTGGAACCCTCCTCCAAGGTCACCCCCGTAGGAAATTTAATTACTCCCCTGATTTGTGCATAAAATTTTTATGACCTGATGTCACCAAGTAGCTTCTCTTCCTAGGTCCAGATTCAGTTAACCAAGTTTCTGCTCCCCTTTTTGGTCTCTCCCTCTGGCCTCCTGGGTCAGAGAGACTCACCTAGTTCTTCCTCCAGCAGCCACCAAAAACTTAATGGGATGACTTGCTGGCCACTGGGGGTCCTGGATAATACTCATCTCTCCTAGATCCCAGAGGAGACCCATAAACTATATGAGCCAATATAGGTTAAAGAAATGGAGACCTTTTAAGTCAGGTGTCTGCAAACTATGCCCTGCGGGCCACATGCGGCTCCCTGAGGCCATTTATCCTACTGCCACCGTACTTCCAGAAGGGGCACCTCTTTCATTGGTGGTCAGTGAGAGGAGCACAGGATGTATCCACAGATTTCAGTAGCTCACAGATGCTCAGAAGCTGCCAGGGGCAGTGGGGGTAAGGGAGAGGGAACAACAGGACTATTGACAGGGAAATTCCTTTGTTCCCTTACATCCTCCTGACTCCTAGCAACAGTCAATACCTTCTCCCGCCGGAATGCACCCAATGGTTGTGTGCATCCTCAGGTTTGACTGACTGTGTAGCTAAAAGTTCCTTAGACTCAAAGGTCTTAGTTGGAGAGGGATAGATCTTCTATTCCTCCAGCCGGGTGGTCTCTGTGCTGCAATTCAGGAGGAGTGTTGCTTCTACACAGACCATACTGGCATAGTCAGAGAATCAGTGGCCGAACTTAAAAGGAGCTTAGACTCCAGTGAAAGGGCCCGGGCAACAGGCCAGTTATGGTACCAACAGCTATTTCAGTCTTCCCCATGGCTCACCACAGTAATCTCCACCCTCCTGGGACCCTTAGTAATTCTTATCCTCCTGTTGACCTTTGGGCCTTGTATCCTTAACCGCTTGGTTCAGTTCATTAAAGATGGTATCAGCACTGTCCAGCTCTTGGAGCTTAGGCAACAGTATCAACCCTTGGACACCATCCCTGAGCTATGTACCAACAACATAACCATGAGGAAGATTTCTCATTATGAACAACCAGAAGTGGGGAATGTCATGTAGTAAAAACCAACTGACACTCTGTAAGGGACAACAGAATGTCCTGTAATGGAATGTTCTGAGCAAGATCCCAGGAATTACAGGACCCCCCAGTATGCCAGTAGTCACATAGTGACCTACCTTTCATGTCTGTCCAATTGACCACCTGATATGTCCACCTTTCATGTCTGTTCAACATCACCCACCAGTTATGCAAATCATCCATTTTTTTATGTCAACCTAGCCCAAATCATTGATTAACAGAATATTCTAAAAATATTGTCATTCCCCATCAAGTAACTCAACTATGACTGCTTTAACCAATATAAACTCCACTCTGCCTCTGCCTCTTCAGAACTCATTTGTTGGGCTTCCCCTAGTGTTGTTAGCAATAAACTTCCCCTTGCCTGAATTGCATTGTCTCCGTGTGTTCCTTGGAGTGGTCTTCCACTCAGACCCTAACATTAGGAGGCCTGTCAGGGGTGTTAAAATAAAGATAGATGAAGGCAAATGTGCAAAAATCTTTGGGAAAAAGTATGCAAGAACCTTAAGGAAGACTGTTTGCAAAGGCAGTTAGTTGACTGCACGCCTGGAACCACTTAGGGTCCCATTCCGGAATCCCAGGGAAGGATAAGTAGGGCAGAGGTCCCAGGGGTTCCCCTTGGCTTAGGATGCTAGGAGTAGGAGAGCAACTTCCTGTGACAATTTTGATAGGTCACACCGAATTGGCTGAGCTTGAGACCTACCTGAGGAGATGGAGGAATGCAAAGACTCTTTCCCTGATCCTGACCGGCTTCCTGGAGATTTCAGAAGCTGCCTGGACAGAATCTGTCTTCCTTACTCCAAGCTAGACCATGCTTGGCTTAAGCTTGTTGGATTCTAGTTAAACCTTATAATGTGAACTTTGTTCTCATAGTTGTGGGCCAGGTTAAATTTATTTTGGTTGGATCCTGAATTTTGATTGGTGGTCGCCAGGGATTAAATTTCTGAATCCCAAAATGAATTACTAAAGTAAAATGGAACTTATGGTAGTTTATTTTACAATAGAGGGAAGATATAAAGGAACAGAGGAAAGGGATGAGAAAGAGAGAGAGCTCTGGCTTCCTCAGAGCCAGGTAGAAATTCTAAGCCCCAGCCAGGGGAAAATACTCTCAAGACAGTGGGGCTTTCTTGGGGGTTCACATCTCCAGAAAAGCAAGGAAACTAAGTCAGCCTTTATTCTCACCAATGTGACTCTCTAAAAGGAAAGCAGTCTGAGGACTCCTGCACCAGCTCCTCCAGGGATCCAGTTCCACAGCCAAGTGTCTTCACTCCAAGTATGAGTGTCTCTCTTCCAGTTTATCCTCAAGTGTCTATCTTCCAGTCTGAGTGACTGATCTTCCAGTCTCTCCTCTGAGTGACTGAATCCTTGATTCTTCTTGAATGACTCTCCATGTGCCTCTTTCCTCTATTTAAAGATCTTTTTCTCTTGTGTCACCTCTTCTAAATTTTTATGTCTTCCAATCACAGCAGAAACTCCTCTCCAGGACTGCCAACTCTTTCACACAGGGGTCACAGAACTCCCACTCAATGCATGAAATGGGTGTTCACACCTTTTTGTAGGTAGTTCACACTTTTTGTGGTTAAAATAGGTAGATCTACTTTAAATACTGGGGTAACACTTTGGGGATTAATATCTAAAAATAGACCAGGGATTACAATTTTATCTTCACTATCAAGGAAGAGCTAAGTACCTTCATTGTTACAATCAGGGGAGAGCCAAATCCAATCTTCACAGCCAGCTGATCAGATTTTAGTTAGCTAGAAGGGTTGGGCAGACAGTGAAAGAGAGCAGCCCAGCTGTGTGGGGACCAAGCAGGCCTCTGGAGCCCAGTGTCTGAGTGGAAGCAGGTAGAATCTGGGAGCTTAGGGCACTCCTTTAACCCTGCTCCATTCCCCATCCTGCTATTTATAAAGCAAACACCATTTATTCGAATCACATCAAACCACAGTCCGATTTTTGTTAAACGTACAAAGGCCTGGTGTGGCTGACCCCTGGGGCCAACACATAGAACAGAAACACTGTTTGGGCCACCACTGATCCAAATCTAAAGTCACACTACATTGCCTTTGTTAGTCATTTTAACCCCTATTCTCTCAGGGCCTACCAGCAGAAGGTCATGGCCTAACTCTTAGTCTTCTTCTGCCTTGCAACCACTACACAGTATTAATCCTAAAATTAGGTAAAGATTTTCAAACAAAATAAACGAAGATGTCAGTTCAAACGACCTAAGTTGAACAACTTGTTAGTCTAAAACAATGTGATAATTAATGATATTGGGAAATATTATGTCTCTATATGTTTTCTCTCATCAACATACCTTACTAATGGAATTGCCATGATTGTTATCCCCTCCCTAGCCTTAGAAAGAATGAAATTAGAGCAATATGCTTGCACTCTATTTCCCCAAAACATCACCAAAAGATCAGACCCTTGAACCCAATCCCAAAAGACAACCATGTGTTAACTTTAACTTAGGTACATAATTCCCAGTGAAACCATAGCCACAAGTCAAACCCAGAACTTTTCCACTCATAGAAACTTATTCTCCCAGAGTAAGACTATAAATCAATCATAAAAGCCCATACAAAATGGGCAGGTACACCAAGCTCCATCATGCCTCATTCACTTGATTCTTCCCCTTGAGAAACTCCCTAGTAAAGGCTGAAAAATTATCAGTATAATATTAAATCAGAAATGTGTTCCCAGTACCTCTCCACCTCAATGACATGATTGTTGAATTGCCTTTAAGAACTTCTGAATGATTATTTCTTTTTATTAAAAGTAATAAGTAAATTTCCTTGATTGAATGTAAGCTCAAACTCCTCACAGGTTAATGAGAATCAAGCTGCCTGTTATGAAATAATTTATCTTGTATGGAACCTTTATTCTGTTAAGAATCAATAGTTATAGGGGGTAACTGGTGGCTCAGTGGATTGAGAGCCAGGCCTAGAGATGGGAGGTCCTAGGTTCAAATCTGACCTCAGACACTTCCCAGCTGTGTGACCCTGGGCAAGTCACTTGACCCCCATTGCCTAGCCCTTACCACTCTTCTGCCTTGGAGCCAATACACAGTATTGACTCCAAGATGGAAGGTAAGGGTTTAAAAAAAAAAGAATCAATAGTTACAATACAAGAATATAGTATGACCTCAGAATGTTAATCAAGTGATTTGTTAAAAGTTAATGTATATCTTTTCCAATTATCTTTATTTGAGCATGTGTACTAGGTAATGAATCTGTATGCCAAAAAAATGGGTATAAGAATAAACACCAGACCTGGGCATAGTGGAACAGCTGCCAGATGCAAAGCATGCCCAAGGCTGAATGATATACATAGCTGTCTTCCATTTATTATTTTCTTGACTGACTGTTCGCCACCTGCCAGGAACTCCTGGAGCCATGAGTGAGACTGAACCCTGCCCATGGCGTGCCAGCAAAAAAACAGAAAACAAGGGAGTGCCAATTAACTAGGCAATGGCTAAAAAAAACTGTAATAGATGAATGCCGACAAATAGGAAGAATGACAAGCATTATGATATGAGAGAAAAAGTCCTTATCACTGTGGTATTGTAAAACCTAAAATTATATCTCTAATGATAAAAATATGATATTTAATGAGGTTTATTAACGATCATTAGAAATCAAGAAATGAAGAGGATACAAAATAAAAACCATGTGCTCATGGCTGATTAGCCCATGTTCAGCCCTCCCCACCTAACCAGAATCACTGCTAATGTGACATCATGCAAGAAGAGAGTTGGAAGCATTACCGCCATCTAAATACCAATAATGTGATCTCTCCAACATAGAGAGGCAAGAGAGATTACAGGGAATTTGGGGAACTACTAAAATTTATGGGGAATAAAGTCCAAAGGTTAAAAATCTCTATTTATACATACCTCCCTGAGAGCCAAGGAAGACTAGTCTCTCTGATGGGACTGGTAAACATAAAAACTTTGAAATTACAATAATTTGAGAAGAGGAAAGAGAACAAAACCAATGATTGCTAGGCACATTGACAAAAAGCCAGTTGGGGGCAGTCCCCTTTGGCATAAGAGTATACATACAAAACAAATGCATTCAACCCCACACTGTTCAAATCACCACATCCCAAAGTTCACTCTGGATCTTCTGGTGCAGGGTGTTGTCTCTGCAAGCATCTTCATGGTGCCCTCTCCCAACAACCCACTTTCTGGATTCAGAGAGGTAGCATGGTCCTTAACCTAAAATTACTCTCAAAAGAAATTTAAACTTTACAATTTAAAATAATAATAATTATACACAGCCCACTTAAGAGGGTGATTGAAAAACACAGGGATCACTTCAGGATGCATGGCTGAGTTATAAGGTATATGAATCAATTGGCAAGAGAAATAAAAAATAGAAAAAGAATTGGTTTTGCTGTCACTCTCTATTTCCCTCTTATTTCTAACTACTGTAGTTTCTGCTTACAAGGTGAAATTTTGTATTCACATGTAGTTAGAAGATTTAGAGGTACAAGATGATTATGTTTAGTGATCAATTGGGGAGACTAGTCTCCAAACCATCATCAGGCTGATTGTGAATTTTAGATTTACTCCACCCTGTTTGGTCTTTAGAATTTTAGCAACCAAGAATGTATACACCCACATGTAAGGATTAATTGTGGGGGACAATGGTCTGTGACACACATGTGCTAGGAAGTGACAAATCAGAGGCAACTGACTGACCCTATGGGCTGTCCAAAGCCAAGTTTAAGCCACCCTTGCTACATGTGAGACAGAGGAAGTGCTGTAAAGAACTGCCTTTATATTTCACATCACTTTCTATAAGAGGACTTTTTGTGGACTTTGGTGGTGGAACTTAACTTGGAGGAGGTGAGAGCTGACCACTTCCCTGAGACAACCACTTGGAGACTCACATTTTCCTTGACCTTTCTAAAGGCACCAGCCTCCAAGGAGGCCCCTCATCTTGGAGAAGGCCTTGTGGCTGGAAGCTGAGCTACATTTAATCTTCTGGGAAGGCCCTTTGGCTGAGTGGGAGGCGTTACCGCCACTTAAATACCAATAAAGTGATCTGGCCAATTTGGAGATGCAAGATATATTATAGGGAACTTGGAGAACTACTAGGACTTCTGAGGAATGAAGTCCAAAGGTTCAAATCTCCATTTATACAGTATTTTTTGAACAGTGTGAAATATGGGGTGTTTAATGAGGGCTCCTCAGTGACAGTCTATAAAGTCTGGGCTGTAGCTAAACACCTTTCTTAGTGACTTGAAGGTACTGAATCTAATCTCCAACATAATGTGTCCAGTGTATATAGTGAAGTATGAGCTGAAGGTAGATCTCTTCCTGTATTCATTCCCAGTACACCCCTTCATTTCAGAAGGAATCTTGTTCAATACTGATCATACAACTCTTCTCCATCATTTCATATTTTATTCTTAGATGACAATGATGTATAGACAATATCCAACATTGCAAAAACATTTTGAGTCCTGGATTTTCTCCCCAACACACAAGAGATATTAAGCAATCTGAAATAGATTTTACATATACAATCTTAGAAAATATTTATCCATATTGATCCTTCTGTGGAACTAGAAAAAAACAAATAATAAATTAAAATGGTGAAAAAAAATTTCTTTCATCTGAATTCCGACAATATCAGTTTTTCTTCTGGAAACAGATGAAATTTTTTTATTGAGTCATTTTGGATTGTTTTGGATCTTTGTATTATTGAGAATAGCTCAATTCACAGTTGTTCTACATACAATATTACAGATAAAATGTGCAGTGTTCTGGTCCTGATAAATTCAGTCTACATCAGTTCTCAAGTCTAACAAGGTTTTTCTGAGGTCTTCCTCCTTCTCATTAATGATAAAACAATTGTACTCTATTACAATCCTGGGACACAATTTCCACCGACATTTCCCATTTATTGGGTTCCTTTTACTTTCTAATTTTTGTAAGCCCCAAAAGGGCAGCTTTAAGTGTTTTCTTTTTGTCCTTTTTTTTTTAAATATATAGGTCATTTACCTACCTTATTGTTTACTAATTCCCTTTGGACATAGTTCAAAACTGTTGCTCCAGAGTGGTTGAATGAGTTCACAACAATCCCAAGAGTTCATTAGTATCTCAATAATCCCACATCTCCACCTTTGTCACTTTTCTATTCTAATAAAAAAATCTAATAGATATGGCCTGGTCCCTCAGACTTATTAACATTTGCATTTCTCTAAATAATAGTAATTACCCACCTCCTGAGCAAAACACATGCAACTTGAGCACATTCATTAGATTTTTCTGCACTATAAATTCTCTGATATGAAGTAAAGGATGATTCTCTACCTGAAAGCTTTCCAGAAGGAATCCATTTGGATGTGATGTGTTCAGAAGACATTTTCTGTTACTGAACAAGCTCTGGACTCTCCATTTTAATGTCTTTCTTCATTCATGACAGAATTAAGATTTCTATTGAAAAGGAATTCTCACTTGGGAATAACAGATGATTATTGCCTGAAGGCCTTACTGATTATATCCCTAAAGTTTCTCTCTAGTGTTCATCTTCTTATGTTAAATAATCTAAAGGTGATGACTATAAGCTCAGCCTCACTCCTGAGGTTTCTCTCCAGTGGGTATTTTCTGCCATGAAGCAATTGTGGAGCTTGATGTGAAAGGCTATCTGAATGGATTGCATCCATAAACTTTCTCTCCAGTGTGGATGCTGTGATGGTTAGGAAGTTCACTTCTCTTTGTGAAACCCTTTTCACACTGTTGACACTTGTAACATTTCTCTCTAGTGTGGATTTTCTGATGTTTACAAAGATCAGAAGTACCTCTAAAAGCCTTTCCACACTGTTTACACAGATAAGGTTTCTTTCCAGTGTGGATTCTCTCATGTGCAAAAAGATGGCGCCTCTCTGTAAAAGTTTTCCCACATGGCTTACATGCATAAGGTCTCTCCAGTGTGGATTCTCTGATGTGCAGCTAGATGGCTCCTCTGTGTGAAAGCCTTTCCACACTGTGTACATTCATAAGGTTTCTCTCCCGTATGGATGCTTTGATGAGTAGCAAGATGACTCCTCTGTGTGAAGGTCTTTCCACATTGTTTACATTCATAAGGTTTCTCTCCAGTGTGGATTCTCTGATGTGCAGCAAGATGGCCCCTCTGTGTGAAAGCCTTTCCACACTGGGTACATTCATAAGGTTTCTCTGCAGTGTGGATTCTCTGATGTACAGCTAGATGGCCCCTCTTTGTGAAAGCCTTTCCACATTGTTTACATTCATAAGGTTTCTCTCCCGTGTGGATTCTCTGATGTGCAGCAAGATGGCCCCTCTCTATAAAAGTTTTTACACATTGTTTACATGCATAAGGTTTCTCTCCAGTGTGAATGCTTTGATGCTTAGCAAGATTACTCCTCTGTGTGAAAGTCTTTCCACACTGTTTACATTCATAAGATTTCTCTCCAGTGTGGATTCTCTGATGTGCAACAAGATGGCCCCTCTCTGTAAAAGCTTTTCCACATTGTTTACATTTATAAGGTTTCTCTCCAGTGTGGATTCTCTGATGTGCAGCAAGATGTCCCCTTTGTGTGAAAGCCTTTCCACATTGTTTACATTCAAAAGGTTTCTCCCCAGTGTGGATTCTCTGATGTGCAACAAGATTGCCCCTCTGTGTGAAAGCCTTTCCACATTGTTTACATGAATAAGGTTTCTCTTCAGTGTGGATTCTCTGATGTGAAATAAGATACGTTTTCTCTGAGAAAGCTTTTCCACATTGTTTACATGAATAAGGTTTCTCTCTAGTGTGGATTCTCTGATGTGCAGAAAGATGGCTCCTCTTTGTGAAAGCCTTTCGACACTGTGTACATTCATAAGGATTCTCTGCAGTGTGGATTCTCTGATGTTTACCAAGATCTCCCCTCCTTGTGAAAGTCTTCCCACACTGTTTACATGCATATGGTTTCTCTCCAGTGTGGATTCTCTCATGTGCAAAAAGATACCTTTTCTCTGTAAAAGCTTTTCCACCTTGTTTACGTGCATAAGAATTCTCTCCAGAGTGGATAATTTGATATGAAACACGTTCAGAATTTTGACTGAAAGCTCTCCCAACTTTATTACTCACAGAAAGTATCTCTACATGTTTATTTTTTATATGTCTAATGAGCGCTAAACTGCAACCAAAGCCACTTCCCACTAGGTTTCCTTGAGCCATGGGTATTTCAGGAGGTTTCTCATGCAACTGAATGAGTCCTACATCTTCAAGAAAGCATTTGCTGCATTCTCTATCATGACAATGATCATTTCCTGAAGTCCGTTTCATATACTGATTTAGGACTGAATATTGGCTGAATTTCTCTGCAATTTTATCAAATTCACAGTCACTCTCTGGATTTTTATTTACCTTCATATTAGAGTCACAGATTTCTCTCAAAATGAAATCACATGGATCTTCATTTATAACTCTTTGGGGGCCAGATTCTTCCACAAAAAGGCTCAGCTTTGAAGATATCCCCTTCAGTTCAAAATTGACCTCTGCCTCTGAAGAAAACAAATAATGATATGAATTCCTTCCTCTTATGGAACAAAGTAAACTGCTTTTTATTCTATTTTCACATGCAAAAAGGAGTTTTCAAAGTTGTTTTTTTTTAAAGGAGAACCTAACACTGGATACACAATTTAGTCAAAACTGCAAGATGGATGATTTTAAAATAAAATACCATATATTATATTTCATACTCTATATTGTGCCCATGATCCATCTCTCAGGAAATGAACAGCATTATTCAGGATTGGTCTGCCAGCCCCCAAATCTACCATTCCCTTCACTACAACAGATAAAAGGTTTTTAGGATAACAGCCCTCACAAACCTGTTTTCACCTCACTCTACTGGACAGGAGCTCTATGGGCCTTTTTGTTCTAGCAGTCAGGGTGATTCTCCTTGCTTAAAACAGGAGATAAATTTTTTTTCTAGGAACTGGAAGCCCTTGGGAATTCAGAGGAAGGAAGGGATCAGGAGAGGAAAATAAAAATTTGGTCCTCTTAAAAGAAAGGGGCCAGGTAAGCAAAGATTTCAGAATGGTTTCTGCTGTATAACTGTTGGAACATTTGCAGGAGGGCAGAGATCATGGAACCCATTTGCAATCAAAATATTCCATCTTGATTTACCTGCTGTAACAGGTACATTCCACAACTTCCATTACCAAGACATTAAAGGCAGCTCGTAGTGAAGGGTTAAGAGTTCAGAACTTGGAGTCAGAAAAACAAATTGAATGCAGACTGAGAGACATGGTAAGTGGGTATCCTTAGGCAAGTTATTTAACCTCTCTTTGCCTCAATTGCCTCAACTATGAACTGAGGACAATAAGAATATCAAACCTGCAGGGATGGTGTGAAATTAATGAAAATAATGAACTCCTTCACCCAGTAGAGGACACAGAGAAGGCATTTTAAAATGCTTATTCCCTTCCTTTCCATTCCTATCTTTTCTATCCTATTTCTGATCTCTTTGGAGCACAGACCTAGTAGTGGTATTACTGGATCAAAAGGTATGCATTGTTTTGTAGCCCTTTAGGAGTCATTCCAAATCGCTCTCCAGAATGGATGGATCAGTTCATAACTACAAGTGTTCCGAGTTTGCCACATCCCCTTCAAACTTTGTTACTTTTCTTGACTGTCATATTAGCCAATCTGATGAGGCTGAAGTGATGCTTCAGTTTACTTCTTTAATCAAAAGGAATTTAGAATACTCCTTGATATGATTATTGATAGCTTTGATTTACTCATCTGAAAACTGCTTATTCCTAACCTTCAACCATTTGTCAACTGGGGAATGACTTGTACTCTCATAAATTTAACTTAGTTCTTTATATAATTCAAAAATGAGATCAGAGAAATCCTTTATAAAACACTATTTCCCAGTTTATTGTTTGTACTTTAATCTTGGTTATATTGGCTTTGTTTCTAAATAAAAATCTTAATTTAATATAATCAAAGTTACTCGTTTTGCATCTTGTACTGTTCTCTATGTCTTGTTTGGTCATAAATTCTTCCCATTTCCATAGATCTGCCAGATAAACAATTGTAATATGTAATATGATGTCTAAACTCTTTTTTTCCATCCTGACTTTTAGATACTCCAATACTTCTTAAATTCTCTTTCCTGAATCTATTTTCCATGTCAGTTTTTTTTAGTGAGATATTTCATATTTTCTTTTATTTTTAAATTTGTTGGGTTTTGTTTTTTTCTACATATCTCATGAAGTCATTGGTTGTTATTTGACAAATTCTAATTTTTAAAGAATCATATTCTTCCATAACCTTTTCATCCCCTTTTTTATTTGATCAATTCTACTTTTTATGGAACTCTTTTCTACACTAGATTCCCCTCATCCCCATTTCCAACTGGTCAACTCTATTTTTTTTAAATTATTTCTCCATTGGGTTTTTCTGCTTCTTTTACGACTTGGCCAATTTTGCTTTTTCAGCTTTTCTTTTTACATTACTTTCATTTCTTTTCCCCATTTTGCTTCCACTTCTCTCATTTGATTTTTGAATTCCCTTTCAAACTCTTCTAGCATCTGACACCAATTTCCCATTATTATATTGAATTTTGCAAGTGGCTGCTTTGTTATGACTATCTTTGCTTGAATCTATGCCTTGCTCTTCTTTTTCTCCTTATTTTCTTTGGTTAGCTGTTTCTTTTGCTGTTTGTTCATTTTCCCAGACTTTTTCAAAAAATACTATTACTTCCATCTCAAAGTTTGACTCTGTTCTCAGAGTAGAGAGAGCATTCTCTTAAGCTTGGGTTTTTTGATATGGCTCCCCTCACCTGTAGTTCTGGTTTCATCAAGGTTCATTTCTTCCATACCAAGATGGTATCATGGACTGTGGGCTAGGTGCTCCCATAGCTGCTGATGGTTTGCAAGACTCAGAGAATTTGGAGCTACTTTTCCCTGGGGCTAGGGGCTTCACCACAGGCTTTAACTGGCCAAGTGACTTTGGAGCCTCACTATAGCCCTGTGTGAAACCTTCGAATTTCAGGGGGTGGGCATGTAATATGCTAATGTAGGCTTGAGAAGGGACCTGAGATTTCAAAGTTGGCTCGTGCTCAGATAGAGGACCCATCAGTAGGTAGGCGGTAGACTGTCTGCATTCCCCTGTGGCCAGGTTTATTTCCGGTTCCCCTTTATTCTCAGAAATGGACCCTTTCTATCTAAATTCCAAGTTGTATTCCTCTATAGGCTCACCTTACTCTGATACTTGTTTGTTCTGTGATTCTGGAAATTTAAAGAAGGACTGTTTTCAGCTTTGTTTGGGATTCTCAAGCTGGTTCCAACTTTTACTTATGCTATGCCACCCTTGTGGCTCTGCCTTCCCCATTAACATCTTTTAAGAAGACATCCTTTCTAAAGACCAGACTTTTCCCAATTGGAAGGGGCTGCCATGGTAGGTTAGGTATCCCCTTTGATTCCCAACTGGAAGGAAAAAATCTTCCTGGGTATTAAATACGGAACTTGTACACAAAATTCAGGGCTAATTAGAGGCTGGACTAGATGACTTTTGAGATTAGCTTCAGGAATGTAAATCTGTAACACTGTTTTAAGCTTTCACCTGAAGCTACATAAAACAGAAGAGAGATGACTTCAGGAACAAGAAAGGGAAGTACCAGCTTCTCATCACAGAATTCAAAGACTTTTTTTTATGAAATGCAGTCAGGAGGAGAACACTATGTAGAGATCAGCACTTTTGCTTCACTATCCCCTGACAAAGACTTAAAATTCTGCACAATTGGCCTAGAATGAAGACATTCCCTTAATGAGAGACTCAGAGTTAACAGAAGAAATGGTCCTTACCCACAAAGAGGAGATTTTGCACATTCTCCTGCATGACCTCCAGGAACAGCTCTTTCTCAGCATGGTCCAAGAGGCACCACTCCTCCTGGGTGAAGTCCACAGCCACATCCTTGAATGTTATCAACCCCTAAACCAGCAAAAGTCACAAGATTTAAAGATGAATCTTCAGAATTCATCCAGTTCTGTCAGCAACAAACTGGAGAAAACTAAAGCCCACAAGGAATTTAACTCAAACTCCTAACGCTGAAGAGTGTCACAGCCCACACTGGAGATCAGTCATTCAGGGCCCAGTGGAAAACTGACAAAGCATTTTAGTTCTGAAGTAAGAATCATGTTAGAAGAGTAAAGACTGTAGAAATGTCTTACTTGGTCTGAAATGCTATCCCCTATGTAATCTGAGTGATGGTATGTGTTCTCTGAGTGAGGTAAGGTTCTGTGAATAAGAGAAGTGATCTGAATTTCCTCCTTATCATCTGTGCCAGAATTCATTTGGTAAGAACATTATTTTAAATTTTGTGAGAAGGGAGCAAGTACGACATATTCTTGGGGGAAATATTATCAATGATTAATAAAGAGAAATAAAAAAGAAAATGGAATTTTCTACCTAAATTCATAAAAGGCTGAAATACTTTTATCTAGATGAAAGCATAAAGAGGCCAGAAATTTATAAATGGGATCAGATTCTGATTCTAAGTAAAGAAGAGCAACCTAATGTTGTATTAAGACTTTGGCAAAACATCCTGTCTTTATTGAATGACGAATGTCATTGGTGACTGGAATATATTCAATGATGTTATATTTAGTTACACATGAAGAAGAGTGTGATGAGGAAAGGAGGGGGTGCTCATCTTTTAAAAATATAACATCTGATTAACAGGTTGGGGATGGAGCTCATTCATGAGAAAAGAAATTGACAGCTTAATGATTGGAATTCTCAAGAGGTAGACTATCTTCATTTTAAATTAACTTTTAATTGACTAGTCATTTAATGTGGTCAGTTGACACTTTCCACAATATAAAAGAAAAAAGACAGTTCTCTAGCACTGGTGTCTTGTCTTTATCTTGCTCTTTATATATCTCTTGTCCTTATCTCTCTCTCCCACTTTATATATTTATCTCCCTGGTGCCCAACCCACTCAGTCCCTACCCTGGACACCCTCTGAAATCTCAGATTTATTATATAACCACTGAGGAGGGGGACTTAAGAGATCTCAACTCCTTCCTCATTACTTCATCACAAGAGAAGCAGGTCCTTGTCCATACAACAAAGGTGTTAGTCTAAGCTTTTCCCCAGTCTGTTGGCTGGCTTAGCACACCCTCAAAATGGATCAAAGTTCACCATGGCTTACCAGTACTAACTTAATCCATTTATTTTAACCAAAGAAGGGAGGCTAACCCCTAGTCTCATAGCCTCAGGGAAAGGGGACAGGAAGTCTGGAGTTTTTACCTTGGTCAAGCTAAAGGGAAATTTATTCCACAAAAATATCACAATTGAACAATAATTTTCAAAACATTTATTATGGAAAACAAAAGTTCTAAGCCTGGTCCTATAACTATGGAAACCTGAGGAAAATAGGTCAAGAGAAGAAATTAAGAAGAGAACTGCTCATGACCTATCTGAAGGGCATTCAAAGAGTTCAGACAGGAAAGATGAGGCCCAGAAAAATTGGGAAGCCACCACCACTAGCAGGGGTAGCAAAACATTCTCATCTAGACATACCTAAAACCAGAAGGCAGAAAGATATCAGCCCCAAAGGAAAGCAGAGAAATCTGGACTCAAAGGGAAGAATGTAGAGACCTCAGTTCCAAAGAGAGCAGACAGCTTGTTTTGAACTCATCTACCCCGGGTAGGTCCTAGTAGTCCCCACTGTCCCACCTGTCCTGCCTCTGTATTCCCAAGATCACTGCTGTCCTCCAATGGCACCCAAGACCAGGACTTCAGGACCCTGCCTGCCACTCCACCCCAAACTCTACCCTCTTTTATTACCTGGAATGCCACAGCCAGCAGAATGAAGGCTCTTCCCCCTAGATTCCTCCCAGGCATCTGTACCACCCCAGGGTTTGATTATGCCACCTGGAAAGCCACCTACAACAATAGCTACTTGGAAGCTCCCCCTTTACCTTCCTTCCCTCTCCCCTTATTCCCTTCAATACTCTTAAGTATCCAGTGACACTGGGCTCTTTCTTGTTCCTCACAGGAAACTTTCCATATCCTGATCTACATTTTTCCCAGCTTCCTCTACCTTTTTCCCCAGCCTTCACTGATGTCCCCTCTAATCTCTGCCTCCCGAGTTCACTGGATTCCTTCAGCTCTGAACTAAAATCTTATTTTTTCTGTCCAGTACAGAATGGGCAGGAAAGGGGAAGAAGAGAGGGAGACAATATGAATCAATAAATCTGTTAAAATTAGGTGTAAGTTTATTACAACAATTACAAAAATAAAATCTCATCTTCTGCAAGAAGCCTTTATGGATCCACCTTCTTTTGATTTCCTACAACTTGTCTTACACATATTGAAAGGAAAATTGTTTCACTGCCTTTATATTATTGATCATGAAAGAAGTGATCACATATAATCCTTTACATTATGAAATGCAATTACAATTTTTAAGAATTAGACCCAGTGATTCCAGTTATGGTGTATAAGGTATCAATTATAATAGGAGAATATTGGCCATACTATTGGGAGGGATGGAGTTTGGTGTATTAAAATGTTGTAATCAATTAATATGTAATCAATTAAAAAATATTGAAGACTTCTGTTGGAAGAATAAAAAACTTTAGACCTAGGTGGTTTTCTAGGGAAGCTAAAACCCAAGCAGAAGGAGCTGGGTTCACTGGGAATGCTGAGTGTCCAGCTGGCCTGAGGAGATCTGATTTCTGTCTACATTTCAAAGTAAAACTTTAAACAGGTAACTAATAAGATTCTTTTACCTTTTAAAAACTCTCAAACCTTAATTCACTTTGTTCAAAATCCAAACAATGCCTAAAGGACCAGTGTGAATGTTCTTAACTCTTGCATCTACTTTTTCTTTGATAGAAAATGTCTACAATAAGAGCAAGTAGACAATGAAATGCATGATACAGTCAATAATCAAACATGTTCTACTAGGAACAATTCACTGTTGTCTATATAGAATACGGAGTTACTGAAGTGTAATTGCACCCCACCCACACCTTTGTGTTAACTGTTTTTTTAAAAAATTTTTGTTTTTACTTTTTTTTTAAACTGGAGTATAATTACTTTCTTATAAGTTAATTCATTCATGGAATCACTGACCCTGGGGATGGAGAAATTGATTCCCTAGGGAATGTTGCTATTTATATTTGTATCTATGAGGTTAGAAGCCTAATTGCATCTCTTAGCCCTCTAATATGTTGGTTGTCTCTCGAGTCGAGGATGACGATTGTCTTTGTGCGTTTTTGTGCACAAAGACATGTGACAAGGAAATCACTTTAAAAGACTGATATATATTAATTTAATTTAATTAAAGTGATTTCCTTGTCACAGACACCTGTGCATAAAGATTTAAGTGGAAAAGTCGATGCACAGAGACAGTCCCACTCTCTCGGCGTTGGAAGCCTGGGTCCAGTGGCATGAAAAGTCATTACACCTGGATACTTCCTCAGCTGCATTGGATGGGCGTGTTGTCTTTTGTGCTCCATCACGACCTAAGCACTCCACAGTGCCTTGCTGCATCGCCATCTCAGCCATTGAACCTTCTTGTTGGTTTCTTCTGCCTGCTCCGCCAAAGCAGTCTTCACATGCTGGGTGAGCAAAGCCCTGGTTCACCAGGGGTCGACATCGACCCGGTGGCTACTCTCACAAGGTTTAGCCGGCCTGTCGAAGCCGTTGCCCGGGGTGTGGCCGCTGCCGAATGCTAGCAGCTACTAGGAGCCACAAGTGAGAGCTGGGGGTCAGGTGAGGGTCAGTGGCTGGAGAGCTGCCCTAGAAGGGCACGACAAGCCGTCCTTACCAGAGGTATTACCCCTCCCTCAGCACCCCATACAACCCTCTAATAAATGAAATTATTCATCATTATTGGGGTTGCCATTATAAAATCAACTCTCAAGTCAGGAGTCTGTCAGTAGCTCTCAACAACATACTATTAATTTTGAAAAATGGAGATATAAGGGATATAAGGGAAAAAAGAAATGTAGGAAGGGGACAGAAAATCTCCCTATCTAGGAAAGACCCTAAATAGGGAAGCCCAGCCAAGTCACAAAACCCCTTGGGGGTTGGGGGAGGAGAGTGCACTCTACCCCACACCTTTTATCCTCCATGCCTTTACTTCCCACAACATTCACATTCCCAAAAACAGGGTGGGGGCTTGGACAAACTTAGGGAGTGGTTTCTATCAACACACTCCTAAAAGAATTGAAATGAATATTGAGAAAGCAACAGGTTACATAATCCTGTTAGGTTCAAGGTTCTAATGCAGGGGTCCCCAAACTTTTTACATAGGGGGCCAGTTCACTGTCTCTCACACAGTTGGAGGGCCAGATTATTAAAAAAAAACTATGAATGAATCCCTATGAACACTGCACATCTTATCTTAAAGTAAAAACAAAAAACAAAAGGGGGACACATACAGTATTTAAAATAAAGAACAAGTAAATTTCAATCAACAAACTGACCAGTATTTCAACGCGAACTATGGGCCTGCTTTTGGCTAACGAGATGGTCAATGTCTGGTTCCATATTTGTCGCTGCTGGCCTTAACAAGTGATGCAAGTGTGCATGAGTTAGTCTAGATCTGGTTAGAGATTTAGGATGTTTCATTCTGGAAAAAGTCTGTTCACAGACACAAGTGCTGCCAAAGATGGTGCCATTTTGAGTGCATGGCTCCTGAGATTAGGATATGTCTCAGAGGGGAGAGATGCATAGAAATAAGGCAAGCTGCTTGACTTGAATGCGTCTTTCAGAGTCACAATTCTGCAGTTCAGCCAGTTCCATTTGGTAAATTGTATCCACATTTTCAATGTCAATAGAAAATGGGTCATGGAAAAGCTGTATGTCCTGCTCATGGAGACGAATCTCTTTAAAGCTGAACTGGAACTCCTTTTTCGACTTTTCCAGTGAATCCAAACGTTTCTTTTGGGAATGCAATCAAGGGATTCTATGTTAAGAGATTTTGAGTTAAGGGGACATGGCAGAAATTTTCCTCCTTTACTTGTTTGATTAGAAAGCCTAATTATACTTCAAAAGCTCTCACATGTGATTGTATATCACAGATGAGCTTCCCTTTTCCTTGAAATTGCACATTGAAACTGTTGAGTAGCTGTTACATGTCAGGAAGGTGAGGTGCCATTTCCATTCTGCATCATTGAACTCTTGAAAGCATAAAAGCTGTAATCTGTGGAAGTTTGGGGACACCTTATATTATAATCTAATCAGACAAGGAAAGACCTCAAGTTTCTGAATGTTACGTGCACTCTAAGTTCCTGGTAGTTTAATAATATTTGAAAAGCAAATGGCCCTCACCCATAATTCCCATCTTTTTCTTCTACTAAAAACATACCTTTTCCTGTCTGTGCCCTCACCTGATCTCACCTCAAACGAATTTCAAAGCCTTCCTGGCAGGCCAGACTGACCTGTCCAAACCCCAGAACCTGGAGATCAGGAGCAGAAACTGTCCTTGGGCCCTCCCTAGAATGGTGGGACACAGGGACATTCTAATGTCACACTAAAGAGTGGATGAATAAATGACTGCACTTGGGCCTGTCTGTCTGGAACCTGGACTGGATCACTAGGCAGGGGCTACCGAGGCCCTGGAAAACCCCAGGAAACAGTTAGGGATTGTGAGTGGCCTTTGAGGTCACACTGACAGGAAGCAGTGACCACTGGAGGTCTGGGAAAGGCAGAGGTCTAAGTTCTCCTGGATTCCACCTTGGGGGAGCTTGGTCAGGTTGGGTATGGATTGTACTCACCTGGGAAGGGGGCCTCTGGGTGCTGGGAGCCATTCCCTCTGACTCTAGAGCCTCTGCTTGGGCCATACTGTGGTCCTTCAGGGGGTGGGAGTCCCAAGTGGGGGAGACTTCTTCCTTGTGCACCTGTGGGAATTAGAGAGGGGGAGGGCTCAGAAGGGCTCCCAGGGCCCTTCCCCTGGCCTCAGAGGAGACTGTCCCCACATGAGGGGTCAGGAAGCCTCAGGCTGGGAAAGGACCTTGGACTGGACTCGACAAAGATTCCCCAGCTTCTCTGGTGCCATTTTCGGTTTCATTCCATTCAGAAGCTGCATTGGGTGCACAGAGTGGATTGAGGGAGACTCCTAGGAGGAGAGCTTACTGGGTAATTGGGGGGGAGGGGGGAGGAGATGCTGGACGGAGATTTGGGCAGCAGGTCCAGGTTGGGGAAAACGTGTTGGCATTTGTTCTGTGCCAGAGATCATGGCCTCTGGGCACGGGCACCTCCCACTCCAACCAGGCTCATGTTGGCTGCTTCTCCCTGTGCAAATACAAATCTGCTACAGCTGAACTACTTTTACCCAGCATCCTTTGGAGTGACGTCCTCATTTTGCACAGGGAGGGGAGCTTGGAAGGTCAATGAGGCTGAGCCCCACACTGCACAGCTCTCAGGGAGCTTGGGGGGTTTTCAGCAGAGCTCCCCGGTGTGGGTGTCGCTGGCTCTGCTCACTTGGCCGAATTAACCCTTTTCTTCCTCACTTTATTGTGATTAAATCCTACGTGATACATACTTGGAGTATTTCTTCCCCTTTAATCTCACATCCCCTTGGCAGGTTCAGACCTGAAGGTCCCCCGTGGGGAAAAGGCCCGAAACAGCCTCGCCCCCAGCCTGTGACTGCACCCCTCCCCCAGCCGCCCCCTGACTCCGGGGCCGGGGAGGGAGTAGGGGGTGGGGGCGCAATGTTCTCCTCCGGGGGAGGGCAAAGCCCCGCCGAGGCTCCTGGACCGGACAGAGCCGCCCCCGCCCCACACGGGCACTTCCGTGTTCGTCCCTTTCGGATAGTCCTTTGAAACCGTGGATAGACGCAGACGCGGACCTCCCCTTCCCCTTCCCCCCCCCCCGCCCCGGCCCATCCTCCCTTGTTGCACGTGAGGAGACTCCCAGCCATCCCAGGCTATCCCAGGCTATTACCAGGTTCTGGTCCACTCGGATCTTCCTGCTCCCCAGGAGCCACAGACAAGGAGATCTAGTCTGCCAGAACAGGGAGATCCGGCTGCTGGGCCCGTGCACTGCCTCCCTCCACCTCCCTTCTAAAGGAGGAAAAGCCAAAGAACCAACCAGTGAGCACTGCAAGAACTAAGACTGTGTTCATTGAGTTTCCCAGCATGCCCAGCGAGCGCACCGGGGGGGGGGGGGGGGGGGGGGCAGACTGGGGTCAAGTCAGGTCAGGTCTCAGCATTCTGGGAAATGGAGTCTTCCTCAATGGGAGGGCCCAGGCTTGAAGGAAGTCATTACACATGCCTTCTGGGAAATGGAGTCCTTCCTGCGCCCTCTAGGCTTGGAGCCCTGGTGGGGGAGGATACTTACAGGAATTGTTCCCCAGGGTGGTAGCCGCAGCCTTCTTCCCCTCCCCCGTTTCCCCTTCCAGCCCTGCCCTGCATCTTCTTTAGCCTGGAAGCTGCCTCAGTGACGCCTGTCACACAGCGCGTGTCTAATAAATGGTGATTGATTGACTGATCCCTCAATGGAGTGATCCCCACAGCCTGGGGAGTGGCTGCTAGGATGCCCCCTTCTGACAGAGAAGGAAACTGAGGCACAGGGCAGCAGCTAACCTCCAGGGCCCAGACCCAAGACCCCCCCTCCCACAGCTTCCCCTCCTCCAGGGAAATCTCTGAGTATCCTGCTGCTCCTTCTACTTTGGGGGTGTCCCCAGGTCTCCCCATAAGAGGGGCCAACCCTGTCCCCAGAGGAGGAATTGGGGGACTCGGGGCTGACCTCCTGCCCCTGGAACCCAAAAAAACTGGGCTCAAACCTGGCCTCAGCCACTTCCCAGCTGGGGGAGACTAGCCAAGGCCCTTCTCCAGTCTTTACCTCAGTTTCCCCCATGGTGAGATCCACACAATAAGAGCCTGATGCAGGGGCTCTATCAAAGGGGGTCCAGAGAGGGTCTGGGGGAAACAGGGCTGCCTCCTCCGGGTCTCCTGGGCCTCTGGGCCAGTTGAGGAGGGTCTCCTCAAGCACCACCGCCAGCCCACAAGGCCCAAAGACCCTTCAGAGACTGGGGGAGGCCCAGGAACTCCCTCCTGCCTTTGAGGAGGTCACAGAAGGTAGCAGCACCTGCTGAGCCCAGCCTTGGCGCCCTGATGGACAGAAGACAGTCTGGGATGTTTGTGTCTGTCTGTAGGGCTGCTGGGCTCAGGCTGTTCAGGCCTGTCTGACTCTTCTCCCCCCCTGAATTGAGTAGCTCCATAGTGATATAAATCAGAGCTGTATCATCTCTTGGACCTAGGCCATCTGAAAGACTAAAACAAGGCCATACAAGAATCACTTCAGGGCAACTGTCCTGAGAAATTATAGAATCATGTGTGATTTTCCCACAACACATACATTGATTTTAGAGATTATCCCTAGGTCAGGGATCCAATTATAAGAGTAGAACATCTCTCTGTTCTCTTTCACCTCCCTCCTCATCTTTAAGTTCTATCACACAGTGGTTGTCAACTCTGTGAGGTCCCTATTTGGTCCCTAAGTACCAGTGTGGAACAATCATAGGCACGTCACGTCCTTCTCTTTCCTGTGTGCAAGGAGGGGGTTAATAGCTTGTGAGCAATTATCCTAAGGCTGCTTGGCTCAATTTAGGGTTTAACCTTGTCCCATCCTTCTTTAACACGTGAGCTTAGCTTACCACAATTTAAAATTTCGAATGTATCAAACCTTCTTCATAATAATTTACTCCCAGTAGATTATAGTTTGAACTCCACAACTTTCAAATAACTGATTAGATCCTTTAGAAATCTCTCAGTGTGTAACCAAACTGAAGTTCAAAGCATTTCCCTGCACTCCTCTCAACCCTCGGTCTAAAGTAGAATAGAAACTCCAGATTAATTTTCTTTTGGCTCAAACCATTACCACATACCTGATTAAATTCCATCAACATTACTCCAATTTATAATTTGTTGTATCTATTTCACACTAGAATTCATAATATCAACTAGTTGCTAGCTCTGAAAAGCATTAAAATAACATCTGATTTGAAAAATCCCACGTTTAAATTCTAGAATAAGTTCTTCTCAACAACGTAACAACTTTTCCTGGATGACTTTTACATCTATGAAGTAGCCAGTACAGTTTCTGTCCTTATAGAATAAAACAGTGTCCGGCTGGCTATCAATCACACTTAGACAATTCTCAAATTCACTGAAACCATCATGCATTGCAAGATCTAACAAAACTTCTGACCAGGAGTTTTGTTGTGCTCAAGAAAATCACATTTAACTGACGCCATACATGAATTTATATTTGAACCCTGGCAGTATCAACAGCAATCATCCCAAATTGTATGTATCAATTACATCCAACTTAGAATGAATCTTAAGTGAAAAATGGTCTGTTTGGAATCCACTCTCCTATCCTCCCAGTGGTAGAGGAGGAAGGCAGATCTAATCAGTGGACTGAGAGTTTCCAGGTGGCCGGTTTTCTGATCATCTCTCCCTGGATTTCTCAGCAGGCCCTTGCCTTAAAATTCAAGCAGAGTAAGGGGCTTCTATCCATACCATGCCCTCTTTTTTTGTAAGATATATCCAATTGCCACCTGGTCTTAGTTAGAACTTAGGGTATCAAAAAGCCAATTTCCTCAGTTTTTTCCCCCTGATGGTGCTCAGCTATTTAACATGAGGGAAAGCAGGTGAAACAAACAAAAATACCCCAGAACCATCGGCCAGACCGTGCAGATGGGGAAGGAAGGGGCGTTGGGGGAATTGCCCTGCCTCGTCCCCTCCTCCAGTGTGCAGGAGGTGGGTAGGTGCTGGAGACGGTGGAGGTGCCTCCTGCTCCACAGCCACAGCTTCATTGGCATCGGGAGGAAGAGGAGGAGGAAACCCAGAGATCTACAGCCACACACACAGGACAAATTTGTTACCTTTCTTCTCCAGGTTCCCCAGGCAGAAACCCCAAACTCCATAGATTGTTCTAAAAATCAACACAGGCCACGGGCTTGTCCCCCCATTTCAGCCCACCCAACCCCAGGCCCCCCCACCATCTAGCCCACCCACCTCTGAGTGGGTTACACCTGGGGCTGGGGAAGGGCTCCTCTAGGTGCCAGTGGAGCAGAAAGGACTTAGCAAGGGGCCAGCCCATTGATCCACTGGGTTTTTGGTTTAACTCCTTTTCTGCCGACCAAGAGTTCTACACCAGTAGCTGAATACTGGGAGGAAAGAGAGGAAACCTAGGGATGTATGGGGGTGGGGGAAAGGGGACCTAGGGGTGGTGACCTCAAAGGGGGCAACTTGGGAGGGGTTGCAGAAATGCCTGAATTTTCCCATCACTCCCTGGGGCCATCCAACCCCAAAGGTGGGTCACTCCAAATCACAGGTTTGCAACTTTCCCTGCCGTACTGTCTATTTAAAGTCCGGATACTGACTCAGGACCAAGTCCAGGGGAACTGACAGATCCTGGCCCATTTCTGGCCAGAAAAAGTGTTACACAAAAGACAGACAGACAAAAAGACAAACAAAAAATTCTCTTTGGGGATCCAAATAAAGTTTGTAATGGGGAAGGAGCTTGCTCAGGGCTCCACCCCACTTACCCTGGTGTCCTCCAAAAAGACTCAGTGCCCTTTCACTTGTTTAGCTCTGGGTGTGTCCACCCTGAGCCTCCCTGGGATTTTAAATCCTGCTAGGGACTGGAACCCTAGCCTCTCTGGAGTCAGAGGGACTCCACCCCTCTGAAGTTCTGTATTTCTGTCTCCAAACACTTGCACGACTCCCTTCACACCCTCTTAAACTGACTCACTTCCCGGTTTTCCCAACCTGGCCCCTTGCTGGAAATAGGTACTGCAGTACTTGCCAGTTCTCACTCAGAAACAGGTGAGAAATCAGACTTTAACCCAGGGGATTGGCCTAGGACAGCCCCTATAATCCGGGGGCATGGGATCTCCCGTCCACTAAGCCTCATGCCCTTCTGGAGTCTGATATTCTCCCATAACCAATCACACAATCAATCATACTGCACAGACACACTGCTCACCTCTGGGGAGTCACCATGAAAGTTGGGATAGCACTTCCCTTGTCCTGGTGCTCCTTAGGGGGTCTTTACCATCCTGGACAAGCCCCCATATGTTAGGGTCCTAGTGGAAGACCACCCCAAAGGAGCACAAAGAGACAATGCAACTCAGGCAAAGGGAAGTTCTTTATTGCTAGTGCTACAGGAAGCTTAGCAAAAGCGTTCCACCCTTGTATGGTCAGGGTAGAGATTATATATGTTCAAGGCATGGGTTGGGAACAGGGTGTTGCTGAGGACCTGCTCAGGGGGTCCAGTCCATTTGGCTGGAACGGAATTTCTATGGTTAGTGGTTTTGGCTGATTCAATAGCAGGTGGGGTTGTTTAGCTTTGGTTACAGTGAGTGTAGGTCGCAGTGCCCCACAACACTACCATGGGTTAACTTTTATTTAGCTACATAACTCCCAGTGAGACCGCAACAGGCCAAACCCAGGACTTTTCCACTCACAGAAACATTCTTGCAGAGCCAGAATATAAATCAATCATAAAAGCCCATAGAAAATGTGCAGGTACACCAAGCTTCATCATGCCTCATTGACTTGATTCTTCCCCTTGAGAAACTCCCTAGTAAACACTGAAAAATGATCAGTCTAATATTAAATCTGAATTGTGTTCCCAGTACCTCTCCACATCAATGATATGATTGTTGAATTGTCTTTAAGTACTTATGATTATTTCCTTTTATTAAAAGTAATAAGTAAATTTCCCCAATTGATTGTAAGCTCAAACTCCTTGCAGGTTAATGAAAAAATCAAGCTGCCTGTGATGAAATCATTTATCTTGTGTGGAACCTTTATTCTGTCATGAATCAATAGTTACAATACAAGAATATAGTATGACCTCAGAATGTTAATCAAGTGATTTGCTAAAAGTTAATGTATAACTCTTCCAATTACCTTTATTTGAGCATGTGTACTAGGTAATGAATCTGTATGCCAAAAAAATGGGTATAAGAATAAACACCAGACCTGGGCATAGTGAAGCAGCTACCAGATTCAAAGCATGCCCATGGCTGAATGATATACATAGCTGTCTTCCATTTATTATTTTCTTGACTGATCATTCACCACCTGCCAGGAACTCCTGGAGCCATGAGTGAGACTGAACCCTGCCCATGGTGTGCCAGCAAAAAAACAGGAAACAAGGGAGTGCCAATTAACTAGGCAATGGCTAAAAAAACTGTAATAGATGAATGCCGACAAACAGGGAGGAAGAATAACAATCATTATGATATCAGAGAATAAGTCCTTATCATTGTGGTATTGTAAAACCTAAAATTATATCTCTAATGATAAAAATATGATATTTAATGAGGTTTATTAACGATCATTAGAAATCAAGAAATGAAGAGGATACAAAATAAAAACCATGTGCTCATGGCTGATTAGCCCATGTTCAGCCCTCCCCACCTAACCACAATCACTGCTAATGCTACATCATGCAAGAAGAGAGAGAGTTGGAAGTGTTACCACCAGTTAAATACCAATAATGTGATCTCTCCAAAGTAGAGAGGCAACAGAGATTATAGGGAATTTGGGGAACTACTAATATTTATGGGGAATGAATTCCAAAGGTTCAAAATCTCCATTTATACATACCTCCCTGATAGCCAAGGAAGACTAGTCTCTCTGATGGGTCTGGTAAACAACAACTTTGAAATTACAATACTTTGAGAAGAAGAAAGAGAACAAAACCAATGACTTCTAGGTACATTGACAAAAAGCCAGTTAGGGGGCAGTCGCCTTTGGCATAAGAGTATACATACAAAACAAATACATTCAACCCCACACAGTTCAAATCACCACATCCCAAAGTTCACTCTGGATCTTCTGGTGCAGGGTGTTGTCTGTGCAAGCATCTTCATGGTGCCTTCTCCCAACAATCCACTTTCTGGATTCAGAGGGATAGCATAGTTCTTAACCTAAAATTACTCTCAAAAGGAATTTAAACTTTACGATTTAAAATATTAATAAATATATATACCTCTGTGAAGAGGTTGATTGAAAAAGACAGGGATCACTTCAGGATGCATGGCTGAGTTATGATGTATATGAATCAATTGGCATGAGAAATAAAAAATAGAAAAAAATTGGTTTTGTAGTCTCGCCTCTATTTCCCTCTTATCTCTAACTACTGAAGTATCCATTCAGAAGGTGAAATTTTGTATGCACCTTTAGTTAGAAGATCTAGAGGTATAAGAAGAGAGGATGTCTAGCTGAAAGTCTTCCAGAGGGAATCCATCTGGATTGGATCTGTTCAAAAGACATTTTCTTTTACTGAACAAGCTCTGGACTCTCCATTTTAATGTCTTTCTTCATTCATGACAGAAATAAGATTTCGACTGAAAACGAATTCTCACTTGGGAAATAAGAGATGATTATTGCCTGAAGGCCTTACCCACATTTATCATATTCCTAAATATTCTCTTTAGTGTTGATCTTCATATGTTAAATAAACTAAAGGTGATGACTATAAACTGAGCCTCACTCCTAAGGTTTCTCTCCAGTGGGTATTTTCTGCCATGAAGCAATTGTGGAGCTTGATATGAAAGGCTATCTGAATGGATTACATCTATAAACTTTCTCTCCTGTGTGGATGCTGTGATGGTTAGGAAGTTCACTGACATAATCAGTGTGGATTCTCTGATGTTTACAAAGATCAGAGCTAATTCTAAAAGCCTTTCCACACTGATTACATTTATAATGATTCTATCCAGTGTGGATGCTCTGATGTAAAGCAAGATCACACCTACATGTGAAAGACTTTCAACATTGTTTACATTCAAAAGATTGCTCTCCAGTGTGGATTCTCTCATGTGCAACAAGAAGGCCCCTCTCTGTAAAACCTTTTCCACATTCTTTACATGCATAAGGTTTCTCTCCAGTGTGAATTCTCTGATGTGCAGCAAGATGGTCACTCTGTGTGAAAGCCTTTCCAGATTGTTTACATTCATAAACTTTCTCTCCCATGTGGATGTTTTGATGCCTAGCAAGATGACCACTCTGCGTGAAAGCCTTTCCACAATGTTTACATTGATAAGGTTTTTCTCCAGTGTGGACTCTCTGATGTGTAACAAGACTGCTGCTGTGTGTGAAAGCCTTTCCACATTGTTTACATGGATAAGGTTTCTCTCCAGTGTGGATTCTCTGATGTACAACAAGATGCCCTTTCTCTGTAAAAGCTTTTCCACATTTACATACATAAGGTTTCTCTCCACTGTGGATCCTCTCATGTACAACAAGATTAGCTTTCTCTGAAAAAGCTTTTCCACATTGTTTACAGGCATAAGGTTTCTCTCCAGTGTGGATTCTCTCATGTACAACAAGACTGTCCCTCCATGTGAAACACTTTCCACATTGTTTACATTCATAAGGCTTCTCTCCAGAGTGGATAATTTGATGTGCAGCAAGATAATAACTCTGGGAGAAAGCCTTTCCACATTGTTTACATGCATAAGGTTTCTCTCCAGTGTGGATTCTCTGATGTGCAGCAAGATGATTCCTCTGTGTGAAAGCCTTTCCACATTGTTTACATGCATAAGGTTTCTCTCCAGTGTGGATTCTCTGATGTGAAGCAAGAATACTCCTCTGTGTGAAAGCCTTTCCACATTGTTTACATTCGTAAAGTTTCTCTCCATTGTGGTTTCTCTGATGCATAGCAAGATTACCTCTCTGTGTGAAAGCCTTTCCACATTGTTTACATTCATAAGGTTTCTCTCCAGTGTGGATCCTCCCATGTATAACAAGATCTATTCTCTTTGTAAAAGCTTTTCCACAATGCTTACAGGCATAAGGTTTCTCTCCAGAGTGGATTCTCTCATGTGCAGCAAGATGGCCCCTCTCTGTGAAAGCTTTTCCACATTGTTTACATTCATAAGGTTTCTCTCCCATGTGGATGCTTTGATGCGTAGCAAGATGACCACTCTGTGTGAAAGTCTTTCCACAATGTTTACATTGATAAGGTTTCTCTCCAGTGTGGATTCTCTGATGTGCAGCAAGATGGCCACTCTCTGTGAAAGCTTTTCCACATTGTTTACATGCATAGCGTTTCTCTCCAGTGTGGATTCTCTCATGTTTAACAAGAACACACCTCCCTGTGAAAGCCTTTCCACATTGTTTACATGCATAAGGTTTCTCTCCAGTGTGGATTCTCTGATGTGAAGCAAGAATACTCCTCTCTGTGAAAGCCTTTCCACATTGTTTACATGCATAAGGTTTCTCTCCAGTGTGGATTCTCTGATGCTTAGCAAGATTACTCCTCTGTGTGAAAGCCTTTCCACATTGTTCACATGCATAAGGTTTCTCTCCAGTGTGGATTCTCTGATGTTTAAGAAGATCACTCCTCTGTATGAAAGCCTTTCCACACTGTTTACATGCATAAGGTTTCTCGCCAGTGTGGATTCTCTGATGTTTAACGAGATCACACCTCCATTGAAAAGACTGTACACATTGTTTACATGCATAACGTTTCTCTCCAGAGTATATAATTTGATGTGAACTAAGTTCAGAGTTTTGACTAAAAGGTCTCCCACCTTTATTACTCACAGAAAGTCTCTCTACACGTTTATTTTTTGTATGTCTAATGAGTGCTAAACTCCAATCAACAGTTCTTCCCTCTAGATTTCCTTGATATGTGGGCATTTCAGGAGGTTTCTCATGTAACTGAATAAATCCTACTTCTTGAAGAAAGCATTTGCTGTATTCTCTATCATGACAATCATCATTTTCTGATGTCAATTTCATGTTCTGATTTAGGACTGAATATTGGATGAGTTTCTCTGCAAGTTTATCAAATTCACAGTCACATTTTGGATTTTTATTTGCCTTCATCTTAGAATCACAGATTTCTCTCAAAATTAAGTTACATGAACCCTCATTTATGAATCTTTGGAGGCCAGATTCTTCCACAGAAAGGCTCAGTTTTGAAGACTTCACTCCAAAATTGGTCTCTGCCTCTGAAGAAAACAAATAATGATATAAACACAGATGGAAGGAGGACATGGATACACACACACACACACACACACACACACACACACACACACACACACACATTGAAATATAAGTTCCTTCCTCTTATGGAAGAAAGTAAACTGCTTTTTATTCTATTTTCCCAGGCAAAAAGGAGTTTTCATAGTTAGGGGGGAAAAAGCAGAACTTGTCACTGTATATACACAATTTGGTCATAACTGCAAGATGGATGATTTTACAATAACAATAAAATCTCACAACAGATCTGTAACACAGGCAGATCAAAGATTCTCATCATACTTCAGAACCCATGTCATAAGGAAAGAATGGAGGAGTGACCTAAACAACTTAGCAGAAGATAGACTACATCTCAAACCCTCTAAGCATGCTATATCCACAGTATTAAACAATCTTTGCTCAGTGCCCATTCTTTCCTTTAAAAGTCACTCTTTGATTGTTCTTAAAATTTTGTGAATCTCAGATAACCTTCCAGATATTCTGTTCTCATCATTTTGTAGATTCTATCACATGGTCATTCATGGTAAATTTTATATGCTGAGTTAAGAAACAACTTCACTCTTTTTAACTATCATGGAGTAATTTTCTAAGAGGAATATGAGGTTTCTTCTTTTCTCTACAGTTTCAAAGATATTATACCATTTCATGCAGACATGTTAAACATTCCTTTTATTTTATGATCTACCATATATTATATTTCATACTCTATATTGTGTCCATGAGCCATCTCTCAGGAAATGAACAGCATTATTCAGAATTGGTCTGCCAGCCTACAAATCTACCACTCCCTTCACTACAACAGATAAAAGGTTTTTTTAGTGAAAACAGCGCTTTTACACCTATTTTCACCTCACTCTACTAGACAGGAGCTCTGTGGGCCTTTTTGTTCTAGCAGTCAGGGTGATTCTCCTTGCTTAAAACAGGAGATAAATTTTTCTCTTGGAACTGGAAGCTCTGGGAATACAAAAAAAGAAAGGGATCAGGAGAGGAAATTAAAATTTGGTCCTCTTAAAAGAAAGGGGCCAGGTAAGCAAGGACTTCAGAATGGTTTCTGCTGTATAACTGTTGGAATATTTGCAGGAGGGCAGAGATCATGGAACCCATTTGCAATCAGAAAATTCCATCTTGATTTAGCTTCTGTAACAGGTACATTCCACAACTTCCATTACCAAGACATTAAAGGCAGCTAAAAGTGAAGGGTAAGAGTTCAGAACTTGGAGTCACAAAAACAAATTTAATCCAGACTGAGAGACATGGTAAGTGGGCATCCCTAGGCAAGTTATTTAACCTCTCTTTGCCTCAGTTGCCTCAACTATGAACTGAGGACAATAAGAGTATCAAACTCCCAGGGATGGTGTGATATTAATGGGAATAATGAACTCCTTCACCGAGTAGAGGACATAGAGCAGGCATTTTTAAATGCTTATTTCCTTCCTTTCTATTCCTATCATCTGGTCTGGAATTTGAGGGAAGGGTAAAAGAGGAATAAGGATAAATATACTGGATTAAGCGGAATTAGGGCTATGAGCTACAGTTTCATACTTTTCTAATTTTATTTCCATATTGTTTATTTTTAGAAGTGAATAATAAAAAATAACCACAAACTCAAAACAAAAACCCAAAGAAACAAGTGAAAAATTATATGCTTTCATCTGCATTCCAACTCTGAAAGTACTTTTTCTGGAGGCATTTCTTTTCCTAGGTCCCTCAGAATTATACTGGATCATGTTATTGCTGAGAGTAGCCAAGTTTATCACAGTTGATCATTCCATAATATTACTATTACTGTGCACAATGTACTCCTAGTTCTGCTCATTTCTCTCCACATCAGTTCATAGGGAGTTTCCAAGTTCTTACTGAAATCATCTCACTCATCATGTCTTACAGCATAGTGGTATCGCATCACCATCATGTACCACAATTTATTTAGCAATTTGTCAAGTGACAGACATCCCTTCAGCTTTCAATTCTTTGCTACCACCAAAAGAGCAGTTACAAATATTTACCTACAAGTAGGTCCTTCTCCTTTTTTTACTGATCTCTTTGGGGCACAGACCTAGTAGTGGTATTACTGGATCAGAAGGTATGCATTGTTTTGTAGCCCTTTAGGAGTCATTCCAAATTTCTCTCCAGAATGGATGGATCAATTCATAACTACAAGTGTTCTGAGTTTGCCACATCCCCTTCAAACTTTATTACTTTTCTTTACTGTCATATTAGCCAATCTGATGAGGCTGATGTGATGCTTCAGAGTTCTCTTAATTTACTTCTTTAATCAAAAGGAATTTAGAATACTCTTTGATATGATTATTGATACCTTTGATTTATTCATCTGAAAATTGTTTATTCCTAACCTTTAACCATTTGTCAATTAGGGAATGACTTGTATTCTCATAAATTTGATTTAGTTCTTTATATAGTTGAAAAATGAAATCAGAGAAATGTTTTACAAAATACTATTAACCAGTTTGTTGTTTGAATTTTAATTTTGGTTATATTGGCTTTGTTTCTACATAAAAATCTTAATTTAATATGATTAAAGTTACTCATTTTGCATCTTATACTGTTCTCTATGTCTTGTTTGGTCATAAATTCTTTCCTTTTCCACAAATCTCCCAGATAAACAATTCTACGTTCCCCAAATTTAATCATAACAATCACCCTTTATTTCTAAAGCATATGTCCTTTTGACCACATGCTCAAAAAGGATATGAGCTATTGGTCTATACCTAATTTTTGCCATACTGTTTTCCCAGCAGATTTTGTCAAATAGTGAGTTCTTATCCCTAAAGCTGGGATCTTTGCATTCATCAGACATTAGATTACTTGGTCAGTTACCCCTAATCTATTCCATTGATCCACCCTTTAATTTTTCAATCCATTTTTTAAATTGAATTAAGATCTGAAAAGGTTGTAGTTACTATTTCCACTCTTTTGAATTTCATCATGAAGTTTTTATACTCTGGTTTATGGTTTTTGCATATTTTCTATGTGCAGTTGAAAAGATGATATATTCCTTCACTATTCCGTTCAGATTTCTCCAGATATGTAACTTTAAAAGTAACTTTTGTAAAATTTCATATAGTCCCTTAATTCCTTTCTTGTTTATTTTTGGTTCAGGGATCTGATAGGGGAAACTTGCATATGTTAAATAATGTAAAGATGATGACTATAAACCCAGCCTCACTCCTAAAGTTTCTCTCCATTGGGTATTTTCTGAAATGAAGCAATTGTGGAGCCTGATGTGAAACGCTATCTGAATGAATTACATCTATAAATTTTCTCTCCAGTGTGAATACTGTAATGGTTAGGAAGTTCACTTCTCTTTGTGAACCCCTTTCCACAGTTTACACTTGTAACATTTCTCGCTAGTGCGGATTCTCTGATGTTTACAAAGATCAGAGCGACTTCTAAAAGCCTTTCCACACTGATTACATTTATAACGATTCTATCCAGTGTGGATTCTTTAAGGTAAAGAAAGATCACACCAATGTGTGAGAGACCTTCAACATTTTTTATATTTGAAAGATTGCTCTCCAGTGTGGATTCTCTCATGTGCAACAAAATGGCCCCACTCTAAAACCTTTTCCACATTCTTTACATGCATAAGGTTTCTCTCCAGTGTGGATTCTCTCATGTGCAGCAAGATGCCCCTCTCTGTAAGAAAGCCTTTCCACACTGTGTACATTCATAAGATTTCTCCGCAGTATGGATTCTCTGATGTGCAGCAAGATGGCCACTGTGTGAATGCCCTTCCACATTGTTTACAATCATAAGGTATCTCTCCCATGTGGATGCTTTGATGCCTAACAAGATGACAACTCTGTGTGAAAGCCTTTCCACAATATTTACATTGATAAGGTTTCTCTCCAGTGTGGACTCTCTGATGTGTAACAAGACTGCTGCTGTGTGTGAAAGCCTTTCCACATTAATTACATGGATAAGGTTTCTCTCCAGTGTGGATTCTCTGATGTACAACAAGATGCCCTTTCTCTGTAAAAGCTTTTCCACATTTACATACATAAGGTTTCTCTCCACTGTGGATCTTCTCATGTACAAGATTAGCTCTCTCTGAAAAAGCTTTTCCACATTGTTTACAGACATAAGATTTCTCTCCAGTGTGGATTCTCTCATGTACAACAAGACTGTCCCTCCATGTGAAACTCTTTCCACATTGTTTACATTCATAAGGTTTCTCTCCAGAGTGGATAATTTGATGTGCAGCAAGATAATAACTCTGTGAGAAGGCCTTTCCACATTGTTTACATGCATAAGGTTTCTTTCCAGTGTGGATTCTCTGATGTACAGTAAGAATACTCCTCTGTGTGAAAGCCTTTCCACATTGTTTACATGCAAACGGTTTCTCTCCAGTGTGGATCCTCTCATGTATACCAAGATCCATCCTCTTTGTAAAAGCTTTTCCACATTGTTTACATGCATAAGGTTTCTCTCCAGCATGGATTCTCTCATGGGCAGCAAGATGGCCCCTCTCTGTGAAAGCTTTTCCACATTGTTCACATGCATAAGGTTTCTCTTCAGTGTGGATTCTCTCATGTGAAGCAAGAATACTCCTCCGTGTGAAAGCCTTTCCACATTGTTTACATGCATAAGGTTTCTCGCCAGTGTGGATTCTCTGATGTTTAACAAGATCACTCCTGTGTTTGAAAGCCTTTCCACATTGTTTACATGCATAAGTTTCTCTCCAGTGTATAATTTGATGTGAACTAAGTTCAGAGTTTTGACTGAAAGGTCTCCCAACTTTATTACTCACAGAAAGTCTCTCTGCACGTTTATTTTTTGTATGTCTAGTGAGTGCTAAACTCCAATCAACAGTTCTTCCCTCTAGATTTCCTTGATATGTGGGCATTTCAGGAGGTTTCTCATGTAACTGAATAAATCCTACTTCTTGAAGAAAGCATTTGCTGTATTCTCTATCATGACAATCATCATTTTCTGATGTCAATTTCATATTCTGATTTAGGATTGAATATTGGATGAGTTTCTCTGCAAGTTTATCAAATTCACAGTCACATTTTGGATTTTTATTTGCCTTCATCTTAGAGTCACAGATTTCTCTCAAAATTAAGTTACATGAACCCTTCTCAAAATTAAGTTACATGAACCCTCATTTATGAATCTTTGGAGGCCAGATTCTTCCACAGAAAGGCTCAGTTTTGAAGACTTCACTCCAAAATTGGTCTCTGCCTCTGAAGAAAACAAATAATGATATAAACACAGATGGAAGGAGGACATGGATACACACACACACACACACACACACACACACACACACACACACACACACACACACACATTGAAATATAAGTTCCTTCCTCTTATGGAAGAAAGTAAACTGCTTTTTATTCTATTTTCCCAGGCAAAAAGGAGTTTTCATAGTTAGGGGGAAAAAAGCAGAACTTGTCACTGTATATACACAATTTGGTCATAACTGCAAGATGGATGATTTTACAATAACAATAAAATCTCACAACAGATCTGTAACACAGGCAGATCAAAGATTCTCATCATACTTCAGAACCCATGTCATAAGGAAAGAATGGAGGAGTGACCTAAACAACTTAGCAGAAGATAGACTACATCTCAAACCCTCTAAGCATGCTATATCCACAGTATTAAACAATCTTTGCTCAGTGCCTTTTCTATCTTTCCTTTAAAAGTCACTCTTTGATTGTTCTTAAAATTTTGTGAATCTCAGATAACCTTCCAGATATTCTGTTCTCATCATTTTGTAGATTCTATCACATGGTCATTCATGGTAAATTTTATATGCTGAGTTAAGAAACAACTTCACTCTTTTTAACTGTCATGGAGTAATTTTCTAAGAGGAATATGAGGTTTCTTCTTTTCTCTACAGTTTCAAAGATATTATGCCATTTCATGCAGACATGTTAAACATTTGTATGGGGTGCTCAGGGAGGGGTAGTATCTCTGGTATGGAGGACTTGTTGTGCCCTCCTAGGGCAGCTCTCCAACCTCTGACCCTGTAAAATTGAGATTTAAACTCTGGACTTCAATCCCCACAAGCCCTTGCTCCACTTCCTCAAAATGCTTTGTAATCTCATGGGAATTCTGAGGTGGGCTGAGATCGAGAAAGGATTTAACCTGGTGGTAAAGGTTTTTGGGGCTCTTTTGGACTTCCGTTTTGGAGCAGACATGGCTCTTTCCATAATGTAGGTGAGGTCTTGTCTAGGCCTCTGGCCTAGGCACGTGTTTTTTCTTTCCTGTATTTTCTTTAATCCTTAATCTCTAATAAACCTCTAAAAATTATAATACTCCTTGCAGAGAGAAACTAATTTCTACCTGCCTCAGTCTCCCCTAAATTTTAACTGTTACAGTATGGCGACCATGAAGGGGTGAGAACTTCTCAAATTTTTTAGCCTAGATAATGATTTTTTTAAAGCCACATTTCTCCAAGATGCTCTTTGGAAAACCATCTTGATCAGCTCCTGCCTGCGGCCCTCTCTGGCTCCTGCTTCTGCTCCTGGCCTCTCACCTGGTGCCCGAGCTCCTGGCCCTGCTTGCCTGCTCTCAGGCTCCCGGCCCTACCTGTCTGCACTCCGGCTCCTGGCTCTACCCACCCCGGCGGTCTGTCTCTCACCCATCTGGCCTCCAACCCAGACAGCTCATCACCCCAGCCCCAGACCCACAAGCGTGACTCCAGCTGGCTCATCACCCAGATCCTTGGAGCAGATTGCTCAGGACTCATTGCGACCAGCTGGTAACAGTACTGGCCACGTGGGCGGAGGGGAGAGATGAGAGGGAAAGGAGAATGGGTAATTTTCCCTTAGCCTAAGCCTCCACATGGATGGGGATATTGACCACAGGGGTTTCATAGCAGGAGAGAGAGAAGAAACAGACTTTTCAAACAGACTTTTAAGCAATGGGCTATTTAAAAGGATACCTTTTGACTGTTCTGGTAATAGCATTGACTTCACCTGCGTGTCAGGGAGAAGATTCAACTAACTTTGAAGGGGCAAATGGGTGGCTCAGCAAACTAAGAACCAGGCCTACTGTAAAGATTAAAATTTAGGAATATGAGGAGACTGAGGCAGATAGAAATTAGTTTCTCTCTGCAAGGAATATTATACTTTTTAGAGGTTTATTGAAGATTAAGGATTAAAGAAAAGGCAGAATAAGAAACATGTGCCTAGGCCAGAGTGGTCTAGACAAGGTAATCTCACATCATGGAAGAGACGCTTCTGCTCCAAAACTGAAGTCCAAAAAGAGATCCAAAAACCTTTGCCACGAGCTTAAATCCTTCCTCGGTCTCGGCCCACCTCCGAATTCCCGTGAGATTACAAAGCATTTTGGGGAAGTGGAGCAAAGGCTTGTGGGGATTGTAGTCCTGTATTTGAGTCTATTTTTTACATTCCCTGTTTGATCCTCTAGGAAGAAGTCCTTCCCCAAAGGATCATAAAAACATAATCAATTTAAAGATTACAATAATTTGAGGATAAGAGAAAAAAACCCAAAACCAATAATTACTGGATGCATTGACAGAAAGCCAGTTAGGGGGCAGTCCCCTTTGGTATAAAAGTATACATACAAATAAATGTTCAATCAACCACACCCAAAGTTCATATTTCTGCACTTGGGGTCTGGAGGCTTCTTTATGGTGGCTTCTCCAACAGTTCAGTTCTGGATTCAGAGAGGTAGCATCTTCTTTACCTAAAATTCTTCTCAAAAGGAATTTAAACTTTGAAATTTAAAATAATGATATTTTTTACATTCTCCCCGTTAAGAGGGTGATTAAAAAAACGGGTTCACTTAGGGATGCATGGCTGAGGTATATGAATCAATTGGTAAGAGAAATTAACAAAAACATCAGAAAAATCCAAAGGAAAAGAAAAAATTTCTGGATGAAAATACAGACTATCAAAGTCTTAGGTGAAAGAATTCTAAGTAAAAAGAAAAATAAATCTATAACAGGTCCTTGAATCAGAGCCCAATCAAAATGATCTAAGCAATGATGCATTTACCCAGTCAGTAGCCAGGTCTACAGAAAGGTACCACACTATGAGAGGCAGAAAAGGGGACCAGATTATAGGAGCCAAGGTTTTGGGATACTCATCTGTGAGTATTTTCAGAGTGAGTGTGGATACAAGGACAACCTATGTTGTAACATGTTAAACACAGTAACCTCGAGTCTTCACACTAGGTTCAAGACCTTTGTATTGGCCTAGAAGTGCATCAATCCATCCTGGATTTGCTTTTCTTTGGCTCTGTGCAATGGCTCTTGTGTGTATATCTTGTCCTGGAATCAGACAGAATCATTAAGCAAAGTCCCATAATTTATTTAAATAATTAGTGGCATCGTTTTTATAGTCACAAGCTTTTTGGGCATGCTCTGACAAATGTATTTCAAACTTATAGTACTGAAAAATCAAAAGGTTAAAGAAAATCTTAATACTGGTGACATGTGCTTCAAATATAAAAAGGAGAGAAAAAAAATTAAATAAAAACAAATATTATATTGCACATGCAAGAAAAATATAATAAAAAGAGCTTTAAAAAATTCAAAAATATAGCTTATAATAATTGACACTGTGTCAGCTAAAAAAAAATATAAAATGCAAGGTTTTCTCACCAAAAATGAGATCCATTTCCTCTTTGTATCTGGCCATGATCACTGTGAGTAGAAGGCAAATGAATTGAACAGTAGTACAAATATGTAGTTTCAATATCCCCAAAATTCTCAATAGCCCAATTAATTACACTATCATATTTCACATAAGTTGCTGTATGACATTTAAAAGCCTATGAATTGATGAACATCTGTCACAATTTTTACAAACATAGCAAATCTTTCAACCTTGGTATTTAAACATATTTTTTAAAACAAAGTAAAACTCATCTTGGGTTAAGAACATAATCAAGAAATCTATATATCATTCTGGTGCAAGTAAAGTAGTGAGCTGAAGAGTATAAATAAAGGGGTGCTCCTTTTGGAGGCTTTTAGGGGATACAAATGCCCTGAGATTAACTGCCCAACTTCCATTCACATGTGGGAAGGTTGGGGTTTATAAAATGTATTTCACTTCAGCTACTAGAATGGGCCTTACCTCATGGTAGGGGAAGGCAAAATAACCAGAGATTGTTAGAAAAAAATTCCAAAAATCATATTTAAAAAACCCTTAAAATCATTTGAGATATTTAGCACATTAATTTTCCAAAGGTTGTTATACAATTATAAGCAGTTCTGAAGACCATCCATCCTCTATGTCAATTTACAAAGGCAAAAATAGAAAGGCTGTTTTTAATATATGGGCTTAATCACTAATATTTTTTCAGCACAGTTATAGGGGAAAAACAACAGAATTTCAAAACTCAGTACATTCAAAATGAATTCAATCAACCTTCAGTGTAACATAATATTCAATCCAGTAATATAGGAACTTAAAATCACAAAGTTATATCTTAAAACAATCAGGAAAAATGCAATAGAGATACAGAGATTTTTAATAAACCACTGGAGTCTGAAATGCCTTAGAATATAGCCTTTAGTCTCTTCAAAGTTCCTTGGGTGGGTTTTTTTTTTATTAATTATCCATTTAAATGCCTATTGTCCAAAGGCAGAGTGGTAAGGGCTAAGCAATGGGATCTAAGGGGTTTGCTCAGGGCCCCACAGCTGGGAAGTATCTGAGGCCAGATTTTAACCCAAGACCTGTCTGATTCCAGGACAAGATATACACACAAGAGCCATTGCACAGAGCCAAAGAAAAGCAAATCCAGGATGGATTGATGCACTTCTAGGCCAATACAAAGGTCTTGAACCTAGTGTGAAGACTCGAAGTTACTATGTTTAACATGTGTTAAGACATAGGCTTTCCTTGTGTCCACACTCCCTCTGAAAATACTCTCAGATGAGTATCCCCGAAAACTTGGCTCCTATAATTTGGTCCCTTTCTTTTCTGCCTCTCATAGTGTGGCAACTTTCTGTAGTCCTGGCACTGATTGGGTAAATGCATCATTGCTTAGATCATTTTGATTGGGCCCTGATTCAAGGACCTGTTATAGATTTATTTTTCTTTACTTGGAATTTTTACACATAAGACTTTGATAGTCTATATTTTCATCCAGAAATTTTTCTTTCTTTTTGATTTTCTGATGTCTTTTTAATATCCCTTGCCAATTGATTCATATACCTCAGCCATGCATCCCTAAGTGATCATGTATTTTTCAATCACCCTCTTAACGGGGGGAATGTAAAAAAATATCATTATTTAAATTGCAAAGTTTAAATTCCTTTTGAGAAGAATTTTAGGTAAAGAAGATACTACCTCTCTGAATCCAGAACTGAACTGTTGGAGAACCCACCATAAAGAAGCCTCCAGACCACAAGTTGCACAAAATTGAACTTTGGGTGTCGTTGATTTGAACATTTGTATGTATACTTTAATGCCAAAGGGGACTGCCCCCTAAATGGCTTTCTGTCAATGCATCCAGTAATTATTGGTTTTGTTCTTTTTTTTTTCTCTTATCCTCAAATTATTGTAATCTTTAAATTGATTATGTTCTTATGATCCTTTGGGGAAGGACTTCTTCCCAGAGGATCAAACGGGGTGATATAAAATTGAGATTTGAACTCTGGACTTCAATCCCCACAAGCCCTTGCTCCACTTCCCCAAAATGCTTTATAATCTCACGGGAATTCTGAGGTGGACCGAGATCCAGAAAGGATTTAACCTGGTGGTAAAGGTTTTGGGGGCTCTTTTGGACTTCTGTTTTGGAGCAGACATGGCTCTTTCCATAATGTAGGTGAGGTCTTGTCTAGGCCTCTGGCCTAGGCACGTGTTTTTTCTTATCCTGTATTTTCCTTAATCCTTAATCTCTAATAAACCTCTAAAAATTATAATACTCCTTGCAGAGAGAAACTAATTTCTACCTGCCTCAGTCTCCCCTAAATTTTAACTGTTACAACCCCCACCTGACACCCAGCTCTCACTTGTGGCTCCCAGTAGCTGCTAGCATGGGGCAGCGGCCACACCCCGGGCAACGGCTTCGACAAGCCAGACAAACCTTGTGAGGGTAGCCATCGGGTCGTCGACCCCTGGTGAACCAGGGCTTTCCTCACCCAGCATGTGAAGACTGCTTCAGCTGAACAGACAGAAGAAACCAATAAGAAGGTTAAACGGCTGAGAGGGCTACGCAACAAAGCACTGTGGAGTGCTTAGGGCGTGTTGGAGCACAATGGACAACACGGCCATCCAATGCACCTGAGGAAGTCTCCAGACGTAACAATTTTTCGTGCCACTGGACCCAGGCTTCCAATGCCAAGAGAGTGGGACTGTCTCTATGCATCGGCTTTTCCACTTAAATCTCCTTCACACACAAGTATCTTTGTGCACACTCACCATATATTATATTTCACACTCTATATTGAGTCCATGAGCCATCTTTCAGGAAATGAACAGCGTTATTCAGGATTGGTCTGCCAGCCTACAAATCTACCACTCCCTTCACTACAACAGATAAAAGTTTTTGTTTTTTTTTTTGTGAAAACAGCGCTTATACACCTGTTTTCACCTCACTCTACTAGACAGGAGCTCTGTGGGCCTTTTTGTTCTAGCAGTCAGGGTGATTCTCCTTGCTTAAAACAGGAGATAAATTTTTCTCTTGGAACTGGAAGCTCTGGGAATAAAAAAAAGAAAGGGATCAGGAGAGGAAATTAAAATTTGGTCCTCTTAAAAGAAAGGGGCCAGGTAAGCAAGGACTTCAGAATGGTTTCTGCTGTATAACTGTTGGAACATTTGCAGGAGGGCAGAGATCATGGAACCCATTTGCAATCAGAAAATTCCATCTTGATTTAGCTTCTGTAACAGGTACATTCCACAACTTCCATTACCAAGACATTAAAGGCAGCTAAAAGTGAAGGGTAAGAGTTCAGAACTTGGAGTCACAAAAACAAATTTAATCCTGACTGAGAGAGATGGTAAGTGGACATCCCTAGGCAAGTTATTTAACCTCTCTTTGCCTCAGTTGCCTCAACTATGAACTGAGGACAATAAGAGTATCAAACTCCCAGGGATGGTGTGATATTAATGGGAATAATGAACTCCTTCACCGAGTAGAGGACATAGAGCAGGCATTTTTAAATGCTTATTTCCTTCCTTTCTATTCCTGTCATCTGGTCTGGAATTTGAGGGAAGGGTAAAAGAGGAATAAGGATAAATATACTGGATTAAGCAGAATTAGGGTTATGAGCTATAGTTTCATACTTTTCTAATTTCCATATTATTTATTTTTGGAAGTGAATAATGAAAAATAACCACAAACTCAAAACAAAAACCCAAAGAAACAAGTGAAAAAATTATATGCTTTCATCTACATTCCAACTCTGAAAGTACTTTTTCTGGAGGCATTTCTTGTCCTAGGTCCCTCAGAATTATACTGGATCATGTTATTGCTGAGAGTAGCCAAGTTTATCACAGTTGATCATTCCATAATATTACTATTACTGTGCACAATGTACTCCTAGTTCTGCTCATTTCTCTCCACATCAGTTCATGGGGAGTTTTCAAGTTCTTACTGAAATCATCTCATTCATTATGTCTTACAGCATAGTGGTATCGCATCACCATCATGTACCACAATTTATTTAGCAATTTGTCAAGTGACAGACATCCCTTCAGCTTTCAATTCTTTGCTACCACCAAAAGAGCAGTTACAAATATTTACCTACAAGTAGGTCCTTCTCCTTTTTTTACTGATCTCTTTGGGGCACAGACCTAGTAGTGGTATTACTAGATCAGAAGGTATGCATTGTTTTGTAGCCCTTTAGGAGTCATTCCAAATTTCTCTCCAGAATGGATGGATCAATTCATAACTACAAGTGTTCTGAGTTTGCCACATCCCCTTCAAACTTTATTACTTTTCTTTACTGTCATATTAGCCAATCTGATGAGGCTGATGTGATGCTTCAGGTTCTTTTAATTTACTTCTTTAATCAAAAGGAATTTAGAATACTCCTTGATATGATTATTGATAGCTTTGATTTATTCATCTGAAAATTGTTTATTCCTAACCTTCAACCATTTGTCAATTAGGGAATGACTCGTATTCTCATAAATTTGATTTAGTTCTTTATATAGTTGAAAAATGAAATCAGAGAAATGTTTTACAAAATACTATTACCCAGTTTGTTGTTTGAATTTTAATTTTGGTTATATTTGCTTTGTTTCTACATAAAAATCTTAATTTAATATAATTAAAGTTACTCATTTTGCATCTTGTACTGTTCTCTATGTCTTGTTTGGTCATAAATTCTTCCCTTTTCCATAGATCTGCTAGATAAACAATTTTATATTCCCCAAATTTAATCATAATAATCACCCTTTATTTCTAAAGCATATGTCCTTTTGATCACATGCTCAAAAAGGATGTGAGCTATTGGTCTATACCTAATTTTTGCCATACTGTTTTCCCAGCAGATTTTGTCAAATAGTGAGGTCTTATTCCCCAAAGCTGGGATCTTTGCATTCATCAGACATTAGATTGCTTGGTCAGTTACCCCTAATCTATTCCATTGATCTACCCTTTATTTTTCAATCCATATTTAAAATTGAATTAGGATCTGAAAAGGTTGTAGTTACTATTTCCACTTTTTTGCATTTCATCATGAAGTTTTTATACTCTAGCTTATGGTCTTTTGCATATTTTCCATGTGCAGTTGAAAAGATGATATATTCCTTCACTATTCCGTTCAGGTTTCTCCAGATATGTAACTTTAAATGTAACTTTTCTAAAATTACATATAGTCCCTTTATTCCTTTCTTGTTTATTTTTTGTTGAGAGATCTGATAGGGAAAAGTTGCAGCTACTCACGTGTATAGTTTTATTGGTAATTTCCTTCTTATTTTCCTTTAGTATCTACTTTACAATTCTGGAGATTATATCACTTGGTGCATTTATGTTAAATGCCAGTATTGACTCACTGTCTATACTACATTTTATCAAAATGTAATTACAGAACTTATCATTTAATCAGATCTATTTTTGTTTTAACTTTGTCAGAGATCATAATTAGTTTTAGTTGCAACCCAAGAGATTCTGCTTCATCCCCTTCCCTTTACTCTCTGTATCCCTGTGTATAACAAATGTTTTTCTTGTAAACAATATATCCTAGGATTGAGGTTTTTAATCCACTCTTCTACTTGCTTCCATTTTTACAAATGAGGTGATCCCATTTACTATCACAATTATGATTACCGTTTCTGTGTTCCCCTTCACCTTGTTTTCCTCTTTTAATCCTGCACTTCCTCCTTTCATTCTGTCCCTTCACATTATTTCCTTTTTAATCACTCCCCCCATTTCTGCTCCCTTATGTTACTCTCCTTCCCAACACCAACCTTCTTAGTTGCCTTTTATTACTATTTTTTGTTTTGGTCTGCTCTTTTCAACAGGAATGTTTCAATATCCTCTATTTCATTAAATAACCAATCTACCCCTGAAAGTATATGGTTAATCTAAATGTCTGATTTGTGGTTGTAAAGCATTTCTTTGCCTTCCAAAATATCATATTCCAAGCATTCTGACCCATTAATGAAGAAGCTGCAAGATCTTGTGTAATCCTCGATGGAATTCCATGATATCTGAATTGTTTCTTTCTGGCTGAGTGTAGTGGTTTCATCTTGGCCTGGGAGTTCCTAGATTGGGCCACGATATTCCTGGGAGTTGTCATTTGGGGATTTATTATAGGAGGTGATCTGGGGATTCTTTCAATTTCTATTTTCCCCTGATTAGAAAATATATGACTATATATTTTCTATTATGATTTCATGTAATATGATCTCTAAAAAAATTTTTTCCCCTTTCTAGCCCCTCCCTTTAAATGCTCCCTTCCCCTCCCCCCTCTCCTTCCCTTCCTTTTTATACTCCCACTCCCCTCCCCCTCCTTATTTTTCCTTTCTCTCTTACCCTGTTGGATAAGACAGAATTCAGGATCCCAATGGATCTAGATGTTCTTCCCTCTCAGAGTTGATTTCACTGAGAGTAAGGTTTAAGTAATACCACTTCGCACTATCTTCCTCTCCTTCTCGTATAAGAGGTCTTCCCCTTCCCTTCCCATGTGTATCTTTGTATGGGAAAGATTATTCTATTTAGTTCCCCCATCCCCATTTCTTGAAGTAAATCTTAGCATCGATGATTCTCCCCTCCCTTTTTCTTTCTTTGCCCCCCCTTTCACCAAATGTTCTTGATGCCCCAATCTTTCCCTATGCATGATTCTTCTAACTACTCTTATGGTGCATACAATTTTTGAGAGTTACACAGCACATTTTCCACACATATTAATATATATAATTTGATGTAAATGTAGTCCTTATAGAAGAGAGTTTGACTTAAAGAAAAAGATAAGATTTTTCTCATTTTCCCTTTCTTTCATATTTACCTTTTCATGTTTCTCTTGCTTTCTGTGCTTGGATATCAAATTTTCCACTAAGTTCTGGTCTTTTCTTAGCAAATACTTGGAAATCTTCTATTTTGTTGAATGCCCATACTTTCCCCTGGAAGTATATAGTCAGTTTTGATGGGTAGTTGACTCTTGGTTGGAGACCCAGCTCTCTTGCCTTTCTAAATATCATGTTCCATGCTTTGTGGTCTCTTAGCGTATTAGCCACTAAGTCATGTGTGATCCTTATTGGGGCCCCTCCATATCTGAAGCTCCTCTTGTTGGCTTCTTGTAGGATTTTCTCCTTTGCTTGGAAGCTCTTGAATTTGGCGATTACATTCCTGGGGGTTGTCCTTTTGGGGATTTAGTATAGAAGGTGTTCTATGAACCCTTTCTATTTCTATTTTGCCCCCTTGCTCCAGAACATGTGGGCAATTTTCTTCTATAATCTCCTGTAGTATAGCATGGAGGTTTTGTTTATCTCTGGTTTTTCGGGGAGAACAATAATTCTCAAGTTGTCTCTTCTTCCTCTGTTTTCCTGGTCTGTCACCTTGTCAGTGAGATATTTTATGTTTTCTTCTAATTCATTAATTTTTTGGCTTTGCTTTATTAATTCTTGCTGTTTTGCAAGCTCACTGTCTTCCAGTTGCTTAATTCTGGTCTTTAGGGACTGGTTTTGTTTTTCAGCTTGGTCTGCCCTTCTGTTAGATGCTTACAGCTCTTTCTCCAATTGTGAAGTCTTGTCTATCAGACTGCTGATCTCTTTCTCCCATTTTTCTTTCCAGAAGGTTTCCATCTTTTGGATAAGCTCCAATTTGAGTTCATCCAGAGCTTGTGGATAATTTCCATTTTGAGAGGCGTGTTTTGATTTTGTTTGGATTTCATCCTCTTTCTCTTCTTTTCCTTGGGTACTCCTGCCACAAAAGTTTTCAATAGTCATTTTTTCCCCTTTCTTCTTGGAGGCTTGATTTTTGACCATGTGAGCCATTTCTTTGGTGGTTTTATTCCTCTTTCCTTTTTGGTCTGTGGTCTGGATGATATGGGAGGGTTTTCTGTGAATTTAGGTTGCTTCAGACTAGTTCTTCCCAGCCTCTGAGGTTTCTTAGTGTGCCCGCCCCTGTGCTCAGCACGCTGGCCCCTGTGCTCTGTGATCTCTTCTCGCCCGTGCACAAGAATCTCCTGTAAAACCGCTCTGAGGGATGGAACTCTGGTATTCCCTGTCAGTTTCCAGGAAGCCTGGCTTGCCCACCCCTCACTACAGCGAGGGGCAATGCTTTGGCCTTAGGCAGTTTTTACAGACTCTCGAGACTCCTCACTGTTCCCAGTTTTCACGGGATCCTCCTTCTGTGCGCTCTCCAGTGCCCAGGGTTCTCCCGTGAAACTGCCCTGAAAGGTCGTTTCCTAGCAGTCTTTAGATCCCGAGGACCCTGGTGTGCAGCCCCCAGACAGAGACGTTCCTCACTCACTCACTGTCCCAGTGAGCGCTCTGATACCCTACTCTGGTTTGGTGGGGGAGGTGGGAGGGGAAGGGCAGCTCAGATCACGTTTTTGTGCAAGCTTTTCCTCCTTATAGTGTGGAAATGTTCAAACCCCACATACCTTCATTTCTGTGGGGTACTGGAGAGTACCTCCGTTCTTCCAAAGGTGATTTTTATGCTCTTTTGAGGTAGTCTATTTCGCACAGTGCTGGGAAGAGGAAGCAATTTGTGTCTAGATTGTAGTCATGTTTACCCATAAGTCCGAGAGCATTTTCTTAAACTTGGGTTTTTTGATATGGCTCCCCTCACCTGTAGTTCTGGTTTCATCAAGGTTCATTTCTTCCATACCAAGATGGTATCACGGACTATGGGCTAGGTGCTCCCATAGCTGCTGATGGTTTGCAAGACTCAGAGAACTTGGAGCTACTTTTCCCTGGGGCTAGGGGCTTCACCACAGGCTTCAACTGGCCAAGTGACTTTGGAGCCTCACTATAGCCCTGTGTGAAACCTTCGAATTTCAGGGGGTGGGCATGCAATATGCTAATGAAAGCTTAAAAAGGGACCTGATATTTCAAAGTTGGCTTGTGCTCAGGTATAAGACCCATCAGTAGGTAGGCAGTAGACTGTCTGCATTCCCCTGTGGGCAAGTTTACTTCCAGTTCCCTTTTATTCCCAGAAATGGAAACTTTCTGTCTAACTTCCAAGTTGTATTCCTATGTAGGCTCACCTTACTCTGACACTTGCTTATTCTGTGATTCTCGAAATTTAGAAGCACTGCTTTCAGCTCTGTTTTGAGATTCTCAAGATGGTTCCAACATTTACTTCTGCTATGCTACCTTTGTGGCTCTGCCTTCCCCATAAAAACCTTTTTAACAAGATATCCTTTCTAAAGACAAAACCATTCCTAATGGGAAGGGGCTTCCATGGCAGCTAAGATATACCCTTTGATAGCCAACTGGAAGGAAAAATCTTCCTGGGTATTAAATAGGGAACTTGCACACAAAATTCAGTGGTAATTAGAGGCTAGACTAGATGACTTTTGAGATTAGCTTCAGGAATGTAAATCTATAACAGTGTTTTAAGCTTTCACCTGAAGCTACATAAAACAGAAGAGAGATGATTTCAGGAACAAGAAAGGAAAGTCCCAGCTTCTCATCACAGAATTCAAAGACTTTTTTTTATGAAATACAGTCAGGAGGAGAACACTATGAAGAGATCAGCACTTTTGCTTTACTATCCCCTGACAAAAGACTTAAAATTCTGCACTTTTGACCTAGAATAAAGACATTCCCTTAATGGCAGATTCAGAGTTAACAGAGGAAGTGGTTCTTACCCACAAAGAGCAGATTTTCCACATTCTCCAGGATGACCTCCAGGAACAGCTCTTTCTCAGAATGGTCCAAGAGGCACCATTCCTCCTGGGTGAAGTCTACAGCCACATCCTTGAATGTTATCAACACCTAAACCAACAAAAGTCTGTGAGATTTAAAATGGTTGAGGTCTTAAACTGTAGTGATTAAAATAGTGGAAGATATAAATTGTGATAGATATAAGAGAGGGTGAGTAAATTTGACCGCAGAAATATGTTTCACTACAGTGTCTTGGGTTTTAAAATCAAATATAAGGTGGTCGCCAGGGAAATATTCCCAATTATTCAAATACCCAAGTCAATTGGGTTTTATAGAGATTTTAATTAACAATACAATGAATAATCAAAGAAAGAGAGAGACAGTAAGAAAGGAATAAGTATGAAGGGCCTCAAGGCAATATGGCCTAGACCTGAGTCTTAAAAGAGAAATCAGTCAGTTTTTTAACACTCACCACAAGGTCTGACTAAACAAGGATTCTAGTAACACCAGGCCAGTTCCATCTCAGCTGGCTTCACCAGAGAGCCTTCCAGCCAGAGACTGTTCCAAAGGGCCTCTCTCCAGAGCCTCCAGAGGGACAGAGTCCCCTTAGAGGAGCTCCAGGGAGACCTCCTTAGAGATTGTCCTCCAAGAACTTCCCTTCTCCAGAGCCTCTCTCAAGAGATTCTTCCCAAGCTGTCCTCATCAGAGATCCTCCAAAAGGAATTCTCCAAAAGGAATATATATATTCTCAAGAGATTCTGCTTTTCCTTATATAGGGGTTTTTTTCTCCCATGTCACCTCCCCTAAGTCCCTACATCTACCAATCACTGTAGACGCTTTCCAAAGGACTGCCCATCTAAATTCCTGCTAAGTCGACCAAGAGCCTCAGTAAGTCTGAACTAGAGAAAACACAGCTGAGTCAACTAATCTCATCAAGAGAAAACTTGACCGACCCTTTTAGTTATCTAGCATCCCATTGTATCAATTCTAAAAACAGGCCTGGCTCAAAGAACTCCTTGCCCCACCATAAGCATGGATCCAAGTACTTTCTTTGTTTAGCAATGAGTTTTCTCCCCTAAAGCAGTCTTAAGTACGGGTGGAGTAGAGGTCCTCCCATTTCTGATCCTGGCGAGTTCTCACATCAAAATGGGAAATGTTTCTCAGTAGGGAATTTGTTCCAATTAAGAATTCCCTGATGGGGAAATTTTTAACATTCACAAGTCTGAGAGATTTCAAGATTTACAAGTCACAAGACTTAGAACTGAATCTTCAAAATTCATCCAGTCCTATCCTCATCAACAAATTGGAGAAAAATAAAGCCCACAAGGAATTTACGCCAAACTCCTAATTTTGAAGAGTGTCACAGCCCACACTGGAGATCAGTCATTCAGGGCCCAGTGGAATACTGACAAAGGCATTTTGGTTCTGAAGTCAGAATCATGTTGGAAGAGTAAAGACTGTAGAAATGTCTTACTTAGTCTGAAATGCTTTCCCCTATGGAATCTGAGTGATGGTATGTTTTCTCTTTAAGAGGTAGGAGGTGCTGTGAAGAAGAGAAGTGATCTGAATTTCCTCCTTATCATAAGTGACAATTCATCTGGTGTGAACATTTTTTTAAAGTTTGTGAGAAGGTAGCAAGGACTACATATTCTGGGGGGAAATATTACCAATGATTAATAAAGAGGAAAAAAAAGAAAATGGAATTCTCTACCTAATTTCCTAAAAGGCTGAAATACATTCATCTAGATGAAAGCATAAAGAGGAGTCCAGAGATTTATATGGGATCAGATTCTGATTCTAAGTATGTAAAGAAGAGCAATCTAATGTATTAAGACTTTGGCAAAATGCTGGGTATGATGTGTCTTCACCAAAACATCCTGTTTTTATTGAAAGATGAATGTCATTGGTGATGGGAATATATTCAATGGTTTTATATTTAGTTATACATAAAGAAGAATTTCATGAAGAAAAGGGGGAATGTTCATCTTTTAAAAATATAACATCTGGGGGCAGCTGGGTGGCTCAGTGGATTGAGAACCAGGCCTAGAGATGGGAGGTCCTAGGCTCAGATCTGGCCTAAGACACTTCCCAGCTGTGTGACCCTGGGCAATTCACTTGACCCCCATTGCCTAGCCCTTACCGCTCTTCTGCCTTGGAGCCAATACACAGTATGACTCCAAGTCGGAAGGTAAGGGTTTACATTTTTTTAAAATATTTTATAAATATTTTGTTTATAAAAATATTTATAAATATTTTATTAAAAATTACATATATATATAAAACATCTGATTAACAGGTTGGGGACAGTGCTCATTCATGAGAAAAGAAAATGACAGTGTAATGTTTGGAATTCTCAAGAGGCAGGATATCTTCATTTCAAATTAATTTATTAATTGACTCTTCTGAATTTTAGATTTTCTCCATTTTGCTATGTCTTAGAATTCTAGCAACAAGGAATGTATATACCTCCATTTAAGGATTAACTGTGAGGAGGATGGCCTATAACTGACATGTGGTAGGCAAGTGACAAATAAGAAACAACTGAAAGACCTCCTGGGCTGTTCTAAGTCAAGTTCAAGCTACCATTGGTACATGTAAGACGCAGTGATGTAAAAAATGGTTTATATATTTGGCGTCACTTTCACTCTCTGGCCTCTCTGGTGAAGAAGTGCGCTTGCTCTCAGTCGTGTTGCTAGGGGATATCACTCTCTCTCGCTCATGGACATGTTGGGCTCAGCAGTATGGGGAGCTTGTGGCAGCATTCGTAGCATGCTTGGTGAGTGGGTTAAGTTGATTCCTGCTTTTCTTTACCTCCTAAAGCTCTATCCTCCTAGGAGATCCCTCATCTCAGAGCAGGCCTTGTGGCTAGTAGCCGAGCTAGATTGAGAAGGCCCCTTGGTCAACTCCTCTGAACTCCTGCCTGACTCAGCCCAGACTGGAGCAGTTTAAATTCTCTTTTCCCTCTCTCTCTTCTTCTTAATTTCTTCCCTCTATTGTAATTAAACCACCATAAAAATCCCAAACTGACTTGAGTATTTTATTGGGATTGAATTAATCTCTGGCAACCACTAATATAATATCTTCAGTCAATAACCCCTAAATTTACCCCTTACACTGTTCATTTAAAGTGGTCAGTTGATGCCTTCCACAATATAAAAGAAAAAAGATAGTTCTACTCTCTAGCTCTGGTGTCCTTGTCTTTATCTTGCTCTTTCTATATCTCTTGTCCTTATCTCTCTCTCAATTTATACTTTTATTTCCTTGGTGACCTACCCACTCAGTCCCTACCCTGGACATCCTCTGAAATCTCAGATTCATAAATAACCACTGGAAAGGGGGATTTAGGAGACCTCAACTCCTTCTTTATTACTTCATCACAACAGAAGCAGGTCCTTATCCATACAATTCATTGGTGGAATCACTGAACCTGGGGGTGGAGAAATCTATATTCCCCAGAAGGTGTTGCTGTTTATATTTGTATCAATAGGGTTAGAAGCCTAATGGCATCTCTTAGTCCTGTAATAAATGAAATTATTAATCATTATTGTGGTTGCCATTATAAAATCAATGCTGAAGTTAGGAGTCTGTCAGTAGCTCTCAACAATATACTTTTAATTTTTAAAAATGGAGATATAGGGAAAAAAGAAATGTGGGAAGGGAACAGAAAATCCCACCTATCTAGGACAAATACCTAAGCCAAATTTGGAAGCCCAGTCAAGTCACAAAAACCCTTGGGGGTTGGGGGAGGAGAGTGTACTCTGCCCCACACCTTTTATCCTCCATGCCCTTACCTCCTACACTACATTCACATTCCCCAAAATGGGCTGGGGGACTGGACAAACTTAGGGAGTGGTTTCTATCATCACACTCCTAAAAGAGTTGAAAAGAAGAATATTGAGAAATCAACAAGTTACATAATCCTGTTAGGTTCAAGGTTCTAATCTAGGGGTCCCCAAACTGTTTACACAGGGAGAAAGTTCACTGTCCCTCAGACTGTTGGAGGGTTGGAATATTTTAAAAAACTATGAACAAATCCCTATGCACACTGCATATATCTTATTTTAAAGTAAAGAGTACAATATTTAAAATAAAGAACAAGTAAATTTAAATCAACAAACTAAGCAGTATTTCAATGGGAACTATGGGGCTGCTTTTTGGCTAATGAGATGGTCAATGTCGGGTTCCATATTTGTCACTGCAAGTGTGCATCAGTTACTGTAGATCTGGTTGGAGATTTCAGATGTTTCATTCTGGAAAAAGTCTGTTCACAGACAAGTGCTGCCAAAGATGGTGTCATTTTGAGTACATGGTTCCTGAGATTAGAATATGTCTCAGAGGGGAGAGATGAATAGGAATCAGGCAAGCTGCTTGACTTGAATGCATCTTTCAGACAGTCACAATTCTGCAGTTCAGTTAGTTCAATTTGATAAATTGTATCCACATTTTCAATGTCAATAGAAAAGCTGTATGTCCTGGAGATGACGCTCTTTAAATCTGAATCTTAAAACTCCTTTTGCAACTTTTCCAATGAATCCACACATTTCTTTTGGGAATGTAATCAAGGGTTTTTCTGCTAACAGATTTTGAGTTAAGGGAAGATGGTAGAAATTTTCCTCCTGGGGGTAGCTGGGTAGCTCAGTGGATTGAGAGTCAGGCCTAGAGATGGGAGGTCCTGGGTTCAAATGTGGCCTCAGATACTTCCCAGCTGTGTGACCCTGGGCAAGTCACTTGACCCCCATTGCCGAGCCCTTACCACTCTTCTGCCTTGGAGCCAATACACCGTATTGACTCCAAGACTGAAGGTAAGGGTTTTAAATTAAAAAAAAAAAAAGAAATTTTCCTCCTTTACTTGTTTGATAAGGAGGCCTAACCCAAACCCTAACCCTGTCAAACCTTGCACAGGCCCATCACCACCACCAGTATACAGGGAAACAGCAGTATACACAGTGCAGAATCCCATCCCCCAAATCACTGCTCACCATACTAATGTCTTTCATTCTGCAGTCACATAATCATTTGCGCAGCACCTTGTTCTCGTGCCATGCAAAGGATTATGTCACCAAAAGTAGTACTGTATGTGAGCAATGCCTCCCTTTGTGGCGTTGCCACATACAGTGCTCCTCTCACTGACCACCAATGAAAGAGGTGCCCCTTCCGGAACTGTGGGGGGGGCCGGATAAATGGCCTCAGGAAGCCACATGTGGTCCTCCGGACATAGTTTGGGGACCCCTGTTCTAACTGGACAAGGAAAGACCTCAAGTTTCTGAATGTTAAATGCACTCTAAGTTCCTGGTAGTTTAATAATGTTTGAAAAGCAAATGGCCCTCACCCATAATTCCCATCTTTTTCTTCGGCTAAAAACATACCTTTTCCTGTCTGTGCCCTCACCTGATCTCACCCCAAACTTCTTCCAAAGCCTCTTTGGCAGGGCAGATTGACCTGTCCAACTTCAGAACCTGGAGGTCAGGAGCAGAGACTGTCCCTAGGCCCTCCCTGGAATGGTGGGACACAAGGACATCCCCCTCTGATGTCACACTAGAGTGGATGAAGAAATGATTGTGCTTGGATCTCTGGAACCTGGACTGGATCACTAGGCAGGGGCTACAAAGGCCCTGAACAACCCCTGAACACAGTTGGGGATTGTGGGTGACCTCTGAGGTCACACTGACAGCAAGCAGTGATGGCACCACTGGAAGCTTGGGAAAGACAGAGGTCTAAGTTCTCCTGGATTCCACCTTTGTGGAGCTTGGTCAGGATAGGGATGGACTGTACTCACCTGGGAAGGGGGCCTCTGGGTGCTAGGAGCTACTCCCTCTGGGTCTAGAGTTTCTTCTTGGGCCATACTGTGGTGCTTCAGGGGGTGGGAGCCCCAAGGTGGGGAGACTTCTTCCGTGTGCACCTGTGGGGAAATAGAGAGGGGGAGGGCTCAGAGGGGCACCCAGGGCCCTTCCCCTGGCCTCAGAGGAGACTCTCCCCACAGGAGGGGACAGGGAGCTTCAGGCTGGGAAAGGACCTTGGACTGGACTCGACAAAGATTCCCCAGCTTCTCTGGTGCCATTTTCGGCTTCATTCCATTCAGAAGCTGCATTGGGTGCACAGAGTGGATTGAGGGAGACTCCTAGGAGGAGAGCTTACTGGTTAAGGGGGGGAGGGGGACGCTGGACAGAGAGATGGGCAGCAGGTCCAGGTTGGGGAAAACGTGTTGGCATTTGTTCTGTGCCAGAGATCAGAGCTCCTTCCATGGCCTCTGGGCACGGGCACCCCCCACTCCAACCAGGCTCATGTTGGCTGCTTCTCCCTGTGCAAATACAAATCTGCTGCGGCTGAACTACTTTTACCCAGCATCCTTTGGAGTGACGTCCTCATTTTGCACAGGGAGGGGAGCTTGGAAGGTCAATGAGGCTAAGCCCCACACTGCACAGCTCTGAGGGAGCTTGGGGGGTTTTCAGCAGAGCTCCCTGGTGTGGGTGTCGCTGGCTCTGCTCACTTGGCCGAATTAACCCTTTTCTTCCTCACTTTATTGTGATTAAATCCTACGTGATACATACTTGGAGTATTTCTTCCCCTTTAATCTCACATCCCCTTGGCAGGTTCGGACCTGAAGGTCCCCCGTGGGGAAAAGGCCCGAAACAGCCTCGCCCCCAGCCTGTGACTGCACCCCTCCCCCAGCCGCCCCCTGACTCCGGGGCCGGGGAGGGAGTAGGGGGTGGGGGCGCAATGTTCTCCTCCGGGGGAGGGCAAAGCTCCTGGACCGGACAGAGCCGCCCCCGCCCCACACCAGCACTTCCGTGTTCGTCCCTTTCGGATAGTCCTTTGAAATGGTGGATAGACACAGACGCAGACGCAGGCGCAGACCTCACCTTCCCCTACACACACATATCTACACCCCGACACACCGCCCCGACCCATCCTCCCTTGTTGCACCTGAGGAGCCTCCTAGCCATCCCAAGCTATTACCACGTTCTGTTCCACTCGGATCTTCCCGCTCCCCAGGAGCCACAGACAAGGAGGTCTACTCTGCCAGAACAGGGAGATCCGGCTGCTGGGCCCGTACACTGCCTCCCTCCACCTCCCTTCTAAAGGAGGAAATGTCAAAGAACCACTCAAGTGAACATTTGCAGGATATAAGAACTGCTTTCAATTAAGATTCCCAGCATGCCCTGGGAGCGCACTGTGGGGAAGCGCTGACACTTAGGTCAAGTCAGTTCCCGGCATTCTGGGAAATGGAGTTTTCCTCAATGGGAGGGCCAAGGGTTGGAGGAAGTCATGACACAGGCATTCTGGGAAATGGAGTTTTCTATGAAGAGGGACAGGATGTGCCTGGTGTCCTGACGCAGGCATTCTGGGAAATTCTCCAGCCTTGGTTCCTGGGTTAAGCCTCCTGGTGGGGGAAGGATCATAAAGAAAATGTTCCCCATCCTGGGGGTTGCAGCCTTTTCCCCTCCCACCATTTCTCCTCCAGCCCTGCCATGTATCTTCTTTTTCTGAGTGGAACCTGCCTCAGGCTAGACCTTGGCACATAGCAGGTGTGTAATAAATGTTGATTGATTGACTGATCCCTCTATGGAGTGATCCCACAGCCTGGGGAGTGGGTGCTGGGATGCTGCAGTCTGACAGAGAAGAAAACTGAGGCACAGGGGAACAGCTGATCATCCAGGCCTAAGCCAATCCCCAATGCCCCCCTCCCACAGTTTCCCCCTCCTACAGGGACCTTTCTCAGCATCCTGCTGCTCAGGCTTTGGGAGTGTCCCCAGGACTCCCCATAGGAGGGGCCTACCCTGTCCCCAGAGGAGTAATCGAGTGATTTGGGGGTGCCCTCCTAGGCCTAGAACCTCCAAGATCTGGGTTCAAACCTGGCCTCAGACACTTCCCAGCTGGGGGAGCCTGGCCATGGCCCTTCCCCAGCCTTTACCTCACTTTCCCCCATTGGGAGATCCAGACATTAAGAACCTGAACTGGGGATTCTAGGGAAGGGGGTCCAGAGAGGGTCTGAGGGGAAACACAGCTGCTTCCTCTGGGTCTCCTGCGCCTCTCCGGCCAGCTGAGGAGGGTCTCCTTTAGCACCACCCCAGCCCACAAGGTCCAAAGACCCTTCAGAGTCTTGGGGAGGCCCAGGAAAGCCTGCCTGCCCTTGAGGAGGCCACAGGAGGCAGTAGCAGGCGTTGAGCCCAAGCTCCCAGCCCCGATGGACAGAGGACAGTCTGGGGTGACTGTGTCTGTCTGCAGGGCTGCTGGGCTCAGGCTGTTCAGGCTTGTCTGACTCTTCCCCCCCCCCCCACCTTGGGGCTTTCTGGGCAGAGATTTGCCCTCTCCTTCCGCAGTCTATTTGACAAGGGAGGAAACTGAGGCAAGCAGGGTCAGATGACTTATCCAGGGTCCTGCAGGGGTGATCTCAGGCCTCCCTGACTCTAGGCCCTGAGCTCTACTAGGCACTGAGGTGTAAAGGCCCTGGAAGGGCATCTCTCCCTGGGCAAGTCTTTTTCTGGCCTCAGGGCTGGGGCTGTTGCTCTGAATTCCTCTCTGCTGTCTCTAGGGCTCAAGAGGACAGAATACATAGGCCTGGGATGGGGGCTGGGGGGGGGGGGGAGGGGGTCGGCAGGCCCTTCCCTGGACTCCAGACTCTCCTTCCAGGCTTTGGGCCTTTCCAGTTTGAGCTGGGAGGGAACCCTAAAGGGAGGCCAGAGGGGGAGGCCTCCAGGGAGGTAGCTGGGCCTGCCTTCAGGGGAGGCAGCAGGGAGGGCCCAGCTGGGAGATGAATTAACTCTGAACAGGAGGAGGCCTGGCCTCCATCTCTGCCTCCTTCTCCTGGGCCTCAGTGGCCTCCCCCATCCTTCCCCAGGGACCAGGAGGCAGAAGAGGCTTGGGGATCCCAGATGGGCTGAGGCCAGGCCGAGCCTCCTGACTCATGGGGGATAAGAAAGCCAGACAACTGTGACCCAAGGGGGAAGGCAGGGATGGCAGCCCAGAACCTTTGGGGTGTGCTGGGGGCCTGGACGAGCTGGGCCTGGAGGAGACCTGCCTGGGGCATCACTGGCACACACTGGCCAAGAGGTGAGATGGGGAAAATGAGGCCTGAGAGATAGGGAGGCCAGGACCAGGGGGAGGGAGCAGCCTGGCTGGGATCTGCCTGACCCCCATAGCGGCCCAGCTGGCTTCCAGCAGCCACACAAGTCTCAGCTCCAAGGGGAGGCCCAGGGATGGGAGACCCAAGAATTCCTGCTTCCAGCCAGCACCCTGGGAGGGTCCTCCTAGGCCTGCCAGCCTCCAGGAGCCCAGGAGGAGCCCTTTCCTGCAGGCACCTCAGGCCCAACCCCCAGAAGCCTGGCTCCTGCCCTCCCCCAGCAGGAAGGCCTTTCCCCCTCGGGCCTCCTCTCAGGCCTTCAGACTCCCCATTGGAGGCCAGGCCTCCCCCAGCAGGGGCTTCCTGGCCTCCCCTCCCCTCCTCCTCTTTGTCCCTGTCTCTCCCCAGCACAAGCCCTGCCTTCTCCCAGCTCTCCCCCTGCCATGTTCCCTTTCTTGTTTAAGCCTCCCCTTCTGTGTCACAGTCAGGACACAGTCTGGGCTCCACAAGCCCTAGAAGGGCTTGGGTGTGTCCTGGGCCGAATTTGAATCCAGAACCTCTACTATCCAGGCCAGGCCAGACTCTGAGCCATCTGGCTGCCCCTGGACTCAGCCACTTTGCAGAGATTTCCCCCCTATGTGGTAAAGACTGGCACTCTCTTCCCCCAAATACCCCAGATTCCTAGAGCCGGCAGGTCCCAGATCTCTAGAGGATTCCCCTGCAGGGCTGGCGGCTTAACAAACAGGAACCTCAGCCTGGAAGGTTACAGGAGGCTCCCCCACCCCGTAACACTTAAAATTAGTTTCTATGCTAAAAGTATTATATTTTATGAGGTTTATTAAAGATTATTAGAATTTTAAACAGGACAGAATAAGAAAAGCACACGCAACCTTCTCACAACATCCTGCCTGCTAGGTAGGGAGACGTGTGTGCTTAGAAGCGGGAGCAGAGAGGGAAACCAAGTAGGTGGTACAGTCGGTTTAAATACCCATTTTGTTCTCGGCCTAGGTGAGGACTCTGGTGAGATATTAGGGAATTCTGGGAACTACCAAGGACTTCTGGGAATTGAAGTCTGGGGTTCAAATCTCCATTTTTACACCCTCCCCCATGTTTGACTCTTCACTGGTGTACAAGCAGCTGTTGTAAGTTCAGCCGTTTGTGGAATCTGTTCCCCCAAAGGCAGGGTTGCTTCTCTTTGTGTCTCCAGGACTAGAACCTGTTAGGGGGGTGCAGATGTGTACCCTGGGGTTCGGGAAGGAGACCTTTTGCAAGAATGCAAGACTCCAAAACTTAGCTTAAAAACAAAAAGAGAAATTTATTAGTTTAGAGAGTAATGTTGAGAATGGCCAGGAGGACAGCAAGGTGGGGAGCAGTTCCTGGTGTTAAGGTCCAGGATTTCACCCACCACCATGGAAGTCCACGAACAATGCAAACTGGCAGAGAAAGGCCATTTATTGAACTGATAGGTGCATCAGTGGGAACCTCTACCATCAGAGTTCCGAGTTGCTTCTGACAGGCTGGGCTTTTTATACTTTTCTGTAGGTACCTTACCATCCTTGGAATTTTGCCTGCACATATGGCCCTTATCTGCTTCCTACTATTCTTGGAGCTTTGACAATTCTATATTGTTGGGGTCCCCCTGACCTGTTGTTTGACATATTTGTTGGGGTCCTCCTGGCCTTTATCTGGTACCTACTGCAGCTGGAGGTTTGGCATATTTACGGTTCTGATAAGTTTCTCAAGGCTGACCAGCTCATTAGGCCTTCCTGCTAGGATTTGGTATATTTACGGTTCTGACAGGTCAGCTTGTTAGGCCCTCAAGTTTGGCCATTTTCCGGCCTCCCTCACTGGGAGGGCAGCATGGATGGAAAGGCTGTTCCCCCCATGACATCAATTCTGGGGCTTTTATACATTTTACAATGGAGAGTTAGGCACTCAGGCATGAGGTAGGGTGATCACACTGGGGTCTGCCTGGGGACATAAAGATTCCTTAGTTTTAGGGAACAAACAGATGTCTGAGAGGATCAAAGTGTGGCCTGAAGGTGCATCTTCCTGTCCATCTAGGGGACGATCAAAGGAAGGTAGTCATCTCAGGACCCTAGAGGGCGTCATTGGGTGTTTTTAGGCTCAGAGTCAGGAGGATGGAAGGGAGCAAGGAAGCTCCCCTGATAATAGTTCGCCTGGGTTTCTGGGGGTACAGTGCCCATGTCAGAACCCTCATTGCATCTAAAGGCAGCAGGCAGTATACTGAGAGCAACAGGTTGGATAATCCTGTTAGGTTCAAGGAAAGGATTTGAATAGGAAAAGGAGAGATCTAAAGTTCTGGTATGTTAAGTCACCCTAAGTTCCTGACAGTTTAATCATATTTAAAAGCTTTTACCCTCCCCTGGAATTCCCATCCTTTCCCTCCTACTAAAAGCACACCTTTTCCTCTCTGTGCCCTCACCTGATCTCACCCCAAACTTCTCCCAAAGCCTCCCTGGCAGGCCTGACTGACCTGGCCAAACACCGGAACCCAGAAGTCAGGAGCAGAGACTGTCCCTGGGCCCTCCCTGCAATGGTGGGACACACAGGCATCTCCCTCTGATGGAGGGTGTCACACAAGAGGGTGGATGAATACATGACTGCACTTGGGCCTGTCTATAAGGAACCTGGGCTGGCTCACCACACAGGGGTTACAGAAGCCCTGGAAACACAGTTGGGGGTTGGGGGTGACTCCTGAGGTCACATTGGCAGCAAGCAGTGATGACACCCCTGGCCTTGGGGGAGCTTGGCCAGGGCTGGGGATGGACTGCACTCACCTGGGATGGGGGCCTCGGGGTCCCAGGAGTCATTCCCTCTGGCTCCAGGGTCAGACTGTGGTACTTCAGGGAGTGGGAACCCCAAGGTGGGGAAACTTCCTCTTTGTACACCTATGGGAAATTAGAGAGGGGGGGGACTCAGAGGGGCTCCCAGGATCCCTCACCTGGCCTGAGGGAGTCCCACAGGAGGGGACGGAGCCTCAGGCTTGGAAAGGACCTTGGATGGCCAGGAAGAAGCCTCTCACTCCCTCTTCTGCTCTTTGACTTCATTCCATTCAGAAACTGCTCAAGATCAGAACTCCTACCTTGGCATGTGGGCACAGGCTTGCCTTCACTGTCCCCAGAGCAGACTCATATTGGCTGCTTCTCCCCTTGGCCTGTTCTAACCTGAACATCCCCTGCATTGTCTTCCTTGTGCTGATTATGGGCTTGTTCTTTCTAAGGACTTGGGTGGTCCTCTGTTTCTCAAGGTTGAGGAATGGTTGCTGGAAGCTTTGAATGGAGGTGGAGCAGGAGTGTGGGAGCTGAGGTTAGTACCAGGAAATGGGAGGCTGGTTTTCTTAGGGTTTATCTTCTGAGTAAGGCAGGAACTCCTCAGCAGGCAGGAACACTTCAGGTCAAACTCTCTGCTGCCCTTAGCACCCTAGGAGCCAACAGAGACTAGATATCTTTTTCTCCACTCAGCATTGGGGACAGGAAGCAAAGACCCCCCCCCCAGCAGTAGGTGACCTCTCAAATCCTTCTTCTGAGTTCCAGGACCCCTTGTCATTTGGCTCCTGGCTTGCCACCAAGGTCTCCTTCTGCAAAACCCTCTCTTACTCACTTCAACCCATTTCTTGCTTTCCTTCCCACAAAACCCAAGAGGTTTCATCCAATTTTCCATCACTGCAGGGGGTTAAATGCCAGAGACTGTGGGCAAAAAGCTGCTTCTCTGGGGCAAAAGTGGTTTTCAAAGTGGGTCTCCTGACTGCTTCCACCTCCTGTTTCCAGGGAGCCCACTTTCAGGCCAATCAGGAAGGAAGCCACTTCTGTGTGCTGGCCTGGGGGCAAAAATGTTTGCTGGTATTTTATTCCTAATGGATTTGAAAGTTTTTCAGGACTAACAGAGCACTTTTAGTTGTTCCTGTTTCTGCTGACTGCTCTCCTTAGTCAAGACTGGTGGGGTTTGGAAAAGGTGGTAAAGAATTCTGGGCTGTGAGATAGAAGCTCAAGGGGACAGGGTTGCTTTGTCCCAGGCAAGAAGGGGGCTGTGGGGTGTGGGGTGTGGGTTTCTCCAGGTGGAGCCCTGAGGGCCAGTCTTATTGTTACCTAAGAAAAAACAGCCAACCTAGCCTGTAGCAGCTGGTAATTCAGATGTTTTCAGTTTAAGGGGGAAAAGAAAAAAGAAGAAAAATTTAGGACTTACCCTTCCACAGCAAACAAACCAGCAGCTGTAACTTGTGGTTAATCTGTTTTAAACTGCTGGGGGGGGGGGGGTGTAGCTGGGTAGCTCAGTGGATTGAGAGAGCGAGGCCTAGAGACGGGAGGTCCTAGGTTCAAATCTGGCCTCAGACACTTCCCAGCTGTGTGACCCTGGGCAAGTAACTTGACCCCCATTGCCTATCCCTTACCACTCTTGTGCCTTGGAGCCAATACACAGTATTGACTCCAAGCCAGGAGGAAAGGGTTTAAAAAATAAAAAATAAACTGCAGAGTAAGAACTCCAAACTCAAGAATTTAGCTACTAAAGACATGAGTTAAGGATAGTAAAAAGTGAAGACAATTGAGGGTAATCATGAAAACCTTTGTTGTCTGAAATTAACGTTAAGAATTTAAATTAAGGAGGTAACTGGGTAGCTCAGTGGATTGAGAGATGGGCCTAGAGATGGGAGGTCCTGGGTTCAAATGTAGCCTCAGACACTTCCCAGCTGTGTGACCCTGGGTGCCAGGGACATCTACGGAGTTGAAATAAGGGACTCCTAAGGAGTCAAAAGAATGAAAGACTGGAACATTATCAAAGCAGGGATAATGAACTTTTATTGTAAGCAACACACAAGATTTAAAGCTCTTCTTGAGAGAAACAATCTATCCTCCCCAATCCTCCCCAGAATGTGAACAAGGGAGTTAACCCACTCTCAGGATTTCTTGGAATTGTTTATGCAGCCTTGAACTGAGATTTCTATGTTTTGGCATACTCAGCAGGAATACTATGTCACAAACAGCTGGGAAGAGGAACTATTCCCATGAGGTCATGGAAGGTTCACTACACCTGGGAAAGTCATTTAACCACCATTGCCCAAACCTTACCACTCTTCTGCCTTGGAACCAATACCCAGTATTGATTCTAAGACAGAAGGCAAGGGTTTAAATTTTTTAAAAAGAGAGATCCAGAGGCAAAAGACCCCCAACTGTCAACTGATTTCTTCTTTATATCTCCTGTCATCTCCCTGGGAATAGATCTTTGGCTCTCTCTCACAGAAACCTGTCAGTTCTGCTCTACTTAGAAATCATGCACTCTTGTCTATTAAAGAGACAGAGGGAGAGATTAAGAAAATCCCTTTAGCATTATTAAGCCAAAATCCCAAGAACCAAGAGTTGCTGAAGTCTCCACCAAGAACCTTCAGGGCACATGGGCTAAGACCACCAAGAATATCACCAGAACTTATATTGAAGGAAGTTTCCCACCAAAGAGCCAATAAGCAGAGGGGGTGTCCTCACCAAAGAACCAAGGAAGGAATCACTCCATTCACCATTGCAAGCTGACAATGGATCCAGAGAAAGTCATTTACAGTCTGGCTCACCAATGCAGAGAAAATGACTGAATCCTTGAGTTGGCCTTTGTAAAATGGTAAGTTTGACCAGTAATAAAGTTGGTTGAGTCTTTAACTTTTTAGCTGCTACTCTCTGGCCTGAGGGCAAGATGGATACCCTCAGGCCTGGAGTTCACTCACAAAAGTTATCTTTCTTGTTGAAAAAAAGTAGGTTTATTCAAATTGATATCCAGGAATTAGGAAAGGATGATGGGCTAGGAAGCTCCCTAATCTTTTCCCAAGCTATATGTCCCAGTACCCTCTGACCCTCATGGGTAGCATCTGTGTCCAACACAGTTGGATGTGCTCTGCCTCTCTCTCTATCTAGTCCATCAAACAGTTATTGAATCAAGGTCAGAGCTCATTGATTAATCAGTAGGATGGTAACAGAAAATGATTTAGCCACCACAGTCTGTAGGCTCAGCCTACTTGAGGTAACTTAGAAGTCCAAGCCAATTTCACTGTTAGAGTCTTCTTGGGAGTCAACCGATGTCAATTGGGACAGCTCAGGAATAACAGGAACCAAAGTAGGCAATTTGGGTCCATTTCCCACTCAGTTTGGAGAGAGCTAAGGGCAGAAGATGTGTCTTCTTCCACAAACACCTCACTCTCCCTGTCAGTTCCAGGCACTGAGAATTTCTCACTCAGAATTCCAAGCTCCCTCCTACACTCCATCTTCTGCATCCAGCACACTCCTGCCTATTTATCTCTGGTCCTTCAATTTTACCCAAATTTCCCCTTCATCTTTTTAAAGCAGTTTTCTCAATATTACTTCCTGTGCATTCCCCACTTTATGGGAATCAATCACAGTCTTTCAATTTGGCTAGCACTGCCCAGTGGGGGTGGGGGGAAAGGGAGCAGTGACCTCTGGAGGTGTGAACTTACTCTAGTGACTTGCAAACTCTCTTACTTAGTGTTTGGTAAGGTACTAAGTAGGGGTACTTAAGTTTTTGATTGATTAACTTAAAAGTTGCTGACAAAGAGAGTTGCAGGATACTGTAAAATTTAAATATCTAATAACTCCAAATATTATATTTTATGAATGTTATTAATAATAACTTGAAGTAGAAAGAAAATAAATTAAAATGGTGGAGGCCATCATGTCCCGACCATTTGACAAGGTCATGGTCCGAGGAAGGAAGGTCAGCAAAGCAGTCCCCAAAATGAGGGCCCCTTGCTGATTCCCCTTTGTGACTTCTTTCCCCACATTTCCCCCCCTAGTGGACTTGTTATTATTCTTCTCTCCCCAATACAGGAGAAATAACATGAGAGCAAATACTTATAGGATCAATAAAATATATACCGTACTTTAAACCCCCTAGGTTATTACCCCCCAAAGATTGCAATTACAGAATAAAAGCCCAAAGATTACTGCCCATGACCCCTCCTTTCTCAAGCACAAAGGCCCTACAATAAACACAAGCTGAAAGGTTGAGTACTATAATGAATCTTGTCCTATAGTTACCATACTTGAATGAATTTGTTGGAACAGAAGCCAAACAGCATCGCTAGGTATCTCAAAGTAACACAATCAAAACAGAACTTGTAAATTGAGGAAAACCCCAAAATTGGTCTGCCTAAAGTCCTTATGCCTAGATACCAATATGTTTTTTTGTTCATCTCCCAAAGAATTAAGATGGATAGTGAAAGCTGACCAAAAGCACAATGATCCTCTCAGCAGGTTAAGGAGTACTAACCTAAAAATGGCTTTATTCACATTAATCAAATCTATCACAGTGTTGTAGAAACCTAAAATGATCAGAGAACTGTTTATTGTAGTAACATCACAAGAATGTTGTTTAGGTGATTTGATAATATACAATCAAACTGTAGAATGTCACATATGTAGAGAATTGATTATGTGTGTGTACCAAAAACCTATATAATAAACATACCATGATACCATGGAAGAGCACTGTGTGTGATACCTGTGTACATGGGCTGAATGCATGGTGTGTCTCACCTCATTTATCTGACCATAACATCACACCTGGGTGAGCAACCCTGGTCCTCAGAGAGGCCACTGGACAGACCTCAAGATTAAAAGAAATAAAAGTTCAAACCTAATTCTCTAACAAAAGTACACATATGTGTGTAGATTCTCGTGGCTGGCATAAAGCCTACATCTGTTGCCAAAACTATGGGGAGAAAAGCAAGAGGTGGGGTTACAAACAAACGTTATCAAAATGTAAGAATATAACATGAAAAGGAAAGTGGGAAGCTAGGATTTAGAGTTCTGGGGAGCAAATCCTAATTATACCATCCTACTCCTATGATTTCTCTCCCAGATTTACATGGCTAGTTGCTGCAGGTGGTCCAGCTTACCACAGAGGATGAGGTCTTTGAGGTGGGATGGTGTTGGCGGATAATGAATGGGATACAGCTTTCATTTTCAACCTGCTGCTCAGGCTTCACAGAAAATCTGCTCTGCCCTGGTCAGGCTTGGCTTTATTTTTATACAGTCTGGTTACATATACTGGGTACACAGTTTCATTTTTCAACATACATGTTTCTATAGATCCTAACAACAAACAAGAAGCCTAAGGAGATAATTAACAAAATATTGTTGCTAAGTGTGAGGTCATGGGGTAGAATCAATACAACCCAGATTTAAGTATTTTTTTATTATCAGGCTTTTATTTTTTAATGTTTCAGTAAGGTCCAGAAGTTTTATGCTTAGAAAAGAGAGTCCTAGCTAAGTGGGTACATAGGAACCCTTAGGTTTAAGTTTGTAAATATGATCTTTTGATAATATTCTGGGGGGAGGGGGGGAAAGAGTGGGACCTTTGTATTAATGCTGCATGCATTCTGTTCTCATCTATTGTCTCCTGGGGAACAATTCCAATAATAAGGGATGTTTGTGAGAGAAGTCACATAGACGAGGCTGAGTGGATGTTTCCATCCTTCCTGGGGGCTGCTTTCCAGTCTCCAGTTTCTACATATGACTGTGTCAGACAGCGTGGTCTTTGATGGCTCCCAGCAGCTAGTTTCCCCATGGAATCAGTACACAGAACCAACTTATATCTCTAAAGAACTTTAACTAGAGATACATACAATATTACACTTTCTAAGGGAAATTACAATAATTGGGGGATAAGGAAATAAAAGAGAAAGAGAACAAAACCAATGATTGTTAGGCTCATTGACAAAAATCCAATTAGGAGGCAGTCCCCTTTGGCATAAGAGTATACATTCAAAATAAATGCATTCAACCCCTCACAGTTCAATTTCACTATATCCCAATGTTCACTCTGGATCTTTTGATGTACTGTGTGATTTCTGCAGATTTCTTGATGGTACCTTCTCCAAGCAGTTCACTTTCTTGATTTGGGGAGGTAGCAAGTTTCTTATCCTAAAATTACTCTCAAATAAGAAAAATTTTTATAAATCTAGAATTTTGTGACAATTATACAATCCCCCCTGAGGAGGATGTTGATCAAGACATGGATCTCCCTGAGATACGTGGCTGAGTTATGAATTATATTAATCATTTGCAAAAAGAAAATAAAAAACACAAATATCAAAGTCTCATGAATTTCATCAATCCCACAAGGACTGGTTGGTCTCTTTTGTGATCCCTTCTTCTGAAATCAGACACAATTATTAGTCAAAGTCACATAATATTCAACTATCAATGGCAAGTTTCCATAGTCTAAAGCTTTTGGGTATGAATTAATATTAGCACTAATGGATATTGTAAACTTATATTAGTGCAAAATAAAAAAAAAACATTAATACTAGTAATGTGCTTCAAGTACAAAAATGAGAGAAAAAAGAAAACTCAAATACTCTATTGCACATTCAAGGAAAAACAATATTTTTTTTAAAATAAAAAATATATAGTTCAATTGTACACAGAGTCTGACACACTGTGGTACAATCGAATGTAATGGATTTCTCCATTAGTGGCAATGCAGTGATCCTGAACAACCCGGAGGGATCTATGAATAAGAAAACTATCCACATTCATAGGAAAAAATATGGGAGTAGAAACACAGAAGAAAAGCAACTGCTTGATTACATGGGTCAAGGAGGATATGATTGGGGATATAGACACTAAAGGAACATCCTAGTGTAATCATCAACAGCTTGGAAATAGGTTTGATCAAGAACACATGTAATACCCAGGGGAATTGCACGTCAGCAATGGGAAGGGTAGGGGGAGGGGAGGGAGGAATAGAAAATGGTTTTTGTAACCAAGGAATAATGTTTGAAATTAACCAAATAAAATTTTTTTTAAATGTAGTTCATATTCAGTGACACACTGTTAGCAAAGGAGAGGCACAACACAAAGGCTGCTCACCCCAAAATGTGATCCATTTTTTTAACTTGGCCATGATCCACAGTATAAGTGCACATAATTTTCACAAAGTAACAGATTTTTAAAAACAGTAGTACAGGAGCTAATGCATATTCACAGAGGTACCAAACTCCCCCAGATCACAAGAGACCATTTAATGACAACTGCAAAAAAAAACCCACTATCATTAGGATTCACATGAGTTGCTGTGTGACATTTAAAAAACTTTTGAAGCTCACAGATACTTGTTACAAGTTCTCCAGATCTAGCCAATCTTCCAACCTTGGCTGAGATATTTTTAACAAAGTCTATATCTTTCATCATTCCAAAATTTGGCAGGAGAGCCCAGAAAAACCTCTATACTGCTGATGAAAATGTAAATGGGGTCTAAAATGTCACCAAGAATCTCGATCATTATGATGGAAGAGTAGAAAATCTATGGAAGACTAATCTCCTCAATGGATCTTGTAAACATAACCAATTTATAAATTACAATAATTTGAGGATAAAAAGGAAAGAGAACATAATCAATTATTGTTAGATGCATTGACAAAAAGCCAATTGGGGGCAGTTCTCTTCAGTATAAGAATATACATAAAAGAGGGCAGCTGGGTAGCTCAGTGGATTGAGAGCCAGGCCTAGAGACGGGAGGTCTTAGGTTCAAATCTGGCTTCAGACACTTCCCAGCTGTGGGACCCTGGGCAAGTCACTTGACCCCCATTGCCTAACCCTTACCACTCTTCTGCCTTGGAGCCAATACACCGTATTGACTCCAAGACGGAAGGTAAGGGTCAAAAAAAAAAAAAAGAATATACATTAAAAAAATGTGTTACAATCTCCCACAGTTCAATTTCACTACAACCCAAAGTTCATTCTGGATCTTCAGTACATTGTGAGGTTTCTTCTGGCAACTTCATGGCACCTTCTCCAAGCAGTTAACTTCCTGGATTCTGGGAGGTAGCAAGTTTCTTTACTTTTATAAAACTACAGTTTTATGACAATTATACAATCCCCTCTGAGGAGGGAGTTGACAAACACACGGATCAACTGAGGATACATTAATTTTCACTAAGAAAACAGCTTTATAAAAAACATTAGTATAGCAGCTAATTCAAGAAAACCTTTTGGGTCTAAAACATCACCAAGAATCTAGATCCTTCTGGTGAAGGTATATTAAGCCGAAAAGTTAAAACTTATCCAGAATCTTAGACTTTCTGGGAAAATGTTCCCTCTTGGGAACCATCCAGGGGTACCACACCCTAGGAAAATCTTCCCAGCTCCTCTGGTATGAGACTGTACAACCATAAACGGCATGTCTTTATATGTCTCATCCATTACATTTTTATAAATGCAGAAGTGGGGATATTAATAGTGCTTCAGCTACTAAATGGATCCTTTACCTCTTTTTACAAATAACTCAAAGGCCCTTTTTAATGGCATCTTCCCCAGTCCAGTCACATGAGGAGGTACAAATAATGAGTATGTAACAGCACATATAGCTAATTGTCAAAAAACAGTAGCTTAAAATGACAGTGTAACAGAACTTAACAAAGAAAATAAAATCTTAAAATAATCACTAAACAAAATGTGACAGGATACAGGCAGTGAATTCAATTTCTTTATTCCAATTCTGATACAGAGACTTCCATAAAATAATGGAGTCTTTTAGAGAGCTGAGCCTGCGGTCTCTCAAGGTGCATGGTCCTTCTGTCTCGATGTGGTGGTCAATTGATTGAGGGGCAAGAGACATTGTATGTTCATTTCTGTGTTTAGGTATCACACAATTTTCTGTCATGTATAGGGTTTCTGTTTATGTTATAGGTTCAGTGAGTACATACTTTTCTGGCACACAATCATTTCTTAACATACATGTTTCCATAGAACCTAAAAACAAATACAAAGCCTAAGGATATAGTCAATGAAACATTGTTGCTAAAACAGAAATAGATGAATGATATAAACAGGGTGATCTGGAGATTGTTCCCCCTGACCTATGGGATGGCCAGCTAGGAGAATCATTGTTACTTTTGACATGCTTTCACAATCAATCACCATTTTAGGAGATAGGTAACAAAACATTTTGCAGCTAGGTTTGGGGTTAGAGGGCAACTTAAGGCAGACCACAATTGTAATTTTCCTCAATTTCCAAGTTGCATTTTTCTATTGTTTGATTCAAGCACCTGGCAAAGTTGCCTGGTTATGGTAAACATAATGAGCCAGCAAAATGTGTCTGTAACTTGTGTTTCAGAGGAATGATTAATGTATGTGTCATGCTTGGCCTGAAATGGTGTGGGGCCTGTGAATCTACCTCTGCTAAGAGAAAGGAGGGGTAATGGGTAGTGATCTTTGGGTTTTAATTCTGTGAATGTAATCTTTTGGGGGTACTATTGTAATGAGGTTAAAGTGGGACATATATGTGTTAGAACTATAAGTATTTGCTCTCATATGATTTCTCCTATATTGGGGAGAGAACAATAATCATAACAATTCCATTAGTAAGGGAAGTTAAAGGGAGAAGTCATATAGAGGGGGTTCCATGGGTGCCTTGTTTTCTGGGTGCTTTGCAGTCTCCATTTCCCCAGACTACAACTGTGATATAGCAGGGGTATAAAGGTTCCCACAGTCTGAAAAGGCTTTTAAAAAATCCATCTCCAGACTCTTTAAGATGCTTTTCCTTTCCCAGTATCATTATCCATTTAGGATCTGTAGCAGTCCACCCCTAGCTATGGGCAAGGGGAACAGTTGGTATGTACAGATTGCCTTAGAAGAGAGCATGCTCAGTATTGAGCATGCTCAGTATTGCACGTGGCTAGGAAAGCCTCTGACCCTTGACCCCAACTTCCCCCAGGTTAGGTGGGAACACAGGTTTCTTTGTGCTCACCTGGTTAAGAGAAACCACACCTATACCTTGTCATTAACCAATGATGATCATCCCTATGTACTGTGTATATTTGCATATCAAAGAGATTAAATAGGGCCCAGCCAGCTACACCTTTCTCTCTTCTGCTCTTCCTCCCTTCCAGCTCGCACTGATGGCTGTCCTCGCTGGGGCCTGGCCTTGGGCCAGGCTCCATTTCTAATCTTTCTCTATCATTTCTCTGACCTGTGTGGTATTGAATCTGGATCTCTGGACTGGTAAAAACCTTCGGAAGGGTCCTTTGATCAGAGCTTGGCTGTGGCTTATTGGTAATCAATAAAGACTTCATTTCTGCCACCTCATATCTCTACTTCAACTCCGTCATCCCCCTCATGGTATCTAAAACTTCTATCCTTTCTCTATCTTCCTACCTTAAAGCTTCTCTCTCCCCTCTGAGGAAGCTTTAGGATCCTTTTGATACATCTCTGGGATCTCCCATAGTAAGGGAGAATTCCACTCTGAACATAGTGTGGAGGAATCCCATATTGGTTGTATTATAGTGTAAAAATGGAGATTTGAACCCTGGACTTCAATCCCCAGAAGTCCTTGGCCACTTCCCAGAATGCTTTGTAACCTCACCTGAATTCACACCTGGGCCAAGAACAGAAATTATTTTTAAACTGACTCTGCCTTCTTCTTGCTCTCTCGGCTTCCACTTCTAGGGACGGGCGATTCTCTTCCAGGCAGGCAAGATGTAGAGTGAGTGGTTGTGAATGGGCTCTCTGGCCTAGACACGTGCTTTCTTATTTTGTATTTTCTTTATTTCTTAATCTTTAATAAACCTCTAAAATTATAATAGTCCTAACAGTAAAGCTAATTTTAATCTTAACAGTAGAGACTGGGCAGGCCAGAATGGCAAGGGGATATAGGGAGATGATTCTCTCCCCTAAATCTCAGACAAGCTAATCTCAAGAACCATTGTACCCAGGAATGGAAGGAAGAAAAGACATCCTAAAACCAGGAGCTGTTCGAGATAGGTAATAGACCACTATTTCATAGTGAGCCATGCTTACAATTCTACTTCCTGTTTGGAAGAGTAACTTTCCTTCCCCTTCCCCCAGGGGTAAAGACGCCAGGGAGAAGCTTGCTTCCCCTGCCACGTAGACAGGGAGTTAAGAAAGATTGCCTAAGGGAAACAAACCCGGGCTTCCAAAGCAAGCAGCGGGCAAGCATTCAGTTGTTGGCAATGTAAGCAAAAGAGGGATTTTATACTTTCCAAGTCTCCAGAGAGTGGTTCTAATCAATAGCAGCAGCAACAGCAGCAGTAGGAAGATCAGGAGTGGTAGAAGCAGGTGGCTGGGACCACCCAGGGAGTTAGCAGCAAGAGGCAGGATTGCCAGCAACAGGTCAAAGCTTAAAAGAGAGTTCACCTGGGGATGGAAGTGGGGATGGCAAAAAGCTGTGGCAGGAGAAACATGGTTTCTTTTAAAACTAATCTACTCAGAGAATTGAGGGTTTCTGAACCCCACTTCTGGTCACCATAAATGTAAGAGTTAAATTAATGTCCAATACTTAAAGTATTTTTCATAAAGTTTATTATCCAACAAAATAGAACCATATGACTAAGTTTTCTACCTGTTCAAAAAAGTGCACTCTGCCAACACCACTGATAGGAAGGACAAGAAGGCTAGACCTGGAACTCGACCCAATTTATCCTGTCTACATCAGCACGTCATGACAGGAAGTGAGTGGAGTTATGGGAAACATAGTTTTTTTGGGTAACAGATTCTAATTTCACAATATGGGGAGCTACAAATAAAAACAATGTAACAGCACATATAGCTAATGGCCAAAACACAGTAGCTGAAAATGGCATAGTGAAATAGAACATTATAGATTAGATCGATATATGAACTTTAAACCAAAATTAAATCTTAAACAATCAGCAAATACAACATATGTGACAAGATATAGGAACTGAATTCAAGAGTTCTTTTCTCCAATTCCAATAGCTGCATTATAGAGACTTCTTCACTATTTGGAGGGAAACAAACTGAAACAGTTAATATCAAGGGAGCAATGTAGTAGCAAATTCACCTCGACTCTTTAAGGTGCCGTCCCCTCCCCAGTATCATCATCCATTTGGATTCCTTTGGTCACACTATTGGGGGTCCCCATACCCACACTAGGCATTGTGTAGGCTAACCCTATATTGGATGTATTGCAGAGACTGGGCAGGCCAAAATGGTAAGGGGGTGCAGGGAGATGAATCTCTCCCCTAAATCTCAGACAAGCTAATCACAAGAACCAGTGCACCCAGGAATAGAAGGAAATGACATCCTAAACCTTTGATAAGCCTCTTTTTCAGAGTAGGTCATACTTGCAATTCTACTTTCTGTCCATAGGTAGCGCTCCAGTATGCACTGGTTAAAGTTAAAGAGGTTTGGAAGAGTAACTTCACTTCCCCTGTCCCCCAGGAATAAAAACACCAGGGAGCCACTTGCTTCCTTGTCCTTGTCATGAGGCCATAGACTGCTGCTCTCCTTGATTGTTCTTCCTAGTTATGGCGGCAGGGAGTTAAAAGGGTGGAAGCATCTCCTCAGGTAAAAGCCTTTAGGAGGCTAACTGTTGCCTAAAAGAAACACCCAAGCTTCCAAGGCAGCAGCAAACACTCAGGTGTTAGCAACACAATGGAAAGGGGGATTTAATAGAGTGATATTATAAGTAAATTAAAGGAAGGTAAAATAGTATACCTGTAAGATCTATGGGAAAGGAAGGAAATTTAAAACCAAACAAGAGACAGGGAACATTACATAATGTGGAATGAATAATTTTGATTATATTAAATTAAGTCTGCATAAGTTCTCAAATCTTTCCAGGTTTTTCTGAAATCCACCTTCTCCTAATTAATGATAAACTAATAGGATTCTATTACAATCATATGCCATCATTTGCTTAGCCATTTCCTAATTGATGAGTTTCCTCTTAATTTCCAATACTTTTGTCACCCCAAAAAGAGCATCTTTATGTATTTTATAATTTTTATACATATAGGGTCTTTTTCCTTTTTGTTGTTTAATGCCTTTTTGACGTATTTCCTTCTCCAGAATGGTTGAGATAGTTCACAACCCCAAAAGGTCATTCTTTTTTCAATCTTCTCACATCTCCTCCAAGGTTTGTCAGTTTCCTTTTCTGTCATAATAACCAAACTAATAGATGTGGGCTGGTCCCTCAGACTTGTTAACATTTGCACTTCTCCAAATGAGAGTGATCACCCTCATGAGGGAAAAACAGAAAATTGAACATAGTCATTAGGTTTTGTTGGTATTGTTCAGAAGACATTTTCTCACACTGAACAAGCTCTGGACTCTCCATTTCAATGTCTTTCTTCATTCATGATAGGAGTAAGACTTCTATCCAAAAGGAATTCTCGCTTGGGAATAAGAGATGATTGTTGCCTGAAGGCCTTACCACAATGATCATATTCCTAAAGTCTCTCACTAGTGTAAATCCTCAAATGTTAAATAAGAGTGGTAACTATAAGTTCAGTCTCACTTATGAGGTTTCTCTCCAGTGTGGATCCTCTGATGTGCAGCAAGACTCACCCTGTGTATGAAAGACTTTCCACACTTTGTACATTCATAAGGTTTTTCTCCAGTGTGGATTCTCTGATGTGCAGCAAGCTTACTCCCCTGTGTGAAAGCCTTCCCACATTGTGTACATTCATAAGGTTTCTCTCCAGTGTGGATTCTATGATGTACAGCAAGAGAACTACTCTTTGTGAAAGCCTTTCCACACTGTTTACATTCATAAGGTTTTTCTCCAGTGTGGATCCTCTGGTGTGCAGTAAGATTCACCCTATATATGAAAGCCTTTCCACACTGTTTACATTCATAAGGTTTCTCTCCAGTGTGGATCTTTTGATGTGCTGTAAGATTCACCCTGTGTATGAAAGCCTTTCCACACTGTGTACATTCATAAAGTTTCTCTCCAGTGTGGATTCTCTGATGTGCAGCAAGCTTACTCCCCTGTGTGAAAGCCTTCCCACATTGTGTACATTCATAAGGTTTCTCTCCAGAGTGGATTCTATGATGTAGAGCAAGAGAGCTACTCTCTGTGAAAGCCTTTCCACACTGTTTACATTCATAAGGTTTTTCTCCAGTGTGAATCCTCTGGTGTGCAGCAAGATTGTCCCTCCGTGTGAAAGCCTTTCCACACTGTGTACATTCATAAGGTTTCTCTCCAGTATGGATTCTCTGATGTATAACAAAATTACTCCTCTGTGTGAAAGCCTTTCCACACTGTGCACATTCATAAGGTTTCTCTCCAGTGTGCATTCTCTGATGTGCAGCAAGATTGTCCCTCCGTGTGAAAGCCTTTCCACACTGTGTACATTCATAAGGTTTCTCTCCAGAGTGGATTCTCTGATGTGCAACAAGATTGTCCCTCCGTGTGAAAGCCTTTCCACACTGTGTACATTTATAAGGTTTCTCTCCAGTGTGGATTCTTTGATGTGCAGCAAGATTGTCCCTCTCTGCGAAAGCCTTTCCACACTGTGTACATTCATAAGGTTTCTCTCCAGAGTGGATTCGTTGATGTTTAGCAAGATTACCTCTCTGTGTGAAAACCTTTCCACACTGTGTACATTCATAAGGTTTCTCTCCAGTGTGGATTCTTTGATGTACAGCAAGCCTACCCCTCTCTGCGAAAGCCTTTCCACACTGTTTACATTCATAAGGTTTCTCTCCAGTGTGGATTCTCTGATGTCTAACAAGATCTCCCCTCTTTGTGAAAATCTTTCCACATTCTGTACATTCATAAAGTTTCTTCCCAGTGTGGAGCCTCTGATGTGTAGCAAGACTCATCCTGTGTATGAAAGCCTTACCACACTGTGTACATTCATAAGGTTTCTTTCCAGTGTGAATTCTCTGATGCCTCACAAGAGAGCTATTCTCTGTGAAAACCTTTCCATACTGTGTACAATCATAAAGTTTCTCTCTAGTGTGGATTCTCTGATGTGTAACAAGATGACCCCTCTGTGTGAAAGCCTTTCCACATTTTTTACATTGATATGGTCTCTCCCCAGAATGTAATATTTGATATGAACCAAACTCAGAATTCTGACCGAAAGGTCTCCCACCTTTATTACTCACAGAAAGAGTCTCTACACGTTTACTTTTTGGACGTATTGTGAGGTCTAAACTTGAGTCATAGGTCATTCTCCCTAGGTTATCTTGATATATGGGCATGTCAGGAGGCTTTTCATGTAACTGATTAAATCCTACTTTTTCAGGAAAGCATTTGGTGTATTCACTATCCAGACAACAGTCATTTCCTGAGGTCAATTTCCCATACTGATTTAGGACTGAATGTTCGACTTCATCAAATTTATAGTCACTCTTTGGATTTTTATTTACCTTTAAGATATTAGAGTCACATATTTCTCTCAAAATGGAGTCACAGGGACCTTTATTCATGGCTTTTGGAGGGCCATATCCTTCTATAAAAAAGTTCAGCTTTTTTATAGACATCTCCGCTTCAAAATTAGTCTCTGCCTCTGAAGAAAAAATAATGATATTAACACAAAACAAAAGGGGACACACACAGAGAGAATATAAGTACTTTCCTCTAACAACAGTAAATAAACTGATTTTTATTCTATTTCCAAAGGTCAAAAGGAGTTTTCAAATTTAAATGAGCAAAACCAGACCTTGGATACACCATTTGGACATAACTGCAAGGTGGAAGATTTTAGAAATACATACGAGGGCAGCTGGGTAGCTCAGTGGATTGAGAGCCAGGCCTAGAGATGGGAGGTCCTAGGTTCAAATCTGGCCTCAGACACTTCCCAGCTGTGTGACCCTGGGCAAATCACTTGACCTCCATTGCCTAGCCCTTACCACTCTTCTGCCTTGGAACCAATATACAGTATTGATTCCAAGACAGAAGGTAAGGGTTTAAAAAAAAAAAGAAAAGAAATACATGCACATACAATAAAAATGAAACCTCACAACAGACCCATGAAAGGCAGGCCCAAGAATCTCATCATACTTTGCAACTCATGTCATAAGTAAAGAATGGAGGAATGACTTGACCAACTTCCCTGCAAATAGACTACAACTCAAACCCTGTGCCTAAGCATGCTATGTCTACAGTATTGAAACTATCTTTGTTCATTGTCCTTTCTGTCTTTCCTTTTAAAGTCACTCATTGAATAATCTTATAATTTTGTCAATCTCAGGTAACCTTCCAGATATTTCATTCCCATCAATCTGAATGCACTATCACATGGCCATTCTTGGTAAATTGTATATGCTAAGCTGAGGAACAACTTCATTCTATTTAACTTACATGCAGCAATTTCAAAGTGCAATATAAGTTTTCTTCTTTTCTCTACAAAGATATTATGCCATTCAGAGCAGAAATTCATCTTATTTTATAATCTACCATATATGTCTCCTACTATATACTGAGTCCATCATGCATCTCCCAGGAAATGAACAGTATAATTCAGGGTTGGTCTGTGAGCCCCCAAGTCTAACTCTCCCTTCACTACAACTGATAAGTCTTTTGGGGTAACAGTCCTTATACACCTGCTTTCACCTCACTCCCCTTGATAGGTTATCTTTAGGCCTTTTTTCTCTAGCAGACATTGTGATTCCCCTCACTGAAAACAGGATATAAAATTTGTTCTTGGAACTGAAAGCCCTGGGCATAAGAAAGAATGAATGGATCAGGAGAAAAAAAATTAAAATTTGGTCCTCTTAATGTAAAGGGGGCATGCAAACAAGGCCTATAGAATGGTTTCTGTTGTATTCATTGTTTGGACATTTACTGCAGGGCAGAGATCATGTAACACATTTGCAATCAGAAAAGTCCATCTTGATTTATCTCTTGTAATAGAAAGATAGGCACATTCTACAACCCCTGTTATCTAGAAATTAAAGGCAGCTGATAGTGAAGAGATCAGAACTTGGAGTCAGAAAACAAATTTAATCCAGCCTGAGAGAGATGGCAAGTTGATGCCCTGGGTTAAGTTATTTAACCTGTTACTTCAGTTGCCCCAACAATGAATTGAGAACAATAAGACTATCAAACTCACAGGCATTTTGTGAAATTAATGATAATTATGAACTCCTTTACCTAATAGAGGACACAGAACAGGTATTTTTAAAATGCTTATTGCCTTCTGTTACATTTCTATCACCAGGTCTGGAATTTGAGGGAAGAATGAAAGAGGAAGAAGGATAAACTTGCTAGACTAGGCAGAATTAGGGGCTATGAGCTATAGTTTCATATATCTCTTTAAGTTTTATTTCTATATTATTTATTTTTAGAAGTGAATAATCATATAAAACCACAACCTCAAAACAAAACCCCCCAAAAGTGAAAAATTATATGCTTTCATCTGCATTCCAACTATTTCTCCGGAGGCATTCTTTGTCATAAGTCCCTCAGAATTGTACTGGATCATTGTATTGCTGAGTAGCCAAAGTTGTCATAGTTGAACATTCCATAACATTACTGTTATAGTGTATAATGTTCTCATGGTTCTTTTTATTTCCTTCTGCATCAGTTGATGGGGGTCATTCCAGCACTTTCTGAAATTATCCTGTTTGTCATTATTTACAAGACAATAGTATTCCATCACCCACATATATGACAATTTGTTTAGCCATTCGTCAACTCAGACATCCCTTCATTTCCAATTCTTTGCTACCACTAAAAGAGAAATTACAAATATTTTCCTACAAGTAGGTCCTTTCCCTTTTTTTCTGATCTCTTTGGGGCACAGACCTAGTAGTGGTATTACTGGATCAAAAGCTACCCATTGTTTTGTAGCCCTTTGGGAGTCATCCCAAAATGCTCTACAGAAAGGATGGATCAGTTCACGAATTCAATAGCAAGGTATTAAGTGTGCCAATTTTGCCACATCCCCTCCAATCTGTGTCATTTCTCTTTACTGTCATATTGGTCAATCGGTTAGGGGTGAGGTGATCCTTCAGAGTTCTTTTAATTGACTTAGCTAATCAACAGACATTTACAACACTTCTTCATATGATTATTGACAGCTTTGATTTCTTCATCTAAAAACTGCCCACCTATGACCATTTGTCAACTAGGGAATGACTTGCATTCTGGAATAAAATTGAACTAGATCTTTATATGTTTCAAAAATAAGATCAGATAAATCTGTTATAAAACAGTATTTCCTGGTTTGTTGTTTCCCCTCCTAATCTTGGTTACATTGGTTTTGTTTGTTAGATTAATGCTCTATTTTATTTGCCCTTTTTTCTTTGAAAACAAACTCCTAGTCTTATTTATTCAATAGTTCTTTTACTTTCTATTTTATTAATTTTTCCTTTGATTTTTTGGATTTCCAATTTAGTCTTTATTTGGATTTTTTTTTATTTCCCCCCTCTATTTTATTAACATAAGTATTCACAGATATAAATTTCCCCCGAAGTACTGCTTTGGTTACATTCCACAACTTGATATGTTGTCTCCTCACTGTCATTCCTTTCATGACATCATTGATTGTTTCCATCATGTTTGTTGACCCACCCCTTTTGACCAATTAGATTATTCAGTTTCCAATTAATTTTAATTCTTTCCATTAATTCTTATTGACAATAATTTTATTGCATTATGATCTGAAATGTTTGCATTTATTACTTCTGATTTTTGTATTTCATTGTGAAGATTTTATACCCTGGTACATGGACTTTTGTTTATTTTCCACGTGCACCTGAAAAGAAGATATTTTCCTTTTCCTTTTTGTGTTTGCTCCATGTATCTATTAAATGTAACTTTCCTAAAATTTCATATACTTCTTTTAATCCTTTCTTGTTTATTTTTTGGTGAATGTTCTGATAAAAGAAGGTTGAGATCCCCTGCCAGTATAGTTTTATTAGCAATTTCCTACTTATTCTCCTTTAGTTTGTAAACTTGGAAATTACTTCACCCTAATTAGACATACTTTAGGGGAAGATAAAGTTGTAAACTCCTGATTGAACAATGAAGGTACTTAACTCATACCTTATAGTGAAGCTAGAACTTAAGCTAAGTCTATTTTTAGATCTAATACAAAAAAAGTATTAAGTACCTATAAAGGTTAAATTAATCACAAAAAAGGTCAAGTAACTTACAAAAGGTGACATAAGAGAAAATTTCTTTAAAAGGAGGCTAGAAAAGTCAGTTCAGGAAAATTGATTTCAGTTGAGGACTGGAACTCAGCCTGAGACGGTCTCTTGATGAGTGATAAAACTGACTCCCTTTCCCTTGGGCTCAGGGAGGCCACTTTGGCCGAGGCCTTTAACTACTGCCTGGCTCAGCCTGAGCCTGAGCAGTTTAAAATAACTCTTTTCGCTCTCTCTCTTTTCCTTAATTCCTCCTCTCTATATTAATTAAATCACCATAATTTCCAGCTGACTTGGATATTTTATTATTTGGGAATATTCCCTGGTGACCAAATTAATTTAGATTTTTTCAAGTCACAACACTAAAATTATAAGTTTCTATTTAAAAAATCTGCAGGCTATATCACTTGGTGTATATATGTCATGAACTAATATGGTCTAATTATCTAAACTACCTTTTTTAATCAAGATGTAATTATCAACCTTATCTCTTCTACTCAGATCTATTTTTGCTCTAGTTTTGTCTGAGATAATTGCTACTCCTGCTTTTCTTATTTGAGTTGAAGTCCAATAGTTTCTCCTCCATCCCCTTCCCTATATTCTCTGTATCCTTATCTTTAAGGGATAAGTGTGGGAGGTAGTAATGAAGGCTTAATAAGAGTCTGGGGTCTTTAAGTTGCCTTCTGCCCAGGTACAGAATATGTAACATTATGTAGGGGGTGGATTTTCTGCACCCATCTTTGCCCAATTTTATATCCAATTCCTCTATGTCCTCAGAAATAGACGCTTTCTGCCTATTTTTCAAGTTCTTTTCCTCAGGAGCCTCACCTTACTCTGAACCCTGCTTAATCTGTGATTCTAGAATTCTAGAAACATTCTTTTAAGGTTCATTTGAGATTTTCAGGGTATTTCCAGCTTTGACTTCTATACAGTTGGAAAACCTTGAACCCCAAATTATGTTCCCCAGAATTCTTTTTCATTACCCAGTATCCCTTTCCGTGCATCCTCACCTTTGTGTAGTAACTCTTCCTTTCGCTTCTTCTCTTGTGGTCAAGTTAGGCAGGTTTACTCTAGCTTTTTATTTCAAGTTGTTATTAATAGGTCGTATAAATATAATACTTGAGTTACAGTATATTAATTTTAATTCTCACAATATGGCTTACCACGTAGGGATAGAAATCTAAAAAAAATTTTTTAAGGCTTTGAGAAAGATTTCTGGGGAACACAGTGCTGGAGTTCAAGATTTTCCAACTATACACTTCTGGTCTGCTGCTTTCTTTGGTACTGCTACTCCCATTAATGCTTCTTAACAAAAAAATCCTTTCTAAATACCACTCATCCCACATGGGAAGGGGCTGCCTTGGCAGGTATAGTGTCCCCTTCAATGGCCATCTACAAGGAAAACCTGCCTTGGTATTAACAGAGAATTCACACACAAAATTTAGGTCTAATCAGAAGGTTGACTAGATGACTTTTGGGATTAGCTTCAGGAATGTAAATCTGTAACACTGTTTTAAGTTTTCACCTGAAGCTACCTGAAATAGAAGAGAGACAATATCAGGAGCAAAAAAGGAAAGTCCCAGCTTCCCATCAAAGAATTCAAAGATTAAAATAAATAAATAAATAAACCCAGGCAGGAGGAGAACCTTGTGCAGAGATAAGCACTTTTGCTTTATAAATCACTGACAAAAGCTTAAAATCCTGTACTTTTGGCATGGAATGAAGACATGCCCTTAATAGCAGATTCAGTTAACAGAGGAAATAGTTCTTACCCACAAAGATCAGATTTTGCACATTCTCCAGCATGACCTCCCTGTACAGCTTTTTCTGAGCATGGTCCAATAGGTACCACTCCTCCTGGGTGAAGTCCACAGTCACATCCTTGAATGTTATTGACCCCTAAAACAGCAAAAGTCACAAGATTTAGAGCTGAGCCTTCAGAATTCATCCAATCCAGGTCTTATCAACTAACTTAAAGAAAATGAAGCACACAAGGGACTCACCCCAAACTCTTCCCTTGAAAGAGTGTCAGAGCCAGCTCTGGAGACCAGTCATTCAGAGCCCAATGGAATAGTGACAAAGACATTTTGTGTCTGAAGTGAGAATCATGTTGGAAGAGTAAAGACTGTAGAAGTGTCTCACTCTGAAATGCTTTTCCCTATGGAATTAGGGAGAAGGTATGTGCTCTCTGAGGGAGGCAGGAGATTCTGTGGAAAAGAGAGATGATCCCTCCTCATCACAACTGTCAGAATTCATCTAGTAAGAACCTTTTTTTTTTTAAGTTTGTGAGAAATAAACAATTACTGGGTATACTGGGGCAAAATGTTACCAATGATTAATAAGTAGAAAACAATGAAAAAGGAATTCTATACTTAATTTCCTAAAAGTCTGAAAGACTCTTATCTAGCTGAAAGCATAAAGAGGACTCCAAAGTTATATGGGATCAGATTCTGATTCTAGCTAAGTGAAGAACAGGCTTTTGTTGTTATATTGAGAGTTTGGCAAAATACTGGGTATGATGTGCCAAAACATCCTGTTTTTGCTTTATGATGAATGTCATTTCTTCCCAGAAAATATTCAATCATTTTATATTTAGTTAAAGAAGAGTAAATGTGATGAGGAAAGGAGGGGGTGTTCATCTTTTAAAAAGACAACATTGATTAACTGGGGTTGGGGACTGAGCTCATTCATAAGAAAGACATTGACTGTAATGACTAAAATAGACAGAATTTCTTCATTTTAAATTAATTTATTAATCAATTGGTCATTTAATGTGGTCAGTTGAACCTCTCTACAATACAAAAGAAGGAAAAAAAGGTAATTCCTCTAGCACTGGTGTCTTCTCTTTATCTCTCTCTTACTATCTATCTACACACATATGGTGGTACCTCGAAACATGAACACCTTAAGTCAGGAGCAATTTGAGATACCAGCAGTCACAATGAGGATTTTTTGCTTTAACCCATGAGTGGATATTTCAACCACACCCCCTGTGGGAGGAGCCCAAGTTGTATGAGGTAATGAGTATTAGTGATATCAAGGAAAGGTTGAGGATTTGGGAAAAAAATTAAACAGCTTATTGAAAAGACACACCCAGAAAAAGATGCAACAGGTCCTGCATTGGAGGTATGTAAGGACACTTGATTCACACATTATCGAAATGTTCTGAAAGGGAGGAAGAAACATGGCCTCTTTTTTTGTTGAAATGGCCTCTAGGTGAAATCGAGAAAAATGTGGCAAAACAACCAAAATTCAATGAAGAAAATGATGATAATTAAGTAAAAAAAATAGCAATTAAGTTTAGCAACAGTTACATATCACAACCAATGTGTAAGGTCAAATTTGCATTTAAATGTTGTAGCATGTGTGTAGAGTAAGTTATGTTAAGCGATAGTGCATGGAATGAATACCTTTTCCGTCAGCATCTTCACCTGACTTCAAAAGGTAAATAACATTTCATAAGCAAGTTTATTACTTTACTTTCTTTCTTATTATCTATACATATGTTATGTATAAAATATATTTTTTATTTTAAAACATATAAAAGAAAAAATTTGCATGGTTTATGGGAGTGGAACAGATTAATTCTCAGATTCATAAATAACTACTGAGCAGGGGGACTTAGGAGACTTTATTAACTCCCTCCTCCTTAGTTCTTCACAAGAGAAGCAGGTCCTTGTCCATACAAGGAAGGTGTCAGTCCAAGCTTTGCCCAGCCTTGTGGCTGGCCCAGGACACTCTCAAATTGGGTCAAAGTTTACCATGGCTGGACAGTCCTACCCTTATCCCATTTATCATAACAATAAAGGGGAGGCTCCCCCCTAGTTTCATAAACTCAGGGGAAGAGCACAGTAAGTCTGGAGCTTTGACCTTGGCCAAGCTAAAAGGAAATTTATTCCACAAAAAGATCACAATTCAACATTAATTTTCAAAAAGGTTATTTGAGAAAAACAAAGGATCTAAGCCTAGCCCTACAACAATGGAAACCTGGGGAACAAGGGTCAAGAGAAGAAGTTAAGATGCAGACTGAAGAATAACTGGCTGTTGGCTTGAAGCTCACAGCACCCAGGCAATAACTGGGTTGCCATTCACCCCAGAGCTGGGCTAAAAGCAGGCGTTCAAAATAAACCCACATTAAATCATCAGCATTTCTATATATTTCCAACAACACTTAGCAGTAAGAATTAGAAAGAGAAACTCCATTTTGAATCACTCTAAACAGTATAAAATATTTGGGAATTTATTTACCATGACAAACACAGGAATTATATGAAAATAACTACAAAACACTTTTCACACAACTAAAATGAGATCAAAACAATTGGAAAAATTTAATTGCTCATGGGTAGGTCAAGCTAATAGAATAAAAATGACATTCCTAATGAAAGTAATTTACATATTCAGTGCTAAACCTATCAAACTTTTTTCAAGTTTTCAAGAAACTTTTTTATAGAATTAGAAAAAAACTATAACAAAGTTCATTTGGAAGAACAAAAGATCAAGAAACCTAATGAAAAAAAAAACGTGAAGAATGGTAGCCTAACAGTATCAGATCTTAAATTGTACCATGAAGCAGTGAGAATCAAAACAATCTGGTAGTGGCTAAGAAAAAGAAGGATCAATGGAATAGACTTGGAGAAAATGACCTCAGTAAGCCAGTGTTCCATAAACCCAAAGATTTGATTTTGGGACAAGCACTCACTATTTGACAAAAACTCCTGGGAAAACTGGAAAACAATATGGGAAAAATTAGATTGAGATCAACATGTCAAACCCTATATCAAGATAAATTCAAAATGGACAAAAAACTTAAATATTAAAAGAGTGAAATCATAAATAAATTAGGAGAACATAGAACAGTATACCTGATAGATCTATGGGAAAGGAAGGAATTTAAGACCAATTAAGAGATAGAGAACATTACAAAATGTAAAATGAATCATCTTTTATATATTAAATTTAAAAGGTTTTATAAAAACAAAACAAAACCCAATGCAACCAAAATTACAAGAAAAGCATCAAACTGGGAAAGCTATTTTATGAGAAAAGTGTCTAACAAATGTCTAATTTGCCAAATATATAAGGAAAGAAGCCAACTGTACAAGAAATCAACCCATTCCACAATTGACAAATGGTCAAGGGACATGAGCAGGCAGTTATCAGATAAATCAAAATGATCAATAATCACTTGAAAAAGTGTTCTAAATCTCTCCTAAAGAGAGATATACAAATCAAAACAATTCTGAGGTACTATCTCATACCTAGCAGATTGGCCAATATGATAGTAAAGAAAAATAATAAATGTTGGAAGAGATATGGTAAAATTGGGACACTAATACATTGTTGGTGGAGTTGTTAATTGATCCTCCATTCTGGAAGGCAATGTGGAATTATGCACAAAGGGCTTTAAAAGACTGTAAGCCCAGGGGCAGATGGGTAGCTCAGTGGACTGAAAACCAGGCCTAGAGATGGGAGAACTGGCCTCAAATCTGGCCTCAGACACTTCCCAGCTGTATGACCCTGGGCAAGTCACTTATCCCCCATTGCCTAGCCCTTACCACTCTTCTAGCTTGGAGCTAATACACAGAATTGACTCCAAGATGGAAGGTAAGGGTTAAAAAAAAAGACTGTAAGCCCTCTGATCCAGCTATAACACGACTGGGTTTGTATCCCAAAGAATTATCTCTTTGGTAATGAAAAGTACTTGTAAAAAAATAATTAGAGCTGTGCTTTTTGTGTTGGCAAAAATTTGGTGAATGGCTGAACAAATTTTGGTATATGATGGTGATGGAATATTATTGTGATTGATGATCTGGAGGCTTTCCATATAAACTGGGAGACCATCAGAGAACTGCTGCAGAGTGAAATGAGCAGAATCAGAAGAACACTGTACACAGAAAGTAAAACACTGGAAAAATCCAATGTAATGGACTTTGATACTAGTAGCAATGCAACAAGCCAAGACACTCCTGAAGGACTTGTGTAAAACAATGCTATTTACCCTGAGAGAAAGAGCTATGGGAGTAGAAATGCAAAAGGGAAACATATGACATCACTTATCACAGGTATTTATGGAGATGTGATTTGGTGTTTAGGCCTTAAAAATTGCTCTATAGCAAAAATAAATAATATGGAAATAGGTATCAATTGACAAGATTTGTACAACTTAGTGAAATTATTGGCTCTGGGGAGGGGGAGGAAAGAAAATAAATCATGGAAACATGGAAAAAAACTTTAAAATTAATTAACTTTTTAAAAGATCACTCTATTACAAATATGAATAATATGGAAATAGGTTTTGATCAATAATACATGTACAACCCAGTGAAACTGTCTTTCAGCTCCAGGAGAAGGGAAGGAGGAGGGAAGGGAGAGAATACAAATCATATAACAATGGAAAAATTTTTTAAATAAACATTTTTAAGTTAAAAAATAAAAAAATAAAGGAACCAAAATGAAAAATATTGAGAAAGCAACAGGACAGATACTCTTGTTAGGTTAAAGATAAATGATCCGAATAGGAAAGACCTAAAGTTTCTGTAGGTTAAGTGCACTCTAAGATCCTGACAGTTTAATAATATTTAAAAAGCAGACCTTTTAGCCCTCCCCTGGAATTCCCATCTTTTTTCTTCTACTAAAAATAAGCCTTTTTCTATCCGTGCTCTCATCTGATCTTACCCCAAACTTCTTCCAAAGCCTCCCTGGCAGGCCTCAATGACCTGTCCATACCCAAGAACCTGGAATCCAGGAGCAGAGACTGTCCCTGGGCCATCCTTAGAATGGTGGGACACCCTGCAAACGCCCTCTGATGGAGGGTGTCACACTGGAGGGTGGATGAATAAATGACTGCACTTGGGCCTGTCTGAAACTTGGGCTGCCTCTTCCAGGTGGGAGGTATGGAGGCCCTAAAGAAACCCCAGAACACTGTTGGGGATTGTGGGTGTCCTTTGAGGTCACCCTGACAGCAAGCAGTGATGGCACCCCTGGAGGCTGGGAAAGAGAGGTCTGAGTTCTGGATTCCAGCTGGGGGGAGCTTGGCCAGGGCTGGGGCTGGACTGCACTCACCTGGGAAGGGGGCCTCCAAGTCCCGGGGGCCATTCCCTCCGGCTCCAGGGTCTCTGCTTGGCCCAGACTGTGGTCCCTCAGGGGGTGGCAGCCCCAAGGTGGGCAGACTTCCTCTTGTACACCTGTGAGAAATTAGAGAGGGGGAGGGCTCAGAGGAGCTCCCAGGGCCCTTCCCCTGACCTCAGAGGAGACTCTCTCCATAGGAGGGGACAGGGAGCCTCAGGCTTGGAAAAGACCTTGGACAGAGCAGGAAGAAGCCGCCCCACCCCCTCTGCTGCTCTCTTTGGCTTCATTCCATTCAGAAACTGCTTTGGGAGCCCAGGGTGGATTGAGGGAGATTCCTAGGAGAGGTTACTGGGTAAAGGGGGAGGGGAGACCCTGGAGGGGGAGACGGGCATCAGGTAGGGATGGGGAGAATCATGGGCCTGGGCCAGCCCCGCCCCTATTCAGTGACTGACTGCACGCCCCTCCCTTAGCAGCCTCCTGGGTCCCGTTATGGAGGGGTGGGGAGGGAGTTGGGGCCCATTCCTCCTCTGGGGGAGGGCAAAGCCCGGCCACGGCTCCTGGTCCAGACACAGGAGCGCCGCCTGGCATCGGCACGTCAGTAGTTCTCCCCTTTCTATGGTTCCTTAAAGAGATGAAGAGACACGGAGATGTCCCCCTCCCCCACCATAAATCGCCCCTGCCCCGCCTCTCTGGTTGCACGTGCACCGAGTTTCCCCCTTCCCCCAACCTCCACCTTAACTTCCAGGCTCAGTTACCCGCAACTGGTCCACCCGGGTCTTCTGTCTCCCCAGAAATTCGGGAGCAGAAAGTCTCCACTGCGGAAGCCCCAGCTGCAACTTTTGCATTGACGCCCTCCCCGACCCTCTCAAGACAAAAGCCAAAATCCAAACTTCTGAGCACTCCAGGAGCAGAGATGGCCCTCAAGAGATTCCCAGCATGCCCCGTGACTACACAGAGGGAATTGCCAAGACTTGGGTGACTTCAGGACCCAGGCATTCTGGGAAATGGAGTCTTCTACAATGGAAGTGCCTAGGTTTAGAGGACGCCATGCCAGAGGCATTCTGGGAAATGGAGTCTTACTTCCTGGTCCCCTATTTTTGGAGCCCTGGTGGAGGAGGGGCCACGCACCAAGGGTTCCCAGTCTCCCTGGCTGCAGCCGGGTCCTTTTAGTTTCCTTTCCTTTCTGGTACTTTTAGCTTTGATCCTCCTTCCTGTCATATAAAAGGCGGCTCTAAAAAGAAACATGGAAGCGTTTCTGAGGAGAACAAAGACTGAGGGTGAGAAAGGACCCAAGAAGCCCCTGAGCGCGACCTCCTCATTTTAGGGAGGCCCAAACTGAGGAGCCCGAGGAGGCATGGTTCCGGTGCCGTATTGATCCTAATAGCAGGGCCCTGGAGCGGAAAAGCCCCGATTCCTTTCGCTTAGGAACACTGACTATTTCTCTGTCAGACCCGGCTCCTAGGTGCCGTCTAGTCTACGGCTTGTTGCCCTTCCTTTGCCTTAAGCATCCCAAAGACCTTCTTCCTCTTCCACAGAATTTGGTGCCTGAGTGAAGGGAGCAAAGAGGGTTTTCAGGGCTGAGAGGGAACCTTCCCGAGTACCCCTGTGTGTGACAAGGGCTGAGGGCTGCCTGGACCGTCTCCTCATCAGGCTTTCACCAGTTGGGGTGTCTCCGGGTGTTCCAGGGAGAGGCTGAATAATGAGCTCCTCAAAGTCTCTGTTAAACTGCTTGAGCGAACTCTGGGGTCTCTGGTCACTGGGGAGGCCCTTGGCCTCTTGGCATCTGGCCCTTCCTGGTCCTGAGCAGCCCTGTCCAGCTTGGCCCTCTGTCCACAGCCTCCTTCTAGCTACTCTCTGCCTCTCATCTCCCTGGGTTTCAGGCAGTATTTTTGTATCCCTCATTCCAAAGGAAAGGAAATCATCACAGCCAGCATTTCTGGGGCCCTCAGGGATTCAACACATGCACCTTACTGGGTTGATGCTCCATTTTACAGAAGGGGAAAAGTAAAACAGAGATGCAGTGACTTCTCCAGGGTCACACAGCTCCAAGTGTTTCAGATGCGATTCCACTTCAGATCTTCTTGATTCCATCCACATGTCCCTCCTCTTCCAGGGGTTCACAGGAAGGTCATGTGGTCTCAAACCTACTCTTGCTAGAGCACCAGGGATTGACCCTCATTTTATGTGAATAAAACCATGAAATGTTAGTGAAAGAACATTAACTTAGCCAAGCTTGTTTCATGTGTGGGATCCTGCCTGCCTGCCACCCTGCCAACTCTAACTTGGGCAATAAGAAGAGGCAGAGACAGAATTTGAACCCAGGACTAACCCTAACCCTAAATTCTTCTCTCTCTCTCTCTCTGTTGGGGGGAGGGGGGGAGGACTCTGGCCATCTCCTGGGGTCATTGAATTGACCTGGAAGGGATGCTTCATATCACCTGAGCTGACTCTTGTTTCACAGAACACACTGAGGCTGAAGGAGAGAGAAACACATGTCAAAGTCAGAATCTGAACTCAAGTTCTCTGAGTGTTTCTCATAGGAAACAGGAGGGAGAGGGATGCCTGGCCTTCAAGACTACCAGCCCACTTCCTTTCCTCTCTCAGCAGAGGACATCAATGGGGATCCTGGATCAGCCACTTCCTCTCTGACTGTTTCTGAGGATCCAAACCTATGAGGTTGGGCTGAGGGGGGTGGGAATGAGGAGGCAGATAGTGGAAGATGGGCAATGGGGTTCAACTTTTTCTGCATAGAAATCATTGAGGAAATTACAGACTGACATCCAGCATTCAGGGGCAGGAACAGAGTGATTTGTCCTTAGTTGTTGTTGTTGTTGGCTAAATTGGAGAAGACAAAGGCCTGGGATGGCAAAGGAAGCCAAAACCAGGCCTGGGCTGGGAAGGTAGAAATGTCCTGAGAGTGAAGTGATGATTTCTTGAGGCTTCCCTTCACCAGTGATAGAGGAGAAATGGGCACTAGGGAGCACCACAGAGTCTCAGGGAGCCAAAAGCAGGACTCCCAGGTGGATACTTGTCTGCTCAGTTTTGATTAATTTAGGAAAAGATATTTTACCCTCTGGCTAAATTCCTTGGAGGAGGTGGAGGCAGGGAGGGAGGAAGAAACAGAGACTGAGACAAAGAAAGAAAAAGAAGAGGCAGAGATAAAGTCAAATGAGAGAGAGAGATAGACCTAGACAGAGAGATAAACACCTGGACAGAGAAGGAGTTAAAGAGATGAGACAGAGAAAGGAAGAAAAAGACAAAAGACAGAGGTAAAGACTAGAAACAGAGAAAGAGAGATAAAAATAAAAGAAAGACAGGAGAGAAAGAGAAAGATAAGAGACAAAGATAAAAAGGAAAGAGGGGAAGAGAAAGAGGCAGAGGAATGAAACAAAGATAAAGACAAGAGAGAGGGGGGTATGGGGGATAGAGGGGAAGGGAGGAGGGAGAGACAAGGAAAGTTTTCTAAATAATTGGAAATTCTTTTATTTATTTATTTATTTAGAATTTTTTTACATGGTTACATGATTCATGTTCTTTCCCTCCTCTCCTCCCTCCCCTCTCCTGTAGCCAATGAGCAACTCCTCTGGGTTTTACATGTATCATTGATCAAAACCCATTTCCATATTATTGATATTTACAATAGAGTGATGATTTAGAGTCTACATCCCCAATCATATCCCCATCAACCCATGTGATCAAGCACATGTTTTTCTTCTGTGTTTCTACTCCTACAGTTCTTCCTCTGGATGTGGATAGTGTTTTTTCTCACAAGTCCCTCATAAATGTCTTGGATCATTGCATTTCTACTAGTAGAGAAGTCCATTACATTTGTTTGTATCACAGTGTATCAGTCTCTGTGTACAATGTTCTCCTGGTTCTGCTCCTTTTGCTCTGCATCAATTCCTGGAGATAGTTCCAGTTCACGTGGAATTCCTCCAGTTCATTATTCCTTTTAGCACAATAGTATTCCATCACCAACGGATACCACAATTTGTTCAGCCATTCCCCAATTGAAGGGCATCCCCTCATTTTCCAATTATTTGCCACCACAAAGAGTGCAGCTATGAATATTTTTTTACAAGTCTTTTTCCTTATTATCACTTTGGGGTACAAACCCAGCAGTGGTATGGCTGGATCAAAGGGCAGGCAGTCATTTAAAGCCCTTTGGGCATAAATAATTAGAAATTCTTAATACCAGTTTCAGAATGCACTGAGGCCACTAAGTGCCCACCTATTTGGAATCAAAACCAGGTATTAGATAGGCAGCTATGTAGCTCAGTGGATTGACAGTCAATCAGGCAAAGAGGCATGAGGTCCTGGTTGAAATCTGCCCTCAGACACTTTCTAGCTTTGCAACCTTGGTCAAAGTACTGTGAAATTGAGATTTACTCCACCCTACTTATTCTTTAGAATTTTAGCCACCAGGAATGTAGACACCCCCACTTAAGGATTAAGTGCAGGAGAATAAGGTCTATGACCCACATGGGCTAGCAAGTGACAAATCAGAACCAACTGACTGACTCCTGGGCAGGCCAAAACCAAATTTAAGCCACCATTGGTACACAATAAGACACAAGAAGTGACACAAAGAACTGCCTTTAAATTTTGCAGTCACTTCCTGTGAGAAGATCTTCACCTTGGAGGAGCTCAGGCTTGAGATCTCAGACTGCTTCCCTTTGGACTGCCATGTGGTGAGTGAAAAGACTGACTCCTTTTCCTTGGCTTTTTTTGGAGACACTAGCCTCTGGAGAGGCCCTTTATCTTGGAGGAGGCCTCGTGGCTGGAAACCATGTTAAATTTAATCCTCTGTACCCCACCCCACCCTGCTGGGACATCTGAATTCCTGCCTGATTCAGACCAGGCCAGAGCAGCTATCTCTTTCTTTCTCCTCATTTCCTTAATTTCTTCCCTCTATTTTGTATAATTGAAAAATCCATTACTCTAAAAAAGAACTACATATCCCAAGAACCCACTGACTTCCTGTCATTATGTACTTCCTGTAGACGGAGGATAAAGGGAGTGGGCATTGAGACTCTTCCTCTCTTTGGGCATGATGTAGCAATCAGCTGTGATGGTGGTAAGGTGGGGATATTTGAAAAATGGCTAACCAGCCATGGGCAAGTGGTTTTTTTATTTTGTACTCTCTTTATTCCTTGATTTCTAATGATCATTTAATTAAACCTCATAAAATATAATATTTTTATTATTTGAGATTAAATTTTTAAATTTTACAGTTGGTGACCAGAAGTGATGAGAAAAATTCTCAAAAAAATTTTTTTAAGATAGCCAAGATAATTTTTTTAAAGCCATGTTTCTCCTGCCAAGACTTTTCACCCACCCTCTCTTTGGAGCTACAGTCCTTTTTTTTCTTTCCCTGCTTTTTGCCCATTTGCCCTCCGTATGGGCCTGGCTGTTTTCATGTTCCTGTTCCTCATTCCATGTTCCTCAGTTCCTTGCTGCTGAATCTGGTGTTACTGATACTGTTTCCTCCAGCCCCAACCCCAATTACTCATCCAGCCTGACCCCAGCCCCAACCCTGGGCCCCCAGAAATCCTCCTCCTGATCTCTGGATCTGATCCTAAAAAATTTCAAGCTCAATTTTACACAGAGTAACTACATAAAGTTTACTGCATACAAACAGTATCTATTTTGTTTATATCCAGCTCTGACCTTTCCCGTAACAATCACATCCTAAATTGTTTATAGAAATAATACTTTTACTCCACTAATCTTATAACCCTTACCTTCAAGGCAGGAAGAGCTAGACAAGTGGGTTTAAGTACCTTGCCCAGGGTTGCAAAGCTAGGAAGTGTCTGAGGGTAGATTTCAACCAGTACCTCCTGCCTCTTTGCCTGATTGATTTCCAGAGCACTGAGCTACCTACCTGCCCATCTAACACCTGGTTTAGATTCCAAATAGCAGGTCATTTAGTGACGTCAGTGCATTCTGAAACCAGTATTAAGAATTTCCCCTTATTTAGAAGTCTCTCTTTCTCCCTCTCATTCTTCCATCCTCCTCTCTTCCTCTCCTCTTTACTCTCTGTTTCTTTCCTCTACATCTTTATCTTCCCCTCTCTTTCCTCTTTATCTCCTATGTTTCTCTTTGTCTCCTATCTTTCTGTCTTTTGTGTTTATGTTTCTTTCTCTGTCTCTGGTCTTTTTTCTTCTTTCTCTGTCCCTTCTCTTTAACTCCTTCCTTGTCTCTGGTCTTTATCTCACTGTCAGGGTCTATCTTTGTTTCTCTTTTGTCTTTATCTTGGTCTCTTGTCTTTATATCTCCATCTCAGTCTCTGTCTTTTTTCCTCCCTCCCTGCTTCCACCTCCTCCAGGGATTTTAACCTGAGGGTATAATATCTTTTCTTAAGTTTGTCAAAACTGTGAAGACAAGGATGGACCCACAAGTCCTGCCTATAGTCTTGGCTCCCTGAGACTCTTCAGAGCTCCCTAGTGTCCACATATTCTCAATCACTGGTGGAGGGAAGCCTCAGGAAATCATTACTTCACTCTCCACTCTCATAACATTTCTGCCACTCAATCTTCCCAGCCCAGTCATAGTTTTGGCTTCTTTTGCCATCCCAATCTGTTCTCTTCTCCAGTTCAGTCAACAAATAAGAGCAAATCACTCTGTGCCTGGCCCTGGATGCTGGATGTCACTCTGTGCCCTGAGACCCCCCTCTCCAGACTAGGAATTTTTCCAACCAAAAGTCCCCTCAATGCCCACTATTCTCTTTTGGAAGTTCAACTGCTGGAGCAAAGGGAATTTCTTTACTTTGGTATTTATGTTCCTTAGGCTTTTGTATTTTCCTTATCTCTGGTCTGGGTGCAAGTAAGAATTTCTTAAACGATTTCTATAGAGAAAAGATTCAACCCCATTCTCCATCCATCTGCCTCCTCATTCCCACCCCTCTCAGCCCTCCCACCTAAACCTCACAGGTTTGGATCCTCAGATATTGTCACGTGGGAAGTGGCTGATCCAGCATCTCCTCTGATACCCTCTGTTGAGAAGGGAGGTGTCTGGTAGTCTAGAAGGACAGAAATATACCTCCCTCTTGTTCCTCATGATAGATTCATTCAAAGGACTGTGTCATTTGAATCTGTTACCCTAAAAACTACAGTCCCCAACAAAGCTACACTTCCCAACACCCTACTTACTTCCTGTTGATACGTGCTAAGGTAGACAGGATATAAATTGGGTGTAGTTCCCTCTCTCAAGCTCTCTTTCCTTCCTGTGGCAGTTTTGGTGGAGTGGGGATTTTTGAGCAAGTAGAAAATCTTAGTCACATGGTTCTATTTTGTCAGATAATAAGCTTTAAAAATATAAAACTTCAAATATTGGATATTAATTTAAATCTTACATTTATGGCAACCAGAAGTGGGGTTCAAAACCTTTAATTCTGATTAGTTTGATTAGTTTGAAAGATTAGTTTGAAAAGAAACCATGTTTCTCCTGCCACAGCTTCCCCCCCACCCACCCAGTGAGGGACTCTATTTGGAGCTGCCATTTGTTGCTGCCAATCATGCCTCCTACTGCTAACTCCCTGAGTGGTCCCAGTCTCCTCCTGGCAACCCTGCCACCCCCAGGGGGTCCTTATGGAGCCATTACTCCTATTGCTGCTGCAGCTGCAGAGCCAATCTCTGAAGGCTGGGAAATGTGGAAGAGGCATGAAGAGAGAAAGGTTTTGAAGGACAAGACAAGATGCAAGAGACTAAGCTGGGGACATGTTTTGTCAATCAAGATGAAGATTCTAAAATGGAATGTTCACAGGAGTGGCAGTTGAGCTGATGAAGGGCAGGGGCTGGGAGTGTCACTCTCTCTCTGGCAGTTGAGACTGGCTAAAGACCCTGATTGTACTGGCTTGTTTTGGGGGGCTTTCTGATCAAGGGGAGACCCCTGCGCTCTCTGAGATTTTGACTGACCAAGAGTTGGGGTTTTTCTGGCCACAGAGAGAGAAGGAGAAACTTGGCTTTTGAGTTGGTTGTCTCTCTCTCAGAGTTTAAGCTGGCCAGGAGAAACTGAAAGACCTTGATGGTGTAGTAAAAGAAGAAAGAAGATCTTAGCTGTTGTCCTCCATTTATCTAATTGTTCCTCTTCTCACCTTTGTTACTGGACTATTTCTATAACCCTCTCAAATTCCCTTTATAGATTAGGGAAACCCTCATCCCATTTCCCTCAGTTTCCCATCCTGTTATCCCAATAAACCCCTACTTGAAAAAGGAAAAGAAAAGAAGATCTTTATAGTTCACTTAAGGGGGAGGGAAGAAGCCAAAGGCTTCAAGAAGAATTGGGAGGTAAAGGGGGGCAGGGAGCAGAGGGTTGGAAAAGGGAAGGAGTGAGGAAGGAAGGAGGTTAGGAAGTACATTGATCCATCAGCCATCAGTAGGGATCAATAGGCAAACCCCAGAGTAGTTCCCTGTGTACCAGCATCCCAGTGTAGCAGTTCCCTTGTGTAGCAGTCTCAGGTTCCCCTCTAGCAGCTCTCTCTAGTCATAAGCCAGAGGACAGCAGTCAGTTCAAGAAGAAATAGTTTCCCTCAGTTTAACTAATATTTTATTTTAATTGGCATCCCAGAACAGTCCTCTGTACCAGCATCCCTGTGTGCCAGTATCCCTGTGTGGCAGCATTTCCCTATACTAGCAGTGTCTCTCATCTATCCCCATTGTAACTAGGAGATCCATTAGGGTGGTTCCCCTCTAGCAGCTCTCTCTAGTCATAAGCTAGAGGACAGCAGTCAGTTCAAGAAGAAACAGTTTCTCTCAGTTTACCGTTCTCTATCTCAAGTAGTAATAGTTTTCCCTCAGTTTAAATATTCTATTTCAAGTGCCAGAGCATTCAGTCATTACAACAAGTAATAGTGTCACCACAGATTTGCCTCAGTTTACATATTCTATTTCAGAAAGTACACATCTCTTTTTCCCTTACATTGCCAATAGCTGAGTGCTTGCTTGAAGCTTGCCTTGGAAGGCTGGGTGTGTTTCCTTTAGGCAATAATTAGCCTCCTAAAGGGCTTTTACTTGAGGAGAGCTTCTACCCTATAAACTCCCTGTCTACATGGCAGGGGAAGCAAGCTGCTCCCTGGCATTTGACCTCTAAGAAGGGGAAGGAAAGTTACTCTGCCAAAGAGGAAGTAGAAATGTAAGCATGGGCCACTCTAGGAAAGAGCAGTGCATTACCTGATGGATCTTTTAAACTTATCCTTCAATATATAAAAAAAACCCCAACAAACCATTAATACTGGTTACATGTGCTTCAAGTACAAAAAATAAGAGAAGAAAATTCAAATACCCCATTTCAAATAAAAGGAAAAACAAATAATAAAAAATTTTTTAAATAAAAAATTCATAGTTCCCATTGTAAATAGAAATTTTGTACCTTTGGACTTCATCTCCCAGAATCCTTTCCCCTTTGTCCCCGTTTGCATCTTTACATGTATAGATAAGTTCTGTAACTCTTCTCTCTTGCTTATGCTTGTTCCTGTGCTCTCTTCCTGGCTCTTTGCCCACTCTTGGCAGTCTGGGCAACTCTCTCTTTGCTAATGCTATCATTTCCTTTTTCTTCAAGTTATTAATGAATAAATTCTTATAAGAATATAATACTTGAAGTATTTGGATATTGATTTTTAATCTTATAGCATTCTATGACAATATGTCAGTCAAAACTGTGTCTAACTTGTCTATGAACTTTTATGATAGTATTATCTCTGGTCCAATCATAGGAGGAATAAAAATTAAAAAACTATTGCATTACAGGATATAGTTGTTCAGAGTCAGTAGAAGATGCCTGTTTTACTTGTGAGCAATGAATCCAAGAGTCCTTTTCTCCAATTTTGATAGCTGTTGGAGTGGTTAACAGGACTTAGAACAGACCTTCCCAGGCAGGCTGAGTTCCTCTAGTGCACTGGAAGTTCTTAATATATATCTTGTCTCCTGGGTGTAGGTCATAAGCGATAAGTCCATAGGTTTTGCTTGTACAGCAGCTCTAGATTCATGGAGTTCTCGAAATTTGATCTGTAAGTCCTACATATATAGGAAGCAATAGGAGTGTCCCCCACCCCCCCACCCCCCACCATGATGTATATGCAGGAGAAAATGGCTTAGCCTGTATAGGGGGATGTCCAAAAAGCATTTCAAATGGTGAGATGTGTAGATCTCCCCTGGGCCTACTTTGAAGATAAAAGAGAGCCAGAGGGAGAACTTCAGGCTATTTTAAGTGAGTCTCTGTGCACAATTTCCCAATCATAGTCTTAAGATCTTTATTCATTCTCTCAACTAAGCCTGAGCCCTGGGGGTGATATGGTACATGGAATTTGGGAGTGATCCCCAAACAAGAATAAGCCTGAGACAAAACAGAATTGGTAAAATGAGTTTCCCTTCAAAGAAAGAAGTCTTAATGCGTAATCAATAGTGACAGAGGGAGGCAGCTAGGTGGCTCAGCAGACAAAGAGTCAGGTCTGGCCTCAGATACTTCCTAGCTGTGTGACCTTGGCCAAGTCACTTACCCACAATTGCCTGACTCTTACCATTCTTCTGCCTTGGAACTGACCCTTAGTATTGATTCTAAAACAGAAGGTAAGGGTTTAAAAAATAGTGACAGAGGGAAAATCTGGAAGTGTCAGTGTGGGCCTAGGAGTATTCTAACACCCCCACTGTCACCTGCTAGTGGCAGTTACAAAAAGAAATTTTTTCCTTTGTGGGTTGGGACTCGAGAAGGAGCGAGGAGTCTGAGAATATGGGTGAAGAATGAGAGACATAGACAAGTCAGTATTTCTGAATAGGGCAGGCATGATCCCCTATGATATTCTCCTTGGTAGGAAAATATGAGAACTAATGGAACATGTGGAAACGAAAAAGAATAGAGTAAGCATATCAAGAGTGAGAATGCAAAGCCAAGAGAGGAAAAAGGACCAAGAGGAGAAATCATGAGTCTGCCTCCCTTATTTATTACAGCATGGCTTGGGAGGTACTCAATGAATAAGTAACAAAGCATAGATAATTCAGATTGGATGGGAAGGTAATGATGACACCTTTTGGGCACGTTGGGTGTGTTGACTTCAACCCATGCTTTAACAAAGGAATTTGACTCTGCACCAAATGTTCATGAGTTTGCCTTGAGCAAAGGCAGAATGGCTAGGTCAAGAGTCCGCCCACAAATATCAGAGTATAACCTTGTATCTGAAGACACAGTAACCATACAATCATTTATATTTCTTAGATATGAATATGCTTGGAATGCTACCACCCACCATGATGCCCAATGAGTCAAGGATGGGAGGTACTGAATGAAAGTGCCACTATTGCTGGAAATTGGGGTCAGAGAAAGGCCATGTCATCAGGAGGGAGCCAGGTCTCAGTGAGACTCAAAAGAAAGAGGGAAAGTGGGGTCAGAGAGTAAGATCCAAGCCAGTCTGTTACCACTTAGAGCGGGCATTCCAGAGTGCCTGGGAGTAGTGGCCAGTAGACCAGGAGTGGGATATTGGAGAGGTGAAGGATTGAATAGGTGGGGGTAAGGGAATGGGCAACAGGGGGATGAGGACTGGGGTTTTTACACACACAGCTAAGGAGCCAGAATCACTGTGATGGTGTTTGGATGACAGAAATAAAGGAAACCAGACAGAAGGAGTTCCAGAAGACTCACAGTGACTGTTCAGAAGTCCATAGGTGGGAGGCATGTGATTAGAGTGGGCAGGGAGGGTCTTCAATACCCAACCTTGTGGCAAGGGGGTAATGTTCCACCTCACAAGGCTCAGGAAGCCCTCCTCCCAAGGAGGGAGGAGCAGGGGCAGGTACAGCCTGGGGGTTCCAACAGAAGGCAGGAGCTGGCTATTCAAAGTGAGTCTCAATGGGAAAGTATCTTGCTTCTCTGTGTTCCCTTCTGAACCTCCTGCTGCTTCCTGATTCTTATGAAGGGTTGTATTTCTATTTCACAGGTGTCATGATTAAGGAATGTTCATGTGGTTGAGATAACAATTCTTTTTTTTGTCCATATGTTTGGTATTTGAATTTACACTAACATCATTCATGGCCCAAGCCTCCCTCTCCAAGGAATTCTGAGCTCCCATGGGCCAGGGTTCAATTCAGGTTCTTTCTCTAAAAGAAAAACTTTGCAGAAAATTCCTAGAAAGTCTATAGGTGGCTCTTGCGTAGGGTTTCTAGACATATGTTGGCAATAGGATTCCCTTCTTCAAAAGTACTCAATGTACCATATCCAATTGCTTGCTAGCTCAGGATGGGGTGTAGAGGAAGGAAGAGGGAGAGAGAATTTGGCTCAACATTTTTTAAAAGTTTAGAAATTCTTTTTACATGTAATCAAGGGGGAAAAGTAATAAAAGCACTCAGTGAACAAGATGAATATCATGTATGGGGCAGCTATTCTCTCCACCACTAAAATGCATAAAGTGAAAAATACTAGCAGGAGCTGTTGAAGAAATGCAGAAACAACACTGAATTCAACTCCTTAGACTTCATGCAGAAGGTAAAGATACTTTACATTGAAAAAATACATCCCAATCATTTTGGTCCTGTGAGCAACTCACAGCAGTTATCACAGAGGACTAGCAAGACCCAGATTTCCTTGTGGAATATTTTTTCCTACTATTATAGGGTGTTCCTTTTCCCAAAAACTGTGCCATTAAAGGAAGTTTCTTGCTCTGGTTGATCAGGGTCCAATTCTGTAAACCTTAAAATTTCATAGACTTATGAATGTTGGAAATTTCACCATTGGGAAATTTCATACTTGAAAAAAATTCCTACTGATAGTAAGAACTCTATTGGAATGTGAAACTCCTTGGCATGGGAGGATCCTTCTCCTCCCTACTTAAGACTACTTTGGGACAATGGAAAGGGCTTTGACCTATGCTTAAGCATAGAACAGGAAGTTCTTTGAGTCATGATTGATTTTAGAATTGATACAATAGAGATACTTGGAATGACAGAACCAGGTCTTGGAAACTACAATCTCCACCCTACTCAGAGTAACAGGATTTAGGAAGGGCTGCAGCAAAGATCAAGATTTAATTATTTGAGAATATGACCTTCAACAGACATGTGCAAAGGGGGCAGACCTCTGGGCGGTCCTGGGTTAAGCTAGAGCCACCATTGGCACAGGGGAGACATCGACAGTGATTGGTAGATGTGAGAACTGGGGGGAGGGAACTTAGATTGTTGGCTTAAAGATAGCGAGGTCTGGGACTCTGGAGGAGGTCTGAGAGGAGAGGTCCTAGAGGGAGAGTTCCTGGAGAGGTCTGAAGGAGGCTGTGGAAGGTGAACTCAGGAGGAGTCAGGAGGAGAATTCTCTGGAGACATTTCTTGAAAGGAGGCTCTCTTGAAGGTGGAGCCTGAGGTTGGCATGAGAAGCCTTACCTAGGGAGATCTTGGGTGAGTGAAAAAACCAACTGACTGATTTATCTCTTAGGACTGAGGTCTAGGCCTTATTGGCTTGAGGCCCTTCATTCTTATTCCTTTCTTACTTTCTCTCTTTTTCTATTGATTAATCAGTGTATTATAAATTAAATTTCTCTATAAAACCCAGTTGGCTTGGGCATATTCATAAATTGGGAATATATTCCCTGGTGACCATCTTATATTTATATAAAACCAAGACACAGTAGAAAAAATATTTCAGCGGTCATAATTGTTATATATTTCCCTTGCTCCCAAACATTTTAATTATCACATTTTATGGCTCCCACTCTCTTATCTACAACTATTTAATGCTCAAAACTAATTTAAATCTAACAATTCTCAAGCACAAACACTTTCAAATTAGCTATTACCCATGATGGAGTAACCCCCAAAGCTGGAAATATCCATTTTCAGAATTGCTCATCTCTAGGGGGCAGCTGGGTAGCTCAGTGGTTGGGAGCCAGGCTTAGAGATTGGAGGTCCTGTGTTCAAATCTGGCCTCAGACACTTCCCAGCTGTGTGACCTTGGGCAAGTCACTTGACCCCATTGCCTAGCCCTTGTCACTCTTCTGTCTTGAAACCAATACACAGTATTGACTCCGAGATGGAAGTAAGGGTTTTTAAAAAAAAAAAGAATTGCTACTCTCTGATCTGAATTGAGAAAAGGTTAACCCTGAGAATTTCAGCTAAGGTCACAAGAAAATTGCCTTGGCAAAGATATTTTGTTTTTACTGACCCTTGGCCATTGCCACGATGCTCAGCATGACCACATCATAGATCTCAGGAGGGCTGGTGGTTCCTTCATTTCCCCCTTTGTTTTTCAAGCAGCACAGAGTTGATAAAAGGCAATTCTGGGCTGCCTTTGTTTTTATATATGCTCAATTTAGACATCTTCAGCAGTCTGCAAATAAGCAGATTGACGTCATCATTATGGCTAGGATTGTGAATAAGTTGCTCATGTTCTGAAGTCCAAACCAGCTCCTTGGATAAGGAGGATAAGGCTTCTCTCCACTTTTGAGCCCTTTTGATAGCTTCTCCTTCATAAACTCTTTTGTGTGGACGGTTGACTTCCTTTTTGTAGCTGAATAATGTGTAACGTACTCTCAGGGTGTCCCCAAGCGCCCTGTACAGGTTGCCCTGCTCTATCCCATCCCCAAGCGTCATTATCCTCTCTCAGAGGCGCGGTGTGTTGCAAATGACAAGGATAACTAATCACAGCGTTTGCAGCCTCGACTTCTTTGCCCAGCCAAAGCGTCTAACCCAGCCCTAAAAGCTGCCCGTTGTTGGCTAGGCCAAATCTGCGGTGTTTGAAAGGACTTCTGGGAGAAAATCACGGTCTGGGCTAGAAGCCGACGGAGCCACGGCTGCAGCTGGAAGGGAGGCTATCGGCGTGCTACTGGCTGCTGAAGCTCCCAGGAGCGTCGTGTAAGCTGCGCTGGAAAGCCCTATGTGGGAAACTAAGGGAGGGCGGCCGTGCCCGGGCCACGTGGGGGGGGTGTGTGTGTGTGTGTAAGTCCTCTGGCTCCCCCACGAAGGGTGGACGGAACAGCACCGCCAGAGAAAGGGTTCTTGGAACAGAATCTAGCCAGTGGCCGAAGATGGCAGGCAGTCTGTGCATCGAAAGATACACTCCCTCAACCGGCGGTCCGCGTGGGGCAAACACACAGGCTTGTGCGTCCTCCTAAGGGAGGGATTGTCGACTCTGGTTCGCCAGATTCGGAGGGGTCGAGTAGCAGCTGAAGTTCCCACTGGTAGGTTGAAGTGGCCCCCTGCGGTCGCTGGCCGTGCGGCAGACCCTGCTACTCCCTCGAATTGTAGCTTCGCAACCTTGTCGCGACACCGAATAAAAGTCCTCCCGTCCCCCGAGGCGCCCGTTCCATGGAATGGGGGAGGACCGCGGAAACTCATTCTAGGTTCCCAGGGGGAAACCCTGCGCTCGAATCCGCCTGACGCGTACACTGAACAAGGATTCGTGCCAGAACGTGTGACCGGGGCACCCCTTCCCGCAAGGTCTACTGGCAGCGGGGAGGGCTTGGGCGGGCCCTTTGCCTAGGGATGCCGCGGAGGACCCAGAGGCACTCTTCAGCAGTTCTCCGATGCGGGACTCCAGGTACACAGAGAGGACTCCCGCGATTTGCACTCCTACGGAATGGTTGATACCCGGTGGTTCCGCAGTCTTTGTATTTAGCCCCCTCAGCGTCTCCCGTCAATGGAGGGGGTGGGGGCAGCCCCGTAGCATCATTAAATACACCAGGGGGCGCTGGTAAACCAGGTTAGCATCCTTACGTACTCTAGCCCCATACACTTCCGCATTAGTACGCACTGCTAAGGAAATCCTAGTAAATGCAGCTAGGAGTAAAGAGGCCCTTGTTCTAGGGAGCTAGGCCACTTTCAGGGATTGTTCGGCCATCGGGGCCATCCCTGAGTCATAGGTTTCTCTGCCGGAGTCCTCCATACTCCTTGTTCCCGAGAGTCAGCTAGCGCATGCGTGCTGATCTGGGCATCCTTTGATAAGCCTCGGAGGTAGCCAGACTTGTCCACTGGGGGCTGTTCAGACACAAGCGAACCATCTACCCCTGATGGTCCTTTGGTTTGGCCCATCTCGGTCTTCCTCTCTATGTGGGTGGAGTCTCTCTGTGACTCTACGTTGAGTCCTCCTCCTTGTTTTGTTCAAAATGTTTTTGCATTGGTGTATTAATCCTTCAGGGAGAGTAAACTGATTTACTGTTAAGTGTCCATTTTTAAAGCTTAACTTTCTTCCCTTGTGGCCACCAAGGAAAGAAAGGGGGGGAATGGGGGGGGGGGTTGACAGATCTGTTTACCTGCCTCTGCCTCCGTAGGAGCAGAGAGCAAAATGGCTTCTTACCAAGTCACTTTAAATTATCTTAAGGTTTAGGAGACTCAAAACCCCACCAAAAAACGTTGTTTTTGAATTTCCCAATCAGTCTCTGTCTGTCTTCTCCATTTCCCCAGAACAATGAAGGAGAGAAAGAGTTAGAGAGAGATGCAAAGGACCCCCTTCATCTGAGGCTTTTTTACTTACAAAATTAAGACCTCCCAGTGCACACAGACAACAGAAAACCCAGAATATAGACTTACAATGCAGATATTTAACACAATTGTCTTCCCAGGTATTTCTTACACTTTCTTCTCCAAGTAATACTTAGGTTCCAGAGGTTCGAAAGGAATTCTCTACAACAGGACAAAAAGAATAACAGGAAGAAATCAAGCAAAATTAAGGTTATTTTTATATTTTATATCTATATTCCTATCTAGTAAGATTTTACTAACTTCTACCACATTAGGGGCCTGGGATGGTAGGTCCAGCATGTCACAGGGGACTTACAAGGTGGGACAACAGCAGCCTCTGAAGCAGCTTCATCCATTAGAGAAAAATGATACTCAAAGGTGGAGGCTGAATTAAATTCATCTTATGTTGTGGGAGAGATTGAGAAAAATACCCCAGGTCTGGAAGAGTATTCCCTGAAGAATGGCAGACTCCAATGATTATATTTAAAATAAAGAAATTTATTATGTTAAATGCAAGTTGAATTTATTGAGTTGAATGGCCAGTGGCAGATACAGATCAAATACTGCCTCCCTGAGCAGATGGGGTAAATAGATTCTTATACCCTTTTGACAACAGGACTTACGTGCCTAGAGATGGAGTGCTGGAATGAAGTGAAATTCCATGACCAGAGATGGGACTATGTGCCCCAAGATGAGTTTGTGTGGTTATACAAGACAAAAGAGGGTGAACCGTCCAGTTCAGGGGATGATGAGAAATCTGAGATAAAAAACTGATGCTTCTCAGAAGAAAACTGGGAGGCACCTATCTGTGCTCATCAAAAATGTGGGGAAATCTGGCCTCAGACACTTTCTAACTGTGTGACCCTGGGCAAGCCACTTAACCCCTATTGCCTAGCCCTTACTACTCTTCTGCCTTGGAATCAATACACAGCATTGATTCCAAGACAGAAGGTGAGGGTTTAAAAAAAATCTGGGAGAGACCAAAGAGAGTATTGCTCTCAGCTCAAAGTCACTTTCCTAGAGTCAACACTTCACAAATGCAAGAGAAAAGGAGTTCCTTGGGTACTTTTTTGACCTGGGATACCTTTGGGGCTTTGGAGTATTCAGGGGGTATAGGAACCCCCAGCAGTTCCTATATAATGAACCTGAGAAGGAGATTGGAGGCTAGAGGAATATGGATAAATAGATAAGGGTGATAGAGGGAGAGATACAGGAATAAAGACTCAGAGACAACAACTTAAAACATGTGGGGAATAGCGAGCTCTGTTAATACCTCTCTAGAGGAAGATAACAAGTGGAGAAATTATAAGTTTGAGAAACAAGAGAACAAGTAGGGAGTCGAGAACTCCGGGGTATCTCCCATGGACCAGATGGCCAAGAGATTAATGGGAGATATGTGGGGCAACTGCGTTGCGCAAATGAAGCAGACACGAGGAGACCAAGATTTAAGAGGCAAGAGGGAGAGCAAGTGCAAGAGAGGCAAGGCAAGAGATGTAAGAGAGTGGCTCACACATGTTCCCCACTTTTCATTGGAGATCTTAGGAATGTCAAGTGGGAGGCAATTAATGAATACGTGACATGATATAGGTTTTAACATTGGTTGATTTGACAATCACAAAATCAAAGAGGAGGAGATTAATCCAAAATGCGTTTTGTAAAGGAATGTGGTCGGTCAAGGTGCGAGCTAGGACACTGTGGCCAGCAATGTCCTGCCCAGAAATTTGCCTGTCCTTTGCACTCGTCCTTTGGACTGTCACCTTCCATACAATGATCATTAAGTGATCTGACCATGAGTCTGGTAAATGAATATATAGGATACAATATCAATATATCAATCATACTTCCAAGATGCTAACATGCCTGGTATGCTACAGGGGGAACCCTGAATCCCATGCCACTTCCAGACTTAAAGAGGAAGAGATAAATGGAATCTACCACAAAAAAGGAAGTCAACAGGGTTTAATGATCTTTAAAAACAAAAAGAATGAAGATGACAGCTTAGCAAGCAGCAAAGTTCAGACCTCGTGGAAGACCCTTCCTTACCGTTTCTGACTGAATGCTCCTAGGGCACTGAAATTCAATCTGAACAAGAGGACAGAAGCAGGGAACGCTCCTTCTGGACTCAAATCAAAAGGTACGTCCCCCCAAAGCCAGAATCTGAGAATACGCAGGGCTAAGGGGAAGGCAGAGCAAAGGTCCCAGGACCCCTTCCCTACAACCCAGAGGGCTGAGACCCCAGCAGCAGCGGGAACCTCTGAGCGGGCAAAGGTGCTGGTTTGGAGGGTCTACCTTGTGAGCAGCGGGGCGCTGGGCTTGGAGCATCCAGCTTGGACAGTGGGGAGGAAGCCAGGGAGAAACAGGCCGTGGCTGGGTCCCTCCATCGGGCTCCAGGCTCACCATTGCGTTGGGGCACATCCAGACCAATCCAGTTAAATCTAATCCCATCAGAACTCCTCAGAGTTTAGGGAGGCTGGCAAAGGCACTTGCAGACAGTGGAGAAGCAGCTGGAGAGAACTAGAGAGAGCCTGGGCGGCCCAGCCTTCCAGGAGTCTTCAGAGCCTCAGTGCTTCATACCACATACAGCCCGACCCAGTTGAACTCAATCCGATCAAAAGCCTCCAGAGGACAGGGAAACTAACATTCCTCCCCTAGAGACTGTACCAAGAGATCTGACAAAGCTCCAAGAGGGGAGACTGACAGCCCCAAAACCAAAACAAAATGAGAGGAGCAAGAGCACAGCCAAATATGGGGAGCAAGGAAGGGATAAACTCAAGCAAACAACAGAAAAAGAAGAAAGAAATTACAATAGACAGCTTCTGCACAGGTAATGAGCAAAAAGCGAATAAAAGGCAGTACAGACAGTGAGGAAATATCTGTACTCAACATGTATGCACCAAATGGCATAGCATCCAAATTTCTAAAGGAGAAACTAGAGGAACTCAAGGATGAAATAGATAGAAAAACTATACTAGTGGGAGACCTGAACCTTCCTCTATCCAAACTAGATAAATCAAACCAAAAAATAAATAAGAAAGAGGTAAGAGAAGTGAATGAAATCTTAGAAAAATTAGAGTTAGTAGACATGTGGAGAAAAATAAATATGGACAAAAAGGAATAGACCTTCTTTTCTGCAGCACATGGTACATTTACAAAAATTGACCATGCATTAGGGCACAAAAACATTGCAAACAAGTGCAAAAGAGCAGAAATAATAAATGCAACTTTCTCAGATCACAATGCAATGAAAATAATAATTAGTAAGGGAACATGGAGAGGTAAATAAAAAATTAATTGGAAATTAAACAATATGATTCTCCAAAACCAGTTAGTTAAAGAACAAATCATAGAAACAATTAATAACTTCATTGAAGAAAATGACAATGATGAGACATCCTTTCAAAACCTATGGGATGCAGCCAAAGCAGTATTCAAGGGGAAATTTATATCCTTGAGTTCATATATTAACAAATTAAGAAGGGCAGAGGTCAATGAATTGGGCATGCAAATTAAAAAATTAGAAAGTGAACAAATTAAAAAACCTCAGATGAAGACTAAGAGATCCTAAAACTCAAAGGAGAAATTAATAAAATTGAAAGTCAAAGAACTATTGATTTAATAAATAAGACTAGAAGCTGGTACTTTGAAAAAACAAATAAAATAGACAAAGTACTAGTCAGTCTAAAAAAGGAAAGAAATAAACCAAATTGACAGTATCCAAGGTGAAAAAGGAGACCTCACCTCTAATGAAGAGGAAATTAAGGCAATCATTAAAAACTACTATGCCCAATTATATGTCAACAAATATGGCAATCTAGGTGATATGGATGAATACTTACAAAAATATAAATTGCCTAGACTAAAAGAGGAAGAAATAAATTACCTTAACAACCCCATTTCAGAAAAAGAAATTGAACAAGCCATCAAAGAACTCCCTAAGAAAAAATCCCCAGGTCCAGATGGATTCACAAATGAATTCTATCAAACATTCAAAGAACAACTAATCCCAATATTAAACAAACTATTTCACAGAATAGGCCAAGAAGGAGTTCTACCAAATTCATTCTACAACACAAACATGGTACTGATCCCAAAGCCAGGCATGTCAAAAACAGAGAAAGAAAACTATAGACCAATCTCCCTAATGAATATAGATGCAAAAATCCTAAATAGGATACTAGCAAAAAGACCCCAGCAAGTCATCACAAGGGTCATCCACTATGACCAGGCAGGATTCATACCAGGAATGCAAGGATGGTTCAATATTAGGAAAACCATCCACATAATTGACCATATTAACAAGCAAACTGACAAAAATCACATGATTATCTCAATAGATGCAGAAAAAGTCTTTGATAAAATACAACACCCATTCCTATTGAAAACACTAGAAAGTATAGGAATAGAAGGGCCTTTCCTAAAAATAATAAACAGTATATGTCTAAAACCATCAGCAAACATCATCTGCAATAGGGATAAACTAGAAGCCTTTCCAATAAGATCAGGAGTAAAACAAGGATACCCATTATCACCTCTATTATTTAACATTGTACTAGAAACACTAGCAGTAGCAATTAGAGAAGAAAAAGAAATCGAAGGTATTAAAATTGGCAATGAGGAGACCAAGCTATCACTCTTTGCAGATGATATGATGGTTTACTTAAGGAATCCTAGAGAATCAAACAAAAAGTTACTCGGAATAATCAACAACATTAGAAAAGTTGCAGGATACAAAATAAACCCACATAAGTCATCAGCATTTCTATATATCTCTAACCCATTTCAGCAGCAAGAATTAGAAAGTGAAATACCATTCAAAATCACCCTAGACAATATAAAATACTTAGGAATCTATCTGCTGAGACAAACACAGGAACTATATGAACACAACTATAAAACACTTTCCACACAGCTAAAACTAGATCTAAACAATTGGAAAAACATTGATTGCTCATGGGTGGGATGAGCTAACATAATAAAAATGACAATCCTACCCAAATTAATTTACTTATTTAGTGCCATACCCATTGAACTACCAAAAAACTTCTTTACTGAATTAGAAAAAAACATAACTAAGTTCATTTGGAAGAACAAAAGATCAAGGATATCCAGGGAAATCATGAAAAAAAATGCAAAGGAAGGAGGACTTGCAGTCCCAGATCTCAAACTATACTATAAAGCAGTGGTTACACAATTTGGTGTACTGGCTAAGAGACAGAAAGGAGGATCAGTGGAATAGACTTGGCATAAATGATCTCAACAAGACAGTTTATGACAAACCCAACGACCCCAGCTTTTGGGACAAAAATCCATTATTTGATAAAAAACTGCTGGGAAAATTGGAAGACAGTGTGGGAGAGATTAGGTTTGGATCAACACCTTACACCCTACACCAAGATAAATTCAGAATGGGTGAATGACTTGAACATAAAGAAGGAAACTATAAGTAACTTAGGTGAACACAGAATAGTATACCTGTCAGACCTTTGGGAAGGGAAAGCTTTTAAAACCAAGCAAGACTTAGAAAGAGTCACAAAATGTAAAATAAATAATTTTGACTACATCAAATTAAAAAGTTTTTGTACAAACAAAACCAATGTAACTAAAATCAGAAGGGTAGCAACAAATTGGGAAACAATCTTCATAAAAACCTCTGACAAAGGTCTAATTACTCCAATTTATAAAGAGGTAAATCAAATGTACAAAAAAAAATCAAGCCATTCTCCAATTGATAAATGGGCAAGGGTCATGAATAGGCAATTATCAGTTAAAGAAATCAAAACTATTAATAAGCACATGAAAAAGTGTTCTACATCTCTTATAATCAGAGAGATGCAAATCAAAACAACTCTGAGGTATCACCTCACACCTAGCAGATTGGCTAACATAACAGCAAAGGAAAGTAATGAATGCTGGAGGGGATGTGGCAAAGTAGGGACACTAATTCATTGCTGGTGGAGTTGTGAATTAATCCAACCATTCTGGAGGGCAATTTGGAACTATGCCCAAAGGGTGATAAAAGACTGTCTGCCCTTTGATCCAGCCATAGCACTGCTGGGTTTGTACCCCAAAGAGATAATAAGGAAAAAGACTTGTACAAGAATATTCATCGCTGCACTCTTTGTGGTGGCCAAAAATTGGAAAATGAGGGGATGCCCTTCAATTGGGGAATGGCTAAACAAATTGTGGTATATGTTGGTGATGGAATACTATTGTGCTAAAAGGAATAATAAAGTGGAGAAGTTCCATGGAGACTGGAACAACCTCCAGGAAGTAATGCAGAGCGAAAGGAGCAGAACCAGGAAAACATTGTACACAGAGACTGATACATTGTGGTACAATCGAAGGTAATGGACTTCTCCATTAGTGGCAATGCAGTGTCCTTGGAACAATCTGTAGGGATCTAAAAAACACTATCCACAAGCAGAAGATAAACTGTGGGAGTAAAAATACTGATGAAAAGCAACTGCTTGATTACAGGGGTGGAGGGGATATGACTGAGGAGAGACTCTAAATGAACACTCTAATGCAAATACCAACAACATGGAAATGGGTTTGAATCAAGAACACATGTGATACCCAGTGGAATTGTGCGTGGGCTATGGGAGAGGTGGTGGGAGGGAGGGGAGGGAAGAAAAGAAAATGATCTTTGTTTCCAATGAATAATGTTTGGAAATGACCAAATTAAAAAAAAAAAAGAATTGTCTCTGCAATGATTGCACTCTGGAAATTTACATTAAAATATCCAAAAATCGGGCTGCAATGAGTGGCTTCTCTTCTTAGTAAAGCAGAATCCATAAGGATTTCCACAAAACACAAAGACTTCACAGGATTAGTAAGGAAAAGCTCAAGATGACCTTTAGATCAGAACAGAGGATTTCTATTACTGTGGCTGGCCATCCCCATTTCTTGTCTTTTCACTCTACTCTCACCAGTGGCTCCAAGAAAAGATGGCATTAGAGTCAGCCCCAGCCCAAACATCTCTCTCTTGGTCTAGGGCAGCAGCCAGCTTCCAAAAGGAACTTTGATTGTTCAAGGAAAAAGCTCAGAGCCCTACTGCATTCATCACAAAGAATTTCCCCAAATGCTTCTTGTCCATTTGCAATAACCAGTCAGGTGTGCCATTTTTCAAACTCCAATTAGATTCTCATGTGCCAGAACGAATGTGTGTTAACCAGAAGAGGCAGACATTCTCTAGAAAGAATAAGTATTAGCTTAAAAAATGTGAAATCACAGCATTCAAGTCAAAAGCATTAATAAGTAGAATAAAAATGTATCTTGTTATTGAGATCATTAAAAAATTAAGTGCTGTTCACATTTAATATTTGTCCTATTCACCATGCCAGAATTGTACAGGAAAATATTAAAACATAAAGGGAGAAATTCTGGGCCTTTTCTTTGCTGGAGAGTCTGACACCCGGATCACAAGCTCCTCAATTTTCAGCTTTTGGGGATCAACAGTACAACTTCAAAAGTTATTGGCCAATATTAAAACTGCTAGCATTGATTAATATTAATACTAATTAATATTAAAATATTAAAACTGCTAGCATTGAAGTTTATTTGAGCGAAATGTTAATTTAAGAAACACATCAGAAATACAATATAGACAAAACCAAGAATAAATCCAGAGCTCAAGTTCTCAAATAAAGAATGAGAAACTTTTTCACAAACAAAACCATTAAAAAAATCCTAAATTACAGCATTTCATACCATGGGGAACTTTCTTCTATTTTAATTGGTCCAAAAGCAGAGACTCAAAATTAGATGAAATGTCTTGGGTTTGACAACCTTCACTCCAATACTCTGGCTAACTTCAATTCAAAGCTTCCACCAACTATTTGTCAACTTTAAAAAACACAGAACCACCCAAGTAGTTAGAAAGAAAAAGTCTATAAACAGGACAATGAAGATAGTGCTCTAATGGCCTCCACACAGAGAGAAACTCTGGGTTTCTGGGAACGCCATCTCCCAGAATATGCACCTCTTAGGGGGATTTCCAAGGAACTGAAGAACTTGGAGTCTTCTATACCTTTGGGGGAATAAAGGCCAGGAAAGACAATTAATTGCTTTCCACGGAGTCGAGGGAAATAGGCTTCAGGCCAGAGGCTGGATGGACCACTTGGGAGAGGCCTAGATACCAGGGGAGACACTTCTGATCCAACAGGGAACTTCAGGTTTGATTCTCTCTATCCCTCCTCCTCAGGGTGCTCTTCACGGATGCTTGATGGCTTCTTGTTCAGTCTGGGACCAGGATCAGTCTGGGAGTTCCTTGAAGGGATAAGTACCCAAGTTCCCAAGGGATAAAGGTAACTCTGGGGGTTCCCTAAAACAGTGTTGTCACCATGGGGCCAGACTTTGCCCAGTCTGTGTCAACACATATTCATGTACCCATTATTCTGGCTTCATCTTCATCCTAGACTTTCCCTTTCCTCTCCAATGGAGCTAACAAGGAGCCAGACCAAATCCCACTCTGTCCTAGTACCTGGATGATGTGAGGCCATCCATGCCCTAACCCCCAAACCCAGGATGTTGTGCCCCCAAAGTGCCTCCCCTGCACACCACTCCCCCTTGGAAGATAAAGTGCTGGGGGGCAGGGACAGGCTCTAACAAGGTACAGGAAAAGGCCCCTTACTTGTAGAGGGGGGATAGGGAGGTAAGCATGGAGAGAGGCCCAGGTGGGAGATGTTTTAAGGTTGGAAAAGAGTTTATTTGGGGGTGGGGGGGTCCAGGCAGAGCCAAGATGGTGGCTTATGAGCACCTAAAGCCCAAACCTCTCTGACAATCCTTCCAAATGTAAAATAAAGAAGAGGGATGTCAGCCTGGTTGATAGACCAGCTGGAAAAGGAGTGGGTGGGGGGTGGCGGGGAGGAAGGAGACAGAATGATGTGAGTTCTGGGAGAGCTAGCTGGAACCTTCAAGTCAATGGGCAGCAGGACTTCACTTCCAACCTGGGAAGAAAAGAGGGAAGATGTCTTTCTGAGAGTAGAGCCAAGAATTCATCCACTGAGACCTGTCTTTCCTTCTGGGATCCTCAAATACCTCCAGTTAGACTCAACCATCATCTGTGTGCTTCTCAGTACAGATTTTGTGGGACTCATCTTGGCTTTAAGCCATTTGATCCATCCACCTGAATTCTTCTCCCCTATTGAATACTATTTCTACCCAGATATATATTTTATAAAGTTTATTGGAAGGGTAGTGTAAAGATTAAAATTTAGGGGAGACTGAGGCAGGTAGAAATTAGTTTCTCTCTGCAAGGAGTATTATATTTTATGAGGTTTATTAAAGGTTGAGAATTTAAGAATATACAAGTAAGAAAAAACACGTGCCTAGGCCAGAGGCCTAGACAAGACCTCACCTACATTATGGAAAGAGCCACGTCTGCCCCAAGACGGAAGTCCAAAAGAAACACAAAAACCTTTGCAATCAGGTTAAATCCTTTCTCGATCTCGGCCCACCTCAGAATTCCCATGAGATTACAAAGCATTTTGGGGAAGTGGAGCAAGGGCTTGTGGGGATTGAAGTCCAGAGTTCAAATCTCAATTTTACATTATCCCCGTTTGATCCTCTGGGAAGAAGTCCTTCCCCAAAGGATCATAAAAACACAATCAATTTAAAGATTACAATAATTTGAGGATAAGAAAAAAAAACAAAACCAATAATTACTGGACGCATTGACAGAAAGCCAGTTAGGAGGCAGTCCCCTTTGGCATAAAAGTATACATACAAATAAATGTTCAATCAACCACACCCAAAGTTCAATTTTGTGCAACTTGTGGTCTGGAGGCTTCTTCATGGTGGCTTCTCCAATAGTTCAGTTCTGGATTCAGAGAGGTGGCATCTTTATTTACCTAAAATTCTTCTCAAAAAGGAATTTAAACTTTGCAATTTAAATAATGATATTTTTTACATTCCCCCCGTTAAGAGGGTGATTAAAAAAACAGGATCACTTAGGGATGCATGGCTGAGGTATGAGGTATATGAATCAATTGGCAAGAGATATTAAAAAGATATCAGAAAAATCCATAAAAAAGAAAAATTTCTGGATGAAAATATAGACTATCAAAGTCTTATGTGCAAAAATTCCAAGTGAAAAGAAAAATAAATCTACAACGGGTTCTTCAATCATGGCCCAATCAAAATGATCTAGCAATGATGCATTTACTCAATCAATAGCCAGGACTACAGAAAGGTACCACACTATGAGAGGCAGAAAAGGGGACCAGATTATAGGAGCCAAGGTTTTGGGGATACTCATCTGTGAGTATTTTCAGAGGGAGTGTGGACTCAAGGAAAGCCTATGTCATAACAACATGTTAAGCACAGTAACCTCGAGTCTTCACACTAGGTTCAAGACCTTTGTATTGGCCTAGAAGTGCATCAATCCATCCTGGATTTGCTTTTCTTTGGCTTTGTGCAATGGCTCTTGTGTGTATATCTTGTCCTGGAATCAGACAGAATCATTAAGCAAAGTCCCATAATTTATTTAAATAATTAGTGGCATTGTTTTTATAGTCACAAGCTTTTTAGGGCATGCTCTGACAAATGTATTTCAAACTTGTAGTACTGAAAAAGCAAAACCTTAATGCTGGTGACATGTGCTTTAAATATAAAAAGGAGAGAAAAAAAATAGTATATTGCACATACAAGAAAAATATAATAAAAAAGAGCTTTAAAAAATTCAAAAATATAGCTTATAATCATTGACACTCTGTGTCAGCTAAGAAAATATAGAATACAAGGCTTTCTCACCAAAAATGAGATCCATTTCCTCTTAATATCTGGCCATGCTCACTGTGAGTAGAAGGCAAATGAACTGAACAAGGTTAACAATTTTTCATTTTTAAAAATACAGTAGTACAAATATATAGTTATCAATATCCCCAAAATTCTCAATAGCCCAATTAATTATAATAGCAAACAAACACTATCATATTTCACATAAGTTGCTGTATGGCATTTTAAATCTATGAATCGATGGATATTTGTGTCAATTTTTTGCAATCATAGAAAATCTTTCAATCTTGGTAATAAACATATTTTTAAACAAAGTAAAACTCATCTTGGGTTAAGAACATAATCAAGAAATCTATATATCATTCTGGTGCAAGTAAAGTAGTGAGCTGAAGAGTATAAATAATGGGGTGATCCTTTTTCTTGGCGGCTTTTTAGGGATACAAATGCCCTGATATTAACTGCCCCAACTTCCATTCACATATTTAGAAATGCGGGAAGGTTGGGGGTTATAAAATGTATTTCACTTCAGCTACTATTGGCCTTACCTCATGGTAGGGGCAAGCAAAAATAACCAGAGATTGTTAAAAAAAATTCCAAAAATCATATTTAAAAAACCCTTAAAATCATTTGAGATATTTAGCACATTAATTTTTCCAAAGGTTTTATACAATTGTAACCAGTTCTGAAGTCCATCTATCCTTGGCAAAATAGAAAAAAGCTGTTTTTTCATATATGGGCTTATTAAATAATATTTTTTAGCACAGTTATAGGGGAAAAACAACAGAATTTTTAAAACTAAGTACATTCAAAATAAATTCAATCAACCTTCAGTTCAAGCAGAATAATATTGAATCTAGTAATATATGAACTTAAAATCACAAAGTTAAACATTAAAACAAAAAATGCAATAGAATACAGAGATTTTTATGAACCATTGGAGTCTGAAATGCCTTAAAACATATCCTTTAGTCTCTTTGAAATTCTTTGGGTGTGTTTTTTTCTTTTAATTAATTATCCATTTAAATGTCTATTGTCCAAAGGCAGAGTGGTAAGGGCTAGGCAATGGGGTTCAAGGGACCCGTCCAGGGCCCCACAGCTGGGAAGTATCTGAGGCCAGATTTTAACCCAGGACCGCATGTCTTTAGGTCTGGCTCCCAGTTCGCTGAGCCACCCATTTGCCTCCCCAAAGTTGAATCTTTGGGCTGAATCTTTCTTCTGGCACACAGGTGAAATCAATGAAATTACCAGAACAGTCAAAAGGTATTCTTTTAAAACAGCCCATTGCTATTAAGGTTCCTGCTTGAAAAGTCTGTTTCTTCTCTCTCTTTTTCTCTCTCCCCTGCTCTGATACCTCCTCCTGCCCCAGTCCACGTGGAGCCCAGGCTGCCCACGTGGAGCCAATACTCCCCCCCATTTTGTTACCTACCAAGGATCTGGGTTTGTTGGGCATGCAGGTCACCAGTTGATTGCAATCTTAGTTGAATCAGGTGGGCCAGGTGAGTGAGAGAAACTCCGCTGGGCCAGGGCCAGAGCCGGAGCGCAGACAAGCAGGGCCAATTGGGGCCGGGAGAAGCAGCTGTCCGAATCGGATGGCGTCGGCAGGCAGGCAGGAGCTGATCAACAGCTTTGCGAGGGTAAAAAAAAGACAAGCAGGGCCGGGAGCTCGGGCACAAGGTGAGAGGCTACAGGAGCAGGAGAGGGCCGCAGGCAAGAGATGATCAAGATAGTTTTCTAAAAAGCATCTTGTAGAAACGTGGCTTAAAAAAAATTCTAGGCACTAGCTATTAAAGATTAAATCAGAAGATTGAGATATTTTGTTTGCCCGAAGTGGTTACACCAAACTGTAAAGATTAAAATTTAGGGGAGACTGAGGCAGGTAGAAATTAGTTTCTCTCTGCAAGGAGTATTATATTTTTAAAGGTTTATTGAAGATTAAGGATTAAAGAAAATACAGGATAAGGAAAACGTGCCTAGGCCAGAGAGGCCTAGACAAGACCTCACCTACATTATGGAAAGAGCCACGTCTGCCCCAAGATGGAAGTCCAAAAGAAACACAAAATCCTTTGCAATCAGGTTAAATCCTTTCTCGATCTCAGCCCACCTCAGAATTCCTGTGAGATTACAAAGCATTTTGGGGAAGTGGAGCAAGGGCTTGTGGGGATTGCAAGTCCAGAGTTCAAATCTCAATTTTACAGTAGACAAGCATTCCTATAAGTAACCTGACCACGTGGTGCTGTGGAGAAGAGAGAAATTATAAGAAAATGCAGCAAGACAAGAAGCTAGAGATGGGTCATCTGTCAGTCAAATGAAGATTCCATTTGGAATATTACTGGGAAAAGCAGTTGGAGCCAAGCCAACTGCTGGACTGGGCAAAAAGGCTTTTAGCTTCTAGCTGATGTGGAGGAAGAAGCTAGTTGTATCTTTGGGACTTGTGATAATCAAGTTGGAGGTGACCTGGCTAATTAGAAGGGAAAAGAAAGAAGGACAGCGGTTCTTATATATCTCTCTGACTGACTCTATTTCATGCTTGTGACAGAATTTCCATTTCCCTCAATATCCTCCAAATCAACACTCATTGTAGATAAGGAAATCCTACTCCTCTTACCTTATCCTCCAACCTTATCCTGTCTTCCCCAAATAAACCCCTTGTTTGACAAAGATTAAGAACTATTTCATTGCAATCTCATAGCTCATACTGAGTGATTTGAGGGAGACTGAAGAAAGGGGGAGGGGAAGCTGAAAGGTTTCCAAAGAGGGAGGAAAATGGGAGGAGGGTAGGCAAAACTTGATCCACTAGTTATCCAACATACCATCAAATATACACCCTCAAATATCATCTATTACAGTGCCTAGCCTTCCAGTCTTTTCCCTCTTCCCCCCCCCACCTGCCTCCTCTGTTCTCTTCTCCATTCTCCCCCAATTCTCTACAAACCTTCACCTATGTTGACCCACCCCACATTGATGGAGGCAAAACCTGGTGCAACTGTGCTATCTCAGGAATGTTTGATGGACAGGCTACTCAGGAGGGGGAGGGGATAAAACTTCCTTGATATACCTCTTTGAACTAGATTTAGGATTTAGCTAAGCTTAAGTATAAGAAAAGAAGCAGATAGTGAAGAAGGAGGCCAAGGCACCATGACCTCTGGTCTCCAGACTTTGAAAGCTAATCTACAAGGGGGGGGGGTGCGTTTGGGGCTCCCCTTTCACCTCTTTCCTTTTCTCCTCACACCTTTACCATCACTTGCCCCATACAACCTCAATGGACTATTGAAGATATTTAGACTCTAGGCTCAGGTTTATCTTAGGAATCAAGTAGGGAGACTAGGCTTTCACAGAGACAGAGGTTGAGTCCAACCTCTGCCTTTATGACCAAGGAAGCCATCACTCTTTCCTTGGCAGCTAGCCATATCTAAACCCTTGGGGCTGACTGTTGATGCCCCCAGGGAAGTGAACACCACAAAAGGGTCATTTTGTCCCACAAATACAATTATGACCTTAAGGGCCTTAACTCCTCTGAGGGAAGCACAGTGTTACTTCTTTGAGTGACCCTTTCTCCTGTCTCCTGGCCTCCATTGTTCACATCCCCCTCTGTGAAGACAGTGCCTAGTTTACATCTCCCCTCTCTGTAATGGAGGAGAGTAAATCCTCCTTGAACCTCCCCTTTCTCCCTCCTTTCATCTCTTCCATTACACAAACCAATATTTATTTCTCATTTCAAAGAAAATAGACATCCAAACTCAACAAGAAGTCACGAGATTCTCCTACTGAAAACAACTTGAAAGGTAGGCACAGTGTATCTATTTTCACAGGAAAAGGGAGACACAGGCTGGGTAAACCCCCTGCCCCACACAGCCCTGAGACCTACAATAAGACTGAGCTGAATGTGAGCACCATGGGCAGAGACCATAGTCTCTAGGGTTCACATCTGACCCACCACGTGGGTCCAGAGCTCTGGTAAGGACTGTTAGGGAGGAACTAGAGGGGTCCAACAGGCTGGGCACCCTCAGCCTGCTTGTTACAGTGAAAATTTTGCTCCAGGGTAGGCCAGCTCAGCAGGTTAGCTCAACCAGCTAAATCCAGTATAATAGCAGGGAATGGAAAAAAAAAAGAAGATTCAGTCTCAGGGCTTAACAGCTCAAACACTCTGCTTCAGTAAATCAGCAGAGGGGCAAATCTATATAGTCCATAGGGCAAGAAAAAGGTAAGTAAAATGAGAAAATGAGAGGGGGGAAAAAGGCTACAATTGTAAACTTCAATGGGGGTGTGAACAAGGGGATGACCAGGAGCAAAGAGAAATTTGAAGTTTGAAGAGATGCTGAGAAGAGGAGCAAATGGAACCTTCATAAGACCTTGGGGGATGGGATGGAGTTCCATCCATGTTCAAAAGCAGTTGGAGGAAGAGACCCAAAGTTGTTCTTATCTGGGACTCTGTGGAGTTGGGTGGAGGAACTACAAACCTCAAAATCCTTTGCTTGAATGGAAGAAGATATCAATTCTCAACTGAAGCCAGTCTTTGGGATAAAGACTCTCTTTTTCCCTTAAGGGAACTGTAATAAAATGATAACTTGTGGAAACTATTATAATCTGGTTTCGGTAAATGACTATACTCTGGCAGACTAGAGAGTTACTATGGAGATGCTAGGGGAGCCTAAGGATGCTTGGTTGTAATGGAGATAGAGGTACTACTTCAGATATAGAGATAGTGAGAGAGATACTGCTACAGGGGAATGCTCTGGGGTTTGCCTATAATCTGTATTGACAGCTGATGGATCAATCTATTTCCTAACCTCCTCCCTTCATTCCCAGATCCCACACACTCCCTCAACCCCTCCCTTCTTCCAGCCTCTCCCTCCCAGTTTCTTTTGAAACTTGTGGCTTCGCCCCTCCCCACTGAGTGGATTATAAAGATACTCTTTTCTTTTCCTTTTTCAAGTCAGGGGGTTTATTGGGAAACAGGATGAGAAACTGAGGTAAGAGGGATGAGGGTTTCCCTAATCTATAATGAAGAATAGGAGGAATTTGGGAAATCAGTCCAGTAACAACTGTGACAGAGGGACAGTTAGAGAGATGGAGGACCACTGTTATTCTTTTCTTCTTTCTTCAGTCAGATAATCTCTGCTTGAGTAACTCAAATCCAGACTCTGTCAAAAATCACAAAGATCTCTCTCTCTCTGCCTAAATCAGGAAAAGCCAGTCTCTATTGATCAGGGACCCCCAAAGAGAGAAGAGCAGAGGTTTCTCTCCTTTCTTGTTCAGTTAACTAGAGAGAGCAAAACAGTTTCTCCCCCTTGCCAGCTTCAACTGCTTCTTCCTGGGAAGGTTCTGTTTGGAATCTTTACCTTGATTTTGCAGATCATGTCCCCAGCTTGGTTTCTTGCATGCTTGGCTTATCTTGTAAGTCTTCTTTCTTCATGCCTCTACTACAGAACCCAAAGCTTATTCCTGAAAAGATTTCCTTGGCCAAACTCTCAAAAAACTATATAGGAAAGAAAAATTTAGGGACTTCCTCTACCCTCTGTCCTTTCCTTTCCTTATTCTTTCAACAACCTTATACCCAAATAAACTAGATATCTTGAGGTATACTAGAACTTGATTCAGAGTCTATGTGTTAGGAGGGGAATTTCAACCCATCAGTTAAGAAGGAGGCTGAGGGGAACAAACTTACTCTTTAGTCTATTCTGACTGACTCCATTGGTCAGCTTAGGGATGGGGGAGGAAGTGTCACATAGAATTCAATCCCCAAACAGCTGTTCAGTGGTTCCTTCCTTTTCAAAATCACCCTTGCTATTACAGGGGGTAAGGACCAAAGAACAGAACCAATGGATAAGGATGAGATCCAGGAAACATCAAGCAAAGCCTCAAAAAAAACCAAAAAACAAAAAACATTGAATTAGATGCTGGCTATGGAGGAGTTTAAAAAAATTAAAAATCAAATAAGAGAGATTAAAAAAAATGGCAAGAGGAAAATAGTAGCCTGAAAAGCAAAATAGGTCACCCGGAAACAGAGGAACAGACATTGGGAAATGATGCAAAAAAAATTGGGAGAGGAATGACTTGAAAAGAAGAATGGGCCAAAAGGAAAGGGAGAATCAAAAGGTCATGGAAGAAATTCAGTCTTTAAAAATTAGACTGGGGGGGAGTGCAGCTGGGTGGCTCAGTGAATTGAGAGCTAGGCCTAGAGACAGGAGGTCCTAGGTTTAAATCTGGCCTCAGACACTTCCCAGCTGTGTGACCCTGGGCAAGTCACTTGACTCCCATTGCCTAGCCCTTACCACTCTTCTGCCTTGGAACCAATACACAGTATTGATTCCAAGACAGAAGGTAAGGGTTTAAAAAAGATTAGAATTGGGCAAATAAAAGCTAATGACTTTACAAGATATCAAGACATATTAAAAAAATCAAAAGAATGAAAAAAATTGAAGATAATATGAGACACCTCACTGAGAAAATAACTGACCTGGAAAATAGATCCAGGAAAGACAATTTAAGAATTATTGGATTATCTGAAAATCATGACAAAAAAAATATAAGTTTAGACAGCATACTACAGGAAATTATCTTTTTTAAAATATTATTTTAAATTTTATTTAATTAGATGATTTAGAATAGTTTTCCATGGTTTCAAGACTCATGTTCCTTCCTTTTCCTCTCCCCAACCCCTCCCATATCTGATGCACAATTCCACTGGGTTTAACATGTGGTATCGATCAAGACCCATTTCCTTATTATTAATATTTGCACTAGGGTGATCATTTAGAGTCTACTTTCCCAGTCATAGCCCCACCAACCCATGTGATCAAGCAGTTGTTTTTCTTCAGTGTTTCTGCTCCCACAATTTTTCCTCTGGATGTGGATAGTGTTCTTTCTCATATGTCCCTCAGAATAATCTTGGATCATTGCATTGCTGCTAGTAGAGAAGTCCATTACATTTGATTTTACCACAGTGTATCAGTCTCTGTGTACAATGTTCTCCTGGTTCTGCTCCTTTCACTCTGCATCAATTCCTGAAGGTTGTTCCAGTTCACATGGAATTCCTCCACTCTATTATTCCTTTGAGCACAATATACCAGCATATACCACAACTTGTTAAGCCATTCCCCAATTGGAGGGAATCCCCTCATTTTCCAATTTTTTTTGCCACCACAAACTACATGGCTATGAATATTCTTGTACAAATCTCTTTCCTTATTATCTCTTTGAAGTACAAACCCATCAGTGCTATGGCAGGATCAAAGGGCAGACAGTCTTTTAGAGCCCTTTGAGCATAGTTTCAAATTGCCTTCCAGAATGGTTAGATCAGTTCACAACTTTACCAGCAATGCATTAATGTACCAATTTTGCCACATCCCTTCCAACATTCATTGCTTTTCATTGCTGTCATGTTATTCAATCTGCTAGGTGTGAGGAGATACCTTAGAGTTGTTTTGATTTGCATTTCTCTGATTATAAGAGATTTAGAACACTTTTTCATGTACTTGTTAATAGTTTTGATTTCTTTATCTGAAAATTGCATATTCATGTCCCTTGTGCATTTATCAACTGGGGAATAGCTTGATTTTTTGTAAAATTGATTTATTTCCTTATAAATTTGAGTGATTAGATCTCATCAATCACATAATCACATTAAGAAAATGTTCTAAATCCCATCTGATTAAAGAAATACAAATCAAAAAATTCTGAGGTACTACTTTACATCTAGCAGTGTGAGTTTTAAAATTAACAATCAATAACTATTATATTTTTAAACTTTCATTAATAATAACTAGAGCAAAAGAAATACCTGAGTTCAGCCTGGTCACAAGTCAAAAAGAGGCCAAGGGAGGAGTTATAGTCACTTAAATACAATCACATAAAACATGGGAATGCTGGAAAGGAGAATTTTGGGAAGTACTAAGGGACTTTTGGGGGATGAAGTACAAAGTCTCAAAATCTCCATTTATACATACCCCTCCCTGTGATACTTCTGGGAAACCAGTTTCCCCAAAAGGATCATGGAAACATAATCAACTTAAAAATTGCAATAATTTGTTGATAAAAGGAAAAGAGAATAAAACCAATGATTCCTAGGTTGACAAAAAGCCAATTTGGGGGCAGACCCCTTTGGCATAAGAGTATACATTCAAAACAAAGGCATTTCAACCCCTAATAGTTCAATTCACACCCCAAAATTCACTCTGGATCTTTTGGTGCAGCATATGATCTCTGCAGGCATCTATCTTCATGGCACATTCTGGATTCTGGGAGGTAGCAAGTTTTTTATCCTAAAATTATTGTATCCAAATAAAAGAGAAAAATAACTTGTGGATACAATACAAAATGTAAAAGTCTTATGTCTAAAAAAATCTAAGTAAAGGAAAAAATAAACCTATAACAGGTCCTTGAATCAGGGCCCAATTAAAATGATTTAAGAAATTATGCACTACCCAATCAGTAGGCAGGACTATAGAAAGTTTGCCACACTATGAAATACAGAAAAGGGACTAGATTTCAGCAGCAAGTGGGAGCCAGGATGGCAGTGAAAAAGAGGAGCTTGATAGAATGTGGCTTAGAGGAAGTTCAGCCTCTCACATATGTCAAAACAGTCACAACCTTGAATCCCAAATAAGTTCAAGTCCTCCTGTCTTGGCTCAAAATTACATCAATCCCACTGGGATCTGGTCTCTTTGACCTTGAGGTCCATAGGCACTATGCAGGTACTCTGGGCTTCTTTAGCACTGCACAGTGGCTCTTTTGTATATTCCCTTCTTCTGGAATCAGACAGAATCATGTCCCATAATTCTTTGAAACAATCAATAGAATCGTTTTTATAGTCTAAAGTTTTCTGGGTATGCATTGACATTTTAAGCTTATTTTATGTATTTTAAGCTTATATTACTACAAAATAAAAAAATTAAAGAAAACTCTCAATACTGTCGACGTTTTTCAAATACAAAAAGGAGAGAAAAAATAAAACTCAAATAATTATATTGCACATGCAAGGAAAAACAATAATAAAAAAGTTTTAAAAAATAAAAAGCTTACAATCAGTGACACTGTGTTAGCCATGTGTGAGTACAAATGATTTTCAGAATAAAATAGTATTATAGTAGATAATGCATATTCAAAGAAGTACCAAAGTTCCCAAAATTCACAATAGCCCAGTTAATTACAATAGCAAACAAACCCACTATCACATTTCACATAAGTTGCTGTATGACATAAAAAAAACCCTATGAAATGATGGATATTTGTCACAATTTTTAAAGATGTAGCAAATTTTTCAACCTTAGCAAACATATTTTTAAACAAAGTAAAACTTATTTGGGTCTAGAATATCATCAAGAAATCTAGATTGTTCTGGTGGAAGTAAATTAAAACGAAGAGTTTTGCATGAGCTCTTTTTTTGACTTCCTACTACATAGAAACACCTTGGTAGGAACATTTCTTTGTTTCTCTACCTTTAATACAACATTCTTTTAATATAAATATAAAATATCATTTATTCAGAAACTACTAGTTATGTAAAATTATTTCTGAAGACTCTTTAAAATTATGATTAAATTCTTAGCTTATTAAATTCTCTAAAGGTTGTATATAGCTTTTGATGAAGTCCATCCATCATCATCTGTGTAATCCCTTTATGGCAAGCCAAAATGTGAGTTTTAAAATTAATATTCAATAACTATTATATTTTTAAAGTTATTAATAATAACTAGAGGAAAAGAACTACCTGAATTCAACTGGGTCACAAGTCAAAAAATAAAAGAGGCCAAAGGAGGAGTTACAGCCACTTAAATACAATTGTAATATTTACTGGGAAAATGGGTGGGATGTGAAGAACAGGGGATACGGTAGGTTTGTAGCAGGGAATGGAGTAGTTGAAGGGAGAGAGGAAATATGGCTGCCAGTGAGGCAAAAGGAGATGCCCCCTGCTGAGACAGTATTTTTTTAAAAAAAAGTGGGTTCCCCAAAAATGGGCCACTTATGATAGCCTGCAGGGATATTTTCTCTATGGATTGATGCCGAAGATGCCCCAGAGCAGGTAAGCATGGACTCTCCTGAGGGACAAGCCTCCCCCAGACCAAGGTCATCCAGCAGGGATCCAATAAGGACTGTTTTTGGTTGAATGGCTCTCCTGAGGTTCAGCTCCCTCTAAGTCCCCTGAAGATAGTCCTCTGATCTGACTGCAATATTCAAATAAAGATAACTTTTAATAACAAGTTTGGATTATGGAGGGTATCAGGGAAGAGGGATTCCCTAGATGAGGTTTGAGTCTCTCAGCTTTTGAGCTGAGGCCAGCCCTCACAGGCTGGTGGTCAGTTTCTCTTATTCCTGTCTATGCTAATCTGTGCTAATTTTCTTAATTTCAAAGTCTTAGCAGAAGACAGCAAGAGGAAGAAAGTTCTGACCTTCAGAGCTGGTGGGCCTGTCTCTTTGGGCTGAAGCTCCTGAAGACTGGCCTTACAGTCCAAACTGCTTCCCTTAAATCCTTTTGTCGATGACACAATCACAAGAATCCAGGGAGAGTACACAATTGGGAAAATCAGGAAAATAGAGGCACTACTAATCAGAGACAGGGAGAGTTTTTTCCACTTCCAAGGCCAAGAAGAAAGTGCTCATCACAAGACCAACTGCCACTACCAGTTGCCCCTTCCCCAACCGTCAGTCTTGTCAATTTCTTCTCTCTAGCATTCCACCTGCTGTTTGTTCCAACTCAGTGGCAGAAAGTCCAGAACTTGTTTTCATTTTCCTTTCCACAACTATCCCCTTTTTTTGTTGTGACCTTCCTAAGGTCACTTATTTTTATTATACTTACCAAACTACTAAATCTAATTTCTAATTAGTTCCCCCAAAATAATAAACTTCCCTCAATTACTATATCACTATTCTATGCTAACTTCTACTATTCTATGCTATTCTAATCTACTCTAAGGAATTCTATGCAGGAAAGTTTGGGTAAGGGTAGTTTTAGAGTTTTACAATAAATTCAGTACAATAAATGTTTGAACAAAACCATTACAAAGAAATTTGAATCGGTGCTAATACTACTTACTCTTGCTAAGTTAAACTAAAACAGTTTTCCTATTTTATATATCTATTATTATTTGCAAACTATTTTATCTATATACATTTCCATTAAATATAATTTCAGCATCAACTTTATAATAAACAATTAAAACTATCTGCAAATACAGCTTAAGTCTATTCCTAAGTATAACTGTCTACGTTATATTTAACTTACTCCTAATCTATTCCCTACTTACTATAACTATTATCTAAGTCTTGTGAATCTTAAAAATTCTCAGACCCTACTTCAAAACACTTGGTTAAGACCATTCCCCATTTTAAACAATGAAGGTACTTGATCAGGAATGTGAGAACTCTACTCCACCCATACTTAAGCATACTTTAGGGGAAGATAAAGTAAATTCTTTAATGAACAATGAAAAGTACTTAATCCATACTTAAAGTAAAGCTAAAAAACCTTAAGCTAAGTCTATTTTTAGATCTAATACAAAAAGGTGCTAAGTACCTATGAAGGTCAAATTAATCACTAAAAGGTCAAGCAAGCTTAGCAAGAGGTGTGAGGTTTTAGTCTACTCTGGTGTGAATTACTCAAAAGTTTAGTCTACTCAGGTGTGAATTAAGAATGGTCAGTCCTGTGAAAAAGTCTACTGTGAATTGGTAGATGTGAAAACTTAGGGGAGGTGACATAGGAGAAAATTTTCTTTAAAAGGAAGAGGTTTAGGCCTCTGGGAGGACTCAGCTTGCCAAAGCTGAAGTGGAGGGCTTGATGGCTGAACTTAGTTAAGCTGAGGAGCTGAACTGGTGGGTTTCTCTGAACACTAGAATCTTGCTTGGGAAGGATCTTGTGGTGAGTGATTAAAGACTGACTGATCTCTCTCTTAAGGCTCAGGCTTAGGCCATGTTGGCTAAGGCCCTTCATACTTATTCCTCTCTTATTCTCTCTCCCTTTCCTTAATTCCTCATTTGTATTAATTAAAATCTCTATAAAACCCAGCTAACTTGGGTATATTTAATATTTGGGAATTTTCCCATGGCGACCACTATATTTTTGATTTGAAACCATATTTTCAAGGTCACAGTCTCTACTATAATCTATAACCTAATCTTATGTACAACATATATACATGCTATGCTAAATATTTACAGACTCTACCACTATGTTACTAACCTAATTATAGTATATATATTATTTATAGAGACTATTTACATAATACAATAATATACATAGTTCCCTAATCTTGATGTCAGTCAAATAGAACTATCTATTGATCTTTCTATTTGCCTAAGACCTTATGGAACTAACTATATGCATATTTACATTTTGCACAAACACAATTTCAGACACTTCTTTATTTAAACAAGATCTCCCAATATGTCAGTTTGTGATTTTGTGCTTTGTGTCTAATAGTGTTGTGTTGAATTAATACTTATCAAGTTTCTTCAGATTTCCACTTCTCATGTTGACTGATGGATCTCTTCTTTCTTCCAAGATATGTAGTGATGCATGCTATTTCCTTAATATGTGAAATTACTTTTGTTTTATTATTTCAACACATTCTGTCTTACACATAAGTCTCATTTCCCATCTGTCCTCTTCTTATATAAACAAATTTACAAAGTTCAAAGTCTTAGCTGTCCATTTCAGCTTTTTTTTCTCCCTTTCTTTGTTTCTTCTCTCTAGCAGCTTTTCTTGATGCTTTTACTCTGGGCTGGTTTAAAATCTTTTCCTCTGGGATGCTTTTCCTCTGGGCTGGAAAGTTATCTTCCCACTATGGCATGCTTAACTGCTAGGATCTTGTTGTCTCAAACACTATGTGTCACTATTTTTCTGGTTTTACATGGGAACAGTGGAACCATGAGTCTTTCCATGCAATTTTATAGCTGTTGGGGTAGTAAGCAATACTTCATGTGGTCCAGTCCATTTTATATCTGTAGCCAATTTTCTATTGAAATTTTTTAAGTTTACTATGTCTCCTGGTTTGATGGTGTGCAAATTGTAATCCAGGGGTACTGTTTGTTGCATCAAGCCCATTTCATGCAACTCTGCTATTCTTGTTTGTAAAGCTTGTATATATTTTGTTAATTGACAATCTAGTTTGTGAGAAGATATAAGTCAGAGAAAGGAAAGTGTGGTAGGATCATTACATTGTTTGCTTCTTCTTCTGTTTGTTTTCTATCAGGTATATAATTTTATTCTACTTTTTTTTTTAAACCCTTACCTTTCATCTTGGTGTTGTAAACCTCAAAATTTCTTAGACTTATAAATGTTGGAAATTTCACCATTGGGAAATTTCATACTTGAAAAATTTCCTATTGATAGTGGGTCTTGGCTATTGGAATGTGAACCCCATTGGCATGAGAGTTTCCCCCTCCTCCCTTCTTAAGATTACTTTAGGACAGAAACCTTTTGCTGAACAATGGAAAGGACTTTGACCTATGCTTAAGCATAGAACAGGAATTTCTTTGAGTCATGATTGATTTTGGAATTGATACAATGGAGATACTTGGAATCAATCTCCACCCTACTCAGTCCTAACAGGATTGAGGAAGGGCTGCAGCATAGATCAAAATTTAATTATTTGAAAATATGACCTTCAACAGACATGTGCAAAGCCAGAGACCTCTGGGTGGTCCTGGGTTAAGCTAGAGCCTCCATTGGCACAGGGAAATTGATGGACAGTGATTGGTAGATGTGAGAACTGAGGGGAGGCAACTTGGATGGTTTCCTTAAAGAGAGAGGGGTCTGAAGACTCAGGTTGGTGGTTTTAGGAGTTTGTCAGAGTGGTTGCAGTGTGCTCTGAGATTCCAACATTTATAAGTCTAAGAAATTTTGAGGTTTACAGTGTCAATACTGTGTATTGGCTCCAAGGCAGAAGAGTGGTAAGGGATAGGCAATGGGGGTCAAGTTACTTGTCCAGGGTCACACAGCTGGGAAGTGTCTGGGTCACATTTGAACCTAGGACCTCCCATCATATCTGTGAAAAATCTGTAAAATATACTGTTGTATGTCTATATGGAACCTTTGCTCCAGGCTGGGTGAGGTGCTATCTCTAGCTTTCATTTATCACAATTAAAAGTTTGGATCTTTAGCCTGGAATTTCTTTATTTCTTGCAGTTTATCACTATGATGTGATATGTCAGGATTCTGAGATCCCTTAGGAAAAAGTTCTGAGGATTCTCAGGAGCTTTTCTTTTAGGGGGACTATGTTTTCTGAGTCCACCTCATTAACGAACCCACTATAAACTGAGGTGTGCCCCATGTTGTTAGGGGTGATTTTTTCATAGGCTATTTTGGGTCAACTTCTGTCATATTGGTGTATATTGTTGTTACTATCCTTTTCTTTAAAATGTCTAGTGAGCCACATGCAGGTTCAAAGAAAGAAGGCCACAGGGGTAATCTTATATCTCCACCAGAGTTAAATTTGGTCAACTTGTGTCTTCCCCATAGTTGGATGGACTTTATCTATACCTGGGTGCTTTCTATTCCTTCTCAGAAGAGAAAATTTGTGTAGGAGGTTTGGAGGACCTTATCCAAGTGGGTTCAGTGTTTGCTATTCACAAACTCTAGAAAGAATTTGCTTTTTAGGGAAGTCTAAAGTTGTTCATTTGATAAAATAGCCTTCAAAAAATTTTAAAGCGTAAGCTAGTTTTATGATGCAGTAATATTATAAATATGTTGTATATACATCTCTAAATCAGTGTCTTAAAGAGCAAGAAGGAAATGTTAAAGAAATCTAGGTTACTGAAGTGAGAAGTTGGAAACAAATTTTTGAGACAGGAAACAACTGTTTTTATTAAGAACTTCACTTAAAGTTATTAAGCCACGAATAAGAGTTAAAATCCAGGGCAGAATTATTTGAAATGAGAACCGAACAAGCCCCACAGCTCCATTATCTTATTCAATTTTTTCTATGTGTCAAAGGTCTGAGCCTGTCTTAACAGGAAGATTCAGTTTTTATGTCTAAGGCAAATAATCCTTTAAATAGTCCCTAGAAAAAAGAAAGAAGGGAGAAAAAATTGCACAAGATCCTCAAGTTCAGTGTTGTACATCATCCACCGTAACTGAAACACTGTGGGACAATGAAATGTAATAGATTTTTCTACTAGTAGTAATGCAATGATCCAGGACAATCCTGAAGGACTTGTGAGAGAAAGAATGCTATCCACATCCAGAGGAAGAACTGTGGGAGTAGAAACTTAGAAGAAAAACATATGATTTATCACATGGTTCTATGAGTATATGATTGGGGGTTTTGGTTTTGAAAGATCACTCTATTACAAATATGAGTAATATGGAATTAGGTTTTGAGCAATAATACATGGCTAAACCAGTAGAACTGCTTGTCAGCTCTGGAAGGGAGCAGGGAAGAGGGTAAGGAGGGAACATGAAGCATGTAACCATGGAAAAATAGTCAAAATTAAAAAAAAAAGTTAAAAAATAAAAGAACCAAAATGAAAACTATTGAGAAAGCCATAGCTTAGATAATCCTTTTAGGTTCAAGATAAATGATTTTCCTAGGAAAAGGAAAGACCTAAAGTTTCTGTATGTTAAGTGCACTGATATTTTAATATTTGAAAAGCAGACCTTTTAGCCCTCCCCTGGAATTACCATCCTTTTTCTTCTGCTAAAAACATACCTTTTCCTGTCTGTGCCATCACCTGATCTTGTCCCAAAATTCTTCTGAAGCCTCCCTGACAAGCCTGACTGACCTATCCATACCCAGGTTCCTGGAGGTCAGGAGCAGAGATAGTCCTTGTGCCATCCCTGGAATTCTGGAACACACTGCCATCCCCCACTGACAGAGGGTATCACACTGGAGGGTGGATGAATAAATGACAGTGCTTGTTCCTGTCTCTCTGGAACCTCATCCAGGCAGGAGCTACAGAGGCCCTGGAAAAGCCCCAGCACACAGTTCGGTATTGTATGTGACCTTTGAGCTCACACTGACAGCAAATAGTGATGGCACCCCTAAAGGCCTGGGAAAGACAGAGGTTCAGCTGGATTCTACCTTGGGGGAGCTTGGCCAGGGCTGAAGATGGAATTCACTCACCGGGGATGGGGGCCTCGGGGTCCCAGTGGCCATTCCCTCTGGCTCCAGGGTCTCTGCCTCGGCCAGACTGTGGTCCTAGAGGGAGTGGAAGCCCTAAGGTGGAGAGACTTCATCTTGTTCACCTGTGGGGCACTAAAGAGGGGGAAGGCTCAGAGGGGCTCCTAGGGCCCTTCCCCTGACCTCAGTGGAGATGTCCCCACAGGAGGGGACAGGGAGCCTTAGGCTCAGAAAGGACATTGGACTGGCCAGGACGAAGCCTCTGCTTCTTCTCTGCTGCTCTCTCTGGCTTCATTCAATTCAGAAACTGCATTAGGTGCACAGGGTGGATTGAGGGAGACTCCTAGGAGGAGAGGTTGTGGGGTAAGGAGGGGGAGATGCTGACAGATGAGAGTCAAGCATCACGTAGGGTTTGAGGGGAAATGTGTTGGCATTTGTTCTGTGCTGGAAATTGGGGCTCCTTCCACGGTCTGTGGGCACGGGCATCCCCCCACTCCAACCAGGCTCATGTTGGCTTCTTCTGTCCTTGGACCTTTGGGGAAGGGCAGGACCAGCCCCACCCCCATCCTATGACTGCACCCCTCCCTCCCTGAGCTACATCCTGGATGGAAGGGGGGACATTCTCTCCTCTGGGGGAGGGCAAAGCCTCACCATGGCTCCTGGTCCAGCAGAGCCACTCTCACTATCATTTTGTCCCTTTTCTATGGTCCTATAAAGCGATGAATAGACAGGGAGACATAGAGACACAGAGATCCCTCCCCCCCATCACTCTGGGTGCACCTGCACTGGAGTTTCTCCCTCCCTCCCCCCAACCCACCCACCCAGACTCACAGGCTTAGTTAACTGGTTAACAGTAAATCTCAACTGGGTCTTCAGAAATGATTTTCAGATATCTAATTGCACATCTACCTCTGACTGATCATTTGCCTGCCTTTGGGTTGTTTGCAATAAAAGGTAAGGGTCCATTTAATAGTTGAAATGAAGTGCAATTGCAATACTATATTCCCAACTTCCGCATTAATTAAAAATGTAATGGACGAGAGATCTGAAGTAATTTTCAGTGTTGTAGTCCTCACCTCCACATTGCGATGGATGGGACATACAAAGACATGCCTTGAACAGTGAGGTAAGATGAGAGGCAGGAGAATTTTACTTGGGTTCTTACTTTTGTTCTTTTTATTTTCTTCTACTTCAAGGGATTATTAAAAATCTTCATAAAATATAATACTTGGGAGTTATTGGATATTAATTTAAATTTTACACTGGCCTCCTTCCTATGATATAGAAAGAGGCAACGGAAAGAAACATGAAAGGATTTTTGAGAACAAAGATTTAAGGTTAGAAGAGACCCAAGAAGCCCCTGAGCCCAACCTCCTCTTTTCAAGGAGGACCAAATTGAGGCAGACAGGCTAGTCCTTGTCCTGAATTACAGGCCAGAGGATTAATGGTTCCTATACTATATTAATCCTAATAGCAAGGCGTTGAAGTGGAAAAGCCCCAATTCCTGTATTTTAGGAACAATTACTATGTAGTTCTCAGTAAGACCTAGCTTTGAAATTTCATCTAGTCTATGGCTTTTTACATTTCCTTTGTCTTTAAGTATCTCAAAGAACTTCTTCCTCTTCCATAGAATTTGGTGAATGAGTTAAGGGGGCAAAGGCTGAGGGTTGGACGGACAATCTCCTAATCAAGCATTTGCCAGTTAGGGGTGTCTTGGGGTGCTCCAGGGAGGGGCTGAATAATGAGCTCCTAAAACTCTCTATTAAACTGCCTGAGCAAGATCTGGGTTCTCTGGTCACTGGGGAGGCCCCTGACCTCCATTGTTCATCCCAGGGCTAATGCTGGCCTGACCCATACACAGAACTAACCAATAAACGGACACTTCTCACTCCAAATCACTGTCTCAAATAATTTCAATTCTAACAGGAAGAAGGAGCTGAGGTAGTTTGGGAGCCCAAGTTGGCCCAGTTCTAAGCCCAGATCCTATCCACCCCAGTTCCTGACTTACTCTCCTCTTTCTCCAATATCTATTTGAATAAAAAATGAAGCCCCTACAGTACCAATAGGTTTTCTCCATCTGCCTTTCCAAGGGCAAGTGTACTCCCAGGAATAATTCTCACTGCAAAAGTTAGCATGTGCAGGGAATGAAGGCTTGCCCAGAATTTTACCGAGATTTTCTCCCTCAAGCAAGGGTGCATGATACATGAACTAAGAGAAAGGTGGAGTTGACTAAGGCCCAAGTTCACTAGTTTTAAAAACTTAAAATGCCTTTTAAAATCATGACTTATTCTAATTATCTTAGAATTATAATCACAATTATTTTAAAACTATTACTAACATTAAAATCTAATGGATAAGACAATAGGGGTATTTTCTCACTCACAATTCTGGAAGTTTAGGATGATATCCAAGGAGTCACACCTAAAAAGTCTTTAATGGTGCCTTATGCAGTGAAGAATTTCCCACTTTGGTTGATGATATCTTCCAGAGGGCAAGAGGCTGCTTGGCAGGTACAGAGTTCCCTTTGATGCCCATCTGAAAGAAAAATATGCCTGTGTATTAACTGAAATTTTGCACATAAAATTCAGGTCCAGTTAGAGGCTAGACTAGATGTCTTCTGAGATTAGATTCAGGAATAGGAGTTTGTAGCTGTGGTTTCAAATTTGAACTGAAGCTACCTAAATTACAAGAGACAATGTCATGAGCGTCAAAACAAAGTATCAGTTTCCCATCACATAGTTCAAAGACATTTTAAAAAATAAAAGCCAGGCAGAAGAAAACCACTTGCTTTTTTATCAATGATGAAGGCTCAAAATGATGCACATAAGGCACAAAATGAAGGCATTCCTTAGATGGAAGAAACAAAGTTTGAGAGGAAATGGTCTTTACACCCAGAAAGCAGATTCTGGATATTCTCCAGCATCACCTCCCTGTACAGCTATTTCTGAGAAGGGTCCAACAGGCACCACTCCTTGTGGGTGAAGTCCACAGCCACCACACTGATTGTTACTGAACCCTAAACAAGCAAAAGAATCAAGATTCAGAGCTGAGCCTTCAGAAGTCATCTTGTCCAACTCTCCTAGTGGGTGGTCTAGCACACTCTCAAACTGCATCAAAATGCATCATGCCTTGCCAGCTCTGATCTAAACACTTGGGATACAAGAAGTATAAAAGGCAGTCTGTGCCCTCAGGTAGCATACGATCTAATGGAGAAGCAAACTCACCCACAAATACCTGTAAAGAATGATGGGAAATAATTATGGAGGGGAGTCACTAGAAGAGAGAAAGTCTGGGAAAGGCTCCTCATAAAAGATGAAATTTGAGTGAAATTAGAAGACAGAGAAGCCAGTAGATAAGAGTAGAGCAGGGGCGAAGCACATTCCAGACAGAAAAGAGAGCCACAGATAGAGTGCCCAATCTGGAGATGGGAGGTCCTGGGTTCAAATCTGTCCTTCCAGTTGATCACTCCTTATCACTCTACTGCCTTAGAATCCATACTTCATATAGACTCTTAGAGAGAAGGTGAGGATTGTAAATGGAAGGTACAAATCTGGGTTTATCAGCTAAGAACACCTAGAATTGATGCTTACCAAAAGGTTGGGGAAAGGCTTGAGTCTTATCTCTCAGAAACTCCTTCTGTCATACAGCTTCTACTGCTCTGAGATTGGCTTCCTTCAGCCAGCACTGCAGGAGAATTCCTCATGTTCTCTTTGACCTGGGATGCCTTTAGAAATTTGGGGTGTCCAGGGAAGCCTGTTCCCCCTTATTATTATTGTAATTCATCTTGGAGACTTACATTAAATTCGCAATTATTTATTTGAGAGAGAGAAATGAGCAGTCTACCTAGGTAGTCTCTGATTTAAACTGGAGAGGTGGAATCTTAAGCTTTGCCATGTAGAAGTGGGCCTGTAAAAAAGGCCTCAGAGTTAAACCCTCCTTCCCCCTCCTCCATTCCTTGCCTACTTTCACACAAGTCACTTGCTGCCCATCCCGTATTTCCCCTCCACTTCTCCCTCCTCTGCTGGGTCCTGGCCTTGGATCCTAGCACCATCGTTGTCTCCTGCTCCCCCTCCACAGTCTTCTCTGACTCATATCTCCTTTTTACCCCAAACTTGGGGTGTCTGGGTCCTCCTCCTCTGGTCTATAAACAAGGATGGCCAGTTGTCTGCAGTTCAGCCTCTTGCTTCTCTCCACTCCCCTCAGCCACAGGCTCAGCATGTATCAAACCCCATATAAGCTGGTTATTGCCTTTCCTTGGGGCCAACCTCTTCTGGAAGCTATTCAGGGAGTTTAACAGAGTTTGAGGGGCTCATTATTCAGTACCTCCCTGGAGCACCCTGAGACACCCCTAACTGGTGAAAGCCTGATGAGGAGATGGTCTAGCCAACTCTCAGCCTGTCCCCGTTACACACAGGGGGACTTGGGAAGGTTCCCTCTCAGGCCTGAAAATCCTCTTTGCCCCCTTCACTCAGTCACCAAATTCTGTTGACAAAAAAAAAAAAGTTCTTTGGGATACTTAAGGACCAAGGAAATGCAAGAAACCATAGACTAGATGGAATCTCAGAGCTGGGTCTGACAGAGAAATACATAGTAATTGGTCCTAAAATAAAGTAATTGGGACATTTTTCCCTCTGGGACCCTGATATTAGAATATGGCACAGTTTGGCCCTCCGTGAAATGAGGAGGTTGGGCTCAGGGACTTCTTGGATCCCTTCTAACCCTAGATCCATGTTCTGTGGGAGTAGAAACGCAGAAGAAAAACATAAGTCTGATCACATGGTTCAATGGGGATATGATTGGGGATGCTGACTTTAAATGATCACTTTGTTGCAAATATTAATAATATGGAAATAGGTTTTGAGCAATGAGAAATGTAAAACCAAGTAGAATTGCTCCTTGGCTCTGGGAGGGGGGAGAATGAAGGGGAGGGAAAAAACAAATCATATAACCATGGAAAAATATTCTAAATTAGTTAAATTTAAATTATTAATATTTATTAAATTATTTATTAAACATTAAATACACAAAATTATCATTAACTTAATAAATGAATAAGATAATTAAATTACAATTAATTAAAATTAAATGTAAAGTAAAATAGATATAACACAAAATTAAGAAATTTTAAAGGTTTTATAATATAAAATAAATAAGTATTAAAGCTCATACAATAAAAATGAATAAAAATATAAAACAAATAAAAATGTTTGGACAAAAATATAGCTGTGATTTTTGTGGTGGCAAAAAATTGGAAAAGGGGGTACCTATTGATTGGGGAATGTTGAACAAACCCTGTTAGCTGATGGTAATGGAATTCTTTTGTGCGGTAAGGAATGATGAACTGGAGGATTTGTATATGAAGTAGAAAAACCTCCAAGAACTAATACAGAGTGAAATGAACAGAACCTGGAGAAAATGGTACACAGTAGCTGAAACAATGAGGGCCGGTCAAATGTAATCGACTTTGCTACTAATAGCAGTGTAATGATCCAGGACAATCCTGAGGGACTTTTGAGAAAGGCAATGCACATCCAGAGAAAGAACATGGAAGTAGAAACTCAGAAGAAAAACATGTGATTCATCACCTGGTTCTATGGGTATATTATTGGGGGTTTTGGTTTTAAAAGATCACTCTTGCAAATATGAATAATATGGAAATGTTTTCAGCAATAATACATAGATAACACAGTGGAATTAACTGTCAGCTCCAGGAGGCGGGATGGTAGAAGGAAGGGAGACAACAGGAGTCATGTAACCATGGAAAAATATTCTAAATAAATTTTTTGAAAAGTTAAAAATTTAAAAAGGAACCAAAATAAAAAATAGTGAGAAAGCAATAGGTTAGATAATCCTGTTCAGTTCAAGGTATTGATTTGAATAGGAAAAGGAAAGACTCATTTTCTGTAATGTAAGCACATACCAAGTTCCTGATGGTTTAATATTATTTGAAAAGCAGACTTTTTAGCCCTCCACTCAAAAACTCCCAGAACACAGCTGGGGACTGGGGGTGACCTTTGAGGTCCCACTGACAGCAAGCAGCCCCTGGAGGCTGGGAAAGACACAGGTCTGAGTTCTCCTGGATTTCTGTAGGGAACTTAGTTAGGGCTGGGGATGGACTGCACTCACCTGGGATGGGGGCCTCTGGCTTGGCCCAGACTGTGGTCCTTCAGGGGGTGGCAGGCCCAAGGTGGGGAGGCTTCCTCTTGGTACACCTGTGGGGCATTGGAGAGAGGAGGACTCAGAGGGGCTCCCAGGCCCTTCCCCTGGCCTCAGAGGAGACTCTCCCCACTGGAGGGGACAGGGAGCCTCAGGAAGAAGCCTCCCCACCCCCTCCGCTGCTCTCTCTGGCTTCATTCCATTCAGAAACTGCTTTGGGTGCACAGGTGGATTGAGGGAGACTCCTAGGAGAGGTTGCGGGGTAATGGGGGGATGCTTACAGGGGAGACAAGCATCAGGTGCAGAGTGACCGGACTGTGTTGGCATTTGTTCGGTGGCCGACATCGGAGCTCCTTTCATGGCCTGCGGGGACGGGAACCTCCGCCCCCCCCTCCAAACAGGGTCATGCTTGCTTCTTCTGCCCTTGGATCTTTGCGGAAGGGCCCGGACCAGCCCCGCCACGGCTCCTGGTCCAGATAAACCAACCTCTGCCAGACACAAGCACTTGCAAATTTGTCCATTTCCTATGGTAATTTAAAGGTTAAAGTGAGGAACAGACGCAGGGACGCAAACGGAGACCTCCCCCTTCTCCCACCACACACACTTAGGCGCTCCCACAACCCCCAGCCCCGCCTCTCTCGTGGCACGTGCACTGGAGCGTCTCCCTTCTCCTACCTCACACCTATTCCCAGGCTGTTATCCGCAACTGGTCCACCCGGGTCTTCTCTCTCCCCAGGAGTTAGGGAGCCGAAAGTGTCCACTTCCGGAAGCCCCGGCTGGAACTTTTGCACTGACTCTATCCTCAAGGAGGAAAATCCCCAAACTCAAACTTGTGAGCACTAAAGAAGCAGAGATAGGGCTCAACAAATTCCCAGCATGCCCTGGGATTACACAGGGGAGGTGCCAAGACTTCCGTAAAGTCAGGATCCAGGCATTCTGGGAAATGCAGTCTTGATTCCTAGGTTTGGAGCCCTGGCAGAGGAGGGGCCACGCACCTAGTGTTCCTAGGCTCCCTGGCCGCATCTGGGTCCTTTTATTTTACTTTCCTTCCTGGTGGTTTTAGCTTTGATCCTCCTCGGCTTCCTTCTAGTGATATAGGAGGCGGGAATGGAAAGAAACATTGAAGGATTTTTCCTGTTAGTTTTCATAATATTAAACCAGCTTTGCATCCCTGGTATAAATTCCAGCTGGTCATGGAAAATAAAAGATGTGAACTGTCTAAGATTTTTTCATCACTATTCATTAGGGAAATTTGTCTATAGTTTTTTTTTCTCTGCTTTTCTTTCTCCTGGCTCATCCATCAGCACCCTATTAACATCACACTAGAAATTTTGTAGGACTCCTTTTTGGAGATGACATTTAGTCTATAGCTATTTGCACTTCTGCGTGGCCATCTCAGCCGTTGAACCTTCTAATTGATTTCTTCTGCCTATTCCGCTGAATCAGTCTTCACATGCTGGGTGAGCAAAACCCTGGTTCACCAGGGATCGATGACCCGAAGGCTACCCTCACAAGGTTTAGCGGGCCTGTCGAAGCCTTTGCCCGGGGTGTGGCCGCTGCCGCATGCTAGCAGCTACTGGGAGCCACAAATGAGAGCTGGGTGTCAGGTGGGGGTCAGAGGCTGGAGAGCTGCCCTAGGAGGGCACGACAAGCCCTCCATACCAGAGATACTTCCCCTCCCTGAGCACCCCATACACCCCAGGACATTACTTGATAGAGAGAATACCGCAAGACCTGAGAGAAGAACAGCTCTAATTGGTAAAGAACTGGCGTGATATAACATCGACATTGCAGCCTTAAGTGAAACACGCTTACCAGAAGAGGGATCTCTCAGTGAACCCACCACTGGATACACTGGTTCGATGAAAAAAACACTGCTCTTGAAGACCTATTGAGCAAAAGGAACAAAGCCTTTATGGAGTAGCAAAATAACCCAAACTCTGCTCCTAAAAAGGACAGATTCAAGTCTCTCCAAGCCACGGTGCAGCATGAGATCAGGAAGATGCAAGACTGATGGTGGGAAAAAAAGGCAGAAGAAATCCAGTGTTTTGCTGATACGAAAAACTACAAACAATTTTTCAGTGCCCTCAAGACTGTCTATGGGCCATTAAAACCCACCACCACTCCCTTGCTATCCTCTGACAGGGACACTCTCATAAAAGATAAAAAAAGGCATCAGCAACAGGTGGAAAGAACACTTCAGTCAGCTTCTCAACCGACCTTCTTTAGTCGACCAAAGTGCCCTTGACCAGATCCCCCAGAACCGCACCATTGAACAACTTGATGTCCCTTCTTCAATAGAGGAAGTCCAAAAAGCCATTAAACAAATGAGTGCAGGCAAGGCACCCGGTAAAGACGGAATCCCAACCGAGGTGTACAAGGCCTTAAATGGAAAGGTGCTTCAGGCATTCCACATAGTGCTGACCAGCATATGGGAAGAGGAAGACATGCCCCCAGAACTCAGAGATGCCTCCATCGTAGCCCTATACAAGAACAAAGGCTCACGAGCAGCCTGTGACAACTACAGAGGCATCTCACTACTCTCCACTGCTGGAAAGATCCTCTCCCATGTTATACTCAACAGACTCCTGTCATCTGTTTCAGAGCAGAACCTGCCTGAATCACAATGTGGCTTCTGACCAGATCGCAGCACCATCGACATGGTCTTCACGGTGAGGCAAATGCAGGAAAAATGCTTTGAGCAGAACCTAAGTCTCTACATTGTCTTCATAGACCTGACAAAGGCGTTTGACACAATGAACAGGGATGCATTGGTGATCCTCAGCAAGCTAGGTTGCCCAGCAAAATTCGTCAAACTGATCCAGCTCTTTCATGTTGACATGACAGGGGAAGTCCTATCTGGTGGAGAGACTTCCGATTGCTTCAACATCTCCAATGGCGTGAAACAAAGCTGTGTCCTCGCTCTGGTACTATTCAACCTATTTTTCACCCAAGTATTATGACATGCTGTGATGGATCTAGACCTGGGCATCTACATCAAATACCGACTGGATGGCTCACTATTCAACCTTCGTCGCCTGACTGCAAAAACAAAGACAACAGAGAGACTCATCCTGGAAGCTCTCTTTGCAGATGACTGTGCTCTCATGGCCCACCAAGAAAATCATCTTCAAACCATTGTGGACAGGTTCTCCACCGCAACAAAACTGTATGGCCTGACTATCAGTCTCAGCAAAACAGAGGTGCTGTTCCAACCTGCACCAGGGAGGCCAACTAACCAGCCATGCATTACAATCGATGGCACGAAGCTTTCTAACGTCAACACTTTCAAGTACCTGGGCAGCACCATCGCCAACGACGGGTCCCAAGACCACGAGATCAATGCCAGGATCCAAAAGGCCAGCCAGGCACTTGGGCGGCTGCACTCTAAAGTCCTCCAACACAGCGGTATAAGCACTGCGACGGAGCTCAAAGTATAGAACACAGTGATCCTCAGCTCCCTCCTGTATGGTTGCAAGACATGGACACTGTACCGGAAGCACACGAAGCAGTTGGAGCAATTCCACCAATGCTCCCTCTGGTCAATCATGAGGATCCCATGGCAGGACCGATTCACCAACCAGGAAGTCCTCGACAGAGCCAACTCCACCAGCATTGAAGTAATGGTCCTCAAAACCCAGCTACAATGGTCTGGACACGTCATCCACATGGACCCACAGCGAATACCAAGACAGGTATTCTATGGTGAACTGTCAGCTGGATTCTGGAAACAAGGTCAACCAAAGAAAAGATAAAAGGATCAGCTAAAGTCAAACTTGAAGTGGGCTGGCATGACACCAAAGCCACTAGAACTCGCTGCCTCTGACAGAAGCAGCTGGCGAACCCACGTTAACCATGCCACCACCACCTTTGAAGATGAGCGGCATCAACGTCTTGCCGCTGTGCGTGAACACTGACACCAGGCAACAACCGCACCTCCCGTAACAACTGGAGTCCCATGTCCCATGTGCCACAAACTTTGCGCCTCAGCCTTTGGACTCCAAAGCCACATGAGGGTACACCATAGATGAAACTGCACAAAGACAATAGTCATTCTCGGTCACCGAGAGACTACCACTACTACTATTTGCACTTCCGTTGTCCTTAAGTATCCTCCAGACCAATTCATTGGTTGAATTCTGTCTCCAAGAAGAGCTACTATTAATAGAAGACTTCCTGGGTGCCAGGCACCCTGCTGAGGGCTTTACAGTTCCCATCTCAGTGACCCTGGGCCAGTCATTTCACCTGCTTCTCCCTGATGTTCCTTCTCTGCACAATGGGGTCACAGGAACAGCTCCCTCTCAGGGTTGAGAGGAGGATAGAGGGAGAAAATCTCTGTAAAATGCTGGGCCAGCCTTTACTCCCTGCTTACAGGCTGGCATCTGCAGGGAGGATTCTTCCTGCCAGTGCTCGTACTCAGAAAGCAGACAGAGAAACCCTGTTGGTGTTGGAATGGCTTCATGTTTAATACAAAAATGGATATTGGAGAAAGACAGGAAGGCAGGAGCTGGAAGGGATCTGGACGGGCTCAGCACTGGCCAACATGGGCTCCCAACTACCTCAGCTGCTTCCTCCTGGGAGGACTCAAGTCATGTGAGAGAGTGATGTGGGGTGAGACATGTCAGTTTCTGGGTTAGATCTGTGTCTGGGTCAGGCCAGCATCAGCCCTGGGACGGGCCATGGAGGTCTCCCCAGTGATCAGAGACCCCAGAGCTTGCTCAAGCAGTTTAACAGAGATTTTGAGGAGCTCATTATTTAGACCCTCCCTGGAGCCTCCCGAGACACCCCCAACTGGTGAAAGCCTGATGAGGAGAGAGTCCAGCCAGCCTGCAGCCCTTGTCACACTCAGGGGGACTCGGGAAGGTTCCTCTCAGGCCTGAAAATCCTCTTTGCCCCCTTCACACAGGCACCAAATTCTGTGGAAGAGGAAGAAGTTCTTTGGGATACTTAGGGCAAAGGAAGGGCAACAAGTCGTAGACTAGATGGCATCTCCGAGCCGGGTCTGACAGCAAAATAGTTATTGTTCCTAAACTACAGGAAGTGGGGCTTCTCTGCTTAAGGGCGCTGCTATTAGGACCAATATGGCTCCGAAAACCATCCCTCCTCGGGCCCCTCATTCAGGACAACGACCAGCCTGTCCGCCTCAGTTTGATCCTCCCTGAAATGGGGAGGTCGCGCTCAGGGGCTTTTTGGGTCCCTTCTCACCCTATATCTGTGTTCTCAGAAACGTTTCCATATTTCTTTCTATAGCCGCCTTTTATATGACAGGAAGGAGGCCGAGGAGGATCAAAGCTAAAAGTACCAGAAAGGAAAGGAAACTAAAAGGACCTGGCTGCTGCCAAGAAGACTGGGAACACTTGGTGCGTGGCCCCTCCTCCACCAGGGCTCCTGACCTAGAGGTTCAGGAAGTAAGATTCCATTTCCCAGAACGCCTCTCATGACGTCATCCAAGCCTTGGCACTCCCATTGTGGAAGACTACATTTCCCATAATTCTTGGTACCTACACTCCACCAACTTGGCACTATCCTCTCCCCAGGGCATGCTGGGAACTTGTTTAGGACTGTATGTTCCAGGAGTGCTCAGAAGTTTGGCTTTTCAGGGTTTTTTCCTTGGGAGGTGGAAGGGAGGGAGTCAATGCAAAAGTTGCGGCCGGGGCTTCAGCAGAGACGACTTTTGCTCCCTAATTTCTAGGTAACTGAGCCTGGGAGTCCGGGTGGATGGTAGCGGAAGGGAGAAGCCCCCTAACCCTGAATTCGTTCGACCGGAGAGGTGGGTCTGGGGGTGTGTGGGTGTGTAATTGTGTGTGGTGGGGGTAGAGGGATGCCCTTTCTGTCTGTGTCTCTTCATTACATTAAAGGACATAGAAAAGGAAAAAATGCAGAAGTGCCCGCATCAGGCGGGGGCAGCTGTGTCTGGACCAGCTTTGCCCTCCCCCATAGGAGAGAATGGACCCCCACCCTCCTCCCAGAGGTGCAGAGGATGGGGGCGGGGCTGATCCGGGCCCTTCCCCAAAGGCTCCCCAAAGGGGAGAAGCAACCTACATGAGCCTGATTTGAGGAGGGGTGGTGTGGGGTGGAGGTTGCCCGTGCCCACAGGCCATGGAAGGAGCTCTGATCTCTGGCATAGGACAAATGCCAACAAGTTTCACCCCAACCCCTTCCTGATGCTCATCTCCTCCTCCTGAGTCTCCTGCCCCCACCTTTCCCCCCAAACCTCTCCTCAATCCACCTGTGCACCCAAAGCAGTTTCTGAAAGGAATGAAGCCAAAGAGAGCAGCAGAGGGGGTGGGGCGGCTTCGTCCAGTCCAGTCCAAGGTCTTTTCCCAGCCTGAAGCTCCCTGTCCCCTCCTGTGGGGAAGAGTCTCCTCTGAGGCCAGGGCAAGGGCCCGGGGATCCCCTCTAAAACTTCCCCCTCCCTAATTCCCCACAGGTGCATAAGGAGGAAGTCTGCCCACCTTGGGGCTCCCACTCCCTGAAGGACCACAGTCTGAGCCAAGCAGAGATCCTGGAGCCTGAGGGAATGGCTCCTGGGACCCCGAGGTCCCCTTCCCGGGTGAGTGCAGTCCATCCCCAGCCCTGGCCAAGCTCCCTCCAGGCCTCAGGAGCCATCACTGCTTGCTGTCAGTGTGACCTCAAGGGTCACCCACAATCCCCAACTGTGTTCTGGGGGTTTTCTAGGGCCTCAATAGATCCTGCCTGGTTCCAGACAGACAGGCTAAAGCACAGTCATTTATTCATCCACTCTCAAGTGTGGCAAACTCCATCAGAGGGGGAGGGCCCAGGGACAGTCTCTGCTCCTGATCTCCACGTTCTGGGGTTTGGACAGGTCAGTGAGTCCTGCCAGGGAGGCTTTGGAAGAAGTTTGAGGTGAGATCAGGTGAGAGCACAGACAGGCAAATGCATGTTTTTAGTAGAAGAAAAAGGGTGGGAATTCCAGGGGAGGGTAAAAGGTCTGCTTTTCAAGTATTATTAAACTATCAGGAATTTAGAATCCACTTAACATACAGAAACTTTAGGTCTTTCCTTTTCCTATTCAAATAATTTGCTTTCAACCTAACAGGATTCTCTAACCCGTGGCATTCTCAGTATTTTTTATTTATTTGGTTCCTTTATTTATTTATTGTGCACTTTTCAAAAAAATTATTTAGAATATTTTTCCATGTATTCTAATTGCTTCCCTCCCCACTCCTGGAGCTGACAATCAATTCCACTGTATTATTGCTCAAAACCTATTTCCATATTATTCATATTTATAGTAGGGTGATCTTTTAAAACCCAAACCCCCAGATATATACTCATAGAACCAGGTAATGAATCACATGTTTTTCTTCTGAGTTTCTACTTCCATGTTTTTTCTCTGGATGTGCATTGCCTTCTTTCTCAAAAGTCCCTCAGGATTGTCCTGGATCATTACACTACTATTAGTAGCAAAGTAGATTATATGTGATCATCCCTCATTGTTTCAGCTACTGTGTACAATGTTATCCTGGTTCTGCTTATTTCACTCTGAATTAGTTCTTGAAGGTTCCTCTAGTTCATATAGAAATCCTCCAGTTCCTCATTCCTTACTGCACAATAGTATTCCATCACTATCAGATACAATGAATGGTCTGTTCAGCCGTTCCTCTGTTGGTGGACACCCCCTGGTTTTCCAGATTTTTTGTCTGCACAGATAGCACAGATGTAAATATTTTTGTATATATATTTTTCATTACCTCTTTGGGATACAAACCAAATAGTGGTATAGTTGGATCAAAGGGTGTGTAGTCTTTTTTTTTTAATTTTTAGTTTAATAGTTTTATTTTATTTTGTTTTCTTTATTTTCTATTTTCTATTGTATATTCCTTTTATATTTTATATTCCTTTTGTATAATATAAACTTTAATAATCATTTATTTTATGTGAGCTCTTTAAATTTTTATTATTTATGTTATATTTGTTTTAATTTTTTTGAAAATTTTATTTAATTAGCCAATTTAGAAGATTATTCCTTGTTTACAAGTCATATTCTTTCCCACACCTTCCCGTAGCTGACACACAATTCCACTGGACTTTACATGTGTCCTTGATCAGAACCTATTTCCATGTTGTTGATGTTTGCACTAGGTTGATCATTTAGAGTCTACCTTCCCAGTCATAACCCCATTAACCCATGTAATCAAGCAGTTGTTTTTCTTCTGTGTTTCTACTCCCACAGTTGTTCCTCTGAATGTGGATAGTGTTCTTTCTCGTAAATCCCTCAGAGTTGTTCAGGATCACTGCCTTGATGGAGAAGTCCATTACATTCAATTTACCACAGTGTATCAGTCTCTGTAAAATGTTCTTCTGGTTCTGCTCCTCTCGCTCTGCATCAATTTCTGGAGATCATTCCAGTTCACATGGAATACCTCCAGTTCATTGTTCCTTTGAGCACAATAGTATTCCATCACCAAAAGATACTACAGTTTGTTCAGTTATTCCCCAATTAGAGGGCATCCCCTCATTTTCCAATTTTTTGCCACCACAAAGAGTCGCAACTATGAATATTCTTGTACAAGTCTTTTTCCTTATTATCTCTTTGGGGTATAAACCCAGTAGTGCTATGACTGGATCAATGGGCAGACTTGTCTTTTATCATCCTTTGGGCATAGTTCCATCAATTCACAACTCCAACAGCAATACATTAATGTCTCAACTTTGCCACATCCCCTCCAGCATTCATTACTTTTCTCTGCTGTCATGTTAGCCAATCTGCTAGGTGTGAGGTGATACCTCAGACTTGTTTTGATTTGCATCTCTTTGATTATATGAGATTTAGAACACTTTTTCATGTGCTTATTAATAGTTTTGAAATATTTATCTGAAAATTGCCTATTCATGTCCCTTGCCTATTTATGTATTAGAGAATGGCTTGATTTTTTTTTGTACAATTGATTTAGCTCTTTATAAATTTGAGTAACTAGACCCTTGTCAGAGGTTTTTGTTATGAAGATTTTTTCCCCAATTTGTTGTTTCCCTTCTAAGTTTAGTTGCATTGGTTTTGTTTGTACAAAACCTTCTTAATTTAATGTAATCAAAATTTTTTATTTTACATTTTGTGATTTTTTTCTAACACTTTCTTGGTCTTAAAATCTTTCATTTCCCAAAGATCTGACAAGTATACTATTCTGTGTTCACCCAATTTACTTATAGTTTTCTTCTTTATATTCAAGTCATACACCCATTCTGAGTTTATCTTGGTGTAGGGTGTGAGATGTTGATCCAATCCCAATCTCTCCCATACTGGCTTCCAATTTTCCCAGCAGTTTTTTTTCAAATAGTGGGTTTTTGTTCCAAAAGCTGGAATCTTTGGGTTTATCATAGACTGTCTTGCTGAGGTCACTTACCCCAAGTCTATTTCACTGATAATTTATTTTAATTTTAATTTTTAATTTAATTAATTAATTTAGAATATTTTTTCTATGGTTACATGATTTATGTTCTTTCCCCACCCCTTCTTCTTCCACCCTCCTGGAGTCAACAAGCATTTCCACTGGGTTTTACATGTATTGTTGCTCAAAAACCTATTTCCATATTATTAATATTTGCAACAGAGTGATAATTAAAATCAACATCCCCAATCCTATCCCCATCAAACCATGTGATCCGTCACATGTTTTTCTTCTGCATATCTACTTCCACAGTTGTTTCTTTGGATGTGGATAGTGTTCTTTCTCATTAGTCCCTCAGAATTGTCGTGGATCATTGCATTGGTGCTTAGTAGAGAAGTCCTTTATCACAAAATGCATGGCTATGAATATTTTTGTACAAGTATTTTTCCTCAATATCATTCTGGTTTTTCTTAAGAGAAGGTTTTAATTAATATAGAATATTTTTTTCATGGTTACATGATTCAGTTTCTTTCCCCCTTCCCTCCCCCCCCCCCCACTCCCCTGAGCAATTCCACTGGGTTTTTCATGTGTCATTGATCAAGACCTATTTCCATATTTTGCTTTTTGCACTAGGGTGGTCATTTAGAGTCTAATCCCCAATCATGTCCCCATTGACCCATGTGATCAAGCAGTTGTTTTTTCTTCTGTGTTTCTACTCTCACAGTTCTTTCTCTGTATGTAGATAGCATTCTTTCTCATAAGTCCCTCAGAATTGTCCTGGGTTGTTGCATTGCTGCTAGTAGAGAAGTCTATTATATTCGATGGTACCACACTGTATCAGTCTCTGTGTATGTTTTCCTGGGTCTGCTCCTCTCACTCTTCATCAATTCCTGAAGTTCATTCCAGTTCACATGGAATTCCTCCAGTTCTTTATTCCTTTTAGCACAATAGTATTCCATCACCAGCAGATACCACAATTTGTTTAGCCATTCCCCAATCTGAGGGCATCCCCTCATTTTCCATTTTTTTTTTGCATACACAGAGTGCAGCTATGAATATTCTTGTACAAGTCTTTTCCCTTATTATCTCTTTGGGGTACAAACCCAGCAGTCTATGGCTGGATCAAAGGGCATGTAGTCTTTTAAAGCCCTTTGGGCATAATTCCAAATTGACTTCCATAATGATTGGATCAATTCACAACTCCACCTGCAATGCATTAGAATCCCAATTTTGCCACATTCCCTCCAACATCTATTACTTTACTGTCAGATTGGTTACTCTGCTAGGTATGAGATGGTACCGCAGAATTTTTTTGATCTGCATTTCTCTTATTATGAGAAATTTAGAACACTTTAAAAAAAACAACCTGTACCTTCTGTCTTGGAGTTAATACTGTGTATTGGCTCCAAGGCAGAAGAGTGGTAAGGGTTAGGCAATGGGGGTCAAGTGACTTGCCCAGGGTCACACAGCTAGGAAGTGTCTGAGGTCAGATTTGAACCTAGGACCTCCAGTCTCTAGGCCTGGTTCTCAATCCACTGAGCTACCCAGCTGCCCCCTAGAACACTTTTTCATGTGTTTAATTGATAGTTTTAATTTCTTTTCCTTAAAACTGACTATTCCTACCCCTTGACCATTTGTCAGTTGGGAAATGGTTTGATTTCTTGTGCAGTTGACTTATTTCCTTATATATTGGGAAATTAGACTGTTTCAGAGAGTTTTGTTGTAAAAAATTTTTCCCAGGTTGTTGCTTCCCTTCTAATTTTAGTTGCATGGTTTTCTTTGTACAAAACCTTTTTAATTTAATATAATCAAAATGATTCATTTTACATTTCGTAATGTTCTCTATCTCTTGTTAGATCTTAAATTCCTTCCTTTCCTGTAGATTTGTCAGGTATAGTATTCTTCTAATTTACTTATGATTTTGCTCTTCATATTAAATTTTTTATCCATTTTGAATTTATCTTGTTATATAGGGTGTGACATGTTGATCTAACTCTAATTTTTCCCATACTGTTTTCCATTTTTCCCAGCAGTTTGTGTCAAATAGTGAGTTCTTGTCCGAAAAGCTGGACTCTTTGGATTTATGGAACACCGACTTACTGAGGTCATTTACCTCAAGTCTATTCCATTGATCCACCAATCCTTCTTTCTCTTAGCCAATACCACTGCTTCATAGTACACATTAAGATCTGGTACTTGCTAGGCCACCATCCTTCACTTTTTTTAAAATTAGTTTCCATGATATTCTTGATCTTTTGTTCTTCAAGACTAATTTTGTTATAATTTTTCTAATTCTATTAAAAAGTTTCTTGGTAGTTTTATAGGTATGGCACTAAGTAAATTAATTTAGGTATGATTAGTATTTTTATTATATTAGCTTTTCCTACCCATGAGCAATTAATGTTTTTTCACTTGTTTAGAACTAATTTTAATTGTGTGAAAAGTGTTTTGTAGTTGTGCTTATATAATTCTTGTGTTTGTCTTGGCAAATAAATCCCCAAATATTTTATACTGTGTAGAGTGATTTTAAATGGAGTTTCTCTTTCTAACTCTTGCTGTTGAGTTGTTGGAAACATATAGAATTGCTGATGATTTATATGGGTTTATTTTGTACCCTGCAACTTTGCTAAAGTTGTTAATATTTCCACTAGCTTTTTAGATGATTTTCTAGGATTCTTTAAGCATACCATTATATCATCTGCAAAGAGTAATAGTTTAGTTTTCTCATTGCCTACCTTAATTTCTTTCTTCTCTAACTGCTTCACTCCTGATCTTATTGGAAAGCTTCTAAACTTGTCCCCATTGCAGATGATACTTGCTGATGGTTTTAAATATATACTGTATATTATTTTGAGGAAGGGCCCAGTTATTCCTATACTTTCTAGTGTTTTCAATAGGAATGGGTGTTATATTTTGTCAAAGGCTTTTTCTGCTTCTAGTAAGATAATCATGTGATGTCTGTTGGTTTGGTTATTGAGATTATCAATTATGTGGATGATTTTCCTAATATTAAACTATCCTTGTATTTCTGCTATAAGTCCCACCTGGTCATAGTGAAAAATCTTGAGATGACTTACTGTAGTTTCTTTGCTAAAATTTTATTTAGGGTTTATGCATCTATGTTCATTAAGGAAATTGGTCTGTAGTTTTCTTTCTTTGTTTTTGGTCTGGCTGGCTTTGGAATCAGTATCATATTTGTGTTGTCAACATGGAATCTAGAAACCCCAAACTTGTAGCCTAGTAAGATCTGATGAACCCCAAGTTTTAGGACTAACTTGTAAGTTGGAGACCCCAAAGCTCCAACTTGTTCCCTGTTCCCATGAGAATCCGCCCTGAAGGGAATCTCAGGCTAACACTTTCAGACTTAATAATGGACTCTAAGGTAAAAGACAATCCCCTGGCAAATGGGGCCACGCCCAAGCCTAGTACACCTAAGGTCAGTCTCCTAAGCTGAAGGTCTTTGAAAGGAGGGTATGATACAATGGAAAAGGCTTCTGGAGACAAGAAGAGTCACTTGGCTTCTCAGGATTAAATCTAAAAATGGGCATAGGAGAATCAATCCCATATTCACAGGTAGAAGGCACATATAGGATGTTAAGAAACATGCAGTGGTGTTTGGTAACAGATTTGGAACATTGTAAGGATGTGTCAACTAGAAAAAACACAGAACTATTAAATAGTCAAAAATCACTCTTTAATCAAGGAAAAAGGGGTTAGCGCTACTAATGGGACAACAGAGCTGCTTCCCATAACTGCACAGAGTCAAGATGCCCTGGTCACCAGCCCCTGGGAGTGCCACTCAGGATGGACTCCGAGGAACAAAAGAAATTGGGGAACCTATATACCACTCTAGGTGACCTGGGGGCTTTAGGATTAGAGGAACAGTTGATTGACTTTACAATGGTAAGAAAGGAAAATGAGGAGTTCCAGACAGGAATAATAGTGAGGGGCTGATGCCCCACAATGGGGAAAGACTCAGCCCAGTGCTGGGCCACCTTGGTCATGGACCTTGGCCTAGGGGGAAGAAACCATTGGGACAAAAGGGATGTTCAATATTGGATGGGATTAGCTGTTCCCACCCAAACTACCAGGAAGTTCACTGTCTGGTGAAGAGGGACCTTCCCTCAGGGGGAAACTCTCCTGGGACAAGGTCACAACCTGGGGTTTCTACACTCAAACTAAATAAACTGGGGATCTCTAGATTTCCATGTTGACAGATGATATTAGAAAATAAGTATTGTTTTATTAGTTTGGAGATAAGAAGTAAAGTGACTGCTTGAGAAAAGAACTGGAGTTTGAAGCAGAGCTGAGAGAGTGTGTTGACAGTTGTAACTGTTTTTATGTGTCAATTACTCTCTCTGGCAGTTGACAGAGACACACTCAGAGACTCTCAGGTCTGGAGGAGGTAATATCTTTGCCTCTCTCTCTGTCTGAGGGAAATATCTGAAGGAGCTCAGTGTTTTCCTTTCCCAACTTGGGAAACACTATTGACTATCTATTGAGGTTTTTATAGATGGTTTAACTCTGAGAGGACCAAAGAAAAACCTGGTCTTTGGTTGACTTAACAGACTCATTGTCCTTGATTCTTGTTGAGACCCTGCCAGCTTTTTTTTGCCTTTTTTGCTTTTTTATAATTTGCAGCCAACATTAAGAATTATAAGAATAATAGCTGTAGTTTTTATTTAGATAATATAAAGTTGGTTTAGTCAGATCAGGGAGGAGTAGTGTAGCCTGTAAAACACAGGAGAAGTGGTTCCTTGCAGAACCAGTGAATTTATTTGGGTGGATTTAGAATCCCTTAGAATTAGAAATCTTTTTTATCCTTATATATTTCAATAAATATTTTATTTTTATAGGTCTCTTTAGCATCCTTGTGCCTGGCCCCAAAGGGAAGTTCACATTTGGGCTTCACTTCATCACTCAAAAGTATCTGAACAGTTTTGAACTTGTATAAATATACTTTAAACCCTTACCTTTCGTCTTGGAATCAATACTGTGTATTGGCTCCAAGGCAAAAGAGTGTTAAGGCCTAATAAGTGGTAGGGTAATGGGGATTAAGTGACTTGCCCAAGATCACACAGCTGGGAAATGTCTGAGGCCAGATTTGAACCTAGGACCTCCTGTCTCTAGGCCTGGTTCTCAATCCACTGAGCCACCCAGCTGCCCCCAGTTTTGAACCTATATTGAACAGTTTTTCCATCTAAATATTTCATTTTTATAACTTGCCAATTTATTTTTACAACACTGATACAAAGTTCTAAGTTCAGTACAAGGTTCAGGTAAGAAAATGTATTTAATCCTCCAGAAGCATCACACATTTAGGTTAGGTTAGGTTAGGTAACCGTTCTGGGCCATAGTGCTTTGGGGAGCTTCTAGTTGGCATAAATCTTGAAAGGCTCAAACAATACTTGAAGATGCCAGGGTTGTTTTTGTATGATCTCATCAGGCCAGCTGGACACTCACCATTCATTCCCAGGGAAGCCAGCTCCTTCTGCAGGGCTTTCAGATTCCCTACATAACTACATAGGCCTAAAGCTTTTATTCTTCCAACAGAAGACTTCAATAGTATTCATTACTACAATGTTCTAACACACCAAACTACATCCTTTCCAATCCAATGACCCATATTCTACTATTATAATTGATATCCTGTACACGCTTACTGGAATAACTGGGTCTGTCTCTTAAAAATTATAATTGTAGTTACTTATCTGAAGGATTATATTTGATCACTTATTCCATGATCAATAATATAAAGGGAATGAAACAATTTTCCTTTGAATTTGTATCAGATAGAATGCAGCAAATCAAATGAAAAAGATAGATTAATAAACCCTTCTTGCAGAAGATGAGATTTTATTTTTATTCTTTTATTTAAACTTTATTTTATTTCAATAACAAATTTACACATAAGTTTGACAAATTTATGATTCATGTTGTGTCCCTCCCTTCTTACCCTCCCACTCCCCTCCTGGAATTGACAAAGGAAATGAGATTTTTGTTCAGTCCTAAAGGAATCCAGTGAACTCAGAGGGCAGAGATTAAAGGGGACAGCAGTGAAGACTGGAGGAAGAGGCAGAGGAGGCAGGGAAAATGCAAGGTTAGGAGATGGAGAATCTTCTGTGAGGGAGAGAGCCCTCTGAAAGAGCCCAGTGTCACTGGATACTTAGAGTGTGGGAGGGAATAAGGGAAGAACGAAGGAATGTAAGGGGGGAGCTCTTAGGGTGACCAGCTTTGTAGGTGGCTGCCCAGGTGGAAATCAAGCCCTGGGGTGGTGCAGATGCCTGGGAGGATGCTAGGGTGAAGAAGGTTCATTCTGTTGGCAGTGGCATTCCAGATAATAGAGGGCAGAGCTTGTGGTGGAGAGCCAGGCAGGGTCCTGAAGTCCTGACTTTGGGTGCCATTGGAAGACAGCTATAATCACAGGACTTCAGAGGTGGGGTAGTGGGGACTACTAGGACCCACCCAATGTAGACAATTTCAAAACAAGAAGCTGTCTGCTCTCCTTGGAACTGAAGTCTCTGCATTCTTCCCTTTGAATCCCTATTTCTCTGCTTTCCTTTGGGGCTGAGATCTTTCTGACTTCTGGTTCTAGGTATGTCTGAATGAGAGTCTTTTGCTGCCCCTGCTAGTGGCAGTGGTTGCCCTTTCCCTGGGCCTCATCTTTCTTGTCTGAACTCTGAATGCCCTTCAGATAGGTCAGGAGCAATTCTCCCTTCCAGCCCTGGCTCCAGGGGCTCTTCTTTGCCCCTGCTATTGTTGTGGGAGAGAACTTTATTGTGTGAGAGGGAATGCTGGTTCTGGTCCAAAGAATTGCAGCTCAGAGTCATTCCTCTCAAGACATAAAAGTGTCTACATAGTGTAGCCATAGGGTTGGAAAAAACCCCATAGGGTCGGAAAAAACCATTGCAGGGGAGTGGAGTAGCCCTCAGATGGGTGCAGAGGATAGTGGAATGGCCCCTATAGGGTTTCAGGTGGGGAATTGTGTCCTCCCATGCTTGGAAACTCTCAGCCTTTCCTTACACTAGTCCTCCCCTGAGTGTGTGAGGGGCATTCCAGACTGAAAAGTAGGGAATGAGTTAAGAAGGGGTGAAATGGAAGAGCATCCAATACCAGGTGCAGCCTGGGTTTTCTCTGGAACAATATGGGAAAGTAGAAGAGTTCTGCCAAGTAGCCTGTTACTGTTACATCTGGCCAGTTACATCTGGTCAGTTATTCCTCAGTCTGCCTCTTCTTCTCTTGACCTTTGTTCCCCAGGTTTCCATAGTTGCAGGGCTAGGTTTAGATTCTTTGTTTTTCATAAATAAACTTTTTGAAAATTAATGTTGAATTGTGATTTTTTTATTGAATAAATTTCCCTTTAGCCTGGCCAAGATTAAAACTCCAGATTTGCTTTCTCTTTCCCCCCAGGTTATACAACTAGGAGAAGTTTCCCGTTTATTGTTATGATAAATGGATTAAGGGGCAGACTGGCAAGCCATGGTGAACTTTGATTCATTTTGAGAGTGTGCTGGGCCAGCCAAAGGCTGGGGAAAGCTTGGACTGACTCCTTCCTTGTACAGACAAGGACCTCCTTTTCTTGTGAAGAAGTATTAAGGACGGAGTTGAAGTTGCCTAAGTCTCTCTCCTCAGTGGTTATTTATGAACCTGAGACCTCAGAGGATGTCCAGGGGAGGGGACTCAATGGTGAGGTCACCAGGGAGACGTATACTTGTGTGTGTGTGTGTGTGTGTGTGTGTGTGTGTGTGTGTGTGTGTGTGTCTAGTGTGAGAGAGACAGCGATAAAGAGAAGACACCAGTGCTAGAGGAGAGAATTATCTTTTTCTTTCTTTTATATTGCCGAGAGGTTCTACTGACCATATTAAATGACCAGTCAATTAATAAATTAATTTAAAATGAAATTTTGCCTCCTAAGAATTACAGTTTTGTTGCGGTGGAGAACCTGTCCACAATGGTTTGGAGATATTTTCTTTGTGGGCCATGAGAGCACAGTCATCTGCAAAGAGAGCTTCCAGGATGAGTCTCTCTGTTGTCTTTGTTTTTGCAGTCAGGTGGCGAAGGTTGAATAGTGAGCCATCCAGTCAGTATTTGATGTAGACACCCAGGTCTAGATCCATCACAGCATGTTGTAGTACTTGGGTGAAGAATAGGTTGAATAGTACCGGAGCGAGGACACAGCCTTGTTTCACGCCATTGGAGATGTTGAAGCTATTGGAAGTCTCTCCACCAGATAGGACTTCCCCTGTCATGTCAACATGAAAGAGCTGGATCAGTTTGATGAATTTTGCTCAGAGAGGAGTAATATCTCTGGTATGGAGGGTTTGTCATGCCCTCCTAGGGCAGCTCTCCAACCTCTGACCCCCACCTGCCACCCAGCTCTCACCTGTGGCTCCTAGTAGCTGCTAGCATGCGGCAGCGGCCATACCCCAGGCAAAGGCTTTGACAGGCTGGCTAAACCTTGTGAGGGTAGCCATCGGGTCGTCGACCCCTGGTGAACCAGGGCTTTGCTCACCCAGCATGTGAAGACTGCTTCGGCCAAACAGACGGAAGAAACCAATAAGAAGGTTCAATGGCTGAGAGGGCGATGCAGCAAAGCACTGTGGAGTGCTTAGGGCGTGTTGGAGCACAAAAGACAACACAGCCATCCAATGCAGCTGAGGAAGTCTCCAGGTGTAAAGACTTTTCGTGCCACTGGACCATGGTTTCCAATGCCGAGAGAGTGGGACTGTCTCTGTGCATCGACTCTTCCACTTAAATCTACTTCACGCACAAGTGTCTTTGTACACACTCATCTATCCTAACCCCGTACACCATAGATGAAAACGCACAAAGACAATCGTCGTCCTCGGTTACCAAGAGACTACTACTATACTATCTTGAGGCTGAGATTCAGAGACCGATACTGAGTTGTTAGGCTCTGGATTATTAGGATAGGAAATTCTTCACCTCTCTTCTATATTTCTCTCTTATTTGCTTTTTCTTACTAATAAATCTAGCTATGAGTAGTCTTGCGACTTAAGGGTTAATTACAATTTTGGCAACCACCCATTCTAACCATTACAATATGCAGTCCTTGCTACCTTCTGTGGAGGAGAGACATTACAAGGCATGCAGCAAGAGGAGAAGCTGGAGTTTGATCAGCTGTCAAATAAAGGAAGATTCCATTTTGAATGTTACTGGGAAAAGCAGTTTGGAGCCAAACCAACAGTGACTGGTTTTGGAGGTCTTTGGGGGCTGATGGTAGTGACTGAAGGAAGGAGCAGGGTTTATCCCTGGGACTTGGTATAATCAAGTTGGAGGAAGCCTGGTTGATTTGAAAGCAGAAGGACAATAGTCCATATATCTCTCTCTGACTGACTCTGTTTCATGCTAGTGACTGAATTGCCATTTCTCTCAATATCCTCCAACCTAACACTTATTGTAGATAATAGGGAAATCCAACCCTTCTTACCTTATCTTCTATCTTTCGTATTTTCCCCAATAAACCCTTACTTGAGATAAAGAGGAGAAAAGAATATTTCCTCTGAAATATCATAGCTCACCTGAGTGATGTAGAAGGAGGCTGAATTAGAATGGGGAAGGGGAAACTGAAGGGAAGAAGAGGGGAGGAAGGGAGATTGGAAGAGAAGAGGAAGGGAGGTATAGAGGGGAGGAAGGTAGGCAAAAGAAGATAACTACCTGATCCATTAGTTATCTAGTATCCATCAAATATACCCTCCAAATATCATCTGTTCCACTTCTCACAAACTGAAAAAATGTTCTTACTAGATGAATTCTGACAGTTGTGATAAGGAGGGATTTCAGATCACCTTCTCTCTTCTCCACATAATCTACCTTCCTCAGAGAGCACTTAACCTCTAATTCCATAGGGAAAAGGATTTCAGAGGGATACACCTCCAGGTTTTACTATTCTAACATGATTCTCATGTCAGACACAAAATGCCTTTAGGATTCCGTTGGACTCTGAATGACTGGTCTCCAGAGCTGGTTCTGACACTCTTCAAGATGAAGAGTTTGGGGTAAATTCCTTGTAGGCTTTAGTTTTCTCTAGTTTGTTGATGAGGGCAGGACTGGATGAATTCTGAAGATTCAGCTCTAAATCTTGTGACTTTTGCTGGTTTAGGGGTCGATAACATTCAAGGATGTGGCTGTGGACTTCACCCAGGAGGAGTGGTGCCTGTTGGACCCTTCTCAGAAAGAGCTGTACAGGGAGGTGATGCTGGAGAATGTGCAGAATCTACTCTCTGTGGGTAAGAATTATTTCCTTTGTTAACTCTGAATCTGCTATTAAGGGAATGCCTTCATTCCATGCCAAAGGGGCAGGATTTTAAGCCTTTGTCAGTGATTAAAAAAGCAAAAGTGCTGATCTCTGCACAGGGTTCTCCTCCTGGCTGGTTTTAATAATTAAAAAAAAAAAAATCTTTGAATTCTGTGATGGGAAGCTGGGACTTTCCTTGCTTGCTCCTGAAATTGTCTCTTTTTTATTTTAGGTAGCTTCAGGTGAAAACTTAAAACAGTTTTACATCCTGAAACTAATCACAAAAGTCATCTAGTCAACCTTCTAATTGGACCTAAATTTTGTGTGCAAATTCTCTGTTACTACCATTACAGGTTTTCCTTACCAATGACCATTAAAGAGGACACTCTACCTGCCAAGTCAGCCCCTCCCCATTTGGTATGAGTCTGTTGTTTAGAAAGGATTTCTTGTTAAGAAGTATTCATGGAGGAGGCAGTGCCAGGAAGGCAGCATAGCAGAAACAAGAGCTAGAACCACCCTCAGATTTCAAATGAGCCTTAAAAGAGTTCTTCTAGAATTCTAGAATCACAAAATGAACAATGGTCAGAGTAAGGTGAGGCTCCTGAGAAAAAAAACTTGAAAGGTAGTCAGAAAGGGTCTATTTCTGGGGACAAAGAGGAATTAGAAGTAAAACTGGGCTAAGGGGAGTGCAGAAAATCCATCCCCTACATACTGCTGCGCATCCCATGGATCTGATTAAAAGACGTAGGGTTGATAATTACATCTTCATAAAATAGGTAATATAGACAATGAGACTATATTGGCTCTTAACATGTCCACCAACTGGTAAAGCCTCCAGATTTTTTAAGTAGAAACTAAAGGACAATAAGGAGGAAATTACTAATAAATCAACAAGGAATAAAGGAAATGTATGAAATTTTAGAAAAGTTACATTTAATAGATATCTGGATAAAATGGAATAAAATGGAAAAGGAATATATCTTTTCAGGTGCATATGGAAATATGCAAAAAACTATGTACCAGGGTACAAAACCTTCACAATGAAATGAAAAAAACAGAAGTAATAACTTTAGCCTTTTCATATCATAATGCAATAAAAGTATTGTCAATAAGAATTAATGGAAAGAAAAATGTTAAATTCATTGGAAACTGAATAATCTAATTGGGCAAAAGGAATGGGTCAACGAACAAATGATGGAAACAATCAAGGATGTCATGAAATGAATGACAGGAGACAACATTTTAGAAGTTGTGGGATATAACCAAAGCAGTAATTGGGGGGGAAATTTTATATCTAGGAATACTCATGTCAATAAAAGAAGGGAAAAATGAAAAAGAACAAATAAAAAAATCCCCACATAAAGACTAAATTGGAAATCCAAAAAATCAAAGGAGAAATGAATAAAATTGAACATAAAAGAACATCTTTCACAGTTGATCATCATACAGTATTGCTGTTACTGTGTATAGTGTTCTTCTGGTTCTGCTTACTTCACTTGTATCAGTTAATATGTATTGCTTTCCAGGTTTTTCATTTTTTTTTAATTTAAATTTTCTTTTTTAATTTCTTTGCATAGTTATGTGATTCATGTTGTCTCCGTCCCCTCTTCCCTCCCCATGCTGACGTTGACAAGCAATTGCATTGGGTTATAACTTGATTATCACTCAAAACTTATTTTTCTATTATTCACTTTTGTAAAAGAGCAGTCTTTTGAAATCAAAACCCATATAAAGCAGTGATAAATCATGTCTTATTCTGGATTTCTATTCCCACAGTTCTTTTTCTAGATGTAGATAGCATCACTTGTCATCAGTCCCTTGGAATGTCCTGAATCATTGCATTTCTTTTAGTATCAATTCAGTTTCTGTGTACAGTGTTTTCCTCTTTCTGCTTATTTCACTCTTCATCAGTTCATGTTTGTCTTTCAAGTTCTTATAGATATCAATCTATTCATTATTCCTTATTGCATAGTAGTATTCCATTACCATCATATGCCATAATTTGTTCAGACACTCCTCAATTGAGAGACACCTCCTCATTTTCCAATTCTTTGCTACGAGAAAAAGCGCAGGTATAAATTTTTTTGTATAAACAGACCTTTTCCCTTTTTTTTTTAATCACTTAGGGATACAAATCTATTAGTGGTATAACTGTATGAAAGGACATGCATTATTTTAAAGCCCTTTGGGCATAGTTCCAAATTGCCTTCCAGAATGGATGGATCCATTCCCTACTGTGCCAGCAATATATTAGTGTCCCAACTTTGCCATATCCTCTTCAACATTTATTACTTTCATTTACTGTCATATTGGTCACTCTGCTACCTGTGAGGTGGTACCTCAGATTTGTTTTGATTTATATTTCTATATTCAGGAGGAATTTAGAACATTTTTCATGTGATTATTGATGGTTTTAATTTCTTCATCTCAAAACTGCCAATTCCTATCCCTTGACCATTTGTTAATTGGGGAATGGTTAGGTTATTTTTATAAATTTGACCTTGTTCTTTGTATATTTGAGAAATTAGTTCTTTGTCAGAGAAATTTGTCATAATTTTTTTTCCCACAGTTTCTTGCTTCCCTTCTAATTTGGATTACATTTGTTTTGTTTTCGGGAAATAAATCCACCTCACAGGTGTAAGCAATTTGAATAAAGTCAGAAAGTCAAAATTTCCAAGTCAAGGTAGTAAGTTAGATTTTACTGGAAGAGGACCAAGTCTTCCATGAAAACCAGACTTCTGCATTACATTGTTAACCCCGCTGCAAGAGATCAGTCACAATAGCTGAGGCTAGTTTAAATACACTTACAATAACAAATAGAATAGTTCCATACAAGGTGCATGAGTTTATCATGAGACAGAACATCATTTAGACTTTCTTAGGAAAACATTTACCCAACAACAGAGTTGATTGGTTAGTTGATTTAGGAAACCCCGTTTTTGTCCAAAGGTTAAATCAAAAGGCAATACCCTTATTTAGAAAAATAATAATGACTATTACCTAAGACACATATGATCTGGGGGGAGAAGGATGTTACTTGTGGTTAATTCCAAAAAGGGAAGGGTGAAGGCATTTCAACCATATCTGGACATGAAACTGAGAGGGTCAGCATCTTAAGACTAAGAGAAGTGCTTACTCTGAAACTAACCAGGAAGGGGCTGAAAATCCCCTGGAAAGCCGTTTTATACTATAGATTAGAAATCCTTATAAAAATCATGGATTCTGCTAATTGTCATTAGGATTATGATGGGATTATGCTAATCTAAACCTATCACCATCACTAAAATCCAATCAAGTATAAGTGGGTATTGTAAAAATTAAATTAGTATCTAATAATAAAAATATTACATTTTATGAGGTTTATTAAGGATTATTAGAAATCAAGGATACAAAGTAATAAACCACGTGCCCAGGGCGGATTATCCCATTTGAAGCTTACTTGCTACATCATTGCAATGGCAGAGCAGAGCAAGAGCGAGAGCGAGGTAGCCATTACTGCCAGTTAAATACTACTTGTGATCTCACCCAGGTGGAGACTCAGGTGAGATTATAGGGAATTCTGGGAAATACCAAGGACTTGTGGGGATTGAAGCCTAGGGTTCAAATCTCCATTTTTACATGCCTCGCTGAGGCCCGAGGAAGACTAGTCTCTCTGAAGGGTCTTGTAAACATACCAACTTTGAAATTATAATAATTTTAGGATAAGAGGAAAAGAGAACAAAACTAATAATTGCTAGGCGCATTGACAAAAAGCCAGTTAGGGGGAAGTCCCCTTTGGCATAAGAGTATACATACAAAACAAATGCATTCAAATCCCACACAGTTCAAATCACCACATCCCAAAATTCACTCTGGATCTTCTGGTGCAGTGTGTGGTCTTTGGAGGCATCTTCATGGTGTCTTCTCCAAACAGTTCACTTTCTGGATTCGGAGAGGTATCATGTTTCTTAACCTAAAATTACTCTCAGAAGGAATTTAGACTTTGCAATTTAAAATAATAATAATCATCATACATACCCCCCCTGCAGAGGGTGATTGAATACCACAGGGATCAGTTAGGGATGCATGGCTGTGTTATGAGGTGTATGAATCAATTGGCAAGAGAAATAAAAAAATATTTTTTAAATCCCAAATAGAAAAAGATAATTTCTGGATGAAATATAGACTATCAAAGTCTTATGTGTAAAAATTCCAAGTAAAGGAAACATAAATCTATAACAACAGGTCTTTGAATCAGGGACCAATTAAAATGATTTAAGCATTTAAGCATTTACCCAATCAGTAGCCAGGACTACAGAAAGTTGCCACATGATGAAAGACAGAAAAGGGACTTGATTTTTATTTTGATAGGGAAGTGTCATTCCCTGGTCTGATTTTACCTTCATTCTCAGGTATAGAGGGAGCCAGGATGATAGCCAAACATCGGTACTTGTCTATAAGTATTTTCACAAAGAGTGTGGATACAAGGATGGCCTACATCTTAATGTATGTCAAGTGTTGCAACCTTGAGTCTCACGCTAGGTTCAAGTCCTTAGTATTGGCTTAGAAGTACATCATTTCTACCTGGATTGGTGGTTTCTCCTCCTCTTCCTCCTCCTCCTCCTCCTTCTCCTCCTCCTCCTCCTCCTCCTCCTCCTCCCCCCCTCCCCCCCCTTCTTTTGGCATTATTCAGGTTAAATCTGTGCTCCTTTGGCACTATGCAATGACTGTTTTTGTATTCTCTTGTCCTGGAATCAGACAGAATCATTAACTAAAGTCCCATAATATTTTTTTAAACAATCAGTGGCATCATTTTTACATGTCTCAAGCTTTTTGGGTATGTATTGACATTATAGCAAATATATTTTAAACCTATATTACTGCTAAATCAAAAAAGTTAAAGAAAATCAATACTGGTGATATGTGCTTCAAATATAAAAAGGAGAGAAAAAATAAAAAACTGAAGTGGTTTATTGCACATGCAAGCAAAAACAATAATAAAAGTTATAAAATTCTAAAATATAGCTTATAATCATTGACACACTGTGTTAGCTAAGAAAATATAGAATACAAAGGGTTCTCACCAAAAATGAGATCCATTTCCTCTTCATGATCCACTGTGAGTACAAGCAATGAATCTTACAAAGTAACAGTTTTTTATAAAGAACAGTAGTACATGTAATGCACATTCAAAAAGGTATCAATATCCCCAAAATTCTCAATAGCTCAATTAATTACAATAGCAAACAGACCTACTATCATATTTTACATGAGTCTACTGTATGACATTTAAGGAAATGGATATTTGTCATAAGTTTTACAGATGTAGCACATCTTTCAACCTTGGCAAATACATTTTTAAAACTCAGCAAAACTTATTTGTGTCTAGAACATCATCAAGAAATCTAGAGATAATTCTGGTGAAAAGGTAAAGTGAGCTGAAGAGTTATAAATGAGAGATGCTCCTCTTTTGGGAGTCATCTAGGGGTACCATGCCCTGGGATTAACTTCCAGGCTCCTTTGGTATGAGACTGTGATGTCCAATCCATTCACATTTTTACAAATGTGGGAGGTGGGGATTAAAATTGTACTTCACTTCAGCTACTAAACGGGACCTTACCTCCTGTTAGAGGCAGGCAAAATGATCAGAGTTGTTGAAAAAAAATCTAAAAATCATGTCTAAAGATCCCTTAAAATCAATTTGAGATATTTAGCTCATTAAATTTTACAAAGATTGTTATACAGTTTTAATCAGTTTTTATAAAGTTCATCCATCCTCTATGTGACAATTTACAAAGTCAAAATAGAAAAGGCTGTTTTTATATATGGGTTTATTCAATAATATTTGTTCAGCATAGTTATAGGGGAAAAGGAACAGAATATAACAGTAGTTAAAACCCAGTACATTAAAATGATTCATTGTAACAGAATAGTATTGAATACATTAATATATGAACTTAAAACCAACAAAATTAAATCTTAAAACAATCAGCAAAATGCAATAAAATACAGATTTTTATAAAACATTAGAGTCTGAAAAGCCTTAAAAATATAACCTCCAGCCTCTTTAAAGTTTGTTTTTGTTTTGTTTTATCTATTGAGATGCCTTTTGTCAGAACTGACAAATATCCGACAGCAAGGGTGAATGTGGGTTGTAGGAATCTCAAATTGGGCAGACGTAAATGGCAAAGAGTTGCAGGGAGATGAATTTCTCTCCTGAATCTCAGGTGAGATAAATAAAAGTATCAGTGCACTCAAAAAATATCCTTTGAAATAGGAAATGCACTCTCTCTCATAGAATACACCATTCTTATAACTTCCTGTTTGGAAAAGTCTCTTTCTTCTCCTTGTTCCACCCCCCTGAGGTCCCCTGCCACGTGAAGGCTAATTGTTGCCTAAGGAAAGGACACCCCAGTTTTTACCAGTTGGTTTGTGATTCCTGAAGACACAGAAGCAGCTACCAGCAGCCTGGGTCCTGGGTCCTGGGGCGATCTAGCTCGGGGGCTGGAGATCAGTTGGGGCCCGGGCCAGGGTTGGGACTGGGGTGGGAGATCGATCTGGGTCAAGCAGGTCGAGTGGATGACTGCAGGCAGGAGCGGATGGCTGGAGCACAGAAGCAGGCAGCAGGAGCAAGCTGAATCAGAAGGTTTCCTGAAAAGCCTTGGCAGGAGAAACATGGCTTAAAAAAAATTATCTAGGCTGTCTTAAAAAAAAAAATTGAGAAGTTCTCGTCTGCCTTATGGTTGCCATTAACTGTACAAATTAAATTAGTATCTAGTAATAAAAATGTTATATTTTATGAGGTTTATTAAGGATTATTAGAAATCAAGGATACAAAATAATAAACCACGTGCCCAGGGCTGATTAGCCCATTCAAAACTTACTTACTACATCATTGCAATGGCTGAGCAGAGCAAGAGCGAGGTAGGCGTTACTACCAGTTAAATACTATTTGTGATCTTGCCCAGGTGAAGACTCAGGTGAGATTATAGGGAATTCTGGGAAATACCAAGGACTTCTGGGGATTAAAGTATAGGGTTCAAATCTCCATTTTTACAGTATAAGGGGTCTATCTCCTTGACAGCTTATACAAAACCTTTTTAATTTAATATAGTCAAAATGATTCATTTTTACATCTTGTAATGTTCTCTGTCTCTTGTTTTGTCTTTACTACTTCCCTTCTCCATAGATCTGACAGGGTTACTACTTCTCATTCACCTAATTTATTTACTTATAATATTATTCTTTATGTTAAAGTTATATACCCATTGTGAATTTATGTTGGTATAAGGTGTGAGAAATGGGTCTAAACCTAATTTTTGCCATGCTGCTTTCTAATTCTCCCAGCAATTTTTGTCCAATATTGAGTTCTTTTCCCAAAAGCTGTGATCTTGGGGTTTATGGAACACTAGATTGCTGAGATCATTTACCTGAAGGATAGCCCATTGATCCACCCTTCTGTCTCTGAGCTAATGCCATAGTGTTTTGTTGATCACTGCTTGATAGTACAGTTTAAGATGTGGTACTTCTAGGTCGCCATCCTTCACATTGCTTTTCATTGTTCTTGATATTCTTGATCTTTTGTTTTTTCAGATCAATTTTGTAATTTTTTCCCCCAATTTTATAAAATATTTTTTGGTATTTTGTTACATATGACACTGAAGAAGTAAATTAATTTAGGTAGTATTGACATTTTTATATTAGCTCATCCTACCCATGAGCAATGAATGTTTACCAATTGTTTAGATCTACTTTTATTTTTATGAAAAATGTTTTGTAGTTGTGTTCATATAATTCCTGTGCTTCTCTTGGCAGATAGATTGCCAAATATTTTATATCACCTAGAGTTGACCATATAAAATACTTTGAAATTAAAAGTGCTTGGAAAACTAGAAAAGAGTATGGCAAAAATTAGGCATAGACCAATAGCTCATACCCTATATCAAGATATGGTCAAAATGGGGATATGATTTGGACATAAAGGGTGATATTATAAGTAAATTAAGGGAACATAGAATTGTTTACCTGGAAGATCTAGGGAGAAAGGAAGAATTTATCACCAAACATTATAGGATGTAAAATGAATAATTTTGACTGTATCAAGTTTAAACTATTTTGAGCAAATGAAACCAGTGTAAGAAAGATCAGAAGAGAAACAAAAAACTGGGAAACTCTGTTTTATACCAGATTTCTCTGATGTCATTTTTGAAACATACAAAAATATAGGTCAGTTTTATCCAAGTCATTCCCCAATTGACAAATGGTCATAGGTTATGAATAAGCATTTTTCCAATGAAGAAATTAAAGCTCTTGATTAGAGAACTAAATTAAAAGAACTCTGAAGTATCACCTCATTCCTAACGGATTGACCAATATGACAGTAAAGAAAAGTGACAAATGTTAGAGGGGATGTGGCAAAATTGGGCACTTAATACCTTGCTGTTGGATTTGAGAACTGACCCATCCTTTCTGGAGAGCAACTTGTAATGACTCCCAAAGGGCTACAAAACAGTGCATATCTTTTGATCCAGTAATACCACAACTAGGTCTGTGCCCCAAAATGATCGGAAAAAAAAGGGAAAGGATCTACTTGTAGGAAAATTTGTAACTGCTCTGTTGTTAGTAGCAAAGAATTGGAAATTGAAGGGATGTCTATCAGTTGTCAAATGGCTGAGCAAATTGTGGTATAAGAGGATGATGGAATACTTAATATTATCCCATAATTAATGATGAACAGGATTTCAGAAAGATCTAGGAAGACCCCCATGAACTGATGCAAAGTGAAATAAGCAGAACCATGAGAACATTATATACTATAACAATAATGTTAAGGAAGGTTCAACTGTGATAGCTTTGGCTACTCTCAGCAATACAATGATCCAGTACAATTCTGAGGGACTTATGACAAAGAATGCCTTCGGAGAAAGAGCTGTTGGAATTAGAATGCAGATGAAAGCATAGAATTTTTCACTTATTTATTTGGGTTTTTGTTTTGAGGATGTGGTTTTATATGATTATTCATTTCTTTCTTTTTTTTTTGTCAATAAAAGCTCTGTTACAATGGCTTTTTTACATTTTAGAATATTTTTCCATAGCCACATGACTCATGATCCTCCCCCATTCGAAAGCTGACAAACAGTTCCACTGAATTATACATGTATCATTGTTCAAAACCTATTTCTATGTTATTCATATTTGCAGTAGAATGATCCTTTAACATCAAAACCCTAATCACATCCCTATTGCACTATGTGATTGAGTATATTTTTTCCTAATGCATTTCAGGTTCCACAATTCTTTGTCTGTATATGGATACTTTCTTTCTCATAAGTTCCTCCAGATTGTCCTTGTCATTGCATTGCTGCTGGTAGTGAAGCTGATCATATTTGATTGTTCCACTGTGTATCAGTCTCTGTCTACAATGTTCTGCTGCTTATGGTGCATTTTAAAGATGGATATTTAGTATGTCTGCCCTGAATGGCATAATATCTTTGCATCTGTAGGGAAAAGAAGAGATCTTATATTCCACTTTGAAAATTACTGCATGAGAGTTAAAAAGAGTGAAGTTGTTTCTCAGCTTAGCTTATAAAATTTACCAAGAATATGATAGTATATCCAAAATGATGGGAACGAAATATCTGGAAGGTTAGGTGAGATTGACAAAATTATAAGATTAATCAATGAGTGATTTTTAAAGGAAAGACACAATGGGCAATTGATAAAAGATTGTTCAATACTGTCAACAAAGAATGCTTAGGCCCAAGGTTTGAATTGTAGTCTACTTGCAGGCAAGTGGGTGAGGTCACTTCTCTATTCCTTACTTATGATATGAGTTGTGAATTATGATGAGAATCTTGGTCCTGTCTGTCACAGATCCGTTGTGAGGTTCCATTATTATTATAAGTGAAAGTATTTCTAAAATGTTCCATCTTGCAATTATGACCAAATGGTATAATGCAAAAACTGGTTCTGATTTTTGAAAATTTTTTTGACCTTAGGAAATAGAATAAAAATCTGTCTACTTATTGCCATCAGAAGAAAGAGGAAATAATATACTCATTGTGTGTGTGTGTGTTTCTGTCATTATTTGTTTTCTTCAGAGGCAGAGACTAATTTTGAAGTTAAGGAGATGATTACAAAACTAAGCCGGAGGACAAAACTGAGCCTGAGGAAATGCTTTCCTGAAGAAGTACGACTTACTGAGTTACCTAAGAAAACTCCTGAATTGCCCCTGTATCAAGGAAATCTAAGGGGAATTTCCTTCGACTTGAGTTTAGACCTCATTAGACATCCAAAATGTAAAAGTGTAGAGAAGATTTCTGTGAGTAATAAAAGTGGGAGAACTTTCAAGCAGAACTCCAAACTTGATTCATATCAAATAATCCACTCTGGAGAGAAACCTAATGAATATAAACACTGTGGAAAGGCTTTCACACATAAAGATATTCTTGCTGTACATCAGAGAATCCGAACTGTAGAGAAACCTTATGAATGTAAACAATGTGGAAAACATTTCACACAAAGGAGTAATCTTGCTAGACATCAGAAAATCCACACTGGAGAGAAACCTTATGAATGTAAACAATGTGGAAAGGCTTTCAAACAGAGGAGCCATCTTGCTGAGCATCAGAGAATCCATACTGGAGTGAAACCTTATAAATGTAAACAATGTAGAAAGTGTTTCAGAAAGAGGGGCAATCTTGTTATGCATCAGAAAATCCACACTGGAGAGAAACCTTATGAATGTACACTGTGTGGAAAGGCTTTCACATGCAAGGGTGATCTTGGTAAGCATCAGAGAATCCACACTGGAGAGAAACCTTATGAATGTAAACAGTGTGGAAAAGCTTTCAACCGGAGGGGCCATCTTGTTGCACATCAGAGAATTCACACTGGAGACAAACCTTATGAATGTACACAATGTGGAAAGACTTTCAAACGAAGGAGCCATCTTGCTGGGCATCAGAAAATCCACACTAGAGTGAAATCTTATCAATGTAAACAATGTGGAAAGGCTTTCACAGAGAGGAGCACTCTTGTTAGGCATCAGAGAATCCACACTGGAGAGGAACCCTATGAATGTAAAGAATGTGGAAAGAGTTTCATAGGGAGGCACTCTCTTGCTATACATCAGAGAATCCACACTGGAGAGAAATTTTATGAAGGTAATAAATCCAGATAGCCTTTGTCTTAATATTCCATAGTTGCTTCAGTTAAGAAAATCCCCACAGAATAGAAACCTCATGAGTGAGGGTGAGCTTATTGCTGCCACTCCTAGCTTATTTGACATAAGAGGATTCACACAAGAAAGAATCTTTAGGAATATATTTAGTGTGGTAAGGCCTTCAGGCAACAATCATCTTATTCCCAAGCAAGAATTCCTTTTGGATAGAAATCTTATTTCTGTCATGAATGAAGAAAGACATTGAAATGGAGAGTTTAGATCTTGTTCAGTATGAGAACATGTCTTCTTAACAGACCAGTTCTATATGGATATCCTGTAGGAAGGTTTTCAGCCAGAGATTATCCATTTATATCAGGGAATTCATAGTGAAAGAAAACTTAATTTTTATGTGCTCAAGTTTATGTGCTTTTCTCAGGAGGAGGGTGATCAGTATTATTTGGAGAAATGTAAATAATAGCCAATCTAATAGATGTGGGCTGTCTGAGGGACCAGCCCACATCTATTAGATTGGCTATTATGACTAAAAACAAAAGTCAAAAAAGTGGAGGAAATGTGGGAAGACTGAAAAAGGAATGAACTTTTGGCATTATGAACTAATTCAGCTGTTCTTGAGAGATCAGTTTGGAACTATAGCCAAAGGGCATTTAAAATAAAGAAAAAGGGTGTATGTATATATATATATATATATATATATATATATATATATATATATATATATATATATATATATAATACAAAACACTTAAAGGTACTCTTTTTGAGTTGACAAAAGAATTAGAAATTAAAGTGTAAACTCATCATTTGGAAAATGGCTGAGCAGATGGCATATAATTGTAATGGAATCCTATTATTTTATCATGGAAAGACTTGAGAACTGATTCAGACTTTTTAATTTAGTGCCATCAAAATTATTTCTTTTACATTTTATGTTCTCTGTATTTTATTTGAGATGTGACAAATTAATCTAAATCTAATTTTTCCCATATTGTTTTCCAATTCTCCCAGCAGTTTGCTAACTAGAGAATTCTTGTTCCAAAAGCTGGGATCTTGTTGAGGTCATTTACCCCTAGTTTATTCTATTAACCCACCCTTCTGTCTCTTAGCCAGTACCATATTGTTTTTTTTTTTTAAATTTAATGTATATCATTATTTAATTTAAAATATTTCTCCATGGTTACATAATTCATCTTCTTTCATTCCCCCCCCCCCCGCCCCCGGGCCAACAAGCAATTCCACTGGGTTTTACATGTATCATTCTTCAAAACCTATTTCTATGTTACTATTATTTGTAGTAGAGGGATCTTTTAGCTCCAAAACCCCAGTCTCATCCCCATTGAACCATATGATCAATCACGTTTTTCTTCTGTATCTCTACTCCCACAGTTCTTTCTCTGGATGGGAATAGCATTCTTTCTCATAAATTCTTCTGGATTGTCCTGGCTTATTGCATTGCTGGTACTAGAGAAGTCCATTACATTCAGTTGTGCCATAATGTATCAGTCTCTGTGTACAATGTTCTCCTGACTCTGCTCCTTTCCCTCTACATCAATTCCTGGAGGTCTTTCCAGTTCCTTATTCTTTTAAGCACAGTAGAATTCCAACCCCATCAGATACCACAATTTGTTCAGCTATCCCCCAATAGATGGACACCCCCTCATTTTCCAATTTTGCTACCACAAAGAGCAAGGCTATAAATATTTTTGTGTATGTATTTTTCCCTATTATCTCTTTGGAGTACAAACACATCAGTGGAATGGCTGGATTCAGAGGGCAAGTATTCTTTTAAAGTCCTTTTGGCATAGTTCCATATTGCCTTCGAATAGTTGGATCAATTAACAACTCCAGCAGCAATGCATTAGTGTCCCAATTTTGCCACATTCTCTCCAACATTTATTACTTTCCTTTGCTGTTATATTGGCCAATCTGCTAGGTGTGAGGTGATACCTCAGAGTTGTTTTGATTTGCATTTCTCTATAAGAGATTTAGAACACTTTTTCACGTGCTTATTGATAGTTTTGATTTTTTTAATCTGAAAATTGCCTATTGCTGTCCCTTGCCCAGTTATCAATTTTGTAATGGCTTGATTTTTTTGTATAATTGATTTAGCTCCTTATAAATTTGAGAAATTACACCTTTCTCAGAAATTTTTGTTATAAAGATTTTTTCTCAGTTTGTTGTTCCCTTTCTAATTTTGGTTGCCTTGCTTTGTTTGTACAAAACGTTTTTAATTTAATGTAATGAAAATTATTCATTTTACATTTTGTATTCTCTTATCTCTTGCTTGGTCTTAAATTCTTAACTTTTCCATAGATCTGACAGGTATACTGTTCTATGTTCACCTATTGTACTTATAATTTCCTTCTGTGTATTTTTTTTTAAACCCTGTGTTGTGTATTGGCTCCAAGGCAGAAGAGTGGTAAGGGCTAGGCAATGGGGGTCAAATGACTTGCCCAGGGGTCACACAGCTGGGAAGTGTCCGAGGTCAGATTTGAACCCAGTACCTCCCATCTCTAGGCCGGACTCTCAATCCACTTAGCCACCCAGCTTCCCCCTCCTTCTGTGTATTTAAATCATTTACTCATTCTGAATTTATCTTGGTATCGGATGTGAGATATTGACCTAAACCTAATCTCTCCCATACTGTTTTCTAATTTTTCCAGCAATTTTTGTCAAATAGTGAGTTCTTGTCCCAAAAGCTGGGATCTTTGGGTTTATCTTACACTACCTTATTGAAGTCATTTATTCCAGTTATTACATTGATCCTCCTTTCTGTCTTTTGGCCAGTACCATATTGTTTTGATGGTCACAGCTTTATTAGTATCATTAGTATTAGTATCATTTAAGATCTGGTACTGCTAGGCCCCCATTCTTCAGATTTTTTTTTCATTAGTTCCTGGATAGTCTTGATCTCTTGTTCTTCCAGATGTTATAAGGAGTTTTATTAGGTTCATTCTATCTCATTAAGAACAGAAGTTTTATGTTAACTTTTATTAATATCACTCTTTTGCCTTTAAAAACCACAGCAAGTAGTTCTTGCTCTCTGTGACTTTAAGAGGCCTGTCATAAAAGAGAGAATTCAGTTGATCCTTGGGGGGAGTTTCTCTGGCTTCCTTGGGAGCAGGGTTGCTGGTTCATTCTCTCAGACAAAGAAGATCGGTTAGTTACTTTTGAGAGTTTGAGATAGACATAAGGAGAAGAGAAAAGAGTCTGGTTTATTGAAGGTTTTTCTCCTCAGTTCCTGGAAGGAGAAGGAGTTTTGAGAGGGGCTCTTCCCACTTTCTCTGACTTGGGAGTAGGGCCTGCAACATCAGTCTGCCAAGAGATTCTGACAGTTCTGTCTGACAGTTTGAGTTCATATATTACTTTAAGGTGGTTAAAGATGATTTTAATTAGAATCGTTTAGTTAGAGAATATTATTCTAAGATAGTGAGAGTAAGGTTAAGGAGGTCTGTTCTATCAGACAAGAAGGCACTGCACAAAAAGCAGATTTTGGGGGGTTTATTTAGATATTTTTAGTATAGCTTTAGGAATTTTTGGCATAATATAAGATTAATAGATATAATTCCAATTTCCTACCTCTGATATTCTATCCCTGCTTCTCCTCCATAAATAATGACAATGGTTTCCCAAACAGCGATCTTCAACTTAATCAACCTCCACTAATAATATTGATCACCCATAACAGTTTTAGTTTACTTATAACACAGATGAACTCTGTTATAATATTTTCTAATTCTATAAAAACATTTTTTGGTAGTTTGATGGGTGTAGTACTGAATAAGTAAATTAGTTCAGGTAGTAGTGTCATTTTTATTATAATAGTTCATCCTGCCCATGAACAATGAATGTTTTTCTAACTGTTTAGATATAGTTTTATTTGTGTGAAAAGTGTTTTGTAGTTGTGATCATATAATTCCCGTGTCTGTCTTGACAAAAGATTCTCAAATATTTTATATTGTCTAGTGATTAATAATGGGAGTTTCTCTTAACTTTTGCTGCTCATTTTCGTTGGAAATACATAAAAATGCTGATGATGTATTGGGTTTATTTTGTTTCCTGTAATTTTGCTAAAATTATTAATTATTTCAACTAGTTTTTTAGTTGGTTTTCTAGGATTCTCTAAGTATACCATGTTATCTTCTGCAAAAAGTGATATTTTAGTTCTGGATCAATTTTTGGTCCCATCCAAAGGCCTGATGAAATGTTTTGTGTTCATTTAAATCACTCTAGATAATATAAAGTATAAGAGTTTATAATCAATAGTGAACAACATTCTTTCTGGAATGAAGGGATGTACAGGGAATGATTACAAGAAGAACTTTACCTTGAGCTCATACTTGAGTATATACTGGACACACAATGCTCAAGATAAGATTCAGTATCTAGGAAAGGTGTTTTGCTGTAGCCCAGTCTTCATAGACTGTCCCACAGAGGAGCCCTCTTTAAACACTCCAAATTTCATACTGTACAAAAAAATACTACAGTGATAAAGAACTTTTTCCCTGGAATGTAAATGGTCATCATTCTTCCTCAATATTTGTTGGCATTCATCTATTACAGTTTTTTTAGTCATTGCCTAGTTAATTGGCACTTACTAGTTTCCTTTTTTTTTGCTGGCACATATAGGTCTTTCCAAGCAAACAAATAAGAGGAAATGGGGAAGATGTAGAAGGAATAGAGGATCTAATCACTACTGTTCAGTCCATTCTTTCCAAGGACTGAGGCTCATGATGCATTGGGCTGATTTCTGAGACTGTGAAAGAGTCCCACCATTCTGATGAAGTAATAAGGGAGGATTTGAGTGTGCAAGTCCACCTTGTTTCAAAATATCAACACAAGTTTGAGAGCGCACTACTAAAAAGTTAAACTGTCTGCAGATTTCTTAACCCTTTTCTGACTCAAGGAAAAGAAAAAAGCATACGAATTTGGAAAAATCCAACTAGTATTAGTTTTTGCTGAATTTCTTATCTATTTTATAATTCTTTTCATTGGACTTCAAGAACTATGTGTTTCTGACTACAAAAAGGAAAATATTGGAGGTGCTAAAAGCGAAAAAGTCCATGTGATAGATAGTCTGATGTAAAATCCTATCAATTAGATCCAGCGTAGAGCATTGAAATTGTGTGAGGACTAAAATACGGAAACAGAGAATTAAGAAAATATAGCGTGGGTGATTAATGTATGAAAAGGCTGACAGGGAAAACTTCTCTATAAACTTTTAAGTTTAGACTTTTCGAAGTCAATTGAGTGGGCAAAACAATTCATTCTTGCCAAGCTAGATCTTGTTTGGGTTTTGGGATTTCTAAATAAGGAGATGGGATCATTAAAGATGACTATGATACTGCAATGATTTGTAAGAATTGATTTTTATTCCAGGATGAGTTCTACCTTAAAGAAAATCAAATAAAAGAACAGAATGAAATCTCTTCTGTGTGTGTGCATTCTGCAACATTTTTTGCTCTAAGCTGTGAATGGTAAGATTTGCCATTTGAATTAAAAGTTTTTGAGACTGCAACTCATTTTGAGTCTTCAGTTTAGGTATAATTGTCTGATGGACCACGAAGTCAGTTATCCAGCTTCCCAGTAACAAGCCACCAGTTACTCTGAAGGAATGTGCTCCTAAACACTCACAGGTGGAAAGCTTCATCTCATAGAAGTCAAAGAGATGATTGTCAGCACGTGACAGTAGGATCCCTTTTTGATCCAGGAACCCCACTTTGTCATTTTAAATGGAATGTTTTCCACCCAATTATTCCCGAATCTGGCTGTAAAGTGGAATAATTGCCTGATTGACACTTTTAATTCTGACCTGGTCAAATAGTTTTGAATCATTATGCATTGAGGCTGATGTCTAAAGGACTAGTGTTAATGTGGTTAAACTCTTGTATCTCCTTTTTCTTTAATGGAAAATGTCTATAATCTGAGGAAGTGGCAAAGGAAATGTAGGAACAGAATACAAATTGTAAGATATGACTTTTCCAGTCTAATGTGAGATCATTCTGTATCTGACAGAACCAAGTGAATTGGTCATTGGACTGTCTGTTATTGCTAATCATAAAGTCCCTGAAATAGTTTATATAATATCTTCCCATTTGAATGTAGTGAACAATGAAGTATATTCTACTATGGGCAACTCAATGGATATGCAGTTGTCTATATACAATAGGGAATTATTAAAGTGTATTGGCACCCCACCCACGTTTTTGTTTTAACTGGAACAAAATTAGTCTCTTTTAAATTAATTCATTTGTGGAATCTGTGAATCTTAAAATTTCTCAGACTTGTGAATGTTAAAAATTCTCAGACTCTACTTTAGAACATTTGGTTAAGACCATTCCCCATTTTAAACAATGAAGGTACTTGATCAGGAATTTGAGAACTTTAACATTACTCCACCCATACTTAAGCATACTTTAGGGGAAGATAAAGTTGTAAACTCCTTACTGAACAATAAAAAGTACTTAACTCATACTTATGAGGCAAAAGCCCTTAAGCTAAGTCTATTTTTAGATCTAATACAAAAAGGTGCTAAGTACCTATGAAGGTCAAATTAATCACTAAAAGTTCAGGCAACTTGCAAGGGACAAGCTTAACAACAGAGGTGTGAAGTTTTAGTCTACCCAGAGAAGTTGAGAACTAAAGAATGTGACAAGGAAATCACTTTAAAAGACTGACATATATTAATTTAAGGTCGCCAAGGAATTCAGCTATGTAATTCCTAAATGAAAACTCAAGTCAGCAGTCAACCTTTTATGGAGTTTAATTACAAACAGGAGGAAAAAAGGTATTAGAGATAGAGAGAGGGAGAGAGAGAGAGAGAGAGAGAGAAAGAAAGGGGAGAGAAGGGAATAGGGCTTAAATACCCTTCTGTTTAGGCTGGGCCAAAAGGCCCAAGCCCTTAGATAGCTGAGGCAAAGAAAAGAGATCAGTCCCTATCACTCACGTGGCCAAAATGGAGAAACCGTCTCAGGGGCCTCCACCTCCAGCTTCCTTCAGAGCAAACTTCTCAAAGCACCACCTCTCAGAGCAAAAACCTCTTCAACCAACCACCCCTCAGTCCTCAGACCCCTCTATCTTTAAGGAAACCATCCAAGTTCCTTCCCCACAGTTCTCACATCTACCAATCACTGTCCATGTCTTCCCTGTGCCAATGGTGGCTCTAGCTTAACCCAGGACCGCCCAGAGGTCTGTGGCTTTGCACATGTCTGTTGAAGGTCATATTCTCAAATAATTAAATCTTGATCCTTTGCTGCAGCCCTTCCTAAATCCTGTTAGGACTGAGTGGGGTGGAAATTGTATTTTCCAAGACCTGGTTCTGTCATTCCAAGTATCTCTATTGTATCAATTCTAAAATCAATCATGATTCAAAGAAATTCCTGTTCTATGCTTAAGCATAGGTCAAAAGCCCTTTCCATTGTTCAGCAAAAGGTTTCTGTCCTAAAGTAATCTTAATAAGGGAGGAGGAGGAACCTCCCATGCCAATGGGGTTCACATTCCAATAGAGTTCCCACTATCAATAGGAAATTTTTCAAGTATGAAATTTCCCAATGGTGAAATTTCCAACGTTTATAAGTCTAAGAAATTTTAAGGTTTACAAGAAGGTGTGAATTAAGAATGGTCAGTCTACTGTGATTGGTAGATGTGAGAACTTAGGGGAGGTGACATAGGAGAAATTCTCTTTTAAAAGGAGGTCAGAAAGGGCTCTGAAGTTAGTTCAGCTTGCCAAAGGTGAATTAGAGGGCTCAATGGAGCCGAGAAGCTAAACTGGAGGGTCTCTCTGAAAACTAGAATCTTGCTTGGGACAAATCTTGTGCTGAGTGGATTAAAGACTTACTGTTCTCTTTCTTAAGGCTTAAACCTAGGCTGGCCTAGCCCTTTTCTCATTATTTCCTCTTACTCTCTCCCTTTCATTAATTCCTTAATTTGTATTAATTAAAATCTCCATAAAACCCAGCTGACTTGGGTATTTCATATTTTGGGAATTTTCCCATGGTGACCACTTTATTTTTAATATAAAATCAAGACACTAAAAATTATCCTTACAATTTTGGCAATTCAAAGTCTTGAAACCATATTTTCGCGGTCACAGTTTAAGGCAACCACTCTTTTATCTGTAACAAATCACTGCACCTGGGGTTGAAGAAATCTATTCCCCAAAAGGCATTGTTGCTTATATTTGTATCTCTAGAACTAGAACCCTAATTGCATCTCATCCTTCTAAAGGAACCATAAATGAAAAATATTGAGAAACTAATAGGTAAGATAATTCTGTTAGGTTCAAGGTACAAGATTCTAATTGGACAAGGAAAGACATAAAATTTCTGCAAGTTAAGTGCTCTCTACATTCCTGATAGTTTAAAATATTTGAAAAGCCTTTTAGCCCTCACCCAGAATTCCCATCCTTTTTCTTCTGCTGAAAACACACCTTTTCCTGTCTGTGCCAGCACTTGATCTAACCCCAAAGTTCTTCCAAAGCCTCCCTGGCAGGCCTCACTGACCTTGCCAGAACCAGGAGGTCAAGACCAGACTGTGCTGTCCCTGGAATTCTGAGACACAGGGCTATCCCTCTCTGATGGAATGTGTCACTCCTGGGTGGATGAATAAATAACTTTTGGGTTTGTATCTCTGGAACCTGGACTGGCTCACCGCACAGGGACTACAGAGGCCCTGGAAAACCCCCAGAACACAGTTGGGGATTGTGGGTGACCTTTGAGGTCAAAATGACAGTAAGTAGTGATGATGCTACTGGAGGCTGGGAAAGACAGAGGTCTGAGTTCTGTTGTATTCCAGCTGTGGGAGTTTGGCTAGGGTTGGGAATGGACTGCACTCAACTGGGAAGGGGGCCTCTGGGTCCCCGTGGCCATTCCCTCTGGCTCCAGGGCCTCAGCTTGGGCCAGACTGTGGTCCTTCAGGGGGTGGGAGCCCCAAGGTGGGCAGACTTCCTCTTTGTACAGCTGTGGGGAATTAGAGAGGGGAGGGCTCAGAGGAGCTCCCAGGTTCCTTCCCCTGCCTCAGGGAGCCCCACTAGAAAGGACAGGATGCCCCAGGCTTGTAAAGGACCTTGGACTGGCCAAGAAGAAGCCTCCCCACTCCTCTGCTGCTCTCTTTGGCTTCATTCCAGGGTGGATTGAGGGAAATTCCAAGGAGGAGAGGGGGCAGGGGAACATCCTCTCATCTGGGGGAGGGCAAGGCCCCTCCATGGCTCCTGTTCCAGACAAAGCCTCCCCACCTGACCCGGGAACTTTCCAGTTTATTTCTTTTGTATTGTTCCTTCATTGGAATGGACAGACACAGGGACATTCAGACACACAGAAACATCTTCCCCCCATCTCACACATTTACAGCCGGGCACACACGGCTCACATGCATAGGAGCTCAGTGACCCACAACTATTCCACCAGGAATTGGTGAGCAGTAAGTCTCCTCTGCAGAATCCCCAGATGCAACTTTTGCATTGACTCCCTCCCCTCCTCCTCTCGAGGAGGAAAGTCCCCAAAAGCACAGGTGGGAGCAGGCCAGGAGCTGAGAGTGGCCTCACCAGATTCCCAGCATGCCCTGGGAATGCACAGGGGGAGGAGCCAAGACTTGGGTGAAGTCAGCTCTCAGGCATTCTGGGAAATGGAGTTTTCCACAATGGGGTTGTCAAAGTTTGGATAATGTCATGCTAGAGGCATTTGGGGAAATGGAGTCTTACTTCCTCGACCTCTAGGTTTGGAGCCCTGGTGGAGGACTGGCCACACGCCAAGTGTTCCCAGACTCCCTGGCTGAGGCCCGGTCAGTTTAGTTTAGTTTCAGGTACTTTTAGATTTGATCCTTCTGGGCTTCCTTCCTGTCATATAGAAGGAGGTCATGTATAGAAACAGTGAAGGATTTTTATGAAAATATAGATTTAGGTTTAGAACTGTGTGGAGTGGATTTCTGAGGGAGAACTTGCAAGCCCAGAAGTCACTCTGTTGAGCAAACAGGAGACTTGGTAAGATGCTGGAGGTTGGAGCTGCATTTGGGGAAACTTGAGACCCAAAGCTTGTACTGTGTGCCAGCCCTGATCTAAACACTTGGACAAGAGGGGTAAAATCCAGTCTGTGCTCTCAGGTAGCCCATGATCTAATGGAGAAGCAAACTCACCCACAAATACCTATAAAGAATGATGGGAAATAATTATGGAGGGAGCCACAGCAGAGAGAAGGCCTGGGAAAGGCTGCTCATAAAAAAGATGGAATCTGAGTGAAAGCAGAAGGCAGGGAAGCCAGCAGATAGAGTAGAGGCAGGAGGGGGAGCATCCCAGGCAGAAAAGAGAGCCACAGAAAAGGCTCTGAGGGGGAGGTCAGTTGCTCAATGGATAGTGCCCAGTCTGGAGATGGGAGGTCCTGAGTTCAAATCTGTCCTCCCATTTGATCACTCCTTATCACTCTTCTGCCTTGGAAACCACATTTTGTATTGATTAGAAGAGAGAAGGGAAGGATTGTAAATGGAAGGTACATATCTGGGCTTATCAGCTAAGAACACCTAGAGTTGATGCTTACCAAAAGTTTGGGGAAAAGCTGAGATGTCTCTCCCAGAAACTCCTTCTGTCATATGGCTTCTGCTGCTCTGAGGTTGGCTTCCTTCAGCCAGCACTGCAGGGGAATTCTTCACATATCTGTGGTGCCTTTAGAAACTTGGGGTGTCCTGGGAAGCCTGTTCCCCCTTATTATTATTATTATAACTTATCTAGGAGGCATATTAAATTTGTAATTATTTATTTGAGAGAGAGAGAAATGAGCAGCCTATGTAGAAGGTCTCTGACTTAAGCTGTAGAGGTAGAATCTCAAGCTTTGCCATGCAGAAGTGGGCCTGTAACAATGGCCTCAGAGCTAAACCTCCTTCCCCCTCCTCCATTCCTTGCCTACCTTCCCAGACCTCTGGTCTGTAAACAAGGATGGTCAACTGTCTGTAGTGCAGCCTGTTGCTTCTCTCCCCTCCCCTCAGCCATAGCCTCAGCAGGTATGGAACCCCATATAAGCTAGCTGTACCTGGGGGCCAACCTCTTTGGAAGCTACTCGGGCAGCTTAACAGGGACTTTGAGGAGCTCATTATTCAGCCCCTCCCTGGATCCCCCGAGACACCCCGAATTGGTGAAAGCCTGATGAGGAGACGGTCCAGCCAGCCCTCAGCCCTGGTCACACTCAGGGGGTCTCAGGAAGGTTCCCTCTCAGACCCGAAAACCCTCTTTGTTTGACTTCACTGAGTCACCAAATTCTGTGGAAGAGGAAGAAGTTCTTTGGGATGCTTAAGGCAAAGGAAGGGCAACAAGCCGCAGACTAGATGGCATCTCGGAGGCGGGTTTGACTGAGAAATACAGTCACTGTTCTTAAAACACAGGAAGTAGGGTATTTCCAAGTCGGGGCCCTGCTATTAGGATCAATACGGCACCGGAGCCATCCCTCTTGAGGCCCCTCATTCGGGACAAGGACCAGCCCATCAGTCTCATTTTAGTCCTCCCTGAAATGAGGAGGTCGCGCTCAGGGACTTCTTGGGTCCCTTCTCTCCCTAGATCTGTGGTCTCCTCAGAAATACTTCCGGGTTTCTTTCCATAGCCACCTCCTATATCACAAGAAGGAAGCCGAGGAGGATCAAAGATAATAGTACCAAAAAGGAAAGTAAAAGAAAAGGACCGGGCTGCAGCCAGGGAGTCTGGGAACACTTGGTGCGTGGCCCCTCCTCCACCAGGACTCCAAACGTAGGGGACAGGAAGTAAGACTCAATTTCCCAGAATTCCTCTGGCTTGCCGGCCTCTAAGCCTTGGCACTCTCCTGATGGAAGACTTCATTTCCCAGAATGCCTGAGTCCTGACTTCACCTCCCCTGTGTAATCCCAGGGCATGCTGGGAATTTGTTGAGACTTGTCTGCTTCTTTAGTGCTCACAAGTTTGAGTTTGGGGATTTTCCTCCTAGAGGGTAGAGTCAGTGCAAAAGTTGCAGCCGGGACTTCAGCAGTGGAGACTTTCGGCTTCCTTACTCCCGGGGAGAGGGAGGACCCGGGTGGGCCAGTTGTACGTAACTGAACCTAAGATTCGGGATCGGGGGTGGGAAAAGGGAAAAGGTCTGGAGCTCGTGCAACCTGATTGGCGGGACGAGGGCGATATGTGGGGGTGTATGTGTGTCGAAGGGGGAGGGCGAGGTCCCTGTTTTTGTCTCTGTGTCTGCCCATCGCTTTAAAGTACCATAGAAAGGGGACAAATAAAAAAGTGTCTGGTTCAGGCAGGGATGGCTCTGTCTGGACCAGGAGCCAAGGCGGGGCTTTTCCCTCCCTCAGAGGAGAGAATGACCCCCTCACCAGCGGCTGGGGAAGGAGGTGCAGTCACAGGATGGGAGCGGGGATGGGCCAGGCCCTTCCCCAAAGGCTCAAGGGGAGAAGCACCCCATATGAGCCTGATTGGAGTGGAGGAATGCCCCGTACCCACAGGCCATGGAAGGAACTCTGATTTCTGACACAGCACGTTTCACCCCCCCAACCCTGGCCTGACGCTCATCTCCCTGTCCAGGGTCTCTTCCCCCCCCCCCCCCCCCCCCATTGCCCAGGAACCTCTCCTCCTAGCAATCTCTCAATCATCTCAATGGAATGAAGCCAAAGAGAGCAGCAGAGGAGATGGGGAGGCTTCTTCCTGGCCAGTCCAAGGTCCTTTCCAAACCTGAGGCTCCCTGTCCCCTCCTGTGGGGAGAGTCTCCCCTGAGGCCAGGGGAAGGGCCCTGGGAGCCCCTCTGAAACCTCCTCCTCCTCCCTAATTCCCCACAGGTGCACAAGGAAGAAGTCTCCCCACCTTGGGGCTCCCATCCTCTGAGGGACCACAGTCTGGCCAAGCAGAGACCCTGGAGCCAGAGGGAATGGCCCCCAGGATCCAGAGGCCCCCATCCCAGGTGAGTGAAGTCCATCCCCAGCCCTGGCCAAGCTCCCCCAAGGCCAGGGGTGCCATCACTGTTTGTTGTCAGTGTGACCTCAAAGGTCACCCACAATCTCCAACTGTGTTCAGGGGTTTTTCCAGGGCTCTAGCTCCTGCCTGAATGAGCAAGCCCAGGTTCCAGACAGGCTAAATCACAGTCATTTATTCATCCACCCTTGAGCGTGACACATTCCATCAGAGTGGGATGCCTGTGTGTCCCACCATTGCAGGGAGGACCCAGGGACAGTCTCTGCTCCTGACCTTCAGGTTCTGGGGTTTGGACAGGTCAGCCAGGCCTGCCAGGAAGGCTTTGGAAGAAGTTTAGGGTAAGATCAGGTGAGAGCACAGATAGGAAAAGGTATGTTTTTAGTAGAAGAAAAAAGGATGGGAATTCCAGGGGAAGGCTAAAAGGTCTGCTTTTAAATGTTATTAAATTATCAGGAACTCAGAGTACACTTAACATACAGAAACTTTAGGTCTTTCCTTTTCCTATTCAAATCATTTACCTTGAACCTAACAGGATTATCTAACCTGTTGCTTTCTCAGAATTTTTCATTTGGTTCCTTCATTTTTTTTTCTTTTTGAATTTGTCACAATATTTATTTAGAATATTTTTCCATGGCTACATGATTCCAATTATCTCCCTTCCCTCTTCCCTCTCCCCTCCTGGAGATGACAAACAATTCTACTGGGTTATACATGTATTATTGCTCAAAACCTATTTCCATATTATTCATCTATGTAATAGAGTGATCTTTTAAAACCCAACCCCCCAATAATATACCCATAGAACCATGTGATAAATGATATGTTGTCACAGGCAAAGTCCACCCTTGCCTGAGACTCCAGGGTATCCCAACTGGTGGTGAACGATCAGTCAACAAAAATAACAAACAGAAGACAGCTTAATCATAACAGCCATGGGATTGCTTTGCATCTGACAGCTGCTCCACTTTCCCGATGTCTGATCTTTATTTTTGTACCCATTCTCTTGGCACTCATATACACAAAATCAAAGAGAGATAATTGGAAAAGTGATACATCAACTTTTAACAAATCACTTGATTAACATTCTATATTCTTGTATTGCGATTACAGACAGAATAAAGGTTGCGCACAAGATCAATGATTTTGTCACAGGTGGCTTAATTTTCTCATTACCCTGTGAGAAGTTTTGAGCTTACAAACAATCAAGGAAAATTACATATTGCTTTTAACAAAATGGAATAATTAATCAACAGTTCTTAGAAGACAATTCAACAATCATATCATGGAGACTGAGGGGTCAGAGAACACAATTCAAATTTAGACTGGTGGCTTCTAGGAAGTTACTGATTTGTGTGATCGAGTCACTGAGGCATACTGAAACTTTATGTACTTGTACTTATCGCTTGGGTCTCTATGATTAATTTGTGTGCTGACTTCATGAGAATAGGCTTCTGTATGTGGGAAAGTTTTTGGCTTGGCTTGTAACTGCGGTTTCGCTGGGAATTATGTACCTAAGTAAAAGATAACCCATGATAGTCTTTTTGGGATTGGGTTTAAGGGTCTGTTTTTTTGGTGATGTTTTAGGGAATAAGGGTACATGTGTTTTGCTCTTGCATTATTTCTTTTGAGACTAGAGTGAATAATAATCATGTCAATTCATAGGTAAGGGTCATTGATGAAAGAAGTCATGCAAGGGGGATAGAGTGGGCAGTCACATCTTGCCAAGGACCACTCTGTGGTCTCCCTGGCTACCACTCGTGACTCTGTCAAGGGGTCGTGGACTGATGGCCCCCAGTAATATGTTTTTCTTTTGAGTTTCTTCTTCCACTTTCTTTCTTTGGATGTGCATTGCCTTCTTTCTCACAAGTCCCTTAGGATTGTTCTGGATCATTGTACTACTATCAGTAGCAAAGCAGATTACACTTGATCATCCCTCATTGTTTCAGCTACTGTGTAAAATGTTCTCCTGGTTATGTTCATTTCACTCTGTATTAGTTCTTAGAGTTTCTTCTAGTTCATCTAGAAATCCTCCAGTTCATCATTCCTTACTACACAATAGTATTCCATCACCATCAGATACTACAGTTTGTTCATCCATTCCCCAATTGATGGACACCTTCTGGTTTTCCAATTTTTTACCTCCACAAATTCAGAACATCTGCTTCCAGGGCTTGAGGATCTGGGGCTGAGCCTGGAGGTGCCACATGGGTGGATAAGCTATTAGTGATCAGAAAAGTGAAAATAGATGAGAATTCCACCTGCAGCTAAATTAGGATCCCTGCAGATGTAAAAGGAACAGCTTGTAGTTGTATACTTGCAGAGAACAATGCAATAAAAAGTTGGACAGGATCCAGAACTTTAATAGTATCTAGAAAGAGTTCATGCCTAAAAGACATTTAAAGTTAATGGATACTTGTCACAAGTTTTTCAGGTGTAGCAATCTTACAACCTTGGCTGAGATATTTTTTAAAATTCTATTATTGTCATCATTACAAAAATGTGGCAGAGGAGTCTAGAAAAAAAGCCCAAACCTCTGTACTGTTGATGTTAGGTCTAAAAATCTCACCAAGAATCTAGATTATTTTGGTGGAAGAAGAGTGAGCCGAAGAGTTACAAATGAGAGATCCACACTGGAGAGAAATCTTATGAATTTGAACAATGTGGAAAGTGTTTCATATAGAGGTTCTAACTTGCTGAGCATCAGGGAAACCACATTGGAGAGAAACCTTATGAATGTAAACAATGTGGAAAGACTTTCAAACAAAGGGCCTCTCTTGCTGAACATCAGAGAATCCACACTGGAGAGAAACCTTAGGAATGTAAACAATGTGGAAAGTGTTTCATAGATAGGTTCCAACTTGCTGTACATCATAATCCACACTGGAGAGAAACTATGAATGTACACAATGTGGAAAGGCTTTCACACAGAGGGGTTATCTTGTTATACATCAGAGAATCCACACTGGAGAGAAACCTTATGAATGTAATAAATTTGGATATCCTTTCTCTTAATACTCCACGGTTGCTTCATGTCAGAAAATCCCCATTGTAGAGAAACCTCATGAATGAGGGTGAGCTTATAGTTTCCACTCTTAGCTTATTTAACAGAAGAGGATCCACACTAGAGAGAAACTTTATGAATATGATCCATGTGGTAAGGCCTTCAGGCAACAATCATATTTTATTCTCAAGTGAGAATTCCTTTTGGATAAAAATCTTATTCCTGTCATGAATAAAGAAAAACATTGAAATGGGGAGTCTAGAGCTTGTTCAGAATGAGAAAGTGTCCTCTGAACTGTAAGAGTTAAAATGATTGAGGCCATAAACTGTAGTGATTAAAATAGTGGAAGACTTAAATTGTAGTAGATAAAAGAGTGGATGAGTAAATTTGTGACTGCAGAAAATATGTTTTTAAGACAGAGTCTTGTTTAAATCAAATATAAGGTGGTTGCCAGGGAAATATTCCCAATTATTAAATATACCCAAGTCAACTGGGTTTTATAGATATTTTAATTCATACAAATGTGGAATTAAAGAAAAGGAGAGAAAGAGAGAAAAGGGCAATAATGAGAAAAGGATAGGCCGGCCCAGGGCAGCCCTAGCCAACCCAGGCCTAAGCCTTAAGAGAAAGATCAGTCAGTCCTTAATCACTCACCACAAGATCTGTCCAAGCAAGGATTCTAGTGACACCAGGCCAGCTTCATCTCAGCTGCCTACACCAGCTCAATCCTGAATCTGAATGACTTTGAATGTATCTGAGCTCCTATTTAAAGGGAATTTTCTCCTATGTCACCTCCCCTAAGTCCTTATATCTACCAATCATAGTAGATGTTTTTCAAAGGACAGACCATTCTTAGTTCACACCTGAGTAGACTAATCCTTTGAGTAATTCACACCTGAGTAGACTAGAATCTCTGAGTAAGTTCTCACCTCTTTGCTCCTTGTAAGTTCAGAAGTTGCCTGACCTAAAGGTCAGGTATTTAGCATCCTTTTGTATTAGATCTAAAAATAGGCACAGCTTAAGAATTTTTTTGTCTTACTATAAATATGGGTTTAACTACTTTTCATTGTTCAGCAAGGAGTTTACAATTTTATCTTCCCCTAAGGCATGCTTAAGTATGGTGAAGTAGAGTTCTCACATTCCTGATCAAGTATCTTCATTGTTTAAAATGGGGAATGGTCTTAACCCAACCTTATGAAGTAGGGTCTGGGAAATTTTAAGGTTTACAATCCTAACCTTATGAAGTAGGGTCTGATAATTTTTAAGGTTCACAGAACAGATCAGTTCCAGATGGATTCCCTGTATGAAGGCTTTCAGTCAGATCATCTCTTCATATCTGAGGATTCATAGTGCAACAAAACCTAATGAAAGTGCTCAAGTTTGTGTGTTTTCCTTATGAGGAGGATGATCACTTATCATTTGGAGAAATACAAATGATAACAAGTCTGAGGGACCAGCCCACATCTATTAGATTGGTTATTATGACAGAAAAGGAAAGTGACAAAATTAGGAGATGTGGGATGATTGAAAAGGGAATGAACTTTTGGGATTGTTGTGAACTAATTCAGCCACTCTGGAGAGGGCAATTTGGAACTGTGTCCAAAGGGCATTAAAAAACAAAAAGGAAAAGAAACTATATATGTTAAAAATACAAAACACTTAACAGTGCTGTTTTTGGGGTAACAAACATATTGGAAATTAAGAGGAAACTCATGGGAAATGGCTGAGCAAATGGTGGTATATGTTTGTAATGGAATCCTATTATTTCATCATTAATGAAGGAAAGGAGGACCTCAGAAAAACCTGGAAAGATTTGAGAACTGTTGTAAGTTTTTAAATTTAATATAATCAAAATTCTTCATTTTACATTTTGTAAAATGTTCTCTATCTCTTGTTTGGTCTTGAATTCCTTCCTTTCCCATATGTAACAATTAAAATAGTGGAGTCATAAACTGTTACAGATAAAAAAGTGCTTGTCTTAAATTGTGACCACAGAAATATGGTTTCAAGACAGTGTCTTGTTTTAAAATCAAAATATAAAGTGGTCGCCAGGGAAAAATTCCCAAATATGAAATATACCCAAGTCAGCTGGGTTTTATAGAGATTTTAATTAATACAAATGAGGAATTAATGAAAGGGAGAGAGAGAGAGTAAGAGGAAATAATGAGAAAAGGGCTAGACAAGCCTAGGCCAGCCTAGGTTGAAAGCTCTAAGAGAGAAATCAGTCAGTCTTTTATCAAGTCACCACAAGATCTGTCCAAAGCAAGATTTTAGTGTTCTGAGAGACACCAGTTCAGCTTCAGCTAGCTCAAACAAGTTCAGCCACTGAGCCCTTCAAGGCAGCTTTGGCCAGCTGCCTTCTCCAAGTCAGCTTTTCTCAGCTAAATCTCCAGCTGCTTCTCAGCTGAATCTCCCCAGCTGAATGACCCCCTGGAGCTCTTTCTGAGCTCTTTTTTAAAGTGAATTTTCTCCTATGTTTACATCTACCAATCACAGTAGACGTTTCCCAAAAGACAGACCATTCTGAATTCACACCTGAGTAGACTAAACTTTTGAGTAATTCACACCTGAGTAGACTAAAATCTCTGAGTAAGTTCTCGCCTCTTTGCCCCTTTTACAAGTTGCCTGACCTTTATAGGTACTTACCACCCTTTTGTATTGGATCTAAAAATAGGCCCAGTTTAAGGTTTTTTTGCCTTATTATAAGTATGGGTTAAGTACTTTTCATTGTTCATCAAGGAGTTTACAACTTTATCTTCCCCTAAGGCATGCTTAAGTATAGGTGAAGTAGAGTTCCCACATTCCTGATCAAGTACCTTCATTGTTTAAATGGGGAATGGTCTTAACCAAATGTTCTGAAGTAGGGTCTGAGAATTTTTAAGATTCACACATAGATCTGACAGGTATACTATTTCATATTCCTCTAGTTGTCACACTCCTCTATACTGTCACTCTTTATGTTTAAGTCATATACCCATTGTGAACTTATCTTGGTATAAGGTGTGAGAAATTAATCTAAACCTAATTTTCCCCACAGTTTTTCTAGCAGTTTTTGTCAAATATTGAGTTCTTGTCCCCAAAGCTGTGATCTTTGGGTTTATTGAAGAATAGCATGCATAGGGCATTTACCTTTAGTCTATTCCATTGATCCACCTTTCTGTCTCTTATCCAGTACCATATTTTTTTGATGATCACTGTTTTATAATATCATTTGAGATCTGGTAAAGCTAGGCTTCCATCCTTCACATTTTTTTCATTATCTCCTTTGATATTCTTGATTTGTTGTTCTAAATGGAATTTATTATAATTTTTTCTAATTCTGTAATAAAGTTGTTTCGATAGATATAGCACTGAATAAGTAAATTAGTTTACGTAGTATTGTCATTTACATTATATTAGCTGATCCTATCCAAGAACTATGAATGTTTTTCTAATTGTTTAGATGTAGTTTTATTTGCATCAAAAATGTTTTGTAGTTGTGTTCATATAATTCCTGAGTTTGTCTTGGCAAAAAGATTATCAAATATTTTATATTGTCTAGAGTAATTGTAAATGGAGTTTCTCTAACTCTTGATGCTTTTTTTTTGGAAATACATAAAAATGCTCATGATTTATGTGAGTTAATTTTGTATCCTACAACTTTGCTAAAATGAATTATTATTTCTACTAGCTTTTTAGTTGATTTTCTAGAATTCTCTAAGTATACCCATCATATCATCTGCAAAGAGTGATAATTTAGTTCTAGATCAATTTTTGTTCCCATCCAAAGGCCTGATCAAATGTTTTGTGTTCATTCAAATCACTCTAGACAGTATAAATTATAAGAGTTATATGGTCAGTAGTGAACTTTTTTTTTTTTAATGAAGGGACTGGAATATACAGGGAATAATTACAGGAAGGGCATCACCTTGAGCTCATACTTGACTATACTCTGGACACATTATGCTGGAGATAGAATTCAATGTCTTGTGTTCACTTGGAAAGGTGTTTTACTGTAGCTCAGTCTCCATAGACTGCCCCACAGAGAAGCTCTTATTAAACACTCCAAATTTCACACTGTACAAAAAAATACTACAATGATAAGAACCGTTTCTCTGGAATCCTAATGTTTATCATTCTTTCTCACTATTTGTTGGCATTCTTCTATTACAGTTTTTTTAGCCATTGCCTCATTAATTGGCACTCACTAGTTTCCCATTTTTTTTGCTGGCATATATAGGTCTTTCCAAACAAACAAATAAGAGGGAATGTGGAAGATTTGGAAGGGATCCCTACTGTTCAGTCCATTCTATCAAAGGACTCAGGTTTGTGATGCAATTGGCTTATTTCTTTGACAGAGCAAAAGTCTCACCCCTTTGATGAAGTAATAATGGAGGATTTGATGTGTGTAAGTGCACCTTGTCTCTAGAAAGTGAATTTTAGATTTACTCCACCCTGCTTAGTCTAGCAATCAGGAATGTATACACCCCTACTCAAGGATTAAGTGTTGATAAGGATGGCCTATGACAGATATGTGCTAGCAAATGACAAATCAGAAACAACTGTCAGACCCCCTGGGCTGTCCAAAGTCAAGCTTAAGCTACCATTGGTATGTGAGACGCAGGAAGTGATGTAAAAAAAAAGTCTATATATTTGTGTCACTTTCTCTTGACGGGCTCTCTTTCATGGTGGAGACGTGGCTGGTGGCAGCGTGCTGGGCGTCTTGGCATCTTCGCATGCCTGCAGCTTTTGTCTGGGTTTGGCAGTGAGCGTCTTTGGTGCAGTGACTGGGAGAAACTCAGTAGTGGGGCTCAGGTGAGGCGTCTTCCCTGAACTCTGAGGCTGATTCCTTTTTTACCCTTTACCTTTCCTAAAACGCTATCCTCTTAGGAGACTCCTCATCTCGGAGTAGACCTCGTGGCTTGTGGCTTGAAGCTGAGCTAGTTTTTATCTTGGAGGAGGCCTCATGGTTGAGGTCTCTGAACTTCCCTTGGTTTAGGCTAGGCTAGAGAAATCTTATACCCCTTTCTCTCTCTCCTTCTTCTTAATTCCTTCCTTCTTTAATTAAACCACCATAAAATTCCCAAACTTACTTGAGTATTTTTATTGGGATTTGAATCAATCCTTGGTGACCATAGTATAATAGATTCAGTCAAAAATCCCTAAATTTACCCCTTACAAAATATCAACACAAGTTTGAGAGAGTGCTACTAAAAATTAAACTGTCTGCAGATTTCTTAATCTTTTTCTGCATCAAGGAAAAGGAAAAGGCATATGAATTGGGAAACATCCAATTAGTATTAATTTTTGTTGAATTTCTTTTCTATTTTGTAATTTTCTTCATTGGAATTCAAGAACTATGTGTTTCTGACTACAAAAAGGAAAACATTGGAAGGGCTAAAGGGGAACAAGTCCATGTCCCAGAAAACTTACAGATAAATAAATGGTGATACTCTGGGATAAAATCTTATTAATTAGATCCAGTATAGAGTATTGAGATTCTGTGAGGACTAAAATATGGAAAGGGAGATTATAGAAAATAAAAGTGGGTGATTACTGTATGGGGAAAATTTTTTAAACTTTTTAAAGATTTTAAGAAGTCAATTGAGTGGGCAAAGCAATCAGCCTTGCAAAATCAGATCTTGTTTGGGTTATGGGGTTTCTAAATAAGGAAATGGGAATATTACTGATGTATTAATTTGACTGTAATATAGCAATGAGTTCTAAGAATTGATCGTTATACTGTGAAGATGGGATTAAATCTCCCCTGCCTATTTAGATTTTAGCCACCAGGAACGTATACACCCCCACTTAATCCTTAAGTGGTGGGCAAAGGTCTAGGACCCACATGTGGTAGTGAATGACAAATCAAAAATGACTGACTACACCCTGGACAGTTTGAGGCTAAGCTAAGCTCCAATTGGTCCATGTAAAAGTGGAAGGAAAGCACAGAAAATGATGCAAAGAACTCTTTAAATATGGTGGTAACTTCCTGTGACCAAGCTTTTCTTCCTATGAACTTGGCCTTGGAGGAATTCTAGTTTGGGACCTCAGTTGGATGTTCCCTTAGGACTGCCACATCAGGAAGTGAAAAGGCTGAATCCTTTTCCTGGCTTTTTTTTGGGTTCTAACTTCTGGAGAGGCCCTCCTGGCTAGAACCCTTGTTTAATTTACCTCTGGGACCGCCTTTGCTAGGGCCTCTGAAGACTGCCTGTTTGGATAGGGCTGGAGTAATTATCTACCCTTTTTCTCACTTCTCTACTTTCATTCTTTCTTCTTTTGTAAATAAACTACCATAAAAGTTATTCTGACTTGAGTAATTAATTTTGGCGACCATGTTTCTCTTATCCAACCCTTCCAGTTTTACCCATTACATTTCCAGGATGAGTTCTAACTTAAAGAAAATCAAATAAAACAAAAGAATGAAATCTCTTCTCTGTGTGTGAATCCTGTAAAATGTTTTGCTCTAAGCTGTGAGTGATAAGATTTGCTATTTATTTATTTTGCTACTTATTTTTTTAAAATTTTTTTAAAATGTTTTATTTTTAAAAAAACCCATATCTTGGAATCAATACTGTGTATTGGTTCCAAGGTAGAAGAGCAGTAAGGGCTAGGCAATGAGGGTCAAGTGACTTGCCCAGGGTCACACACCTAGGAAGTGTCTGAGGCCAGATTTGAACCAGATTTGAATCTCTGGGTCTAGCTCTCAATCCACCGAACCACTCAGCTGCCCCAAGATTTGCTATTTAATGTAAAAGCTTTGTAGACTGCAACTATTTATTTTGGGTCTTGAGTTTGTAAGATTTAAATTAATGTCCAATACTCATTTTAAAGTTTATTATCACTTGAAGTAAAGGAAATAGAAATATAAAAATGTAGTTATCTAACTAAAATAAGACCACATGAATAGTTCTCTCACCTCTCCCAAAAAGCCTGCTTCAGCCAGCCACACAAGAAGAGAGAGTGAGAGCCAGGGCTACACAAAACTCATATCTTTCCTACATCTGCTGGTAATGTAAGAAGGAACATGGGATGCTGGGAATTGTAGTTCTACAGTTCAAATTTTAATTACACAGTATCTGCTGTGATTCCCATGGGAAATAAGCATGTAGAAATCTCCCAGATTTACATGCCTAGTTTCCTAATGGAATCAGTACATATAACCAACTTATATCTCTAATGATCTTCAACTAGAGGTATATACAATATAGAACTTTCTGAGGGAAAATTACAATAATTTGGGGATAAGAGGGTAATAAAGAAAATGGAACCAATGATTGCTAAGTGGGCACTGACAAAAAACCAATTAGGGGTCAGTCCTTTTTGGCATAAGAGTTTACATTCAAAATAAGTGCATTCAACCCCCCACAATTCAATTTCACTACATCCCAAAGTTCATTCTGTATCCTTTGGGGCAGTGTGAGGTTTCTGTAGGCATCTCCATGGCGCCTCCTCCAAATAGTTCACTTTCTTGATTTGGGGAGGAAGCAGGTTTGTTCTCCTAAAGTTACTCTCAAACAAGAAAAATTTTTATAAATCTAGAATTTCATGACAATTATATGATTCCCCCTGAGGAGGGTTCTGACAAACACACGGATCACCTAGGGTTACATGGCTGTGTTATGATGTATGTGAATCAATTGTTAAAAGGATGTCAAAAACATTAAAAAAAACAAAGAAAAGAACAAAAAAATAAAAATTAAATAGCATATAACAATTTTGAATAAGCAAGAATAAGCCTATAATAGATCCTAGAATCAGGGCCTAATAAAGTGATTTATGTCCCACAAGCTTGTAGGACCATTGCAGCAATATGCACTTACCCAATCAGCAGCCAGTACTACAGAAAATTGCCACATTATGAAAGACAGAAAAGGGATTAGTTTTTTGCGGCAAATGGGAAATAGCATTCCCTGGTCTGGTTTTACCTTCACTTACAGGAATACGGGAGCCAAAATTGTAGACAAATTGAGGTACTTTGTCTGAATCTGGCATGTGGAAATCCTACATCTGACATCAAACAGCTGCTTCGTCAAACTCCAAAACAAGTCCTCTGTCTTGGGGCAGATTCTCATCAATCCCACCAGGGTTGGTTGGTCTCCTTGACCTTATGCTTCTTGGCACTGTATAATGGCTCTTTTGTGATCCCTTCTCCTGGAATCAGACACAACCATTAATCAAAGTTCCATAATATTTAACAATCAATGGCAGGTTTCCATAGTTTAAAGCTTTTGGGTATATATTAATATTAGGGTTAATGGATATAGTAAACTTATATTAGTGCAAAATCAAAAAAATCCATTAACATGTAACATGGTAACATTTACTTCAAGTACAAAAAAGTGAGCAAGGAAAAAAATTCAAGTACTCTATTATACATACAGGGAAAACAATGATAATTTTTAACAATCAAAATTATATAGTCATAATCAGTGACACACTGTGTTTGCCAAGGAGAGGTGCAATACAAAGGTTTCTCACCCAAAATGAGATCCATTTCCTTTTTAACTTGGCCATGATCTACAGTGTGAGCGTATATAATTTTCACTAAGAAAGCAGCTTGTGAAACAGTAGTACAGCTAATGCACAGTCAAAGAACTACCAAAATCCCCAAGATCACAAGAGCCCAGTTTAATGACAGTAGTAAACAAATCTGATATCATTGGGATTCACATGAGTCTCTATAACCACTGAACCTCATGGATGCTTGTCACAAGTTTACCAGATTTGGCCAGTCTTTCAACCTTTGATGAGATATTTTTAACAAAGTATTATTGCCATCATTCTAAAATTTGGGAGAGGGGCCCAGAAAAAAACACAAACCTCTGTGTTGCTGATGAAAACCTTTTGGGTCTGAAATGTCACCAAGAATCTGGATCATTCTGGTGGCAGGGTAGAGTAAGCTGAAGAGTTATAAATATAAGAACCATCCAGAAGCCACTAGACTTCACAGGAAATGTTCCCTTTTGAGAGCCATCCATAGGTACACGTCCCCTAGGAAAATCTTCCCACCTCCTGGATGAGACTATAACAGCTATAAAAGGCATTTCTTTATATGTCTCATCCATTATATTTTTATAAATGTGGAGATGGGGAATACAATAGTGCTTTTCACTTCAACTACTAAATGGACCCTTACCTTTTATTACAAACAACTCAAAGGTAGGCAAATGATCAGTCATAGGTAGTGGTCCTCCTAGATGTCCTGAAAAATTACTTATGAAGACTCCTTAAAATAAATTCAAATTTTTAGGTCATTAAATTCTCCTGAGGTTGTATACAGGTTGTACAGTTCAATGGAGTCCATCATCATCTGTGGCAATTAACAAAGGGAAAAGGGAATAAAAGATTGTTTAGGCAACATGTGACCTTGATGGATCTGGTCACAAAGCCAGCATCCATAAGGACCTATGGTTTTGTGACAGAAAAGGTTTGCGCAAGTTGTTTATGGACTTTTACAAGGATATTTTCTCCAGTCCAGTCATATGGGGAGGTACAAATAAAGACAATGCAACAGAATAGTATAGATTAGATGAATATATAAATTTAAAAACAAAATTAAATTTTAAAACAAATAATTAACAAATATATGTGACAGGATACAGGCACTGAATCCAAAAGTCCTTTTCTCCAAATCCAATAGCCGCATTACAGAGACTTCTTCACTATTTGGGGGGGAAACAAACAAACAGTTAGCAATGGTGTCTGAAAAGCTAAAAATTCACCTCCAGATTCTTTAATGTTCCTTCCCCTCCTGAGTATCATTATCCATCTAGATTCCTTTGGTCACAACTCCAGGGTTTCCCATACCTGCACTGGGCATAGTGTGGACGAATCCCATACTGGATGTGTTGCAGAAACTAGGGAATGGGGTGTAGGGAGATGAATCTCCCCCCCGAAATCTCAAGACTAATAAAGCTAATCATAAGGACAAGTGTACCTAGAATTGGTAGTAGGAAAAGACACCCCAAAACTTTGAGCTGTGCAATCTTGGTAAGGCTCTCCAGGAATGGGAGCTGTTTGAGGTAGGCAGGAAATTGGGCCATGCTTGCAATTCTACTTATTAAATTGGTTTCGAATCTACTTCCTCTCTATAGGTGGCACTACCCTAGTGTGTACTGGCTAGCAGTAAAGTGAAGAGTTTTGTAAAGTATTTTTCTTTCCCCTCCCCACTAGGGGGAAAAATGCCAGGGAACATGTGCTACCAAGTGGGAGTGCTGGGGTAGAACCTGAGGGATGTCTACACCCCAGTGCTTTAGACACGTGGGGGTTTAGGAAAGGCTTTAAAGAGAGAGAAAACTTCTAGGAGTAAGATGAGGCTAAACTTTCTCAATTTAGTCCAATAATTAATACCTTCTAATAACAAAAAAAAATACTGAGCTGAAATTCTTAACTTCCTTGAACAATCCAGGATTCTGGACTGCGAGATGGTAGCTTGTTGGGGGGAGGGGGGGGGATCAGGGTTGCTTCCCTCAGGTGAAAGGAGTCAGGAGGGTTAGAGGCTAATTGTTGTTAAAACACACATATACACACACCTGACTTACCAGGTCTCAGTGAGCATTGACTATCCAGCTGCTTTCAGTTTAAGAGTAGAAAATGGGATTTAGATCTCACTCTTCTGCTTCCAAATAACTCTTGGACAGGCAGTCAGCTGTGGGAGGCAGCAGGGCTTCTAAATCTTTATAGTCTTAGACCAACAGCTGTAGCCTTGAAGCAAATCTGTCCTGCTCTCTACTCAGAGAGTAGTAAGGGTCCTAAACTCCAGACTTTGGGTTGCCAAAAATGTAGGATTTAAATTAATGTCCAACACTCCCAAGAATTATATTTTAGAAAGTTTATTAATAATCACTTGAAGTAAAGGAATAAAAAGGAAACAGAAGTATAAAAATGTAATTATCGAACCAAAATAAGACCACATGAATAGTTCTCTTGCCTCTCCGAAAAAGCCTGCTTCAGCTAGCCATGGTCGCAAGAAGAGACAGCAATAGGCAGGGCTATTCAAAACTTATATCTTTCCTATCTCAGCACGTAACATGAGAAGGAACATAGGATGCTGGGAATTGTGGTTCTAGGATTAAAATTGTAATTATACAAGTTCAAGTACACTTGTCTGCTGGATCATTGATCATCAAGTCAGTAATCCAGCTTTCCAGAGAAAAGCTACCAGATATTCAGAAGGAATGTGATCCAAATACTCACAGGTGAGGATCTTTATCTGGCAGAAGTACATTTGTACATTAATTTTAATTTTTACAGATAGAAATCAACTATCCAAAATATGTAGATAACTTAGTCAAATTTATCAGAATAAGAGGCATTTCCCAATTGAGAAATAGGCAAAAGATATGAGTGGACAATTTTCAGAGAAAGAAATTAAAGCCTTATATAGGTATTGGAAAAAATGTTCTAATTCACTATTTGATGTGAGTGATGCTAATTGGGTCTTGTGCAAGGAAGTGTAATAGCTCAAAGGGACTCCCGCGCAGGAAACAAGATTTATTATAAGAGAATATCCTAACAGAATATATGGTATAATAAGCAAATATAGGTGAAGATAAAAATAAGAGTAAGAATAAGATTAAAGTAAGATTGGGTGGGGGGTCTCAGGAAGGCTCTTTATCTTTGTTAGTTACTGAGGAAGGGGCCATTTGTTTCCCCAGCTCTTGCTCTGTGTTTCCAGGGAACTATTATAACTTTAACCATGATCTACTTTGTTTACAGCTGAGGTTATAACTTCAAAGTAAATCTGATGCTAATGGCACGTTCAGTACCCTCAGGCAACCTGAGGTCAAGGTTTGCTCTTTTCTGCCCAAGATTTAAGACAGACAGTGTGGAGCATTATTGAAATCTAGTCTGTATGACTGGGAAACTGAACTTTGCTTTGCTACTTTCAATATTACAGTAATAGAAGACAGTTCTGAAGGACATTGGATGAAAAATTGTTTCCATGTTTCCATGGCTAAAATTCTACTATCTACGATCTGCATCTTTAATTCCCATCTATTTCAGCGTTAGCCTATCTCGGAATTTCTACCTTTCATGATTATAGAAAACTTGTCATAACACGGAAAAGAAGGGCATGACAACAGGAAGGGAGAAGTACTCCTCCAGTTAGGAGTATTAATTAATGGCATGTCTAAGTTGGCAATTACACACAGCCAACTCTAAAACTTTCCAGGTATGCAACTGAACTTTCTTTCTAGGAACTTTAGCCTCACACTCTCTCAGCTTTCCCATGATTCAGAGCGATGCATGCTCTTACTAGAAGACACTCATTGGACTGCTTTTATCACTAACCAGTTTTTTCCATAGTATTTCTTCTGATTACATTCCATACAATTTAGCCTCAAATGACAGTTCTCTACAATCATGTTTAGGGTTGAATGTAACCATCTCCTGTTGTTAACAATCATATCCATAAAAATTATCAGGCTCCTCTGTTCCTTCCTAAATGTTCCTGAAATTATTGAGAAATAATGACTTTTCTAGTTTGACATAGATATTGAACATATAAGTTATATAAACTTAGAAAAACACTCTAGAAATTCCGTTGAAAAGATTCAAATGGATAGATATTATATTAAACCTAACAAAATAAAACACAACTGAGTTGAAATTTTCCTCCTTTAGTTAGAGGACAAGCTTTTTGCCTACCTTAAAAGGGACCTCACTCAGGATCAGTACCACTCGAACTCCCAGGAGAATTACAAATGACAGCTTCTGGATCTGGCTCAGGGAAAAATCTAAAAGGTAATGAAAAGGAGAGCAAAAAGGATGCTAGCTCAGTTCAGTAGTCTTCAAAGACTTGGTGAAGTGCTTCCCATTCAGATGTAAGGTTCCTTGTACTGATATCTTCCATGAACTCCCTCAGGTTCTAGCCATGGATTAACCTGCTCTAGGTTTTGGCTCCCCAGGAAATGACTGAGGTAATAGTTAGGGCTCCAGGGATTCTGAATCAATTCTCTGCAGGAAAAAGGAAAGAATAACAAAAAATCTGGCAAAATTAAGGTTCTTTTTATATCTAGATCTATATTTGCATCTATTAAGATTTTACTAACTTCTACCACACTGGAGGCCTGGGATAGTAGGTCCAGGATGTCACATGGGAATTCCTAGATGGGAAAATTCTCTCCAACAGCAGCCTCTGAAGTACCTTCATCCATCAGAGAAAAATAATACTCAAAGGTGGAGACTGAATTAAATTTATCTTAAATTATGGGAGAGCTTTGTAACAATTAAAATTTAGGAATTTGGGGAGACTGAGGCAGGTAGAAATTAGTTTCTCTCTGCAAGGAGTATTATATTTTTTAGAGGTTTATTGAAGATTAAGGATTAAAGAAAATACAGGATAAGAGACACGTGTCCAGGCCATAGAGAGGCCTAGACACAACCTCACCTACATTATGAAAAAAAGCCACATCTGCCCCAAACGGAAGTCCAAGCGCCTCAAAAGCCTTTGAATCAGCTTAAATACCTTCTCGATCTTGGCCCAGGTGAGATTACAAGGCATTCTGGGGAAGTGGAGCAAAGGCTCGTGGGGATTGTCCTGTATTTGAGTCTATTTTTTACAGCTTGAGATAAAATAACCTGGGCCTGGAAGAGAACTCCTTCAAAAATGGCAAGCTCCAGAGATTATTGTTATAATAGAGTAATTTATTAAGTTTAATGTATTGCACTGAAAGGCCAGGTGGCAGATGCAGGACAAATACTGCCCCCCCCCCCAAGGAGATGGGGTAACTGGATTCTTATATCTTTTTGGCAACAGGGCCTATGTGCCTAGAGATGGGGGGATGGAATAATGTGATATCCCATGACCAGAGACGATGTTTTTAGAGATTGTGCGACCTTAGATGGAGTCATGTGTTTATACCCTGTGCCTTGTTATTGTGGGATGTTTAAGGGGAAGAGACAAGAAGTAAATATCTAAATATTTTAAGTTTATTGATAGGTAAACGGGTTAGGAATGAGGGTAACAAAGAAGAAGGAAAATTTCTTAATCTTATCCCCAAACTTGTTCTTTGGTGTTCAATTTAGCTGCCAGCAGCCTGTTCAAGTCTCTCTCTCCTCAAGCTGGTATCTCACAAAGGGCCAGATGTCTTGTAGATAGGTGGAAATCACAGCTACCTCCTGTGAAGATTGAATTTAGCTCTCCCCTGATTGTAACAATGAAGGTACTTAGCTCTTCCTTTATTGTGAAGATTAAATTGTAATCCCCTGTCTATTTTTAGATTTTAATCCCCAAAGTGTTAACCCAGTGTAGCATACCAGGCATATTAGCATCTTGGAAGTATGATTGATGTATTGATGTTGTATTTTATGTATTCATTCACCAGACTCATGGTCATGTTATTTATTGACTATTGTATTGCCAAATCTTCAGTCTAAAGAACAAGAGAATTCCTGAGCAGGACATTACCGGCCACAGTGTCCTAGCTCACACCTTGTCAGACTACATTCCTTTCCAAGTCTCATGTTGGATTAATTTCCTCCTCTTTGATTTCATGATTGTCAATTCAGCCAATGTTAAAACCTATGCCATGTCACGTATTCACTAATCACTTCCCACCCCACATTCCTAAAATCTCCAATAAAAGTTGGGGAATAAGTGCGAGCTTCCTCTTGCTCCTCTTGCTTCTCACAACACTCTTGCTTCTCATACTTCTCATTACTCCTCTTGCTCTCTTGCTCATGAGAAGTATTACTGGAGCTCGCTGCACCCCACGGGTTTTAACTTTTTGTCTCTGAGTCTTCCTGCGTTTCTCTCTCTATCTTTATTATCTATTTATCCATCTTCCTTTATTCTCCATTCTCCTTCTCAGGTCACCACCTACAAGTAAATTGTGTAGAAATTGTAGGCAGCTCCTACATTTGGCGCACAACGTGGTATAAATCACCTGAGGAGACAGTGTTGGGTTTCAAGAGTGGAGATGGATCAGCAGACCTGGACTTGGCCAGTCGAATAATGGAAACATCTGGACTCCCACCAAGCATATCAAGCCATGGAGAGGACCAGATCCAGATGCATAAGGAGCAGACAGGCAATCAGGGTAGAACACAACACACTTCGCAGTTTGAGGCCAGGAAGAGAAGCAGATGGACAACACAGATGACATCAGTCAACTGCACACCAGCCACAATCGAGATACGCCTGACGAGACCATCACTGGTGACTACACACATACCAAAGACTGACATTACACTTCTTTTAATTATATTTACTATGGACACTTGTCATGCTGAAGTCTATTGGTCTATTATACCTAAACCTCCTATATTAAGAATTTTAAGGACTTCCAGATAAACATGGCAGCAATCTAGATGCGAATCGCTTCCTTTCCCCAGCACACAATGAAATAGACTACCTTAAAAGAACATAAAAACCATCTTTGGAAGAATGGAGGGACTCTACAGTAGGGCGCAGCACTGAAGCTACGTGGGGGATGAGCATTTCTATAATAGTCCGATCAGCGGCTGCTACATAAAGTTTTTCCTTAGTGGGTTTGGGCTTGAGAAGGAGAAAGAAGTCGGAGAAAATGGGTGATAAATTAAGAGACACAGACAAGTTAATTGAAATGGGGAGCGGCACTGGCCCCTGATAATATTTTCCTTAGAAAAATAATTAAAGGAAAATATGAGAAATAGGAGATCACGTGGAAGTAAGAATTTCGAGATAGAAAGCACGTAGCCAAGAATGGCGCTAGGAAAGATAAAGAGAGACAGCAGGGAGAACTCTAAGGTTGCAGGAAACAAGAGGAAGATCAGAGCTTCTCACCCCAGCCTTTATTGTGGATTGAGAGGTGATCAATGAATATGTAACATAGCACATAGGTCTTAACAGTGGTTAGATAAACAATGACAAGATCAGAGTAGGTGAGGATTCACCTGACATGCGCTTTTCAGAGGAATGAGGTTTGACAAGGTGAGGGCTAAGCCTTTGTGGCTTAGGCCCAGGAATTCCCTTGCCCTTAGAACTGCCTATACATTGATCATTAACTGATTTGATCAAGTATTTAATACATCAACCAAACTTCCATGCCTGATATATTACAATTTCCATACTATAAGAAGGAGAAATAGCTCGCACCCAACCGTGAACTGAACTGCCCTCCCCCACCTCACCTACGGAACCAGAATCAGAACCAGCATGCCCACAAGAGACAGTGAGTGAGTGAGGAACGTCCCTGGAGTGAGTGGGGGGCACACCAGGGTCCTTGGGAACTGACTAGGACTGCCAGGGATCTACCCCTGAGAGCAGTTACACAGGAGACCCCTGCGCACTGGAGAGCACAGACCGTGGGCACTATAGCAAACTGTGGAAGCTGTGGAGACTCCAGAGATTGCCTGAGGCAAAAAGCTCCGCTCCATAACTCCACAGAAAACCTACCCATCTCACTCAGATTTCTGACTAAAATGGAAAGGGAAAACCACTAAAGGGATGACTCATTTTGCCTAAGACCAACCCTCCAAGGGAAACAGGAAGAAAGTGACTCTTGAAAACTTTTACGGAGGGAAAACCCAGGCTATGGAAGAAAGCGAGGATGAAATTCAAACAAAATCAAAACTTTTCCCCCCAAAATGGAAATTGTCCACAAGCTCTGGAAGAACTCAAATTGGAGATTATCCAAAAGATGGAATCCTTCTGGCAAGAAAAATGGGTAAAAATTCAGGGAGAAGTTAACAGTCTGATAGACAAGAACGCCCAATTGGAGAAACAGCTGGAAGGCTCAAACAGCAGGGCAGACCAAACTGAAAAGGAAAACCAGTCTTTAAAGACCAGAATTGGGCAACTGGAAGAGAATGATCCTTGAAAAACAGCAAGAATTAATAAAGCAAAGTCAAAAGATGGACAAATTAGGAGAAAACATAAACTATCTCACTGAGAAGGTGACAGACCAGGAAAACAGAGGAAGGAAAGACAATTTGAGAATCATTGGTCTACCTGAAAAACCAGAGATAAACAAAAATCTTGACACCATACTACAGGAAATCATCGAAGAAAACTGCCCTGAAGCTCTTGACCAAGGGAGCAAAATAGAAATTGAAAGGGTTCATAGAACACCCTCTATACTAAATCCCCAAAAAACAACTCCCAGGAATGTAATTGTCAATTTCAAGAGCTTCAAAGCTAGGGAGAAAATCTTACAAGAAGCCAAAAAGAGACAATTCAGATACCAAGGAGCACCAATCAGGATCACACAAGACCTGGCAGCTTCCACACTAAAAGACCTCAAGGCCTGGAAAATGATATTCAGAAAGGCAAAAGAACTGGGTCTTCAACCAAGAATCACCTATCCATAAAACTGACTATATACTTCCAGGGGAAATATGGGCATTCAACAAAATAGAAGATTTCCAAGTATTTTTAAAGAAAAGCCCAGAACTCAGTGGAAAGTTTGATATCCAAACACAAAGAGCAAGAGAAACATGAAAAGGTAACTATGAAAGAAAGGGAAAAGGAGAAAAATGTTTTTTTTTCTTTTATTCAAACTCTTCTGTAACGACTACATTTAGATCAAATTATATATATATATATATTAATATATTGGGAACATGTTATGTGTAACTCAAAAATTCTATGCATTATTAGAGTAATTAGAAGAATCACTCATTGGGAAAGATTGGGGCATTAAGATGATATGGAGGGGAAAAAAAGAAAGAAAAAGGGAGGGGAGGAATTGATGATGGTACCAAGATATACTTGAAGAAATAGAAATAAATTAAATAGAATAATCTTTGTCACACAAAGATACACATGGGAAGGGGAGGGGAAGAATTCTCTTATAAAAAGGAGAGGCAGAGAGTACTAATTGGTATTACTTAAACCTTACTTTCAGTGAAATCAACTCTGAGAGGGAAGAGCATCTAGATCCATTGGGGTCTTGAATTCTATCTTATCCAACTGAGTAAGGGAGAAGGGAAAATTAAAGGGGGTATAGAGGGGAGTGCAAAAAGGGAGGGAAGGACAGGGGGGAGGGAAATTAACAGACCATAAAAAAACAAGAAGGGAACAAAAAGGGAGGGACCAGAAAGGGAAGCATATCAAGGGAAGGGACTAGGGGGAATGATTTAAAGTAAATGATTGGTTTAAAAGGTTATAGGGGATGATATCAAAATGCCAGGGAATTCACAAGTGTCAATCATAACTTTGAACATGAATGGGATAAACTCACCCAAAAAATGTAGACAAATATCAGAGTGTATTAAAATCCAAAACCCTACCATATGTTGTCTTCAAGAAACACACATGAGGCGGGTAGATACTCATAAGATCAGAATTAAAGGTTGGAGCAAGACCTGTTGGGCCTCAACTGACAGAAAGAAGGCAGGAGTTGCAATCATGATATCTGACAAAGCCAAAGCAAAAATAGACTTGATAGGGAAGGTAAATACATCTTTATAAAAGGGAGTATAGACAATGAGGAAATATCACTAATCAACATGTATGCACCAAATTATATAGCACCCAAATTTCTAATGGAGAAACTAGGAGAATTGAAGGAGGAAATAGTAAAACTATACTAGTGGGAGAATAAATATGAATTAGTTGACATATCGCCACAAGGCATGTATGAGGAATAAAAAAATTTTTTTCTCAAGTATATTATTATTCTTATTTTTAATTAGACATTTTTTGCTATATTTTTCTTTTATTTCTTTTTTTCTGAATACTTTTTATTAGTCATTTTGTGTGAATCTTGAAATTTCTCAGACTTGTGAATATTAAAAAATTCCCCATTGGGGAATTCTCCATTGGAACAATTCCCTACTGGGACCATTCCCCATTTGGAAAGTGAGAACTCTACTTAGATCAGAAATGGGAAGTCCTCTACTTCACCCATACTTAAGACTGTTTTAGGGGAGAAAACACCTTGCTGAACAATGAAAAATACTTACACACATACTTAAGCCATGCCTATTTTTAGAATTAATACAAAGGGGTGCTAAGTACCTATAAAGGTCAGGCAAACTTACATGGGACAAAGAGGTGAGAAACTTACTTGCTACTTCTGTGAGAAGAAGGGCCACAAAATGATGGAATGTAGAACCTTCTTAAGATGATTGGTAGGAATACGCAGTTTAAAAATAGCTTTAGAAATAATAACTATAGAAATTATGATAATGGTCACAGAAACCAGAACAATTATAGAAATGATGATAATGGTCATAGAAACCAGAATTTCAGAAATTTTAGAAATTATAATAATGATTATGGAAATAACTATAATGAATATAGAAATAAGAACTTTAGAAACCAAAATTATAGAAATAGGAATTAGGAAAATAATGACAATGCTCCAAATGAAGAAAATGATAATACTCAACAACAATATATGAGAAATGGTACTTGTCCAAAAAATAGTCAAGGTGCCCTTCAGGAGTGTGCCCAAGGAACTTCCCAAATATAATGAAGGTGATTATTCTTAGACTCAATTGATTTTGTTGATATTAAATAACCTTTTTCAGTTTTGTCTCCACTCCAAATAGTAGAAAAGGATGAACAAAGAACTTAAAACTATGATTGGAAAATTATGCACTGAGACACATTTAAAATGGCCTGAAATCCTACCTCTGGCCCTATTTTATCTTAGAAGCAGGCCTAGAGGAGACCTACACGTCTCACCATTTGAGATGCTTTTTGGACATCTGCCTATACAGGCTAAACCTTTTTCCCCTGCATATACCTCACTATTAGGGGGAGATACTACTATTACTTCCTATATACAGAAGTTACAGCACAAACTACGTGAACTTCATGAATCCGGAGCTGTAGTACAAGCCGGACCATTAGATTTTTCTCTTCATGACCTGAATCCAGGAGATAAAATTTATATTAAGGATTTCAAGTGAACTGGAGCAACTCAGCCTTCATGGGAAGGACCATTCCAAATATTGTTAACTACTCCAACACCTATAAAGATTGGAGAAAAGGACTCTTGGATTCATTGCTCCCATTTGAAGAAAGCATCTTCTGCTGAGACTGATTAACTGTACCTTATCACATGAATTGTAGATTATAATCCATTGACAAGTGGATACTTTTTTTTTCCAGAAACATCGAATTACTAATTTTTTCCTTATTTTTATTATTGCTTTTCTTTATTTTGATTAGAATATTTTATTTTTTCTCATTTCTTGTACTAAAGGTACACATAAATAATATTTTTTCCTGCAGTAATAGAAGTTTAATATATATATTCTTGCTATAATATCAATATATACCCACAAGCTTTAAACTATGGGAACCTGCCATTTATTGATAAAGTGTTATGAGACTATTATTAATGTTTGTATCTGATTCCAAAAAATGGGATAAAAACAAGGAGCACAGACTTAACCTGAATACTGTCAAAAAGAGCACATGAAATACTAATGTGAGACTCGAGGTTGCGACGCTTGACATACGTTAAGTCGTAGGACTTCCTTGTATCTACACTCTTTGTGAAGTACTCATACAAGTACAAAATTTGACTATCATGCTGGCTCCCTATATCCCTGAGAATGACAAAAAAGTCAAATGAGGGAATGACACTTCCCTATCAAAATAGAATTCTAGATTTTTCCTTTATATTATGGCAACTTCCGGTAGTCTTGGCTACAAATGGCTAAGTGAAATATTACTGCATTCTGTCCTACAGACTTGTGGAATAGAAATTACTTTAAATTGGACCTACACAAGGGCTTATTTTGAATTTTTTTTCCTTATGTTTTTGGTTGTTTTTTCTATTCTTTTGATAACTGACTCATACCCCCATAATTCAACATTGCATCCTGAGCTGAACTGGATGTTTTTTAACACCTACTTCAGGGGGGATTGTATTTTAATTTAAAATCCAGGAAGTTTTGATTTTTGTTTGAGATTGTATTTTTACATAAAATCCAAGATTTTGTTCGAGAAAAGATCTTCAGGAAAGAAGCTTGATACTCCTAAATCCAGAGAATGAATTGTTGCAGAAAGATGACAGAAAAACCTACACTTCATCAAGAAGATCAAGAATGAACTTTGAATATGGTTGATTGAACTGAACATTGATTGAACATTTATTGTAAATGTACACATTCATGCCAAAAGGAACTGCCCCTAATTTGGCTTTCTGTCAGTGCGCCCAGCAAAACATTGGTTTTGCTTTCTTTCTTTTCTATTTCCTCCTCACTACTCTATTTTCCTCTTAGAAATTTGAATATTGTGTATATCAATCGTTAGAAGTGCATTTAGAACTACAAATTGGTTATGTTAAATGATCAATGGGGAGATCCCAATGATCATCAGGAGGGATTATGAATCTTGAAATTTTTAGAATTAATGCTAAGTACCTATAAAGGTCAGGCAAACTTACATGGGACAAAGAGGTGAGAAACTTACTCAGAGATTCTAACCTACTCAGGTATGGATTACTAAAAGGATTAGTCTACTCAGGTGTGAATTCAGAATGGGCTGTCCTTTGGAAAACATCTACTGTGATTGGTAGATGTAAGGACTTAGGGGAGGTGACATAGGAAAAATTGCCCTTTAAATAGGAGCTCAGATAGGAGCTCAAGGGACACAGTCTGAAACATTCAGATTGAGGATTGAGCTGGTGAAAGCAGCTGAGATGATGCTGGCCTGGTGTCACTAGAATCCTTGCTTGGACAGATCTTGTGGTGAGTGATTAAGATATAAGAACTGACTGATCTTTCTTTTAGGGCTTAGGCCTGGGTTGGCCAGGGCTGCCTGGGCCGGCCTATTCTTTTCTCATTTATTTCCTTTCTCTCTTTCTCTCTCGTTCTTTGATTCCTCATTGTATTATTAATTAAAGTCTCTATAAAACCCAGTTGACTTGGGTATATTCATAACTGGGAATATTTCCCTGGCGACCACCTTAAATATTGATTTAAAACAAGACACTGTAGTGAAAACATATTTCCTGCGGGGTCAAATTTACTCACCCACTCTTATATCTACTACAATTTATATCGTCCACTATTTTAATCTACTACAGTTTACAACCTCAACCATTTTAACTATTACAGTTTATGTCTCCCACTCTTTTAAATGCCACAGTTTATGGCTACCACTCTTTTAAATGCCACATTTGCTAGATTCTTTTCTGGAAATTTAGAATATGTTCAAAACAATATTAATACTCTGATCCTGAACTATGAATTAACAATAAATCTGAACCTTTAATTTGATACATACCCAAAAGCTTGAGACTGTAGGAACGTACCGGCCTTTGTTAAACTTCCTGGGACTATTATGAATTATTGTGTCTAATTGCATAAGAAGGGATTATGATGGATACCTTTACACATTGCCAGAAAGCCTAAGACATAGAGAGGCCTATAATCCATATGAGATGGATAAATAGTGGTTGCTAAGTTGGAGGTAAAAGGACGCGGTGTTTTGACATCCTCAAACACAGGTCGACCTGGTACCAAAGTTCCAACCAAATATCGATGTAGCAGGCATCTTGGCTTATATATCCCAAAGACTATGCATGATCAGGACAAAGGAAAGAAAAGAATTCTCTTTCATGTTGAGATTCCCTTTCGTTAATGTTAAAGGTCTGGCAACTTCTTATAGTCCTGGCTGTACATGGTGTAAACCTTAAAATTTCTTAGACTTATGAATGTTGGAAATTTCCCCATTGGGAAATTTAATACTGGAAAAAATTTCATACTGATAGTAAGAACTCTATTGGAATGTGAAACCCCTTGCCATGGGAGGATCTTTCTCCTCCCTACTTAAGACTACTTTAGGACAGAAACCTTTTGCTAAACAATGGAAAGGGCTTTGACTTATGCTTAAGCATAGAACAGGAAGTTCTTTGAGTCATGATTGATTTTAGAATTAATACAATAGAGATACTTGGAATGACAGAACTAGGTCTTGGAAAATACAATCTCCACCCTACTCAGTGTAACAGGATTTAGGAAGGGCTGCAGCATAGATCAAGATTTAATTATTTGAGAATATGACCTACAACAGACATGTGCAAAGGAAACAGACCTCTGGGCAGTCCTGGGTTAAGCTAGAGCCACCATTGGCACAGGGGAGACATCGACAGTGATTGGTAGATGTGAGAACTGAGGGGAGGGGACTTAGATGGTTTCCTTAAAGATAGCGGGGTCTGAGGAGAGAGGGAGGAGGTTTTTCTCTGAGTGAGGTGGCTTTGAAGGAGGACTGAGGAGGTTGCTCTGTGGGAGGACCAGGAGAGAAGGCTGGCTCTGAAGGAGGAGAATTCTCTGGAAACATTTCTTGAAAGGAGGCTCTCTTGAAGGTGGAGCCTGAGGTTGGCATGAGAATCCTTACCTAGAGAGATCTTGGGTGAGTGATAAAACCAACTGACTGATTTATTCATTCTTATTCCTTTCTTTCTCTCTTTTTCTATTGATTAATCAGTGTATTATAAATTAAATTTCTCTATAAAACCCAGTTGGCTTGGGCATATTCATAAATTGGGAATATATTCCCTGGTGACCATCTTATATTTATATAAACCCAAGACACAGTAGAAAACATATTTCAGCAGTCATAATTGATATATATATTTCCCTTGCTCCCAGTTTAATTATCACAATGGGTAAAATGATATATTAATGCACATGTCCTACGGACTGTGGGACTGATATCACATTAAATAAGGATCACTAGGGAGTTAAGATAATTTTATTATTTTTTTATTATTATTGGTCTTTCATAAACTTTTTAACTTTTGTTTTTGCTAGTTGATATAAAATTCATTTTTCTCATTTTTTACAGGATGATTAATAAGTTAAGATAATTTTTATTTTATTATTGGTCTTATATAATTTTTAAATTTAATTTTGCTATTTGATTTAGAATTCACTTTTTGATTTGCTATTTTTGCTATACTCATTACTATTTTTGTCTTTGATTTAGTTTATAGTTTCTTTTTTAACATCAAACCCTCTTGTTTTAATTTTTAAACAAAAAGAGAGATATGTAGCATACTAGGCATATTAGCGTCTTGGAAGTATGATTGATGTATTGATATTGTACCTTATATATTCATTTACCAGACTCATGGTCATGTTACTTATTGACTATTGTATTGCCAAATCTTCAGTCCAAAGGACAAGAGAATTCCTGAGCAGGACATTACCGGCCACAGTGTCCTAGCTCACGCCTTGTCAGACCACATTCGTTTCCAAGTCGCACGTTGAATTAATTTCCTCCTCTTTGATTTCATGATTGTCAATTCAGCCAATGTTAAAACCTATGCCATGTCACGTATTCACTAATCACCTCCCACCCCACATTCCTAAAATCTCCAATAAAATTTGGGGAATACGTGCGAGCTTCCTCTTGCTCCTCTTGCCCTCTTGCTTCTCACAACACTCTTGCTTCTCATATTTCTCATTACTCTTCTTGCTCTCTTGCTCATGAGAAGTATTACTGGAGCTCGCTGCACCCCACGGGTTTTAACTTGTTGTCTCTGCATCTTTATTCCTGCGTTTCTCTCTCTCTCTCTCTATTATCTATTCTTCCATCTTCCTTTATTCTCCATTCTCCTTCTCAGGTCACCACCCACAAGTAAATTGTGTAGGAACTACAGGAGGCTCCTACACCCAGTACTGTTAAGATTAAAATTTTAGTTTCACTGCTAAAAGTATTATATTTTTATGAGGTTTATTAAAGATTAAGAAATAAATAAAATACAAATATAGAAAGCATGTGGCTAGGAGGGCCTAACGGCCCATTCAGTTTCACTCACTACATCTTGGGAGACACGTGTCTGTAGAAGCAGAAGCCGAGAGCACAAGTAGAAGGCGGAGTCAGTGTAAATATCATTTTGTCCTCAGCCCAGGTGAGAATTCAGGTGAGGTTGCAAAGCATTCTGGGAAGTGGCCAAGGACTTCTGGGAATTGAAGTCCTGGTTTCAAATCTCCACTTTACAGTAAAGTAGATCTACCCATTTTGCATTTTAACCACAAAAAGGTGTTAACTAACCACAAAAGGTGTAAATTAACTGTAAAAAGGTGTAAACACCCACAGTTACAAGTGTTTCCTAAGTTGGGAAAGGAAAAACGCTTAGCTCCCTCTGGTCTTTCCCTCATTTCCTTCTATGTCAGACAGTGAGAGAGAGAAAAGATGTCACCTGTTCTCCACTCCAAGAGATTCTAACTCCCAACTCCCTCAGAGAATGTGACTCTGCCAACTGCCAGAGACCAACTGTCACAGAAAAACCATTAGACTTGAAACTGACCTTCTGTCTCAGCTCTGTTTGAAACTCCAATTCCTTCTCAATCCAGCTTCTACTTATCTCTAAAATAATAGAACAAGATCCAATTTCTAATATCATCCTTATACCCTCCACTGAGAAGATGAAAACTTGGAGTCCAGAGGCCAGAGATAAGAAAAACTTTATGAAATATTCCTTACTGAAGCAAATGCTTAAATATAGTCCAGATTCAGACTTTCAACACCCCACCTCTGCCCCATCCCTTTTTCTCAACACAGAAAGCCCTCCACCTTGCCAGATAACATGAGGAAATACTGAAGTTTGCAGGTAAAACCAGATATTTTTATACTAATCTTGATGCAAGATTTGTGATGTTACAGTCAAGAAGCACCTGATGGGATTCTCTCTCTCTGGTTCACAGTGGATAGAGCATGGGACCTGGAATCAGGAGGACCTGGATTCAAATCTCATCTCAGACACTTCCTTAATCCCTAGCCCTTGCTGCTCTTCTGTCTTAGAATTAATACTAAGCCAAATAGGATTTTAAAAAATAAAGGTAAAAAATAATAAAGAACAAACAAACATCATCTGTAATGGGGATAAGCTAGAAGCTTTTCCACTAACATTAGGGGTGGAACAAGGAACCCCATCATCATTACTCTTCAGTATAGTACTGGGAATGTTGACTATTGTAACAAGACTAGAAAAATAAATGGAAATAAACATATCCAATGAGGAAACAAAACCATCACTTTTTTTAAATGATATAATGGGTTCCTTAAAGTCAATTAAAAATCTAATCAAAACAATGAATAATGAAAGTAAAATTGCAACATATAAAATAAATCTACACAAATCAGCACAATTTCTATACAAGATCAATAAAGCCCAGCAGAAAGAGAGAAACTGTAACTTAAAACACCACATGTAGCAAATAGATAAACTCTAAATGGGTAAATAACTTAAACATAAAGGGCCATATAAGCAAATCAGTGGAGAATGGAATGAATTACCTGTCAGATCTAAGGATATGGGAAGAATTCATGACCAAGTGAGATAGAGAAGTTTCTGGAAAATAAAAATGAATCATTTTGATTAAATTCTCTGATGCTGAGAAAATATACTGTTAAAGGAGAAGGCCTGCTCACATTCTACACAGTTCTAAGGTTTCTCACCAGTGAGAATGATTTAAGGCTGACTCAGAACTGACCTTTGAGTGGATGGCTTGCCACCCTGATGACATTCAAAAGATTTTTCACCCTCTGAAAAAGGAGATGTCAAGTTAGTTGTCCTTTCTGGTGGAAAGCCATTCCACATTCTTGACAACCATTAGTTTTTCTACCACTATGGATTCTCATACAGTGAATAAGAATGGTCTCCCTGTGAAAAGTCTTTCCACATTCACAACATTCAGAAGTTTGTTTTTTTCAACAAAAATCTTCTGACATTGTAAGCTCTGTATTTGCCTTGAAGATGTTCCCCCTTTCAAGATATTCAGCATGTTTCTGTCCAGTAAGAATCCTGTGAGAAGGAAAGGATAAAGGATGCCTGAAAGCCTTATCAAGCCCATGTGTCTGATATTTCTGAAGAAAGTTTTTGGATATTTTTGCCATTCATAGTTATGCATTATAGCTAGTATTTAAGGAATTCCTTTTCTTCTTGCATTTGTGAAGTGCTGACTCTAGGAAGGTGACTGAGCTGAAAGAAATACCTCCTTTGGCCTCTCCCAGCTTCTAGATGAGCATCTCCAAGTTTGCTTCTGAGAAGCATCTATTTTGTGTCTCAGGTTTCTCATCATGCCCTGAACTGGTCTTTTGTCTTTGAGGCACAGGGTATAACCACATCACCCCATCTTGGGTCACACAGTCTCTAAAAACATCATCTATGTGTAAGTTGGGTATGGGAGGTGATGGTTTGTGGACTAGGAGCCATATTGTGTAGAGTAGGGTGGGACAGAGATTCTTTTAATGAGGAAGTATAGAGAGATAATCACTCCTACTCCAGGGTAGTTTTAAATTCATTTCATTGTTTTTTTTTTTTTTATAAAAGCCATGATCTCCCCCAAACTTTCCTCTATAAACTCAACTCAAGTTTTTAGTTCCACATTTTGTTGAGTAGTAAAAGAAACAATTGGTCAGTTTGACCGGGAAATGGGTTTTTCAAGGGGAGACTGAAATAATTCTATCTGATTCTCTAGCTTATATATGGTATTTTCCAGGTTTCTCTTAGAGAAAAATAGGTACAATATTACAGCTCCAACAATTAAAATCCCAACCAGGAGCAGTGCAGAATATAGCCATTGCCATGCATTCTTTGGGATTATGAAATAGACAAAGAACAATGTTTGTCCAATTTTGGTCATTTTACTGAAAAGCCAGTTGTTAATTAAGTTGTCTGACTCTAACCACCTTTTTTTTTTTACCATGTTTGGGTGTGGTCCTTTTAAAAGTTTTAATCCAATTAATTCTTCTGGGTGAAAGGGCAGAGCAAGACAAGGTTAAAACTTAATACAATCACTCTCTCTAGCAGTGCTCCTTTCTCCATGTTTTTCTCACAGCTAGTTAAGAACACTCCAGTAAGTTAGTATTGTCAATAAGGATTGGATAATTGGGTTGTTTTTTTCCCTAAGGCAAAGGAGAATTGGAAACAACAAACTTACCTCTTCAGCTGATTTGTGTAGATTCAAAATAAACTAATAAAAGCTGACTTAGGGATAGCCACAGTAAAGGAAAAGTTTAGGAAAGTTAAGAAGATTGAGGGTATTTTGTCACAACCAATGTGGTCAGCCAAATTGTTAATTTTATGGTTGGACCTGAATATTTTATTGGTAGTCACCAGGGACTTAATTTCTAAATCCCAAAATTAATTACTAAAGTAGAATGAAATTTATAGTAGTTTATTTACAACAGAGGGAAGATATTAAGGAAGAGAGAAAAGGAGAAAGAGAGAGAGGAAGGAATATTTCATAAAGTTTCATTGCTGTTTTCACTGGTTGTTTTATCTTGGAGAAGACCAAAGAAACACCTGGTCTTTGGTTTGGACTCTGAGTCTATTAAGGCTCAGAGTTCTAACTTGGTTCTTGCTGAAGCTCAGCCAGATATTGTTATTTCTATAACTTCAAGACAAAATTAAGAATTATAAGGATAAGAGTGTTCGTTTACTGTAGAATCAGGAAAATTTGGGTTAGTCAAATTAGGAAGGATTAGTTTAGCCTGTGGATACAAGAGAAGCAGTTCCTTGCAGAACCAGGGAGCTTTATTTGGATGGAGTTAGAATCCTTTAGAGTTAGAAATTCTTTTTTTATTCTTATATTTTCAATAAATAGTTTATTTTTTTTATAACAAGAGTCTCCATAGTGTCCTCGTGCCTGGCCCTGATGAGTTCACTTATGAGCTTCAGTTCACTTATATAATCTAAGAATACTTTGTGAGTGCAGCAAGCAGAGTATCTAAATCAGTTTATAAACCCATAATCAATTCATTGCTATATTGTTTTTACAGTTTTTGTTATTATTTTTACCGGGGCGAGGCAGAGGTGTCTCTCCCCCCAGCACACACATCTTTATATATAGAAAGCAGCCTTAGCAAGGAAATTCTTTCTCAGACATAACTTTCTAATCACTACCTGTGGTACACTGGCTGCCCCTCAGAGAAACTATGGAATGGCCTGGGGTACCAATTAGTTCCTTTGAAAATTGGCTTGATAGAAGAATAGCAAGAGAAGCAGAAGATGAGTTCAGATAAGTAGTCTTTGCCCTGCAATGAGAGGCAAAGTTTTTGTAGGATGTGTGTGACTCTCCAGGATGGTTTCCAATGGTTTGTAATGAGGATACCGAGAAAGAGCCGGCCATCTCAAAATGCAAACATTTGCAACATCTTGATATGGTGATTATAGCGGTGATTAGATTAGAGCAGAGAAGAGATTATGGGTAATTTTGCAATGAGACAGCTGCTCTGGTACAGGATATAGCAGGTAAATGAGGTTATGGGCATCCCTGTGACCATCCAGGGGAATAGATTTATACCAGTGTATCTAATTGATTTGGTGGTGTGCAAGCAACTTGAGGAGACATGGAGAAAGCAAGCTCTATGTTGTACTTAGTTAGATGGGGTAGGTGTCTGATGTAGTTCCAGAAGGAATAACCAAGTGATACCCAATCATGGTGGTTTGGAATCACTGCACAGAGAAACTTATTGGGCCTCCAATATTTATATGCTTGTTATTTCAGGGGGAAAACATATTGGTAACCAAACTGGGCAGTTCTTTACTGCATGAGGTGCCATTAAAGAATTTCAAGCCACAACTGTTGGATATTATCATGAACTTCCAAAAATGTCATGAACCACTAAAAGGACATGGTGCAGGAAGACCAATGTGGAATCATGCTGTTTACTTCCTGAGAGGATGATGGACTCAGTATAGATTATGAGAAATGATTCATGATAGATAATGAAATAATTTGAATATTGAGTATATGTGCAGCAAATGCCATAATATCCTTGGATATTAAATAAAAAGAGGAAAATTTATATACAACTTCCACAATTACTGCAAGACAGTTAAAAAGAGTAATCAATTATGAGCTTAGAATAGGAAATTTCCCAAGAATGTCCATGTGATAGTGCATCAAATATAAGTAGCACAGAATGACAGGACAGTTACCTGAGACTGACAAAATTATAATGAAGAAGCATTAAAAGGAAAGATAGAAAGGACAATGGAGAAAGACTGTCTAGTACTGTGGACAGAGCATGCACAGTCATAGAATTTGAGTTGTTCAAATGCAGGGAGGTTGGTCAGGTAATTCTTTCATTCTTAGCTCATGACCTGAACTGTGAAGGGAAATGAGAATTCAGCCTGATGATGATGATGATGACGATGAGATGAGAGTTCAGCCTGCCTGTGCCACAGGTGTGAATGTGAAGGTATTTCTAAACTAAATAAGCTTGCGGATGGGACCAAAACTGTTTCAAAAAACTGATTCTGCCTTCTTGAGGTTGAAAACTGTAACAGAACATAATCTGAGGGTATATATTTGATTGATACTAAATAACTAATGGATCAAGTTTTGTCCTCCCTCCTCACTTTTCCTCCCTCATCAGAAGCCTTTCAGCCTCCCCTCCCCCCCTTCTTTGGTCCCTTCAAGTCACTCAGTGTGAGCTGTGAGGTTTCAATGAAATAGTTCTTAATCTTCTTTGTCAAGCAAGAGATTTATTTGGGGAAGGCAAGACAAGGATGGAGGATAAGGTACGAAGGGGTAGGATTTCCCTATTATCTACAATGAGTGTTGGTTTGGAGGATATTGAGGGAAATGGAAATTCTGTCCCAAGCATGCAATAGCATCAGTCCGAGAGCAATATAAGGACTATGTCCTTTTTCTTCTTTCTTCCAATCAGCCAGGTTACCTCCAATTTGATCAATTCAAGTCCCAGAGATATAATTAGCTTCTTTCCTTCACCTCAGTCAGCCAACTGTTGGACTTTTAGCACAGTCCAACAGTTGGCTTGGCTCCAACTGCTTTTCCCAGTAACATTCCAAATGGAATCTTCATTTGACTGACAGATGATCCATCCCCAGCTTTCTGTCTTGTATGCTTGCCTCCATCACAAAACTCTTCTTGACTGGAGAAATAGAATAAAAATTAGATTACTTTGCCATCAGAGAAAATAATTTATATTTCCATTGTATGTGTGCCTTTCTGTATATGTATCATTTCTTTTCTTCAGATTCAGAGACCAGGTTTGAAATAAATGAGATGACAAAAAAGCTTAGTATTTTGTGGAAGAATCTGGTCATTATAGATTCCTGAGTGATGTTTCCTATGACTTCAGTTTGGGAGAAATCTGTGATTAATATCAGCATAGGAAAAATCCAAAGAGTGTTTGTGAATTGGATGAAACTGGAAAAAGATTCAGACAATATTCAGTCCCAAATCAGTGTAAGAATGTGACCTCCGGAAGTGACTATCTTTATAATAGTGATAGTTTGGGGTAACTGCCTGGGAGGGTGAGGGAAGGAGGAAGCTTTGGTGCAACCAGAGAGATTAGGCAGGGGCAGTGTTGGTGGGTTGTGTGTGTGGTGGGGGGATGTATGTCTCTGTATGTGTCTCTGTGTCTGACTATCATTTTAAAGGACCATAGAAAAGGGACAAATATGGAAGTGCCTATGTTAGGCTGGGAGGCTCTGTTTGGACCAGAAGCCATGGTGAAGCTTTGCCCTCCCCTAGAGGAGAGAAGTGCCCTGGACCCCCCTCCCCCACAACTGAGTTAGGAGGGGGCTGGGAGAGGGGTGGGTCTAATTACAGAATGGGGGCAGGGGGTGGTGGTCGTCTGGGCCCTTCCCCAATAAGGACATCAAGGGAAGAAGCAGCCAATATGAGCCTGGGAGGTGGGGAATGCTCACACCCACATGCCATGGAAGGAGCTCTGATCTCAGACACAGAAGAAATGCCAAAATGTTCCCCCCTAATCCCCACCTGATGCCCATATTCCCCTTATAGCATCTTCTCCCATTACCCAATATCCACCTTTTGCACCCAGTTCAGTTTCTGAATTGATTGAAGCCAAAGATGGTCCTAGAGAGGGTGGGTAGGCTTCTTCCTGTCCAGTCCAAGGTCCTTTCCAAGCCTGAGGCTCCCTGTTCCCTCCGGTGGGGTATCTCCCCTCAGGCCCTGGGAGCCCGTCTGAGCCCTCCCCTAATTCCCCATAGGTATACAAAGAGGAATGATATTTATGGGAATATATTTAACACAGATATTGATTAACTATAAGTTTTTACCAATAGTTTATGGAAGCTGGTGGCTGTGAATCTTAAAACTACTCAGACTCTACTTTAGAAGATTTGGTCTAGCTATTCCCTATTGTAACAATGGAGATACTTAAGAATCAGGAATGTATTGGGAACTTTTAAAATTACTCCACCCTACGCAGACAGTACCTTAGGGGAAGATAAAGTTGTAAACTCCTGATTGAACAATGAAAGTCCCTAACTCATACCTTATAGTAAAGCTAGAACCTTAAGCTAGGTCTATTTTTAGATCTAATACAAAAAGGTGTTAAGTACATGTAAAGGTTAAATTAGTACCTAAAAGGTCAAGTAACTTACAAAAGGCAGGCTCAACAAAGAGATGTGAAGTACTCAGAAGATTTAATCTAACCAGAGAAGTTGAAAACTAAGAATGGGCTGTACTGGAAAAAAGCATATACTGTGATTGGTGGATGTGAAAATTTAGGGGAAGTGACATCAGAGAAAAATCTCTTTAAAAGGAGGCAAAGAAACAGTTCAGGGATCAATTGAATTCAGTTACAATTGAATTCAGTTTGGAGAATAATTTCAGTTTGGAGTGGAAGAACCCAGCTTGGAGACGGTCTTGTGGTGAGTGATAAAGACTGACTCTACCTTAGGCTCAATGGCCTAGGCCTTTTTCTACTACTTGGATCAGCCTGAGCCAGGGCAGTATTAATTAATTCTCTCCTTCCCTTAATTCCTTCTTTATTTATTAATTAAAATCTCCATAAATCCCAGCTGACTTGGGTATTTTCATATTTGAGAATTTCCCATAGTGACCACTTATTTTTAGATTATAAGTCAAAACAATAAAAATTATCTTTACAGTTTGGGCCAAAACCTGTACAGTTTTGGCATTTACATGGCAAACTTCTTGAATGGAGTTCTGTCCTCAGTTTTGTTGGTTGAAAATGATGGCTGATTCCAAGGAGAAGGAAAAATCCTGCTCAGACTAAATATGTATTATAAAAAGCTATTTATTATTAGTACAAAACATTTGAGAAAGAAAAAGGAAAAGGAAAATATTTTATATAGTTTATCCCTATACTAAAAGCTTCTAGCTAATTCCAGAGCCAACTTAAAAAACTTCACAAGAAGTTGCTCCTGCCTGGGAAATCCAGGCCTACTCTGTCCTCCTTATTCTATCTAAATATAATTTTTCTACCTATTTAACCTAATCTAATATGTATTCTTATAGTTAATCTTAATTTTAAAATCAGGTTTCAATCTCTTCACTCCAGCCACCAAGATCAAAGTTCTGACAAATTGAGTTTTCACTACAGGTCACATTGAGAATTTTCTCTCTCTCCTCCACTGGTCAGACCAAGGGAAACAACCTGTGTTTCTCTACTTCTCTCCCCAACTCTTTTTCTGCTCACATGATGGTTTTTCCAGATCAAATGCCTCAAAATCTTCCTCAAAATGTAAAGGAAAATCTTTCACCTCCTTACTCTTGAGAAGAAAACTCAAGAGTGGCAGTTACCCATCAGCATTCCCAGCAAAGCATCTCTGGGAAATCTCAGGAACTTCAGGAAAATTCCAGTTGCTTTCTGAAGGTAACTTATTCCATCTTTCCCTACACTGAAGACTTTCTCATACAACTTGTCAATCAACCCAATTTCCCAAGTAACTCTTAATTAATTAACAAATATCCCATTATACCCCCATCTCAAGTAAGTGCAATCCATCTCCAACCCTGACCAAGCTCACCTAACCTGGAATCTAGGAGAACTAAGACATCTCTTTCCCAAGTCTCCGGGGGCACCATCACTGCTTGCTGTCAGTGTGACATCAAGGGTCACCCACAATCTTCAACAGTGTTCTGGGAATTTTCCAGGGCCTTTGTAGCCCCTGCTTGGATGAACCAGATCAAGTTCCAGACAGGCACAAGTGCTGGTGTTTATTCATCTACCCTTCATTGTGACATCCTATCATTGGGGGATGGCTGTGTGTCCCACAATTTGAGGGATGGCACAGGGACAATCTCTGCTTCTAAACTCTAGGCCCCACTTTGGACAGGTCAGACAAGCCTGCCAGGGAGGCTTTAGAAAAGTTTGGGGTGAGATCAGGTTAGGGCACAGACAGGAAAAGATTTGTTTTTAACAAAAGAAAAATGATGAGAATTCTGGGGGAGGGCTAAAAGTTCTGCTTTTCAAATATTAAATTATCAGAAACTTCAAATATTATTAAATTATCAGAAACTTTAGGTCTTTCCTTATCCCATTAGAATAATTTACCTTGAACCTAACCTGTTGCTTTCTCAAAATTTTTCATTTTGGTTCCTTTAGGAGGATGAGATGCAATTAGGGTTCTAATCCTATAGATACAAATATAAGCAACAATGCCTTTTGGGGAATAGATTTCTCCAACCCCAGGTGCAATGATTCCACAGATGAATTAACTTACAAAAGACTAATTAAATCCAGCTAAAACTGTAAGGGTTAAATTGGGGTTTTGACTAAATAAGAGTTATAAATTAAATGGGGTCGCCAAATTCAAAAGATTATTCCTAAGACAGAAAAAAAACAAACCTGTTAGTATCTTTTTTAAAAATTAAGTTTATTTATTTGTTAGCAGCTTTTATTTATAATGAGGAAGAGAAAGAGTTGAAGTATGAAATGTAGTGAGGGAAAAGGGTAAGGAATTTCCTAGCTCCTCTAAATGGTGATCTGATGAAATTCAGCTCCCTCCCCAACAAAGTTCCAATCTCCACATGCAAGTCCAAGTCACTTACCAGCAAGCCAATGCAGGATCCAAAGAAAAGAGTCTCTCCACAGAACCCACCCATGGAAGCACCAAGGAGCAGAGAGAGGGTCTCTTCAATGAGCCACCAAGGCAGGAATCTCTCCAAGTCAGAAATCTTGGTGGTGTCTTCAACCAGGGTTCCTCCAACTGTAATGATTAAAATAGTGGAAGATATAAATTGTAATGATTAAAATAGTTGAAGACTTAAATTGTAGTAGATATAAGAATGGATGAGTAAATTGTGACCACAAAGATATGTTTTTTATATTAAAAATAAAGTGGTCACCAGGGAAATATTCCCAATTATGAAATATACCCAAGTCAACTGGGTTTTATAGAGATTTTAATTAATACAAATGAGGAATTAAGAAAGAGAGAGAGAGAGAGAAAAGGAAATAATGAGAAAAGGGCTATACCAGCCTAGGCCGGCATGAGCCAGCCTAGGAAAAGAGGGATCAGTCAGTCTTTTATCACTCACCACAAGATCTATCCAAGCAAGGATTCAGAGGGACAGAGTCTCCTCAGAGGGAGTTCCAGCCAGAGTCAGCCTCCATCAGACTGTCTTCAACAGACTGCCTCTGCTCTCAGATTCTCATCTCCTTATAAAGGGAATTTTCTCCTATGTCACCTCCCCTAAGTTCTCCCATCTACCAATCACAGTAGACATTTTTCAAAGGACAGACCATTCTTAGTTCACACCTAAGAAGGCTTTAAATTTTTGATTAAGTTCACATCAGAAAACTTCTGAGTAAGTTTCTCACCTCTTTGCTCCTTGTAACTTCACAAGTTGCCTAACCTTTATAGGTACTTAGCACCCTTTTGTATTAGATCCAAAAATAGGCACAGTTTAAGAACTTTTTGTCTTACTATAAGTATGGGTTTAAGTATCTTTTTCATTGTTCAGCAAGGAGTTTCTTCCCCTAAAGCATGCTTAAGTATGGTGAAATAGAGTTCTCACATTCCTAATCAAGTACCTTCACTGTTTAAAGTGGGGAATGGTCTTAACCCAACTTTATGAAGTAGGGTCTGGGAATTTTTTAAGGTTTACAATCCTAACCTTATGAAGTAGGGTATGAGAATTTTTTAAGGTTCACAATCCAACCTTATGAAGTAGGGTCTGAGAATTTTTTAAGGTTCACAATTCCCCCGATGATCATTGGGAGACTAGTCTCTTCATTGATCATTTAACAGAATCATCTTGTAGTTGTAAACGCATTTCTAACTACAGATATACACAATATTCAATTTTCTAAGAGGAAATTAGAGTAGTGAGGGAGGAATAGAAAAGAAAGAAAGCAAAACCAATGTTTTGCTAGGCACATTGACAGAAAGCCAAATTAGGGGCAGTCCCTTTTGGCATAAATGTGTACAGTTACAATAAATGTTCAATCAAAGTTCAATTCAATCAACCATATCCAAAGTTCATTCTTGATCTTCTTGATGAAGTGTAGGTTTTTGGCATCTTTCTGCAACAGTTCATTCTCTGGATATAGAAATTAGCAAGCTTCTTTCTTGAAGATCTTTTCTCGAACAAAATCAAAATCTTGGATTTTTATAAAAATACAATCTTAAACAAAAAAATCAAAATTCTTAGATTTTAAATTAAAATACAATACCCCCTGAAGTAAGTGTTAAAAAAAAAAAACATCCAGTTCATCTTAGGATACAATGTTTAGTTATGGGGTGTATGAGTCAATTATCAAAAGAGAAAAATAATCAAAAACATAAGGATAAAAAAATTCAAAATAGGCCCTTGTATAGGTCCAATTTAAAGTAATTTCTATCCCACAAGTCTGTAGGACAGAACGTAGTAATATTTCTTTTTGCCATTTGCAGCCAAGACTACAGGAAGTTGCCATAATATAAGAAGGAAAAAATAAGAATTCTATTTTGATAGGGAAGTGTCATTCCCTCATTTGACTTTTTTGTCATTCTCAGGGATATAGGGAGCCAGCATGATAGTCAAACTTTGTACTTGTATGAGTACTTCACAAAGAGTGTAGATACAAGGAAGTCCTATGACTTAACGTATGTCAAGCGTCACAACCTTGAGTCTCACATTAGTATTTCCTGTGTGTTCTTTTTGGCACTTTTCAGCTTAAGTCTGCGCTCCTTGTTTTTATCCCATTTTCTGGAATCAGATACAAGCACTAATCACAGTCATATAATATTTTATCAATAAATGGCAGGTTCCCATAGTTTAAAGCTTTTGGGTATGCATTGATATTATAGCAAGTATATATGTATTAAACTTCTATTACTGCAGAAAAATATTAATTATATGTACCTTTTGAACAAGAAATGAGAAAAGTAAAATATTCCAATTAAAATAAAACAGCAATAATAAAAATAAGGAAAAATCAGTAATTCAATGTGTTTTTTGAAAAAAAAAGTATCCATTTGTCAATGGATTATAATCTACAATTCATGTGATAAGATACAGTCAATCAGTCTCAGCAGAAGAGGCTTTTTTCACATGTGAGCAATGAATCCAAGAGTCCTTTTCTCCAACCTTTATAGATGTTGGAGTAGTTAACAATATTTGGAATGGTCCCTCCCATGAAGGCTGAATTGCTCCAGTACGCTTGAAATTCTTAATATACACTTTATCTCCTGGGTTCAGGTCATGAAGAGAAAAGTCTAGTGGTCCGGCTTGTACTGCAGCTCCGGATTCATGAAGTTCACGTAGTTTATGCTGTAATTCCTGTATATATGAAGCAATAGTAGTATCTCCCCCTAATAGTGAGGTATATGCAGGGGGAAAAGGTTTAGCTTGTATAGGCAGATGTCCAAAAAGCATCTCAAATGGTGAGACGTGTAGGTCTCCTCTAGGCCTGCTTCTAAGATAAAATAGGGCCAGAGGTAGGATTTCAGGCCATTTTAAATGTGTCTCAGTGCATAATTTTCCAATCATAGTTTTAAGTTCTTTGTTCATCCTTTTCTACTATTTGGAGTGGAGACAAAACTGAAAAAGGTTATTTAATATCAACAAAATCAATAGTCTAACAAGAACCACCTTCATTGTATTTAGGACATTCCTTGGGCACCCCCCTGAAGGGCACCTTCCTGAGGGTCATTAGTACCTCGAGTATTTTTTGTACAAGCACCATTTCTTATATATTGTTGTTGGTCATTATAATTTTCATCATTTTGAGCATTGTCATTATTTTCCCAATTCCTATTTCTATAATTTTGGTTTCTAAAGTTCTTATTTCTATTTTCATTATAGTTATTTTCATAATCATTATTATAATTTCTAAAATTCTGGTTTTTATGACCATTATCATCATTTCTATAGTTATTTTTTAACTGTGTATTTCTTCCAGTCATCTTAAGAAAGGTTCTACATTCCATCATTTGGTGGCCCTTCTCACAGAAGTGGCAGTTTACTGATTTATTTGTGAATTCCCGCAAAGGGGCTATAGTCTCTCCCTTATTTTTCAATTGTCTTTTTAACATTTCAATTTCTTTCTTTAAATCTTCCACTAACGTATTGCCTTCCTCAGGTCTTTTTACACAACCCTTATAAACATAGGTTGCTACTCTCCTTAATTCTTCAAGGTCCATAGAGTCCCAATTAAGACAGCTAGTTTTAAAGTAGTCTTTTACCACTGAACAACAATTCTCAATGAATTGCCTACGTATTTGTCTAATGTCTCTTTCTCTGGATAAATCAAGGTCCATATATGTATTTCCTATGTCAATAAGTCTGTCCATAAACTGGGAGGGTGTTTCATCAATATCTTGTTGGGTTCTTTCAAATTTTGACCATTTTTCAGGTCTATCAGAGCAAGCTCTCATGGCTGTCAATAATGCTTCTCTGGCCTGGTTTAGTTTTGTGTGATCTAGTTCAACATTGGGGTTCCAATGTGGATCTTCAGTTGGCCAATAATGTCCTCTTCTTCCTTGTTTTTAATTAGCCAGAGAGACAATATTATTTTTCTCTCTGTCAAAAATGCTTCTAACAAATTCTCAAAATCCAACCAAGTGGGGTCAAAAGTTCTGAATATTTTCTCTAATTTTTTATAATATTGGTTCTTCCTCAAATGATGGAAGATCTTCCTTAAATTTATTTAAATCGAGGGCAGCTGGGTAGCTCAGTGGATTGAGAGCCAGGCCTAGAGATGGGAGGTCCTAGGTTAAAATCTGGCCTCAGCTACTTCCTAGCTGTGTGACCCTGGGCAAGTCACTTGACCCTCATTGCCTAGCCCTTACCACTCTTCTGCCTTGGAGCCAAAACACAGTATTGACTCCAAGATGGAAGGTAAGGGTTTTTTTAAAAAAAATTTATTTAAATCCTCAGGGCTAAAAGGTGTATGATGTCTTACAGATACCAAGTTTCCATTTTTATTAAAAGTGGGTACTTCCCTTAAAGGAAATAAGCTATCTGAATTATTTGGTACTCCTGTTTCTAGGCTTCTTGCTCCATTCTCAGTTGGGTGAGGAGCCAAGGAAGAAGTGTGAAAGGATACAGAGGTATTAGGATTGGAGGAATCAGTAAGGTGTGAAGTGGAGGCATTAGGATCAGAAGTATGGGTAGGGTGTGAATTTAAGAGTTGATTGTATAGGGTCTGAAGCATGGGTGTGGTGTGTACTTAAGAGTTGAGGGTGTGGGATTGGAAGCATGGGTGGGGTGTGTACTTACAGTTGAAGGTGTGGGGTCGGAAGCATGAGGAGTGGGAGGAGTGGGTGGGTTTTCTGAGGCCAGTGGGGTAGGGGGAGGGATGGGTTGATTAAGAGGGGGTTCTAAGGCAGAGTTAGCAGGAGAAGCAGTGGGTTGACTAGGAGGGTTAATGTCCAGAGTTTCTGATAATGCTTTTAACTCTCTTTTAATGCTTCTCATAACAGTTACGATCTCCCCATGATGTCCCTCCATAAGCTCCTGCCGAGTATTTAGTTCTACAATTTGTTGAATATTAGAGGGAGCAATTGGTTGGTTTGACTGAGAAATGAGTTCTTCAAGGAAATACAATATTACAATTACAACAAAAACTCAGGAGAAAGTAGTATGTCAATTAGATTTTGCCATAAGTTCCATGGGATGAGCCCTTTCAGAGAAACAAGGAATTTTGTATTTATAAGATTGGTCATGGGGCTGATGAGCCAGCTATTAAGTAAGTTGCAGACCAATGCTTGTACTAAGAAAAGAACAAAGTATTTACTGAAACGCCAGTTGTTAACTAAGTCCTGAACTGTCTGTAACTCCATATTTCTAAAGTAAACACGTGGGAAGCAGGACAGGGCCAAAAGCTTTTCCCAGGTTTTTCTAGTCCTAATTTAGGCAGTTGTTAGCCAGGACCTTAGGGCCCTGTTGCTAAGATCTAAAATAGCTTAATTTAAGGAGAATAAAAATATTTTTTCACTCACCTGTTCTTGGAGCTGTGTTTCTTCAAACCAAATTAGCAATATTTAAAAAAAACAAACGAAACTGACTGATAGAGCAAGTAATAAACCAAAGAGAGAAAGGAAAGAGATTTCACAGAAACTTTTTGAGGGTTTTCTCACCAATTTCGTTGTCAGCCATAAACTGTAAGAGTTAAAATAGTTGAGGCCATAAACTGTAATAATTAAAATAGTGGAAGATATAAATTGTAGCAGATACAAGAGTGGATCTCCCTTCAACTACTTTAATCATTACACAAAGCAACCTCCTCCAAAGCCAAGTTAGGAATCTCTGCAACCAATCTCTCTGGAAGCCAGGAAAGGAATGTCCAGAACCAATCTCTGCAAACACGAGGAAGGGAATGAAGCCTAGACCATGTTGGTCTCTTTTTATACCCCTTTATTCCATGTCACTTCCTGTCACTCCTATTTTACAGAAACCAAAGGCAGTCTTTCAATTTGCTTACCACTGCCCGGGGGGTGTGGGGGGGGAGGGGTCAGTGGACTTTGGAGTTGTCAATTACTCTAGTGATTTGTAAACTCTCATACTTAATGGTAAGTAGGGGTACTTTTAAGTTCTTGATTTGATTAGCTAAAAATAGACAAGGGGAGAGTTAATCCTATCTTCACAAAACAAAAACGTGCAGTGGGGTGCATTCCCTATTGTTTATAGACAACTGTATATTCATTGTATTTCCTATAGTAGAATATACTTTGTCATCAGGGATATATATATATATATATATGTGTGTGTGTGTGTGTGTGTGTGTGTGAAAGAGAGAGAGAGAGAGAGAGAGAGAGAGAGAAAGAGAAGGGACAAAGAGAAGACACCAGTGCTAGATTAGAGAACTATATTTTTTTCTGACCAGTTGATTAATAAATTAATTTAAAATGAAGACATTCTGCCTCTTGAGAATTCCACTTCACTGTCAATGTATTTCTTATGAACAAGCTCTGTCCCCAACCCCAGTTAATTAAATGTTACAGTTTTAACAGATAAACACCTCCTACTTTCCTTATCACACTGACTCTTCTTTCTGTGTGACTATAAAATGAGTGAATATATTTTTGTAAGAAATGACATTCAGTGTTGGATGCATCTTGTGGTCAGAACCTCAAGAAAAGGAGGAGTGGGGGATGGGCGCCAGATCGAGTGTTTTGGCTATGTTTAGGCAAAAAAATTTCAAGAATTAACACACAGAGAAGAGATTTCATTCTGTTGTTTTATTTGATTTTAAGTTAGAACTCATCTTGGAATGTCAGAGACCATATTCGGGGACAACTTGACCTGAAACAAGATTTAGGATCCTAGGGAAACCGAACAAACAAGTTACCTCCCAGGCGTCGCCAAGACCAACAGCCACAAAACATAACAATAACCATTCTTCATGTTCCCTCCTGGTACAAGCAGTCTTTAGTTACCACCAACAACCCCCCTTTACCTTAAGCCTATATATTCTGCCTTACACCTGTAATAAATGGAGCCTTGACACTACCAGATTGACTCTGTCTCTCTATTGCGTGCTTGGTCTCCCCCTCTCTCCCCCTATGGGTTCTTTTTAGGTGGCTGCTCCCCGAACCCCACCGTTGAAGTCCGGCAGGCCCGGATAGATGGCGCCTCAACGTGTTGGGATTTGAGTAAGACAGCTTACCGGACGACTGAGAAACAGATTCCTCGGACAAAGTAAACGGTAGAGGCTGAACGGACAGCCTTGAGATAAGGGTAAGTCGTCCCATCCCCCATAGGCATAAGAAATTGAGAGTAATTACCCCAGAGTGACTGTATGTGACTGTGTGTAATAATTGTGTGACTGAGATGGGGAAGACACTCTCAAAGGAAACTTTATTTGTTAAAGAATTAAAAAATAGTCTCAGGGAGAGAGGTATTAGGGTAAAAAAGAAAAATTTATTTAAGTTCTTCTGCTTCATAGAGGAACATTGCCCCTGGCTCATTCTACATGGCCCGGGAATTCACCCCCTTACTTGGAACAAAGTGGGTAAAGAATTGAATAGCCTAATAAAATCAGGCCAAGAGATCTCCGATGAATATTTTTCTTACTACGGACTAATCCGTGATATTCTTAAAGAAGCCGACACCAATAAACAGGTGTCCCACCTCCTTAGCTTAGCTGAAGAGGCTATCTTAGACCATAAAACAAAAATTGAGAAGGAGGAAATACCACCAGAAAAAGACAAACGCCCTCCTTCCCTCTTAGATGAACCAATTGAAAATTCCTCCCTTAGGGAACCCCTTGTCCCTTCCAAACCCCACCTTTATCCTGTTCTATATACAAACCCCGAATCAGAGAATATACCTAAACCCAATTATCAGACAGAGCTAGAAGAAGAGGCCGCCCGCTATCAGGACAGCAATCGCCTGGAAAACAGGCCCCCCCTGCAGTATAAAAACAAATCTTTCCCGCACGATCTCTGTGGCAGCCTCACTCCTCCTAATTTTTCCGTACTTCCTGGTTCTGAGAATCTTAAAGAGGCCACAAAACAACTCAGCCAGCAAGTTACTGAACTTAAAAATTTCCTAGGACTTCAAAAGGAGGTGTATACATTAACTAACCAATTACATGAGCTGCAAATAGATATTTTTCGGCCTCTGATCCCTAAGTCCAAGCCAACTCGATTAAAAGATAAGACCACTCTTGCCTTCCCGGTTGTTACTAGGCAAAAACAAGCAGCTCAGATTCTACCTGAGGACACTCCCCTCCCCCCTTCTGCCGAATCCTCTGACTCTGAAGGAGCAGAAGGAGATGATACAGAGGGTAAAAACCCTAGTGGGGCTGACATTTCAACCTTACAACAGTCCGGTAACCCTATCTATAAAAAGTTAAAATTCAAACACATTAAAGACCTCCATTCAGCTGTTAAAAATTATGGCCTTAACACTCCTTTTACACTCTCCATTCTGGAGGGGCTTGGAGGAGAAGGACACATGCTCCCCTCCGAATGGTCCAAAGTAGTGCAGTCCGTCCTCTCCAGGGGACAATTCTTAATTTGGAAGGCAGAATTCCTTGAAAGGGCAGAAAATCAGGCTAAACTTAACATGAAAAATGCCCAGACAGCTACTTGGACGGTTGACAAAATCGTCGGCCGTGACCGCTTTGCATCAGAAAGCCAGCAAATGAAATTAACCCCTGGCTTGCTCATGCAAACTGCACACGCTGCTATGGCTGCTTGGCGGGCAGTTCCTGCCGCTGGGTCAGTCACAGCACCCCTCTCAAAAATTCTCCAGGGACCCAATGAGCCATACGCTCAATTTGTTGCAAAACTTTTAGAAACTGCTGAAAGGGTCTTGGGCCAAGATGGAGCAGATAACCCGATGGTGAGACATTTGGCAATCGAAAATGCTAATTCTGCCTGTAAAGCTGCCCTAAGAGGAAAAGCAAGAGATCTTGATCTAGATGGAATGATCCGCTTATGCAATGATATTGATGCTTATGATCATAAAATAAACAAGTCCATCTCCCTAGCCATAGGGGCAGCCATCCAGGCTTCTCGCCCCAACACCCCCCGCAATTGCTTTAAATGCGGACAACTTGGTCATTTTGCACGTCAATGCCCTTCTGGAAAAAATCCTAGGCAGGCACCCGCACCAATAATAGCCCCTCACAAACCACCGCCTAGCATTTGCCCAAAGTGTAGGAAGGGCCGGCACTGGGCCCGAGACTGCCGATCCAGAACCACCTTTAATGGGCAGATATTTCCCCCGGTACAGGGAAACGGGGTGCGGGGCTCCTTCGGGAGCCCCTGTCCAGCTCCCTTACTCGAGCCACAGCAGGTAGCGCAGGCTTGGACCTCTGTGCCTCCACCACCAGAATACTGACACCTGAGGAGGGCCCAATAATTCTCCCTACTGGCAAATTTGGACCACCACCCCCTGGTATGTTTTTCTTGGTCATAGGTAGAGCACTCACCACCCTGCAAGGTGTTGTAGTACATCCCACCCTTGTTGATAATGATTACACAGGGGAAATAAAAATCATCATAGAATCTCCACATGGCCCTGTTACCATCCCTGCAGGCAAACGCTTAGCCCAAGCCCTCCCCCTCCCCATGATTGGCAATTTTCCAGCGGTAGCCCACACACGGGGCCCCTCCTCCCCAGGCTCCTCCAATATTTACTGGGTGCAGCAACTTACTGAGTCCCGACCCACACTCCAGTTGAAAATCGAAGGGAAAACCTTCACTGGATTACTAGATACAGGAGCGGATTCCACTGTTATTTCTCAGGCTCACTGGCCCCGCTCCTGGCCCCTTCAACCTTCATCTACCCATTTATCAGGAATAGGCCAAGTCCAAGACACCCTTCAGAGCTCTAAGATCCTTACTTGGCAAGATACTGAGGGCAATAGAGGCACCACCCGCCCATATGTGGTTGCAGGGCTTCCAGTCAATCTCTGGGGCAGAGACATCCTAGCCCAAATGAGACTTCTCATGGTTAGCCCTAGTGACCCTGTCACCACCATGATGTTAAAATCTGGATACCTTCCAGGAAAGGGCCTTGGAAAAAGGGAACAAGGCCTCCCCCACCCCATTTCCTTTCGACCCCATAAGGACAGGGAAGGTCTGGGGCTGCAAAGTTTTTCACAAAATTTTTCATAAGGGTCACTGATCCTCCTGCACTCCAGGCTGATAAAATTACATGGAAATCTGACTCCCCTGTCTGGATTGATCAGTGGCCCTTAACATCTGAGAAGGTTCAGGCTGCCATAACGCTGGTGCAGGAGCAACTTTCATTAGGGCACCTAGAACCCTCTAATTCCCCCTGGAACACGCCCATTTTCGTTATCAAAAAGAAATCTGGGGGATGGAGGCTTTTGCAGGACCTAAGAGAAGTCAATAAAACCATGCTTCCCATGGGGGCTTTACAACCAGGCCTCCCTTCTCCAATTGCCATCCCAAAAGGTTTTAGTAAAATAGTCATTGATATCAAGGACTGTTTCTTTTCTATTCCCCTTGACCCAGCCGACAGTCCCCGCTTCGCATTTTCCATTCCCATAGTTAATCACATTGGGCCCAACCCCCGTTTCGCATGGCGAGTCCTCCCACAAGGAATGGCCAACTCCCCGACCTTATGCCAAAAGTTTGTAGCTCAGTCCATTAACCCTGTAAGGACACAATTCCCTTCAGCTTACATCATTCATTATATGGATGACCTCCTGATAGCAGCTCCATCCTTCCACTTAACACAGACTATAGCTCAGACCATTGTATGTGCACTCCAGGCCCGGGGCTTCAGAATAGCCCCTGACAAGGTCCAGACCCAGTACCCCTTCACCTTCCTGGGATTCCGCCTTGAGCTTGACTCCTTATTTTCACATAAGGTTTCACTCACACGCTCCACTCTCAAAACCCTTAATGATTTCCAGAAACTTTTAGGGGACATCAATTGGCTACGCCCCTATCTACAACTTGCCAAGGCGGACCTTCGCCCTCTGGAAGACATCCTTCGAGGGGATGCTGACCCCTCCTCCCCTCGTTCCCTAACCCCAGCAGGTGAAGCTTCCCTTAAGAAAGTAGAACAAGCTATAGCTACACAGAACATTGGATATTTTTCTCCCCACCTTCCCCTCTACCTTCTTATCTTTCCCACTGAATTCTCCCCCACGGGACTTCTATGGCAAGATCCCTCTCCACTCATCTGGATCCACCTCCCTATGTATAACCGGAAGATTCTTGCCCCTTATCCTGACCTGATCGCCCGATTAGCAATGATGGGCATCCGTCTCTCCACCCGGCATTTCGGCCGCTCCCCTGACCATGTGGTTTCCCCCTATAATAAGGAGCAGCTTGACTGGCTCAAATCTCAAAATGACAATTGGGCTATACTCATCTCTACCTACCAGGGCATCTTGGACAACCACATGCCCAGTAATAAATTATTGCAGTTTTTCACCCTTACCCCCTTCATACTTACACGCCAAACCCGATTCTCACCTATCCCGGGGGCACCCACGGTCTTCGTGGACGGCTCTAAAACTGGCCTTGCTGCCATAGTTATAAATAACCGCCCCCGCTCTATCAAAACACCTTATGAGTCTGCACAGCTGGTAGAGCTTTATGCAGCTCTAACTGTTTTCCATTCCCTGCCTGATACCCCATTTAACCTCTATTCGGATAGCAGATATGTTGTTCAATCTCTGCTCAGACTCGAGATTGTTCCCGCTGTTCAGCCAACAACCGCCACCTTTTCCCTTTTTTCCCAACTTCAACAAGTCATTAGAGAGCGGTCCTGTCCCTTTTTCACGGGTCACATACGTGCCCACTCCGGCCTCCCAGGCCCTTTGTCTTTCGGGAATGATCTTGCGGATCAACACACTCGTTTAGCAGCCTTGGTTGCCACAACTACCCCCCCTCCCCATCCCTCAACCGATCCTGTCTCCCTTGCAACAGAGGCACATAGACTTCACCACCTCAACTCTCAAACCCTTCGCCTGGCCTACAAAATCACCAGGGAACAGGCCAGGTCAATTGTTAAAGGTTGCAAGAATTGTGTTACTCTCTTGCCTGAACCCCATCTGGGGATCAACCCCCGAGGTCTTCTCCCCGGCCATCTATGGCAAATGGACGTTACTCACGTCCCCTCTTTCGCTAGACTCAAGTATGTCCATGTCTCCATTGATACGTTTAGCGGCTTTCTTTTTGCATCTGCACAATCCGGTGAAGCCACAAAGCACGTTATCAAACATATGTTCCTTGCTATGTCCATAATGGGGAAACCCCTCTCCATCAAGACAGATAATGGCCCCGGCTACACCAGCCAGGCCTTTAAACAATTCTGTTCCCAGCTAGGCATAAAACATGTTTCAGGTATCCCTTACAACCCACAAGGACAAGGTATTGTTGAACGTGCACACCAAACCCTCAAGAACACCCTCTTCAAACTTAAGACCCAGGAAACCTTTTACCCACTAGGTGGCAACCAGACCCTGCTTCTTTCGCATGCACTTTTTGTTCTTAACTTCCTCACTCTGGATGAGGAGGGACGCTCTGCTGCTGATCGCCACTGGCATCCACACACCACATCCGATCTGGCAAAAGTCCTTTGGCGAGACCCACTTACAGGCCTTTGGCAAGGCCCTGACCCTGTCCTCACTTGGGGAAAAGGCTCAGCTTGCATCTTTGATGCCAAAGCAAACAACGCCCGCTGGGTCCCGTCATGATTAATCAAAACCACAAATATCCCCTCCCCTTAATCACCTTCCAGGGACCATCCCTGAGAAAATCTGTTCTCTTTCAGCTACTTCACAACGGAACAGATGGCGACAGTTCTGACAGTAACCCTCATCTGTATCCTGCTACCAGCCACCAGATCAGGAAGTCCACACATCCCCGTTCATCAAGTATTGGAGATTGTCAATCCAGTTAACCAAGCCGTTCTTGCCTCTGTCTCCAGTTCCCAGTGGCCGCGCCTTACATGGTACCCCCAACTGACCATCGACCTTTGTGTCCTCGGTATCCCATACCAGTCATCAATGCACTATTGCGCCCCAAATGTGCCTGGTCTCCCGATTAAGGACTATTGGACTCAATATACCCAATACCCTCTATACGGCTGCCCTGGGTTCGGCCAGCCAGACCACTGTGGGGGCCAGTCAGATGGATTCTGTGCCACATGGGGCTGTGTGACTTTTGGCACTGCTTATTGGATCACCAACAAAGATTTGATTACCATCGCCCGAAATCCCTCCCGCCCTCAGACCTGCTCCTTTAATCCCCCCAATTGTAATCCCCTTATTATCAAATTCACCAACAAGGGCAAAACGGATCCCCGTTGGACAGAAGGACTCACCTGGGGACTGCGCCTTTATAAAAGGGGCCCCGATGATGTCTTTCTCTTCACACTCCGACTGCGCGTGACCCCTATTACCAACTCTATGGGTCCTAATTTTGTTCTCACCGACCAACACCGCCCTTCATATCAGTTCCCCCAGCCCCCCCGACCCCTCTCCCCCACCCAATTCCCCCCCCTTACACTCCCACCTACCCCTATTCCCAAAATACCTCCTGGTACCACTGATAGACTCCTCAAACTCATTGATAGCTCCTATTTGGTTTTGAATGCTACTGCCCCAAACCTTACAATCAGTTGTTGGCTATGTCTCCACTCGCAGCCCCCATACTATGAAGGAATCGCCTTTACCGATCACCCTTACAACACCTCTACCCCTTCCCCTCGATGCGCCCGGTTCCCCCACCACTTTACCCTTGCCGAAGTCTCCGGAAAAGGCCTTTGCATAGGTCACACCCCTTCCTCTCACTCCCATCTTTGTAATGTTACCCTTCCCATCTCCCACTCCCCTTATTATCTAGAGGCCCCCAATAACACCTTTTGGGCCTGCAACACCGGCCTCACCCCCTGCATCTCCCTTCAGGTTTTTAATACCTCCTCAGAATTCTGTGTACTTATACAATTATGGCCCAGAATTACTTATCACACAGACACTGCTTTAGAAAAAATTTTGTCTCCGTTCCCTCGGGTTAAACGGGAACCCCTCTCTACTATTGCCATTATTCTAGGTATTGGTGGTCTTGCTGCCGGCATTGGTACCGGCACCACCGCTTACCTACAGACCCAACACCTCACAACTTTACATGCTGATATGACAACTGACATTGAGATCCTAGAAAAGTCTGTTTCTGCTTTAGAAAAATCCCTATCCTCCCTCTCAGAAGTTGTACTGCAGAACAGACGTGGCCTCGACCTACTTTTTTTTAAAAGAAGGGGGATTATGTGTAGCCATTAAAGAAGAATGTTGCTTTTATGCTGACCACACAGGCATAGTCAGAGAATCAATGGCAAAATTAAGAGAACGCCTAGCCCTTAGAAAAAAGAAGGCCGAGGCCCAAGAAGGATGGTACAACAATCTTTTAAGAAAAACCCCTTGGCTCTCTACCCTAATTCCCACAATAATAGCTCCCTTTATTATCATCCTCCTAATACTCACCTTTGGCCCTTGGGCTTTCCAACGCCTGACTGGATTTATTAAATCAAACATTGACTCAGCCCTTACTAAGTTCCCTACGGTCCAATACCATCGTATCGAAATAACAGATACTGACCGACCACACATTCCTACTGATCGTCTCCAATTTACTAGCAGGGCTGTAACCCAATGACGGGAATAGCACAGGTCCTTGACCCTTGATGGTCAAGCAACTCCCCCTGTGTAGCCTAAGACAGGGGCCGTCGCTGCGGTCCTGACTTAAAACCTTCCCTCTATAAAAAAGAAAGGGGGAATTGTCAGAGACCATATTCGGGGACAACTTGACCTGAAACAAGATTTAGGATCCTAGGGAAACCGAACAAACAAGTTACCTCCCAGGCGTCGCCAAGACCAACAGCCACAAAACATAACAATAACCATTCTTCATGTTCCCTCCTGGTACAAGCAGTCTTTAGTTACCACCAACAACCCCCCTTTACCTTAAGCCTATATATTCTGCCTTACACCTGTAATAAATGGAGCCTTGACACTACCAGATTGACTCTGTCTCTCTATTGCGTGCTTGGTCTCCCCCTCTCTCCCCCTATGGGTTCTTTTTAGGTGGCTGCTCCCCGAACCCCACCGTTGAAGTCCGGCAGGCCCGGATATTGGAATAAAGATCAATTCTTACAAATCAATGCAGAACCATAGTCAAATTAATACATCATGATAATCCCATTTGCTTGTTTAGAAATTCCGTAACTCAAACAAGATCTGGTTTTGCAAGGCTGATTGCTTTTCCCATTCAATTGACTTTTTAAAGTCTTAGAAATTTATAGAGAAAGTTTCCTCCTATAATCTTCCCATACAGTAATCACTCACTCTTTATTTTCTTTATTCTCTCTTTTTATATTTTAGTCCTCACAGAGTATCAACACTCTACACTGGATCTGATAGGATTTTACCCCAGACTATCACAATTTGTTTATCTGTGAGTTTTCAAAGTGTAAACCTTAAAATTTCTTAGACTTATAAACGTTGGAAATTTCACCATTGGGAAAATTCACACTTGAAAAATTTCCTACTGATAGTCTATTGGAATGTGAACCCCATTGGCATGGGAAGGTCATTCTCCTCCCTACTTAAGATTTCTTTAGGACAGAAACCTTTTGCTAAACAATGGAAAGGGCTTTGACCTATGCTTAAACATAGAACAGGAAGTTCTTTGAGTCATGATTGATTTTAGAATTGATACAATCTCCACCCTACTCAGTCCTAACAGGATTTAGGAAGGGCTGCAGCATAGATCAAAATTTAATTATTTGAGAATATGACCTTCAACAGACATGTGCAAAGCCACAGACCTCTGGGCGGTCCTGGGTTAAGCTAGAGCCACCATTGGCACAGGGAAGACATGGACAGTGATTGGTAGATGTGAGAACTGAGGGGAGGGAACTTGGATGGTTTCCTTAAAAGATAGCAGGGTATTAGGACTGGAGTTGGTTGGAGAGTTTTTGCTCTGAGAGGTGGTGCTCTGAGAAGCTTGCTCTGAAGGAAGCTGGAGGTGGAGGCCCCTGAGATGGTTTCTCCATTTTGGTCACATGAGTGATAGGGACTGATCTCTTTTCTTTGCCTCAGCTATCTAAGGGCTTGGGCCTTTTGGCCCCGCCTAAACAGAGGGGGTATTTAAGCCCTATTCCCTTCTCTCTCTCTAATACTTCTCTTCCTCCTGTTTGTAATTAAACTCCATAAAAGGTTGACTGTTGACTTGAGTTTTCATTAAGGAATTACATAGCTGAATTCCTTGGTGACCTTAAATTAATATATATCAGTCTTTTAAAGTGATTTCCTTGTCACAAAAGACATGGACTTGCTCCCCTTTAGCCCCTCCAATGTTTTCCTTTTCATAGTGAGAAACACATAGTTCTTGAGTTCCAATGAAAAGAATCCACAAAATAGATAAGAAAATCAGCAAAAACTAATACTAGTTGGATGTTTCCCAATTCATATGCTTTTTCCTTTTCCTTGAGCCCAAAAAGGGTTAAGAAAGCTGCAGACAGTTTAACTTTTAGTAGCACTGTCAAACCTGTGCTGATATTTGGAGAGACAAGGTGGAGTTGTACATCTCAAATCCTCCCTTATTACTTCATCAGAGGAGTGGGACTTTTGCTCAGTCCCAGAAATCAGCCAACTGCATCATGAACCTCAGTCCTTGGAAAGAATGGACTGAACAGCAGGGAAAAGGTCCTCTATCCCTTCCACATCTTCCCCATTCACTTTTATTTGTTTGTTTGGAAAGATACATGTTGCAGCACAAAACAGGAAATTAGTGTCAACTAAGTAGGCAATAACTAAAAAAACTGTAATAGATGAATGCCAACAAATACTGAGGAAGAATGGTGAGCATTAGGATTTCAGAGAAAAAGTCCTTAACATTGTAGTATTATTTTGTATAGTATGAAATTTCGGGAGTTTAATGAATGCTCATCTGTGGGACAGTCTATGATGACTGGGCTACAGAAAAATGCTTTTCCTAGTGAATGCAAGACACTGAATCTTACTTCAAGCGTGTTTCCAGTCTATAGTCAAGTATGAGCTCAAGGTGAAGTCCTTCCTGTAATCATTTCTTGTACACCCCTTCAGTCCAAAAAGAATGGTGTTCCCTATTGATCATACAACTCTTAAAATACTTTATATTGTCTAGAGTGATTTGAGTGAACACAAAATATCTGATCAGGCCTTTGGAAGGGGACAAAAACTAATCCAGAACTAAACTATCACTCTTTGCAGATAATATGAAGTTAGAGAATCCTGGAAAATCAATTAAAAGGCTAATAGAAATAATGAATAATTTTAGCAAAGTTGTAGGATAAAAATAAACCTACATAAATCATCAGAATTCTTATATATTTCCATCAAAAATCAGCAGCAAGAATTAGAAAGGGAAACTCCATTTAAAATCACTGTGGACAATATAAAATATTTGAGAATCTTTTTGCCAAGACAGACTCAGAAATTATATGAACACCACTACAAAACATGTCAAACACAAATAAAACTAGATCTAAACAACTGGAAAAACATTCATTATTCTTGAGTAGGATGAGCTAATATAATAAAAAGGACAATACTAAATAAGCTAATTTACATATAATTTACATGGAGGCTAAGCTTTACAAGATCTCAAAGTATACTGTAAAACAAGTGATCATCAAAACAATATATTATTGGCTAAGAGACGGAAGGGTGGATCAATGGACTAGACTAAGGGTAAATGACATAAGCAAGGTAGTGTTTGATAAACCCAAAGATCACAGCTTTTCGATATATTAAAAAATCCCAGGTTTTAGGAAGAACTCACTATTTGACAAAAATTGCTGGGAAAACAGGTATGGGAAAAATTAGGTTTAGAGTAATTTCTCTCATCATATACCAAGATAAGTTCACAATAGGTATATGACAACACGAAGAGTGATATTATAAGCAGAGGAACATGAAATAGTATATCTGTCAGATCTATGGGAACGGAAGGAATTTAAGCTCAAACAAGAGATAGGGAACATTACAAAATATAAAATGAAGAATTTTTATTAAATTAAATTAAAAAGTTTGCAACATTTTTCAAGTCTTTCCAGGTTTTTCTGAGCTCCTCCTTCTTCTCATTAATGATAAAATAATAGGATTGCATTACAATCATATGCCACCATTTGCTCAGCCATTTCCAAATTGAAGTTTCCTCTTAATTTAGAATACTTTTGTCACCCTAACAAGAGTACCTTTAAGTGTTTTGTATTTTTAACATATATAGATGTTTTTTTAAAGTACTTTGGACATAGTTCCAAATGGACCTCTCCAGAATGGTTGAATTAGTTCAAAATAACCCCCCAAATTCGTTTCTTTTTCAATCTTCCCACATCTCATCCAACTTTTGTCAAAGGAATAAGATTTCTAACCAAAAGGAATTCTGGCTTAGGAATAAGAGATTATTGCCTGAAGGCCTTACCACATGGATCATACTCCTAAAATTTCTCTTTAGTGTGGATCCTCTTATGTTTAATAAGCTAAGTGTGGCAACTATAACCTCAGGCTCACTCATGAGATTTCTCCCCAGGGTGGATTCTCTGATACTTAGCAAAAGAGCCCCTTCTTGTGAATATCCTCCCACACTGTTTACATATATAATTTTTTTTCCAGAGTGGATTCACTGATGTCTAACAACATTGCCCCTCCTTGTGAAAGCCTTTCCACATTGTTTACATACCTAAGGTCTCTCTCTGGTGTGGATTCTCTGATGCTTAGCAAGACAGTCCCTTTTAGTGAAAGCCTTTCCACATTGTTTACATTCATAATGTTTCTCTCCAGTGTGGATATTCTGATGTGCAGCAAGAGAACCACTCTGTGTGAAAATATTTCCACAGTATTTACATTCATAAGGATTCTATCCAGTGTGGATTCTCTGATGCTCAGCAAGAGTGTCCCTCTCTGTGAAAGCCTTTCCACATTGTTTACATGCATAAGGTTTCTCTCCAGTGTGGGTTCTCTGATGTTCAGCAAGAGAGTCCCTTTGTGTGAAAGGCTTTCCACAGTGTTTAAATTCATAAGATTTCTCTCCAGTGTGAATTCTCTGATGTATAACAAGATTTCTCCTCCATTTGAATGCTTTTCCACATTGTTTACATTCATAAGGTTTCTTTCCAGTGTGAACTCTCTGATGTATAAAAAGATTTCCCCTCTCTGTGAAAGCCTTTCCACATTGTTTACATTCATGAGGTTTCTCTCCAGTGTGGATTCTCTGATGTCTAACAAGATCACCCCTCCTTGTGAAAACCTTTCTACAGTTTTTACATCCATAAGGTTTCTCTCCAGTGTGGATTCTCTGATGTTCAGCAAGAGAGTCCCTTTGTGTGAAAGGCTTTCCACAGTGTTTAAATTCATAAGATTTCTCTCCAGTGTGAATTCTCTGATGTATAACAAGATTTCTCCTCCATTTGAATGCTTTTCCACATTGTTTACATTCATAAGGTTTCTCTCCAGTGTGAACTCTCTGATGTATAAAAAGATTTCCCCTCTCTGTGAAAGCCTTTCCACATTGTTTACATTCATGAGGTTTCTCTCCAGTGTGGATTCTCTGATGTCTAACAAGATCACCCCTCCTTGTGAAAACCTTTCTACAGTTTTTACATCCATAAGGTTTCTCTCCAGTCTCTGATGTTCCAGTCTCTGATGTTCAGCAAGAGAGGCCCTTTGTGTGAAAGGCTTTCCACAGTGTTTACATTCATAAGGTTTCTCTCCAGTGTGGATTCTCTGATGCTCAGCAAGAGTGTCCCTCTCTGTGAAAGCCTTTCCACATTGTTTACATTCATAAGGTTTCTCTCCAGTGTGGGTTCTCTGATGTTCAGCAAGAGAGTCCCTTTGTGTGAAAGGCTTTCCACAGTGTTTAAATTCATAATGTTTCTCTCCAGTGTGAATTCTCTGATGTATAACAAGATTTCTCCTCCATTTAAATGCTTTTCCACATTGTTTACATTCATAAGGTTTCTCTCTAGTGTGAACTCTCTGATGTATAAGAAGATTTCCCCTCTCTGTGAAAGCCTTTCCACACTATTTACATTCATGAGGTTTCTCTCCAGTGTGGATTCTCTGATATCTAACAAGATCACCCCTCCTTGTGAAAACCTTTCTACAGTTTTTACATTCATAAGATTTCTCTTCAGTGTGGATTCTCTGATGTATAACAAGATTTCCCCTCCATGTGAAAGCCTTTCCACATTGTTTACATTCGTAAGGTTTCTCTCCAGTGTGAATTCTCTGATGTATAACAAGATATTCCCTCCATGTGAAAGCCTTTCCACATTGTTTACATTCGTAAGGTTTCTCTCCAGTGTGAATTCTCTGGTGTCTAACAAGATTGCTCCTTTTTGTGAAGGCCTTTCCACATTGGGTACATTCATGAGGTCTCTCTCCAGTGTGGATTCTCTGATGTTCAGCAAGAGAGCTCCTCCATGTGAAAGCGTTTCCACATTTTTTACATTCATAAGGTTTCTCTCCAGTGTGGATTCTCTGATGTCTTACAAGACTGCTCCTCAGGGTGAAAGCCTTTCCACAGTGTTTACATTGATAAGGTTTCTCTCCTGTGTGGATTCTCTGATGCTCAGCAAGAGTGTCCCTCTCTGTGAAAACCTTTCCACATTGTTTACATTCATAAGGTTTCACTCCAGTGTGGATTCTCTGATGCTTAGCAAGACAATTCCTTTTAGTGAAAGCCTTTCCACATTTTGTACATTCATAAGGTTTCTCTCCATTGTGGATTCTCTGATGTGTAGTAACACTGTCCCTGTGTGTGACCTTTCCACATTCTTTACATTCATGAGGCCTCTCTCCAGAGTGGATTACTTGATATGAACCAAGCTCAGAATTCTGACTGAAAGGTCTCATCCCTTTATTACTCACAGAAAACATCTCTACATGCTTACTCTTTGAATGTCTTGTGAGGTCTAAACTTGAGCCAGAGGTGATTCTCCCTAGGTTACCTTGATACATGGGCATTTCAGGAGGTTTCTCATGTGACTGATCAAATCCTACTTTTTCAGGAAAGCATTTGGTATATTTGCTATCCCCACAACAGTCATTTCCTGAGGTCAATTTCATATTCCAATTTAGGACTGAATGCTGGCTGAATTTCTCTGCGATTTCATCAAATTCACAGTCACTCTTTGGATTTTTATTTACCTTCATTTTAGAATCACTGATTTTGCTCAAAATGAAGTCACAGGGATCCTTACTCATACCTCTTGGAGGGCCAGATCCTTCCACAAAAAGGCTAAGCTTTGTAGACATCTCCTTCACTTCAACATTAGTCTCTGCCTCTAAAGAAAACATAATGATCTGAACACAGATGGAAAAGGGACATACACACAATATATAAATTCTTTCCTATGATGGCATTAAGTAAATGGATTTTTATTTCTATCCTATTTCTACTTCTATTCTATTCTATTTCCCAAGGGCAAAAGGAGCTTTCAAACATAAACATTCAGAACCAGACTTGGATACACCATTTGGTCATAACTGCAAGATGGAACATTTTAGAAATACTTTTACATATAACAATGAATAACAACAAAACTTCACAATGGATCTGTGACAAAGACAGGACCAAGGTTCTCATCATTCTTCACAACTCATGTCATAAGTAAACAATGGAGAAGTGACCTGACCCACTTCTTTGCAAGTAGACTAGAACTCCAACCCTGTGCCTAAGTATGCTTTGTTCACAGTATGGAACAATCTTTGTCCATTGCCCTCTCTGTCTTTCTTTTAAAAGTCACTATTTAATTAATCTTATAATTTTGTCAATCTAACCTAACCTTTCAGATATTCCATTCCCATCACGTTGCATACACCATCACCTGGTCATTCTTGGTAAATATTATATGCTAAGCTGAGAAACAACTTCACTCTTTTTAACTCTCATGCAGTAATTTTCAAAATGGAATGTAAGATTTCTTTTTTCTCTAAAGATGAAAAGAAAGATATTATGAGATTCAATGTAGACATACCCAATATTCATCTTATTTTACAATCTATCATATATTATGTCTCATACTCTATACTGAGTCCATCATCCATCTCTCAGGAAATGAACCGTATAATTCAGGGTTGGTCTGCTGGCCCCCAAGCATAGCCCTATCTTCACTACTACAACAGATAAAATTCTTTTGGGGTTAACAGACTTTATACACCCACTTTCACCTTACTCCCTTGGATAGGAGACCTTTGGACCTTTTTACTCTAGCAGCCGAGTTGATTCCCCTCACTGAAAACAGGAGATAAAATTTATGCTTAGAACTGGAAACCCTGGGACTATGGAAGAAGGGATTGGGAAAGAAAAAAAAAATTGTTCCTCTTAAAAGAAAGAGAGCATGCAAGCAAGGCCTACAGAATGGTTTTTATTGTGTTCATTGTTGGGACATCTGCAGGAGGGTAGAGGTCATGGAACACATTTGCAATCAGAAAATTCCATCTTGATTCACCTCTTATAATAGAAGGATAGGCACGTTCCATAACCTCCATTATCTAGAAATTAAAGGCATCTGGTAGTGAAGGGGTAAGAGGTCAGGAGTCAGAAAAGTAAATTTAATGCAGCTTGAGAGAGATGGTAAGTGGGTGCCCCAGGATAAGTTATTTAATCTCTGTTCCTTCAGTTGCCTCAACTATGAATTGAGAACAATAAGAGTATCAAACTCACAGGGACATTGGGAAATTGATGATAATTCTGAACTCCTTTACCCAGTAGAGGCCATAGAACAGGTATTATGAAATGTTTATTACTGTCCTTTTCATTCCTATCATCAAGCCTGGAATTTGAAGGAAGAATGAAGGAGGAATACGGATAAACTTGCTAGACTAGGCAAAATTCAGGGCTGTGAGCTACAGTTTCATACTTCTTTTTAAATTTTATTTCCTTATTTTTCATTTTTTAAAGTGAATAAACATATAAAACCACAACCTCAAAACAAAAACAAAATTTCAAAATTGGAAAATTATATGCTTTTATCTGCATTCCAAATCCAAGAATTCTTTGTCTGGAGGCATTCTTTATCATAAATCCCTCAGAATTATACTGGAGCAATAGTGTATTGCTGAGAGTAGCCAAAGCTATCACAATTGAACATTCCATGCTATTATAGTATATGATGTTCTTGTTCTTGTTCTGTTTATTTCCTTCTGAATCAGTTAATGCAGGTAATTCCAGCTCTTTCTGAAATCATCCTGTTCACTATTTATTACAATATAATGGCCAACTGTGAAAGACTTCACTCTTCTCTGTAGTACAATGATCCAAGAAAACTCTGAAGGTCTTGTAATGAAAAATGTCATAGGCCTTCAGAGAAAGAACAAATGGGGTCTTAATGCAGATCAAAGCAGGCTATTCTTCACTTATTTGTATGTATTTTTCTTTTAGGGTTTTAGCTACAGGAGTCTCCTCTCACAACATAACCAATATGGAAATATGTTTTGTGTGATCATACATGTATAACCTAGATCAAATTGCTTATCATCTGAGGGAGAAGAGAAGAAAGGGAGAGGACACAATTTGGATCTCAAAATATTGGGGAAAAGGTTAAAAATTGCTATTACATACAATTAGAAAAAAAATAAAACAACTTATTAAAAAATTATTATTCCACTCATTGCTAAAGCTTACATTTCTAATACAATATTAAATAATAGTGGTGATGATGTGCATCCTTGCTTCAATCCTGATCTTATTGGGAAGGCTTCTAACTGATCCCCATTGCATATGATACCTGCTTTTTATTATTTTAAAGCATGGCCCTTTTATTACTTTGCTTTCTAGTGTTTTTAAGAGGAATGAGTATTGTATATTGTCAAAGGTCTTTTCTTCATCTATTGAGATAATCATGTGATTTCCGTTAGATTCCTTATTAATATGATCAATTATGCTGATAGTTTTCCTAATATTGAACCAGCCTTGCATCCCTGGTATAAATTCCACCTGGTCATAGAGAATAAACTTTGTGAGCTGTCTTAAGATTTTTGCATCTTCATTAGGGAAATTTGCCTATAGTTTTCTTTCTCTATTTTTCTTCCTCCTGGTTCATCCATCAACATCCTATTTGCATCACACTAAAAATTTTGTAGGATTGCTTTTCCTATTTTGCCAAATTGTTTAAATAGTAGTTAGATTAATGCTCTATTTTATTTGCCCTTTTTTATCTTGAAAACAAACTCCTAGTCTGATTTATTAGTTCAAAAGTTTTTTACTTTCACTTTTATTCATTTCTCCTTTTATTTTTTTGGATTTCCAATTTAGTCTTTACTTGGGGATTTTTAATGTGTTCTTTTTCATTTTTTCTCTCTATCTTACTGACATAAGTATGCATAGATATAAATTTTCCCAAGTACTACTTTGGTTACATTCCACAACTTAAGATATGTTGTCTCCTCATTGTCATTCCTTTTATGACATCACTGATTGTTTGCATCATTGACCCATTACTTTTAACCAATTAGATTATTCACTTTCCAATAAATTAAAAATTTTTATTTCCATTAGTTCTTATTGACTATACTTTTATTGCATTGTCATTGGGGAAAGGTTGCAGTTATTATTTCTGCTTTTTTGCATTTCGTTGTGAAGTTTTTATACCCTGGTAAAAATACCCTGGTCTTTTGTGTATTTTTCATGTACAGCTAAAAAGAAGATATATTCCTTTACTATTCCATTCAGTTGACTCCAGATATCTATTAAATGCAACATTTCTAAAATTTCATACAATTCCTTTCTTGTTTATTTTTTGGTGAGAGTGCTGATAGGGGAAGGTTGAGATCCCCCACCACTATAGTTTTATTGGCAATTTCCTCAATATTTTCCTTTTAAGTTTCTACTTTAAATATCTGGAGGCCATAACAATTGATGCATATATGTTAAGAATCAATATAGCCTCATTGTCTATACTACCTTTTATTAAGATGCAATTATCAACTTTATCTCTTTTCATCAGATCTATTTTGCTTTTCCTTTGTCTGAGATAATTGCTTCTTCTGATTTTAGTTGAAGCCCAATAGGTTCTTGTACATCCCCTTTACTTTACACTTTGTATCTCTACCTTTAAGAGGTGAGGGTGGAATGAGCTAACCAAGGACTTGAAGTTGGCTTCTGCCCAGGTATGGGATGTAGAGCAGTATATAGAGGATAGCTTTTTTGTACTCCATTTTGCCCAGTTTTATTTTTTAATTCCTCTTTTTCTCCAGAAATAGACCCTTTCTGCCTACCTTTCAACTTATTTTCCTCAAGAGGCTCACCTTACTCTGCCTTCTTCATTCTGTGATTCTAGAATTTTAGAAGCATGCTTTTAAGGTATGTTTGAGATTCTCAGGGTGGTTCCAGCTTCTGCTTCTGCTATGCTGCCTTCCTGGAACTGCCTCCCCCATTAATACCTCTTAACAGGAAATCTTTTCTAAAGACCAGACTCATCCCCAGAAGGGGCTGCCTTGGGAGGTAGAGTATCCCTTTCAATGGCCATCTGCAAGGAAAATCTGCTTTGGTAGTAAGAGAGAAATCAGGTCTAATTAGAAAGTTGACTAGATGACTTTTGTGATTAGGTTCAGGAATGTAAATCTGTAACACCATTTTAAGTTTTCACTTGAAGCTACCTAAAATAGAAGACAATTTCAGGATCAAAAAAGTAAAGTCCCAGCTTCACATCACAGAATTCAAAGGCTTTTAAAAATTAAAACCAGGTAGGAGGAGAACCTTGTGCAGAGATGAGCAGTTTTATTTTTTTAATCATTGATAAAGGCTTAAAATCCTGCACCTTTGGCATAAAATGAAGATATGCCCTTAATGGCAGATTAACAGTTAACTAAGGAAATGGTCCTTACCCACAAAGAGTAGATTCTGCACATTCTCTAGTACAACTTCCCTGTACAGCTCTTTCTGAGAAGGGTCCAACAGGCACCACTCCTCCTGGGTGAAGTCCACAGCCACATCCTTGAATGTTATTGACCCCTAAATCAGAAAAAGTCACAAGATTAAGAGCTAAGCCTGCCAAATTCATCCAATCTGTACCTCATCAACTAACTTGAAGAAACTGAAGTATACAAGGGATGCAGCCCAAACTCTTCACCTTGAAAAGTGTCAGAGCCAACACTAGACACCAGTCATTCAGAGCCCAATGGAATACCGACAAAGGCATTTTGTGTCTGAAGTGAGAATCACGTTGGAGAAGTAAAACTTGAGTGATTCATTCTAAAATGTTTTTTCTCTATGGAATTAGGGAGAGGGTATGTGCTCTCTGAGGGACAAAGGATTCCATGGAGAAGAGAGAAGGTGATCTGAAAGCCCTCCTCATCACAAGTGTCAGAATTATTTTGGTAAGAACATTTTTTTGAAGTTTGTGAGAAGGTAGCAAGTACTGTGTATTCTGAGGAAAAAATATTACTAAAATATGGAACGATCAGCTATAATAATTTACTTTGCTACTAATAGCAGTATAATGATCTAGGACAAACCTGAGGGACTTGTGAGAAAGAAGGCAATCTACATTGAGAGAAAGAACTGTGGGAGTATAAACTCAGAAGAAAAACATGATTTATCACTTGATTTTATGGGTATATGATTAGGGGTTTTGGTTTTAAAAGATCACTCTATTACAAATATGAATAATATGGAAATAGGATTTGAGCAAAAAATACATGTATAACCCAATGGAATTGTTTGTCAGCTCTGGGGGGATGGAGGGAGGGTAGGGAGTGAAATATTATAATAGGATTGAAGGGGTTTTAGGGAAGAAAATAGAAGGAACATATAAATATTTTGATTTTATTAAATAAGGAATGGGAAGATAAAATAAAGGAGGGGAAAGGGAGAGATCTTAATTATCTTAATTATTTCCTACTGTAACAGGAGGGAATAGGAATCATGTAAACATTGAAAAATATTCTAAATAGTTTTTTTTTAGAAAAAATAAAATAAAGGAACCAAAATGAAAAATATTGAGAAAGCAATAGGTTAGATAATCCTGTTAGGTTCAAGATAAATAATTTGAATATGAAAAAAAAGACTAGTAGTTCCTGTATGTTAATAGCACTCTAAGTTTCTAATAGTTTAATAATATTTGAAAAGCAGACCTTTTAGCCCTCCCCTGGAATTCCCATTCTTTTTCTTCTACTAAAAACACACCTTTTACTGTCTGTGCCCTCATCTGATCTCACCCCAAACATCTTCCAAAGCCTCCCTGGCAGGCCTGACTGACCTGTCAAAACTCCAGATCTTGGAGGTTAGGAGCAGAGACTGTTTCTGGACCCTCCCTGGAATGGTGGGACACAGGGACATTCCCCTCTGATGGAATTTGTCACACTCTTGTAAATGACAGCACTTGGGTCTGTCAGGAACCTGGGCTGGCTCATTTAGGCAGGGGCTACAGAGGTCCTGTAAAACCCTCTGAACACAGTTGGGGATTGTGGGTGACCTTTGAGGTCACACTTACAGCAAGCAGTGATACCACTCCTGGCCTTGGGGGTGCTTGGCCAAGGCCGGGGCTGAACTGCACTCACCTGGGAAGGGGGCCTCAGGGTCCTGGGGGCCATTCCCTCTGGCTCCAGGGTCTCTGCCTGGGTCAGACTGTGGTCCTTCAGGGGGTGGGAGCCCGGAGGAGGGGAGACTTCCTCCTTGCCTGTGGGGAATTAGAGGGGGGAGGGCTCAGAGGGACTCCCAGAGCCCTTCCCCCAGCCTCAGAGGCGTCTCTCCCAACAGGAGGGGACAGGGAGCCTCAGGCTGGGAAAGGACCTTGGACTGGCCAGGAAGAAGCCTCCCTACCCTCTCTGCTGCTCTCTTTGGCTTCATTCCATTCAGAAACTGCTTTGGGGGCACAGGGTGGAATGCAGGAGACTTCTAGGAGAAGTTACTAGGTTATAGGGGGATAGGAGACAGGCATCAGGTGGGGGTTGGGGAAACGTGTTGGCATTTGTTCTGTGCCCGAGATCAGAGCTCCTTCCGTGGCCTGTGGGCACGGGCATCTCCCCCCCCCCCCCCCCCAACCAAGCTCAAGTTGACTGCTTGTCCCCTAGGACCTTTGGGGAATGGCAGGACCAGCCCCGCCCCCTGTGAGTGCACCACCCTCCCCCCGCCGCCTGTGGGACGGGGGTGGCATTCTCTCCTCTGTGGGAGGGCAAATCTCGTCCACGGCTCCTGGTCCATACCCATAGACCCGCCCGGCCTGATGCAAGCACTTCCGTGTTTGTCCGTTTTCTACGCTCCTTTAAAGTGATGAACAGAGACACACATGAAACATAAAGGCACAAAGACACAAACTGAGACCTCTCCACCCCCACCCCCACCCTCCCTGACCCGCCTCTCCGGTGGCAGAAGAACCAGAGCTTCTCCCTTCCTCCATCCTGATTTCCAGGCTCAGTTACCTGCAAATGGTCCACCGGGGTCTCCTGCCTCCCCAGAAATTAGGGAGCAGAAAGTCTCCTCTGCCAGAGTGGGGAGCCCGGGACCCACCTTTTGTTTTGACTCCCTCCTCTTCCCCTCTCAAGGAGGAAAGTCCCCAGAAGCACACGTGGGAGCGACCACTCCAGGAGCAGAGACAGCCCTAAGAGATTCCCAGCATGCCAAGATTTGAGTACCGTCAGGACCCTGGCCTTCTGGGAAATGAAGTCTTCTACATTGGGAGTGCCAGTGCGTTGATGGCGTCATGCGAGAGGCATTCTGGGAAATGGAGTCTTGGAGCCCTGGTGGAAGAGGGGCCACGCACCGTGTTCCTAGTCTCCCTGGCAGCAGCCGGGTCTTTCTTTTTTCTTTCTGGTAATTTTAGCGTTGATCCTCCTGGGCCTCCTTCCTGTGATATAGGAGGCGGCCATGGAAAGAACCACGGAAGCCTTTCTGAGGAGAACACAGACTGAGGGTGAGAAGGGACCCAAGAAGCCCCTGAGCGCGACCTCCTCATTTCAGGGAGGACCAAACTGAGGCAGACAGGCTCGTCCTTGTCCTGGATGAGGGGCCAGCGAAGGGATGGTTCTGGTGCCGTATTGATCCTAATAGCAGCTCCCTGGAGCAGAAAAGCCCCGATTCCTTTCGCTTAGGAACACTGACTATTTCTCTGTCAGACCCGGCTCCTAGATGCCATCTAGTCAATGGCTTGTTGCCCTTCCTTTGCCTTAAGCATCCCAAAGAACTTCTTCCACAGAATTTGGTGCCTCAGTGAAGGGGGCAAAGAGGGTTTTCAGGGCTGAGAGGGAACCTTCCCGAGTACCCCTGTGTGTGACAAGGGCTGAGGGCTGCCTGGACCGTCTCCTCATCAGGCTTTCACCAGTTGGGGTGTCTCGGGGGGGCTCCAGGGAGGGGCTGAATAATGAGCTCCTCAAAGTCTCTGTTAAACTGCCTGAGCAAGCTCTGGGGTCTCTGGTCACTGAGGAGGCTCCTGACCTCTGTGGCCCGTCCCAGGGCTGCGGCTAGCCTGACCCAGACAGGGATCTACCCAGAAACTAATGCGTGTCACCCCAGATCACTCTCTCGTGACTTCAGTCCTACCAGGAGGAAGCAGCGGAGGTAATTGGAAGCCCATGTAGGCCAATGCTGAGCCCGGCCCTGACCCCTCCCATCTCCTGCCTTCCTCTCTCTCTCCAACATCTGTTTGCATTAAACATGAAGCCACTCCAGTGCCAACAGGTTTTCTCCATCTAGTTTCCCTGCACACGAGCACTGCCAGGAAGAATCCTCCCTGCAGAAGCCAGCGTGTGTGCAGGGAGTGAAGGCTGGCCCAGCATTTTACAGAGATTTTCTCCCTCCATCCTCCCCTGGGTCCTGAGAAGGAGCTGCTGAAAGTTTTGGGCTTGATCTGTAGCCACGGTTTTGTTGGGAATTATGTACCTAAGTAAAAGTTTACCCATGATAATCTTTTTGGGGTTGGGTTTGAGGGTCTGATCTTTTGGTGATGTTTTGGAGAATTAGGGTACAGGTGTTTTGCTCTTGCATTATTTATTTTGAGACTAGGGGGAATAATAATCATGTCAATTCATAGGTAAGAGTCATTGATGAAAGAAGTCATGCAAGGAGGATAGAGTGGGCAGTCACATCTTGCCAAGGACCACTCTGTGGTCTCCCCAGCTACCATGCGTGACTCTGTCAAGGCATTGTGGCCTGATGACCCCCAGCAAGTTCAAAATCTTTAGCAATAGATAGCAAGAGGAGGAAAAGGTTCTGACTTTCAGAGCTGGTTGGGCCTGTCTCTTCAGGCTGACATCCTAAAGGCCAGCCTTACAGTTCAAACCGCTCCCCTTCAATCTTTTTGTTCAATGACATGATCACAGGAATCCATGTAGAACACACAGATGAGGAATAGGAATAGAGGTACTTCTATCCCAAGACAGGAAGAGAGACCCCTTCCAGTCAGAGGCCCAGGAAGAGAGTCACGAGACCAACTGTCACTCTAAGTTGCCCTTCCCCCACCAACTCTCATTCTTGTCAATATCTTCTCTCTGACATTCCAACTGCTGTTTGTTCCACCTGAATGGCAGAAAGTTCAAAACTTGCTTTAGTTTTCCTTTCCACAATCGTCCCCTTTTTTTGTTGTGACCTTCCCAAGGTCACTTATTTTTATTATACTTATCAATCTACTAAATCTACTTTCTAACTACTCCTCCCAAAATAATAAACTTACCTCAATTACTCTATCACTATTCTCTGCTAACTATCTAAGGAATTCTATGTAGGAAAGTTTGGGTAAGGGTAGTTTTAGGGTTTTACAATAAATTCAGTACAATAAATGTTTGAACAAAACCATTACAAAGAAATTTGAATCTTCGTGCTAATGCTACTTACTCTTGCTAAATTAAACTAATACAAACATTTTTCCTATTTGATATATCTATATTTATTTGCAAACTATTATATATATATATATAGTCATTAAACACAATTTCAGCATCAGCTTTACAATAAACAATTAAAACTTTACTATCTTAAAATGCAGCTTAAGTCTATTTATAAATATAATTAACTGTCTATACTATGTTTAATTTAACTTAATCTGTTCCCTACTTATTATAACTATTCTCTAAATCCCTAGTCTCCTGTGCACACTCATCTATCCTAACCCCATCCACCCTCTTCAAGACCTGCGGCAATGGGGGAGTGGCGACGCAACAGGTGGAGGTGACCACTGGCAGTTGTAGTCACGATCCTGCATGTAGGCGGCCCACGGACCAGTGGTCGCTCGGCCCTGTGGGCAGCAGGGACGTTCGGCAGCATCCTGGGTGACTGAGCAGCCCTCTCTAGGACAGCACTGCTCACCCTAATCAAGAGAGGGTACTAGAAAAGGTGTCCCAAACATTGCCTGCCTACAAACACCCGATCAGCACACCATGGCTGGCGGGTCATCCCCTTTAAGCTGTCGAAATCAAAGAAAAAATACAAAGAAAATCCTACTAGGAGCATGGAACATCAGGACATTACTTGATAGAGAGAATACCCCAAGACCTGAGAGAAGAACAGCTCTAATCGGTAAAGAACTGGCGCGATATAACATCAACATCACAGCCTTAAGCGAAGCACGCTTACCAGAAGAGGGATCGCTCAGCGAACCCACCACTGGATACACCTTCTTCTGGAAAGGTAGAGCCACAAATGAAGACAGAATTCATGGTGTTGGCCTGGCCATCAAGACCAGTTTGCTCAAACAGCTGCCAGACTTGCCTGTGGGCATCAGCGAGAGGCTCATGAAGATCCGTTTGCCTCTCAGCAAAGACCGGTATGCCACAATCATCAGCGCATATGCCCCTACACTGACCAGCACAGAGGAGACCATGGAGCAGTTCTACTCTGACCTGAGTGCCGTCCTGCACTCAGTGCCCACAAATGACAAGCTGATGTACATATTTACATTTTGCATAAATATAGTTTCAGACACTTGTTTATTTAAACAAGGTCTCCCAATATATGTCAGTTTGTGATTTTGTGTTTTGTGTCTCATAGTGTTGTGTTGAATGAATACTTATCAAGTTTCTTCAGATTTCCACTTCTCGTGTTGACTGATGCATATCTTCTTTCTTCCAAGTTATGCAGTGTTGCATGCTATTTCCCTAATATGTGAAATTAATTTTGTTTTTTTATTTCACTGCTCTTAGTCTTACATATAAGACCTGTTTTCTGTTTGTCCTCTTCTTATATAAACAAATTTACAAAGTTCAGAGTCATAGCTGTCCATTTCAGTTTTTTTCTCTTTGTTTCTTCTCTTTAGTAGCTATTAAACAAATTTACAAAGTTTACAGCTTTTCTTGATGCTTTTCATCTGGGCTGGTTTTAAATCTTTTTCTTTGGGCTGGTTTAAAATCTTTTCCTCTGGGCTGGAAAGTTGTCTTCTCACTGTGGTATGCTGCACTGCTGGGATCTTGTTGTCCAAAATATTATGTGTCACTATTGTTTCTTTATGGTGTACTTTTTTATGTTAATCAGTTTTTGTTTTTATTTCTCAGCACTATCTTTTGTGTAGCTATCTTATTCTTTTATGTATGTTACAGTGATGTTGGATTTTTCTAGTTTTATGTGGGAACAGTGGAACCATGAGTCTTTCCCTGCAATTTTTATAGTTTTGGGGGGTACTAAGCAATACTTCATGTGGTTCAGTCCATTTTATGTCTGTAGCCAATTTTCTATTGAAAATGTTTAAGTATACTTTGTCTCTTGGTTTGATGTTGTGCAAATTGTAATCCAGAGGGTACTGTTTGTTGTAACAAGCCCATTTCATGCAACTCTGCTATTCTTGTTTGTAAAGCTTGTATATATTTTGTTAATTGACAGTCTCCACCTATCATTGCAATGTAAACTGGTTTATAAGTCCTTCCTTGCCAAATTGTGTGTCCATTTAGCATCTCAAATGGAGAGATGTGCAGATCTCCAATGGGCCTTGTTCTAAGATGGAACAGAACTAATGGTAGAATGTCTGTCCATTTTTGGTGTGTTTCTGCACAGAATTTTCCTATCAATGTTTTGATGTCTTTATTTAATCTCTCCACTTGTCCTGAACTTTGGGGATGATATGGTGTGTGGTATGTTGCTTGTATTCCTAGATTTTCATAAATTTCATTTAATATTGATTGAGTAAAGTGACTCCCATGGTCTGAGTCCAATTTTGTGGAAATCCCAAATCTAGGTATGATTTCTTTTCTTTTTTTTTAACAATATTTTATTTGATCATTTCCAAGCATTATTCATTAGAGACAAAGATCATTTTCTTTTCCTCCCCCCCCCCACCTCTCCCATAGCCCACACGCAATTCCACTGGGTATCACATGTGTTCTTGATTCAAACCCATTTCCATGTTGTTGGTATTTGCATTAGAGTGTTCATTTAGAGTCTCTCCTCAGACATGTCCTTTCAACCCCTGTAGTCAAGCAGTTGCTTTTCCTCTGTGTTTTTACTCCCATAGTTTGTCTTCTGCTTGATGATTTCTTTTAATAGGATTTTGACCACAAATGCTGCATTGTTCTTTTTGGCAGGAAAAACTTCTGGCCATCTAGTCAATCTGTCTATGATGACAAGACAATACTTAAACCCTTTGTCTTTTGGCATATTGATAAAATCTATCTATATGAATTCAAATGGAGTATATGCTAAGGGACGACCTCCTAACCCTTTGGTCTTATAAACTCCCCGATTGAACTGCATACAAATTTTACATTTTTGACAGACTATTATGGCATATGAGGATATCCTAGGGCAGTCCAAAATTGTCTCACTGAATCAATCACAGCTTGAGTTCCATAGGAACCTTGTGCATGTATTGCATTGCACACATGATAGAATAACATTCTAGGCAGGATGGGCTTGCCTAGTTGTGAAACCATATACCTCTTATTTGTTTTGCCCCTAAGTTCTTTATCCATGATTGAATTTCCTGTTCGTTGTAGGTGTTAGTTAGATTGTCCTGTTCAACTATTGAGAAATTCAATATATGTAGAGGTCCTTCTCTAGCTCCAGATTTTGCTGTAATGTCAGCTCTATGGTTTCCTAAGGACACATGATCTTTAGCCCCTGGGTGTGATCTACAGTGGATTATTGCCACTTCCTTGGGTAGTTGTATGGCCTCAAGAAGTTGCATTATGACTTTGGTGTATGAGATCTCTTTGTCTGCACTTGTCAAAAATCCTCTATGTTTCCAAATTTCTGCTGTGGCATGAATTATAGAGAATGCTTACCAGGAATCTGTATAAATATTGACCTGTTTATCTTTCCCAGTTTGCAAAGTATTTAATAAAGCAACTAGCTCTGCCCCTTGAGCTCTCTAGTGCCTTGGTAAGGATGCATACCATAATGTCTCTGTTTGTGTTACTACTGCCTCTCCAGTGTACCGTTCACCATTAACTATCATGCTCGAACCATCTGTATACATTTCAATGTTGGGTTGTTCCAGGGAAGTGTCTTTTAAATAATAATTTCTTGGTTTTTCTATGAATGATATTGTTTCCTGTCAGTTATGTATGTTTCCCTTCAAATGGCAGATCTGGAATCAAGGTTGCTGGATTCAATGGTTGGCAACATTTTAAAGTGATATTTTCATTGCTTAGTAACACAATTTCATGTTGAGAAAGTCTTTGCCGTGTGCAATCTTGTAAATGACATTTCTTCAGCATGGATTCTATTTGATGTGAAGAGTAGACATTAAGTTTTGATCCAAATACCAAATCAGATGACTTTTGAATCATGGTTGCTGTGGTGATTGCTCTCAAACAGGGCATCATTCCTTTCTCAATTATATCCAGTTGTGTACTATAATATGCTACTGGCCTAAAATTGGGTCCTAAAGTTTGGACTAACATTCCAAAAGTTATGCCTCTTGCTTCATGTACAAAGAGATGGAATTCTTTGTTGTAGTCTGGAATACCTAAGGCTGGAGCTGTTATGATTGGTTCTTTGAGCTGTACCAAGGCTTGGAGATGCTCTTTTGTTAGTTTCAAAGGTTTAACTGTGTTTTTGGTTAAATCCGTAAGACATTTTGTTATTTGGCTATAGCCTAGGATCCATTGTATAAAGAAACATGTTACTCTTAAAAAAGCTCTTAGTTATTTCTTAGTCCTTGGCAAGCTAAGCTTTTGTATATGTTCTACTCTTTTCTTGGAAATCTTTCTCATCCCCTTTTCCAAGATGAATCCTAGGTATTCCATTTTAGGCATGACCCATTGTAGCTTTGATTTGGAAACTTTGTGGCCTTTATTATATAGCTCTAGGAGGAGTTTTTTACTGTCCTGGTAACAAACTTTAGCAAATGGGGATGCAAGAAGAATGTCATCCACATAGTAGCAAAATGCTGTTGGACTATCACAGAATCCCATTGGTAACCTTTCCCATGTCACCTGAGTCCCATTCCAAGTGAAAGCAAAGATTTTTTTGTTTTCCCTTGCAATTGGAATGCTAAAATAAGCACTACACAGATTACCAACAATATAATATATATATATGTATATATATATATACATATATATATATATTTACTTGGGATATCTGAAATTATTTTAAATGGACTTGGAATGACTGCATGGGACTTTTTTACAAAGATATTTACTGCTCTTAAATCTTGGAGCAGTCTCCATTGAACTTTTCCTTCTGTGAAGATTGGATTTGGCTATCTCCTGTTTGTAACAATGAAGGTACTTAGCCCTTCCTTTATTGGGAAGATTAAATTGTAATCCCCTATCTATTTTTAGATTTTAATCCCCAAAGTGTTAACTTAGTATTTAAAGTAGATCTCCCCATTTTAACTACAAAAGGTAACTAACCAAAAAGGTGTTAACTAACCAAAAAAGGTGTTAACTAGCCACAAAAGGTATAACTAACTACAAAAGGTGTGAATACCCATTTCATACATTGAGTGGGCAGTCCTGGAGAGGAGCATCTGTTGTGATTGTCAGATGTAAAAATTTAGGGAAGGTGACACGAGAGAAAAAGGTTTTTAAATAGAGGAAACAGGGACACACAAGAACAATCGATAGACCAAAGGATCAGTCACTCGGAGCTGGACTGGAGATCAGTGACTTGGACTTGGAGTGAAGAAGAGTCACTTGGAGGACAGACTGGAAGAAGAGTCACTTGGAGGAGGGACTGGATGACAGGCACTTGAGGAAAGACAGGAAGACAGACACTCAGACTTGGGGTGAAGACACTTGACTGTGGAACTGGACCCCTGGAGGAGCTGGTGCAGGAAACCTCAGACTGATTTCCTTTTAGATGGTCACCTTTTAGATGAGTGTAAAAGCTGACTTAGTTTCCTTGCCTTTCTGGAGGTGTGAACCTCCAAGTCTTGAGACTCCTTTCCCCTGGCTGGGGCTTAGAATTTCTACCTGGCTCAGAGGAAGCTGGAGTTTTCTCTCTCTCATTCCTTAATATCTTCCCTCTATTGTAAATAAAACTACCATAAATTCCACTTATTTGAGTAACTCATTTTGGGATTTAGAAATTAAATCCTTGGCATCACCTATTAAATATTCAGTCAAACAATAAAAAAATTAACACTTCAGAGTCACATTTTACTTTCTTTATGGGTGTTATTGGTGTATTATATTCTGAAATTGTTGCGATTAAAATTGTCTTATCTAACAAACTTTGGATAATCGGGTTGATTCCATTTATGGCTTCTTTACTTAGTTTGTATTGTGGTTTTTTTTGTGGTGTTCCTTCTTTAACTTCTACTTTTACTGGTGTTGCTGACTTTAGAATCCCTACATCTATAGAATGTGTAGGCCAAAACCCTTCTGGTATATCACTTGGTATTTCAAATATAGTATCTTCATTCTGAACTTGTACATCATCCACTTGCCCCATGCACAGCAATGGATAATGTTTTAAAGAGTCTTTGGGTAGATGTAGAAAGATTTTCCCCAATTTATCACATTGAATGGTTGCTCCAATTTTACACACAAAAAAGTCTCTCCCAAAAAAATTGATTGGGCATTCTGGGATTAACAAGAATGTGTGTTCTGTTGTTAGGGGTCCTAGAGTTACCATTTTTTATTTTAGTTTTGGAACTCTCTGTTTTTTCTCTGTAGCCCCCATTATTTGTATGTAATTTGTGATTTGGCTGTCTTCAGGAGATGTTTTTAAAATAGATTTAGTTGCCCCTGTATCGATAAGAACTTGGTAGATTTCATTACCCACTTTTATCATGACCTTTGGTTCTGTTTTGTCATTTTGTTGGTATACTTGGACCATAGGTGCTTGTATATATATTTTGTTCATATCCCAGTTTTGTTCTTCAGCTAGTTAGTTTTATCTTATGTTGAGAAGTGTTGCAATTCATTGTTGCTTGGATCTAATCTTTCCTGTTCTTTACTTTCTAAGTTATAATGTCCTAATATGTTTAAGGTTTGTGTATTACAGACTATTGCCAGATCTGTTCCTTCCCCTTTCTATGTATCATTTTCCACTGTTCCAAAAATGTTCTCTCTAATCTCTGTTACATCATTATCTAATTGGATTTCTTCTTCTATCTGCTCTTTAGTTTTATTTTGTACTTTGGGGCCCCCAAATTCTATTTACATGCAGTCTCCTTTTTTATTTTCCCCATTTCCTTTCCCATTTTTCCTTTTTGATGTTACCCCATGCCCCTGGCATCATAACTGACATTGTTTGGCAGCACGGGAAACTACTTGTGAATAATGTGGTTTTATTCCCTGTTGGATATCTCTCTCCATGGTTTCTAAATTTGGTGCTTTCGATGAATTCTTGCAATTACAATTGCAACATTTTGTATTTGTGCATTGTTGCTATATGTTATGTTGCTTTTCTAGGATCTCTTTTCATTGTTAGCTTGGAATAATTGTGCCTTTAAATAACAGTCATGAACCATGTGACCCATTTTTCCACATAGAAAACATTTGGGTACATTTCTCATTTGATTGTTTTGTGTGTAATTTCTTGTGGGTTTGTATGATTGACTAGTTTTTTTTATTTCTTCAATTTCTTTATGTTTAATTGTACTATTTGCCTCTTTGAGCTTGGTTTTAAGCTCTTTTGTTATTTCATCCTTTTCCTCTAGTATTTCTTTGTAACCTGTGAATATGTAAGTTATAGTTTTTCTTAAATCTCCTAGACTTAGTGTTTCCCAGTCTGGGCATTGAAGTTTAAAATATGATCTAATAGGTGTATTACTGCTTTTCACAGATTGTCTCCTTATGTGTTGGAGATTTTGTTCAGTTAAATTTTCAAAACCAAGCAAATCCTCTGCTATTTCAATCACCCTATCAAGGAACTTTGATGGATGTTCCCCACTCTACTGTCTCAATTTCTCAAATTGTCCCCAAGTATCTGATCTTTTTGAAAAACTTTTCATTGCCTCTAATAGATCTTCTCTGGCCTTTTTTAGATAACACAGATTTTCATTATTAGATAACTCTAAGTCTGTTCCTTCCTCTGGCCATGATGTTAAATTTGGATTGTTTCTAGTTTCATCAATAAATTGTTGCTTTTCCTTTTTGAAAATAATTCTGAGAGAAGAATTTCAGAGTCCTGGAAATTTGGATCATAAAGCCTAATTGCTCTTTTAAATTCTTTCAAACATCACACAGGCTCTGAAAACCAGGAAGGCATCTGTTTTTTCAGACTTTCAAGGTCTGCTGCTGTAAACCACTAATGTGTTTTAATATGAATTATGCCACTGTCTGGATGTAGGCTTGTTTGATCTCTTAGTGGCAATTTTGGTATTCCACCTTCAGTCCCATCTATCTTTTCTTGCTTAGGTACATCATTATTTTTTTGGTATGTCTTGTTGTGAGTTAATATCTTTGCAACTTTGTTTCTCCTCACTTAGTTGCTTAATCATTTGCTTTAGTTGTGTCATCTTCTCCCTCATGGCTAAAATCATCACTGCCATTTCATTTTCTTTTGCTTTTTACCCATAAATTAGATGCATACCTTTTTTCAGGGCATAGTATATTTGGATTAAGGAGAATAATGCTCCAGCATATGTGTGAATGAATGAAATCAAGCTTTCAATACTAATCTTCAGCCATTGAAAACTGTCATAGATGTTAAGCAGAAAATAAATATAATCTGGAATCTTGACAAAAAATAAGTTATAGACCATATAAAAGAAATGTCCAATTAAGGCTAGATAACCCATGGCAGTAATAGTTTCTTTGCTGTCTTGTATCTTGAAAAGTCTTTTCCAAAGGAAAACAATGTTTTTAAGTTTGGCCTTTTAAGAGTTGCCTCATCCCTTCAGAAGGAATGGTTTCTTTTGGCTGTGGTGTTGCTAGGCAGATTACCTGCACTCAACACTGCTCTCAAAATGGCTACTTTCCACAGTCACATAGGCTTTTGAAATGTATGTGGGCCCGATTTCTCTGAAACTTCTTTGACACCTCCAACTGCCTTATTCTTCTCAAATTCTTGGCAAAATAGGCTGGAAAACCTATCTGGCTCTGCCAAAACTATAATTTTTATAAGGGATTGCTGAGGATTGAAGAGGTATAGGGGATAAGGAAGGTTTGTAACAAGGAATGGAGGAGTTGAAGGGACAGAGGGTATATGGCTGCTGGTGAGGTAAAAGGAGAGAGATACACCTTGCTGAGAGGCTATCTTTGAAATTGGGGTTCCTGAGAAATGGGCTACCTATGATAGCCTGAGGGGATGACTTCTCTATTGATGGATGCTGAAGATACCCCAGATCAGGTAAGCATGGACCCCACTGAGGGACAAGTCTACCCCAGACCAAGGTTGCCGGGGGGAGGTCCAATAAAGACCGTCTAGGGCTATATGGCTGTCCTTAGGTTCAGCTCCCTCTATGTTCCCCTGAAATGACATTCCTCTTATCTGACTGCAGTCATTTAAATAAAGATGACTTTTAATAACACGTTTGGATTGGGGAGGTATCAGGGAAGAGGGATTTCCCTAGATTGGGTTTGAATCTCAGCTTTTGAGCTGAGGCCAGGCCTCACAGGCTGGTGGAGGTTTTCTTTTATTCCTGTCTATATGAATCTGTGTTAGTTTTCTTAAATTCAAAGTCTTTAGCAATAGACAGCAAGAGTAAGGCAAGGTTCTGACCTTCAGAGCTGGTTGGGCCTGTCCCTTTGGGCTGATGCCCCTAAAGACTGGCCTTACAGTTCAAACTACTCCCCTTTTGTCCAATGACAGGATCACAGGAATCTAGGTAGAGTACACATTTGAGAACAGGAATAGAGGTACTTCTATCCCGAGACAGGGGGAGAGGATCCTTCCAGTCTGAGAGCCATGAGATCAACTGACACTCACAGTTGCCCTTCCCCCCATGAACTGTCATTCTTGTCAATATCTTCTCTCTAACATTCCAACTGCTGTTTGTTCCACCCGAGTGTCAGAAAGTTCAAAACTTGATTCAGTTTTCCTTTCCACAAAGGTAAGGATAATGGATATGAATTATTTCAGGTAGATATTAAGGAATGAGAGAGAGTAAGAGAAAACTCTGGCTTCTTCTGATATCAGTTAGAATTTCTAATCCCCAGCCAGGGTAAGAGAGTCTCAAGAAATTGGGCCTTTCCTGGAGGCTTCACGCCTCCAGAAAGGTGAGGTCCCTAAGCCCACTTTTCACTCACCAGTGGTAACAGTCTAAAAGAAGTCTGGGTGTTGGTCTTCTAGTTGCTCCTCCATCCTTCACTCCAAGCCCGGTGACTGACTATTTTTCAGTTTTTTTCCCTCTATTTAAAGACCTGTTCCTCTTGTGTTACCTCTAAATTTTTATGTCTACCATCACAGCAGACGCTTTTCTCCAGGACTGCCCATTCTCTAGTTCTCATCTTCTTTGGTTATATTATTTCTTTTTGGGTTAATTAACACCTTTTTTGTTAAGTTCACCTTTTGTAGTTACTTAACACCTTTTTGTGGTTAATTCACCTCTTGTAGTTACTTAACACTTAAGTAAAATTCTAATTGAATATTCTATTACAAAAATCCCAAAGTCATACTTAAAAAAAAAAACAAAACTGCATGACAATTTCTCCTTCAAAGCAATTTTAAAAAGCCAAATTTAAAAGTTTCAAAATTGAAATTAACTCCAAAAATTCTCAAGACTAAAAATGCTTCTAACTTTATTTAATTTTAAAACCTCTCACACACACACTTTTGGGGAGGTTGAGATGCTCAGGATTTAAAAATTGTTTTCATTCACCTTTACTTAACAATTATAATCATGCTTAAATAGTTTAGACTTTTTACTTCTATTAACTGTTTTACTTTGTATGAAAAATTAATATTGCAACTGAGTCAGCCAATGTAAAGTCTGTAGATGAAAATTATTGTGAAAATAATTCTCTTAATTTGAGTTCTAGCCTTAACTAAATTAGTTTTGGTACACATTTCAATTTCCTGAGTATCTATTCATTGGCAATAAGGACTCCATAGGCACCAACACCCCTCACCCCCAAACTCCATGTTGTACAATGTGACAAGGAAATCACTTTAAAATACTGATATATATTAATTTAAGGTCACCAAGGAATTCAGCTATGTAATTCCTAAATGAAAACTCAAGTCAGCAGTCAACCTTTTATGGAGTTTAATTACAAACAGGAGGAAGAAAGGTATTAGAGATAGAGAGAGAGAGGGAGAGAGAAAGGGGAGAGAAGGGAATAGGGCTTAAATACCCCTTCTGTTTAGGCTGGGACAAAAGGCCCAAGCCCTTAGATAGCTGAGGCAAAGAAAAGAGATCAGTCCCTATCACTCACGTGACCAAAATAGAGAAACAGTCTCAGGGGCCTCCACCTCCAGCTTCCTTCAGAGCAAGCTTCTCAGAGCACAACCTCTCAGAGCAAAACCTCTCCAACCAACCCCCATCAGTCCTCAGACCCCCACTATCTTTAAGGAAAACATCCAAGTTCCCTCCCCTCAGTTCTCACATCTACCAATCACTGTCCATGTCTTCCCTGTGCCAATGGTGGCTCTAGCTTAACCCAGGACCGTCCAGAGGTCTGTGGCTTTGCACATGTCTGTTGAAGGTCATATTCTCAAATAATTAAATCTTGATCCTTTGCTGCAGCCCTTCCTAAATCCTCTTACCCTGAGTAGGGTGGAGATTGGAATAATTAAATTTTGATCTATGCTGCAGCCCTTTCCATTGTTCAGCAAAAGGTTTCTGTCCTAAAGTAATCTTAAGAAGGGAGGAGGAACCTCCCATGCCAATGGGGTTCACATTCCAATAGACTATCAGTAAGAAATTTTCCAAGTATGAAATTTCCCAATGGTGAAATTTCCAACATTTATAAGTCTAAGAAATTTTAAGGTTTACAACAGTTTGTGTTGGGTCATGACTCTGCCACCCTGTGTAATGGTTAAAATTTATGGAATATGGGGAGACTGAGGCAGGTAGAAATTAGTTTCTCTCTGCAAGGAGTATTATATTTTTTAGAGGTTTATTAAAGGTTAAAGATTAAAAAATATACAAGTAAGAAACATGTGCCTAGGCCAGAGGCCTAGACAAAATAACCTCACATCCCGCAAGAGACGCCTCTGCTCCAAAACGGAAGTCCAAAAAAAACCAAGCCCCTTCAAAAGCCTTTGAATCCACTTAAATATCTTCTCGATCTCGGCCCAGGTGAGATTACAAGGCATTCTGGGGAAGTGGAGCAAAGGCTCGTGGGGATTGTAGTCCTGTATTCGAGTCTATTTTTTACACCTGCCATCTTCTCTGAACCTTTACCTGCATTAAGCCCAAACCTTGAAAATGTAACTTGCAGAGATCATGAGGTGGTTCCTTGGTTCACTGACTGCCTCCACCTCCATTTTGGGATCACAGACATGCTTTTCCCATTCCAGCAGCCCCTGGGTAGCTCTGGACCCTGTGGCTCTCTGTGTATCCTACAGAGTCCCACTTAATGTCCCATTCATTAAATAGTTGGCCCCTCCCAAATACTTGAGGCCAAGTCCTTTCTCCAAGAGCCACTTCCCTGCCCCTCTGATAATTGAACTCCTGACTCAACCCTAAAAGGGTTTTGTGGGTACCTCACATCAGGGCATGTTTGTATGCTCTCAGAAGTGAGGCTTTACTATTAAACAACAGGTGGGTAATATTCTCTGGATCTGGGTGGAGTGAACTTACTTCCGTCTTCCAGATCCCCTTTTCATATGTTAAAAATGCAATCAATTCTACTGATACTCTAAAGTGGCTCCTGCTGGCCACTTGTGTCATAGCAATAGTTCTCTCTGGTTTGAATTTGGGAGGAGAAAAAGGTTTTTTCTTTGTGCCTAGAAATTTTAAGGGGGTCAAGAGAGGCTCCCCAAACAATTTAAATGCTGTTTGGTTGTGGCTGTCTAGGCCTGTGTTCTTGAGAGACATGGTGAAACACAATGCCGTCTTTTGGGATACTTCTGGCTTATATCCTGAGGTTGCCTTGGCTTTAATTCAGGGCATGATCATTTAAAATGTCCAGCTTTGTGGCAGACAAAGCAGACATGTTTAGTCTTATTAACCCGAGATGCCCTTGGATTTTTGTGTTTGAAACTTTATATCTTGGCATGCTCTTATAGTCCCTTGGTGAGGAATTGTCTCTGCAAAGAAATTTGCCTCATTACATTTTTAGTTACAATGTGCAATGCTCTTATAGCAACTAATACAATTTGATTAAAGAAGATCAGATTAAATTAGAAGATTAAAGAATAAAATTTTTTTTCTGAATATGATAATTGCCTCTTCAGAATCTCAAATTCACCTGTGCCAGTGAATTCATCATAGGTAATATTCACATGGTTTCTCTGTTTGATCCTAGCTTATTCCTCACATAATTCCTGAAAAAAAAAAGCACCTATATTATTAAATCTTTGGCATTAAGCACAGATGCAGGTAGTTCATACCAATAGTCTGATGTGGTGAGCTGCATTACCATACTATTCCTGAGCTCTTTAAGAATTTGGAATTCAACCTTTTTATGCTCTGCCAATTTTACTTTTGCATTCTGTGGAGGAGAGAAATTATAAGGCATGCATGCAAAGGACAGAAGCTGGAGATGGGTCAGTTGTCAGTCAATTGAAAATTCCATTTGGAATGTTACTGGGGAAAGTAGTTTGGCATCAAGCTAATGGTGACTGATTTTCTGGGACTTGGCTGAGGGCTTTTTGGCTGATGGTGGTGACTTGGAAGGAAGAAGTTGGGTTTATCTCTGGGACTTGGGATAATCAAGTTGGAGGTGGCCCTGGCTGATTTGAAGGCAGAAAAAGGACAATAGTCCATATATTTCTCTCTGACTAGCTCTGTTTCATGCTAGTGACTGAATTGCCATTTCTCTCAATATCCTCCAACTTAATATTCACTGCAGATAATAGGGAAACCTCCAACCCTCTTACCTTTATCCTATATCTTTCCTGTTTTTCCCCAATAAACTCTTATTTGAGATAAAAGAAGAAAAAGGGGTATTTCCTCTGAAACATCATAGCCCACCCTGAGTGACTTAGAAGGAGGCTAAAGAGGAAGAGGAAGGGGAAACTGAAGGGAAGAAGAGGGGAGGAAGGGAGATTGGAGGAGGGAGGAAGGGAGGTATAGAAGGAGGAGGATAGACAAAAGAAACTACCTGATCTATTAGTTATTTAATATCCATCAAATATATCCTACAATATTCTCTATACAATTCTCAGGATTATCCTCAATTTCTGTGGAGATGCTGATTTATCTGCTTCTCCTCTAGGGTTAGGATCATTATAACCTTGCATTTAGTATGGAGTGGAAGTGGAGGCAGAGGTGGGCAAGGAAAAGCAAGGTGAGTGGTATAGGAATCAGCTGAGCTGGAAGCTAAGCCCATTGGTGATCCCAGTACTGCACAGAAAGAAGAGTCCTCTGCACTATGAAAGGGAGGGGCAGGAATAGTGAGTGAAAGGGGGGAAACAGCCTGTGGGAGATTAGCAGGCTTTCAAACTTCAAGAGGAAGGCAAGAAGAGAGGGAGCTCAGAGGGATGGGTGGAGCAAGATAAGAAGTATTCAGGTTAGAAGGAGAGTGTAAGAGTGAGGCAGGTTGGAACAAAGAATTCTAAATGGTTTCTGCCTCTAATGCCATCCTAACAGCTTCCAAGTTAGCCAAATTTCTGGCTCACCTTGAAGTCACCTTTCCTGTCTTTGTCTTAAAGCCTGTCCAATGAGGTCCCACTTTTGTACCATGAGTGCCCCTACTTCTGGAAACTCAGGATAGCATTGCAATTTCAAGAATCAATGCCTGAAGCTTTGCTTCTGTTACTGTATTGCCTTGTCTCTATACTAAAGATTATAATAAGCATATATAACAAGTATGAGAAGAAAGTTTTTGACCCATATTCTAGTAGTCAGCTAATCACCCCAATGGCTAGTTCAGGTCCATTGACCATTCTGAGTCCTGAACTGCAATCTTCCTTTCCGGTGTCTGAAAGGCAGGTTGAAGGCCAAAATGAAGGCATCAACTGACTTCACTAAAGTTCCTCATGGGTAGAATAGTAGAAAAGGGAACTAGGGACTGAGTGAATACAGGTGATGAGTTAAAGTCTAAGGAAAGGAGGGCTTGAGGAGAAGAAAGACACAGAGACACAAAGAGTTCCAAGATAATGTAGGTCTGACAGGGAGTTAGCTCTGGTGGAAAAGAGCTCTGGTGATAACATACTGATTTTTTTATTGGGGTTAACAACAGGACAGAGGGAAGGGAGAATGATGATCAAATGGTGGTCTGATAAGTTAACATTAAGAGGTAATCATCACAAGATATAAGCTGCCAGATCCTAAAACAACAGGTATAGCTAACACCCAGATCAGGAGTTCATTTGACCTAAGGCATCTAAACTTATCTGATATAAATAAATGTTAAATGATTGCTTTTGGCAAAACAAAGATACTGAGATAGCTGGTCAATCTTCTGGAATGTAGCTTCAGGGAATGGTTTGGATTACAAGGTCTTAATTCTAACTCAAGTGCTTAGCTGGAAAATGAGCACAATGCTCATAAGTGTGATTTTCTTAGTACATATATAATATTTTCAAGATTAATACATGCCTGGACTGTTACAAAAAATACTTGAATACACTAGAATTGGAATAAAAATATAAAAGTTAAAGGATTTAGGAAAAATGATGCTCAAAAATTTAGTGATCTGCTAGTGTAAAATACCACAAATTTTGAAATATTGCAAAAAATAAAATCTCTGAGATAGTATTGCACGTGATTAAGATACATTAATCACCTTCAAGGAAAATTTTAGGGTAAAAGATCAATATACATTTAAATACAACTTGCTAAAATAAATTTTTGTGTGAAAACAACATCTATATGTTATGTACACAAATGTGATATGTAAACTATGTGCCTCTCTTCTATTTGTCATAAATATATAAGAAATAATGAGTTACCTTGACTGCAAAATATGTTAGATCCAAATATTTTTGATAAAATTTAATCAATTATTCAGAAATGTTTCCTAAATGATGAAAATAACATCTTAATTGTGCAAGACTTAGAAAGTCCCTGAATATATCAAAATTCTGCACATACTGTGTGCCTTGTTACCATCTATCCAGCCTCAGCTTACACACAATTACATTCTGAAGTTTGCAGCTCAAACTTTCATAGTTAGTCAAAGTCATAAATCCAAGTCAGTGATTACCCAGGAATGGAAATGCTTTTTTAAATAACTGTGAGTTAATCTAGCTGAAGTTAGTGAAAATTAGATCTTTTTCACAATACCAATCCTTGTGAGTAGATAGAGACTGGACCATGAGAAAATCATCTGCCAAGAGTGAATCATCTATGCCGACCCAGTTCAGAAGGAAGCAATTTTCAGAAACCAAAAATGCTATCCACTTTTCCCAAAACTCATGGCTGGTCCTTTCTCTAAAATAATCTGAACTAGACAATCCATCATAGCTTAACCATTAGAACACACATTTAAAAAAAAGGTAGGGGGGATTGACAAATATTATAATCGAATGGAAGAAAACCCATGTGACCAAAATTTAGTTATTTTTTAAATTAAAACATAGGAGTCAAGGTTTCTGCTTTTATGTACAAATTGTAATAGTTAACATTAAGAGATTGAGTAGCTTTATAACTTTATTATATCAAAGTAGTAGTAGTAAAATGAGAGGGCAGAGGAGAGAATTAAAGAGTTACTTAGCTTTCTACTCTATTGGCTGCCATAATGGATTGAAGCTCATCCAGCTTCCATGCTCCAGCCAGAAGACCCTTACTTCCTGCTGGGTCTCTCATTTTAAAGTTTTCTCCACCCACATCACATCTCAGGAACCAACCATAATTTCTTAATTTGCCTGCTACCACCCAAAGGGCAGTGCCTGTGAGATCAGTTTCCTGTCTCATTGGTTCTTTTACTTTCTTTCTTTGAGGGGCTTGTCTATACCTGCATTTACTTAGTGGTAGTTGGCCTCTAGGACACTGAGAAATGATGTCAACAAAGTGACACAATGGAGAGAGAAATTCCCTTCCAACATGGCAGATTTGGTTACTAATAAAACTGTGGCAGCTACTCCCCTAAGGCATGGTGGTGCTCTTGAAGCAACTGTGTCCAAATGGGCAGAATAATAGGCTACTAGGCATTGAGTAGGTCCCAAAAGTTGAGTTAGAAAACCTGAAGCTACCCCTATTTGTTCATGGACATATAAGGTAAATGGCTTGTTGTAATCTGGAATGCCTAGAGCAGGGGCAAATAGGATAGCATGTTTTAGATTTGAAAGAGCTGTCAGATTTTCCTTTTCTAATTTAAGTGGTTCAAGGACCAATTTTTTTTCTGAGTGATACAAGTGATTTCCCCACAGGAAGGGATCCACTGCTGACAAAAACCCAGTTGCTCCAAGAATCATCCTCAATTGCTTTTTAGTGGTAGAACCAGTTAATTTTTGGATACTTTCAATATGTTTAGGAGAAATAAGACAGGATTCAGCAGTTAAAATAAAACCTAAATATTGTACTTTGAGGAGACACCACTGAACTTTGTCTTTGGAGACTTTGTGGCCTCTCTTATGTAGCTCCAAAATGATGTGTTTGCTGTCCTCTTGGCATGCTTTAGTATTAAGTGATTCCAAGAATAAATCATCCATATATTGTATTAAATGGCTGTGTTTAAATTTATTGGCAGTAGTATCAGCAGTTAATAATTGTGTAAACAATGTAGGGATGTCCACTAAACCTTGGGGTAAATGGTTCCAGGTCCATTTGGAAACCTTCCATGAGAAAGCAAAGATGTGTCTGGAATTTTTATGTATGGGTATAGGAAAAAAAAGTGGAGCACAAGTTACTACAGTAAAGTATATAGCTGTGCTAGGAATAGAAGAAATAATAGTATTTATGTTGAAAATTATGGAGTGACTCTTTATAATGTGATTATTAACCACTCTTTAATCTTGGGCAAATCGATAGAAATGCTTGCCATGGGGCCCCAATTTTGGTTTCTTAACAGGGAGGATGGGAGTATTGTATTCAGATTTACAGGGAATTATGATGCCTTGGTCAATTAATGAATTTATTACAGGGGTAATACCCTCCATTGCCTCCTTCAAGAGGGTACTGAGGAATCAAAGGAGGTGGGCAAGATTTTGTTTTAATTTGGACAGGGACAGACAATTTAAATAGGCCAACATCAGAAGATGATGTAGCATAGAGAGCCTCAGGTATATCATTTGGGATTTGAAAAGTAAGAGCATCCTGTATGTTCTGAGTGTCCAAAAGTAGGATCAGGAGCAAAGTTAAGGTTTCCTCTGGGAACTCTAATGATATAGAGCCATTAGGAGTGCAATTTATCGTGGCTCTCAGTTTACATAATAAATCTCTCCCCAAAAGATTTATGAGGGAGCCAGGCAACAAGAACAAAGAGTGCTCCACTGATAAGGATCACACAGACACCATCCTAGGGGAAAGCTTTGGAACCTTTAGGGGTATACCTGATATCTCTACTATATTTATTGAGCATATGGAATTGCAATCTTAATCAGGTGTGCTCCTCAATAAAGATCTGGAGGTTCCTGTGTCTAGAAGACAGTCATAATAAGAGTTACCAACCTTTAAAGTCACGTGAGGTTCATCACTATGGGGGATGGTAGTGAATGGGGATAACGGGTAGTAAAACATCAGGGTCTGGAAAATCAAAGGTTATATCCTTTGAATCTTGTGTCCCAATTCCTCCCCCCCCATACACCTTCATAATATTTGGATAGTTACTTTTGATTCCCCTGGGGGGAATTAGCACCCTGATTTGGTCAGGGACAAGCTCCACTTAAAATATATTATTGTGGGGTCATTTGGTTTGAGTTATCAGTTATTTGATTTAAATTTCTAGAAAAGCTATCACTTCTAAAATTAGGATTTCTAAATTCATTATTATAAATTATAATTTCTATATCTATTATTTCATTGATTATTGTTTCTGATTACTTGGAAGAAATTTCTACAATTCATCATTATGTGGCCCTTCTTTCCACAGAAGTGGTAGGTAAGGGATGGATAATTAGGTTCTTGGAGAGGGGTGTTAAAAGGAAATATAATTTGGATAGGGGGAAGGAAAGTAATACAGAAGGAAAAACATATAAATATTTTATTTATTTTAACATAGAAGGGATGAGGGAAAGGGAAAGGGGAAAAGGTGGAATCTAAATTCTTTAATTAATTAAACTAATTAAACCATTAATTGAACCCTATCTGACTTACTCTAAACTAAACCCTAAGTTATCTAAAAGCAAGTCCAACAGGGAATGGGATCAGTTTCTCACAAAGAGTCCTTGATGAGCCAGAAACAGGAGTCTAGCTGATGTCTTCAGATGTCCCAGCAGGGTAGTGATCTATTCCCCAGTCTGGCTGTCCACCAGGAAGCCTGGAGTTATTCTTTCACCACAGCTAGAAGATTCTCAAGGCCTGTTGTTTGATGGATGGGATCAAGATGATTCAACAGTACATCTGTATCCTCCATATCTCAGGTCCAGAGTGTCAGTTGGGGAACTGTCTCTTCAACAGTTTAGAATCCTGACACCCCTGGAAGAATTCTGAGTATCACACCCTGTCAATCATTTCTCACATAAGTTTTATTTTCTATTGCTACAGGAGCAAGTGGCATTGGTTGAGTATCATACCATTTTTCTTGTTTATCAATTCTTTTGGTTAAAGATTTTAACTTTCTGGATCTTTTCTAGTAGATCACTAGTTTTTGATTGTTTTTATTTTTATTTATTTACATGAAGACATAAGAGCAGTTCACCTCAACTCATCAATGTCCATTTCAGGCCACTTTGGGCAATGTATTTTAAAGTAATCTTGGACTACTGTGAAACAGTTGTTTACAAAATGTATTTTATATGTCTAATATCTCTTTTCTGTAGAAATGTCAATGTCCACCTACCTACCTCCTAGTTCAATGAGCCTATACATAAATTGGGGGAGGGGGGGTCCCATCATCAGATTAAGGCATTCAAACTTAGTCCATCAGGTCTTTCTGAGAACTCCCTCATTGCTTTTAGAATGGTGTACCTAGCACGTTGTAGTTGCATGTGTTCATCGTGATCATTATAGTCCCAATGAGGATCTACAGGTGGCCAGTGTGGTGCATTGCCTCAGGCCTTATTAACATGAGATGATCTTATTCCTCTCATATTCTGTCAAAAAGGCATGGAGAAACTGTTCAACATCCTTATACGAAGGGTCAAAATGAAAGAATATATCAGCCATCTTTTTTTATGACAAGTACAGGTTCATCTTCGTAACTGGGAACATCTCGTTTAAATTTCTTAATGTTAAGATCCCCATTTGGTGTTAATGTGGGGACTTCCCCTAAGGGGAAAGGAGATTCATAGGAATTAGTTAGTGATTGTGGCTTTCTAGGTGTCTGTGTAGATACTGAGGTAGTTCAAGTAGGAACCTGTATGGTAGGAGGACAAGGGTTTCTTGGGGCTGGGATTAATCATGGGGTGGAAGAAGGGACAGGGCAGGAAGGGGCATCAGAAGGAGCAGAAGAGTGTTTTAGCCAGGAGTTGCTCAAAATGAGAGAGGATGTTTTCCATCTGAGACATATGAGAACAGTCCATCTGTATTTCAGTAGAAATGGGAATAGGCTCTTAAAAATTTGAATTAAACATTTGAATGGGATCATTTTCTACTGGATCATATGAAGTGTTTGAAATTTTTCCAATTGAATTTGGACTGCTGCTTGTATTTTTGCTTGCAATTTATAATTTTCAACCTTTTGTATCTTAATATTAATAAGTAGGAAAAGAAGAATTTCTAGAAGCATTAGGAAAAGGAGCCATTCAGAAACCTTAATAGTTTCCCATTTGACAAAAGCCCAAAGGCTTTCTTGTAGAGAAGCGATCGTGTTCTGTTTTTATTCTCTACAATGATATAGTGTTGGCTGTATTGGATGGGTTTTTTTGTTGTTATTGTTGTTTTCAGGTGCTATATGTATATATATTTTTATTATTGGTGCTTTCCTTAGGTGGCAGAAAGGTAGCACTGCAACTCAGAAGAAAAGGGGAAAAAATACTGAGTGCTCAATATTAGTCTCTATTGGCAGGGGTGAGGAGGTTTAAGCCAAGGATTATGGGCTGGTTTTAGGGGTGATGACTCCTTTTAGATGGAGTGGGAAGAGATTTTTTGTTGTTTTGTTTTATTTTGCTAAGAGTGAGTATAGGAAGCTGGGTGAGGTGGTGGCTTTTTGTTGTTGTTTGTTTGTCTTGTTTTGGAACAGAACATAGTTAGGAGAGAAGACCAATACCCCCCTGAAAAGGGAAAATGAATTCCCCTCTGCTGGGCTGAGATTTGGGGCAGGAAATGTAAAGCTTACCAGTAGCAGGAACAGCAAGCAGCAGTGACAACAGAAAGAGTTAGCAGGAACAGCCTCTGTGAGGGTGAGACCCAGCTATCTGGCTCTCCTGGCGGGTAGATGTAGGCAATGAGCCTGAGAAGGCTTTGAAGGGTTTTCAGGAGGGAGAAGGGAGAAGGAAAAGGGGCCACCTTCATGGTCACCAAAGATTTATGGGAGTAAAAATGACTACTCCAAGTATTTAAAAATATATAGGATTTTAGGGGGCAGCTGGGTAGCTCAGTGGATTGAGAGCTAGTCCTAGAGACGGGAGGTCCTAGGTTCAAATCTGGCTTGAGCCACTTCTCAGCTGTGTGACCCTGGGCAAGTCACTTGACCCCCATTGCCTAGCCCTTACCATTCTTCTGCCTTGGAGCCAATACCAAGACGGAAGGTAAGGGTTTAAAAATATATATATATATATATATATAGGATTTTAAATACTAAATCAAAAGAGAGGGAAAAGAAAAAACATTCTTTCAGTTAAGTGAGCAGAGCAAAGAGAGACAGACTCATACCTGCAGCACTTTACCAAAAGCACAAGCTCCTAAAAAAAGAGCCTCGCAGAGTGGGTCTTGGTCAAATTTATCTCCTAAGCATGCTTATGAAAAATGAAGACGTAACTTAAAAGAATGCTGGGAATGTAGCTCAGATGTTGCAAATTTTCCATCTGCACAAGAGAAAAATCAAGTATCCAATTGCAAATATAAAGAAAAACAATAATAAACAGGAATTCATAGTTCAAATTCCACATGAAAATGTGTCAGCAAAACAGAGGCATAACACAAAGGTTTTTTACTCAAAGACAAGTTCTTTTTCCTTTCTAACTTGGTCATGATCCACGATGTGAATGTACATAATTTTTTCACAAGGTAAAAGCTTTTTATAAACAGTAGCACAGCTAAAAGCCAAAACACAGTAAATGAAAGTAGCATAGTCTAATGGGATATTTTAGAGTAGATTAATATGTAAATATAAAAACAAAACTGAATCTTAAAACTGATGAGAAATAAATCCACAGATAAGCAATTTGAAAAAATAAAGTCAAAAAGTAAAAATTTCCAAATCAAGGTAGTAAGCTAGATTTCAATGGAAGAGGGCCAAGTCTTCCAAGAAAATGGGACTGTTGAATTACATCGTTAACCCGCCACAAGAGACAAATTAAAATGGCTAATGCCTGTTTAAATACTCTTACAATAACAAACAATATTTCTATGCATGGTGCATGAGTTTTATCATGACATTGCATCATTTCGACCTTTTAAGGAAATAATTACCAAACAAAAAAGCTGATTGGTTAATTCGTTTAGGAAACCCCCTATTTGTCCAAAGATTGAAAAAAGGAAAGGATGTAGGTGTTTAAACCATATTTGGACATGAAACTCAGAGGGTTAGCACCTTATGATCAAGAGAAGTTCTTACACTGTAACTAACAAGGGAGACCCTGAAAATCCCCTTACAAGCAGTTTTTATACTTTAGAAAACTATAGATTAGAAAGCCTTATACAAATAAAAAATCATAATTATAATTATGATTTTGGTGGGATTGTACTAATCACTTTTAGAATCACAATATTGATTATGTTAAACCTATCAACATCACCAAAATCCAATCAAGCATAAGGAGTTAGGGGTTTATTTCCTCGACAAAACAAACAAGCAGCAAATACAACAGATATGACAGTATACAGTCAATCAGTGTCAGTAGAAGATACCTGTTTTACATGTGAGCAATGAATCCAAGAGTCCTTTTCTCGAATTTTTATATCTGTTGGAGTAATTCACAGGAAATTAAATGAGGAAAAAAGCTAAAATCTAAGCTTGCTACCCTCCCCCAATACTCAATCACTTCTCACCAATTCAGAGCTCTGGGCCATGAGGTTGTAACTTTGATCAGTCCTCATCGCTGGCTCTGGGTTGGAGTCTTGGCATTTTTTAGCCAATCTTAACAGCTACAAACCTACTCACTTAAGGATAGTATAAAAATTATTATAAATATTATATTTTATAAGATTTATTAATGATCACTAGAAGTAATAAAATAAAAAGGTAAGAAAATAAAACCACATACCCATGGCTAATCTACCTGTTCAAACAGCTTGCTCCACCAATGTCCCGATTCAGAAAGGAAAGAGCCCTAGCCAAGGAAGACAACCCCATGTATCTCTTGTCTTGATCTCTTGTACATGAGCACATAACGACAGGAAGTCAGTATGATCCTGGGAAATATAGTTCAAAGGCTCAAGATTTCCAATTACACATTCCCTCCTGAGATTCCTTGGAAGATTAGCCTCTCCAATGGATCTTGTAAATATAACCAACTTTTAAATTACAATAATTTGGGGATAAAAGGAAAAGAGTAAAACCCAATGACTGTCAGGCACATTGAAGAAAGTCAATTATGGGGCAGTATCTTTCAGCATAAAAGTATACATTCAAAATAAATGCATTCAACACCACACAGTTCAAATCACCACAAAGGATCTTCTGGTACAGGGTGTGGTCTGTGCAAGCATCTTCATGGCTCCTTCTCCAAACGGTTCACTTTCTGGATTTGGAAAGGTAGTATGTTTCTTATCCTAAAATTACTCTCAAAAGAATTTAAACTTTGCATTATAGGACAATTATATTCCCTCCTGAGGAGGATGGTGAAAAACAGGGAACACACAGGGATGCCTGGCTGAGTTATGAGGTATGTGAATCAATTGGCAAGAGAAATCAAAAACATTTAACAATCCAAATAAAAGAGAAAAAGTAATTTCTGGATGAAATATAAAATATCAAATCTTATGTCTAAAAAATTCTAAGGAAAAATAAGCCTATAACAGAGGTCCTTGAATCAGGGCCCAATTAAAGTGATTTATGTAATTATGTACTTTCCCACTCAGTAGCCAGAACTACAGAAAGTTTGCCACACTATGAAAGACAGAAAAGGGACTATATTTTGGGAGCCAGGAAGGCAGTCAAAGTGACGGGCTTGATAGAATGTGGGGCACAGGGGAGATCTGCCTCTGACATATGTCCAAATAGCTGCAACCTCAAACCCCAAACAAGTTCAAGTCCTCTTGTCTTGGCTCAAAATTTCATCAATTCCATTGGGATTGGTTGGTGTCTTTGACCTTGTGCTCGATTGGCACTATGTAGGTTAGCTTTGTGCTCCTTTGGCACTGTGCAGTGGCTCTTTTTGTATTTCCTTCTCCTGGAACCAAACACAATCATTAAGCAAAGTCCCATAATTTTTAAACAATAAATGTCAGGTTTCTATAGTCTAAAGCTTTTGGGTATACATTGACACTAAAGGTAATGGACATTTAAAACTCATACTAGTCCAAAATCAAAAACTTCTTAATACTGATAACATGTGTTTTGAGTTCAAAAAAGGAGAGGAAAAAATAAAAACTCAACTACTATATTGCACATACAAGGAAAAACAATAATAAAAACTGTTTTAAAAAATCAAAAAAATATATATATATATACATATACAGCTTATAATCAGTGACACACTGTGTCAGCCAAGGAGAGGTCGAATACAAAGTTTTTATACCCCCAAAATGAGATCTATTTGCTTTTTTAAACTGGTTGTGATCCAGTGAGTGCAAACAATTTTTTTTTTACGAAGTAACAGCTTTACAAAACAGTAGTATAACAGGTAATGCACATTAAAGATGTATCAAGATTCCCCAAAATTATAATAGTCCAAAATAGCAAACAAACCCACTATCATTAGGAGTCACATGAGTCTCTATGTAGCCACTTGCTGTGTGACATTTAAAAAAAACCTATGAACACATGCATACTTGTCACAAGTTCTACAGCTCTAACAAATATTTCAACCTGGGCTGAGATATTTTTAACAAAGTCTATAACTGCCATAATTCCAAAATTTGGCAGAGGAGCCTAGAAAAAAACCACAAACCTTTGTACTGTTGGTAAAAACCTTTTGGGGTCTAAAAACATCATTAAGAAATTTTGATTGTTTTGGTGGAAGTAGATTAAACTGAAGAGTTAAAATATTATGCAGAAGTTACTTTAGGCTTCATGATTTATATATAAAACTTTTTGGCAGGAACTTCTATTTTGTTCTCTAATTAAACAAGTTTGATAATATATGTATAAAAACAATATTCAAAAGCTACTATATTTCACAGAAAAATAAAATCCTTCATACAGCCTAGATCAGATTATAGCCCATTACAAGGTAATTAAGCCTCTTGGGCACCTTATTTCCACTGGTGTGAGACTATAACACTTAACAGACCTGTCTCCAATATGTCCCACACATTTCACATAGAGCCAAGGACTAAATAATGAAAACCACTTCAGATGTTTCATCCATTACATTTTTAATAAATGCAAAGATGGGGAAATACAATAGTGCTATTACACTTTTCTTCAACTACAAATGGACCCTTATTTCTTGTTACAAATAATTAAAAGTCAGGCAAATGATAAGTAGTACTGGTGCTACTAGAGATCTAAAAATCACTTCTGAAGACCCCTTAAAATCAGTTTGAAATCCATCAAGCCATCAAAGAACTTCCTAAGAAAAAATCCCCAGGGCCTGATGGATTCACCTGTGAATTCTATCAAACATTCAGAGAACAGTTAATCCCAATACTATACAAACTATTTGACATAATAAGCAAAGAGGGAGTTCTACCAAACTCCTTTTACGACACAAACATGGTACTGATTCCAAAACCAGGCAGGTCAAAAACAGAGAAAGAAAACTATAGGCCAATCTCCCTAATGAATATAGATGCAAAAATCTTAAATAGGATACTAGCAAAAAGACTCCAGCAAGTGATCAGAAGGATCATTCACCATGATCAAGTAGGATTCATACCAGGGATGCAGGGCTGGTTCAACATTAGGAAAACCATCCACATAATTGACCACATCAACAAGCAAACTAGCAAGAACCACATGATTATCTCAATAGATGCAGAAAAAGCCTTTGATAAAATACAACACCCATTCCTATTAAAAACACTAGAAAGCATAGGAATAGAAGGGTCATTCCTAAAAATAATAAACAGTATATATCTAAAACCAACAGCTAATATCATCTGCAATGGGGATAAACTAGATGCATTCCCAATAAGATCAGGAGTGAAACAAGGATGCCCATTATCACCTCTACTATTTGACATTGTACTAGAAACACTAGCAGTAGCAATTAGAGAAGATAAAGGAATTGAAGGCATCAAAATAGGCAAGGAGGAGACTAAGTTATCACTCTTTGCGGATGACATGATGGTCTACTTAAAGAATCCTAGAGATTCAACCAAAAAGCTAATTGAAATAATCAACAACTTTAGCAAAGTTGCAGGATACAAAATAAACCCACATAAATCATCAGCTTTTCTATATATCTCCAACACAGCTCAGCTGCAAGAACTAGAAAGAGAAATCCCATTCAAAATCACCTTAGACAAAATAAAATACCTAGGAATCTATCTCCCAAGACAAACACAGGAACTATATGAACACAACTACAAAACACTCGCCACACAACTAAAACTAGACTTGAACAAATGGAAAAACATTAACTGCTCATGGATAGGACGAGCCAATATAATAAAAATGACCATCCTACCCAAACTTATTTATCTATTTAGTGCCATACCCATTGAACTACCAAAATACTTCTTCACTGATTTAGAAAAAAACCATAACAAAGTTCATTTGGAAGAACAAAAGATCAAGGATATCCAGGGAAATAATGAAAAAAAACACATATGATGGGGGCCTTGCAGTCCCTGACCTAAAACTATATTACAAAGCAGCAGTCATCAAAACAATTTGGTACTGGCTAAGAAACAGAAAGGAAGATCAGTGGAATAGACTGGGGGAAAGCGACCTCAGCAAGACAGTATACGATAAACCCAAAGATCCCAGCTTTTGGGACAAAAATCCACTATTCAATAAAAACTGCTGGGAAAATTGGAAGACAGTGTGGGAGAGACTAGGAATAGATCAACACCTCACACCCTACACCAAGATAAATTCAAAATGGGTGAGTGACTTAAACATAAAGAAGGAAACCATAAGTAAATTGGGTAAACACAGAATAGTATACATGTCAGACCTTTGGGAGGGGAAAGGCTTTAAAACCAAGCAAGATATAGAAAGAATCACAAAATGTAAAATAAATAATTTTGACTATATCAAACTAAAAAGCTTTTGTACAAACAAAACCAATATAACTAAAATCAGAAGGGAAACAACAAATTGGGAAAAAATCTTCATAGAAACCTCTGACAAAGGTTTAATTACTCATATTTATAATGAGCTAAATCAATTGTACAAAAAATCAAGCCATTCTCCAATTGATAAATGGGCAAGGGAAATGGATAGGCAGTTCTCAGATAAAGAAATCAAAACTATTAACAAGCACATGAAGAAGTGTTCTACATCTCTTATAATCAGAGAGATGCAAATCAAAACAACTCTGAGGTATCACCTCACACCTAGCAGATTGGCTAGCATAACAGCAAAGGAAAGTAATGAATGCTGGAGGGGATGTGGCAATGTAGGGACATTAATTCATTGCTGGTGGAGCTGTGAATTGATCCAACCATTCTGGAGGGCAATTTGGAACTATGCCCAAAGGGCGACAAAAGAATATCTACCCTTTGACCCAGCCATAGCACTGCTGGGTCTGTACCCCAAAGAGATAATGGACACAAAGACTTGTACAAAAATATTCATAGCTGCGCTCTTTGTGGTGGCCCAAAACTGGAAAACGAGGGGATGCCCATCAATTGGGGAATGGCTGAACAAACTGTGGTATATGTTGGTGATGGAATATTATTGTGCTAAAAGGAATAATAAAGTGGAGAAGTTCCATGGAGACTGGAACAACCTCCAGGAAGTGATGCAGAGCGAGAGGAGCAGAACCGGGAGAACATTGTACACAGAGACTAATACACTGTGGTATAATCGAACGTAATGGACTTCTCCATTCGTGGTGGTGTAATGTCCCTGAACAATCTGCAGGGATCCAGGAGAAAAAAACACCATTCATAAGCAAAGGATAAACTATGGGAGTGGAAACACCGAGAAAAAGCAACTGCCTGAATACAGAGGTTGAGGGGACATGACAGAGGATAGACTCTAAATGAACACTCTAATGCAAATACTATCAACAAAGCAATGGGTTCAAATCAAGAAAACATCTAATGCCCAGTGGACTTACGCATCGGCTATGGGGGGTGGGGGGGAGGAAAAGAAAATGATCTATGTCTTTAACGAATAATGCTTGGAAATGATCAAATAAAATATATTAAAAAAAAATCAGTTTGAAATATTTAGCTCATTAAATTCTCCAAAGGTTGTTAAACAGGTTGACAAAATCCATTCATTATCTATGTGACAATTAACAAAGGCAAAATGGAAGAAAAGGCTTTATAAGCAACATGTGACCTCAATGAATCTTGTGAATTTTTTAGGGCTTATGGTTTTGCCAAAGGGTTTGCACAAATTGTTTATGGATTTTTACAATGTTATTTGGTTCAGTTATAGGGGAAAATTTACAAATCAAAATAATGTAACAGAATATATCTAATAGCCAAAACACAGTAGATTAAAATGATTCAGTGTTACAGAATAGTACTGATCAGATTAACAAATGAATTTAAGACAAAAAAATTAAATTGTAAAGCAAACTATGAGAAAAGTACTATAAGATACAGACTTTCATAAAAAAATGGAGTCTGAAAAGACTTAAAAATTTCATCTCCAGACTTTTTAAAGTTCCTTCCCTATCCATTTAGGTTCCTTTTGTCACAACTCTGGGATCTCCCACAGTGAGGGAGAATTCCTTGATGAACATAGTATGGAGGAATCCCAAATGGGATGTATTATAGAGACTGGGCAGGCCCAAATGGCAAGGGATTGTAGGGAGATGAATTTCTCCCCTGAATCTCCATGCAAAATAATCGCTAGGACCAGTACATACAGGAATGGTAGGAAGGAAAAGCATCCTAAAATTGGGATCTGTTTGAAATAGGTAATGTACTACTCTTTCATAGTGAACCATGCTTGCAATTGTACTTCTTGTTTGGAAGAGTAACCTTCCTTCCCCTTCCCCCCATTGGTAAAATGCCAGGGGCCACATTCTATCAGAAGCCTACCTGGGTTAGTCAAACTGGGGAAGGGGTGGGTGTGTTCCACTGCAGAAGATCCTGTAGGCTCAAAAACCCACATTGGGGTTGGGGAAGGGATTTATACTTCACCCTTCTACAGAAAAAAACAAAGGTTCTTTAAATGGTTCTTGAACCCTCGGGCAATTGGGTATGGACTGCAGTAGCTCATGAAGGCAGAAATGGCAAGGAATTAGGAGGCTAATTATTGCCTAAGGGAAAACACACCTGGGCTTCCAAGGCAAGCAATAAGCAAGCAAGTACATTGTTGGCAATGTACTTTATCAGCTGCCTGGAGAACGGCTCCAAGGATTGCCAGTTTGTGTGTTCTAAAGTCATGGTGGCAGTAATCAGCAATCAGCAACAGCAGTAGGAACAGCAATAGCAGCAGAAATGGATGGCTGGGACAACCCAGGGAGTTAGGCAGGATTGGCAATAGCAACGCCAGAGACAGCAGTGAGAAACAGGAATGCTGGCTCCAGCAGATGGGCCGGAAAAGTGGCTTATTCCTTCTCTGACAAGAGCCTCCAGCTACATCATTCAAACTAAAACAGCTGGGTGGGTGGGGTGGCCCGGAAAAATTGAGGAAAAAAACCTGGCAGGAGCAGGGCAGCAGGAGAAACAGCAGGAGAGAAACATGGTTTTGCAAAATTTACCTAGGCTATTTTTTAAAATTGAGAATTCTTTCTCCAACTTCAGTGGTTGCTATCATTGTAAAAATTAAAAATTTATAATAACTTCAAATATTACATTTTATAAGATTTATTAATGATCACTAGAAGTAACAAAATAAAAAAGGTAACAAATAAAACCATGTGTCCATGGCTAATCTACCTGTGCAAACAGCTCGACCCAGGAAGGAAAGAGCCCTTGCCACAGAAGACCATTCTATTTATCCCATCTACATCAGCATGGAATGACAGGAAGTCAGTGGGCTCCTAGGAAATGTAGTTCAAAGGCACAAGACTTCCAATTACACAATAGTTTAGAAAGAGCAAAAAATGAAAATGAGAGCACTTCTCAAACCTTTATAGTTGTCAAATTTTAAGTTAAAATTAAAAGACTGATAGCAGCTTTATTAAATCAAAGTCATAGTAAAGAGAGGGAAAGGTACAGAGGTAGAGAAAGAACTTGCTTACTGATCTGATGGCCACCATGATGGATTGAAGCTCACCACTGACAAGAATTCATCCAGCCTCCAGCTGGATACCCCTTAACTTCCTGCTGGACCTCCCCTTTATAAGCAGTTTTCTCTACCCACATCTCAGGAACCAATCATAGTTTCTCAATTTCCCTGGGTCAGTGAGGGGGGCAGTGCCTGTGGAATCGGCTTTCTGTCTTGGTTCCTTGATTCTCTCAAATGTTCTTTCACTAAGGGGCTCGTCTATCCTTGAGTATACTTAGTGGTAGATGACCTCCAGGTCACTGATAGATGATGTCAACAAAGTGATACAATGTGTTGGGATTGGCAACAATCTTACAAATGGAGAGGAAATCTCCAAGAGTTCTGATTAAAAATGCTTCACTATTATTCATGGCCTCCTCCTATATCACAGGAAGGAAGCCTAGGAGGATCATATCTAAAAGTACCAGAAACTAAACTAAACTGACCAGGCTGCAGCCAGTGAGAATGGGGAACAATTTGTGCATGGCCCCTCCTCCACTAGGGCTCCAAACGCAGACATCCAGGAAGTAAGACTCCATTTCTCAGAATGCCTGAGCCCTGAAGTTACCCAAGTCTTGGCACCTTTCCCTGTGCAGTCCCGGGGCATGCTGGGAATCTCTTGTGGGCTGTCTCTGCTCCTGGAGTGCTAACACAAGTCCTTTTGGGGACTTTCCTCCTTGAGAAGGGGAGGGGAGGGAGTCAATGAAAAAGGTGTGCCCTGGTTCCCCCCCTCTGGCAGAGGAGACTTTTTGCTCCCCAATTCCTGTGGATTGAGAAGACCCAGGTGGTACAGTTGCTGGTAATTTAGCCTGGAAGTCACAGTGGGGGAAAGGCTAGGGTTAGGGTTGCACCCAATGCAATTTCTGAATGGAATGAAGCCAAAGATGGCACTCCTTTCCAAGCCTGAAGTTCCCTGTCCCCTCTGGTTGGGGAGTTTCCCCTGAGTCCAGGGAAAGGTCCCTAGGAGTTCCTCTGAGCCCTCCCCCTCTCTAATTTACCACAGATATACAAAGAGGAAGATTCCCCACCTTCAAGCTCTCATCTCATAAAGGACCACAATCTGGCCCAAGCAGAGACCCTGGAGCCAGAGGGAATGGCACCTGGGACCCAGAGGACCCCATCCCAGGTGAGTGCAGTCCAACCTCAGCCCTGGCAAAGCTCCCCGCTGCTGGAATCCAGCAGAATTAAGACCTCTGTCTTTTCCAAGTCTCTGGGGGTGCCACCACAGCTTGCTATCAGCATGACCTCAAGTCACCCACAATCTACAAGTATGTTAGGGGGTTTTTCAGGGTCTTGGTAGCCCCTGCATGATGATCGAGTCCAGGTTCCAGACAGGCCCAAGTGCAGTCATTTATTCATCTACCCTCCTCGTTGGCACACTCCTTCAGAGGGGGATTGGTAGTTCTTAGAATGGATAATCTCCACTCCTGAGCTCCAGGTTCTGGGGTTTGGACAGGTCAGTCAGGCCACCCAGGGAGGCTTTGGAAGAAGTTTGAGGTGAGATCAGGTAAGGGCACAGAGAGGAAAAAGTATGTTTTCATGAGAATAAAAAGGATGAGAATTCTGGGAGAGGGTAAAAGGTCTGCTTTTCAAATATTAAACTATCAGGAACTTAAGAGTGCATTTAACATATGGAAACTTTAGGTCTTTCCCTGTCCAATGAGAATTACGTTCCTTGAATCTAACAGGATTATCTAACCTGTTGCTTTATCAATATTTTTTATTTTGGTTCCTTTATTTTTTTTTTTATTTTTTAACTTAAAACATTTCAACATACAAAACCTTTAGGTCTTTCCTTGTCCCATTAAAATCATGTACCTTGAACCCAATAGATTACCTAACCTGTTGTTTTCTCAATGTTTTTTCATTTTGGTTTCTTTAGAAGGATAAGATGCAATTACAGTTCTAGCCCTATAGATACAAATATAAGAAACAATGGTTTTTGGGGAAATAGATTTTTCTAACCCTAGGTGCAATGATGCCACAATTGAATTAACTTACAAAAGACTAATTATATTCCAGTTAAAACAAAAAAGTGGGTGGGATGCCAATACATTTCAATAATTGCCTATTATATATAGACAACTGTGTATCTATTGAGTTGCCCATAATAGAAGATTAGAGTTGTTGACTACATTCCGATAGGAAGATATTACACAAACTATATCAGAGACTTTCTTATACATGATTAGCATTAACAGACAACCAATTCACTTGGTTGGTTGGGATAAAGAATGACCTACCATTTAACAGGAAAGTCATATGTTAACATTTGCATTATGTTCCTACAATTCCTTGGTGACTTGCACAGATTATAATCTATACATTTTCCATTGTAAAATCCAATAATTATACATTTTCCAATTGTAAAATTTCCAATAATTATACATTTTCCATTGTAAAAATTAAAATCTCAATAATAAAAAATATATTTTAAGGGATTTATTAAAGGATCATTAGAAATCAAGGAATAAAGAGGGTACAAAATAAAAACTGTGTGCCCATGGCTGATCAGTCAGTTCAAACACCCGCCTTACCACTACCAAGCTCGGGACTGAAAGAGATGGGACCTTCCACGTCCATAATGATAGGAAGTCCATGGGCTCCTGGGAAATGTAGTTCTTTTTTAGGGTAACAGATTTTCAATTATACACCACCAAAGAAAAAACAGATAGAAGAGTATAACCACATTAACAGTGGTCTTTTATATATCAATCTCAGTGCACTGAGTGGATTCAACACTATTTGACTTCAGGTAAGAGTCAGAGGTGTCAATTAGAGAGTAATAGTTCTACTTTATACCCAGATCAGGAATAATCAGGTGGAAAATTCATATTTAAAAGGAAATAACAAAATGGGGATTCTGAATCGAAGACGGATCCTATTCTCATATGTGCTAAGAATCATCCCCTTGACTTCTGCCAGATAAAGATATCCACTTGTGAGTGTTTGGGATCATATTCCTTCTGAGTAACTGGTGGATTTTCTCTGGAAAGCTGGATTACTAACTTCATGATCAATGATCCATCAGACAATTCTACCTGAATTCAAGACTCAAAATGTTAGTTGCAATCCCCAAAACTTTTAACTCAGATACTTACCACTCACTGTGGGGTTTTCCTTAATGGACTTCCCTGACCAGCAGGGTCCCACAAGGGAAGGGGCTCACCTTTGTGATGGGACCCGAGGAGAGGTAGGAACCGAGAACCAGGGTGGAAATGAAAGACACGGACAAGTCAGTGGTTGGATAGGGCAGGCAATCCCTATGATACTCCCTTTGATAGGAGAGTATGAGTACAAAGGAACACGAGGTGGAGGAGGAGATTAAGATAGGAAATGCAGGCCGAGATGGTTACAGCCTCGGGGAAGGAGAAGGTCAAGAGGAGAGAGACATAGTCATTGAGGAGCCCAGTGGAGCTCCATGGAAGGGAGAAAGGCCAAGAGCCAAGAGGAAGTTCATGGGATTGCCTCTGGATTTTATTCCTGTCCTGCCTGGGCGGTACTCCCAAGCACGTAGTAGCCACATCACAAAGTATAGACAATCAAGATTGGGTGGCAAGGTAGAGGGAACACCTTTGGGCGTGTAGATTGCAAACCCTGCTTTCCCGGGGAATTGAGTCCGAGCATGTTAATGAGTTTGTCTTAGCCAAGGGCCTCATGGCCAGTTCAAGGTTACATTCATAAGCCTCATTGGTATAACCTTATGCTTGGAGACACAGTAGCCATACAGTCATTTATATTTCATAGATGTGAATATGCTTGGGATGCTACATATCCCCCCCCCCCCTTTTTTTTTATTAAAATGAAAGGTGGTTGATATAGAAATGTGACTAAAATAAAAAATATAAAAATCATGTAGCATCACCAATTGATGCTTCAAGTGATTAAAAATAGATATTCAAAATATATTGCCAAAGCCTTGGCTGAAGTGTGATTATCAACAATAATAAAATCTTCCTCTTTGCTCATAAAGATTATTGCAAAGATAAAATGTGTTCTTAATACTGAACAATCAAAATCAAAGATGAAAATTTTCATAAATGATTAAAAATAATGACAAAAGTAATGAGAAAATAGTTTTCACTCTGATTATCCTGAATTATTGAGGTAGCAGTCCCATAGAACATAGGATAGGTGCATTAGATTATCACCCACACACAGTTAGGATTACAAGAAGTTGCCAGTGCTTTTGTAGCAAGATAAAAGATGACTGTATCTGGATATGAAGGGGAATTTCCTTTTTCTCCCTTGTACTGATTATGCATTTTTGGGATATACCCGCCTAGATGCCTGCCACATGGCAATATGGTTGGACTTTGATACCCGAGCCACCTGTGAATGAGGGTGTCAAGCACCGTGTCCCAGGACCTCCAACCTCAGCAGTCCACATATATCCATCTCTTATGGAATATATGCCTGTGTGTGTGGCTTTGGCTATCTGGCCCATTGAGGTGTCCTCTGCATTCCCTTTTTATGCAATCAGTGATGGTTTCCCAGTAAAGTCACCTGCAACTTTGACAAATGCTGTCACGTTCTTGTAATCTGATGCTGTTGGGTACATATTAACATTTGCACCTTCATTGCTCAGGATTAGAGTGTTAAAAGTACTTGAAATATTTTTCAAAATATAAGAGAAAAATGAAAACAACATAATATAATCAAAATATTCAGGGAAAATAGTGAGAGCATCAAATCAAAATTGCTCAATAGGATTAAAATGATATAAAAATGGTATAAAAATGTTCTTAAAAATACTTTCTGTCTTATCCCCCTTTTTTTAAATAGCATACCAAAGATATTAGCATCTTTTACATTTTTCAAACAGTAGTGCAAACATTAATACAAATATCAATTTTGCCATAAATATAACATTTTGATTTGTTGAAGACATAACAAAAATGAAGCTAATGAAATGACTTTGTACATTCTGGCTGCATATTTCTTATATGAGCCTTATTTAAATCTCTGCTATAAATGAATTAATCAATATAATGACCAAGAATATAATATAACCAATGTTTGCAAAATTCATTCCACCAAACCTATGTTTGGACTGATAGAAGCTTGAGTTGCTTTCTATGTAGAAGCGATTTCCACAGTTACTTGATCATACGGAGTTTGATGTAACTTACTTTTCCTAGTTGTAAATGAATAATATTCAATGTGCTTTTTCTACAAGCTTATTAGTGCCAAAATTTTTTTTCCTATTTTCAATACATACTCCAAAAAAGAGCATCTTAGTGTATACTTTGCCCTTGCTCCATGTATGTATGTAATAACCTATTCCATCTAGGAGGTTCAACAACTGCGCGTCCACAGAGATTGTCCAACCTAGGCTTTACTTTCATGTACCAAAACATCTTCCAGTACTTGGAAGTGGAAGTTAATAGACCCCGAATCCAGCGGCCGTCTGAATTCTGGGACTGGTGTTAGAGAGCAAGAAAGAGTTTCCATGAGGATGGGGTTTCAGGAGTAGTGATCAACAATGATGTTAACCTTTAACTACAGCAATGGCAGTTGGCACATAATGTCTACATAGTCATTGTCAGGAATATAATCTACACATGGATGTAGATGATCAATTTTCAATAATGTTGGTTCCTAATTAAAAATTTCTAAAGTGCATTTTGCCTGATATCTCATCCCTTTTTTAAGAGTGGTATCAGGACCATCTGTGCATTGAACATTCCTGTTCAGCATCTCCTGCACTGAACATAATTTTTGTAGTCAGGGTTGCTAGGTTTGTGTTATTTATAACACATTTATGAAAAATGTCTATCTCCTGTCCTTTTGGAGATTCATACCAATGTCTATACCCTTGTCAATAGACCAATTTTTCACAATACAAGGAGTTTTACAATGCATACAAAATAAATTTCCTTTTGACATATATAACGGATATCCAAAATGAAAGATATACATTAGTGTTTGAACAATTATGGCTGTTTCGATTTTGATCCCATGATAAAGTCTTTGCAGTGTGGGATCCATCTGACGTCACAAATATATGAGTGGGGTTTAGTCCATACAAGTTGACATGCTTGATATTGGTTTAGTTATAAAAGACCAATGGATGTCAGCATGACCATTGTCCTTCAGTAGAATAGTAAATGTCATTAAAAGTAGTGTAATGTCAGTGTTTGGTTTTTATAGTCACCAATAATGGTTTCTTCCCGCTTGCTTGGTATGCAATCAGCTGGCATCATAGATGTTCCTCGTCTGCTTCTCTTCCTGGTCCCGTGCCTCATGGCATGACGTGCTTGGTGGGTGACCAGGTGTTTTCACTCTCTGTAAACATACAAAACCTCGACCCAAAATTATCATCCTGTTGGGTCCCTGACAGTCTTAATCTCCTGGCAATATTCAGCCCAATCCATGTACAACATACAATGCAACGTTTATCATTACATGGGAATTGTGATTTAATAATATTAGCTTATATTCCTTCTGGGGTGTAAGAGAGATAGATGGTTAGTAATACCATTTCCACCCCGTTTTTCTTTTTAAAAGCTTCAATGCTTTTCCAAAAACTTTTGAATAAGATTGATTCTAATGAAGACCTAATTCGTTCTTACAAATTTAATATGAACCCTATAAGGTAAATATTATACATACATTTTGGATGATAGCAACAATGTGTTACAATTGGACAGTATTCACTGTATTGTTATAACATTTCAATAGTATGATGTTCATTTGGTCAAATTTGGGTAACATGGAACAATTCCACTAAAATAATTGCAGGTTACATATTGTACAAATACCCTTTGAAGTTTTCAGGTACATGATGAACTTAGATCTTACAACAAATACCCATATACTGGCATAATAGAATGCTAGTGAGTAACAATGATATTTTTTTTCTAGGTAGATTGTCTTTCATACAAGTATATTTGTGTGGATATTGCATTAGACCTGCCTATAGAGCAGTGATGGTTTTTCCAGCTCATTGGCTGCTTTTCCTGTTGTCTGGCATCGGTGCCATGTTGTGGATGGTGCCAGGCACATCTGCATTGACTTTCTGGGCAGACTGTCTTTCAGCTGGATCATTTCAGTTTTCTTCCATGGACTTCTGGTATCTGAGAAAATAAACAGAAATCTCGACCCCAAAAGAAAGCCTTGTTGGGTCTTGTTAAATTAGAAAGTGGCTGAAAATATCTCCTTGTGTTTTGAGTTTGGGGCTTATCAATTCCTTTGAGCCCTTTTGAAATTGCTTGCATTTAGGCCATGGATTATCCCAGTCAGCCCATGTATTGCTGTTACAAGCACTGTTACTTCACAATTGTTTTGGAATAGTTAGATCTGCCCAATTATTTAAAAGATCTGTAATAACTTTGCATACTTTATTATTTTAAGCTTAATCCTATACATCAGGAGAGTGATTATCTCCCATCACATGTCAGCTTTTAAATTTTTATACCACAGGGGCATGTAGTAATGCCTCCCTTAGTCCACAATGTCCAGTTCAGACACCTGTTTGAGGTGCACGAGTGACATGATAACATTCACAAGATTTTGCACTGGTAGCCAATTTCACTTGTGTGCATAAACTATGGAGGAATACTGGACTTGGCACTCTGATGTGTCAGAGAGTGCAAGTGATCTGTGTCTGCCCAAAGCCGTGTCCTCCAGGCCATTTGCCGTTGATAATGATTTCACCTTGGCTTTGCAATAAGGCCTGCATAGATGTTTAATATTCACGTTTTGAACCAATGCTCATAAAAGCATTATACCATAAATCACATTTGATTTTACCAGCCTGTGCTGTGATCTTAAGCAGTAGCCTATCTGCATGTAGCTTTTGCTTTTGTATCAACTTATACTGTGCATTTAACAATATCTGCTGTACCCTAAATAGATGCAGTAAATGTAAGCATAGCGATTGCTGTGATATTTTTATTTTTAAACTGTCAAATTTAAATTCATGACTGAAAGGATTTTGATAATTTGAATGGAATTATCAATTTTACCTAAGAGTTTTACAAAATTCTGTTGCCAAGAATGGACCACCTGGTGCAAGTAACATTTGAGCTTGTACACTAGTAATTGGTTTTAGACTGCAATAATGATCAGGATTGATATATGCAATTTGAATAAGTGGTAGTGTTGCCCATTCTAAACCACACATAGGTCACTGTTACTGGTTAATCAAATTAATTAATAACCTTAATAATTTACTACTGATTAACAATTTGAATCCTACCAGCACTGTTTTTACTCTGATGCCTTGCAATGCTGAGAATGTGTCTCATATTTAGAATTGATGCTATATTATTTTGATATTGAGTAATTCTAATTAATTTGCTTTTTGGATAAAGTAGCAGTAATGTGCTTTATATACAATTTTTGAACTTTATCCAGGTTTTTAAATAATGGCTGCTAATTTTTATCCTTGTTGACCTTATGTACTGTTTAAAAATTTAATGATTCCTACATCTTTAAAATTGGAATATATTGGAAATTTTTCTAAAGCATATGCCAATTGATGCTAGTCAATTAAAAATTTGCACTGATTATTCATTTTGCTTTTGATAATATTCAATATTTGCCATAAAAACTTGTAACCTGAGGTGTAGATGCATTGCCTGCTATATGGCAGGATCAATTTATGAAACTGCTGAATTAAGTTTCCTTTCCAGGTCCAAATAGTTTTGGTAGTGAGTCACATGGTTGCAAGAGTCCATGAGGATTTACCTCTGAAAACCTTGATAAATTTGTGTTTATACCTTGGTTTTTGGCCTACAGTTATACAATAATTCATTTAAAAATATTATTACAGATAAAATATCTCCTGTAGCATATGACAAAAGTCAGAGAAAGATTTTTAAACTTTAAAACTTTGCCTTATAAGAAATACAATTGGACCTTCTTATGTAATTTTGCCATGTCCAATCCAAATTAAGACAATTTAATTTTTAAATTTTGCTTCATAATAATACCATCTTTTAGCAAAGATCTGTTTGAAAGACATAACAGGTTTATACCTTTACATTTAAATCATAGTCCTCCGGCATTCTCTGGTGCTGCTACAAAAGGCCTGTTCCTTTTAGAAATGCTAAACTGGTGGAGAGGTTTGCTGATAAGAAAGTCTTTTTGCTCCGTTTGTCCTCTTGAGAGCAAAATGTCTGTTTGCTTCCTAGTTAGGGCAAACACGTGCTCTGCCTTTTTTAAACTGGTCTTCCTTTAGGTGCTTAAGGAATATTTTCATGCTTTGATACGATCTTATGGTCCTCATGTGAGGGATTGTCTTCTCACAGCACTTTAACCTTACGCTAGTAGCCCAAAGTGATTAAAGGTTTGCTCTAAGTTTAAGCGTTGCTCATTAAGCTTTCCCCATTCACCTGTGCCAGGTAACTTCTGGTAGAGAACAGTGTTATGGCACAGAGTTATGATTTTTGGCTTTTTTCTTGCCTCACTTTTGCAATAAGCAATGTTTAAGTAATTTCTTGCCATGAACTTATATTTAATTGATGAGAATGGTTTGGTTCTAGGACTTGTCAGTGTTAGTCTTATCTAGCCCCGTATGCTTTAGCTAGAAGCTTGATACTCTGCTTTGGATTTCTAGAGGAGTCAGGATTTCAATGGCCGTAGGCTGAATTAAGCTTCCGTCTGTACTATTGGAATCATTTCTAAGTTTTGTAGAAGAAACATTTCTACCTGCTTATTTCTATACATTTAAAATGATCATAATACTACATTAAGCATGGATGGAGGCAGAGGTTGACATAGAATATTTCTGTCTGTTTCTGCAGCAACAGACAGGGGAGAGATAGCAAGGATAGATCAGTCAGCTGAAGGAAGTGATTTAAGTATATTGTTAGTATCTTTAGTGAAAGGAAGGGCAAAAGACTGAAAGATAAGTCAATCCTCCTTGTTTAATGTAGCACTTTAATCAGAATCGATCTTAGCAGCAGGTAATATTTTCCTTAATTTCCAATCATCTGGTGTAAAATTTGTTGCTAAAGAGTTTTGATCGGTTCTGTAATGCTGGGAGCTTCCCATATTTTTGCATGTTTCAGCACAATGTAGAAATCCTGCTTCTCCTTTGCAGGGGGCTCTCTGTAGCCTCCTTAATGCTGTTTTGGCTTGCAGAGTTCTGCGGGGGAGGGGGCGGGCTGCACAAGACAAGAAGCCTTAAAGGATGAAGGTGGCTGGAGAAGGCTGAAAGCTTCCGAGGAAGGGACTTCCTCTTGCGTTTGGAAAGATTCTTCTACCTTATGATCGGGATGCTGAAATGGCTTTGCGTTGAACGCCCTTTGCCTCATTTCCCACGTTTTAAAAGGTAGAGGAGGGAGCCGTGAGCCAAACTATGGCTTCTGCACTTTTTAGAATGGAATCCTCCATAGTGAAAGGATTAGGAGAAAGTGTTAGACTTGCCCATAGCGCTCTCTCAGCCATCTGCCCTAAGAGATAGGTTACAGCAGAGGCTTTTCCCTCCACAGTTGGAGGGGCCTTCCTCATTCTGAGAATTAGGGTTAGACTGAGGCTTGGCTTTCCAGCACCCGTGATGCCTAAAGTCTGCACAGGTTGTGCCGTCAAGGCCATCCTTGTAGTTTCCCAAGTGTTCCGACTGACTTGCGATACTTTCTGTCTTTCTGACACGGCCTCGTTTTTTCTTTTACCCATCAGATCTCATAGCTGCACTTTGGGAACTCCCCTTGCGGGAATTCAGGCTTTGCTTCAGTGCCCACTTACGCAATGTTTCAGAGATCTCAATACCTTTCTGTTCAATCAGAGACATTAACCGTCTAAGGTGACAAGTATATGATGAGGCTTATAGACCCAGTTCTAAATAATTTCTAAAATAAGAAATTGAAAAAAAAGACATCTCTCACCTTCAGAGGCCACCTGCAAGGTCACGCCTTTGTGATTCCGTACCTCAGTGGTCGCTCCTCAAGTTGCACGTGCTTGAATGCCTGTGACAAAGGAATTTCACTCCCAAATCCGGGGTGCCAAGTGTGGGGTTTTCCTTAATGGACTTCCCTGACCAGCAGGGTCCCACAAGGGAAGGGGCTCACCTTTGTGATGGGACCCGAGGAGAGGTAGGAACCGAGAACCAGGGTGGAAATGAAAGACACGGACAAGTCAGTGGTTGGATAGGGCAGGCAATCCCTATGATACTCCCTTTGATAGGAGAGTATGAGTACAAAGGAACACGAGGTGGAGGAGGAGATTAAGATAGGAAATGCAGGCCGAGATGGTTACAGCCTCGGGGAAGGAGAAGGTCAAGAGGAGAGAGACATAGTCATTGAGGAGCCCAGTGGAGCTCCATGGAAGGGAGAAAGGCCAAGAGCCAAGAGGAAGTTCATGGGATTGCCTCTGGATTTTATTCCTGTCCTGCCTGGGCGGTACTCCCAAGCACGTAGTAGCCACATCACAAAGTATAGACAATCAAGATTGGGTGGCAAGGTAGAGGGAACACCTTTGGGCGTGTAGATTGCAAACCCTGCTTTCCCGGGGAATTGAGTCCGAGCATGTTAATGAGTTTGTCTTAGCCAAGGGCCTCATGGCCAGTTCAAGGTTACATTCACAAGCCTCATTGGTATAACCTTATGCTTGGAGACACAGTAGCCATACAGTCATTTATATTTCATAGATGTGAATATGCTTGGGATGCTACACTCACAACTTGGAGCAAAAAATATTCCAGGATTAATACACAGAGAAGAGATTTCAATCTATTGTTTTATTTTATTTTATTTAATTTACATTAGAACTCATCCTGTATAAAGATCAATTTTTAGAAATCATTGCGGTACCATAGTCAAATTAATACATCATTAAGGATTCCATTTCCTTGTTTAGAAATCCCATAACCCAAACAAGATCTGATTTTGCAAGGCTGATTGCTTTGCCTACTCAATTGACTTCATAAAGTCTTATAAGTTTACAAAGAAAAAGTTTTCCCCTTTAATCTTCATATACTGTAATCACCCACTCTTTATTTTCTTTATTCTCTTTCCAAATTTTTGTCTTCACAGAATCTCAATACTCTACACTGGATCTCATTGATAGGATTTTTACCCCAGACCATCACAATTTATTTTTCTGGGAGTTTTCACAGACATGGACTTGTTCCCCTTTAGCCCCTTCAATGTTTTCCTTTTTGTAGTGAGAAACACATAATTCTTGAATTCCAATGAAAGAATTACAAAATACAAAAGAAATTCAGCAAAAAAGAACTCTAGTTGGATGTTTCCCAATTCATATGCTTTTTCCTTTACCTTGAGTCAGAAAAGGTTTAAGAAATCTGCAGACAGTTTAACTTTTATCAATTCTACATCTTCCTCATTACCTCTTATTTGCTTGAAAAGACCTATATGTGCCAGCAAAAAACAGGAAACTAGTTGAGTGCCAATTAACTAGGCAATGACTAAAAAAATTATAACAGAAGAATGCCAACAAATAGTGAGGAAGAATGATGAACATTAGGATTTCAGAGAAAAAGTCCTTATCATTGTGGTATTTTTTTGGTACAGTATGAAATTTGGAGTGTTTAGTGAGGGCTTTGTCTGTGGCACAGTCTATGAAGACAGGACTAGAGAAAAACGCCTTACCTACTGAATACAAGACATTGAATCTTATCTCAAGCATAATGTTTCCAGTGTCTAGTCAAGTATGATCTCAAGGTGAAGCCCTTCCTGTAATCATTTCCCGTACACCTCTTAAGTCCAGAATGAATGATGTTCACTACTGATCATACGATTCTTAAAATATTATTTTATTATTTATTTTATTCATTCATTTATTTATTTTTATATTATATTCCTTTATTATTTATTATTAAAAAATTTATATTGTTTAGAGTGATTTGAATGAACACAAAACATTTGATCAGGCCTTTGGATGGGGACAAAAATTGATCCAGAACTAAACAATCACTCTTTGCAGATGATATGAAGGTAAAGTTAGAGAATCCTAGAAAATCAACTAAAAAGCTAGTAGAACTAATTAATAATTTTAGCAAAGTTATAAGATAAAAATAAATCTACATAAATCGTCAGAATTCTTATATATTTCTAACAAGATTCAACAGCAAGAATTAGAAAGAGAAACTCCATTTAAAATCAACTCTGGAAAATATAAAATATTTAAGAATCCTTTTGCCAAGAGACTGAGGAATTATATGAACACATCTACAAAACATGTATCACACACACACAAAAAAAAACTAGATCTAAACAATTGGAAACACATTCATTGTTCTTGGGTAGTGAAATAACCAAGTTCACAAATATGTGAACCCTCAGCATCCCTCAGTGAAGTAAGGACAATGGCCTCAACTTACTGAGACCAGTGTGAGATCAGGCCTCCAAGCAGTGTTGGTAAACAAATAAAAGAGTTAGTGATAATAAAATGAAAGGATTAGGAAGGAGGATTAAGGAACAGGGTTTCCCAAACTAATAAGTCTCACTAGCTTCCCCTTCTACATTTCCCACATGGGAAATTCTTCATTTTTCTTGAAGCCCCCTAAGCCCTTTCCTGCCTTTGGCTAAGATCCTTAAGCCTCACTATCTATACCTGACTCTAATTAATCCTCTTTGTTGTTTCACAAGATGTAACAATCTTGTGATGATCAAGGAAGGAACTCTTGATGACTGAGTTCAACCCAGCTAGGTCAGGCTCTGAGTTTGGCCTCAGGCCCTCACACCAACACATCTCTTGATCAGATCAGGCTGTTATAAGGATCTTCTTAGTGAGAAAAGGCACTTTCCCAGTAGGTATAAACACTTCCCTTCAACCTCACTGTAGATATTATCACAGCAGGAACAACAGTGATCCGCTACCTCCGCTCCACTCAGCTACAAGGACAGGAAGCAAAAGCCCTTTCAGTTGGTTGGTGTCCCTTCAAATCCTCTCTCTGGATTCCAGAATCCCCTGTCATCAGGTTCCTAGCATGTGGCCAAACCAAGTTCTGTAAAACCATTTCTCTTTCAAACTCCTGCTGCCTTGATATGTTGGAAACTACCAAGAAAATTTTTTTTTACTGAATTAGAAAAAACTATAACAAAGTTCATTTGAAAAAACAAAAGATCAAGAATATGAAGGGAAATAATGAAAAAAAATGTGAAGGAAGGTGGTCTAGCAGTACCAGATCTTAAACTGTACCATAAAGCAGTGGTCATCAAAACAATATGGTAATGGCTAAGAAACAGAAGGGAGGATCAGTGGAATAGCCTTGGGTTAAGTGACTTCAGCAAGACAGTTTATGACAAACCTAAAGACCCCAGCTTTTGAACAAAAATTCAGTATGACAAAAATTGCTGGGAAAATTGGAAAACAGTATGGGAGAGATAAGGTTTATAACAACATCTCACACCCTACACCAAGATAAACTCAGAATGGGTGAATCACTTGAATATAAAGAAGGAAAAATTAAATGAGGTAAACACAGAATAGTATTCTTGTCAGATCCTTGGGAAAGGAAATATTTTAAGACCAAGTAAGAATTAGAAAAAATTACAAAATGTAAAATAATTTTGATCACATTAAATTAAAAGGGTTTTGTACAAACAAAACCAATGCAACCAAAATTAGAAGGGAAGCAACAAAGTGGGAAAAAAATCTTTATAACAAAAACCTCTGACAAAAGTCTAATTACTCAAATTCATAAGGAGCTAAATTAATTGTAAAAAAAAATCAAGCCATTCCCCTATTGATAAATGGGCAAGGGACATGAATAGGCAATTTTCAGATAAAGAAATCAAAACTATCACTAAGCACATGGAAAAGTGTTCTAAATCTCTCATAATTAGAGAAATACAAATCAGAACAACTCTGAGGTACCACCTTATACCTAGAAAATTAGCTAACATGAAAGCAAAGGGAAGTAATAAATGTTGGAGGGGATGTGGCAAAATGGGGACATTAATGCATTGCTGGTGGAGTTGTGAATTGATCCAACTATTTTGGATTGCAATTTGGAACTATGCCCAAAGGGCGCTAAAAGATTGCCTGCCCTTTGACCCAGCCATAGCACTGATGGGTTTGTATCCCAAAGAGATAATATAGGAAAATACTTGTACAAAAATATTTATAGCCGTGCTCTTTGTGGTGGCAAAAAAATTGGAAAATGAGGGGATGAATATGGCTGAACAAATTGTGGTATATGTTGGTGATGGAATACTATTGTACTCAAAGGAATAATAAACTGGAGAAATTTCATGTGAACTGGAATGATCTCCAGGAATTGATGCAGTGTGAGAGGAGCAGAATCAGGAGAACATTGTACACAGAGACTGATACACTATGGTACAATTGAATGTAATGGACTTCTCTATTAGTAGCAATGCAGTTATCCAGGACAATTTGGAGGGACTTAAGAGAAAGAACACTATCCACATCTGGAGAAAAGAAATGTGGGAGCAAAAACAGGGAAGAAAAACAACTGTTTGACTACATGGGTCAAAGGGGATATAACTGGGGATGTAGATCTAAATGATCACCCTGGTACAATTATCACTAATAGGGAAATAGGTCTTGGTCAATGATACATGTAAAACCCAGTGGAATTGAGCATCAGTTTCGGGGGGAGGGAAGGGAAAGAACATGAATCATGTAACCATGGAAAAATATTCTTAATTAAATAAAATTTTTAAATAAAAAAAGTCATTTTTCTCACTTATATTTCAACCCATTTCTATCTCTTTCCTTTCTACACTACATTAGGATGAGCTAATATAATAAAAATGACAATACTACCTAAAGTCATTTACTTATTCAGAGCTATACTTATCAAGCTGGCAACCACTAGATTGGATGAGAACTTCTCAAATTTTTTAGCCTAGATAATAATTTTTTTAAAGCCACATTTCTCCAAGATGCTCTTTAGAAAACCATCTTGATCAGCTCCTGCCTGCGGCCCTCTCCGGCTCCCGCTTCTGCTCCTGGCCTCTCACCTGGTGCCCGAGCTCCTGGCCCTACCTGTCTGTGCTCCAGCTCCCGGCCCTACCCACCCTGGCGGTCTGTCTCATCACCCCAGCCCCAGACCCACGAGCGTGACCCCAACCGGCTCATCACCCAGATCCTTGGAGCAGATAGCTCAGGACTCATTGCGACCAGCTGGTAACAGTATTGGCCACGTAGGCGGAGGGGAGAGACGAGAGGGAAAAGAGAACAGGTAATTTTCCCTTAGGCTAAGCCTCCACGTGGATGGGGATATTGACCACAGGGGTTTCATAGCAGGGGAGAGAGAAGAAACAGACTTTTCAAACAGATTTTTAAGCAATGGGCTATTTAAAAGGATACCTTTTGACTGTTCTGGTAATTTCATTGATTTCACCTGCGTGCCAGAAGAAAGATCCAGCCCAAAGATTCAACTTTAACTTTGAAGGGGCAAATGGGTGGCTCAACCAACTGGGAGCCAGACTTGAGGACATGTGGTCCTGGGTTAAAATCTGGCCTCAGATACTTCCCAGCTATGGGGACCTGAGCAGACCCCTTAGACCTCATTGCTTAGCCCTTACCACTCTGCCTTCTGACAATAGACATTTAAATGGATAAACCCCCAAGGAACTTTGAAGAGACTAAAGGCTATATTCTAAGGCATTTCAGACTCCAATGGTTTATAAAAATCTCTGTATCCTATTGCATTTTTTGTTATGGTTTAACTTTGTGATTTTAAGTTCATATATTACTGGATTCAATATTCTCTTGCACTGAAGGTTAATTGAATTTATTTTGAATGTACCGAGTTTTGAAATTCTATTTTTTTCCCCCTATAACTGTGCTGAACAAATATTATTGTAATTAAGCCCATATGAAAAAGAAAACAGCCTTTCTATTTTGACTTTGTAAATTATCACATAGATGGACTTCAGGACTGGTTATAATTGTATAACAACCTTGGAAAAATTTAATGTGCTAAATACCTCAAATGATTTTAAGGGCTTTTTAAATATGATTTTTGGAAATTTTTTTTTTAACAATCTCTGGTTATTTTGCCTGCCCCTACCATGAGGTAAGGCCCATTCTAGTAGCTGAAGTGAAATGTATTCTATAAACCCCAACCTTCCCACATGTGAATGGAAGTTGGGCAGTTAATCTCAGGGCATTTGTACCCCTAAAAAGCCTCCAAGAAAAAGGAGCACCCCTTTATTTATACTCTTCAGCTCACTACTTTACTTGCACCAGAATGATATATAGATTTCTTGATTATGTTCTAAACCCAAGATGAGTTTTACTTTGTTTTAAAAAATATGTTTAAATATCAAGGTTGAAAGATTTGCTATGATTGTAAAACTTGTGACAAATATCCATCAATTCATAGGTTTAAAATGCCAGTGTGTTTGTTTGCTATTGTAATTAATTGGACTATTGAGAATTTTGGGGATTTCAATACCTACATATTTGTACTACTGTATTTTAAAAATGAAAAATTGTTAACTTGTTCAATTCATTTGCCTTCTATTCACAGGCTGATCACTGTGATATTAAGAGGAAATGGATCTCATTTTTGGTGAGAAAGCCTTGCATTTTATATTTTCTTAGCTGACACAGAGTGTCAATGATTATAAGCTATATTTTTGAATTTTTTAAAGCTCTTTTATTATTGTTTTTCTTGCATGTGTAATATACTATTTGTTTTTGATTTAATTTTTTCTCTCCTTTTTATATTTCAAGCACATGTCACCAGCATTAAGATTTTCTTTAACTTTTTGACTTTTCAGTACTATAAGTTTGAAATACATTTGTCAGAGCATGCCCAACAAGCTTATGACTATAAAAACGATGCCACTAATTATTTAAATAAATTATGGGACTCTGCTTAATGATTCTGATTCCAGGACAAGATATACACACAAGAGCCATTGCACAGAGCCAAAGAAAAGCCAATCCAGGATGGATTGATGCACTTCTAGGTCAATACAAAGGTCTTGAACCTAGTGTGAAGACTCGAGGTTACTGTGTTTAACATGTTACAACATAGGTTGTCCTTGTATCCACACTCACTCTGAAAATACTCACAGATGAGTATCCCTGAAACCTTGGCTCCTATAATCTGGTCCCCTTTTCTGCCTCTCATAGTGTGGTACCTTTCTGTAGTCCTGGCTACTGACTGGGTAAATGCATCATTGCTTAGATCATTTTAATTGGGCCCTGATTCAAGGACTTGTTATAGATTTATTTTTCTTTTACTTGGAATTTTTACACATAAGACTTTGATAGTCTATATTTTCATCCAGAAATTTTTCTTTTCTTTTTGATTTTTCTGATATCTTTTAATTTCTCTTGCCAATTGATTCATATACCTCATACCTCAGCCATGCATCCTTAAGTGATTCTGTATTTGTCGATCACCCTCTTAACGGTGGGAATGTAAAAAAAAAAATCATTATTTAAATTGCAAAGTTTAAATTCCTTTTGAGAAGAATTTTAGGTAAAGAAGATGCTACCTCTCTGAATCCAGAACTGAACCATTGGAGAAGCCACCATGAAGAATCTTCCAGACCATAAGTGCACAAAAATGAACTTTGGGTGTGGTTAATGAACATTTATTTGCATGTATACTTTCATGCCAAAGGGGACTGCCCCCTAACTGCCTTTCTGTCAATGAGTCCAGTAATTATTGGTTTTGTTCTTTTTTTCCTCATCTTCAAATTATTGTAATCTTTAAATTGAGTATGTTTTCATGATCCTTTGGGGAAAAACTTCTTCCCAGAGGATCAAATGGAGGAATGTAAAAAATAGACTAGAATACAGGACTACAATCCCCACAAGCCTTTGCTCCACTTCCCCAAAATGCTTTGTAATCTCACGCAATTCTGAGGTGGGCAGAGATTGAGGAAGGATTTAAGCTGGTGGCAAAGGTTTTTGGGCTCTTTTTGGACTTCCGTTTTGGAGCAGAGGTGTCTCTTCCATGATGTGAGGTTATTTTGTCTAGGCCTCTGGCCTAGGCACATGTTTCTTACTTGTATATTCTTTAATCCTTAATCCTTAATAAACCTCTAAAAAATATAATACTCCTTGCAGAGAGAAACTAATTTCTACCTGCCTCAGTCTCCCCATATTCCTAAATTTTAACTGTTACAGTTTTCATAGAATTAGCAGAAATTATAACAAAGTTCATCTGGAAGAACAAAGGATCAAGAATATCAAAGGAAATAATTTTTAAAATGGGGAAGGATAGACACTGAGTTTCACATGATCTCAAACAATATTATAAAACAAGTGATCATCAAAACAATATAGTACTAGCTAAGTGACAGAAGGGTGGATCAATGGAATAGACTAGGGATAAATGAACTAAGCAAGCTAGTGTTTGATAAATCCAAAGATCACAGCTTTTAGGAAGGAGAACTCACTATTTGACAAAAATTTCAGGGAAAAGAGTATGGGAAAAATTAGATTTAGATTAATTTCTCACTTTATACCAAGATAAGTTCATAATGGGCATATGACTTAACATAAAGAGTGACATTTTAAGTAAATTAGAGGAATGTGAAATAGTATACCTGTCAGATCTATGGGAAAGGAAGGAATTTAAGACCAAACAAGAGACAGGGAACATTACAAAACATAAAATGGATAATTCTGATTATATTAAATTTAAAAGTCTGAATCAGTTCTCAAGTCTTTCCAAGTTTTTCTGAGCTTCTCCTTATCCTCATTAATGATAAAATCATAGGATTCAATTACAATCATATACCACCATTTACTAAGCCATTTGCCAATTGAAGAATTTACTATTAATTTCCAATAATTTTGTCACCCCCAAAAGAGCTCCTTTAAGTGTTTTATATTTTTAATATATATTGGTCTGTATCCTTTGTTTTTTAATGCACTTTGGACATAGTTCCAAATGGACCTCTCCTGAATGATTCAATTAGTTCACAGCAACTCTTCAAAAGTTAATTTCTTTTTCAATCTTTCCACATCTCATTCAACTTTTGTCACTTTAATTTTCTGTAATAATAGCCGATCTAATAGATATGGGCTGGTCCCTCAGACTTGTTAATATTTGCATTTCTCCAAATGATAGTGACCCCCTCCTCCTGAGGAAAACACATAACCTTAAGTACATTCATTAAGTTTTGTTGCACAATGAATTCTCAGATATGAAGTAAGGGATGATCTCTGGCTGAAAGTCTTCCTATGGGAAATCCATCGGGAACTGGTCTGTTCAGAAGCCATTTTCTCATACTGAACAAGCTCTGTACTTTCCATTTCAATGTCTTTGTTCATTCATGAAAGGAATAAGATTTCTTTTCAAAAAGAATCCTGGCTTGGAAATAAGGGGAAGGCCTTACCACATGGACCATACTCCTAGAGTTTCTCTCTAGTGTGGATCCTCTTCTGTTAAATTAACTAAGAGTGTCAACTATAAGCTCAGCCTCATTCATGAGGTTTCTCTCCAGTGTGGATTCTCTGATGCTTAGCAAAACAGCCTCTCCTTGTGAACGCTCTTCCACATTGTTTACATATATAATGTTCCTTTACTGTGTGGATTTTCTGATGTCTAACAAGATCACCCCTCCTTGTGAAAGCCTTTTCACATTGTGTACATTCATAAGGTTTATGTCCAGTGTGGATACTCTGATGTGCAGCAAGAGAGCCCCTCTGTGTGAAAGCCTTTCCACAGTGTTTACATTCATAAGGTTTCTCTCCAGTGTGGATTCTTTGATGTCTAACAAGATCTCCCCTCCTCGTGAAAGCCTTTCCACAATGGATACATTCATACGGTTTCTCTCCAGTGTGGATACTCTGATGTGCAGCAAGAGATCCCCTCTGTGTGAAAGCCTTTCCACAGTGTTTACATTGATAAGGTTTCTCTCCAGTGTGGATTTTCTGATGCATAGCAAGATTGACCCTCCATGTGAAAGTCTTTCCACATTGTTTACATACATAAGGTCTCTCTCCAGTGTGGATTCTCTGATGTCTGGCAAGAGAACTCCTCTCTGTGAAAGCCTTTCCACATTGTGTACATTCATAAGGTTTCTCTCCAGTATGGATACTCTGATGTGCAGCAAGAGAACCACTCTGTGTGAAAGCCTTTCCACAGTGTTTACATTCATAAGGTTTCTCTCCAGTGTGGATTTTCTGATGCATAGCAAGATTGCCCCTCCATGTGAAAGTCTTTCCACATTGTTTACATTCATACGGTTTTTCTCCAGTGTGGATTCTCTGATGTGCAGCAAGGTGGGCCCTCACTGTGAAAGCCTTTCCACATTGCATACATTCATAAGGTCTCTCTCCAGTGTGGATTCTCTGGTGTCTGGCAAGAGAGGCTCTCTCTGTGAAAGCCTTTCCACATTGTATACATTCATAAGGTTTCTCTCCAGTGTGGATACTCTGATGTGCAGAAAGAGTGCCCCTCTGTGTGAAAGCCTTTCCACAGTGTTTACATTCATAAGGTTTCTCTCCAGTATGGATTTTCTGATGCATAGCAAGACTAACCCTCCATGTGAAAGCCTTTCCACATTGTTTACATGCATAAGGTTTCTCTCCAGTATGGATTCTCTGATGTTTAACAAGATCGCCCCTTCTTGTGAAAGTCTTTCCACATTGTTTACATTCATAAGGTTTCTTTTCAGTGTGGATACTCTGATGTGCAGCAAGAGAACCACTCTGTGTAAAAGCCTTTCCACAATGTTTACACTCATAAAACTTCTCACTAGCATGGATTTCCCAATGCATAGCAATATTCCCCCTCTCTGTGAAATCCATTCCACATTGTTTCCATTCATAAGGTTTCACTCCAGTGTGGGTTTTCTGATGTACAACAAGAGGGTTCCTCTGTTTGAAAGTCTTTCCACATTGTTTATATTCATAAGGTTTCTCTGCAGTGTGGATTCTCTGCTGTGCAGAAACATTGTCCCTGTGTGCGGCCTTTCCACATTCTTTACATTCACGTTGTCTCTCCCCAGGGTATATTATTTGATATGAATGCAGCTCAGAATTCTGAATGAAAGGTTTCATCCCTTTATCACTCACAGAAAGCATCTCTACATTTTTACTCTTTGGATGTCTTGTGAGGTCTAAACTTGAGCCAGAGGCAATTCTCCCTAGATTACCTTGATACATGGATATTTCTGGTGGTTTCTCATGTGACTGATTAAATTCTACTATTTTAGGAAAACATTTGGTGTATTCACTATCCCCACAACAGCCAATTCCTGAGGTCAATTTCATATACTGATTTAGGACTGAATGTTGGCCGAATTTTCCCATAATTTCATCATATTCACAGTCACTCTTTGGATTTTTATTTACCTTGATATAAGAGTCACAGATTTCTCTCAAAATGAAGTCACAGGAACCCTGATTCAAGCCACTTTGGGGGCCAGATCCTTCCAGAAAAAGGTTCAGCTTTGTAGACATCTCCTTCACTTCAAAATTAGTCTCTGCCTCTGAAGAAAACAAATAATAATATAAACACAGATGAAAAGGGGACATATACACACACACACAATATAAATCCTTTCCTCTGATGGCAATAAGTAAATGGCTTTTTATGCTAATTCCCAAGGTCAAAAGGAGTTTTCAAACTTAAACAATCAGAACCAAACTTTGGATATACCATTTGGTCAAAAATGCAAGATGGAACATTTTAGAAATACTTTTACATACAATAGCAATGAAACCTCATAATGGATCTGTGACACAGACAGGACCCCAATTCTTATCCTAATTCACAACTCATGACATAAAAAATGAACAGAGTTGGAGGATTGTGGGTGATCTTTAAGTTCACACTGACAAGTAGTGATGGCACCCCTCGAGGCTTGGGAAAGACAGACGTCATAGTTTTTGGTGGGAACTTAGCCAGGGCTGGGGATAAACTCCACTCACCTGGGATAGGGGCCTCTAGGTCCCAGAAGCAATTCCCTCTAACTCCTGGGTCTCTGCTTGGGTCAGACTGTGGTCTTACAGGGGGGTGGGAGCCGCGAGGTGGGGAGATTTCCTCTTTGTACACTTGTGGGAAATTAGAGAGAGAAGGCTCAGGAGAGCTTCCAGAGCCCTTCCCCTGGCTCAGAGGAGACTCTTCCCTACAGGAGAGGACAGGGAGCCTCAGGCTTGGAAAGGACCTTGGATGGGACAGGAAGAAGCCTCCCCACCCCCTCTGCTATTCTCTTTGGCTTTATTCAATTCAAAAATTACATTGGGTGCACAGGGTGGATTGAGAGAGACTCCTAGGTGGAGAGGCTACTGGGTAATGAGGGGCAGATGATACTAGACAGGGAGATAGGCATCAGGTTGGGGTTGGGATGAAACATGTTGGCATTTGTTCTGTGCCCAAAATTAGAACTCCTTCCATGGCCTATGGGCATGGGCATCTCCCCTCACTCCAACCAGGCTCATGTTGGATGCTTCTCCCCTTGGACCTTTCAAGAAGGGTAGGACCAACCCCTCCCCCATCCTGTGACTGCACTCCTCTCCCCCCTTCTGGCATCTATCAGGGGCGGGGGGAGGGGGGGGTACGGCATTCTGTCCTCTGGGGAAGAGTAAATCCCTGCCATGGCTCCTGGTCCAGAGAGAGTCTGGCCTAGTAATGGTATTACTGGATCAAAAGGTATACATTATTTTGTAGCTATTTGGAAGTCATTCCAAATTGCTCTTCAGAAAGAATAGAACAATTCACAAATCCAACAGCAGGGCATTAAATGTTCTAATTCTGCCACATCCCCTCAAATGTGTTTAACTTCTTTTTATTGTCATACTAGCCAATTACTTAGGGGTGAGGTGATGGTTCAAAGTTCTTTTAATTTACTTCTCTAATCAAGAGGCATTTATAACATTCCTTCATATGGTTATTGGCAGCTTTGACTTCTTCATCTGAAAACTTATGAATAAATAACCTATGATCATTTGTCCATTGGGGAATAACTTGGATTCTTATTAAATTGTCCTAGATATTCTTTGATTTTTTTTTTGGATTTCCAATTTAGTCTTTACTTGGGGATTTTGAATTTGTTCTTTTTTCATTTTTTTCCTCTATCTTATTGATATAAGTATGCTTGGATATATAATTTTCCTTCAAGTACTGCTTTGGTTACATCACAACTTTTGATATGTTGTCTCCTCATTGTCATTCCTTTTTTTTTTTTTAATAAAAAACCCTTACCTTCTATTTTAGAATCAATACTAGGTATTGATTCTAGGCAGAAGAGTAGTAAGGGCTAAGCAATGGGGGTCAAGTGATTTGTCTGAGGCCAAATGTCAACCCAGGACCTCCTATCTCTCAGCCTGGATCTCAATCCACTGGGCCACCCAGCTGCCTTCTGTCATTCCTTTTATATCATTGATTGTTTGCATCATTTGTTTGTTGACCCACCCTTTTCATCAATTAGATTATTCAGTTTCCATTGAATTTAAAATATTTCTTTCCATTAATTCTCATTGACTATACTTTTATTGCATTATTACTGGGAAAAAGTTATAGTTATTATTTCTGCTTTTTTGCATTTCATTGTGAAGTTTCTATACTTTTAAATGGTTTTTTGTGTATTTTTCATGTGCAGCTTCAAAGAAGATATATTCCTTTACTATTCCATTCAGTTTTCTCCAGATATCTATTAAATGTAATGTTTATAAAATTTCATACAATTCCTTTCTTATTTTTTTGGTGAGAATTCTGATAGGAGAAGGTTGAGATTCCCCACCAGTATAGTTTTAATGGCAATTCCCTCCATATTTCCTTTAGTTTCTACTGTAAATATCTGGAGACTATAACAATTGATGCACATATGTTAAGAATCAATATAGCCTCATTGTCTATACTACCTTTTATCAAGATTCAATTATTAACCTTATTCTCTTTTAATCAGATCTATTTTTGCTTTACCTTTGTCTGAGATAATTGCTACTCCTGAAGTTGAAGCCCAATAGTTTGTCCTCCATCCCTTTTGCGGCTCTTTGTACTTCTAACTTCAAGCAGTGAGTATGGGATGAGCTAATGAAGGCTTAAGAAGGGTACAAGGTCTTGAAGTTGGCTTCTGCCCAGGAACGGGATGTGGATTACTTCCAATTCCTCTCTGTCCTCAGAAATAGACTCTTTTTACCTACCTTTCAACTTATTTTCCTCCAGAGGCTCTCCTTACTCTGCCTTCTTCATTCTCTTACTCTGGAGTTTTAGAAGCACTCTTTTAAGGCTCATTTGAGACTAATGGTGGTTCTTGCTTTTGCTTCCACTCTGCTGCCTTCCTGGCACTGCCTTCCCCAAGAATGCTTTTTAAAAAAGAAATCCTTTCTAAAGACCAGATTCATCCCAAACGGAAAGGGGCTGCCTTGGCAGGTAGAGTGTCCCTTTCAATGGCCATCTGCAAGGAAAATCTGCCTTGGTAGTAACAATTTTCACACAAAATTCAAGTCTAATTAGAAGGTCGACTAGATGACTTTTGTGATTAGCTTCAGGAATGTAAATCTGTAACACTGTTTTAAGTTTTCACCTAAAGCTATCTGAAATAGAAGAGAGACAATTTCAGAAGCAAGAAAGGAAAGTCCCAGCCTCTCATCACAGAATACAAACTTTTTTAAAAATTAAAACCAGGTAGGAGGATAACCCTGTGCAGAGATCAACAGTTTTACTATTTTAATCATTGGCAAAGGCTTAAAATTCTGCACCTTTGGCATGGAATGAAGATATTCACTCAATGGCAGATTCAGAGTTAAATGAGGAAATGGTCCTTACCCACAGAGAGTAGATTCTGCACATTCTCCAGCATCACCTCCCTGTACAGCTCTTTCTGAGAATGGTCCAACAGCCACCACTCCTCCTGGGTGAAGTCCACAGCCACATCCTTGAATGTTATTGACCCCTAAACCAGCAAAAGTCACAAGATTTAGAGCTGAGTCTGCCAAATTCATCCTATCTGTACCTCATCAACTAACTTGAAGAAACTGAAGTATACAAGGGACTCAGCCCAAACTCTTCACCTTGAAAAGTGTCAGTGCCAACACTAGACACCTAGAGCCCAACGGAATGCCGACAAAGGCATTTTGTGTCTGAAGTGAGAATCATGTTGGAGGAGTAAAACTTGGAGAAGTGTCTCACTATGAATTGCTTTCCCCTATGGAATAAGGGAGAGGCTCATTGAGGGAGGAAGGATTCTGTGGAGAATAGAGAAGGTAATCTGAAATCCCTCCTCATCACAAGTGTCCGAATTATTTTGGTAAGAACATTTTATTGAAGTTTGTGAGAATGTAGCAAGTACTGAGTATTCTGGGGGAAAAAATATTACTAAAGCAATGTGGACTGATCAACTGTAATCTATCAGGACAATCCTGAGGGACTTGTGAGAAAGAAGGCAGATTACATCCAAAGAACTGTGGTAGTAGAAACTCAGAAGAGAAACATGATCTATCACCTGGTTCTATGATTATATGATTAGGAGTTTTGGTTTAAAAAAATCACTCTATTCCAAATATGAATAATAAGAAAATAGATTTTGAGCAATAATACATGTGTAACCCAGTGGAATTTTCCATCATCTGGGGGGGGGGTGATTGGGGAGGGGGTGTAGGGGGAAGTTAGAGGCAAGGGAGGGAATAGGAATCATGTAACCATGGAAAAATATCATGAATAAAATTTTTTCAGAAAAAAAAATTTTAAGAATAAAGGAAGCAAAATGAAAAACATTGAGAAAGCAACAGGTTAGATAATCCTTTTAGGTTCAAGATAAATTATTTTCGTAGGAAAAGGAAAGACCTAAAGTTTCTGTATGTTAAGTGCACTCTAAGTTCATGATACTTTAATAATATTTGAAAAGCAGATCTTTTTAGCCTTCCACTTGAATTCCCAAACTTTTTCTTCTATTAAAAACATGCCTTTTCCTGTCTGTGCTCTAACGTGATATGTCACCCCAAACTTCTTCCAAAGTCTCCCTAGCAGGCCTAACTGATATGTCCAAACCCCAAAGGTCAGGAGCAAAGACTGTACCTGGGCTGTCGCTGCAACTGTGGAACACACAGTCATCCCCATCTGATGGAATTTGTCCCACTCAAGGGCAGTTGAATAAATGACTGCACTTGGGCCTCTCTGTCTGGAATCTGGGCTGGCTCATCCAGGCAAGGGCTACCAAGGCAATGCCCAGAACACAGTTGGGGATTGTGGGTGACCTTTGAGGTCACACTGACAGACAGCAAGCAGTGATAGCACCCCTAGACTTGGGGGAGCTTGACCAGGGCTGGAGATGGACTGCACTCACCTGGGAAAGGTGCCTCAGGGTTCTGGGGGCCATTCCCTCTGGCTCCAGGGCCTCAGCTTGGGCCAGACTGAGATCCCTCAGGGGGTGGGAGCCCCAAGGTGGGGAGACTTCCTCTTTGCGTACCTGTGAGGAATTAAAGGGGGGAGGGCTCAGAGGGACTCCCAGAGCCCTTCCCCCGGCCTCAGAGGAGACTCTCCCCACAGGAGGGGACAGGGAGCCTCAGGCTTGGAAAGCACCTTGGACTGCCCAGGAAGAAGCCTCCCCACCCTCTCTGCTGCTCTCTTTGGCTTCATTCCATTCAGAAACTGCATGGGGTGCACAGAGTGGATTGAGGAAGACTCCTAGGAAAGGAGGGTAAAGGGGGCAGGGCAGGAGATGCTGGACAGGGAGATGGGCATCAGGTGGGGGTTTGGGGAAAACATGTTGGTATTTGTTCTCTGCCTGAAATCAGAACTCCTTCCATGGCCTGTGGGCATGGGCATCGCCCCCCACCCCCCCACCCAGGCTCATGTTGGCTGCTTCTTCCCTTGGACCTTTTGGGAAGGGCCCAGACCAGTCCCACCCCAATCCTGTGAATTTTGTACACACCCCATCTGTGTACACCTGTGTGTGGCCACCTGTGGGGGGTAGCCCATTCTCTCCTCTGGGGGAGAGCAAAGCCCAGCCATGGTTCCTGATATAGAGAGAGATGTCCCACCTGACAGGAACACTTCCATGTTTGTCCATTTTCTATGGTCCTTCAAAGTGATGGACACAAAGACACATGTGAGACATAAAGACACTAAGACACAGAGACCTCCCCCCTCCACACACTTACACCCCCAAACACAAGCCCCCTGTCCCTCCTCTCTGGTTGCAGAAACACCAGAGCTTCTCCTTTCCCCTACCCTGACCTCCAGGCTAAATTACCAGCAACTGGACCAACTGGGTCTCCTCAATTCCCAAGAATTAGGGAGCAAAAAGTCACCTCTGCCAGAATGGGAAACTGGGGAGCACCTTTTGCATTGACTCCCTCCCCTCCCCATCTCAAGGAGGAAAGTCCCCAAAAGCCCTCAAGATTCCCAGCATGCCCTGGGACTGCACAGGGGGAGATGCCACAACTTGGGTACTTTCAGGACCCAGGCATTCTGGGAAATAGTCTTCTACAAAGGGAGTGCCAAGACTCAGAGGATGTCCTGCTAGAGGTATTCTGGGAAATGGAGTCTTACTTCCTGGACCTCTAAGTTTGGAGCCTTGGTGGAGGAGGGGCCACACACCAAGCGTTCCCAGTCTCCCTGGCTGCAGCTGGGTCCTTTTATTTCCCTTTCCTTTCTGGTACTTTTAGCTTTAATCCTCCTGGGCCTCTTTTCCTGTCATATAGGAGGCTGCTATGGAAAGAACCACGGAAGCGTTTCTGAGGAGAACACAGACCGAGGGTGAGAAGGGACTCAAGAAGCCCCTAAGCACCACCTCTTCATTTCAGGGAGGAACAAACTGAGGCAGACAGGCTCATCCTTGTCCTGAATGAAGGGCCAGAGGAGGGATGGTGCCGGTGCCGCATTGATCCTAATAGCAGAGTCCTGGAGCAGAAAAGCCCCACTTCCTGTAGTTTAGGAACAATTTCTATGTATTTCTCTGTCAGACCCGGCCCCAAGATGCCATCCAGTCTATGGCTTGTTGCACTTCCTTTGCCTTAAGCATCCCAAAGAACTTCCTTGTCCACAGAATTTGGTGACTAAGTGAAGGGGGCAAAGAAGGTTTTCAGGCCTGAGAGGGACCCTTCCCAAGTCCCCCTGAGTGTGACAATGGCCGAGGGCTGCCTGGACCATCTCCTCATCAGGCTTTCACCAGTTGGGCTGTCTCCGAGGGCTCCAGGGAGGGGCTGAATAATGAGCTCCTCAAAGTCTCTGTTAAACTGCCTGAGCAAGCTCTGGGGTCTCTGGTTACTGGGGAGGCTCCTGACCTCCATGGCCCATTCCAGAGCTGATGCTGGTGTGACCCAGACATGGATCTAAACCAGAAACTGACGCGTGTCACCCCACATCACTCTCTCACGTGACTTCAGTCCTCCCAGGACAGAGCAGCTGATGTAGTTGAGAGCCCAAGCTGGCCAAAGCTGAGCTAGGCTTGATCCATTCCAGCTCCTGCCATCCTCTCCTCTTTCTCCAACATCTGTTTGCATTAAACATGAAGCCACTTCAGCGCCAACAGGTTTTCTCCATCTGCCTTTCTGAGCACAAGCACTGCCAGGAAGAATCCTTAATGTAAAAGCCAGCGTGTGTGCAGGGAGTGAAGGCTGGCCCAGCATTTTATAGAGATTTTCTCCCTCAAGCAAGGGTGCACATTACACAAACTAAGAGGGAAATGGGGTTGACTAAGGCCTAAGTTAATCAGTTTTAAAACTTAACTAAAATATAAGTAAAATGCCTTCTAAAATCATGATTTATACTATGTTATCTTGGAATTACAATTATGATTATCTTAAAAGTATTACTAAAAATAAAATCTAATCACAGATAAGGGTATTTTCTCACTCACAGTTCTGGAATCTCTGGAAATTTAAGATGATGTCCAAGGAGTTACACCTAAAAAGACTAGTGGTGCCTTATGCAGTGAAGAACTGCCCAGTTTGATTAACGATATCTTCCAAAGGGCAAGAGGCTCCTTGGCAGGTACAGGGTTCCCTTCGATGCCCATCTGAAAGGAAAAGCTGTGCAGAGAAAAGCACTTGCTTTGTTAATCAATTATAAAGGCTCACAATGCTGCACATATGGTATGGAATGAAGGCATTTCTTGGATGGAAGAAACAAAGTTTGAGAGGAAATGGTCTTTACCCACAGAAAGCAGATTCTGCACATTTTCCAGAATCACCTCCCTGAACAGCTCTTTCTGAGATGGGTCCGACAGGCACCACTCCTCCTGGGTGAAGTCCACAGCCACATCCTTGAATGTTATTGACCCCTAAACCAATAAAAGTCTCAACATTCAGAGTTGAGCCTTCAGAATTCATCTTGTTCAACCCTCCTGGTAGCTAGCTGTTCTAGCACACTCTCAAGCTGCATCAAAATGCATCATGGCTTGCCAGCCCTGATCTAGACACTTGGGAAGTATAAAAGACAATCTGTGCCCTCAGGTATCATATGATCTCATAGAGAAGCCAATTCACCAACAAATACCTGCAGTGAAAGAGAATTCTTTACTCTATTGTCCATCCCGAGTTAACATTAACTTAAGTACCTCACTAGAGTATGAAGACAGGTACAACTCTCCTTTGTCTATCTTTGATTGAATCAACAAAAGCTTGAACTAGGTGGAGGACCTCACAAACCACTTAGTGAATTCACATCCTCAGAAACTCAATCAGCCAGGATGAGTATTCACCTCACCAGAAGGTGAGAACTTCAAAAGGTGAGAGTTGATACCACAGACACTGCCCCATGGGCAGTACTAGACAATTTGGAGACTGTGATTGGCCCCTGTGCAGAGGGACAAGGACAAGAAGTCACCATAAAAGCAAGCCCTTATATATGCTGGCTTTTGCCTTTCCTTGCAGCTGAACCTCTTTGGAAGCTATTCAGTGAGTTTAACAGAGAGTTTGAGGAGTTCATTATTCAGCCCCGCCCGGGAGCACCCCAAGACATGCAAAAAGCCATAGACTAGATGGAATCTTGGAGCTGGGTCTGACAGAGAAATACATAGTATAGTAATTTTTCATAAAATACAGGAATTGGGGCTTTTTCACTTCAGGGTCCTCCTATTAGGACCAATACGACTCAGTTTGGTCCCCTCTGAAATAAGGTTGGGCTCAGGGGGTTCTTGGGTCCCCTTCTAACCCTAGATATATGTTCTGTGGGAGTAGAAATGCAGAAGAAAAACAAGACCGATCACATGATTTGCAAATATTAATATGGAAATGGGTTTTGAGCAATAATACATGTAAAACCCAGTGGAGTTACTCTTAGCCCGGGGAAGGGAGAGGATGGAGGGTAGGGAAAGAACATCAATCATTTAAATATGGAAAAAAATTCTAAATCCATTAATTATTTTAATTAATTAAATTTAAAAATAAAAAAGAAAAATAGAAAAAATTTAATATAAAATTTTTAAAGCTTACATAATATAAAATGAATGAAAATATAAAATAAAATGAATATATAATATAAAATAAAGAAATAAAATAAAAAATAAAACTATTAAACTAAAAAAAAAAACCGTAGGCACTTTGATCCAGCTATATGACTACTAGGTTTGTATCCCAAAGAGATAATTATGAAAAATGTTTCTAGAAAAATATTTGTAGCTGTGCTTTTTGTGGTAGTAAAAAATTGGAAAACATGAGGGTTCCCATGGATTTGGGAATGCTGAACAAACTGATGGTCCACTGATTGGGGAATGGCTGAATAAAACCATGGTATCTGATGATGATGGATACTCTTGTGCAGTAAGTAATGATGAACTGGAGGATTTCTATGTGAACTACAAGAACCTCCAAGAACTAATACAGAGTGAAATGAGCAGAACCAAGAAAACATTGTACAGAGTAGCTAAAACAATAAAGGATGATCAAATGTAATCCATTTTGCTATTAATAGCAGTGTAATGATCCAGGACAATCCTGAGGGACTTGCAAGAAAGAAGGTTATGCACATGCAGAGAAAAAACAATGGAAGGAGAATCTCAGAAGAAAAACAATTGATTTACACGTGGTTCAATGGGTATGTGATTGATGGTTTGGGTTTTAAATGATCCCTCTATTACAAATATGAATAATATGGAAATAGATTTTCAGCAATAATACATGGATAACCCAGTAGAATTGATTGTCAGCTCCAGGAGGGGGGAGTGAAGAGGGCAGAGACATAATACAAATCATGTAACCATGGGAAAATATTCTAAATAATTTTTTGAAAAGTTAAAAATTTAAAAAAGTAAAGGAACAAAAATGAAAAACTGAGAAAACAAAAGGTTAGAAAATCCTGTTAGGTTCAAGGTAAATGATTTGGGAGCAGATGGTAGCTCAATGGATTTAGAGCCAGGCCTAGGGACGGGAGGTCCTAGGTTCAAATCTGGCCTCAGACACTTCCCAGCTGTGTGACCCTGGGCAAGTCACTTGACCCCCATTGCCTAGCCCTTACCACTCTTCTGCTTTGGAACCAATACACAGTATTGGCTCTAAAGTGGAAGGTAAGGGTTAAAAATAAAAAAAGAACTGGTCCTCAAGATAAATGATTTGAATAGGAAAAGATAAGACCTAAAGTTTCTGTATGTTAAGTGCACTCTAAAGTCCTGATAGTTTAATAATATTTAAAGGCAGACCTTTTAGCTCTCCCCTGGAAAATTCCCAGAACACAGTTGGGTATTGTGTGTAACCTTTGAAGTCACACTGACAGCAAGCAGTGATGGCACCCCTGGAGGCTTGGGAAAGACACAGGTCTTAGTTCTCCTGGATTCCAACTGGGGGGAGCTTGGCCAGGGCTGGGGCTGGACTGTACTCACCTGGGTTGGGGGCCTCTGGGTCCCGGGGGCCATTCCCTCTGGCTCCAGGGTCTCTGCTTGGGCCAGACTGTGGTCCCTCAGGGGGGTGGGAGCCCCAAGGTGGGCAGACTTTCTCTTGTTCACCTGTGAGGAATTAGAGAGGGGGGAGGGCTCAGAGGGGCTCCCAGGGCCCTTCCTCTGGTCTCAGAGGAGACTCTCCCCACTGGAGGGGACAGGGAGCCTCAGGCTGGGAAAGGACCTTGGACTGGCCAGGAAGAAGCCTCCTCACCCCCTCTGCTGCTCTCTCTGGCTTCATTCCATTCAGAAACTGCTTTGGGTGCACAGAATGGAATACAGGAGATTTTTAGGAAAGGTTACTGGGTAATGAGGGGAGGGGAGACCCTGGACAGGGAGATAGGCATCAGGTGGGGGTTTGGGGGAAACATGTTGGCATTTGTTCTGTGCCAGAGATCAGAGCTCCTTCCATGGTCGGTGGGCACCAGCATCCCCTGACTCCAACCAGGCTCGTGTTGGCTGCTTCTCCCCTTGGACCTTTGGGGAAGGGCCTACACCAGCCCCGCCCCCAACCTGCGACTGCACCCCTATCGCCTGGGAGGGGGTGGTGGGAGAGGAAGGTGGGGAGCCCATTCTCTCCTCTGAGGGAGGACAAAGCCCCGCCCTGGATTCTGGTCCAGACAAGAGCCGTCCCTGCCTGATATCAACACATACATATTTGTCCCCCTTCTATGGTAGTTTAGAGCGATGAACAGACACAGAGACACACAGGAGACACACAAACAAACAGAGACCTCCCCCTCTCCCCATCACATACATGCACCCCAGCAAAAGGCCCTGGCCCCGCCACTAGGCACGTGAACCGAAGCTTCTTTCTTTCCCAACTCCCGATCCCGACTGCCAGGCTCAATTACCCGCAACTGGTGCACCCAGGTCTTCTAGCTCCCCAGGAATTAGGGAGCAGAAAGTCTTCACTGCGTTGACTAGCTTTCTCAAGGAGGAAAGTCCCAAAACTCAAATTTGTGAACACTTCAGGAGCAGAGATTGCCCTTAACAAATTCCCAGCATGCCCTGGGAATAAACAAGGGAAGTACCAAGACTTGGCTTTAGTCAGGTCCTAAGCATTCTGGGAAATGGAGTCTTCCACGATTGGAGTGACTGTATAGATGACGTCATTCCAACGGCATTCTGGGAAATGGAGTTTTACTTCCTGATCCCCTAGGTTTGGAGCCCTGGTGGAGACGGGGCCACGCGCCAAGTGTTCCCAGTCTCCCTGGCTGCAGCCGCGTCTTTTTAGTTTCCTTTCCTTTCTGGTACTTTTAGCTTTAATCCTGCTGGACCCCTTTCCTGTGATATAGGAGGCCGTTATGGAAAGAACCACGGAAGCGTTTCTGAGAACACAGACCGAGGGTGAGAAGGGACCCATTTCAGGGAGGACCAAACTGAGGCAGACAGGCTGGTCCTGGTCCTGAATGGGGGGCCAGAGGAGGGATGGTTCCGGTGCCGTATTGATCCTAACAGCGCGTGTAAAAGCCCCACTTCCTGTAGTTTAGGAACAATGACTATTTCTCTGTCAGACCCGGCTCCGAGATGCCATCTAGTCTCCGGCTTGTTGCCCTTCCTTTGCCTGAAGCATCCCAAAGAACTTCTTCCTCTTCCACAGAATTTGGTGCCTCAGTGAAGGGGGCAAAGAGGGTTTTCAGGCCTGAGAGGGACCCTTCCCGAGTTCCCCTGAGTGTGACAAGGGCTGAGGGCTGCCTGGACCATCTCCTCATCAGGCTTTCACCAGTTGGGGTGTCTGGGATGCTCCAGGGAGGGGCTGAATAAATGAGCTCCTCAAAGTCTCTGTTAAACTGCCTGAGCAAGCTCTGGGGTCTCTGGTCACTGCGGAGGCCCCTGACCTCCGTGGCCCGTCCCAGGGCTGATGCTGGCCTGACCCAGACAGGGATCTAACCCAGAAACTGACGCGGCTCACCCCAGATCACTCTCTCGTGACTTCAGTCCTACCAGGAGGAAGCCGTGGAGGTAGTTGGGAGCCCATGTTGGCCAGTGCTGAGCCTGGCCCGACCCCTCCCAGCTCCTGCCATCCGCTCTCTCTCCAACATCTGTTTGCATTAAATATGAAGCCACTCCAGTGCCAACAGGTTTTCTTCATCTCCTTTCTGAGCACACGAGCACTGCCAGAAGAATCCTCCCTGCAGAAGCCAGCGTGTGCGCAGGGAGTGAAGGCTGGCCCAGCATTTTACAGAGATTTTTTTCCTCTATCTTCCCCTCAGCCCTGAGAGGAAGCTGCTCCTGTGACCCCATTGGCAGAGGAGTATCAGGGAGAAGCAGGTGAAATGACTCAACCAGGGTCACTGAGATGGAAATTGTAAAGCCCTCAGCACGTTGCCTGGCACCCAGGAAGCTTTTCTAAATGTAGGCTATATTTGCAGATGGACCCCAACCCTCTCCCTGGTGTGGAGGAGGAGTGGCCCCCTCTGAGGGTGGGGGCAGGGAGGAAGGATCTCCCTGGGAAGGAGGGACAGTGCAGAAGGAAGGGATAGGCTCCCTGAAGATGGCGGGCAAAGGGAGCCTGGGGGTCCCTTCAGAAGAGCTCCAGGGTAGGGGAGAGAGTGAGACACATGGGAGGGGGACGGGTAGAAAGGGCAAGGATGGGTTGTCTAGTGGGGGATCATGAGGAGATAGGAAGGGCAGAGGGGTATCAGGAAGGAACCAGCAGGTCACCCCAAACTCTCCAAACCTCTTGCTAATCTCCTGACCCCAGGGTACTGGTCACTGCCTTAGCATCTGGCCCTTTCTGGTCCTGAGCAGCCCTGTCCAGCTTGGCCCTCTGTCCACAGCTTCCTTCTAGCTTCTCTCTGTCTCTCTTTTCCCTGGTTTCAGGTAGTATTTTTGTGTCCCTCATTCCACAGGAAAGGAAATCCTCACAGCCAGCATTTTTGTGGAACTCAGGAATTTGTTGCAAGTACCTTGTGTGATATTTAAAAAGAGTTAAACTGTGGCATTTAAAAGAGTGGGAGCCATAAGCTGTAAGAATTAAAATGGTTGAGGCTGTAAACTGTAGTGATTAAATGGTTGAAGACTTAAATTGTTGTAGATATAAGAGTGGAAGACTTAATTTGTGGCCACTAAAAGAGTAGGTGAGTAAATTTGACCGCTGAAAATATGTTTTTACTACAGTGTTTTGTTTTAAATCAAATATAAGGTGGTCGCCAGGGAAATATTCCAAATTATGAATATACCCAAGTCAACTGGGTTTTATAGAGAATTTAATTAATAATACAATGAGGAATTAAAGAAAGAGAGAGAGATAGAAAAAGGAAATAAATGAGAAAAGAATAGGCCGGCCCAGGCAGCCCTGGCCAACCCAGGCCTAAGTCCTAAAAGAAAGGATCAGTTAGTCCTTAATCACTCACCATAAGATCTGTTCAAGTGAGGATTCAGAGGGACAGAGTCTCCTCCCCAGAGGGAGTTCCAACCAGAGTCAGCCTCCCTTGAGAGACCTCCTTAGAGATTGTCTTTCTTTCAACAACCTCCTTAGAGCTTGTCTCTCAAGAGCCCCAGAAATCCTGTTTTTCAGCTTTTCCTTTCCTTATAAAGGGAAATTTTCCTTTGTCACCTCCCCTAAATTCTTACATCTACCAATCACAGTAGACGTTTTTCAAAGGACAGACCTTTGTCCACACCTAAGAAGGTGTGGATTTTTGAGTAGTTCACACCAGGAAAGCTCTGAGTAAGTTTCCCTGTTCTTTGTTCCTTGTAAATTCACAAGTTGCCTGACCTTTATAGGTACTTGGCACCCCCTTGTATTAATTCTAAAAATAGGCATGGCTTAAGTATGGGTGTAAGTATTTTTCATTGTTTCAGCAAGGAGTTTTCTCCCCTAAAGTAGTCTTAAGTACAGGTGGAGTAGAGGTCTTCCCATTTCTGATCTAAGTAGAGTTCTCACTTTCCAAATGGGGAGTGGTCCAATAGGGAATTGTCCCAATAAAAAATTCCCCAATGGGGAAATTTTTTTAACATTCACAAGTCTGAGAAATTTCAAGATTCACACTTGGTGTGTTGTTGTCCCATTTTACACATGGGGAAAGTGACTGGAGATGAAGTGATGAAGAGTTGTGTCCTGTCTCTGACTGGCCTGACAGCTCAAATAAAGACCTCTACTGTGAGTCCTCATTGGTCCATCCTACCAGAGACTAAGTGGACTTAAAGACCTCAAATCCTCCCTCATTACTTCATCACAGAAGGGCTGGACCTCAGTTCAGACCCAGAAATCAGCCAGGTGCTTCCTTGAGACTCAGTCGTTGGATATAATGGCCTGAACAGCAGGGATCAGGGCCTCTACCCATTCAGTATCTTCTCCATATAATGTTATTTTGTTTGTTTGTAAGATCCTATGTGCCAGCAAACTACAAAGCAAGTATCAATTCACTGGGGAACTGCTGAAGAAATTGTAATAGATGAATGCCATGAAATGGTGAGGAGGCATGACAAACACTGAGATTCCAGAGAAAAAGCCCTTATCATTATAGTATTTTATACACAATATGAAATTTGAGCTGTTGGATGAGGCCTCCTCTGTGGGGCAGTCTAGGGAAGACTGGGCTACAGCAAGAGGCCTTTCTGGAGAATGAGTTTTACTGAATCTTCTCTCCAGAATGATGTGTCCAGTGTAGAGTCAAGGATGAACTTGAAGCAAACTACTGCAACTACTGCTTATAGACCTCTTTATTCTTGGAAGAACATTGTTCTCTACTGATCATACCTCTGAAATCTCCCAACAATGGATATTTTTTTTTTACCACAATTAGAAATAAAAACAATATCCAACATTTAAAAAATATTTATTTTTGGATTTTCTTCTTCCAGCCCAAGAGAAGGTAAACAATCTGATATAGATTTTACATGGGCAATCATGCAAAACTTTTCCCCATATTGATCTTTTTGTGGAAGGAAACTAAAAAAAGAAATTAAGAAAGTAAAATATTTTTCTTTGGTCTGCATTCAGACCCCTTCAATTCTTTCTCTGGAGGTAGATGAACTTTTTTTTTTTTTTAATTATGAGTTTTGGGGATGTTTTGGATATCTGCATTGTTGAGAAAGGCTAAATATAGTTGTTCTTCATGGAATATTGCTGTCTCTGTACAATGTTCCCCTGTGTCTGCTAACTTCAGTTTGCATCAGTTTTTGTGAGTGTTTCTTTGTTTTTCTTTGTTCTCCCTGCTTAAAATTAATTGTGTAGGAGCCGCCTGCAGTTCCTACACAATTTACTTGTGGGTGGTGACCTGAGAAGGAGAATGGAGACTGGAGGAAAATGAATGAATAGATAATAGAGATAGAGGGAGAAAGGCAGGAATAGACTCAGAGACAACAAGTGGGATGTAGCAAGCTCTAGTGATACTTCTCATGAGCAAGAGGAGTAATGAGAAGCAAGAGCTTTATGAGAAACAAGAGAGTTACAAGAGGGCAAGAGGAGCAAGAGGGAGGCTCGCATGTGTTCCCCAACTTTTATTGGAGATTTTAGGAATGTGGAGTGGGAGGTGATTAGTGAATACGTGACATGGCATAGGTTTTAACACTGGTTGAATTGACAATCATGAAATCAAAGAGGAGGAGATTAATCCAACATGCGCCTTGGAAAGTGTCAACTTGGAAATCTAGAGATCCCCAGTTTATTTAGTTTGAGTGTAGAAACCCCAGGTTTTGACCTTGTCACAAGAGAGGTTTCCCCCTAGTTGACATTAGGAATGTGGTCTGACAAGGCGTGAGCTAGGACTCTGTGGCCAATGATGTCCTGCTCAGGAATTCTCTTGTCCTTTGGACTGAAGATTCGGCAATACAATAGTCAATAAGTAACATGATCATGAGTCTGGTAAATGAATAGATAGGATACAATATCAATACATCAATAATACTTCCAAGATGCTAATATGCCTGGTATCCTACAAATTGCAATACAATATTGTCTGATTATAGTCATACGTCACAATTTACTTAGCCATTTCCCAATTGATAAGTTTCTCCTTACTTTCAAATTCTTTGCAATACCAAAAAGAGCTGCTTTAAGTATTTTTAGCTATATGGATACTTTTCCTTTCTGTTTTTTAATGAGCTATGGACATAGTTTGAAATTGCTCTCTCCATAATGGTTCACAGCTCCCCTAGTAGTTCAGAAGTATCCCATTTTTCCTATATCTCTTTCAACTTTTGTCACTTACTTTTTCTGTCACAATTGCTAATCTGATAGATATGGGGTGATTCTTCAGACTTGTTTTAATTTGCATTTCTCTAATTAATAGTTGTTTGGAGTGAGAGATTAGTGTATCATTCTCAAGTTATTAATAATTACTATGTCTAAAGAGTTAGTAAAAGCCAATTCCCCACCCCATGCCCATCTGTTCCCTGTAGGACTGCTTTAAGTGTTTGGGTTGGGTTTTTGGAATTCCTCTGGGAACTTGCCTGGGGCAACAAGTGCCCCAGTCTGTCAATGATCAAATCTTAAATACCAATCTTGAGTACCCTTTTGTCTTATTTGTATTGTATCTTTTGAAGATTCTTCCAGGAGGTTGACTGATCCTCTCATCAACCCCTCCTAGATAATTCAGTCTGGAACTACTCTCATCTTTGTATCTGTCTCCAGATTCCTGAACATTTCTTTAAAAGATTGATTTGCTTGGATGTCTCCATTGTGAGACTATTTTCCAATTTCTTGAAGATGTTAATTGGCTTGAATGTGTTAATTGTGAAGCCATTGTAAAGCTATTCAACACTCTGTCTCCAACAATTTTAAAAATGTGATAATCCCTACTGAGCGGTTTGATTGCATCAGAATTCTCCTATAAGTAAGGGATTTTTCTGTGAATTTTTTGGTATTTGTCTTCAGTCAATGACTTAAGGTATTGCCCCACATTTTTCTATAAATCCTTGGGGAGTATTTTGTCTTTTCTCAATGACTTGCGACAGTACACCCCCCCCCCCACTCCCCATCTCTCTCTTTTAAGAAAGAATTATACTTTAAGTGATAATTTTCCCTGGTCATATTCTTTAATAAGTTATTACAAAGGATAAACTTTGGAATTTTTGAGTTCCTCTCAGTTTCGACTCCATACATAGTGATCACACAAACTTAAGGAAACCATGTCCACCTAGAACCCATTCATAAGGTTTCTCTGAAATTCTCTCATATAAAGTGATGATCTCTGCCTGAAAGTCTTCCCACTGGGAATCCATCTAGAATTGGTTTCCTCAGAAGGCATTTTCTTCTACTGGACAAGATCTAAACTCTCCATTTGAATGTCTTCCCTCATTCATGACAGTGACAAGACTTCTATATGAAAGGAATTATCAAGCTGGGAATAAGAGATGATTGCTGCATGAAGGCCTTACTGTATTAGAAATGATAATTTGAAGCTATTTCTGGTTGTGGTAAATGGATACACTCTGGCTTGTGACTAGAGAGATACTAGGGGAACCTCAGGATGCTTAATTATAATGGAGATAGAGGTACTTCTGAGAGATAGAGAGATGCTACTAGAGGGGATACTCTGTGGTTGCCTATTGATCACTATTGATGGCTAATAGATCAAGATTATTTCCTACCCTCCTTCTCCCTCAATCCTGCCTTTCACTACCTTCTTCTTGAAGCCTTTTGATTCACCCCTCCCCCCTGTGTAGACTATAAGGTTTATGAGGAAAAACTCTTTTCTTTTCCTTTATCAAGTAAGGGGGTTTATTGGGAACAACAGGATGGAGATTGAGGTAAGATGAGGTGGGAGGAATGAGATTTGTCCCTAATCTACAAGGAAGGGTTATGAGGATTTTTGGGAAATGTCAGTCCTGTCACAATTGTGACAAAAAAGTCTGTCAAGGAGATGGAGGACAACTGTTAAATCTTCTTTCTTCTTCCAATTACACAAAACCACCACCAAAAGTTAATTTCTTCTCAGCCTAACTCCAGAAGCCCCTCTCAAGCATCTTTCAGCCTGGGACAGAAGCTAATAAGGATCAGTTTCTCAGCTTCTTCCCCCTTCAGCCAGAAGCCAAGGAAGACTGTCTCCAAAACCAAGAGAAATAGTTCAAAGCTAGAAATACCAGCTTCTTCACCACTCTGTCAGAAAAGCCACCCAGGTCTCTCCTGGCCAGGCTCCAACTGCCTTTCCTAGGAACATTCTATTTTGGAATGTTCCCCTTGATTGACAGCTGAGGTCCTTTACTTTGTTTTGCATGCATGGCTTGGCTTATAAATCCTCTCTTCTTTCATGCCTCTTCCACATTACCATGATAATTCTACTCCTAAAGTTTCTCCCCAGTGTGGATCCTCTTCTGTTAAATAAGCTAAGAGTGGCAACTGTAAGCTCAGCCTCACTCATGAGCTTTCTCTCCAGTATGGATTCACTAATGTGCAGCAAGATGACCCTTCTGTGTGAAAACCTTTCCACACTGTTTACATTCATAGGGTTTCTCTTCATTGTGGATAATCTGATGTGCAGGAAGTTCAGAGATCTGACTGAAGGCCATCCCACCTTTATTATTCCCAGAAACCATTTCTGCAGGGTTACCATTTGGATGTCTAATGAGGTATGAAGGTTACTCTGTCTAGATTAACTTGAAAAATGGGCATTTCAGGAGATGTCCATGAGACTGACGATGTTTTACTTCTTCACAAAAGTATTTGCTGTATTTACTATCCTGATGATAGACATTTCCTTCCTGAGGTTATTTTCTTTTACTGAATGAGATTTTAGTATTATCTGAATTTCTCTATAGTTTCACCAAATTCACTGTCACACTTTGGATTTTTATTTACCTTAATATTAGACTCGCATATTTCTCTCCAAATGAAGTCTCAGGGAGCCTCATTCACATATTTTTGGGGACCAGATCCTTCCACAAAAAGACTTAGCTTTGAGGACAACTCTTTTACTTCAAAACTGGCCTCATCCTCTGAAGAAAACAAATAATGGTATCAACACAGAAATATAAGCTCTTTCCTTTGATGTTGAAGTAAATTTATTTTTACTCTATTTCCCCAGTCAAAGAGGACTTTTAAAATCTGAAACAATCAGAATCAGTCTTTGGATACACTACTTCATTATATCTGCAAGATGGTTTATTTTAGAAATAGCTTCATGAACAACAACACTGAAAGCTCACAATGGAGCCGTGACACAGGCAGGTCCAGGGTTCTCATTACCTTTCACAATTCAGGTCAAGAACTTAGAATGTAGAAGGGACCTATAACAGACATCCAGTGACTATTATAAAAAGAATTTTCTTTAGTGGGTTGGGGCTCGAGAATGAGCAAGGAGTCTGAGAAAATGGGTGATAAATAAGAGACACAGACAAGTCAATATTTTTAGCAAGGGAAGGCATGAATCCCTGATGACATTCTCCTTGGAAAGACAATTAAAGGAAAATGTGAGAAGTATGCTGGCACATGGAAGTAAGAATTCTGAAATAGAAAGCATGTGGCCAAGAGTGGCGCTAGGAAAGATAAGAGAGAGAGAGACAGCAGGGAGAACTTCAAGGTTGCAGGAAACAAGAGGAGGAACCAAAGCTTACCCCAGGCTTTATTGTAGATTGTGAGGATGAATGAATACGTAACAAAGCATAGTTGATTCTCTTTGGTAGCATAGATAATGACAAGATCAGAGTAGGTGGGGATTCACCTGACATGCACTTTTCAGAGGAATGAGGTTAGACAAGGTGAGGGCTAAGCTTTGTGGCTTAGGCCCAGGAATTCTCTTGCCCTTAGAACTGCCTATACATTGATCATTAACTGCTCTGATCAAGTATTTAATACATCAACCATACTTCCATGCCTGGTATGCTACAGGACCTGACCAGCCTTCCTGCAACTAGACTAAAACTCAAACCCTGTGCCTGACCATTTGTCATTAGTAGAAAACAGTTTTTCTCCACTGCCCTTACTATCTTTCCTTTAAATGTCACTTGTCAATTATACTTACAATTTTCTCAGTCTCAGGTAACCTTCCAGATATTCTGTTCTTATCATTTTGTAGGCACTATCATATGGTCATTCTTGGTAAATTTTATATGCGAAGCTGAGAAATAAGATTAATCTTTTTTAACTCTCCTGCAATAATTTTCAATGTAGATTATACATTTTCTACTTTTCAGATTCAAAGATATGCCATGTTGTGCAGATATACTAAATAGTCATCTTATTTAACAATATACCATCTATTATGTCTCATACTCTATGTTGAGTCTATCATCCTTCTCTCAGAAAATGAGCAGCAAGATTCAGCATTGGCTTTCTAGAACAATAGCACTTTGGTGAGTCTTGAACTTCTGGAAATTTAGAATGATGTTCAAAGAGTCATACCCAAAGGGGGCACCTGGGTGGCTCAATGGATTGAGAGTCAGGCCTAGAGATGGGAGGTCCTAGATTCAAATCTGGCCTCAGACACTTCCCAGCTGTGTGACCCTGGGCAAGTCACTTGACCCCCATTGCCTAGCCCTTACCACTCTTTTGCCTTGGAGCCAATACACAGTATTGACTCCAAGATGGAAGGTAAGAGTTAAAAAAAAAAGTCTCAAGATTCAGAGTTGAGCCTTTCAGAATTCATCTTGTCCAACCCTCCTCAAGTGACTAGAGAAAACTGAAGCACACAAGGAATTGACCCCAAAACTCTTAATCCTAAAGAGTGTCAGAGCCAGCTCTGGAGACCAATCATTCAGAGCCCAATGGAATATTGACAAAGACATTTTGTATCTGAAGTGAGATGTTGGAAGAATAAAACCTGTAGAAGTGTCTCACTCTGAAATGCTTTTCCCTATGGAATCAGGTAGATGGTATGTGCTGTCTGAGTAAAGAATGAGATTCTGTGGAGGAGAAAGAGAGAAGGTGATCTGAAATTGCTCCTTATCACAAGTGTCAGAATTGATCTGGTAACATTTTTTGAAGAGTTTGTGAGAAGGTACCAAGTGCTGTGTATTGCTGGGGAAAATATTACCAGTGATTAATGAGGAGAAAACTAAGAAAAAGGAATTCTCTACTCAGTTTCCTTAAAGGCTTTTACCAAATGTGCTCAGAGGCATCAGGCCGTGATGTCTTGACAAAGTCACTCATGGTAACCAAGAGGTCACAAGCACCAAGAGGATTCCAAAGAGTTACATAGAATCAGACTGATTCTAGCTAAGTGAAGAGGAGCAGTCTCTTATTATATTGCACATTTAGGGAAACACTGTGTAGGATGCGGCTTAGCCAAAACATCTTGTCTTTGCTTTATGATAAATTTCATTTGTTAATGGAATATACTCATTCATTTTATAATTAGTCACATAGAAAGAAGAGTAATTATGATGAGGAAAATAGGGGGTATTGATTAAAAATATATAACATTTTAAGAACTGGGGTTAGATTGAGCTAATTCATATGAAAGGTGTTGACTGTAATGATTGCAATTCTCAAGAGGCTGGATTTCTTCATTTCATATTAATTTATTACTTGACTGGTCAATTAATGTGGTCAGTTGCCTTTCCACAATCTAAAAGAAAGATAAAAGATACTACTGTTGTGGGATGAAGAGGTGAACCCCTGGGGTTTGGGAAGGATACCTTTCTGAAAGAATGCAAGACTCCAAAACTTAGCTTAAAAATAAAAAGAGAAATTTATTAATTTAGAAAGTAATGTTGAGAATGGCCAGGAGGATAGTAAAGGTGGAACAGCAAGACAGAAGGCTGCTCCTTGGGAGGATAACATGGATGGAAAAGCTCTCACCCTGGGAGGACAGCATGGATGGAAAAGCTCTCCCCCAGACAACATCATTTCTGGGGATTTTATACTCTTTACAACAGATGCTGTCATGGTGAGGACATGACCCTAGAATGGTAAACCCTCAGGCATTTGGTCATCTGACTGGGGTCTGCCTGGAGACATAGGGAATGACCCTCATAAAGTATTCTTTAGTTTTAGGGAACAGACAGATGTCTGAGATACAGCTCGATAGTATTGAGGTATAACCTGGAGGTGCATCTCTGTCCATCTTAAATCTAAAGGAGGATCAAAGAAGGATAATCTCAGAGTTTTATAGGAATTATTAGATGTTTGGGGTTAAGAGTCATGAGGATGTAAGGGAGCAAAGGAATTTCCCTGATAATAGTTTGCCTGAGTTTCTGGGGGTACAATGCCCATGTCACTACTCTAGCACAATTCTGTGTGTGTGCATGTGTGTGTGTGTGTGTGTGTGTGTGTGTGTATTTATATGGGGGACCTCACCACTCAGTCCCTCCACTGGACATCCCCTGCTATCTCAAATTCATAATTACCACTGAGGAGGGGGACTTATGGGACCTCAACTTCTCCCTCATTACTTCATCACAAGAGAAGCAGGTCTTTGTCCAGACAAGGAAGGTGCTACTCCAAGCTTTCCTCACTCTGGTGGCTAGTCCAACACACTCTCAAACTGCATCAAAATGCATCATGACTTACCAGCCCTGAACTGGCACTGGAACTTAATTGTTTTATTTTTTTTTAAACTCTGACCTTCCATCTTAGAATCAATACTATGTATTGGTTCTAAGGCAGAAGGTAAGGGCTAGGCAATGGGGGTTAAGCAATTTGCCCAGGGTCACACAGCTAGGAAGTGTCTGAGGCCAGATTTGAACCTAGGACCTCCTGTCGCTGGACCTGGCTATCAATCCGTCTATCTCTTAATCCTTTCATCTTAAACAAAAGGGGGAGGGGGGATTCACCTGTAGTGTCATAGCCTGAGGAATGAGGGGACTGAAAGTCTTGAATTTTGACCTTGAAGAGCTTGTAATAATTAAAATAGTGGAAGACATAAATTGTGGCAGATAAAAGAGTGTTTGGCTTAAATTGTGACCGCAAAGATATGTTTTTTATATTAAAAATAAAGTGGTCACCAGGGAAAAATTCTCAAATATTAAATATACCCAAGTCAGCTGGGTTTTAATAGAGATTTTAATTAATACAAATGAGGAATTAAAGAAAGAGAGAAAAAGGGAATAATGAGAAAAAAAGGCTATACCAGCCTAAGCCAACATGAGCCAGCCTAAGCTGAAAACCCTAAGAGAGGGATCAGTCAGTCTTTTATCAACTCACCACAAGATATCTAAGAGGAAGCCCCGAGAGAGACCCTTCAAGGCAGCCTTGGCCAGCTGCCTCCTCCAATTCAGCCTTTCCCAGCTGACTTGTCCCTAGAGAGAGCTTTTTGTCTCCTTTTAAAGGGAATTTTCTCCTATGTCACCTCCCTAAGTTCTCACATCTACCAACCACAGTAGACGGTTTCCAAAGGACAGACCATTCTTAGTTCACACCTAAGAAGGCTTGAACTTTTAATTAAGTTCACACCAGAAAACCTCTGAGTAAGTTCTCAGCTCTTTGCTCCTTGTAAATTCACAAGTTGCCTGACCTTTATAGGTACTCAGCACCCTTTTGTATTAGATATAAAAATAGGCACAGCTTAAGAACTTTTGCCTTACTATAAGTATGGGTTTAAGTATTTTTCATTGTTCAGCAAGGAGTTTCTTCCCCTAAAGCAGGCTTAAGTAGGGGTGGAGTAGAGGTCTCACATTCCTGATCTAAGTCCCTTCATTGCTTAAATGGGGAATGGTCTTAACCAAACCTTATGAAGTAGGGTATGAGAATTTTTAAGATTCACAAGCTAAAGGGAAATTTATTCCACAAAAAGATTACAATTCAATATTTGCAAGGCTCATCAAAAAGGTGGCCAACCTTTTCGTGACCTTGCCTGGGGTAACAAACATACAGAGTGACGAATGGATGCTATATGAAAAAGCATAACAACCCTTTATTGAGTTCAAACAAAGCAATATATAGGTTAAGACACACAGGAAGATATGATGTTATCGCCCAGCAACAGCAGGAACTAATAATTGGGCAGATTCATAGGAATTCGTGACGTTACCTGCCAGGCACAGGGAAGAACCGAGAGGATTCCAAACAAAGACAGAGAAGCAACTTTCTCACAGTCTCTCACAATTTCTCACAACCCTTATCAGTCCTCTGCTGGTTACTCCAACCTTACAGTTTCTTTCTCACAAACCTTATCAGTCCTCCCTCTGATGGTACTCCAACCTTGAGCACACAGCTGGGCAGGTCGTACACAGTTCAACCCACGACCCTGACTATGCAGCCCAAACAGAGAGAAGAGGAGGCTTAACCCTTACGGTTCTGCCTTTACGGCAATGCCTCAACTACAAACATTAAATTTCAACAACAGTTTATTTGTGAAAAATAGAGGATCCAAGCCTAGACCTGGAACCCTAGGGATAACTTACTGCAGTCAGATCCACGTTATCAGCCAAATCTAGTGCAGTATTGGACAAACCTTTTATCAACAGTCCTAGTTTAAGTAAGACCCTACCATTTGGAAGTAATTCTCTTTCATGTAGATAGAAATCTCTTTTCACTTGTTCATCATTATGATTTCTTCCTTAAAACATATGATTTCTCTTTTTGTAATCTATAGTTCATCCTTAGCTTCCTTCAATTCTATTAGGAAGAATTTAAGACTTTTCCCCCTTCTTTTTGTAGATTCTAAAGAATTTACAAAATTGTCCTTTTCACTGGGGTTTCTTGAGTTATGATTCTTCATTGCACTGTATTTCTTCTGTAGGATTTAAATTAAATTAACAACTAATACTTCAAGAATTATATTTTATAAAGTTATAAAGTTTATTAATAATCACTTGAAGTAAAGGAATAAAAAAGGTAATTATCTAATAAAGACCATGTGACTAAATTCTCTTGCCTGTTTAAAAAGCCCACTCTACCAAAGCTGTGACAGGAAGAAAAGAGAGCAAAAGGCAGAGCTACACCAAATTTATATTATCCCTATGTCACCATGTAACATGAGAAGGAGAGTGGAGTGCTGGGAATTGTAGTTTTAGGGTAGAGATATTAATTACACAATCCTCCCTGTAATCTTTTGGGAGACTAGTCTCTCCAATGGATCATTTAAACATAACCAGCTTATATCTCTAAAGATCGACAACTAAAGATACATAGAATATAGTACTTTCTAAGAGGAAATTACAATAATTTGGGGATAAGAGGGAAATAGAAGAGAAAGTGAACTAAACCAATGATTGACAGGTGCATTAACAAAAAGTCAATTAGGTACAGTCCCCGTTGGCATAAGTGTACACACAAAATAAATGGGTTCAACCCCCTCACAGTTCCATTTCACTACCTCCCAAAGTTCATTCTGGATCCTTTGGTGCAGTGTCAGTTTTCTGCAGGCATCTTCATGCCTCCTCCAAACAGTTCACTTTCTGGATTCAGGGAGGTAGCAAGCCTCTTATCCTAAAATTACTCTCAAATAAGAAAAATTTTATAAAACTAGAATTTATGACAATTATATGGTCCCCCCTGAATAGGGTGTTGACAAACACATGGATCACTCAGGGATGTCTGGCTGAGTCATGAGGTATGTGAATCAATTGTTAAAAGGAAATCAAAAACATAAAAAAAACAGAAGAAAAGAAAAAAAAATCAAAATTAAATAGTATGTATAAATTCTGAGTAAATAAGAATAAATCCATAACAGGTTCTTAAATCAGGGTCCAATGAAGTGATTTATGTCCCACAAGCCTGTAGGACCTTTTCAGCAATATGTACTTACCCAATCAGCAGCCAGAAGTACAGAAAATTCCCACACTTATGAAAGACAGAAAAAAAAGCCTAGATTTTAGTAGCAAATGGAAAATATCATTCCCTTGTCTGATTCTACCTTTGCTCTTCTGGATAGGGGAGCCAATATTCTAGCCAAACTGAGGTACTTTTCAGAATATGGCATGGAGAAGACCTATGTCTGATGTATGTCAAACAGCTGCAATCTCAAACCCCAAAACAAGCCCTCTGTCTTGGTGCAGAATTGTATTAATTCCATCAGGATTGGTTGGTCTCCTTGACCTTGTGCTTGTAGGCACAGTGCAGATTGCTTTGTGCCTCCTTGACACTGTGTAGTGGCTCTTTTGTGATCCCTTCTCCTGGAATCAGAAACAATTATTAATCAAAGTCCCATAACATTTATTGATCAATGGCAGGTTTCCATAGTCTAAAGCTTTTGGGTATGTGTTCATATTAGAGCAAATGTATATTTTAAACTTATATTAGTGCAAAATCAAAAAAACATTAATACTGGTAACCTGTGCCTCAAGTATAAAAATGAGAGAAAAAAAGAAAACTCAAATATCTTGTTGCACATGCAAGGAAAAACAATAATAAAAATTTTTTTTAAATCAAATATGTATAGATTTCATAATCAGTGACTTTGGTTGATTAAGGAAAGGCACAATGCAAACGTTTCTCAATCAAAAATGAGATCCATTTCCTTTTTAACTTAGCTATGATCCACAGTGTAAGTGTACATACTTTAAACTAAGAAAACAGCTTAAAAAACAAAACAAAACACAGTAGTGTAGCAGCTAATGTACATTCAAGAAGTACCAAAATCCCCAAAGTCATAAGAGCACATTTAAATAACAATAGCAAACAAACCCCACTCATTAGGATTCACTGAGTCTCTATAGCCACTGAGTCTCATGGATACTTGTCACAAGTTCTTCAGATCTAGCCAATCTTTCAACCTTGACTGAGATATTTTTAACAAAATCTATTACTGCCATTGTTCCAAAATTTAACAGGAGAGTCCAGAAAAATCCCTCTACTGCTGATGAAAATCTTTTGGGTCTAATGTCACCAAGAATCTAGATTGCTCTGGTGGAAGGATAGAGTAAACTGAAGATTTAGAAATATAAAAAAAATCCAGAAGCTACTAGACTTCATGGGAAATGCTCCCTCTCAGGGGCCATTCAGGGGGGTACCATGCACTCTAGGAAAACCTTACCACCTCCAGATGAACCTCCCTCCTCTGGCATGGAACTGTAACAGCTGTAAAATGCATGTCTTTGTGTCCCATCCATTGCAATGTGGAGGTATGGGCTACAATAGTGAAAATCACTTCAGATGTCTCATCCATTACATTTTTAATAAATGCAGAGGTGGGGAATACAATAGTGCTGTTGCACTTCACTTCTACTACTAAATGGACCCTTACCTTTTGTTATACACAAGTGAAAGGTAGGCAAATGATCAGTCAGAGGTAGTGGTGCTACTAGATATCTGAAAATCACTTCTGAAGACCATTTAAAATCAATTGAGATATTTAGCTTATTAAATTCTCCAAAGTTTGTATACAGGTTGCAACCAGTTTGATGGAATCCATCTCTTCTTCCCAGAATGTGGCTGTGGAGGCTGGGGGGAGAGCTTGCCAGGAAAGCTTACTCACATGGTCTTACTTTAGTTAGAAAATTAGGTTTTTAATTTCTATTTCTTTTTCTTCCACTTCAAGTGATTATTAATAAACTTTATAAAATATAATACTTGGAGTTACTGGATATTAATTTTAATCTTACACTCCTGACTTACAGAAAAACTGGGATACAAAATGTTCCCAATACAAAATGTTCATCAGGTTTAAAGAGATAGTCTCAATTTATAAGAAGATATAATAGAATTAACATTTCAAAAGGTTGGACAGTTCAAGCAAATTAGCATCTTCAAGAAACTGGAGAATAGCTTTAGAATGGGTACATTCAAACAAATTTATATTTTATTTTTAAAAATTTATTTATTTGTTCATTTTTCAATTAATTAAGAATATTCTCCCATCGTTACATGATTCATGTTCTTTCCCTCTCCTCCTTCCTTCCCCCTCCCAGAGCCAAGAAGCAATTACAAAGGGTTTTATAGGTATCATTCCTCAAAACCTATTTCCATATTATTAATATTCACAACAGAGTGATCATTTAAAGCCAAAATCTCCATTCCTATCCCCATCTAGCCATGTGATTCAGCATGTTTTTCTTCTGCATTCCCACAGTTCTTTCTCTGAATTTGGATAAAGTTCTTTCTCATAAGTCCCTCAGAATTGTCCTGGATCATTGCATTGCTGCTATTTGAGAAGTCCACTGCATTCGATTGTGCCATAGTTCATCAGTCTCTGTGAACAATGTTCTCCTGGTTCTGCCCCTTTCACTCTGCATTGGTTCCTGGAGGTATTTCCAGTTCACCTGGAATTCCTCCAGTTCATCATATTGGCTTGAGGCCCTTCATAATTATTCCTTTCCTACTCTTTCTCTAATTCCTCATTTTATTATTAATTAAAAATCTCTATAAAACCCAGTTGACTTGGGTATTTGAATAATTGGGAATATTTCCCTGGCGACCACCTTATATTTGATTTAAAACCAAGACACTGTAGTGAAACATATTTTCTGCGGTCAAATTTACTCACCCTCTCTTATATCTATCACAATTTATATCTTCCACCATTTTAACTCACTACAGTTTAAGACCTCAACCATTTTAAATCTAACAAAACCCTAAAAGTCAAAGGAGAAATTAATAAAATTGAAAATAAAAGAACTATTGAACTAATAAATAAGACTAGGAGCTGGTAAAAAATTGAACTCACCTTCCAATAAGAAGCAATTGAGGGCAATTCTAGGAGCAACAGGATTTTGTAGGCAGTGGATCCCTGGCTATGGGGAAATCACTAAGCCACTTTATAGCACTAACAACAAATTCAGTACCTAAAGTACTAAAATTAGAAGTGGAACACCCCTGTCAGTTCTTTCACAATTGTAACATATCCTATATACCCCTGCTCTAGGTATCTCAAATTAAAATAAACCATTTCCTTTGTAGTAAATGAACAGAGAGGGGTAGCTTCAGGTGTTTTAACTCAAACTTTGGGACCTGCTTTGCAACCATTGCTTATTATTTGGTCCAGCTGGACCCATTAGCTTCAGGAGCACCATCATGTCTTAGTAGCTGCCACAGCCTTGCTAATGACTAAATTTACCGATTTAGTATTGGGATGCCCTTTAATCATAATGTGCCCACATGACGTCAAGGCATTATTGCTACTACATAGAACACAGGCATTTTCTGATCAGAGAATTACAAAGTATGTGGTAACCTTTTTGAATAATGAAAATATTACATTAAAATGATGTGCAGTTCTAAATCCTGCAACCTTATTTCCCGATTTACCAGTTTCAGGAGAACCTTTGCACATTTGTGAATCTTTAGTGTCCATGGATTTACTGGATACTCTTTTAAACAATTCAGAACTAGTATTATTTACTAATGGTTCTTCTTTTATGAGGGATGGTATACACTACACAGGAGCTGCTGTAGTCAAAGAATTTGCCACTCTGTGGTCAGCTTCACTGCCCTCAAATATAAGTGCTCAAGGTATAGAACTGATAGCTCTAAAACATGCCTGTCTAATTGCCAGATAAGAAGGCAACAATTTACATAGACTCTAGATATGCATTCAGAATATGTCATGCAGTGGGCATTCTTTGGCTTCAAAGGGGATTTTTAACATCAGCTGAAAAATGTAGAGCTAATGCAGAAATTATTAATGAAGTTCTTTCTGCCCTCCAGCTCCCTGAAGCCCTAACTGTAATTCATTGTTCTGCCCATACACATGGCACTGAACTCTGTCTGGGGAATGACCAGGCAGATACCGTGGAAAAGCTAGTGGAGGCCACTGAGTTAATTTTAACATTGACAACTATTGATGACTTAAATCTATCCCTTTCTTATAAAGAAAAAGAAATGGGAAAATGGAAGCAAAAATTTAAGACCAAAAAGTTAAATGGAGTCTGGGTATCATCTGAAGGAAAATCTCTGCCCCCTAGTAGTTTTTATCACCAAATTTGCCACTCCATTCACAAAAAAATGGTCAGTTTGGTACCCAGGGCATTGTGGACTTTGTTAAAAGACTATGGATAGCCCCTAGCATAACTACTTGCTGTAGTGTGGGCCAGCCTCCCACAGGGGGTGGAGTCTTGGAGGTGGGACAGTGTCAACGAAATGATGGATGGGACACAGCTTTCGCATTTAACCCGCAGCACAGGTTTCACAGGATAAACTGCTCCATCTTGGCTGAGGCCTGGCTTTATTTTATACCCTCGTGATCACACATCTACTTGGTACACAGTTTCATTCTCAACATACATGTTTCCATAGAACCAACAACAGATGGGAAGCCTAGGGAGACAGTCAACAAAACATTGTTGCTAAGTGCATGGTTAGAGTGTAGAATCAACATGACCTAGATGTAGGTTAGGGAATTCAGAGCACAGATTTGCCAGAAGTTTTTATGCCTAGAAAAGAGGGTCCTATCTAAGTGGGTATATAAGAATCCTTACGTTTAATTTTGTAAGTGGGCTCTCCTGTAGTAGGCTCTCCTGGTAATATTCTGGGGGGACAGATTCTATTAACATCTCTATTAACCCTGCAAGCATGTTGCTCTCATCTATTTTTCCTGGGACTAAATAAGAATCATAATTAATTCCAATAGTAAGGGGATGTTAATAAGGAAATTTACTTAGGGGGTTTCAGTGGGTGTTTCCATCCTTCCTGGGGACTGCTTTGCAGTTCCTGGTTTCCATGTGGACTGTGTCATTCATATAGTCTTGATGGCTCCCAGCAACTACTGTTATGGGGTTTAGAGGTGTACCCCTTGGGTTCAGGAAGGATACCTTTCTGCAAGAATGCAAGACTCCGAAACTTAACTTAAAGGTAAAAAGAGAAAGATTTATCAGTAAAATAACAAGGGGATAAATCCTTTGCCATCAAGACAACATAAGTGGAACAACCTAGAGGTTGTCCCCGAATGCCTCCATTCCGGAGTTTTTATATTCTTTCATTTCAACTGAATGGGAGCAATCAAAGAAGGGTAATCTCTAAGGTCAGGTGTTTTAGATTGGGAGTCATGAGGGTCTCAAGAAGCAGAGGAATTTCCCTGATATGGTTTACCTGAGTTTCTGGAGATACAATGCCCATGACAACTACCATAGTCTCTAAAGTGTGTACAGCCTCCCCTACCTAGCAAGCATTTAATCAGCCTGCCTTTTGTGGCAAAGCTTTTGGTGTCCTCTGGCTTACACACCTTTTGAACACCTACAAATTGACTTTCTCTCTATGCCAAAAGCTGGACAGTATAAATTTTGTCTGGTCATAGTAGATCAGCTAACCAAAGTGTCTAAAGCATTTCCTATTGCTTAAGCCACAGTGGCTTTTGTTGCCAAAGTGCTTTTAAAAGAAATTATGGGGGCAGCTGGGTAGCTCAGTGGATTGAGAGCCAGACCTAGAGATGGGAGGTCCTAGGTTCAAATCTGGCCTCAGACACTTCCCAGCTGTGTGACCCTGGGCAAGTCACTTCACCCCCATTGCCTAGCCCTTACCACTCTTCTGCTTTGGAGCCAATACACAGTATTGACTCCAAGATGGAAGGTAAGGGTTTAAAAAAAAAAAGAAATTATTCCTCACTTTGGCCTGCCAGCATGCATTGATTTATATAGAGGAACTCATTTTACTGATTTGATTCTGTCTCAGATTTCTTCATGTTTGGGAATAACTCCTAAATTCCATGTACCATACCATCCCCTGTGAATCTTAAAAACTGCTCAGACTCTACCTTAGAACATTTGGTTAAGGCTATTCCCTTATTGTAACAAATGGAGGTACTTGATTGGGAATTTTAACATTACTCCACCCATACTTGGGCATACTTTAGGGGAAGATAAAGTTGTAAACTCCTTACTGAACAATGAAAAGTCACCAACTTATAGTTATAGTGAAGCAAAAACCCTAAGCTAGGTCTATTTTTAGATCTAATACAAAAGTGTGCTAATAAGTACCTATAAAGGTTAAATTAATCACTATAAGGTCAAGCAACTTACAAAAGGCAAGCTTAACAAAAGAAGTGTGAAGTTTTAGTCTACCTAGAGAAGGTGAGAACAAAAGAAGATGTGAACTAAGAATGGTCAGTCCTGGGGAAAACGTCTACTGTGATTGGTAGATGTGAAAATTTAGGGGAAATGACATAAGAGAAATTTCTCTTTAAAAGGAACTGGCTCTCTGGACTTAGGGAGGGGGGAGTTTGGACTAGTTGGAGTAGCTGGGTCTCTGAACTCAGTTCAGGAATTGAGGATTTCAGTGAAGGACTGGAGTTTTGCTTGGGACAAATCTTGTGGTGAGTGGATAAAAGACTGACTAGTCTCTCTTAAAGCTCAGGCAGGCCTAGGCCATTTGGCCTAGGCCCTTCCTACTCTTACTCTGTCTCTCTCCCTTCCCTTAATTCCTTCATTTGTATTAATTAAAATCTCCATAAAACCCAGCTGACCTGGGTATTTCATATTTGGGAATTTTCCCATGGCAACCACTTATTTTTAATATAAAAATCAAGACACTAAAAATTATTTTTACAGTTTGGCTGAAACCTTTACAATTTTGGCAATTCACTGCCTTGGAAAACCATATTTTTGTGGTAACACCCCTGAGCTCAGGCCAAGTTGAAAGAATTAACAGAGAACTTAAAAGTATGATTGGAAAATTGTGCACTGAGATTCCTTCAAAATGGCCTGAAATTCTCCCTCTGGCCCAATTTAACCTAGAACAAGGCCCAGAGGAGATCTACACATCTCACCATTTGAGATGCTTTTTGGACACCCTCTATACAGGCTAAGCCTTTCTCTCCCACATATATTTCATTACTAGGAGGAGATTCTTCTCTGGTCTCATATATATAGGATTTACAGCCCAAACTGCAAGAGCTCCATGAATCTGGAGCTGCTGTATAAGCAGGACTTATAGACTTCTCACTCCATGACTTGCACCCAGGTAACAAAGTTTACATAAAGAACATACAGTATACTAGAGCAATTCAGCCTGCCTATGACAGTCCATTCCAAGTCTTGTTAACTACTCCAGCAGCTATTAAAATTGGAGAAAAGGACTCTTGGATCCATTGCTCCCATGTAAAGAGAGCACCTTCACTAGATGATAATTAAATACTATAATCTTTATTGCATTTTACTGATTGCCTTGAGATTTAATTTTGTTTTTAAGTATATATAGATGTAGATGTAGATATAGATATAGCTAGCTAGCTAACTAACTAGATAGATAGATATTGCTGTTTCTCTTCAGCTATTGTATTTTTGCTGTGGGATATATAGTCTATTCCCTGTTTTTATTTGTACTATCCTATATTTGAACCTGAGAAAATACTGTTATAAAAGTCCATAAACTAGTTGGACAAATCTTGTATTAGTAACCTTTAGATAAGTTAATGTGCTTATTGTGAATTGTGAGAATTTTTATACTTTCTTTGAACATGCATTGCCTATTGTACTACTGTATTAGTAACCTGTTACTTTGCACAAATCATTTGTATTCACACTGTGGATCATGGCTAAGTTAAAAAGGAAATGGATCTCATTTTGGGGGTGAGAAACCTTTGTATTTTGCCTCTTTGGCTGACACAGTGTGTCACTGTTTGTAAGCTATATGCTTTTGATTTTTAAAAGATTTTATTATTATTTTTCCTTCCATGTGCAATATAGTATGAGTTTTCCTTTTTCTTACTCCCATTTTTTGCACTTGAAACACATCATCAGTATTAAAAAGATTTTTTGATTTTGCACTAGTGTAAGTTTAAAATGTCCATTAGCCCTAAATGTACATGCGTACCCCAAAGCTTTAGACTATGGAAACCTGTCACTGGTTGTTTAAATATTATGGGACTTTACTTACTGAAAGTATCGGATTTAATGAGAAGGGATGACAAAGGAGCACAGATTTCACCTGCACAGAGCCAAGGGAGTACAGACTTAACCTGCATAATACCAAATGAGCACACAGGTCAAAGAGATAAATCAATTGTGGTAGGATTGAGGAGATTCTGGGCCAATACAAGAGAACTCTAACCTTGTATTAGACTTGAGGTTTCTGATTGAAGAAAATCGGGCACAGACAGAAGAAATGACCTGCAAAGCAAAGAAAAAAAAATCAGATGGAACACAGATCATTGGAGGAGGAGAGAGAGAGAGGAGAGGGTGAATGTTTCATGGAAGCTTGAAAAAGTTGTCAGTTAGACCCCAGCTATACTGGTCTCACTTCTTTCCTTTCTTCTGTGGAGAGTGGTCTGAAGATACCATTTCATCTTCTGTCTGGTCATAACCTTTTCTACCTCTAATTGGAGCTGAAGAAGAGAGTCTTGCCCAGAAAAGACTTTGGCAGAGTTACTGCCATCTCCTCTCAGAGGAAGAGATATTTTTTCCTATCAAAGAGATTTCTTTAAAAGTCTTCAACCAATGTTACATATTTAGAAAATAGGGAGTCCTTTTCCCTCTTTCCCAACCTCATCCTTATTCCCCTCTCCCCAAAAGGATAAAAGATCCTTTAACTAAAGAAATTAGTTTGAAGGATTATTGTTATTAGATAGAGGAATTTGACTTGCCATCTGTGAGGAAAACCTCTATCAGGTTGTTTGGTGAAGGAAGAACAGGAAGTGGGGGGGGGGGCTCAAGATTCAGCTTCTTACATTCAACTACTTCTTGGTGTGACATCTTTTGATTTCCCCTCTAGTACAGGTTACAGCTGTTAGACCTATGTTAGATGCAAGACTCTGTATAATTGAAAATCTGTTAATCTAAAAAAAATTGAATTTTTTATTTCTCCCAAAGGTTAATTTTTCTTTTTATGTTTTTGGTTTTTCTTCTGATAATTGACTCATACATCTCATAACTCAACTACTTTGAGTTGATCTGCATGTTGGTGAACACCCTCTTGAGGGGGGAATGTATAATTAAATTCATTTTCACAACCAGGGGAGAGTAAAATTTAATCTTCACAACTCCTTGTGCCATACTCTCTATCAAGTACCTAACATTGCTAGTTCTTGCTCCCCTATCCCTGAGAGACAAGGAAAAATCAGAGCAGGGAATGATATTTCCCATTTGCATCAAAAATCTAGTCCCTTTTCTGTCTTTTACCCTGTGGCAAATTACTGTAGTCCTGGCTGCTGAGTGGGTAAGTGCATGATTGCTATTACAGGCTTATTTGACATAAATCACTTTAATTGGGCCCTGGTTTAAGGACCTGTTATAATTATATTTTTCCTTACTTAGGACTTTTACATATAAGACTTAGATATTTTATATTTCATTTAGTAGTTACTTTTTTCTCTTTTATTTGTTTTTTTTGAAGGAAGGTGTGGTCAGAGGGCCAAGTTGAACAGGGCTGCTCAGGATCAGGAAGGACTAGATGCCAAGACATGACCAGTACCCTGGGGTCAGGGGATTAGCAAAAGTGCAGGGTTTGGGGTAACGTACCAGCCCCTCCCCGATATCTCTCTGCCCTTCCCACCTCCTCATGGTCCTCCATCAGACACCCCATCCTTACCCTTTCTCCCCTTCCCACTCCCATTCTTCCCACTCTCTTACCCTGGAGCTCTTCTGAGTGGATTTCCAGGCTGCCTTTGCCGCCCCTCCCCCATCCCAAGGGACCCCTCCCCCCACCCTCTGCACTGTCCCTCCTCCCCCTGCAGGTCCTTCCTCCCCTCCCCCACCATCAGAGAGGGTCACTTCTCCTCCAGACCAGGGAGGGGGGGATTGGACTCCACCTCCTAGAAGAGCTAACATTTAGAGAAGTTTCCTGGGTGCCAGGCACCGTTGGGAAGGCTTTACAATTCCCATCTCAGTGACCCTGGGCGAGTCATTTCACCTTTTCCCCCTTTACTCAGTCAACAAATTTTGTTGAAGAGGAAGAAGTTCTTTGGGATGCTTAAGGACAAAGGAAATGGAAAAAGAAATAGATTAGATGGAATCTCGGAGCTGGGTCCAACAGAGAAATACAGTCATTGTTCCTAAAATACAGGAATTGGGGCTTTTCCGCTCCAGGGCCCTGCTATTAGGATCAATATGGCACCGGAACCATGCCTTCTCGGGCGCCTCATTCAGGACAAGGACCAGCCAGTCCGCCTCAGTTCGGTCCTCCCTGAAATGAGGAGATCCCGCTCAGGGGCTTCTTGGGTTCCTTCTCACCCTCGGTCTGTGTTCTCAGAAACGCTTCCGTGGTTCTTTCTATAGCCGCCTCCTATATCACAGGAAGGAGGTCCAGGAGGATCAAAGCTAAAAATAAGGAAAGGAAAGGAAAAGCACCCGGCTGCAGCCAGGGAGAATGGGAACCCTTGGTGCGTGGCTTCTCCTCCACCAGAGCTCCAAACCTCGGGCACTTGGAAATAAAACTCCATTTCCCAGAATGCTTCCGGCACGTCGTAGCACTCCCACTGTAGAAGACTCCATTTCCCAAAATGCTTGTTTTGGCACCTCCCCACTCTGTAGTTCAAGTGTTGGTGAGGGCGGTCTCTGCTCCTGGAGTGATCGCTAGTGTTGGTTTTGGTACTTTGTTCTTGAGAGAGGAGGGAACGGAATCGATGCAAAGGTTGCTGCTGGAGCTTCAGCAGAGGAGGCTTTCTTTTCTCTAACTGCTGGGGAGAGAGAAGCCCCGGGTGGATGAGTCGAGGGTAAGTAATCCTGGGAGTTGGGGTGGGGGGTGGGGGAAGGGGGAACCTCCAGTGCACGTGCAACCAGAGAGGCGGGGCAAGGGGAGGTTTGACGGGGTGTAAGTGTGTGTGGTGGGAGGAGGGGGAGGTCTCTGTGTCTCTGTGTCTGCTCATCGCTTTAAACTACTATAGAAGGGGTAGAACTATGTAAGTGCTGGTGTCAGGCGGGGGGCAGCTCTGTGTGCACCCGGAGCCATGGAGGGGTTTTCCCTTCCCCGGAAGAGAGAATGGGCCCCCACCTTACAAACCCCCTCACGCTGGGGGCGGGGCTAGGCCAGGCCCTTCCCCAAAATTCCAAGGGGAGAAGCAGCCAATATGAGCCTGTTTGGAGTGGGGAGAGGGATGCTGGAACCCACATGCCGTGGAAGGAGCCCCGATCTTTGGCACAGAACAAATGCCAACACAACCCCCCCCCCCCTCTTCTTGTCCAACGTCTTCCTCCCCACTATTTCCCATAACCTCTCCCAGGAGTCTCCCTTAATCCACTCTGTGCACCCAATGCAGTTTCTGAATAGAGTGAAGCCAAAGAGAGCAGCAGAGGGGGTGGGGAGGCTTCTTCCTGGCCAGTCCAAGGTCCTTTCCAAACCCGAGGCTCACTGCCCCCTCCTGTGGGGAGAGTCTGGGCGGGGGGCGGGAAGGGCCCTGGGAGCCCCTCTGAGCCCTCCCCCTCATTAATCCCCAACAGGTGCACAAAGAGGACCTCCTGAGGGACCACAGTCTGGGCCAAGCAGAGACCCTGGAGTCTGAGGGAATGGCCCCCAGCACCCAGAGGCCCCCTTCCCAGGTGAGTATAGTCCATCCCCAGCCCTGGCCAAGCTCCCCCTAGCTGGAATCCAGGAGAACTAAGACCTGTGTCTTTCCCAGCCTCCAGGGGTTCTGTCAGTGTGACCTCAAAGGTCACCCACAACCTCCAACTATGTTCTGAGGGTTTTCCAGGGCCTCTGTAGCCCCTGCCTGGATGAGTCAGCCCAAGTTCCAGACAGACAGGCCCAAGTACAGTCATTTATTCTTCCACCCTCCAGTGTGACACACTCCATCAGAGAGGGATGCCGGTGTGTCCCACCATTCCAGGCATGGCCCAGGGACAGTCTCTGCTCTTGACCTCCAGGACCTCAGGTTTGGCCAGGTCAGTCAGGCCTGCCATGGAGACTTTGGAAGAAGTTTGGGGTGAGATCAGGTGACAGCACAGAGAGGAAAAGGTATGTTTTCAGCAGAAGAAAAAGGATGGAAGTTCTAGGTGAGGGTAAAAGATCTGCTTTTCAAATATTATTAAACTATCAGGAACTTAGAGTGTACTTAACATATGGAAACTAGGTCTTTCCTTTTCCTATTCAAATCATTTATCTTGAACCTAACAGGATTATCCAACCTGTAGCTTTCTCAATATTTTTCATTTTGGTTCCTTTATTTTTTTTTTTACTTTTCAAAGAATGTATTTAGAATATTTTTTCCATGGTTACATGATTCCTTTTTTCCCATCCCACTCCTGGAACTGACAAACAATTCCACTGGGTTATCCATGTATTATTGCTCAAAATCTATTTCCATATTACTCATATTTGTAATAGAGTGATCTTTTAAAACAAACCCCCTCAATCATATACCCATAAACCATGTGATAAATCATATATTTTTCTTCCGCTTTTCTAATTCTACAGTTCTTTCTCTGAATGTGGATAACCATAGGATTGCCCCGGATCATTACACTGGTATTAGTAGCAAAGTTGATTACATTTGGTCAACCCTCATTGTTTCAGCTACTGTGTACAATGCTCTCCTGGTTCTGCTCATTTCACTCTATGTTAGTTCTTGGTAGTTCACATAGAAATCCTCCAGTTCATCATTCCTTACTCCACAAAAATATTCCATCACCATCAGATACGACGGTTTTATTAAGCCACTGCCCAATCAGTGGACACTCCCTCATTTTCAAATTTTTTGCCACCACAAAGCACAGATATAAATATTTTTGTGCAAATATTTTTCATTATTATCTCTTTGGGATACAAATCTATTCGTAGTATTGCTGGATCAAAGGACATGCAGTCTCTTTTAAAATTTTAATAGTTTTGTTTCATTTGCTTATATTTTATATTCATTGCATACTACATAAGCTTTAATGCTAATTTATTTTATATTCTATAACTTAATTTTTTATATTGTTTTTATTGTTTTATTTTTCTATTTCTTCTATTTATTTAATTCATTTTTATTTTTCTATTTTTTAAATTTTATTGATTTAGAATATTTTATCCATGGTTCCATGATTCATGTTCTTTTCCTACCCCTTTTTCCCCCCTCCCTGAGCCAATCAGCAATTACACTGGGTTTTACATGTATCATTGCTCAAAATCCATTCCCATATTATTAATATTTGTTACAGAGTGCTCATTTATTTTTTAAAATTTTATTTAATTAAGAGAATTTTTCCATGGTTACATAATTTATATTCTTTCCTTCCCCTCCTCTCACCCCCCACCCTCTAGCCAAAGCGCAATTCCACTGGTTTTTACATGTGTTATTGATCAAGACTCATTTCCATATAATCGATATTTGCACTAGGGTGATCATTTAGAGTCTACATCCCCAATCATATCCCCATCAACCCATGTGATCAAGCAGTTGTTTTTCTTCCCTGTGTCTACTCCTACAGTTCTTTCTCTGGATGTGAAGAACGTTCTTTCTCTTAAGTCCCTCAGAATTATCCTGGATCATTGCATTGCTGCTAGTAGAGAAGTCCATTACATTTGATTTTGCCACAGTGTATCAGTCTCTGTGTACATTGTTCTCCTTGTTCTGCTCCTTTCACTCTGCATCAGTTCCTGGAGGTCTTTCCAGTTCCTATAGAAATCCTGCAGTTCATTATTCCTTTCAGTACTATAGTATTCCATCACCATCACATACCACAATTTATTCAGACATTCCCCAATCAATGGACACCCTCTCATTTTCTAGTTTTTTGCCACCACTAAGAGCATGGCTATAAATATTTTGGTACAGGTATTTTTCTCCATTATCTCTTTGGGGTACAAACCCAGCAGTGGTATGATTGGGTCAAAGGGCAGGCAGTCTTTTAAAGCCCTTTGGGTCGTAAAAGGAATTTGGTAGAACTCCTTCTTTGCTTATTCTGTCAAATAGTTTGTGTAATATTGGGATTAGTTGTTCTTTGAATGTTTGACAGAATTCATTTGTGAATCCATCTGGTCCTGGGGATTTTTTATTAGGGAGTTCTTTCATGGCTTGTTCGATTTCTTTTTCTGATATGGGGTTGTTTAGATAGTCTATTTCTTCTTCTGTTAGTCTAGGCAATTTATATTTTTGTAAATATTCATCCCTGTCACCTAGAGTGCCATATTTATTGTTGTATAATTGGGTATAATAGTTTTTAATAATTGCCTTAATTTCCTTTTGATTAGAGGTAAGGTCTCCCTTGTCAATTTGGTTTTCTTCTTTCCTTTTTAAAATCATATTGACCAGTATGTTGTCTATTTTATTTGTTTTTTCAAAGTACCAGCTTCTATTATTATTTATTAAATCAATAGTTCTTTGACTTTCAATCTTATTAATTTCTCCTTTGATTTTTAGGATCTCTAATTTAGTCTTCATCTGAGGATTTTTAATTTATTCACTTTCTAGTTTTTTACTTTACATGCCCAATTCATTGACCTCTGCCCTCTATAATTTCTTAATATATGAACCCAAGGATATAAATTTCTCCCTGAGTACTGCTTTGGCTGTATCCCACAGATTTTGAAAGGATGTCTCATCATTGTCATTTTCTTCAATGAAATTATTATTTGTTTCTATGATTTGTTCTTTAACTGATTTTGGAGAGTCACATTGCTTGATTTCCAATTAATTTTTGATTTGCCTCTCCATGTACCCTTACTAATTATTATTTTCATTGCATTGTGGTCTGAGGTTGCATTTATTATTTCTGCTCTTTTGCACTTGTTTGCAATTTTTTATGCCCTAGAAATGGTCAATCTTTGTGAATGTACCATGTGCGGCTGAAAAGAAGGTGAATTCCTTTTTGTCCCTATTTATTTTTCTCCACATATCTACTAACTCTAATTTTTCTAAGATTTCATTCACTTCTCTTACCTCTTTCTTATTTATTTTTTGTTTTGAGTTATCTAGTTCTGGTAGAGGAAGGTTCAGGTCTCCCACTAGTATAGTTTTTCTATCTATTTCATCCTTGAGCTCCCCTAGTTTCTCCTTTAGAAATTTGGATGCTATGCCATTTGGTGCATATATGTTGAGTACTGATAGTTCCTCGTTGTCTATACTGCCTTTTATCAGGTTGTAATTACCTTCCTTATCTCTTTTGACTAGATCTATTTTTACTTTGTCTTTGTCAGATATCATGATTGCTACTCCTGCCTTCTTTTTATCGGTTGATGAGTTGGCTCCATCCTCCTAATTTTACCCTTTGTGTGTCTACCTTCATCATGTGTGTTTCTTGTAGACAGCATATGGTAGGGTTTTGGTTTCTAATCCACTCTGCTATTCGCTTTTGTTTTATGGGTGAGTTCATTCCATTCACATTCAGAGTTATGATTACAAGCTGTGTATTTCCCAAGGAAGATGACCTTGCAGTTCCAGATATCAAACTATACTATAAAGCAGTGGGCATCAAAACAATTTGGTACTGGCTAAAAGACAGAAAGGAAGATCAATGGAATAGACTTGGGGTAATCATCAGTAAGACAATTTATGATAAGCCCAAAGATTCCAGCTTTGGTGACCAAAACCCACTATTGATAAAAACTGCCGGGAAAATTGGAAGACAGTATGGGAGAGATTAGGTTTGGATCAACACCTCACACCCTACATCAAAATAAACTCAAAATGCATGAATAACTTGAATATAAAGAAGGAAACTATAAATAAATTCGGTGAACACAGAATAGTATACATGTCAGATCTTTGGGAAAAGAAAGATTTTAAAACCAAGCAAGAGCTAGAAAAAAATCACAAAATGTAAAATAAATAATTTTGATTACATCAAATTAAAAAGTTTTTATACAAACAAATACAACCAAAATTAGAAGGGAAGCAACAAATTGGGAAATAATCTTCATAACAAAAACCTCTGACAAAGTTTAATTACTCAAATTTATAAAGAGCTAAATCAATTTTACATAAATCAAGCCATTCTCCAATTAATAAATGGGAAAGGGAGGTGAATAGGTAATTTTCAGTTAAAAAAATCAAAACTCTTAATAAGCACATGAAAAAGTGTTCTAAATCTCTTATAATCAGAGAGATGCAAATCAAACCAATTCTGAGGTATCACCTCACACCTAGTAGATTGACTAACATGATAGCAGTGGAAATTAATGAATAGTGGAGGGGATGTGGCAAAGTTGAGATAATAATGCATTGCTGGTGGAGTTGTGAATTGCCCAAAGGGCGCTAAAAGACTGTCTGCCCTTTGATCCAATCCTAGCACTGCTAGGTTTGTACCCCAAAGAGATAATAAGGAAAAAAGACATATACAAGAATGTTTGTAGCTGTGCTCTTTGTGGTGGCAAAAAAATTGGAAAATGAGGGGATGCCCTTCAATTGGGGAATAGCAGAACAAATTGTGGTAAATGTTGGTGATGGAATAATATTGTGCTCAAAGGAATAATAAACTGGAGGAATGTGAACTGGAATCATCTCCAAGAACTGATGCAGAGTGAAAGGAGCAGATCCAGGGGAACATTGTACAGAGACTGATACACTGTGGTACAATCAAATGTAATGGACTTCTCCATTAGTGGCAATGCAGTGATCCTGAACAACCCAGAGGGATCTAGGAGAAAGAATACAATCCACATTCAGAGGAAAAAATGTGGGAGTAGAAACACGGAAGAAAATCAACTGCTTTATTACATGGGTCAAGGAGATATGATTGGGGATATAGACTCTAAATGAATATCCTAGTACAAACATCAGCAACATTGTAATAGGTTCTGATCAAGGACACATGTAATACCCAGTAGAATTGGGCATCGGCTATGGGAAGGGTGGGGGGAGGGAAAGAATATGATTCTTGTAACCAAGGAATAATTTTGAATAATGGAATAAATTGACTAAAAAAATATATAAAAAAATAAATAAAGCCCTTTGGGCATAGTTCCAAATTGTCTTCCAGAATGGTTGGATCAATTCACAACTCCACCAGCAATGCATTCATGTCCCAATTTTGCCATATCCCCTCCAACATTTATTACTTTACTTTACTGTTGTATTGGTCACTCTACTGCGTGTGAAGTGGTACCACAGAGTTGCTTTGATTTGCATTTCTCTAATTATGAGAGATTTAGTACACTTTTTCAGTTTCTTATTGATAGTTTTGATTTCTTCATCTGAGAACTGCCTATTGTAAACCTCAAAATTTCTTAGACTTATAAATGTTGGAAATTTCACCATTGGGAAATTTCATACTTGAAAAATTCCCTATTGATAGTGGGTCTTGGCTATTGGAATGTGAACCCCATTGGCATGAGAGTTTCCCCCTCCTACCTTCTTAAGATTACTTTAGGACAGAAACCTTTTGCTGAACAATGGAAAGGACTTTGACCTATGCTTAAGCATAGAACAGGAATTTCTTTGAGTCATGATTGATTTTGGAATTGATACAATGGAGATACTTGGAATCAATCTCCACCCTATTCAGTCCTAACAGGATTGAGTAAGGGCTGCAGCCTAGATCAAAATTTAATTATTTCAATCTCTACCCTACTCAGGTTAACAGGATTTAGAAAGGGCTGTAGCAAAGGATCAAAGATTTAATTATTTGAAAATATGACCTTCAACAGACATGTGCAAAGCCAGAGACCTCTGGGTGGTCCTGGGTTAAGCTAGAGCCTCCATTGGCACAGGGAAATTGATGGACAGGTGATTGGTAGATGTGAGGACTGAGGGGAGGGAACTTGGATGGTTTCCTGAAGGATAGGGGGGTCTGAAGACGGGAGGTGGTTGAGGAGTTTGTCGGAGTGGTTGCGGTGTGCTCTGAGAAGCTTGCTCTGAAGGAAGCTGAAGGTGGGGGCCCCCGGAGACTGTTTCTCCATTTTTGGTCACGTGAGTAATAGGGACTGATCTCCTTTCATTGCCCCAGCTATCTAAGGGCTTGGGCCTTTTGGCCCAGCCTAAACAGAAGGGGTATTTAAGCCCTATTCCCTTCTCTCCCCTTTCTCTCTCCCTCTATCTCTCTATCTCTAATTCCTTTCTTCCTCCTGTTTGTAATTAAAACTCCATAAAAGATTGACTGCTGACTTGAGTTTTCATTTAGGAATTACATAGCTGAATTCCTTGGCAACCTTAAATTAATATATATCAGTCTTTAAAAGTTATTTCCTTGTCACACTATTCATGTCCCTTGATGATTTGTCAATTGGGGAATGGCTTTATTTCTTATACAGTTGACTCATTTCCTTATATATTTGGGGAATTAGATCTGTGTCAGAGAGTTTTGTTATAAAAATTTTTATCAGATTGTTGCCTTCCCTTCTAATTTTCGTTGCATTGGTTTTCTTTGTATGAAACCTTTTTAATTTAATATAATCAAAATTATTCATTTTACTTTTTGTGTAATGTCCTCTATCTCTTGTTTGGTTTTAAATTCCCTCCTTTCCCATTATTATTTGGGAATAAATTCCCATTTATTTATGATTCCGTTCTTTATATTTAAGCCTTTTATCCATTTTGAATTTATCTTGTTATAGGGAATGACATGTTGATCTCAACCCAGTTTTTCCCACACTGTTTTCCAATTTTTCCAGCATTTTTTGTCAAATAGTGAGTTCTTGTTCCCAAAGCTGGGGTCTTTATGTTTATGGAACACTGGCTTACTGAGGTCATTTAGCTGAAGTATATTCCATTGATCCACTGATTCTTCTTTCTCTTAGCCAGTACCATATTGTATTGATGATCACTGTTTCATAGCATATTTTGAGATCTGGTACTGCTAGGCTACCATCCTTCACAGTTTTTTAATTAGTTCTCTTGATATTCTTTATCTTTTGTTCTTCCAGATGAACGTTATTATAATTTTTTCTAATTCTATGAAAAAGTTTCTTGGTAGTTTGATAGATATGGCACTAAGTAAATTAATTTAGGTAGGATTGTTATTTTTATTATATTAACTTGTCCTACCCATGAGTAATTAATGTTTGTCCAGTTGTTTAGATCTAATTTTAATCCTGTGAAAAGTGTTTTGTAGTTGTGTTCATATAATTCCTGTGTTTGTCTTGGCAAATAAATTCCCAAATATTCTAGAGTGTTTTTAAATGGAGTTTGTCTTTCTCACTCTTGCTGCTGAGTTGTGTTGCAAACATATAGAAATGCTGATGATTTATGTGGGTTTATTTTGTACCCTGCAACTTTGCTAATGTTGTTAATATTTCTACTAGTTTTTTAGTTGATTTTCTCGTGTTCTTTAAGCATACCTCATATCATCTGCAAAGAGTGATAGTTTAGTTTCCTCATTGCCTACCTTAATTTCTTTTTCTTCTCTAATTGCTTCATTTCTGATTTTATTGGAAGGCTTCTAACTTGTCCTCATTGCAGATGATACTTGCTTGTGGTTTTAAATATATACTGTATATTATTTTGCAGAAGGTCCCACCTATTTCTTTACTTTCTAGTGTTTTCAATATGAATGGGTGTTGTATTTTGTCAAAGGCTTTTTCTGCATCTATTGATATAATCATGTGATGTCTATTGGTTTGGTTGAGATGGTCAATTATGTGGATGGTTTTCCCAATATTAAACCATTCTTGCATTCTAGGTATAAATGATTGCTCTCAAAGGGCTAAGTCTACTCCAGGGGGTCTAATCCCTGAGGTAAAACCTCAAAGTCAATCTGATAGAATTTTTAGATCAAAATCTTCTGGAAAGCACAGCAGGTTTGGTCAGATCCTTTTCTAGGTGTTTTTCAGTCAAACAGAGAACCTCCAAAGATGATTTAGGGGTTTCTCCTTCTCCACAATCAGGTAGAGGTAACTAAGCTCTGAGAAGCCACCTTTCCTCCACCCTTTTTGACAGGAACAACCAACTCTCCTACAGGAAGTCACTCATTCTATCCTTTGCTACTTCCAAACTGTTCCTTCTCTGCCTTCTGCCTGCTAAAATACTTTCTGTTGAGTTCCTAGTTTGTGCCTTAAAGACAGCCTTCCACTTCTCTTAACTATCTTTATCCTTTTCCTATTACATTACCTCCCTATGATCATTTGATCAAATTTGTTCAAGACAAAATTTCTCATGATCATTAGTAAATATGTAAACCCCCCTTATCATAAACTTATTTTATTATACTTACTGAAAATAACATACAAACAGTCCTATTCTAAATTTAATTATTTTTCCTACTCCTATTCACTAACTTATTTTAGGGATATACAATAGGGAAAAAGTCTAAATAGAGAATTACAGTAAACTACTTTACAGAAAGCAAAAACATGTACACATTGAAAAAAACCAACAATACTAGATAATTCAAAATATCAGATGCTAAAGAGTACAGTAATAAAATTCCAAAAATGCATCATGCAAAATGCAAAACTTTTACAAAAATAGTTTTTACAAAGAATACAGTCATTCTAATATAGAAAACTATATTTGCCTGAAATTCTTATACTGATCTAGCATAACTGTAAAGAGAAAATTCCAACTAACTTAATATAACAGTGTATCTATGCAGTGTATCTAAAAATCTTAGTTGAACAATTCAAAGCAAAATGTTTTCTCTATGCTAAACCTTATTCTAGTACAGAAAACAAAACTGATTACAGATAACTGAAAATCAAGTTTCCCATCCTCAAAATCTAAGCTTTTATAACATTATAACTATTCCCAGCTAATTTACAGAAGTCTTTACATATTTACATCTATGTACAAATGATTTCCTGTATGATTCTATATATATATACAGATCTAATAAAAAATTAACTATTGCAACTTTGTAACTATTCAAAATATAACAAATAGAACCTTTTTGCTATTTATATTTTTATACATTTTGCTATTCTATGTGTTATCTATAAACTATGGTACAAAGTTTATATATAAAGTATATTATAGATCTATTTACAAAGTATATTACAAATATGTACATGTATGTGTCTGGAAGAGAAATGTTCTCTCTCTGACAATATTTCAAACTATGTAAATACCTATATGTTTTTTGATGTTACCTAAATGGAATATTGTAAAACCAAAACTTTCCAGTTAGGTAAGATTTCATAAAATTAATGTGAATCTTAATTATAGTCAGTACCATTTTTCTTATATGTGTGTTCCATATGTATCCTTTTATTAGCAATTGTAATTTTGCGGAACTCACACTCTGTAGATGGAAAAATGAGGGTTGAAGGCAGTGAGGAAAGGGTTGATGAAAATGGCTTCCCTCACTACACCATCCCAGAGTCCCTGAATTACTTGAGGGAGACAAAATGGAGATCTCCCCTCAGTGAAGACTTGCCCCTTAATGGCCGTGCCAGCCCTTAAGAGTGGTGGGGAACTCTTCCCTACAAGGAGAGGTATGAGGGACCTCAATCCAGATATGTGCTACTTTGGGGCACTCACAAACCTCCCCCTCATGTCTTCTTGAAAACTGGCAACAAGATGGAGTCTGCCAATGGGCTTACTCTCTAGGTGTAAATAAACAAGATTGAATTCACTATCTGACTTCTTGTTTGATTTAATTGTTGATTAGGGCAAAGGTTTGGGATTATAAGGGTTGCAGGGTCACCCCAAAATCTCTTTCTAAATAAAACTAATTATTGAAGTACAAGGTTTTCTTGTAGGCAGGGGAGAGGTAGAAAAAAGGAGAGAACACTGCTCATCAATTTGAGTCCAGTATCTCAATAGTTCATGGAATGAAAGTCTGAAGAAATTAGGTTTCTTGACAGGAACCAGCAATGTTTAAACAAGAACCTTTGATATTAGGATTTCTGTTAGTGACAGAAATCTCCACAGGTGACTTGAAATGACCCAGAGAAACAGTTCCTCCTTCTGTATCTCCGTACCCAAGACCCCCTGCTCAGGAGCATTTCGCAGAAGTCCCTTTTCCATTTCCAACTGTTATTCTTTCCTCATGCAACTGTAGATCCTCAACATTCCATTCATCCCCAATGGTTCTCTTTCCTACTCCCTGTCATTACAATATCCCGGTTTTTATTTTCATGAGTCTTTTGCTAAAAGCTTCCAAATCTGTCCTGTAGCATGTAGAATATTGAATGCATATTTTGAATTGATATGAACATTGATTCTTTTGTTTTTACTCATCTGTAGAGATTTTGTCAGGGTGAGCAATTTTGCTCCTTGGGCATTGATGTTTTTTGGCAAGGATGCATACCACAATGTGTGATTTTGTGTTACTACAGCTGCTCCCATGAACCTTTTTCCATTATGTATATAGGAAGATCCATCAGTATAGAGTTCTAGATCTGCTTCAGGCAATGGGGTATCTTTTAAATCTTCTCTTATCTTTTGTACTATATCTAATGTATCTTGGCAGTTGTGCATGGGTTCTCCTGACATTGGTAGATCTGGGAGTAAAGTAGCTGAATTAAGAATTTGGCAGCGCTTTAAGGTGATGTTCTCGTTGCTCAGTAATACAATTTCATATTGGAATAGCCTTTGTGAAGTGAAAGCTTGCAGATTTTTGTTAGAGATTTGGTCAATTCACTATACTCAGGGATCCATTGTCTACAGGAGCCTGTTGTTCCAAGTATGGCTTTTAATTGACTTTTGGTTCTTGGGGCACTAAGTTTTTTAATATTTGCTATAGGTTTTTGGGAAATACTCCTAGAACCTCCAGATAGAATGAATCCTATGTAGTCTACTCTTGGTAGACACCATTTCAATTTGCTTTTGGAGATCTTATGTCCTTGCTTATATAATTCACATAAAAGAAATTTGCTATCTCTAAGACACATTTTTGAATTTAGGGAGGCTAAAAGAATGTCATTATGAAATGTACTAATTTCCTGTCTTTAAAATGAATAGTTTCTAGATCTTTATTTAGGATTTGTGAAAAGAGAGATGGGCTTTCACAATACTTTTGGGGCAAAAGACTCTTAACAGAAACTTCATCCTTGCCAGGTGAAAGTGAAAATCTTTTGGGAGTCCTTATGTATGGGGATAGAAAAAAAGGTTGACCATAAGTCTACCACTGTGAAATATCATGCATGACTGGGCATGGAGGAGATCATTGTAGCTGGTGATGGTACTATTGGATGAGATTTTATAACATAATCATTTATAGCCCTTAAATCTTGGACAAATCTGTAATACAGTTTCCTAGTTTCATCAACTTTTGGTTTTTTAATTGGTAGTATAGGGGCATTAAATTCTGAAATACATGAGAGTATAATGCCTTGTTCTAAGAATGATTCTATGATTGGTCTTATGCCCTCTGTTGCCTCCTTACTTAAAGGATATTGGGGAATACAAGGTTGAGGACCCCCTTTAGTCTTTAATTGGTGGTGCCTATTTTAGTAAGCCTACATCTGTCGGAGATGAAGCCCATAGACCATTTGGAATGTTGTCTGGGATTGGATTGGATAAACTACCCATTTCCCCTTCTGCCTCAACTGTCTCTAAAAATAACATTGGAAAATTTTTCAGGGATTCTTTGGGAAATTGTAAAGAAATATTTCCAGATGGTGTACATTGTATGGCAGCCCTTAATTTACGTATCAGTGAGTTTGGCATTAAAACATGAATGTTCCACAGATAAGGGACTCAATGATACCATTTTAGCTTGTAATTTCTTTATCCTTTGTGGTCTCCCAGTTATTCCTACTACTTCCAAACTCCCTACAGCCTTACGTTTTTCAGGGAATGTTTGTAAAATGCTTTTACTCACACCCTTGTTAACTAAACAATCACAAATTTGCCCCCCACATTTAATTTAACGTGGTTCTGTGTTATTCAGTGGTAAATGTGAGGTTATAATAGGTGCTAAAATAGATGGATCTCAGAATTGTATCTCTTAATTCCTGACCATCACATTCCACCTCCCATTTACTTCTGAATCATTATTTTGATAAGGTTTAATAATTCTATTATTTTTCCAGGATTTACTATTTTCACCTGTGGGTTTTAAAAATTAATAATCAATAACTATTATATTTTATAAAGTTTCATTATATAATATCTAAAGCAAAAAAAAAAGCTACCTGAACTCAGCCTGATTGCAGGTCAAAGAGAGGAGTTACGGTCACTTAAATACAATCACACAATACATGAGGATGTGGGAAAATGGGAAAGGATTCTAGGTAATACAGAAAATAACTTTGGGTAATGTAGTTTTGTTTGAAGGTTTAAGACTTTCTATACACACCACACCTTTCTTCATTTTCTATTCCATTGCTCTCACTTGTTTTTATAGTCCCTATGTATTTCTTTCCCACCATTTTTATTTTTGTTTCTTAAACTGTGCTATCCTGAGTGCACCTACATAATGCACATGTCCCTTTTTGCATATTGCCTTTCTGGCCATTACCCCCTGTTACTTGAGAGTATTTGTAGCTTATTGGAATCCATGGCAACAACCATGATTACAGTAGTTACTATCTTGCCTTTGGTATGTGTTGTTAAACCTGTTATAGTTATATTAATTCTGTCTCTAACTGTTGTTGTTAAAGTTATTGCCTTGGTTTCCCCTAAATCCTTACTCTTAGAACTGACCTCTAAAACAACACTCTCTCATCATGTGTCCAAGATAGTTAAATAAATAACATCTAGGGGAATTTTGCCTATTTATTTTTGAATTGTAGTCAGTTTTAGGAGGTCTATAAGATCTTAAAGCTGCTACTGCTTTTATCTCTTTTTCTTTAAGCTTTTGGTTTGCTTCTTTTATTTGCTTTCTTAAGTCATCAATCAAGTCATTTATGCTCTCTGCCTATCTGTCTTTATCTGCTTGGTAAATATAGTTAGCAATTCTTTTAAGTTCCTCCAGGCCCATACTATACCAGTTAGGATAATTCTTTTTAAAATAGTTCCTTACAGAGAGACAAGAATTCTTTACAAGTTTTCTTTGAATGTGGCCTATGTTATCATTGGATAAAATATCAATGTCTAGCCATTTCTCTTCACAATATGTCTGTTGAAAAATATTGGTGTTTCTCCTGCCTCCTGCCTTTATCTTTCAAATTTTGACCATGTGCCAGGTGTTAGGGGTAAAACTTATGGTTGGACTGAATATATTTTTAATTGGTCACCAAGGATTTAAATTCTAAATCCCAATGAAATACTCAAGTCAGAATGGAATTTTACGGTGGTTTGTTTACAATAGAGTGAAGATATTAAGGAAGAAAGAAAGAGATGGAAAAGAGAAAGGTACCAGGCAGGAGTTCAGAGGTCCCAGCAAGGGGATGGGGCAGAGGATTAAATTTAGCACAGCTTCCAGCCACAAGGCCTCCTCCAAGATGCAGGCAGGGCCTCCTCAGAGGCTTGTGCCTCCAGAAAAGCCAAGGAAAAGGAAGCAAGCCTTGCACTCACCACATGACACTCTAAGGGAAGCAGCCTGAGGTCTCACACTCAAGCTCTTCCACAGTCAAGTTCCACCACCAAGTACCTCTTACAGGAAGTGATGCAAAATATAAAGACAGTTCTTTACATCACTTCCTGTGTCTCACATGTACGAATGGTGGCTTAAAGTTGGATTTGGACGGCCCAGGGGTCAGTCAGTTGTTTCTGATTTGTCACTTGCTAGCACATGTGGGTCATAGACCTCCCTCCCCCACACTTATTCCTTAAGTGGTGATGTATACGTTCCTGGTTGCTAAAATTCTAAAGACTAAGCACGGTGGAGAAAATCTAAAATTCACACAGGGTGCTTGCAATTGTCTTTCATAACTTCCAGAATAGATTCCCTCGGTTTTCCTAAATATCTATAAGCTTCAGTGCAATTAATCTGGAGTTCAGAATTTTCAGTGGACCATGGACTGAGATTGTCATTATTATGTGCTCATTCAGTAAATCGTCGTTTTTCACTCATAGTTAATAATTCATCCATAAGAATTTCAAAATCCTGAAAATCTGGATCAAAAATCCCAGTTACTCCCAAATTCCCTTATCACCCCCCCACTGGTTCATTGTCAAATTTTGGGGTTCTCTTTTTAGTTGCATCCAAATCAGCTTCTGTGAAATATTTATGAGATTTAGTATGCACAATTCCTTTGTCAGGTGACATATAAGGTGCATCTCACAAAGGAAATATTGTTGCAGGAGAGTTTTCTAAAGCCGATTCCTCTAATTTTAGCTTAGTAAGTACTTATTTTTTAGCACCCCCTGTTCCAGTTACTCCCATACATTGCCTAATTTGCCTGATTTGGCAAGTTCTAATCCTTGAGCTTCCACTTGCTCAAGCTTTGCTTGCAGGGTTAGAACTAGTTCCTTTATTTCACTGTTCCCTAAGATGAGCCAGCCAGTAACATTTAAGTTTTTTTTAAAAATTGCCACTACAATCTTCTTGAATTGGTAGAGGCAGCCTACTAGAAGAATCAGGAGAAGCAAAGACAGATCTCTATGTATGGTCATATATGTAATTAGTAATAGAGCTTGGAACCCTAAAAAACATGTATGTACTGGCATGATTACCACACAGAAAAAAGGTATCATTGTAGTATAATAACAATTAGTCTCTACTACATTATGCTGAATCACACTGGAGAAATAAACTTCTTGAGTGAAATGAATCTTCCCGGACGCCGTAGCAATTATTACCTTCCACTGTTATCATTGCAATGCAGTCTATTGAAAATTGTTTTCAAATATTTGTTTGATAGCTGACTGGGAGATTTGTTATGGAGCCCCCTAGCAGGCAAGAGAAAGGCACTGCAACTGTCAGCACAGACCATTGGAGTCTGTTTCTTCAATTACAGTCAGTTTCATAAATTAGCTCTCAGGCTTCTAACCACCAGAGAAGCGCCTCTGCTCTTAGCAAAGATTCTAAATGGCTTCTGAGCTTAACACACACACACACACACACACACACACACACACACACACACACACACACACACACATTAAATCTCTAAGTTCTTGTCCTGTACCAGTTGCCAACTAAAAAAAGAGATATTGAGGGAGAGAGGCCCAAAGTTGTCATTTCTATACTGTTTCTCCTCTGTCTTCTGCCTGTTAAAATCCTTTCCCTTGAGTTTCTTGTATGTGCCTTAAAGACAGCCTTCCACTTCTCTTAAATCTTATCCTATCTCTATTCTTTTCCCATTATAGTACAGAGGGACCGAAGGTGTTACATCTTTTGATATTTTCTATTCCCCACTCATCTAGCAAGTCTCTTGTCTACGGAAGCCTGCATTTGGTGGTGTAACAACTTAAACCACTGGGCACTGGGGGTAATGCAAACCCCGGGCAGGGAGTCTGGACCACAGACATTTTGAGAGTGTGCTGGACCAGTCGTAAGACTGGGTAAAGCTTGGACTGACACCTTCCTTGTATGGACAAGGACTTTATTCTCTTGTGATGAAGTAATGAGGGAGGAGTTGAGGTTTCCTAAGTCGCCCCCCATGATTATTTATGAATCTGAGATCTCAAAGGATGTCCAGGGGAGAGGTTCAGCTGAACACATTAAATGGCCAGTTGATTAATAAATTAATTTAAAATGAAGAAATTTTGCCTCTTGAGAATTCCAGTAATTACACTATGAATGTTGTTCTTACGAATGAGCTCAGTCCCCAACCACAGTTAATCAAATGTTTTATATATATATATATATATATTTTTTTTTTTTTAAACCCTTACCTTCTGTCTTAGAATCAATACTGTGTATTGGCTCCAAGGCAGAAGAATGGTAAGGGCTAGGCAATGGGGGTCGAGTGACTTGCCCAGGGTCACACAGTTAGAAAGTGTCTGAGGCCTGATTTGACCCTAGGACCTCCCATCTCTAGGCCTGGCTCTCAATCCACTAAGCTACCCAGCTGCCCTCCAAATGTTATATTTTTTAAAAGGTGAATACTCACTCCTTTCCTTATCACACTTACTCTTCTGTAATTAAATATACAATGATTGATTATTTTCTAGTAAGAAATGATACTCATCCTAAAACAAAAAGAGGATATTTTGGCACATCATACCCAGTTTCTTGTCACACTGTATATATTTTCAATATAACAAGGAAAGACTTCTTCACTTAGCTAGATCAGAGTCTGATCTCATATAAATCTATGGAATTCTCTTTATGCTTTCAGCTAGATAAGGGTCAGCTTATTAGGAAACTAAGTAGAGAATTCCTTTTTGTTGTTTTCTCCTTATTAATCATTGGTAATATTTTTTCCTCAGAATATGTAATACCTGCTACCTTCTCACAAACTGAAAAAAAATCTTCTTACTAGATGAATTCTGACATTTGTGATAAGGAGGGATTTCAGATCACCTTCTCTCTTCTCCACAGAATCTCCTACCTCCTTCAGAGAGCCCATATCCTCTCTAATTCCATAGGGGAAAGGATCTCAGAGTAAGACTTTTCTACAGTCGTTACTCTTCCAACATGATTCTCACTTCAGACACAAAATGCCTTTGTCAGTATTCCATTGGGCTCTAGATGACTGGTCTCCAGAGCTAACTCTGGCACTCTTCTAGGTGAAGAGTTTGGGGTGAGTCCCTTGTGTGCCTCACTTTCTTCAAGTTAGTTGATGAGGACTGGATTGGATGAATTCTGTAAGCTCGGCTCTAAATCTTGTGATTTTTGCTGGTTTAGGGGTCAATAACATTCAAGGATATGGCTGTGGACTTCACCCAGGAGGAGTGGTGCCTTTTGGACCCTTCTCAGAAAGAGCTGTACAGGGAAGTCATGCTGGAGAGTGTGCAGAATCTACTTTCTTTGGGTAAGGAACATTTCCTGAGTTAACTGCCATTGAGGGAATGTCTTCATTTTATGCCAAAGGAGCAGGATTTTAGGCCTTTGTCAATGATTAAAAAAGCAAAACTGCTGATCTCTGCAAAGGGTTCTTATCCTGCTTGGTTTTCATTTAAAAAAATTTTTTTAATTCTGTGATGGGAATCTGGGACTTTCCTTTCTTCCTGAAATTTTCTCTCTTCTATTTCAGGTAGCTTCAGGTGAAAACTTAAAACAGGGTTATAGATTTACATTCCTGAAACTAATCACAAAAGTCATCTAGTCAACCTTCTAATTAGACCTGAATTTTGTATGCAAATTCTCTGTTAATACCAAGGCAAATTTTCCTTGCATTTGGCCATTGAAGGGGACACTATCTGCCAGGGCAGCCCCTTCCCATTTGGGATGAATCTGGTCTTTAAAAAGGATTTCTTGTTAAGAAGTATTCATGGGGGAGGCAGTGCCAGGAAAGCAGACCACCCTCAGAATCTCAAATAAACCTTTAAAAGAGTGCTTCTAAAATTCTAGAGTCACAGAATGAAAAAGGGTCAGAGTAAGGTGAGCCTCTTGCGGTAAATAAGTTTAAAGGTAGGCAGAAAGGGTCTATTTCTGAGGACTATAAAAATGGAGGTTTCCTGATGTAAAAATAAAGATTCCCTCCACTGATTATGATGGTTGTCAAGATTAAAATTAATATTTAATACTTCAAGTATTATATTTAATAATATTTATTAAATATTAAAGTAGAAGTATGAGGGAGTAAGGCCAGCAAAAAAACCCAAAACCTCAAGAGCGCTCCTCTCTCCTCCATGTGGGTCCAGAGAGAGCGTGCCCATGCAAAACCGAAACTAAATACGAAATCAACAGAATGACACACGTACATGAAAGGGAAAAGGAAATTGTGGGTAATCCAGTCCCCAGGGTTCAAGGTTCCAAGCAATACATTATCCCCTATGATCCTCTGGGAGACCAGTCTCCCCAATGGATCATGAAAACTTAACTAACTTATAACTTGAACTAGAGGTATATGCAAATATTACAGTTTTTAAAGGGAAATCATAATTATTTGGGGATAAGAAGAAAATAAAAGGGAAAAGGAACAAAACCAATAATAGGTGCATTGACAAAAAGCCAATTAGGGGGTGACTCCCTTTGACATTAGAGTGTACATTCAAAACAAAAGCATTTCAACCCCCCATCCCACCCCCTTCAAATTCTCCATATCTCAAAGTTCACTCTGGATCTTCTGGTACGTGTGTGGTCTCTGCAGGCATCTTCACGGCACCTTCTAGATTATGGGAGGTAGTTTCTTGTTCTAAATTAGGCTCAAATTCAAGTCAAAGTCTACAATAATAACATAGTCCGTCCGTCCGTCCCCCCCCCCCCCCCAGGAAAATAATATATGTCCCCTGAGGAGGATATGAGGATGCATGTAGGAATTACACAGGGATAGATGGTCGAGTCATAAGGCATATGAATCAAGTATCAAAAACATCAAAGAATCCAAAGAAATTTTAAAAATCAACTCTGAGTGAAATATAAAAAGAAAACTTGAAAAAATTCTGGTAAGAGAGGAAAAAAAGATAAAATTTCACAATTCACAACAGGTTATGGTAGCAGTCCATGTCCCATAACCATGCAAGAACAATCTCTCACTAACATAATATAGCAGCCCAGACTACAGTAAGTTGCCACATCATGAAAGAAAATAGAAAAAGGACTAGATCTCAAGACAAATGGGAAATAGAATTCCCAGGTTCAACTCTTCACTTTCCAAGATAATGAGCCAGAACAATAGATGTTATGTTCTTGATATAGAGTGTGGTACAAGGAAGTTATGCATTTATTTAACACACATTAAACAGCCACAACCTTGAGTCTCACACATGATCAAGTCATTGTGCTTTTTTGTGTGTGTGTATAATGTTATCAATCCCAATAGGATTGATTTGGTTTCTTTTACCTTTTTTTGTGCTCATTTGGCACTTTGAAGGTCAAGTTCTGTGCTCCTTTGTGGTCCATTTCTCCTTGGATTAGACATAGTCATCGTGCAAAAGTCTCATAATAGTTAAATAACTAGCGGCAGGTTGCCATAGTCTAAAGCTTTTTGGGTATGTTTTTGTATGTTAGGTAAATGAATATCTTATCTTATGCTATTGCAGAAAGTAAAACAGTTAAAATCTTTTCAATAATAGTGACGTGTGTTTCAAAGGCAAAAAATGAGAAAAGAAAAAATCAAATACTGTATGACACATGTAGGAAGAAAACAAAATATAAAATTGTGTAAAATTTTACAATTATAGTAGTAAAATATAGAGGCTAGTTTTCAAAAAATAAGATTCATTTCCTCTGACTTATAATCTGCAGTGTGAGTACAAATGAGGTAGATAAAACAATGTGAGTACAAAAGAGGGAATTAAAGCAATAATACATTCAAGAAAATACAAAAAAAATTTAGAAAAGGCACAAAATATTACAAAAGGTACATGAGGTTACTATAGGTCACTAATACAGATTTTCTTCTTTGAGGTATTATATGTGTTACCCTACAAGGCAGTTTGTGTGAATACAAGGATCAACCAAATAAAGTGCAACAAAATAGTACAAATCCAGCTATAAAAAAGTCATATCACAATTATTAGTCAAGTACAATCAGTATAAGCAACTACTTAACATCAATAGAAGGTACTCGTTTTACATGGCTACAATGAATCTATGAGTTCTCCAATTTTTATCGCTCTTGGTGTAGTTAGTAGGATCTGGAATGGTCCATCATAAGCAGGTTGAGTTGATTCAGTACGTTTGAAATTCTTTATGTACACACTATCACCTGGGTTTAAATCATGAAGCGAGAAATCTATTGGGCCTGCTTGAACAGCAGCTCCAAAGTCATGGAGTTCTCACAATTTTGTTTGTAATTGTCTGATATATGTAGGTTGTATCCCCTCCTAACAATGAAGTATAGGCAAAGGGTAAATGATTGTGCCTGGATAGGTGGATGCCCAAATAGAATCTCAAATGGTCTGGGTCAGCTTCTGAGATAAAAAAAGGGCCAGAGGTAGAATTTCCGGGCCACTTTATTTTATTTTATTTATTTTTTATTTTTTTTAGTCAATTTAGAACATTATTCCCTGGTTACAAAAATCATATTCTTTCCGTTCCTTCTCTACCCCCACCCTATCCATAATGGATGTGCAGTTCCACTGGGTATTACATGTGTCCTTGACCAGAACCTATTTCCATGTTGTTGATGTTTGCACTAGGATGTTCATTTAGAGTCTATATCCCCAATCATATCCCCTCAACCCATGTAATCAAGCAGTTGTTTTTCTTCTGTGTTTCTACTCCCACAGTTTTTCCTCTGAATATTCTTTCTCCTAGATCCCTCCGGGTTGTTTAGGATCACTGCATTGCCACTAATGGAGAAGTACATTATATTCGATTGTACCATAGTGTATCAGTCTCTGTGTACAATGTTCTCCTGGTTCTGCTGCTTTCACTTTGCATCAATTCCTAGAAGACATTCCAGTTCACACGGAATTCCTCCAGTTTATTATTCCTTTGAGTACAATAGCATTCCATCACTAACAGATACCACAATTTGTTCAGCCATTTCCCAATTGAAGGGCATACCCTCATTTTCCAATTTTTTGCCACCACAAAGAGCGCATCTATGAATATTCTTTTTTTTTTTTTTTAAATAAACCGTTACCTTCCGTCTTGGAGTCAATACTGTGCATTGGCTCCAAGGCAGAAGAGTGGTAAGGGCTAGGCAATGGGGGTCAAGTGACTTGCCCAGGGTCACACAGCTGGGAAGTATCTGAGGCCAGATTTGAACCTAGGACCTCCTGTCTCTAGGCCTGTCTCTCAATCCACTGAGCTACCCAGCTGCCTCCTATGAATATTCTTGTACAAGTCTTTTTCCTTATTATCTCTTTGGGGTATAAACCCAGCAGTGCTATGGCTGGATCAAAGGGCAGACAGTCTTTTATCGCCCTTTGGGCATAGTTCCAAATTCCCCTGCAGAATGGTTGGGTCAATTCACAATTCCACCAGCAACGCATTAATGCCCCAAATTTTCCACATCCCCTCCAGCATTCATTACTTTCCTTTGCTGTCATGCTAGCCAATCTGTTAGGTGTGAGGTGATACCTCAGAGTTGTTTGTATTTGCATCTCTCTGATTATAAGAGATTTAGAACACGTTTTCATGTGCTTGTTAATAGTTTTGATTTCTTTAACTGAAAATTGTCAGGGCCACTTTAAATGAGTCTCCTTGCACAATTTGCCAGTCGTGGTTTTAAGTTCTTTATTCATTTTTTCAACTTGGCTAGACTCTGGGGATGATATATAGTATATGAAATTTGGGAGTTATTCCCAGACATGAATAAATTTGAGATAAGCCAAAGTCAGTAAAATGAGTTTTTTTATCCAACTCCGTATGTTTTGGCAGGCCAAAACGAGGAATAATTTCTTTCAAAAGGACTTTGGCAACAAAAGCTGATGTGGCATGAGCAGTAGGAAACACTCCAGGCCACCTGGTCAGTTGATTGACTGTGACCAGACAAAATTTATATCGTCCAGCTTTTGGCATAGAGATGAAATCAATTTGTCAGTGCTCAAACGGTGTGTAAGTGAGGGGACGTCCACCGAAGGCTTTTCCTCAAAAGACGTGTTGATTAAAGGCCTGGCATGTAGGACAAGTTATACATACTTTGGAGGCAATTGTACTTATTCCAGTTGCTATCTATACTCTTTTTTTTTTTTAAACCCTTACCTTCTGTCTTGGAGTCAATACTGTGTATTGGCTCCAAGGCAGAAGAGTGGTAAGGGCTAGGCAATGGGGGTCAAGTGACTTGCCCAGGGTCACACAGCTGGGAAGTGTCTGAGGCCAGATTTGAACCTAGGACCTCCCGTCTCTAGGGCTAGCTCTCAATCCACTGAGCTACCCAGCTGCCCCCGCTATCTGTACTCTTTTAACAGAGTCTACAATGCCTTGGGTGCCAAAATGACCATGTTTATGGATGAAGTGACAAATCTGGTTACAGAAAGCTCTAGGGAGCAAGGGTCTGCTGTTTGATGATACCCATACTCCATTAATCTGTTTTGCTTTAAATTTCGGCTTCCATTTTTCCACTTCCTTGTCATTATAGGAAAGGGATAGATCCAAATAATCAGTAATTGTTAGTGGAATAATTAAATTAGGTCCTTCTAAGGCTGCTAGTTTGGCTGTGATATCTGCTCGGCTATTTCCCCTGGAGACAGGGTCAGTGCCACCTGTATGTGTAGAGCAGTGAATGATAGGTATAGCTTCAGAGAGCTGGATGGCAGAAAGAAGTTCAGTAATAAGGTTTGCATTGGCAATACATTTTCCAAGGAAATAAATAAAAGGAAAAGAGAACAAATCCAATTATTACTAGGTTGACAAAAAGCCAATTTGGGGGCAGTCCCCTTTTGCATAAAAGTATACATTCAAAACAAAAGTATTTCAACGTTCCCATAGTTCGATTCACATCCATCCCAAAGTTCACTATGGATCTTCTGGTGTAGCATGTGGTTTCTACGGGCATTTTCATAGAGCCTTCTGGATTCTGGGAGGTGGCAAGTTTCTTATCCTAAAATTGTTCAAATTCAAATCAAAGTCACAAAAATAATAGTCCTCCCCTGAGGTGAATAATAACAAACATTGGAATCTCTCAGGGATGCATGGCTGAGTTGTTAGGTATATGAATCAATTGGCAAAAGAAATCAAAAACATTCCCAAAAAAATCCAAACAAAAGAAAAAAATAACTTGTGGATGAAATACAAAATCAAAGTCTTATGTCTAGAAAATCTAAGTAAAGGAAAAACAAATCTATAACAGATTCTTGAATCAGTGCACAATTAAAATGATTTATGCAATTATGCACTTAACCAATCAGTAGCCAGGACTACAGAAAGTTTGCCACAGTATGAAAGACAGAAAAGGGACTCGATTATAGGAGCCAAATTGAGATATTTGGAACTAGTGGAACTAAGAAGACAGGCCTCTGACAAATGTCAAAACAGTTGAAACCTTGAACCCCAAACAAATTCAAGTCCTCTTGTCTTTGCTCAAAATTACATCAATCCCATTGGGATTGGTCTCTTTGACTTTGTGGTCAACAGGAAGTATGCAGTTAGCTTTCTGTTTCTTTAGCACTGTACAGTGGATTTTTTTGTATTCCCTTATTCTGGAATCAGACAGAATCATTAAGCAAAATCCCATAATTTTTTTTTCTAACGCTTACCTTCTGTCTTAGAGTCAATACTGTGTATTGGCTTCAAGGCAGAAGAATGGTAAGGGCTAGGCAATTGGGGTTATGTGACTTGCTTAGGGTCACACAGCTGGGAAGTCCCATAAATTTTAAACAATGGCATCAATTTTATAATTTAAAACTTTTTGGGTATGCATTGACATTAGGGCACATGTATTTTAAACTTATATTACTGCAAAATCAAAAAGTTAAAGAAAATCTCAATTCTGGTGACATGTGTTTCAAATACAAAAAGGAGAGGAAAAAATACTATATTGTACATTCAAGGAAAAATATCAATAATAAAGTTTTTAAAATAAAAAATATATAGCTTACAATCAGTGACACACTGTCAGCCAAGGAGAGGTAGAATACAAAGGTTTCTCACCAAAACATGAGATCCATTTCCTTTTTTAACTTGACAATGAGCTACTATGTGAGTGCAAATGATTTTCAGAATAAAATAATAATACAGTAGTAGTACAGTAGATAATGCACATTCAAAGAAAGTACCAAAGTTCCCATAATTCATAATAGCCCAGTTAATTTTAAAAAGCAAACACACTATCATATTTCACATTAGTTGCTGTGTGACATTTATAAACCTATGAACTGATAGATATTTGTCACAAATTTTTACAGATATAGCAATTCTTTCAAGTTTTGGCAAAGGTATTTTTAACTGTTGATAAAATCCTTTTTGGGTTCTAAAACATCATCAAGAAATCTAGATTGTTCTGGTGAAGTAAATTAAACTGAAGAATATACATACAGATGTTCCTTTTGGCTTCCTATTTTATATAAGGCTCCCCCTCCCTCCCCCGGCAAACATTTAATTATATATATATATATATATATATATATATATATATATATATGTGTGTGTGTATATATATATATCATCCATTCAGAAACCACTATTTATATAAAATTGTTTCTGAAGACTAAAGGTTGTACACAAGCTGTAACCAGTTTTGAAGTCCATCCATCATCATCTATGTATATGACAATTAACAAAGACAAAATGAAAGAAAAGACTTTTAAGGGAACATGTGATCTTCAATGGATCTAGTGATACGAGTTGAGCAAGATGTTCATGGGCTTATACAATGGTATTTTGTTCTTCAGCAAATTTACAAAATAAAAAATCATTTAACAAAATAGTATTGATTAGATTAATATATGAATTTAAAAAGATTAAAACTTAAAACAATCAGTAAATATAATAATATAAGCAAGTGATAAGGTACAGGCAGACAGTGCAGTCAAAATCCTTTTCACCAATTCCAATATACTTGTGTACTATCTTGAGGGGAACAACTGAAGATGATTAGCAAATAAAACAATGGAGAAGGTTTAAAATCCACCTCCAAATCTCAGTAAGGTTCTTCCCCTCCCCCATATTTATTATCCATTTAGATTTCTTTTGTCAGAGCTCTGCAGTTTCTGATAGAAGCACTGGGCAGAATGTGAAGAAATCCTATATGGGATGTGGTGCAGAAATAGGGCAGACCAAAATAACAATGGGATATAGGGAGATGTATCTCCCCCTTGAATGTTGTAGATTAGTCAAGCTCTCAACTGCAAGGTATCCAATCAGCATAAAAACCTCCAGGATCAGAAGTAAGAAAACACACCCTAAATCTATAAGTTGCATGAGCTCTATAAGATTCTGTGGAAATGGAAGCTGCCTGAGGTGGGCAAAAAACTGAGGTATGCTTTTTAATAACATTATTCCTAAAAAAAAAAAAGACATTGAATGGGATATGTTTACAAAGTAAGAAGAAAGAAGCAAAATTTCTAGAGGGAGAATAATAGGGTATTTGCATATGAAGAAATGGCATTTTGCTTTGGTGTTTTGAGTCTAGAGAGAGAAGGAAAAAGCAGGCCTATTATCTAAAACTGACTTTAAATCTATCGATTTTTAACTAACTGCTCTCTCTGTGAAAAACCTTTAGTAACAACCTTCTAAACTAGGATCCATGGTCAGCTTAAAAAAATATGCTTGAAAAATAGAAGGGGTGGGGTTTAATAACGAAGTTTTGTTTCTCCATGATAAAAAATGGCTAGGGCAGGCTGGAAAAAGCCTTGTGGAGTATGTGTGGGGTGGTCAACAGGATTGGGGAATCTCACCCTTTTGGGGGGGAGGGGGAAGCGGCTCAAAATGACAGGCGGGCCTGATTGTGGGCTATCAGAAGGCTGAAGACTTGGCGGGTACAGCTCAGGCTGAAACAGGAGCGATGGCGTGAAAGCAGGCAGGCTGTGTGGCCAGCAAAAAACTTAATAACTTAACTGAAAATTTTTCTTAAAAATATTTGAGAATTCTGTCCTGTCATGGTAACCCATAAATTTAAAGATTAAAATTAATATCCAGTAACTCAAGTATTATATTTATAAGACTTATTAAAATAAAAAAAAAAACTAGAGTGAAACCTGCCTAACTCAATCACGAGGAAGAAGAGAGGAAGAGAGAGGCAGAGCCTCAGAACTTGGAGAGATTAAAAGGAATTTTGAGAAATACTAAGGGACTTCTGGGGGATGAATTCCAAAGATTCAAAATCTCCATTTATACACTTTTAAAGTGAAGGCTGAAAGGGCATAATTCAATATTATTAACAAAGTGTGCTTAGGCACTGGGTGTGAGTTCTAGTCTACTTGCAAGGAAGTGGGTCAGGTCATTTCTCCATTGTTTACTTATGACATGAGTTGTAAAGTATGATGAGAATCTGGGTCTTGTCTGTCAACATCCGTTGTGAGGTTTCATTGTTATTATATGTAAAAGTATTTCTAAAATGTTCCATCTTGCAGTTATGACCAAATGATGTATCTAAATTCTGGTTCTGATTGTTTAAGTTTGAAAACTCTTTTTACTTTTGTCCTTCTTGCTAACAGAGGGAAGAATTTATATTGCATGTATGTATGTTCCCTTTCCATCTGTGTTTATATCATCATTTGTTTTCTTCAGAGGCAGAGACTAATCTTGAAGTGAAGGAGATATCTCCAAAGCTGAGCATTTTTGTGAAAGGATCTCGCCCTCAGAGAGGCATTAATAAGGGTTGCTGTGACTTCATTTTGAGAGAAATCTGTGATACTAAAATCAAGGTAAATAAAAGTTCAGAGAGTGACTGAATTTGATAAAAATTTAAGGGAAATTCAGTCAATCTTCAATCCTAAATCAGTATATGAAATTGATCTCAGGAAATTACTATTGTGGGGATAGTGAATACACCAAATGCTTTCCTGAAAAAGTAGGATTTGATCAGTCACATGAGAAACCTTCTGAAATACCCATGTCTCAAGTTAGACTAAGGAGAATTGCCTGTGGCTTGAATTTAGACCTCAGAAGACATCCAAAGAGTAAACATGTAGAGATGATTTCTCTGAATAATAAAGGGATGAGATCTTTTCAGTCAGAATTCTGAGTCTGGTTCATAACAAAATAATCCACTCTGAAGAGAGGCCTTATGAATCTAAACAATGTGGAAAGTCTTTCAAATGGAGAGAAAATCTTACTGAGCATCCCAAAATCTATACTAGAGAGAAACCCTTTGAATGTAAATGTGTAAAGGTTTTCACATGGAGGGACCATCTTGCTGCACATCAGAGAATCCAAACTGGAGAGAAACCTCATGTATTTATACAATGTGGAAAGGCTTTCACTATGAGGGGCAATCTTGCTGTACATCAGAGAATCCACACTGGAGAGAAACTTTATGAATGTAATAAATTTGGATAGCCTTTCTCTTAATGCTCCATATTTGCTTCATGTCAGAAAATCCCCCTGGAGAGAAACCTCATGAGTGAGGCTGAGCTTATAGTTGCCACTCTTAACTCATTTAACAGAAGAGGATCCACACTAGAGAGAAACTTTTGGAATATGATCGATGTGGTAAGATCTTCATGCAGTAATCATCTGTTATTGCCAAGGGGGAATTCCTTTTGGATATATAAGGGTTAAATTTAGTGGTTGGACAATAATTATATGAAATTATGTGGTCTCTAGTATTTATTATATTTTGAGTCAGAAGTTTATTTACAAAAATATACAAATAGAGAAGAAACATTAAAGAGAAATATGAGGGGAGTTAGAGAGATTATCTATCCTATCAACCTAAATGTTTACTCCAGGTCTCCTAATTTATACAGGCAGAGATTAATTAGTTCTCAACTAGGAAGGTCTTCTCCACAGAATCTCCTACCTCCCTCAGAGAGCACATACCCTCTCCGTAATTCCGTACGAAAAAGCATTTCAGAGTGAGACACTTCTACAGTCTTTACTCTTCCAACATGATTCTAACTTCAGACACAAAATGACTTTGTCAGTGTTCCATTGGGCTCTGGATGACTGGTCTCCAGAGCTGGCTCTGACACTCTTCTAGGTGAAGAGTTTGGGGTGAGTCCATTGTGTGCTTCACTTTCTTCAAGTTAGTTGATGAGGACTGGATTGGATGAATTCTGCAGGTTCAGCTCTAAATCTTGTGACTTTTGCTGGTTTAGGGGTCAATAACATTCAAGGATATGGCTGTGGACTTCACCCAGGAGGAGTGGTGCCTGTTGGACCCTTCTCAGAAAGAGCTGTACAGGGAGGTGATGCTGGAGAATGTGCAGAATCTACTCTTCGTAGGTAAGGACCATTTCCTCTGTTAACTCTGAATCTGCCATTAAGGGAATGTCTTCATTTCATGCCAAAGGAGCAGGATTTTAAGACTTTTTCAGTGATTAAAAAAGCAAAAATGCTGATCTCTGCATTGGGTTCTCCTCCTAACTGGTTTTAATTTTTTAAAAGTCTTTTAATTCTGTAATGGGAAGCTGAATGTTTCCTTTTTTGCTCCTTAAATTGTCTCTCTTCTATTTTAGGTAGCTTCAGGTGAAAACTTAAAGCAGAGTTACAGATTTACATTCCTGAAGCTAATCATGAAACTCATCTGGTCAGCCTTCTAATTAGACCTGAACTTTGGGTACAAATTCTCTGTTAATACCAAGGCAGATTTTCCTTACAGTTGTCCATTGAATGGGGACACTCTACCTGCCAAGGCAACCCCTTCCCATTTGGGATGAGTCTGATCTTTAGAAAGGATTTCTTGTTAAGAAGTATTCATGGGGGGGAGGGGGTGGCACCTGGGTGGTTCAGTGGATTGAGAGTCAGGCCTAGAGACGGGAGGTCCTAGGTTCAAATCTGGCCTCAGGCACTTCCCAGCTGTGTGATCCTAGGCAAGTCACTTTACCTTCATTGCCTAGCCCTTACCACTCTTCTGCCTTGTTGGCTCCAAGACAGAAGGTAAGGGTTTAAAAAAGTGTTCATGGGGGAGGCAGTGCCAAGAAGGCAACATAGCAGAAGCAAAAGCTGGAACCACCCTGAGCATCTCAAACAAACCTGAAAAGAATGCTTCTAGAATTCTAGTATCACAGAATGAATAAGGGTCAGAGTAAGGTGAGGTTCCTGAAGAAAACAACTTGGAGGTAGGCAGAAAGAGTCTCTTTCTGGGGACAAAGAGGAATTGGAAATAAAACTGGACAAAGGGGAGTACAGAAAATCCACCCCCTACATACTGCTCCACATCCCATAACTGGGTGGAAGGCAAATTCAAGACCTCAGATCCTTCTTAAGCTTTCATTAGGGCATCTCATATTCACCCCTTAAAGGTAGGGATACGGAGAGTAAAGGGAAGGGGAGGGAGGAGAAACTATTGGACTCCAAACTAAAATAAGAAAAGGAGTAACAATTATAATCTCAAACAAAGCTTGAGCAAAAATGGATCTGATTAAAAGAGATAAGGTTGATAATTACATCTTGATAAAAAAGGTAGTATAGACAGTGAGACTATATTGGTTCTTAACATGTGCACCAATTGGTATAGCCTCCAGATCTTTTAAAGTAGAAACTAAAGGAGAATAAGGAGGAAATTGCTAATAAACTATACTGATCAGGGATCTCAATCTTACTTTATCAGAACTCTCACCAAAAAATAAACAGGAAAGGAATTAAGGAAATATAGAAAATTTTAGAAAAGTTACATTTAATAGATATCTGGAGAAAGGAATATACCTTTTTAGGTACACAAAATGTTCCATTTTACATCTTGTAATATTCTCTGTCTCTTGCTTGGCCTTTAAAGGTATATTATTTCTCATTCACCTAATTTATTTACTTATATCAGTCTTTATGTTTAAGTCATATACCCATTATGAACTTATCTTAGGTTTTAGAAACTGTTCTAAATCTAATTATCGCCATACTACTTTCTAATTTTCTTACCCCCAAAGCTGTGATCTTTGGGTTTATGAAACACTAGATCACTGAGATCAGTTACCCCAAAGCTATTCCATTGAACCATTCTTCTATCTCTTAGCTAATGCCATATTTTCTTAAATGTTAATTTTCTTTCTATTTTCTTTAATTAATTAATTTAGAATATTTTTCCAAGGTTACATGAATCATGTTCTTTTCTTCCCCTCCTCCCTCCCATAGCCAAGAATCAATTCCACTTGGTTTTACATGTATCATTGATCAAAACTCATTTCCATATTATTTATATTTCCAATAGAGTGATAATTTAGCCTACGTCCCCAGTTGTATCCCCGTCAAACTATGTGATCAAGGAAATGTTTTTCTTCTGTCTTTCTGCTCCCACAATTCTTTCTCTGGATTTGGAGAGCATCTTTCTCCTAAGTCCCTCAGAATTGTTTTGGGTCATTGCATTATTTCTAGTAGAGAAGTCCATTACATTTGATCGTGCCACAGTGTATCCATCTCTGTGTACAATGTTCTAATGGTTCTGTTCCTTTTGCTCTGCATCAATTCCTGTATGTCTTTTCAATTCACATGGAATTCTTTCAGTTTATTATTCTTTATAGCACAATAGTATTCCATCACCAACATATACCACAACTTGCTCTGCCAATCAAAGGACATCCCCATATTTTCCAATTTTTGCCACCACAAAGAGCGTAGTTCTGAATATTTTTGTACAAGTATTTTTCCCTATTTTCTCTTTGGGGTTTGTACTTCAGAAGTGGTATAGCAGGATCAAAGAGCAGGTAGTATTTAAAGCCCTTTGGACATAGTTCCAAATTGCCTTCCAGAATGGATGGATCATTTTTTTAGTGTCCCAATTTTGCCCCATCCCCTTCAACATTTATTACTTTCCTTTGCAGTCATATTGGCCAGTCTCCTAGGTGTCAGGTGGTACCTCAGAGTTGTTTTGATTTGCATTTCTCTAATTATGATAGATTTAGAACACTTTTTCATGTGCTTATTGATAGTTTTTATTTCTTTATCTGAAAACTGCCTATTCATGTCCCTTAACCATTTGTCAGTTGGGGATTGACTTGATTTTTTGTATGATTGACTAAGGTCCTCATAAACTTGAGAATTTTGACCTTTGTCAGAGGGTTTTGTTATAAAGATTTTTTCCCAATATGTTGTTTCCCTTCTAATTTTGGTTACCTTGGTTTTGATTCTATAAGACCTTTTTAATTTAATGTAATCAAGATGATTCATTTTACATTTTGTAATCTCTGTCTCTTGCTTGGTCTTAAATTCTTTCCTTTCCCATAGATCTGACATATAGTATTCTGTGTCCGCCTAATTTACTTATAGTTTCCTTTAAGTCATTTACTCATTCTGAATTTATCTTGGTATAGGGTATGAGATGTTAATCAAAACTTAATCTCTCCCATACTGTTTCCCCATTTTCCCAGCAGTTTGTTTTTTTTTTTCAAAACAGTGGGTTCTTCTCCCAAAAGTTGTGGTCTTTGGATTTATCGTACACTAGCTTGTGGAGGGACTTTACCCCAAGTATATTCCATTGATCCTCCCTTCTGTCTCTTAACCAGTACCAGATTGTTTTGATGACCATTGCTTTATAGTACAGTTTGAGGTCTGGTACTGCTAGGTGTAAGGGTGTAAAATGGGATTGACTAGTATAAGAATTAAAAAATTTGAATTGTGGTCACCAATTATAAAATTAACTCTTAAGTAATGAGGATGTTAGTAGCTTTAAAAGATTTATTACATCAGGGTAGAGATAGTAAAGAGGGAAATGTAGGAAGGAGGTAGAAAATACTGCCTACCTAAATTAACTAAGTCCAGATGCCTCACCAAAGAGAGCATCTCTCTGAAGACAGAAGAGTTGAAATACCAGTGCCTCTGGCCAGCGTCTCCTCAACCCAATTCCTCTTTCCTCTCAGATTTGTTGATATATGCCCTCAGAGACAAATTTTCTCTCAAGTACTGCTTTTGCTGCATCCCATAGATTTTGATATATTGTTTCCTCATTGTTGTTCTTTTTAATGAAATCACTAATTGTTTCTACAATTTGTTCTTTAATCAACCAATTTTGGAGTATCATATTATTTAATTTCCAATTAAGTTTTTATTTGCATCTCCATGTACCCTTACTAATTATAATTTTTATTGTATTATGATCTGAAAAAGTTGCACTTATTTCTGTTTTTTTTTGCATTTGTGTGCAATGTTTTTATGCCCTAGTAAATGGTCAGTCTTTGTGTATATGCCATGTGATGCTGAAAAGATGTATTCCCTTTTGTCCCTATTTATTTTTCTCCATATATGTATTAATGCTGATTCTAAGATTTCATTCACATCTCTTACCTCTTTTAAATTTATTTTTTGGTTTGATTTATCTAGATCTTCTAGAGGATGTTTGAGGTCTCCCACTAGTATAGTTTTACTATCTATTTCCTCCTTAAGCTCCAATAGTTTCTCCTTTACCACTTGGTGCATACATATTGAGTACTGTTATTTCTTCTTTGTCTATACTGCCTTTTATAAGGATGCAATTACCATCCCTATCTCTTTTTATCAGATCTATTTTTACTTTGGCTTTGTTAGATACCATGATTGAGACTTCTGCCTTCTTTTTCCCAGTTGATGCCTGATAAATTTTGCTCCAGCTTCTTAACTTTAGGCTGTGTGTGTCCACCTGCCTCATGTGTGTTGTTTGTAGGCAACATGATAGGATTTTGGTTTCTAATCCACTTTTCTATTTGCTTCTGTTTTATGTCTGAGTTTATCCCATTTACAATGTAATATTGACAAATTAATATTATACCAAGAGTAATATTCTAAATGTAATATTTAGAAATTGATTTGGAAATATAATGTTAGTAAAAAATTGGTGTGGTCACCATTTATAAAATAATTAATCCTTATGTCCCAAGGATTATATCTTTTTTACAATTTAATTTTAATATGAAAGAAAGAAAGGAGGGAAGGAAATAGAAAGATATTTCCTAGCCTGCCACTCTAGTCTTACCAGCCCACATGAGTTCTTCTGCCCAAGTCACCAATGCCAGATCACAGATGAGATCCCAGCGAAAAATCTCTAGAAAAAAAGCTCAGTCTACTGTATGGTCTCATTTTTTAGTCCTCCTCCTCCACATCATGTCTTTTTCCTGTGTATTGGTCTAACACATTTCAGGAACTAATTAGTCTGTTTGGAGCATTCTAGCCAAGCCAATGGGCTGGTGCTGATAAGCAGAAAGTTTATGATCCTAGGAGAAAGGGGTTCTCTTCACACAACATTCAGAGTTAAAATTACCATCCCTGTTTTCCCATCATTTTGATTTCCTCTTTTAGTCCTGCCCTTTCTTCTTTCATTATTTCCTTTTATACCTATGTTTTGCTTTTAATCAGTCACCTTATTCCCCACACTTATTTTAATTTCCTTCCTACCTCTTCCCTTCTTATTCCATTCTTATTTTTCTTTAAGGTCTATTTGATGCTCCCCCACTACCTTTCTCTTCCTTTTAATATTCACCATCCCACTTCCCCTCTTGGTTTTTCCCTCTCATCTTTCCTGTAGGGTAAGATAGAATTCTATACCCCAATAGATCTAGCTGTTCTTCCCTTTCAAAACTGATTCCACTGAGAACAATATTTAAGTATAACTTATTACCACTCTCTTCCTCTCCTTCTTATAACAGTATTCTCCCTCCCCTCCCCATATGTATTATCTTTCTTTCTCAGATAGAAGTCTGAATGAGGAGTCCAGGCAGCTATTTGTATAGTGAACTATATAGTGTTTTGCTCTGAGGCTTTTTTTCCAGTCTCTGTTGCATCTGTTGTGGGCAGCCTGGTTCTGCCCTATCTCCACACCCAGGTTCATCACTTTCAGCCTCAGGTCCCAAGTCTCACTATCAAGGTCTTGTACTACCCTCAGGGGTAAGCCTGTGGTTCCCTCAGCCAGGCCCAGAGAGTTTAGAGATTGTGCCTACCCTCCCTCTGATGCTGGCATGGTAGGTGGTGTAGGGGAGGGGTGATCAGTTCTGGCTTTGGTAGCATGGTATTGCCCAAACATTGCCTACCTTCAAGGCTGTATCCCATGGCAGAGCCCCTTCACTCGCCCGATTTTGAATTTTGTACTTTTGAGATGCTTTGTAATGAACGGTTTTGAGGAGAGTCCGGCCAATCCAACTATTCTTTAGCCATCTTAGTCAGAAATGTTTTGATGATCACTGCTTTATACTACAGTTTAAGATCTGGTACTTCTGGGCCACCATCCTTCACATTGGTTTTCATTGGTTCTCTTGATATTCTTGATGTTTGTTCTTTCAAATGAATTTTGTTATTATTTTTTCAAATTCTATTACATATTTCTTTGGTAGTTTGTTAGGTATGGCACTGAATAAGCAAATTAATTTAGGTAATATTGTCATTTTTATTATATTAGCTCATCCTACCCAAGAGCAATTAGCACTTTTTTCAATTATTTAAATCTAGTTTTCTTTGTGTGAAAAGTGTTTTGTAGTTGTATTCATATAATTCCTATGCTTCTCTTGGCAGATAGATTCCCAAAAATTTTGTATTGTCTAGAATGACCATATAAAATGCTTGGAAATTATACGTGCTTGGAAAACTAGAAAACATTATGGCAAAATTAGATATGTACCAAAAGCTCATACCCTATATCAAAATATAGTTAAAATGGGCATATGATTTAGACATAAAGGGTGATATTATAAGAAAATTCAGGGAACATAGAATTGTTTACTTGGCAGCTCTATGGAGAAAGGAATAATTTATGACCAAACCAAAGAGATAGAGAACATTATGAGATGACTCCCAAAGTGCTAGTAATAGGCATACAATTTGATCAAATAATAACAGTGAAAGAGTCCAAAAGAGATCAGAAATGAAGGGAAAGAACCTACTTGTAGGAAAATAGTCATAACTGCTCTTTTGGTGGTAGCAAAGAAATGGAAATTAAAGGAATGTCTTATCAGTTGACGAATCGCTGAACAAATTGTGGTGTATGAGGGTAATAGAAATATTATTGTGTGGTAGAAATGATGAACATGATAATTTCAGAAAGAGCTGCGATGACCCCCAAGAACTGATACAGAGTGAAATAAGCAGAACCAGGAGAACATTATACACTGTAACAGTAATGTTATAGAATGTTCAACTGTGATTGCTTTGGCTACTATCTGCAATATACTGATCCAGTACAATTCTAAGAGACTTATGACAAAGAATGCCTCTACAGAAATTGCTGTTGGAGTTAGAATGCAGATGGAAGCAAACATTTTTTCACTTGTTTATTTGGATTTTTGTTTTGAGGTTGTGGTTTTATATGATTATTCACTTCTAAAAACAAACAATATAGAAATGAAATTTAAAAAGAAATATGAATCTCTAACCCACAGCCCTTAATTCTGCCTCATCTGGGAAGTTTATCCTTATTCCTGCTTCATTCCTCCCTCAAATTCTAAGCCTGCTGATAGAGATGAAAGGAAAGGCAATAAGCATTTAAAAATACCTGCTCTATGTCCTCTACTGAGTAAAGGAGTTCAGGATTATCAGTAACTTCACAACATCCCTATGAATTTGATACTCTTATCATCCTCAGTTCATAATTCAGGCAACTGAAGTAACAGAGGTGAAATAACTTGCCCTGGGGCATCTCCTTACTATTTCTTTCAAGCTGCATTAAACTTGTTTTTCTGACTCCAAGTTCTGACCTATTACCCCATTACTACCAGCTGCCTTTAATTTCTAGATAATGGGGGTTGTGAAATGTGCCTATACTTCTATTACAAGAGGTAAATCAAGATGGAATTTTCTGATTGCAAATGTTTTTCATGATCTCTACCCTCCTACAGATGTCCCAACAATGAATACAACAGACACCATACTGTAGACCTTGCTTACATGCCCCCTTTCTATTAAGAGGACCAAATTTTTTATTTTTCTCTCCTGATCCCTTCATTCTTTCTTATGCCCAGGGCTTCTAGTTCTCAGAGAAAATTTTAAGTGAGGGGAATCACCTTGGCTTATAGAGCAAAAAAGCCCAATGATATCCTATCCCAGGGAGTGAGGTGACAGCAGGTTTATAAGGGCTGTTACCACAAAAGGCTTTTATCTGTTGTAGTGAAAGAAGAGCTAGGCTTGGGGGCTGGCAGACCAATCCTGTTTGGTTCTGATAGTTTAATTTTTAAAACTCCTTTTGCCCTTGGGAAATAGAATAAAAATCCATTTACTATTTGCCATCAGAGAAAATAATTTATATTGGGTGGGTATGTATGTCTCCTTTCCATGTTTCCAATGTTTATATCATTATTTGTTTTCTTCAGAGGCAGAGACTAATTTTGAAGTGAAGGAGATGTCTCCAGAGCTGAGCCTTTTTGTGGAAGGATCTGGCCCTCAAAAAGGCATGAATCCCCTTTACTTCCTTTTGAGAGAAATCTGGGATGCTAATATCAAGATAAATAAAAACCCAAAGAGGGACTGTGAATTTGATGAAGTTGTAGAGAAATTCAGCCAACATTCAGTTCTAAATCAGTATATGAAGCTCAACTCAGGAAATGACTATTGTGGAGATAGTGAATACACCAAATGCTTTCCTGAAAAAGTAGGATTTGATCAGTCACATGAGAAACCTCCTGAAATGCCCATGTATCAAGGTAACCTAAGAAGAATCACCTATGACTCCAGTTTAGACCTCACAAGACTTCAAAAGAGTAAACACATAAAGATGGTTTCTATGAACAATAAAGTTGGTCATATCTCTGAGCTTGGTTCATATCACACAATCCACACTGGAAAGAAAACTTATGAATGTAAACAGTGTGGAAAGGCTTTCAAATGGAGGGGAAATCTTGCTCAGCATCAAAGGATCCACACTGGAGAGAAACCTTATGAATGTACTCAATGTGGAAAGGCTTTCACACGGAGGGACCATCTTGCTTCACATCAGAGAATCCACACTGGAGACAAAACTTATGAATGTACACAGTGTGGAAAGGCTTTCATACACAGGGTGAGTCTTGCGGCACATCAAAGGATCCACACTGGGGAGAAACCTTTTGAATGTACACAGTGTGGAAAGGCTTTCACACAAAGGGGCTCTCTTGATAAGCATCAGAGAATACACTCTGGAGAGAGACCTTATGAATGTAAACAATGTGGAAAGGCTTTCACAGAGAAGGGCTCTCTTGATAAGCATCAGAGAATCCACTCTGGAGAGAAACCTTATGAATGTACACAATGTGGAAAGGCTTTCTCAGAGAGGGGCTCTCTTGCTAAGCATCAGAGAATCCATTCTGGAGAGAAACCTTATGAATGTACACAATGTGGAAAAGCTTTCACAGAGAGTGGCTCTCTTGCTGCACATCAGAGAATCCACACTGGAGAGAAACCTTATGAATGTACACAATGTGGAAAGGCTTTCACACGGAGTTACCATCTTGCTTCACATCAGAAAGTTCACACTAGAGTGAAATCTTATGAATGCAAACAATGTGGAAAGGCTTTCACAGTGAGGGGCAATCTTGCTGTACATCAGAGAATCCACACTGGAGAAAAACCTTATGAATGTAAACAATGTGGAAAGGCTTTCACAGACAGGGGTAATCTTGCTAGACATCAAAGAATCCACACTGGAGAGAAACCTTATGAATGTACACAATGTGGAAAGGCTTTCACAGACGGGAGCAATCTTGCTAAGCATCAGAGATTCCACACTGGAGAGAAGCCTTATGAATGTAAACAATGTGGAAAGGCTTTTTCCCTGAGGGGCAATCTTACTGTACATCAGAGAATCCACACTGGAGAGAAACCTTATGAATGTAATAAAATCTGCTAGCTTTTCTCTTAATGCTCCACAGTGGCTTCATGTCAGAAAATCCCCTCTGGAGAGAAACTCATGAGTGAGGCTGAGGTTATAGTTGCCACTCTTAGCTTTCACAGAAGAGGATCCACACTGGAGAGAAACTTTAGTGTGGTAAGGCCTTCAGGCAGCAATCATCTCTTTATTGCCAAGGGTGAATTCATTTTGGGTAGAAATCTTATTCTTGTTATGAATGAAGAAAGACATTGAAATGGAGAGTCTAGAGCTTGTTCAGTATAAAAATGTCTCCTGAACAGACCAGTTCCAGATGGAAAGACTTGAGAACTGATGCAGACTTTTTAATTTAATATAATCAAAATCATACATTTTACATTTGGTAATGTTCCCTATCTTTTATTTGAAGTGTATAAGTTTAAATTAATGTCCAACAACACCAAATATTAATTTTATAAAGTTTATTCATAATCACTTTAAGTAGAGGGAATGAAAAGGAAATAGAAGTATAAAAATCTAATTATCTAACAAAATTAACACCACGTGACTAGGTACTCCTTACCAGCTCTAAAACCTTGCCCCAGCAACCTCTGATCACTGGAAAAGAGAGTGAGATGCATGGCTACACAAAATTTTTATCCTCCCTATGTCACCAGATAATGTTAGAAGGAAAGTGGGATCCTAGGAATTGAAGTTTTTAGAGTTCAGAAATAAATTACACAAACCCCACTGTGATTATCATGGGGAAAAAAGCATGTAGAAATATCTCAGATTCACATGCCTCATTTCCCCATGGAATCAGTAAACATAACCAATTTATATCTCTAAAGATCTTTAACTAGAGGTACATACAAGATTCCACTTTCTCGGGTGAAATTACAATAGCTTAGATAAATGGGAAATGAAAGAGAAAGAACAAAACCAATGATTGTTAGGCGCATAAAAAATAGCCAATTGGGGGCATTCCCCTTTCGCATAAGAGTTTACATTCAAAATAAATGCATTCAACCTTCCACAGTTCAATTTCTCTATACCCCAAAGTTTACTCTCGATCTTTTGGTGCAGTGTGTGGTTTCTGCAGGCTTCTTTATGGCACCTTCTTCAAACAGTTCCCTTTCTGGATTCGGGGAGGTAGCAGGTTTTGTATTATGAAGATGGGATTAACTCTTCCCTGCCCATTTTTAGACTTAATCACCAGAAGCATATACACCCCACTTATCTTTAAGTGGGGGAGGTCTGTGATCCATGTGTGTAATAATGAGTGACAAATCAGAACCCACTGACTGCCCCCTGGGCAGTCCTAAACAAATCTTTAGTTGTAATTGGTTCACGTAAAATGGAAGTCACAGGAAGTGACTAGAAGGAATGCTCTTTATTTATTTTTATTTATTTTTAAATTTTATTTAATTAGATGATTTAGAATAATTTTCTGTGGTTACAAGAATCATGTTCCTTCCCTCCCTCTCCCAAACCCCTCCCATTTCTGATACACAGTTTCACTGGGTTTAACATGTGCCATCAATCAAGTCCCATTTCCTTATTATTAATATTTGCACTAGGGTAATCTTTTGGAATCTACTTTCCCAGTTATAGCTCCACCAACCCATGTGATCAAGCAGTTGTTTTTCTTCTGTGTTTCTCTCCCCACAGTTCTTCCTCTGGATGTGGATAGCGTTCTTTCTCATATGTCCCTCCAAATGGTTCTGAATCATTGCTTTAATACTAGTAGAGAAGTTCATTACATTTGATTTTACCTCTGTGTACAATGTTCTCCTGGTTCTTCTCCTTTCACTCTGCATCAGTTCCTGGAGGTCATTCCAGTTCACATGGAATTCCTCCAGTTTATTATTCCTTTGAGCACAATACTATTACATCACCACCATATATCACAGTTTGTTCAGCCATTCCCCAATTGGAGGACCTCCCCCGATTTTCCAATTTTTTGCCACCACAAATTGCAGCTATGAATATTCTTGTGTAAGTCTTTTTCCTTATTATCTCTGTGGGGTATAAACCTAGCAGTGCTATGGCTGGATCAAAGGACAGACAGACTTAGTGCCCTTTGGGCATAGTAAAGGAATGGTCTTTAAAAATGCCAAGAACTTCCTGTCAAGACATCTTTTGCCTTGAACATGACCCTGGAGGAGTTCTGGCTGAGGACTGCTTCTATTTGGACTACTATGTGGGTGAGTGAAAAAGGCTGACTCCCTTCCATGGCTTTCCTGGAGGTACTAACCTCTGGAGGAGCCCCTCTTCTATGAGGAAGCCAATTGGCTAAATATTAATTGACCCTTAGGCCTTCAGCTGGGGCTTCTGGAGCCTGGGCGAAATAAAGCCAGGTCTTGAGGAATAGTCTAGCTCTTAAGTTAAATTTCTTACTCTGCCCTCTTTCTCATTTCTCTGCTTTAACTTTCCCTCTATTTTATAAATATTGCTAAAAATAATTTGGAATTTATTAAATTCCTGGAGATCATTCTTTTAAATAATCTAGTCCAACTCCCTACATTCTGCCACTTACATTATCCGGAAACACTCTCAAACAAGAAAATTTTATAAATCTAGAATTATATAACAGTTATACAATACCCCCATTGAGGACAGTGTTGACAAACACAGATCACTGAGAGATACATGACTGAGTTATGAGGTATGTGAATTAATTGTTAAAAAGAAAGTACAAAACAAAACAAAAAAATAGAAGAAAAGAATGAAAAAATCAAAATTAATTAGTAAATATATATTCTGAGTAAACAAGAATAAGTCCATAACAGGTCCTGGAATCAGGGCCCAATAAAGTGGTTTATGTCCCACAAGCCTGTAGGACTATTGCAGCAATATGAACTTGCCCAATCAGCAGCCAGGACTACAGAAAATTGCCACAAAGACAGAAAAGGGACTAGATTTTTGCATCAAAAGGGAAATAGCATTCCCTGGTTTGATTTTACCTTCACTTACAGGGATAGGAGAGCCATAATTGTAGCCAAACTGAGGTACTTTGAAGCTGGCACGTGGAAATCCTGTGTCTGATGTCATAGCTGTTTCCTTTAATCTCAAATGGGGGTAAGGCAATGTCCACACTGTGTTATTAAGCTAAAAACCATTTTAGCACCAAGCTACCACAGGCTTGAGACCCATGTGGGGATAGGAGGGGTGTAGCTGGCCTGGCAGGTAGCCAGCTACTTAGGTTCTCACCTTCCATGCAGGGGGATCTGCAGTGCTCTAGGGTAGTAGCAAACACCCAGCTGTTAGTAAGGGAAACAGCAGCAACTGGGAGTGCTGGGGCACTAGCTGAGGGGTGCCTAGACCCTGGTGCTTGAGTCATGTGGGAGTTTAGGAAAGGCCTTAAAGAGAGCAAATTTCTAGGAGTTAAGATAATGCTAAACTCTCTCAATTTAGCCCAATAATTATTACCTTCTAATAACAAAAAAGGGCTGAAATTATTAACTTCCAACAATCCAGGATTCTGGACTGTGAGATGGTAGCTTGTGTGTGTGTGGGGGAGGGGGGGACACTGGATTTCACCAGCAAGCAATTCTTATCCAGCTGCTTTCAGTTTAAGAGGAGAAAATGTATAAATCTTTTTCCTTATCTCTTTGGGGTATAAACCTAGCAGTGCTATGGCTGGATCAAAGGTGCTCCCGAATGGTTCTCAGGTAGGCAGTCAACAGTGGGAAGTGGTGGGAAACTTCTGCAGGCTTGGGAAAGACCCCAGGGCAGGTAGTGAGAAAGTTAGAAGCAGCAGCAGCTGGAGAAGGAAGATCAACAGCAACAAAAGGCAGCAGTAGCACTGTGAAAATTCTGGGGTGGGGGGGAGGGAGGTGAAAAAACTGCAGCAGGAGAGAAACAAGTTTGTTTTTTAATCTGTTCACTTGGAGAGAACTATGGGTTCTAAATCCCACTTCTGGTTGCCATAAATGTAAGATTTAAATTAATGTCCAACAACCCCAAGTATTAATTTTATAAAGTTTATTAATAATCACCTGAAATAGAGGGAATAAAAAGGAAATATAGGTATAAAAATCTGATTATCTAACAAAATAAGACCAGGTGACTTAAGTTCTCCTTGCCAGCTCAAAAAGCCTGTTTCAGCAGCTTCTGATCACCAAAAAAGAGAGCGAGAGGCAGGGCTATACAAAATTTATATCCTCCCTACATTGGCACATAACATGAGAAGGAAAGTGGGATGCTGGGAATTTGTTTTAGGATTCAGAAATTAATTACACAGCTGTGACAAATTAACCTAAATCTAATTTTTCCCATTCTGTTTTCCAATTCTCCCAGCAGTTTTTGCCAACTAGTGAGTTCTTGTCCCAAAAGCTGGAATCTTTCAGTTTATTGAACACTAGGATTTACCCCTACTCTATTCCACTGATCCACTTTTCTGCCTCTTAGCCAGTAACATTGATTTTTAAAATGAAATGAATTTTATTTTAAACTTCATTACATAATTATTTAATTTAGAATATTTTTCCATGGTTACATAATTCCATCTTCTTTTCTTCCCCTTCTGCCTCCCTCCTCCCGGAGCTGATGAGCAAATCCATTGGGTTTTACATGTTTCATTGTTAAAACTTTTTGCCATGTTACTAATATTTGCAATAGAGGGATCTTTTAACTCCAAAACCCCAATCTTATCCCCATCAAACCATCTGATCAATCATATTTTTCTTCTGTATTGCTGCTCTCACAGTTCTTTCTCTGGATGTTGATAGCATTATTTCTCGTAAGTACTTCTGGATTGTCCTGGGTCATTTCTTTGCTGCTAGTAGAGAAGTCCATTACATTTGATTTTTTAATAATGTATTAGTCTCTGTGTACCATGTTCTGGTTCTGTTCCTTTTCTTCTGCATCAATTCCTGGAGGTCTTTCCAGTTTACCATTCCTTTCAGCATAATAGTAGTCCATTACTATCAGATACCACAATTTGTTCAGCCATTCCCCAATTGATGAATACCTCCCCATTTTCAATTTTTTTTTTGCTACTATGAAGAGTGAGACTATAATTTTATTGCACATATTTTTTCCCTATTATCTCTTTGGGCTACAAACACAGCAGTAGTATGGCTGGATCAAAGGGCAAGCATTCTTTTAAAGCCCTTTTGGCATAGTTCCATATTGCCTTCCAGAATGGTTGGATCAATTCACAACTCCACCAGTAATGCATTAGTGTCTCAATTTTGCCCCATCCCCTCCAACATTTATTACTTTCCTTTGCTGTCATGTTAGCCAATCTGCTAGGCGTGAAGTGATACCTCAGAGTTGTTTTCAATTGCATTTCTCTAATTATGAGAGATTTAGAATGCTTTCATGTGCTTATTGACAGTTTTTATTTCTTTATCTGAAAATTGCCTATTCCTACCCCTTTCCCATTTATCAATTGGGCAATGGCTTGATTTTTTTGTACAATTAATTTAATTCTTTATTAATTTAAGAAATTAGATATTTGTCAGAGATTTTTGTTATAAATGTTTTCTCAACTTCTTGCTTCCCTTCTAATTTTGGTTGGATTGGTTTTGTTTTTACAAAACCTTTTTTATTTAATGTAATTAAAATTATTCATTTTACATTTTGTAATATTCTCCATTTCTTGCTCGATTTTAAATTCTTTCCTTTTCCATAGATCTGACAGGTATACTATTCTATGTTTCCTAATTTGTTTATTATTCCCTTTCTTTATATTTAAATCATTTACCTATTCTGAATTTATCTTGGTATAGGGTATGAGATGTTGATCTAAACCTAATCTCTCTCATACAGGTTTCCAGTTTTCCCAGTTTTTGTCAAATAGTGAGTTTTTGTCCCCAAATCTGGGATCTTTGGGTTCATCGTACACTATCTTGTTGAGGTCACTTACTCCAATTTTATTTCATTGATCCTCCTCTCTTTTGACCAGTACTGGCTTTATGGTATCGTTTAAGATCTAGTACTGCTATGCCCCCCTCCTTCACATTTTTTTTCATTAGTTACCTTGATAGTCTTGATCTTTTGTTCTTCCAGAAGAACTTTGTCATACTACTTTCTAATTCTATTAAAAAAAAAGTTTTTTGGTAGTTTGATAGGTACAATGTAGGTAGTATTGTCATTGTTATATTAGCTCATCCATTCCAAGAACAATGAATGATTTTATAGTTGTTTAGATCTAGTTTTATTTCTGTGAAACGTGTTTGTAGTTGTGTTCATATAATTCCTGTATCTGTCCCAGCAAAAAGATTCTAAAATATTTTATATTGTCTAGAGCAGAGGTCCCCAAACTATGGCCCACAGGCCACATGCGGCCCATGAGGCCATTTATTCGGCTCCTACCATACTTCCAGAAGGGGCACCTCTTTCATTGGTGGTCAGTGGAGTACTGTATGTGGTGGTAGTGCAGCATCACTCAAATACGGTACTACTTCTGGTGACTTAATCCTTTGCATGGCGCCTTGTTCTAAGAGTAACTGAATGGTAATGAGGCGCCGCGCAAAGGATTATATGACTGCACAATGGAAGACATCAGCATGGTGAGCTGCAATCTGGAGGAGGGGATTCTTCATTGTGTGTACTGCTTCCTGGTATAGTGGTGGCAGTGATGATGTGCAGTGTGCATAGGGATTTGTTCATAGTTTTTTTATAGTCTGGCCCTCCAATGGTCTGGAGAACAGTGAACTGGCCCCCTGTGTAAAAAGTTTGGGGAACCCATGAATAGAGTGATTGTAAATGGAATTTCTCTCTCTAACTCTTGTTGCTGATTTTTATTGGAAATATGTAAAAATGCTGATCATTTATATGGATTATTTTTCATCCTGTAACTTTGTTAAAATTATTTCTACTTGCTTTTAGTTGATTTTCTAGTATTTTCTAAGTATACCATCATATCATCTGCAAAGGGTGATAGTTTAGTTCTGGATCAGTTTTTGTCCCCATCCAAAGGCCTGATCCAATATTTTGTGTTCATTCAAATTGCTAGACAACATAGTGTATTTTAAGAGTTGGCCAATATGACACTAAAGAAACGTGACAAAGGATGAATGGAAGGTGACAAAATTGGGACACTTAATGCCTTGCTGGTGGAGTTATAAACTGATTCATCCTTTCTGTAGAGCAATTTGGAAAGATTCCCAAAGGGCTACGAAACAATGCATACCTTTTGATCCAGTAATAGCAGTACCAGGTCTGTGCCCTAAAGGGATCAGAAAAAAAAAGGAGAAAGAACCTACTTGTAGGAAAATATTTCTAATTGTTCTTTTGTGGTATCAAAGCATTGGAAATTGAAGAGATGCCTATCAGTTAGTTAATCAATGGCTAAACAAATTGTGTTATATGGTGGTGATGGAATATTATTGTGCTGTAAGAAATGATAAACAGGATGATTTCAGAAAGAACTGGGATGACCCTGTGGAAAGGAAAACTCAATCAAGCTTTTGTACTTTCTGTCACTCAGTTAGAGCAAACAGCATTTGGAATGTTAGAGAGAACATATCGACAATGATGACAGTTGGTGGGGGAAAGGCGACTTGGGGAGTGACAGTTGCTCTTGAGGGGTTACTCTCTTTCCTGGCCCTCGGATTGGAAAGAGCTCCCTCCTTGTCTCTGGATAGAAGTATCTCTATTCCTGGACTTTTCCCCACTGTGTGTTCTACCTGGATTCTTGTGATCTTTTCATTGAAAAAAAGGATTTAAGGGGATTGGTTTGAACTGTAAGTCCAGTCTTTAGGAGCACTAGCCTGAAGAGATAGGCCCAACCAGCTCTGAAGGTAAGAACCTTTTCTTCCTCTTGCTGTCTACTGCTAAAGACTTTGAACTTAAGAAAAGTAGCATAGATTAGCATAGACAGGAATAAAAGAAACCCTCCACCAGCCTGCAGGACCTGGCCTCAGCTCAAAAGATGAGAGAGACTCAAACCCAATCTGGAAAGAAGTATAGGGAACCCCTCTTCCCTCTACCCTGATACCTTTCTGATCCAAACTTGTTAATAAGTTCATCTTGAGTTAAATAATCCATACCAGATAAGAGGACTATCATTTCAGGGGGACATGGAGTAGAACTCAAGGATAGCTATTCAACAATAAACAGTTCTTATCGGACTAGTGGGAGACTTATCCCTCAGAAGGGTCTGTGCTTACCTGCCCTGGGTATCTTCAACATCAATCTGTAGAGAAGTCCCCTCAGGCTATCATAGTTGGACCATTTCTCAAGAACCCCATTTTTCACAGACAGCCTCTCAGCAGGGGGTTTCTCTCCTTTAACCTCACCAGCATCCATATTCCCTCTATCCATAAACGCCCTCTTCTCTCTCTGAGCCAACCCTAAACATCAGCTGTCTTCCCTGAACCCCACTTTGAGAAGGGAGGTCTCCACTCTTTTTCTCTCACTTTACTGAACCCCCAAACCTTCCAAATACAATTCCTTCAGCTCCTCCATTCCCTGTTACAAAACCTTCCTTATCCCCTGTACCTCTTTCATCCTCAACAATTCCTTTAAATATTACAACCTCCATGAACTGATGCAGAGTGAAATAAGCAGAACCAGGAGAACATTGTGTATTATAACTACTATTAGGGAATGTTCAACTGTGATAGCTTTGGCTGCTCTCACCAATACAGTGATCCAGTACAGTTCTGAGGGATTTATGACAAGGAATGCCTGGAGAGGGAAAACTATTGGAGTTGGAACGCAGGTGAAATCATTCAATTATTCACTTGTTTACTTGAGGTTGTGGTTTTATAGGACTATTCGCTTCTAAAAATAAACAACATGGAAATAAATTTTTTAAAAAATGAAACTGTAGCTCATAACCCCTAATTCTGCCTCATCTAGAAAGTTTATCCTCATTCCTGCTTCATTCTTCCCTCAAATTCCAGTCCTGGTGATAAGAATGAAAGGGAAGGTAATAAGCATTTAAAAGCACGTGCTCTGTGTTCTCTATAGGGTGAAGGAGATCAGGATTATCCTTAATTTCACAACACCTCTGAGTTTGATACTCTTGAGTGTCCTCATTTCATAGTTGAGGCAATTAATGCAAACAGGATAAGTAGCTTAGAGAGGCACCCACTTATGATCTCTCAGGCTGGATTAAACTTGTTTTTCTGGTCCAAGTTCTGACCTCTGAGCCCTTCACTGCCAGTTTCCTTTAATTTCTAGATAAAGGAGATTGTGGAATGTGCCTCTCCTTCTTTACCAGAAGTAAATCAAGATGGAATTTTCTGAAGGGGGAAATATTCCCCTATGAGAGAACAAAGGCCCACCATATCTCCTGGTCTAGATGGAGCCTCTGTGACCTGTTACAGGCACTTCCATATTTGTACCTTTTTTGTGGTCCTTTAAACCAATGGACAGACATGAGACAGCGACATTCAGACACACACAGAGGCATCACCCTCCCCCCATGACACACATTTATACCCCAGCACATGGACCTGAGCTTCCCCCTTCCCCTCCACCCACACTCCTGAGTTCAGATTCCTGAAAATGGTACACCCGAGTCTTCTCACTCCTCAGCAGTCAGGGAGCAGAACATCTCCTCTGCCTGATCCCCGATTGCACCTTTTGCATTGACTCCCTCCCAATGTGATAGGCCCCTAAGTTGCTGGAGCCCTGGGTCCTACATAAATGAATAGAGGACATTGAATAAGCCTGACTAGCCTAGGGATGACATAGGCCAGCTTGCCCTGGAGATTACAGGTTTGTGCATCATATCCCTGGAGACCCTCATGGAGATCCTGACGGAAGAAATGCCATCTTGAGTTTGTGTTCATGTGTCTTATGGATACCTGCTTTGCCTGTAATCATGTGGATGGGTGTGTTTGGGGTAACCACTTAGTATGATGAGTTGCTAAATGTCATTGCAAATCAGTTTCCTATGAGTATCGCCCCTCCCTCAATAAAGCCGCCATTGGCCACTTGATTTCCACCAGGCCTCCTGAGTCTGTCTACACTTATCCTATGGGACTCCCAACCACGTGGTCTCTGGTAGTCCTGACAACTGGCCCCCAATGGGACATTCAGACCCCCCACATGATTGAGGATCCCTCATTGAGAGATTACAGGTAAGGAAAAAAACCTTCCCTTCACACTACATGTAACCGCGAAAATGTGGGTTTCAAGACTGAATTGCCAAAACTGTAAAGATAATTTTTAGTGTCTTGATTTAAATAAAAAATAAGTGGTCACCATGGGAAAAATTCCAAAATATGAAAATACCCAAGTCAGCTGGGTTTTAGTGGTAGTCTCTCAGTGACCGAGAATGACTATTGTCTTTTTGCATTATCATCTATTGATGTACCCTCGTGTGGCTTTGAAGTCCAAAGGCTGAGGCACAGAGTTTGTGACACATGGGGCATGGGATGCCAGTTGTTGGGGGGGGTGCAGTTGTGGCCTGGTGTCGGCATTCACGCGCAGCGGCAAGACATTGACGCCGCTCATCTTTAAAGGTGGTGGCGGCATGGTTAATGTGGGTTCACCAGCTGTTTCTGACAGAGGCAGCGAGTTCTAGTTGCTTTGGTGTAATGCCAGCCCACTTCAAGTTTGACTTTAGCTGATCCTTGAATCTTTTCTTCGCCCAGCCTTGTTTCCTGAGTCCAGCTGACAGTTCACCATAGAATACCTGTCTTGGTATTCGCTGTGGGTCCATGCGGATGATGTGTCCAGACCATTATAGCTGGGCTTTGAGGATCATTACTTCGATGCTGGTGGAGTTGGCTCTGTCGAGGACTTCCTGGTTGGTGATTCGGTCCTGCCATCGGATCCTCATGATTGACCGGAGGGAGCGTTGGTGGAATTGCTCCAGCTGCTTCATGTGCTTCCTGTACAGTGTCCATGTCTCACAACCGTACAGGAGCGAGCTGAGGACCACTGCGTTGTACACTTTGAGCTTCATCACAGTGCTCACACCACTGTGTTGGAGGACTTTGCAGCGCAGCCACCCGAGTGCCTGGCTGTCCTTTTGGATCCTGGCATTAATCTCGTGGTCTAGGGACCCGTCGTTGGTTAAATGCTAAGATACATGGTTTTGAGAAAGCAATGATTCAGAGCTGTGCACAGAAATACAGTGGCCACTCAGGCATATACTTGCTTAAGAAACTTGTGCCAACTCAAAGAATGCAAGTTAAAAAAATAACATGAACAGAAAATCAAATATTCAATTGCAAATAAAAAGGAAAACCATAATAAAAAATAAAAAACCAGGAACTCATAATTCACATTCCACCTGACAATGTGTGAGCCAAACAGAGGCATGACACAAAGATTTTTTACTCAAAAACAAGTTCTATTTCCTTTATAAATTGGCCATGATCCACAGTGTTAGTGTTCATAATTTTTTCATCAGGTAAAAGCTTTTAATATACAGTAGCACAGCTAAAATCCAAAATACAGTAACTGAAAGTGTAAACCTCAAAATTCCTTAGACTTATAAATGTTGGAAATTTCACCATTGGGATATTTCATACTTGGAAAATTTCTTACTGATAGTCTATTGGAATGGGAATCCCATTGGCATGGGAGGTTCCTTCTCTTCCCTTCTTAAGATTACTTTAGGACAGAAACCCTTTGCTGAACAATGGAAAGGACTTTGACCTATGCTTAAGCATAGAACAGGAATTTCTTTGAGCCTTGATTGATTTTAGAATTGATACAATGGAGATACTTGGAATAAATCTCCACCCTATTCAGTCCTAATAGGATTGAGTAAGGGCTGCAGCCTAGATCAAAATTTAATTATTCCAATCTCTACCCTACTCAAGTTAGCAGGATTTAGAAAGGGCTGTAGCAAAGGAGTAAAAATTTAATCATTTGAAAATATGACCTTCAACAGACATGTGCAAAAGCCAGAAACCTCTGGGCGGTCCTGGGTTAAGCTAGAACCTCCATTGGCACAGGGAAATTGATGAACAGGGATTGGTAGATGGGAGAACTGAGGGGAGGAACTTGGATGGTTTCCTTAAAGATAGGGGGTCTGAAGACTCCAGGGAGGTTGGAGGAGTTTTGGTCGGGGTGATTGCGGTGGACTCGGAGAAGCTTGCGCTGAAGGAAGCTGAAGGTGGGGGCCTCTGAGATTGTTTCTCCATTTGGTCACGTGAGTGATAGGGACTGATCTTTTTTCTTTGCCCCAGCTATCTAAGGGCTTGGGCCTTTTGGCCCAGCCTAAAACAGAAGGGGTATTTAAGCCCTATTCCCTTCTCTCCCTTTTTCTCTCTCTCTATCTCTAATTCCTTTCTTACTCCTATTGTAATTAAACTCCAAAAAAGGCTGATGGCTGACTTGAGTTTTTCATTTAGGAAATACATAGCTGATTCCTTGGCGACCTTAAATTAATATATATCAGTCTTTTAAAGTGATTCCCTTGTAACAAAAGTGACATAGTCTAATGGAATATTTTAGAATATATTAATATATAAACTTAATAACAAAACTGAATCTTAAAACTGTCCAGAAATAAATCCAACTTTCAGAGATAAGCAATTTGAAAAAATAAAGTCAAAAAGTCAAAATTTCCAAATCAAGGTAGCAAGTTAGATTTTATTGGAAGAAGGCCATATCTTCCAAGAAAACCAGATTCTTTCATTACATCATTAACACACCTCAAGAGACAAGTCAAAATGGCTGAAACTGGTTTAAATACTCTTATAATAACAAACAATATTTCTATACAAGGTGCATGAGTTTTATCATAAGACATAGCATCATTTAGATCTTCTTGGGAAACAGTCACCCAACAACAAAGCATATTGGTTAGTTCATTTAGGAAACCCCATATTTGTCCAAAGGTTAAATTAGAAGGCAATACCTTTATCAAGAGAAATAATAATGACTATTACCTAACACTTATCTGATCTAGGGGTAGAAGGATGTTCCTGGTTGTTAATTCCAAAAAAGGGAAGAGTGTAGGTGTTTCAACCATATCTGGACATGAAACCCAGAGGTTCAACATCTTATGACTAAGAGAAGTGCTTACTCTGTAACTAACAAGGGAGGGGCTGAAAATCCCCTTAAAAGCAGTTTCATGCTTTAGAAAACTATAGATTAGAAATCCTTATAAAAATCATGAATTCTAATTGTAGTTATCATTGTGATGGGATTATACTAATCACTTTAGAATCGCAATATTGATTATGTTAAACCTATCACTATCATGAAAATCCATTCAAGTATAAGGATTAGGGGTCTATTTCCTCCACAAAACAAATAAGCAGCAAATACAATATATGTGACATGATACAGTCAATCAGTGTCAATATAAGGTATCTGTTTTACATGTGAGCAATGAATCCAGGAGTCCTTTTCTCAAATTTTGATAGCTGTTGGAGTAGTTCACAGGAAATTAAAAACACCATGTATTTAAAATCGCCTTACAGACGCTTCTTCACTATGGGGAGGGTAACAAAATGAAAGAGTTAACATAAATAAGACAATGGGGTCTGAAAGGGCTTAAAATTCACCTCCAGACTCTTTCAGTTACCTTCCACTCCCAAGTACCATCATTCATCTAGATTCCTCTGCCCACATCTCTGGAGTCCCCCACACTGAAGGGGGTTACCACACTGAGCACAATGAGGACAAACCCCATATTGCATGTTTTGGTTTGGGTTATGATTTGTTCTATTACAATCTGCTCCTGTAAGAGGATCTATTATTGTTATTATTATTCCTCAAGCTTCTATTTCTATTTTCCTGATTCCTTTTCCTGCAATTCACAGTCACAAGACCTTCCTTTACACAAAAATTAGTGGTTACTTTGTGGATTCCATTTCAGGGGCTATGACCTCTGCTTTAGTTGTTTTTTCAACTTTTTCCATTAATGCATTTATTTCCTTCTTTAATGTAACCTCCCATCCAGCAGGGGCTACAAAAAGAAATTTTTCTTTTGTGCTTTGGGGCTCAAGAAGGAGCAAGGAGTCTGAGAATATTGGTGAAGAATGAGAGACACAGACAAGTCAGTATTTCTGAATTGGGAAGGCACAATCCCCTATGATATTCGACTTGGTAGGAAAATATGAGAACTAATGGAACATGTGGAAATGAAAGAAAATAGGGTAAGCTTATCAAGAGTGAGAAAGCAAACCCCAAGAGAGGAAAGAGAAGAAATCACAGGGCCACCTTCCAAATTTATTTCAGTGTGTCTTGGGAAGTACTCAGTGAATACATAACAAAACATAGATAATTCAGATTGGACGGGATGGTAATGATGACACCTTTTGGGCGTGTTGACTTCAACCTGTGCTTTTACAAAGGAATTTGACTCCGCACCAAATGTTAATGAGTTTTCCTTGAGCAAAGGCAGCATGGCTAGGTCCAGAGTCCATCCACAAATATCAGAGTTCAAACCTTGTGTCTGAAGACACAATAGCCATACATCATTTATATTTCTTAGATGTGAATATGCTTGGAATGCTACATTTAATGTTTCCTCTAATCTCTCCACTAATTTAGTGTTCTCTTTATCTTTCCATGGCCATCAAAAATGTAAACTGACACTCTTTTTAATTCATTGAGGTCCATAGAAGATCAGTTTGGACATGTAGTTCTTAACCACCTTGCAGCAGTTTTTTGTTTGTTTTTTTACAAATTGTGTCCTTATGTGTCTAACATCTTTTCCCCTAGAGAGATTTAGGTCCAGATATCTGCATTTCAGCTCAATAAACCTATCAATAAACTGAGATGGCTTCTCATCTTTCTACCATAAATCCTCAAATGTTGTCCAAGTATCTGGTCTGACAGAAGAAGCTCTCATTGCTTTTAGTAAAGCATTCTTAGCCTAACAAAGTTTTAAGAAATCTTCCTCTGAATTTGGGTCCCATTTAGGGTTTTCAGTTGTCCAATGAATTCCCCCCTCTTCCTGGGCCTGATTAACAACAGAATCTTATTTATTTCTCTTTCCATTAACAGGGCATGGAGCAGATCAATCATTTCCATCCAGTTAGGATTGTAACTTGGTAAATGTTTTCAAACTTATTTATAACTACAATGGGATCATCTTCAAAGGAAGGGTTTTCTTTTTCTTTGCATCTCTCAATGTCTGCTGGAGAGAAAGGTGAATGGCGTCTAATGTTTACTATGTTCCCTCATTTATTATAAGTAGGAACACCTCATAGAGGGAATAGGAATTCATTTGAATTGTCTGTGATTACTACTTCTTGGCTTGTTGCTCTAGTTGGGGCTTGCCAGGAAGTAGGGATGCAGGACCAAAGGAGAGCAGGTAGAAGTATGGAGGAGAGAAGGGAGATCAGGGATTGAGGTGGGGAGAAAAGGAAGTAGGAGATTGGTTTTGGGGAGGGGAAGAGAGGACAGAGAATGGCATGTGGGGAAGAGAGTGGGAAGGGAGAAAGATTGAGCAGAGGTGGGTGGGGTGGGGAGTAGGAGACTATGTAGGATGGAGGGCTGGTCAGGGAAAAGGGAGTAGGTAAAAGAATGGTGTTGAGGGGGAAGAGAAGGATGGTTAAGAAGGTGGGTGGTGGCTGGGTAGCAGAAAGGGAAAAACTATGAGGTGAGGGTAATTGGATTGAGGGACAGATGGTAAGGTAGGGTACAGAGGTGGGTTGGTAGGAAAGGAGATTGGAGTAGGAGGTGAGTGGGTTCTAATAGCAGGAAGGACAGAAGGAGTCATATTGTGGCCTGGGTCTAGAGAAGGAGCTTTCTGGCAGTTTGTCAGGGTTTTCAGAGTTAGCCAAGCTATTTTCAGTGGATTTAGTTGAATTTTCAACCATTCTTGCCCACAAAAGCCAATAGGCATAGTTTTAAGAACTCATATTGCCAATGGCCAGTTTCAGGTCTTTCAGATTTTTAAATTCAAAAGAACCATACCTTAGCCAGCTAAAGGACTTTTGGGTCCAGGTTTCACACAATTTCTTTGCTTCCTTCTTTGACATACTATGTTTTTTAGGAAAGTTAGGATCACCCCAAGAATTCAATAGTTTATGCAGGGGTGAACATGGCGAAATTTTTTCCTGATTTCCTCTGATTTGTTGCAATATTTCCCATAACATCTAGTCTTTTCACTCTGAATTTAGAAGAAAATTTTCTAGCCTTTCTCTCCTGATTTGCCTAGGAAAAGTCCTGGGCCTTTCTTTTTTCTATCTGAGTGAGACTTCTCTAGCTACTATTATTGAAGAATCAGTAGCTGTGATACAAGTCTGTTCTCAGTAATAAGCTGTTCTGACTATTGCTGAATGGTGTGAGGGGTAAAAATAAAAGGGATGGAATAAATTTATAAGAGTGTAGTCACCAAACATTATTACTCAATTCAGAATGACTTTATAGCAATCTATTTATAAAATAGATGGAAAGAGTGAAAGTAAGGAAATGAGAATAGATATTTACTCTGGCCCAGTCTGAATAAGGCAGGGCTTCATAGGCCCTAGCAAGGGGCCTCAGAGGTAATTAAACAAGGATTTTAGACTTGACGCCTCCTCCAAGACTAGAACCTCCAGAAAAACCAGGAGAAGGAATCAGTCTTTTTCATTCACCCACATGGTAGTCCTAAGGGAAATTTCAAGAAAAGTTCCAGGTCCCCAGCTGGAGTTCCTCCAGGGTCAAGTTGAAGGTGAAAGACCTCCTCACAGGAAGTTTTTGCCACTTTTAAAGACTATTCCTTTCATTACTTTCTGTGGCTTCCTTCCATTTTACTTGGACCAATTATAAAGCTTTGCTTAGGACTGCCAAGGGGGCAGTCACTTGATTCTGATTCTTCACTCTCTGTAGCACATGTGGATCACAGACCTCCCCATACTTAATAATGAGGGGGGGGCATTGTACACTTCTAGTGATTAAATCTAAAAATGGGCAGGGGAGAGTTAGTCCTATCTTCAAAATGGGCAATTTAAACAGTGAAAGGAACCTAAAATATAAAAAAATTGAGACACAACTTCTTTTAAGTAGGCAATAGTACCAATTATTGTGTTTGTGTCTACTCAGGAGTGTGACCAACATGCTGGCTGGGTGATGGACACTTGGGCCCCCCACTTGTAGAGATCCCCTATTTTCTTTGTTGGTATTTCTGGTTGTGTGATTTTTTTGCTTAGTCATTGTAGGTATGTCTGCCCATTTCTAACCCCATTTGGGGATTTCCTGGAAAAGATCTTAGAATTCTGCAGAGCCTTATAGAGTTGAGAGTCTGGGCTGGATTTAATCTCTTCCTCTGTTGGCTGGTGCCAAACACTTTTTCAGATCCTTTCCACATGGCTTCAGTCTCCTCAGCTTGGCTGAAATTGTTCCCACTGAGTTATTAATGGCCTCTCTCTCTACAACTCCCCTAAGGGCTCCATCCTTGCTTGCTCTCAGAATGAACTCAAAGGAAAACACTGGCTGCTCCTACATACATCATGTGGCATGAAGTTTCTTGGTACTCCCAGCATGAATAAGGCATCCCATGGTCCAGAGAGACAGGTGAGCTGTCACTTCTTCATCCACCCACAAGGGCGATCCACTTCATCAGTAAGGGATGGTCGAGTGACTCACAATTCCAGGGATGGCACAGAGACACTCTCTGCTACTGACCTCCATGACTCAGAGTTTGGATAGATCACTGAGGCCTGGGGGAGGGGGAAGGCTTAGAAAGAACTTTGGCGTCAGGTGAGGGGGTACAGAGAGGAAAAGTCATATTTTTAGCAGAAGACAAAGGATGAGAATTTAGCATTGGAGTTAGAAAGGTCTGTTAAGAAGGTCTATAATAATCCCACATGTAGCAAGCAATGCATTTGGCTTTGTTCTCTCTAAATTCACTTTTGATAGCCATTCCCCACTGGCTAAAAGAGAGGCTCAGTGGTAAGTGCTGAGGGATGAGAGTGTGAAAGATGAGATTGTGCTTCCTCAAGTTCAAGGAGGAAAGAGAATGGGAAGGGTTGGCTTCAAGATGGGCAGAGAGGAGCATCAGGGGAGAGGGCCTGGGCTGGTGGAAGAGAAGTGATCAAAGTGAGCAGAGCAAGTCCCCTGGGTGGGAGCTATAGAGCTGAGTGAGGCAGGGGCATGGCAGGAAGACCACATCTTGTTCTTGGAAGTCAGAGGTCAAGGAGGCCATTTATCTGGTCTGGTCTCTTGGCTTTGCTCTGTCTGGTCCTTGCAATTCAGTCATGTTATTTTCCTACAAATAAAATATATACAAGATAAATTGTAGGAAATCACCCAGAGAAGATGAGCCAAGAAAAGCTTCTTGCAGAAGATGGGATTTTAGACCAGACCTGAAGGAATCCTGTGAACTAAGGAGTCAGAGACTATTTGGGACAGCAGTGTCAGCTTGGGTTGGAGACAAAGGTCTAATAAAAATGGTGAGTCAAGAGATGTAGAGTCTTGTGTGAGGAAAACCAAGAAGACCAGTGTCACTGGATCCTGAGAATATGGAAGAGAATAAAGGGAGAGTGAGCGAGGATATGGGGAGAGATCTCAGAATGACCAGCCTTGTAGGTGGCTTCCTAGATAGAATAACAAGCCCTGGGATGGTTTGGAAGCCTGGGAGGAGTTTAGGCTTGCTGCTGGCAGTGGCATTCCAGATATTAGAGGGCAAGGCTTGGAGTGGATAGGCTGATTGTGGAGAAAAAAGAATTAATCTGTTCAATCAAAGGAGGAAAATCTGTTTAGGCGTTCAGAATAACATCTCATAGACCATTTTGTTATTGCCATAGACCCAGTGGGTTGAAAGATCTCTTATCCCAAAGAAAGAAAACCATTAGGCTATCCTACCTCCTTATTTCCCCTGATCTTTAGAAGTCAGAAGAGACACTCCCAAGGACATAACTATCTCTTCATAACTTCCCCCTGGCCTGTTGAAAATCATGATGAAGACCCTGCTGTGATGGGGCTCCTGCTGTATTACCTGTTATTTCCCAACTGCCTAGACTTTTATGCCTAGATTGTAAGTTCATCCCCCAGACCATGAGGTATTGAACAGAGTGTGTTGGGGTTTGCATCAGGAGTCTATAACATGCTTGTATCTGTACTCGTGCATTGGGCATGGCCATTAGGGCATGGCCCCTTCTCATTAGAAAGATTAACCCTTGCTTCTGTTCATTTAAACAGTCTCTATTTCTTTAAGCCATATCGTTTCATATAGTTTATGGGGACTAGTCTGGGATCCAGGAGAGGCAGGAATCACCCAGGACCCCCAGTGACCAGCAGGACTTCCCATCAAATTTTTGGTGGCTGCTCAAAGGCAGAACTGGGTGAGTCCTTCTGACCCAGGAGGCCTGAGGGAGAGATCGAAAAGTGAGCAGATGCTTGGTTAGCTGAGTCTGGACCTAGGAAGAGAGGCTACTCAGTGATGCCAGGTCACATAATTTATGCACAAACCAGGGAAGTAATTAAATTTCCTACTGGGTAACCTTAGAGGAGGGTTCTACAAGGGTCAGGATATAGACTGTCTGCCTTTGGGTGGAAGAGGAGAGATTACCTCAGCCAGAGGAGGTGGAACCAGAACTCCTGTGTAGAAGACTTCTGAGGTGGGAGGAATGGGGAGAGAAAATTCAGGAGTAGCCAAAAAAGGGAAGGCTGAAGGCTTGGTAGAAGTCCCAAGGGAAAATCTACTTGGGAAGAATTGCCAAAGTATACAGCAAAAAGAAATTATTTTCTCTTGTGTTGGAACTGCCTATAGTTCCTCCTTAATTTCTTTGTGGGTTGACACCTGAGAAGGAGAATGAAGACTGAGAAAAAATGGAAGAAGAGATTATAGAGATAGAAATAGAGAGACAAAGGAACAAAGCCTCAGAGACAAAGAGTTAAAACACAAGGGATCCAGCATGCTCCAGTGATGCTTCTCAAAAAGAGCGATTTGCATGTGTCTCTGAACTTTTATTGGAGAGTTTAGGAATGTGGAGTGGGAGGTAACTAATGAACATGTGACATGGCATAGGTTTTAACATTGGTTCAATTGACAATCACATAATCAAAGAGAAAGAGGTTAATCAAACATGTGATTTGGTATGGAATGTTGTCTAACAAGGTGGTAACGAGGACCCTATGGCAAATAATGTCCTGCTCAGGAATTCTTTTGTCCTTTGGACTGAAGATTTGGAAATACAATAATCAATATGAACACATAAGATACAATATCAATACACAAATAATACTTTCAAGATGCTAATATACCTGGTATGCTACATCTTGTAACAACAAATGACCTTTACTATAGGAAAGAAAACCAAAAAGGCCCTCTCTCCCTCCTGTAACTCAGATCAGAAGACTGGAGATTGGATATAATCAAACTCAGAATTGTAGATGGGGAAGGGACATGACTGCTTTTGTGGATCTGTGTTCTGTGTAAACTTGTGAAAAACTCTTATGTGTTATAAGTGTCTGTATGTCTACATAGATTTCTCTATATCGAAGGATATGCAGGAATGTTGGGAGGAGTAGAGAGTGAGTTAAAGAGTTCTAAAATATACAAAAAAGGGAGAAGTGAGAAATGACAAAAGTGATCCCACAATTGGAAACTGCATTCTGGGGTTACTATATGTGAATTTGGGAAAGCACAAATGATTCTGGAATGTAATTATAAAATAAATGTAAAAGTGATTACACTCATCAGATAATAAGATGAGAAGAGTTATTCCATTTTTGTAGGTGGAAAACTGTCTGTTCTCACTGAGATTTAAAATTTGAACAATGATTAGAAAGTTAGATGGGGAGCATGTCTAAAATGGTTTTTTTGAGTCAGCTGAAGTTGGGGATCAAAATGACATGGGTAACGAGCCTGACTGATCTAAAATTTGCTGGCTATTTAATGTAAATGAGAGATTAATGGAGGGTATAAGTGTATAAGAATGTATACAATTGTGCTGAAAGGAATGATGAACTGGAGGAATTCCATGTGAACTGGAATGACCTCCAGGAATTGATGCAGAGTGAAAGGAGCAGAGCCTGGAGAACATTGTACACAGAGACTGACATACTGTGGCACAATTGAATGTAATGAATTTCTCTACTACCAGTGTGGAAGAGAGAAATGGATATATTCAAGGACTGGATGGCAATGTTATCTCATGGGAAAAGAGATAAGAATGCTGACTACCAATGGGGGATGGGAATGGAACATTCCAGCTAAGAAAAGATTGGAGCAGTTAGAGGCTGCTGTCTTTTCTCTTCCCTTGAAGAGGGAAGGAGCAAAATCTTCATTGAGCCTATTTAGCTACAAATCTACAAATCCCTTGTTGAGCAGAAAAAGATCCAGTCTAGCCATCTGTTTTATAGTGGTAGGATAGAGACTTTTTCCCCTTTGGGGTAGGCAATAGCCTATCCTTCAGAAGACTCATTCAAGCTATATTTTTATGACAAGAAATATCATCATCTTGAACTTACAAAGACATTAAGATCATCTGAGACTTAGTCCCAGACTTGTGCCTCAAACCCCTGAAGACATCTATAGGAGTGTGAGGTTAAATTTATGGTTGAGACTGAATGTAATAATTATATTTGGTCACCAAGGATTTTATTATAAAATCCTAATGAAACATCCAAACTCAGCTGGAAATTTTATGGTGATTTAATTGATATAGTGGAGGAAATTAAGAAGAAGGAAGGGGCTAGTAGTTGGTAGGAAGATTAGGAGATCTAGAAAGTAAGTGTGAAGGTTTTGAGTGTGAAGGAGGAAAGAATCAGCCTGACCTCCAAAGGGGCTCAGCTAAGATGTCTGAACCTGAATCAGCTAAAGGGCAAAACTCACCACCAACACTCCAAGATGTCGAAATGCCTAGCATACTCTCGGCCAGAGTCGCCTCTCCAGGAAAAGAGAAAGGAGAGAGGAAGTGATGTGCCTTATACACACAGGTTTACATCACTTTCCTGCATCTCATCTGTACCAATGATGACTTAGCTTGACTTATGACAGCCCAGATGTCTGTCCTTTTTTCTCCACATGTCTGTTGAAGGCCATTTCCTTAGATAATTAAATCTTGAGTTTGATGTAGACCTTCCAAATCTTGTTAAACTAATAAGGGAGGAGAAATGTAGAGTTTCCAAGACCTGATTCTGTTATTCCAAGTATCTCTATTGTTACTGATCAGAAAATAGCTAAATCAAATCTTCTAAAGAATGGTCTGATTAGAGTGGAATAGTTTCAAAATTCACAGGAGGGAGATAGCTCTTTTACATAATCTTGCACATTTGGCCATTCCAAACCAGTTTTTTAAAAATTGGAATAACAGTGCTTCTATCAGCAATATTAGTTAGAGAAATCATGGAACATGTCTCATAAGACTGATATTCTAGAAAATTCTTAAAAACAAGCAGTTGGAGAAAGGGCTCAAAGAAATTTAAAAGCCCAAATTCAAAACCAAAAAGGATATTTTCAGTCACTTTCTAACTGAATAAGACCCAATAAGTCTTTCATTTGGGATCGAGATTTTGCTTCTATTTTCACAGATATCAAAAGTCCATGGAAGAAAACCAAAGTCATCAAGCATTTTCAAAGAAAGCCAGCCCAGAGAGAAGAGAAAGCAGATGTCTGTACAGCACCAACCACAGCACAACATGGAGGCCAGACACCAGAAAAAACAGCAGATGAACAAACAAAGCAAAACCATTGACTTAGGGATAGGCCTAATGAACTATCCACACAGATGAACTTTTACTAAGAGGCAGCTTACCTACAAAAGACTATCATTAATTTGCTTACAGACATTCTATTCTAATAGTATATGGATATTTGTTGTAAGATCAATGCTTATCATGTACCTGAATACTTCAAATGGTATTTGTACAATATATAATTTGCAATTATTTTATTGGAATTGTTCCATGTTACCCAAATTTGATCAAAAAACAAATTGTACAATTGGAAATGTTATAACAGTATATTGGATACTGTTCAATTGCAACAGAAATTGTTGATATTATCCAAAATGTATGTATGATAATTGTCTTAACTGGTTCATTTTATATTTGCAAAAAAAAAAAGTATGTCTTCATTAGAATCAGACTTATTTAAAAACCAATTTGGCTGGAAATGGCATTTAAGTTTTTAAATGTAAAGGGGATGTAATGGTACTACTACTAACCAGCAATCACTTCTCCATCCCAGAAGGGCTATATGCTACTCCTATGCAATAACATTTTGAATGTAATGATAAGGATTACACTGTATAGTAGCCCTGGATTTTGCTGAATATTACCAGGAGAGAAAGACTATAGGGGACCCAACAGGATGCTAACATTGGATCGAGGGTTTGCTTGTATTTCTATAGATAATGGAAACATTTGGACACCCACCAAGTATATCACACCATGTAACCAGGAAGAGAAGCAGACAAATAACACAGATAACATCGATCACCAGCAAACCAGATGCACTCAGGACACACCTAATGAGATGCTCACTGGTGACTACACACATATCAAAGACTGACATTACACTTCTCTTAATTATATTCACTATCATTACCCTGGTGGACACTTTTATGATGAAATCTATTGGTCTATTATACCTAACCCCCATTATTAAGAATGTAACTTGTATAGACAAGCCCCTACTTGTGTATGTTAATGATACCAGATGGATACCATATCTAATGTTAGCCAAAGACATTACCATGGAATCAGAAGGAACTAGCTACAATTATTCAGACACTACTGTATATACTTCATTTTGTATGTCTAGGCTATGTACTGACAAAAAGAATTCATTTTGTATACATTGTAAAATTCAAACTTGGATTGTAATAAATGCTACTGATAACAATTATAGAGGCATTGGTATGGATCTCATAGGAAAAGGTGATAGAATTTATCAACCACAACATAGATCTAGCAGCCTTGACGACAAAAAAATTGTGTTTAAATCAGGTAGACACACTGCACAGGGATTTATCATGGACAGACTGTCCTGGTCAAACTCCTAGAAAGGTTGAGATGTCAGGTAGAATAGACTTTGAGATTTTTAATTGGGGACCTAAATTACTTAAACTGTCATCTACATCTATGTATAGATTCTATTCATGACAATACCTATATAGCTATTATGTACCAACCACCATTGGTGTGGTTACCTGTGAATCTTACAGACATGGGCATCTACTTCAATTGTCCATTTTGTTCACAAAGCATTTACTATCATTATGCATCACTCCAAATGCTTTATATTGACAATTATAGGAGCAGCAGTTTCAATTATTGCTATAATTACAGCAACAATTGTGTTGACTAACTATACAAAGTTTTATACAGGAGGTTGTATCTAATTCATCTGAACTGTGGCACACTCAGCAAAGTATTGACTTAGCTTTTAAGGATGAATTAGAAATTTTGAAAGATGCTGTATTTTGGCTAAGAAAAGAGGTTGAAGCTTTACACACTAGAATAACTTATCCATGTCATTTCTACCAAACAGAATAATGTATTACACCTTTAAAGTATGATAATGTTTACTATGAATGACAATCCATAGTAAAGCACATTAAAGATGCTTGGGGACATCATAACAGCATGTTGGATATTATACATTTACAACAAGAAATTAATAAAGTTAGACCAAATTGTATATGAGCAAGAAGCTGTAGAAATTGCTTCTAAATGGAAAGAAAATTAAGCTTCTATTAACCCCCAAAATTGGTTTGGCAGAATTAATTTTACAAACATTGGCAATGTCATATTTTTGGTTGTTATATTGATTGGTTTACTTATACAGAAGAAGAGTTTTAAATAAGGCTTATATCAGAAATATGCAGCCAGAAGTTGCAATGTCACTTCATTCTCATCATTCTTGTTTAAAAAATGATATAGAGCAACAACCAATCAGAATGTAATGTTTATGGGAATATTGGTACTTTTAAAAATTTGCATTAATTGTTGTATTAGTGTTTTTGGAAAGCTTTTCATGATGAAAAATTTTGTACAATTACAATGTGAATCTTGGTCAACTTAAATTAGGGAAATAGAAATCATTTTTGAATGAAAATTCTTGTATTACACATTGGCTTAGCTAAAACATTGCCACATGATATGTGAGCCATAAGTTTAAAATTTTGTATTAATTTTATTTTTATTTTCCCTGATTATTTTTTCTGATTATTTTCCCCATATATTTTCTTTTAAGTACTAGAAGTACATTGAAAGCAGTGTTAATATTATGATCCTGAAATATGAGTTAACAATATCTATAAGCTTTACTATATATCCTTACCCAAAAGCTTGAGACTGTAGGAACCTGCAAGAATTTGCTAAACCTCATGGGACTAATTTGAGTTATTTTGTCTGATTACAGAAGAAGGGATTTCAATGGGTACATTACACTTTGCCAGGAAGCCCAAGACATAGAGAGGTCTATAATCCATATGAGATGGATAAATATTGGTTGCTAAGGTTGGAGGTAAAGGGATGCGGTGTTTTGACACCCTCAAACACAGGTTGGCCTGGTACCAAAGTTCCAATCAAATATCTATGTGGCTTGGCTTCAATATTGCAAAGACTATGGATGATCAGACCAAGGGAAAGGAAAGACTTCCCTCTCATCTCAAACTATAGTCCCTTTCTTTAGATTTATAGGTCTGGCAACTTCTTATAGTCCTGGCTGAACATGGGTAAAATGTTACATTAATGTACCTGTCCTACAGGACTATGGGACTGATCACATTAATTCAGGATGACTAGTGAGTTAAGGTAAATTTTTTTTATTTTTATTATTGGCTGTACATAAATTTTTTAAATTTAATTTTGCTATTTGATTTAGAATTCATTTTTTATTTGTTATTTTTACTATAATCATTATTTTGTGGTTGTTTTGGTTTAGTTTATAATTTCTTTTTACCATCATATACTCTTGTCTTAATTTTTAACCAAAAAGGGGGATATTTAGCATACCAGATATATTAGCATCTTGAAAATATGATTGGTGTATTGATATTGTATCTTATGTGTTCATATACCAGACTCATGGTCATGTTGCTTATTGATTATTGTATTTCCAAATCTTCAATCCAAAGGACAGAAGAATTCCCAGGCAGGATAATATCTGCCAGAGAGTCCTAGTTCACACCTTGTTGGACCCCATTCCTTGCCAAGTCACATGTTTGTTTAACCTCCTCTTTGATTATTTGATTGTCAATTGAGCCAATGTTAAAGTCTATGCCATGTCACATGTTCATTAGTTAGCTCCCACTCCACATTCCTAAATTGTTCAATAAAAGTTTGAAGGCACGTGTAGTGCCCTCTCTCAATACCACCAGAGGGGCATAGCAAAAGGTAGCCCATATTTTTAAACTCCTTGTCTCAGTCTTTATTCCTTTGTCTCTCTCTTTCTCTTCTCTATCCATTTTCCCTCAATTTTCAAGCTACTTCTCAGGTGTCCACTCACGAGAATTTTAATATGTAACTATAGGAGGTTACAGTGATGTAAAAAACGGTCTATATATTTCGCGTCACTTTCTCTCTGGCCTCTTTCGTGGATACGTGGCTCTCACTCTGCTTGGTGTGGCTTGTGGCAGCATGCTGGGTGTCCTGGCGGTTTGGCAGTTTGGTGGCTTTCGGCTTGCCGGTGAGGTAATAGGGAGAAGCTCTGTAGAATGGGTTAGGTGAGGCGTCTTCACTGAGCGACCTGGGTGAGTGTTTAGGTTGATTCCTTTTTCCTTTACCTCTTAAAATGCTATCCTCCTAGGAGACCCCTCATCTTGGAGGAGGTCTCGTAGCTGGAAACTGAGCTAGATTAAATCTTGGAGGAGGCCTTGTGCCTGAGATCTCTGAACTTCCCTTATCTTAGGCTTGACTGGAGAAATCTTATACCTCGTCCTTTCTCTCTTCTTAATTCCTTCCCTCTAAATTAATTAAACCACCATAAAATTCCCAAAGTGACTTGAATGTTTTTATTGGGATTTGAATTAATACCTGGTAACTACTAGTATAATATATTCAGTCAAAACCCCCTAAATTTACCCCTAACAGTCCAAATCTGGCCTCTTACCAGCTGTGTGACCCTGGGAAAGTCACTTAACCCCTATTGCCTAGCCCTTACCACTTTCTGCCTTGGAGCCAATACTCCAACACAGAAAGTAAGGGTTTAAAAAAATGTAATGGATGAGACATCTGAAGTGATTTTCACTATTGTAGTCCTTGCCTCCACATTGCAATTGAAAGACATGCCTTTTACCCAGTTACAGTCTCATACCGGAGGAGGGAGGTTCCCCAAGGGGTTTGGTTACCCCATGATGGGTTGTAATATCATCCGAGAGGTAGGAAGGATTTTCCCATGAAGCCTAGTGGCTCCTGGATTGTTTTTATATTTGTAACTCTTCAGTTTACTATACTCTTCCACCAAAATGATCTAGATTCTTGGTGACATTTTAGACCCCATTTAGGTTTTCATCAGCAGTACAGAGGTTTTTCTGGGCTCTCCTGCCAAATTTTGGAATGATGCAAGTAATAGACTTTGTTAAAAATATCTGAGCCAAGGTTGGAAGATTAATTGGCTAGATCTGGAGACCTTGTAACATGTATCCATGATCTTCAAAGGTTTTTTTAACCTTTGTTACACAGCACCAATGTGAATCCTAATGATAGTGGGTTTGTTTGCTGTTGTCACTAAATGGGCTTTTGTGATTTGGGGGGTTTTGGTGCTTCTTTGAATGTGCATTAGCTGCTGTACTACTGTTTTTGGAAATCTGTTACTTTGTAAAAATTATGTGCACTTATGTTATGGATCATGGCCAAGTTAAAAAGGAAATGGATCACATTTTGGGGTGAGAAGCCTTTGTGTTGTGCCTCTCCTTTGCTAACACTGTGTCACTGAATCAGTGAACTACATATTTTAAATTTTTTTTAATATTGTTTTTCTTTGAATGTGCAATAGAGTATTTGAGTTCTTTTTTCTCTCATTTTTTATACTTGAAGCATATTACTAGTATTGATTTTTTTATTTTGCATTAATATTAGTTTAAAATATCCATTAGTGCTAATATTAATTCATACTCAAAAACTTTAGACTATGGAAACTTGCCATTGATTGTTTAATATTATGGGACTTTGACTAACAATTGTTTCTGATTTCAGAAGAAGGGATCATAAAAGAGACATTATACAGTGCCAAGAAGCAGAAGAGATTCATGAGACTTTGATAGTCTATGTTTCATCCAGAAGTTACTTTCTCTTTCATTTGGTTTTTTATGTTTTTTATTTTCTTTTTGCAAATGATTAATACAATTCATAATTCAGCCATGTATCTCAGGGAGATTCATGTCATGGTCAACATCCTCCTCAGGGGATTGTATAATTGTCATAAAATTCTAGATTTATAAAAATTTCTTATTTGAGAGTAATTTTAGGATAAGAAACTTGCTACCTCCCCAAATCAAGAAAGTGAACTGCTTGGAGAAGGCACCATCAAGAAGTCTGCAGAAACTACACAGTACATCAAAAGATCCAGAGTGAACTTTGGGATGTGGGGAAATTGAACTGTGAGGGGTTGAATGCATTTATTTTGAATGTATACTCTTATGCGAAAGGGGAATTCCCCCTAATTGGCTTTTTGTCAATGAGCCTAACAATCATTGGTTTTGTTCTCTCTTATTTCCTTCTTATCTCCCAATTATTGTAATTTCCCTTAAGAAAGTGCAATATTGTATGTCCTTCTAGTTAAAGATCTTTAGAGATATAAGTTGGTTCTGTGTACTGATTCCATGGGGAAACTATCTGCCTAGAACCATCAAAGACCACACTGTCTGACATGGTCACACGTAGAAGAAACTGGAGACTGGAAAGCAGCCCCCAGGAAGGATGGAAACATCCACTCAGCTCCCCTCTAGGTGACTTCTTTCACTAACACCCCTTATTATTGGAATTATTCCCCAGGAGACAATAGATGAGAGCAGAATGCATGCAGCATTAATACAAAGATCCCACTATTCCCCCCAGAATACTATCAAAAGATCATATTTACAAACTTAAATCTAAGGATTCCTATGTACCCACTTAGCTAGGACCCTCTTTCCTAGGCATAAAACTTCTGGACCTTAGTAAAATATTAAAAAATGAAAGCCAGATAGTAAAATATACTTAAATCTGGGTTGTGTTTATTCTGCCCCCTGACCTCGCACTGAGCAACAGTGTTTTGTTGACTATCTCCTTCGGCTTCTCTTTGTTGTTAGGATCTATAGAAACATGTATGTTGAAAAATGAAACTATATGCCAAGTATGTGTAACCAGAGTGTATAAAAATAAAGCCAAGCCTGACCAGGGCAAAGCAGATTTTCTGTGAAGCCTGAGCAGCAGATTGAAAACAAAAACTGTGTCCCATTTATTATCCGTTGACACTGTCCCACCTCAAAGACCCCATCCTCTGTGGGAGGCTGGACCACCTGCAGCAGTTAGTCATGTAAATCTGGGAGATTTCTAGATGCTTATTTTCCAATGAAATCATAGGGGTGGGATGGTATAATTAGGATTTTCACCCCAGAACTCTAAATCCTAGCTTTCCACTTTCCTTTTCATGTTACATCGTTACATTTTGATAACGTTTGTTTGTAACCCCACCTCTTGCTTTTCTCCCCATAGTTTTGGCAAAAGATGTGGGCTTTATGCCAACCAGGAGAATCTACACACGTGTGTGTACTTTTTGTTAGATAAAAGTTAAAACTTAATTATTTCTTTTAATCTTGAGGTCCATCCAGTGGCTTCTCTGAGGACCAGGGTTGCCCACCCGGGTGTGACATCACAGTCAGATAAATGAGGTGAGACACATTGTGCATTCAGCCCATGTACACAGGCATCACACACAGTGCTCTGCCATACTATCATGGTATGTTTATTATATAGGTTTTTGGTACACACACATAATCAATTCTCTACGTATGTGACATTCTACAGTTTGATTGGATATTATCAATCAACTAAACAACATTCTCGTGATGTTACTACAACAAACAGTTCTGTGGTCATTACTAGGTTTCTACAACACTGTGATAGATTTGATTAATGTGAATAAAGTCATTTGTAGGTTATTAGTTCTTGACCTGCTGAGAGGATCATTGTACTTTTGGTCAGCATTCACTCTGCATTATAATTGCTTAGGAAACAAAATAGACAAGGTACTGGTCAACCTAATTAAAAAAAGGAGGGAAGAAAAGCAAATTAACAGTATCACAGATGAAAAAGGAGACCTTACCTCCAATGAAGAGGAAATTAAGGCAATCATTAAAAACTACTTTACCCAATTATATGGCAATAAATATGCCAATCTAGGTGATATGGATGAATATTTACAAAAATATAAATTGCCTAGACTAACAGAAGAAGAAATAGAATTTTTAAATAATCCCATATCAGAAAAAGAAATCCAACAGGCCATCAAAGAACTCCCTAAGACAAAATCCCCAGGGCCTGATGGATTCACTAGTGAATTCTATCAAACATTCAAAGAACAGATAACCCCAATACTATACAAACTATTTGACATAATAAGCAAAGAGGGAGTGCTACCAAACTCCTTTTATGACACAAATATGGTACTGATTCCAAAGCCAGGTAGATGAAAAACAGAGAAAGACGACTACAGACCAATCTCCCTAATGAACATAGATGCAATAATCTTAAACAGGATACTAGCAAAAAGACTTTAGCAAGTGATCAGGAGGGTCATTCAATATGATCAAGTAGGATTCATACCAGGAATGCAGGGCTGGTTCAATATTAGGAAAACCATCCACATAATTGACCATATCAACAAGCAAACCAACAAAAATCATATGATTATCTAAATAGACACATAAAAAGCCTTTGATAAAATACAACACCCATTCCCATTAAAAACACTAGAAAGTATAGGAATAGTGTAAACCTTAAAATTTCTTAGACTTATAAATGTTGGAAATTTCACCATTGGGAAATTTCATACTTGGAAAATTTCTTACTGATAGTCTATTGGAATGTGAACCCCATTGGCATGGGAGGTTCCTTCTCCTCCCTACTTAAGATTACTTTAGGACAGAAACCTTTTGCTGAACAATGGAAAGGGCTTTGACCTATGCTTAAGCACAGAACAGGAAGTTCTTTGAGTCATGATTGATTTTAGAATTGATACAATAGAGATACTTGGAATGACAGAACCAGGTCTTGGAAAATACAATTTCCACCCCACTCAGTCCTAACAGGATTTAGGAAGGGCTACAGCATAGATCAGAATTTAATTATTCCAATCTCTACCCTACTCAGGGTAACAGGATTTAGGAAGGGCTGTAGAAAAAGGATCAAAGATTTAATTATTTGAGAATATGACCTTCAACAGACATGTGCAAAGCCACAGACCTCTGGGCAGTCCTGGGTTAAGCTAGAGCCACCATTGGCACAGGGAAGACATGGACAGTGATTGGTAGATGTGAGAACTGAGGGGAGGGAAATTGGATGGTTTCCTTAAAGATGGAGGGGTCTGAGGACTGGGGGGGGGGGGTTGGTTGGAGAGGTTTTGGCTCTGAGAGGTTGTGCTGGCTCTGAAGGAAGCCGCTCTGAAGGAAGCTGGAGGTGGAGGCCCCTGAGACTGTTTCTCCATTTTGGTCACGTGAGTAATAGGGACTGATCTCCTTTCTTTGCCTCAGCTATCTAAGGGCTTGGGCCCTTTGGCCCAGCCTAACAGAAGGGGTATTTAAGCCCTATTCCCTTCTCTCCCCTTTCTTTCTCCCTCTCTCTTTCTATCTCTAATACCTTTCTTCATCCTGTTTGTAATTAAACTCCATAAAAGGTTGACTGCTGACTTGAGTTTTCATTTAGGAATTACATAGCTGAATTCCTTGGAGACCTTAAATTAATATATATCAGTCTTTTAAAGTGATTTCCTTGTCACAATAGAAGGGTCTTTCCTAAAAATAATAAACAGTATATATCTAAAGCCATCAGCAAACATCATCTGCAATGGGGATAAACTAGATGCATTCCCAATAAGATCAGGAGTGAAACAAGGATGCCCATTATCACCTCTTATTTTACATTGTACTAGAAACACTAGCAGTAGCAATTAGAGAAGGAAAAGAAATTGAAGGCATTAAAATAGGCAATGAGGAGACCAAGGTATCACTCTTTGCAGATGATATGATGGTCTACTTAAAGAATCCTATAGAATCAACAAAAAAGCTAATCAAAATAATCAACAACTTTAGTAAAGTTGCAGGATAAAAAATAAACCCACATAAGTCATCAGCATTACTATATATTTACAACACATCTCAGCAGGGAGAATTAGAAAGAGAAATCCCATTCAAAATCACCTTAGACAAAATAAAATACATAGGAATCAACCTCCCAAGACAAACACAGGAACTATATGAACACAACTACAAAACTCTCCACACAATTAAAACTAGACTTGAGCAATTGGAAAAACATTAATTGCTCATGGGTAGTGTGGCAATTAAAAGTGTTGATGCCATAAATTGTGGCATTTAAAATGGTGGATGCCATAAACTGTGAGAGTTAAAATGGTTGAAAGCTATAAACTGTAGTGATTAAAATAGTGGAAGATATAAATTGTGATAGATATAAGAGTTGTTGAGTAAATTTGTGACCACAGAAAATATGTTTTTCACCACAGTGTCTTGTTTTAAATCAAATATTTAAGGTGGTCACCGGGGAAATATTCCCAATTATGAATATACCCAAGTCAACTGGGTTTTATAGAGAATTTAATTAATAATACAATGAGGAATCAAAGAAAGAGAAAGAGAGAAAAAGGAAATAATGAGAAAAGGATAGAGCAGCCCAGGGTAGCCTTGGCCATCCCAGGTCTAAGTCCTAAAAGAACAGATCAGTCAGTCAGTTATCACTCACCATAAGATCTGTTCAAGCGAGGATTCTAGGGGACAGAGTCTCCCCAGAGGGAGTTACAGCCAGAGTCAGCCTCCCTTCAGAGACCTCCTTAGAGATTTTCCTTCAAGAGATTCTTCTCAAGAGACCCTCCTTATAGCCTGTCTCTCAAGACCTCTTCTCTCAAGAGCTCCTTCTCAAGAGATTCCTTTTTCTTATGTAGGGGGTTTTCTCCTATGTCACCTCCCTTAAGTTCTTCCATCTACCAATCACAGTAGATGTTTTCCAAAGGACAGCCCATTCTGAATTCACAGCTGAGTCGACTAATCCCTTTAGTAAGTTTGAACCAGAAAAAACACAGCTGAGTTGACTAATCCTTTTAGTAAGTCACACCTGAGTAGGTTAGAATCTTTGAGCAAGTTTCTCACCTTTTTGTCCTGACAAGTTTACAAGTTGCCTGACCTTTAATAGGTACTTAGCACCCCATTGTATTAATTCTAAAAATAGGCATGGCTTAAGTATGGATGTAAGCATTTCTCATTGTTCAGCAAGTAGTTTTCTCCCCTAAAGCAGTCCTAAGTACGGGTGGAGAGGAGGTCCTCCCATTTCTGATCCAAGTAGAGTTCTCACATTTTAGATCTAAGTAGCTTCACTGTTTAAAATGAGGAATAGTCCCATGTAAGTTTTTTCCTCTTTGGTCCTTGTAAGTTTACAAGTCTGAGAAATTTCAAGATTCACAGTAGGAAGAGCCAATATAATAAAAATGAACATCCTACCCAAACTGATCTATGTATTTAGTGCCATACCAATTGAACTTCCAAAAATTTTTTTTACTGATTTAGAAAAAACCATAACAAAGTTCATTTGGAAAGACAAAGGATCAAGGATATCCAGGGAAATAATGAAAAAAAATACAAAGGAAGGGGGTCTTGCAGTCCCAGATCTCAAACTATACTATAAAGCAGTAGTCATCAAAACAATTTGGTACTGGCTAAGAGACAGAAAGGAGGATCAGTGGAATAGACTTGGGGTAAGTGACCTCAGCAAGACAGTCTATAACAAACCCAAAGACCCCAGCTTTTGGGACAAAAATCAACTATTTAACAAAAACTGCTGGGAAAACTGGAAGACAGTGTGGGAGAGATTAGGTTTGGATCAACATCTCACACCCTACACCAAGATAAACTCATAATGGGTGAATGACCTGAACATAAAGAAGGAAACTATAAGTAAATTAGGTGAACACAGAATAGTATACATGTCAAATCTTTGGGAAGGGAAAGACTTTAAAACCAAGCAAGACTTAGAAAGAGTCACAAAATGTAAAATAAATAATTTTGATTACATCAAATTAAAAAGTTTTTGTACAAACAAAACCAATGTAACCAAAATGAGAAGGGAAGCAACAAATTGGGAAACAATCTTCATAACAAAAACCTCTGACAAAGGTCTAATTACTCAAATTTATAAAGATCTAAAGCAATTGTACAAAAAAAATCAAGCTATTCTCCAATTGATAAATGGGCAAGGGACATGAATAGGAAGTTTTCAGCCAAAGAAATCAATAGTATTAATAAGCACATGAAAAAGTGTTCTAAATCTCTGATAATCAGAGAGATGCAAATCAAAACAACTCTGAGGTATCACCTCACACCTAGCAGATTGGCTAACATGACAGTGAAGTAAAGTAATGAATGTTGGAGGGGATGTGGCAAAGTTGGGATATTAATTCATTGCTGGTGGAGTTGTGAAATGATCCAACCATTCTGGAGGGCAATTTGGAACTATGCCCAAAGGGCGATAAAAGATTGTCTGCCCTTTGATCCAGCCATAGCACTACTGGGTTTGTACCCCAAAGAGACAATAAGTAAAAAGACTTGTACAAGAATATTCATAACTGTGCTCTTTGTAGTGGCAAAAAATTGGAAAATGAGGGGATGCCCTTCAATTGGGGAATGGCTGAACAAGTTATGGTATATGTTGATGATGGAATGGAATACTATTGTGCTAAAAGGAACAATAAAGTGAAGCAATTCCATGGAGACTGGAACAACCTCCAGGAAGTGATACGGAGTGAAAGGAGCAGAACCAGGAAAACATTGTACACAGAGACTGATACACTGTGGTACAATCGAACGTAATGGACTTCTCCATTAGTGTCAGTGCAAAGTCCCTGAACAACCTGCAGGGACCAAGGAGAAAAAAAACACTACCCACAAGCAGAGGACAAAAGGTGGGAGTAAAAACATCGAGGAAGGACAACAGCTTGACTACAGGGGTGGAGGGGATATGATGGTGGAGAGACTCTGAATGAACACCCTCCTAGGGAAACCAATAGCATGGAAATGGGTTGAGGAGGTATGTGATACCCAGAGGAATCACACATTGCCAATGGGACGGGTGGGGGAAAGGGAGGAGGAAAAAAAAGGTGATCTTTGTTTCTAATGAATAACTTTTAAAAATGACCAAATAAAATAATGTTTAAAAAAATAAAAATAATTGCTTGGGAGATGAACAACAATACATATTGGTATGTAGGCATAAGGACTTTAGGCAAACCAATTTTGGGGTTTTCCTCAATTTACAAGTTCTGTTTTTCTTGTGTTATTTTGAGATACCTAGCAACGCTGTTTGGCTTCTGTTCCAACAAATTCATTCAAGTGTGGTAACTGTAGGACAAGATTCATTATAGTACTCAACCTTTCAGCTTGTGTTTATTGTAGGGCCTTTGTGCTTGAGAAAGGAGGGGTCATGGGCAGTAATCTTGGGGCTTTTATTCTGTAATTGCAATCTTTTTGGGGTAATAAACTAGGGGGCTTAAAGTATGGTATATATTTTATTGATCCTATAAGTATTTGCTCTCATGTTATTTCTCCTGTATTGGGGAGAGAATAATAATCATAATAAGTCCACTAGTAGGGAAAATGTGGGGAAAGAAGTCATAAAGGGGGTTCAGCAAGGGGCCTTCATTTTGGGGACTGCTTTGCTGACCTTCCTTCCTCAGAACATGACCTTGTCAAATGGTCGGGACATGATGGCCTCCACCATTTTAATTTATTTTCTTTCTACTTCAAGTGATTATTAATAACATTTATAAAATATAATATTTGGAGTTATTAGATATTTAAATTTTTAGTCTCCTGCAACTCTCTTTGTCAACAACTTTTAAGTTAATCAATCAAAAACTTAAGTACCCCTACTTAGTACCTTACCAAACACTAAGTAAGAGTTTGCAAGTCACTAGAGTAAGCTCACACTCCAAAGGTCACTGCTCCCCCCCCCCCCCATTGGGCAGTGCTAGCCAAATTGAAAGACTGTGATTGATTTCCATAAAGTGGGGAATGCACAGGAAGTAATATTGAGAAAACTGCTTTAAAAAGATGAAGGGGAAATTTAGGTAAAATTGAAGGACCAGAGATAAATAGGCAGGAGTGTGCTGGATACAGAAGATGGAGTGTAGGAGGGAGCTTGGAATTCTGAGTGAGTTCTCAGTGCTTGGAACTGACAGTTAGGGAGAGTGAGGTGTTTGTGGAAGAAGACACATCTCCTGTCCTTAGCTCTCTCCAAACTGAGTGGGAAATGGACCCAAATTGCCTACTTTGGTTCCTGTTATTCCTGAGCTATCCCGGTCATCTAATTGACATCGGTTGACTCCCAAGAAGACTCTAACAGTGAAATTGGCTTGGACTTCTAAGTTACCTCAAGTAGGCTGAGCCTACAGACTGTGGTGGCTAAATCATTTTCTGTTACCATCCTACTGATTAATCAATGAGCTCTGACCTTGATTCAATAACTGTTTGATGGATTAGATTGAGAGAGAGGCAGAGCACATTCAACTGTGCTACCTATGAGGGTCAGAGGGTACTGGGACACATAGCCTGGGAAAAGATTAGGGAGCTTCCTAGCCCATCATCCTTTCCTAATTCCTGAATATCAGTTTGAATAAACCTACTTTTGTTCAACAAGAAAGATAACTTTTGTGAGTGAACTCCAGGCCTGAGGGTATCCATCTTGCCCTCAGGCCAGGGAGTAGCAACTAAAAAGTTAAAGACTCAACCAACTTTATTACTGGTCAAACTTACCATTTTACAAAGGCCAGCTCAAGGATTCAGTTTTTCAGATTTTCTCTACATTGCTGAGCCAGACTGTAGGAGACTTTCTCTGGATCCATTGTCAGCTTACAATGGTGAATGGAGTGATTCCTTCCTTAGTTCTTTGGTGAGGACACCCCCTCTGCTTATTGGCTCTTTGGTGGGACACTTCCTTCAATATAAGTTCTGGTGATATTCTTGGTGGTCTTAGCCCATGTGCCCTGAAGGTTCTTGGTGGATTCTTCAGCATCTCTTGGTTCTTGGGATTTTGGCTTCCTAATGCTAAAGGAATTTTCTTAATCTCTCCCTCTGTCTCTTTAAGAGGCAAGAATGCATGATTTCTAAGTAGAGCAGAACTGACAAGTTTCTGTGGGCGAGAGCTAAAGATTCTATTATCAGGGAGATGACCGGAGATATAAGGAAGGAATCAGTTAACAGTTGGGGGTCTTTTGCCTCTGGATCTCTCTTTTTAAAAAATTTAAACCCTTGCCTTCTGTCTTAGAATCAATACTGGGTATTGGTTACAAGGCAGAAGAGTGGTAAGGGCTAGGCAATGGAGGTTAAGTGACTTGCCCAGGTGCAGTGAACCTTCCATGACCTCATGGGAATAGAGTTCCTCTTCCCAGGTGTTTGTGACATACTATTCCTGCTGAGTCCGCCAAAACATAAAAATCTCAGTTCAAGGCTGCATAAACAGTTCCAAGAAATCCTGAGAACCAGTTAACTGCCCTGTTCACACTCTGGGGAGGATAGATTGTTTCTCTCGAGAAGAGCTTTAAATCTTGTGTGCTGCTTACAATAAACGTTCATTATCCCTGCTTTGATAATGTTCTAGTCTTTCTTGCTACTCCTGAGAAGTCCCCTATTTTGACTCTGTAGATGTCCCACGGCACCCAGGATGACACAGCTGGGAAGTGTCTGAGGCTACATTTGAACCCAGGACCTTCCATCTCTAGGCCCACCTCTCAATGTACTGAGCTACCCAGCTGGCCCCCTAAATATAAATTCTTAAGTTAATTTGCAGACAGCAAAGGTTTTCATGATTAACCTCAATTGTCTTCACTTTTTATTATCCTTAACTCGTGTCTTTAGTAACTAAATTCTTGAATTTGGAGTTCTTACTCTGCTCTAAGTTCCTAGAGCAGTTTAAAACAGATTAAATGAGTTACAGCTGCTGGTTTGTTTGCTGTGGAAGGGTAAATCCTAAATTTTTCTTCTTTTTTTTTCCCACTTAAACTGAAAACAGTTGAATTACCAGCTGCTACAGGCTAGGTTGGCTGTTTTTTCTTAGGTAACAATAAGACTGGCCCTCAGGGCTCCACCTGGAGAAACCCACACCCCACAGCCCCCTCCTTGCCTGGGGCAAAGCAACCCTGTCCCCATGAGCTTCTATCTCACAGCCCAGAATTCTTTACCACCTTTTCCAAACCCCACCTGTCTTGACTAAGGAGAGCAGTCAGCAGAAACAGGAACAACTAAAAGTGCTCTGTTAGTCCTGAAAAACTTTCAAATCCATTAGGAATAAAATACCAGCAAACATTTTTGCCCCCAGGCCAGCACATAGAAGCAGCTTCCTTCCTGATTGGCCTGAAAGTGGGCTCCCTGGAAACAGGAGGTGGAAGCAGTCAGGAGACCCACTTTGAAAACCACTTTTGCCCCAGAGAAGCAGCTTTTTGCCCACAGTCTCTGGCATTTAACCCCCTGCAGTGATGGAAAATTGGATGAAACCTCTTGGGTTTTGTGGGAAGGAAAGCAAGAAATGGGTTGAAGTGAGTAAGAGAGGGTTTTGCAGAAGGAGACCTTGGTGGCAAGCCAGGAGCCAAATGACAAGGGATCCTGGAACTCAGAAGAGGGATTTGAGAGGTCACCTACTGCTGGGGGGGGGGTCTTTGCTTCCTGTCCCCAATGCTGAGTGGAGAAAAAGATATCTAGTCTCTGTTGGCTCCTAGGGTGCTAAGGGCAGCAGGGAATTTGACCTGAAGTGTTCCTGCCTGCTGAGGAGTTCCTGCCTTACTCAGAAGATAAACCCTAAAAAAACCAGCCTCCCATTTCCTGGTACTAACCTCAGCTCCCACACTCCTGCTCCACCTCCATTCAAAGTTTCCAGCAACCATTCCTCAACCTCAAGAAACAGAGGACCACCCAAGTCCTTAGAAAGAACAAGCCTGTAATCAGCACAAGGAAGACAATGCAGGGGATGTTCAGGTCAGAGCAGGCCAAGGGGAGAAGCAGCCAATATGAGCCTTCTCAGGGGACAGTGCAGGCAAGTCTGTGCCCACATGCCAGGGTAGGAGTTTTGATCTTGAGCAGTTTCTGAATGGAATGAAGTCAAAGAGCAGCAGAGGGAGTGGGGAGGCTTCTTCCTGGCCAGTCCAAGGTCCTTTCCAAGCCTGAGGCTCCCTGTCCCCTCCTGTGGGACTCCCTCAGGCCAGGTGAGGGATCCTGGGAGCCCCTCTGAGCCCCCCCTCTAATTCCCCATAGGTGTACAAAGAGGAAGTTTCCCCACCTTGGGGTTCCCACCCCCTGAAGTACTGCTCAGCCTGGACAGGCCCAAAGCCTGGAAGGAGAGTCTGGAGTCCAGGGAAGGGCCTGCCATCCCCCCCATCCCAGGCCTGTGTATTCTCTCCTCCTGAGCCCCAGAAACAACAGAGAGGAGTTCAGAGCAGCAGCTTCAGCACTGAGGCAAGAAAAGGAAGACTTGTCCAGGGAGAGATGCCCTTCCAGGGCCTTTAGCCCCTCAGTGCCTGGAGTCAGAGAGGCCTGAGATCACTCCTGCGGGACCCTGGACAAGTCACCTGACCCTGCTTGCCTCAGTTTCCTCCCCTGTCAAATAGACTACAGAAGTGAAGTGGTACAATTCACAGATGAGTTCAAACACCTAGAATTTCAATTATTGGAACTGCAATTTATTAATAAAAGAGAAAAATAAAGAATCTACCAGCTGGGACAGAATTCCCTAATGCAAGATGTGTCGGTTTGACATTAAGGAACAGTTTATATAGGGTTACAAGATACAAGTTATTTCTTATCACATACAGGTTCTTATCTGACAACAAACAAACTTTAACACAGGAATGAAAGGTCGGAGATGAAGAGACAACACTTAGATTTACTGGGGTTGTTATCTAAGGAGTGTTTATCTTCACTTAGCCAAATGTTAGTTCCCTTCCATCCTGACCTTTTGATATTCATGAAATTCCTCTTTGTTTCCTGCACCCAAGCTAAGTAGAGATTAGTTTGTTATCTGCATAAACAGCTTGACCTCCTGGGGGAGTGAAGCCAGGTCTGTTCCTTGAAAAATGTTGTCAGGGTTTTTTAATTTGTTTTATCTATTTCAATCTTTCTATCTTACCCTCTTCAGACTACTTCAGAAGGAAAGGGCAAATCTCTAGAAAGGAAACAAGACTGACAGTTTGTGGGGGAAGGGGCAACTGGGAGTGGCAGTTGGGTCTTGTGACTAGCACTTCCTTCCTGCCGTGTGGGACTTGCTGCCTCGTGTTGGAGGAGAGAGGAGCTTGTTCAGCCTGTCTGAAGTGGCATGCTCTTCATGTTTCAGCCCAAAGATTCAGGCCCATTCATCTCTGAAGGTCAGACCTTGTTCTTTCTGTGTACTGTTACAATTCTGAATTAGAACAATGAGAGTAAATGGGAGTGGGACAAACTCTCCGCCAGCCTCTGGGGCCTGACCTCAGGTCTGAAACTGAGAAAAAACTCCAATCCCAACAAGTTATTAAACTTTATGTTATTTGAATTCACAGTCAGATAAGTGGATTATCTTTTCTGATCATAGAGGGAGCTGAACTTCAGCTCAATCATTCCAGGACAAAGAGTCCTTATTGGACCCCTGCGGCTTCTTCTCAGCAGGGGGCATCTCCCTCCTTTGCTTCACCAAGCAATGTTCCCTTTCCCCTTAACTCCTCCTTACCCCCATATAAATCTCCCATTTATCACCCTGTTTTCCAAATCCTATTTCCTTTCTCAATAAATATTACACTGCCTAGTAAGTAGCAGAGATGAGATTCACCTCAAGGTCCTCTGTTTGCAAAGTTAATTCTCTTTGCCACATTTCAATTAGTCTTTAAAGGATAGACTGTAGTCCATATGGTGGAGAAATTGGGAACAACATTCCAGGTTTAGGGAACAGTGTGAAATTCCTTCTTTTCCTATAAACTCCTTGATGACAAAGTCTCAGCCTTCTTCATCTTTATGAAAGTGCCTACCATGAATCCTAGCCTTTGGTCTTATAAACTCCCTGAATGAATTGCATACAAATTTTACATTTTTGACAAATTCTTATGGCATATGAGGATATTCCTGGTGCAGTCCAAAATCGTCTCACTGAATTGATCACAGCTTTGGTTCTGCAGTGTCCTTGTGCATGTATTGTATTGCACACATGATAAAATAAATTTTTAGGCAGGATGGGCTTGCCTACTTGTGAAAACCATATTCCTCTTATTTGTTTTGCTCCTAAGTTCTTTATCCACGATTGAATTTCCTGCTTATTATAGGCATCAGTTAGATTGTCCTGTTCAACTATTGAGAAATTCAATACATGAAAAGGTCCTTCTCTAGCTCCAAATTTTGCTGTAATGTCAGCTCTATGGTTTCCTAAAGACACACGATCATTAGCCCCTGTATGTGATCTACAGTGGATTATTGCCACTTCCTTGGGAAGTTGTACAGCCTCAAGAAGTTGCATTATGAGTTTGGCATATGTGATCTCTTTACCTGCACTTGTCAAAAATCCTCTATGTTTCCAAATTTCTGCAGTGGCATGAATTACTGAAAATGCATACTGGGAATCTGTGTAAATATTGACCCGTTTATCTTTACCAATTTGCAAAGCATTTAGTAAAGCAACTAGCTCTTCCCCTTGAGTGCTCATGTGCTTTGGTAAGGATGCATACCATAATGTCTCTGTTAATGTTACTACTGCTGCTCCAGTATACCTTTCTCCGTTAACTATCCTGCTCGAACCATCGGTATACATTTCAATGTCGGGTTGTTCCAGGGGAGTGTCTTTTAAATCATTTCTTGGCTTTTCTACTACTGATATTGTTTCTTGGCAATTATGTATGGGTTCCTCTTCTAATGGAATATCTGGAATCAAGGATGCTGGATTCAATGGTTGGCAACGTTTTAAAGTGATATTTTCATTGCTTAGTAACACAATTTCATATTGAGAAAGTCTTTGCTGTGTGAAAGCTTGTAAATGACATTTCTTCAATATGGATTCTAGTTGGTGTGCAGAGTAGACATTAAGTTTTGATCCTAATACCAAATCAGATGACTTTTGGATCATGGTTGCTGTGGCTGCGATTGCTCTCAAACAGGGAATCATTCCTTTCTCAATTATATCTAGCTGTGTACTATAATATGCCGCTGGCCTAAAATTGGGTCCTAAAGTTTGGACTAACACTCCAGAAGCTATGCCTCTGGCTTCATGTACAAAGAGATGGAATTCTTTGTTGTAGTCTGGAATACCTAAGGCTGGAGCTGTTATGATTGCTTCTTTGAGCTGTGCCAAGGCTTGGAGATGCTCTTTCATTAGTTTCAAAGGTTCTGTGACTGTGTTTTTGGTTAAGTCTGTTAGGCATTTTGTTATTTGGCTATAGCCTGGAATCCATTGTCTACAGAAACCTGTCACTCCTAAAAAGGCTCTCAGTTGTTTCTTAGTCTTTGGCACACTGAACTTCAGTATGTCTTCTACTCTTTTCTTGGAAATCTTTCTCGTCCACTTTTCCAAGATAAATCCTAGGTATTCCACTTTAGGCATGACCCATTGTAGTTTTGATTTGGAAACTTTGTGACCTTTCTTATATAGCTCTAGGAGGAGTTTTTTACTGTCCTGGTAACAAACTTTAGCAGATGGGGATGCAAGAAGAATGTCATCCACATAGTGCACAATTTTGCTTTCCTTGAATCGGATGTTCTGTAAATCTTTTTGCAAGATTTGGCAAAATGCTGTTGGGTTATCACAGAATCCCATTGGTAATCTTCCCCATGTCATCTGAGTCCCATTCCAAGTGAAAGCAAAGATTTTTTGGCTTTCCTTTGCAATTGGAATGCTAAAATAAGCACTACACAGATCAACAACAGTATAATATCTAGAGTTACTTGGGATTTCTGAAATTATTTTAGATGGGCTTGGAATGATTTCATGGGACTTTTTCACAAAGTTATTTACTGCCCTTAAATCTTGGACCAGTCTCCACTGAACTTTTCCTTCAGAGTCACATTTTGTTTTCTTTATAGGTATTATTGGTGTATTATATTCTGAAATTGTTGGGATTAAAATTTTCTGATCCAATAAGCTTTGGATAATTGGGTTGATTCCATCGATGGCTTCTTTACTTAGTTTGTATTGTGGTATCCTTGGTGGTGTCCCTTCTTTAACTTCTACTTTTACTGGTGTTGCTGATTTTAGAATCCCTACATCTGAAGAATGTGTAGCCCAAAGTCCTTCGGGTATATCACTTGGTATTTCAAATATTGTACCTTCATTCTGAACTTGTTCATCATCCACTTGCCCCATGCACAGCAATGGATAATGTTTTAAAGAGTCTTTGGGTAGATGTAGAAAGATTTTCCCTAATTTATCATATTCTCCAATTTTACACACAAAAAAATCTCTCCCAAAAAAGTTGATTGGGCATTCTGGGATTAACAAGAATGTGTGTTCTGTTGCCTAGTGTTACCATTTTTTATTTTAGTTTTGGTACTCTCTGTTTTTTCCCTGTAGCCCCCATTATTTGTATGTAACTTGTGATTTGGCTGTCTTCGGGAGATGTTTTTAAAACAGATTTAGTTGCTCCTGTATCAGTTAGAGCTGGGTAGATCTCATTACCCACTTTTATTATAACCCTTGGTTCTGTGTTCTCATTTTGTTGGCACACTTGGACCATAGGTGCCTCTATTTCTATTTTGTTCAAATCCCAGTTTTGTTCTTCATCTACAGACTTTTCTTGTTGCTTTGAAGATTCATTTTGCAAGCCATCATCAGTTTGTAATGGAATTGCATTATCATGGAGACTTAAGGATGGCATAACAATGTTTGTATTTGCTTTTTCTTGTGCAGTTACTATTGGTTGGAATTCTTCTGCATAAGGATTTAAGGTTGACTTTTCTATTATGTCATTGGTATTTTCTTTTGTAATATCATCCCTGCTTTTCATGCCACTGTCTCCAGGAGGTCTGATAATTTGAATGTTCTCTGTTATTGCATTTTTGTCCCCATTAGACCCTTCTGTTGTTTGCTCATGTGCTTCAATTAATTCATTTGCAATTTGTGTATTACAGACTGTTGCCAGTTCGGTTTATTCCTCTTTCTTTGTAGCTTGTTCTACTGTTCCAAAATTTTTCTCTTTAATCTCTGTTACATCATTATCTAATTGGATTTCTTCTTCTATCTGTTCCTTAGTTTTATTTTGTGCTTTTGGCACCCCACATTCTATTTGCATGCAGTCTCCTTCCTTTTCATTTTTCCTTTCCCATTTTTCCTTTTTGATGTTACCCCATGTACCTGGCTTCATAACTGACTTTGTTTGGCAGTACCTGAGATTTTTTGAGAATAACATGGTTTTGCTCCTTGTTGGATATATCTCTCCATGGTTTCTAAATTTGGTGCTTGCAATTATTTCTTGCAATTACAATCACAACATTTTGCATTTGTTGGTGTATTATTGCTGCTATACTTTACATTGCTTTTCCAAGACCTCTGTTTGTTATTAGCTTGGAATAATTGTGCCTTTAAATAACAGTCTCGAACCATGTGACCCATTTTTCCACAGAGAAAACATCTGGGTAAAATTCTCCTTTGATTGCTTGGGGTGTAATTTCTTGTGGGTTTGTACGATTGCAGAGTGGCTAGATTTTTTATTTCTTCAATTTCTTTATATTTACTTGAGTTATTTGCCTCCTTGAGCTTGGCTTTAAGGTCTTTTATTATTTCATCCTTTTCCTCTAGCATTTCTTTATGACCTGAAAATATGTAAGTTGCCGTTTTTCTTAAATCTTCCAGACTTAGTGTTTCCCAATCTGGGCATTGAAGTTTAAAATATGATCTAATAGGTGTGTTACTGCCTTTCACAAATTGTCTCCTTATGTGTTGGAGATTTTGTTCAGCTAAATTTTCAAATCTAAGCACATTCTCTGCTACTTCAATCACTCTATCGAGGAACTTTGATGGATGTTCCCCATTTTCCTGTCTCAATTTCTCACATTTTCCCCAAGTATCTGGTCTTTTTGAAAAACTTTTCATTGCCTCTAATAGATCTTCTCTGGCCTTTCTTAGGTAACATAGATTTTCATTATTAGATAACTCTAAGTCTGTTCCTTCCTCTGGCCATGATGTTAAATTTGGATTTTTTCTAGTTTCATCAAGGAATTGTTGTTTTTCCCTTTTTGAAAATAATTCTGAGAGAAGAATTTCAGTGTCCTGGAAATATGGATCATAACACCTAATTGCTCTTTTAAATTCTTTTAAACATCTCATCGGTTCTGAAAACCAGGAAAGCATTCGTCTTTTCAGACTTTCAAGGTCAGCTGTTGTAAATGGCTTATGTGTTTTAATATGAATTATGCCACTATCTGGTTGTAGGCTTGTTTGATCTCTTAGTGGCAATATTGGTATTCTACCTCCAGCCCCATCTGTATTTTCTTGCTGAACTACATTGTTATTTTTAGGTATGTCTTGTTGTTTATTAATACCTTTGCCACATTGTTTCTCTTCAGTCAGTTGCTTCATCATTTCCTTTATTTGCATTATCTCCTCCCTCATGGCTAAAATCATCACAGCCATTTCATTATCTTTTGCTTTTTCCCCAAAAATTAGATGCACACCTAATTTTAGGGCATAGTATAATTTGGTTAAGAAGAATAATGCTCCAGCATATGTGGGAATGAATAAAATCAAGCGATACATACTTATATTCAGCCATTGCAATGTTTCATAGATGCTAAGCAGAAAATAAATATAATCCGGAATCATGACAAAAAATAAGTTGTAAAACATATACAAGAAATATGCAATCCAGGCTAGATAACCAATGGCAAGTAATAGTTTCTTTGCCATCCTGTATCTTGAAAAGCCTTTTTGTAACAGAAAAAAAATATTTTTAAATCTGGCCCTTTAAGAGTCGCCTCCTCCCTGCAGGAGGAGTGGTTTCTTTTGGGCGTGGTATCACTAGGCAGATTAGTTGCACTCAGCACTGCTCTCAAAATGTTTACTTTTCACAGTCACACAGGCTTTTGAAATGTATGCAGGCCCAACTTTTCAAATTCTTGACAAAATAGGTTGGAAAACTTAGTTGGCTCTGCCAAAAACTGTAATATTTATTGGGAAAGGAAATGGGATTGAAAAAAATGGGGATTAACGGGAGGTTTGTATAGGGGTAAGGAGAGAGAGGGAATAGTGCTAGGTGAGGCAAGGGAGGGAGATGCCCCCTGCTGAGAGGAAGCCGCAGGGATCCAATAAGGACTCTTTGTCCTGGAATGATTGAGCTGAAGTTCAGCTCCCTCTATGATCAGAAAAGAGAGTCCACTTATCTGACTGCGAATTCAAATAACATAAAGTTTAATAACTTGTTGGGATTGGAGTTTTTTCTCAGTTTCAGACCTGAGGTCAGGCCCCAGAGGCTGGCAGAGAGTTTGTCCCACTCCCATTTACTCTCGTTGTTCTAATTCAGAATCGTAACAGTACACAGAAAGCAACAAGGTCTGACCTTCAGAGATGAATGGGCCTGAATCTTTGGGCTGAAACATGAAGAGCATGCCACTTCAGACAGGCTGAACAAGCTCCTCTCTCCTCCAACGGCAGGCAGCAAGTCCCACACGGCAGGAAGAAAGTGCTAGTCACAAGACCCAACTGCCACTCCCAGTTGCCCCTTCCCCCACAAACTGTCAGTCTTGTTTCCTTTCCACACTGCACCCAAGCTAAGTAGAGACTAGTTTGTTATCTGCATAAACAGCTTGACCTCCTGAGGGAGTAAAGCTAGGTCTGTTCCCTGAAAAATGCTGTCAGGGTTTTAAAATTTGTTTTATCTATTTCAATCTTTCTATCTCACCCTCTTCAGACTACTTCGGAAGGAAAGGGCAAATCTCTGCCCAGAAAGCCCCAAAGGAGTGGAAGACAGACAGGCCTGAAAGCCTGAGCCCAGCAGCCCTGCAGACAGACACACAGATACCCCAGACTGTCCTCTGTCCATCAGGGCTCTGAGCCTGGGCTCAGCGGCTACTGCTGCCCTCTGTGGCCTCACAAAGGGCAGGAGGGAGTTCCTGGGCCTCCCCCAGCCTCTGAAAGGTCTTTGGGCGTTGTGGGCTGGGGGAGGTGCTGAAGGAGACTCTCCTTAGCTGGCCCAGTGGCCCAAGAGACCTGAAGGAAGCAGCTCTGTTTCGATCCTTTCTGGACCCCCTTCCTGAGAGTCCCTGGCTCAGGCTCTTATTGTGTGGATCTCACAATGGGGAAAACTGAGGTAGAGGCTGGGCAGGGCCTTGGATCCCCCAGGATCCCCCAGCTGGGAAGTGTCTGAAACCAGGTTTGAGCCCAGATCTTGGGGGTTCCAGGCCCAGGAGGGCAGCCCTGGAGTCACCTGATTCCTCCTCTAGTGAGAGGGTTGGCCCCTCCTTTGGGGAGCCCTGGGGACACCCCCAAAGCAGAAAGAGCAGCAGGATGCTCAGAGAGATCCCAGGAGGAGGGGAAGCTGTGGGAGGGGGGGTCTTAGGTCTGGGCCCTTGAGGGTTAGCTGCTGCCCCGTGCCTCAGTTTCCTTCTGTGTCAGAAGGGGGCATCCTAGCAGCCACTCCCTAGGCTGTGGGGTCACTCCATTGAGGGATCAGTCAATCAATCAATCAACATTTATTAGATACCTGCTGTGTGCCAAGGTCTAGCCTGAGGCAGCTTCCACTCAGAAAAAGAAGATACATGGCAGGGCTGGAGGGGAGAAGACTGAAGCCCCCCAGGCTGGGGAACATTTCCTTTATGACCCTTCCCCCATCAGGAGGTTTAACCCAGGAACCAAGGCAGGAGAATATCCCAGAATGCCTGTGTCAGGACACCAGGCACACCCTGTCCCTCTTCATAGAAACCTCCATTTCCCAGAATACCTGTGTCATGACTTCCTCCAAGCCTTGGCCCTCCCCTTGAGGAAGACTCCATTTCCCCAATACCAGTAATGACTTCCTGCAAGGCTTTCCCCCTCCCCACATTGAGGAAGACTCCATTTCCCAGAATGCCGGGACATGACGACCCAAGTGCCTCCCCCCAGTGCGGTCCCAGGGCGTGCTGAGAATCTAAATCAAGGCCGTCTTAGTTTCTGTAGTGCTCACTTCCGAGGTTCTTTGGCGTTTCCTCCTTTAGAAGGGGAGGGGAGGGAGCCAGTGCACAGGCGCAGTAGCCCGGGCTCCCTGCTCCGTCTCTCTTGAGAGCGGGAAGATCCGTGTGGACCAGAAAGTGGTAATAGCCTGGGATTGGGTGGGAGGCCTGGGAAGAGGGAAGGTGCTCCTCCCGTGCAACAAGGGAGGATGGGCCGGGGCGGTGTGGCGGGGGGAAGGGGAGGTCCGCGTCTGCGTCTGTGTCTATCCACCATTTCAAAGGACTATCCGAAAGGGACAAACACGGAAGTGCCCGTGTGGGGCGGGGGCGGCTCTGTCCGGTCCAGGAGCCTCGGCGGGGCTTTGCCCTCCCCCGGAGGAGAACATTGCGCCCCCACCCCGGACTCCCTCCCCGGCCCCGGAGTCAGGGGGCGGCTGGGGGAGGGGTGCAGTCACAGGCTGGGGGCGAGGCTGTTTCGGGCCTTTTCCCCACGGGGGACCTTCAGGTCCGAACCTGCCAAGGGGATGTGAGATTAAAGGGGAAGAAATACTCCAAGTATGTATCACGTAGGATTTAATCACAATAAAGTGAGGAAGAAAAGGGTTAATTCGGCCAAGTGAGCAGAGCCAGCGACACCCACAACCAGGGAGCTCTGCTGAAAACCCCCCAAGCTCCCTGAGAGCTGTGCAGTGTGGGGCTTAGCCTCATTGACCTTCCAAGCTCCTCTCCCTGTGCAAAATGAGGACGTCACTCCAAAGGGTGCTGGGTAAAAGTAGTTCAGCGGCAGCAGATTTGTAGTTGCACAGGGAGAAGCAGCCAACATGAGCCTGGTTGGAGTGGGGGGTGCCCGTGCCCAGAGGCCATGGAAGGAGCTCTGATCTCTGGCACAGAACAAATGCCAACACGTTTTCCCCAACCTGGACCTGCTGCCCATCTCTCTGTCCAGCGTCCCCCCCCCCCCCAATTACCCAGTAAGCTCTCCTCCTAGGAGTCTCCCTCGATCCACTCTGTGCACCCAAAGCAGCTTCTGAATGGAATGAAGCCGAAAATGGCACCAGAGAAGCTGGGGAATCTTTGTCCAGTCCAGTCCAAGGTCCTTTCCCAGCCTGAAGCTCCCTGTCCCCTCCTGTGGGGAGAGTCTCCTCTGAGGCCAGGGGAAGGGCCCTGGGAGCCCCTCTGAGCCCTCCCCCTCTCTAATTCCCCACAGGTGCACAAGGAAGAAGTCTTCCCACCTTGGGACTCCCACTCCCTGAAGCACCACAGTCTGGCTGAAGCAGAAAGTCTAGAGCCAGAGGGAATGGCCCCCAGCACCCAGAGGCCCCCTTCCCAGGTGAGTACAGTCCATCCCTATCCTGACCAAGCTCCACAAAGGTGGAATCCAGGAGAACTTAGACCTCTGTCTTTCCCAAACTTCCAGGGGCGCCATCACTGCTTGCTGTCAGTGTGACCTCAAAGGTCACCCACAATTCCTCACTGTGTTCTGGGGATTTCCAGGGACTCTGTAGCCCCTGCTTGATGTGCCAGTCCAGGTTCCAGACAGGCACAAGTTCAGTCATTGATTCATCCACCCTCCAGTGTGACAAACTCCATCAGAGGGGATGGCCAGGTGTCCCCCCATTCCAGGGATGGCCCAGGCCCAGTCTCCGCTCCTGACCTCCAGGTTCTGGGGTTTGGACAGGTCAGTCTGGCCTGCCAGGGAGGCTTTGGAAGAAGTTTGGGGTGACATCAGGTGAGGGCACAGACAGGAAAAGGTATGTTTTTAGCAGAAGAAAAAGATGGGAATTATGGGTGAGGGCCATTTGCTTTTCAAACATTATTAAACTACCAGGAACTTAGAGTGCACTTAACATTCAGAAACTTGAGGTCTTTCCTTGTCCAATTAGAACAGGGGTCCCCAAACTATGTCCGGAGGACCACATGTGGCTTCCTGAGGCCATTTATCCGGCCCCCACCACAGTTCCGGAAGGGGCACCTCTTTCATTGTTAGTGAGTATGTGGCAGTACCACAAAGGGAGGCATTGCTCAGTAGTACTTCCGGTGACATAGTCCTTTGTTCTGAGAACCAGGCACTGCACAAAGGATTATGTGGCTGCACAATGGAAGACATCAGTATGGTGAGCAGCGATTTGGGGGAGGGGATTCGGTACTGTGTATACTGCTGCACAGTATAGTGATGGCGGTGATGGGCCTGTGCAAGGTGTGACAGGGTTAGGATTAGGGTTTGGCCTCTTTATCAAACAAATGAAGGAGGAAAATTTCTGCCATCTCCCCTTAACTCAAAATCTCTTAACAGAAAAACCCTTGATTGCATTCCCAAAAGAAACATGTGTGGATTCACTGGAAAAGTTGCAAAAGGAGTTCCAGTTCAGCTTTAAAGAGCTTCGTCTACACGAACAGGACATACAGCTTTTCCATGACTCATTTTCTATTGACATTGAAAATGTGGATATAATTTACCAAATGGAACTGGCTGAACTGCAGAATTGTGACTCTGAAAGACACATTCAAGTCAAGCAGCTTGCCTGATTCCTATGATCCCCCCCCAGACGTATCCTAATCTCAGGGGCCATGCACTCAAAATGGCACCATCTTTGGCAGCACTTGTGTCTGTGAACAGTCCAGGGTACATGAGTTCAAAACAAGAAGCTGTCTGCTCTCCTTGGAACTAAGGTCTCTGCATTCTTCCCTTTGAACCCAGATTTCTCTGCTTTCCTTTGGGGCTGATATCTTTCTGCCTTCTGGTTGAGAATGTTTTGCTGCCCCTGCTACTGGTGATGGTTTCCCTTTCCCTGGGCCTCATCTTTCCTGTTTGAACTCTTTGAATGCCCTTCACATAGGTCAGGAGCAATTCTCCCTCCCAGACCAACCTCCAGCGCTGCTCTCTGCCCCTGCCACTGTTGTGGTAGAGCTAGTTTTATCCTGTGAGAGGAAATGCTGGTTCTGGCCCAAAGAATTTCAGCTCAGACCCATTCCTCTCAAGACTTGAAGGTGTCTACAGAGTGTAGCCATAGGGTTGGAAAAAGCCATTGCAGGGAAGTGGAATAGCCCTTGCATGCATGAAGAGCACATCGGAATGGCTCCTGTAAGGTTTTCCGGTTTCTAGAGTGTATTGAAGGTCTGGGGAATTGGTGTCCTCCCATGCTTGGAAACTGATCTTTTCCTCAAACTGTTCTTCCCCTGTGTGTCCCAGGGTTATTTCAGGCTGCAAAGTAGGGAATGTGTGAGAAAGGGGTGAAGTGGAAGAGCATCCAATACCAGGTGTAGCCTGGGTTTTCTATGGAGCAATATGGAAAAGTAAAAGAGTCCTGCCAAGTAGCCTGTTATTGTTAGGTCTGGCCACTGGCTGGTCAATTATTCTTCAGTCTGCCTCTTCTTCTCTTGACCTATTTTCCTCAGGTTTCATAGTTATAGGTCTAGGCTTAGAAGTTTTGTTTTCTATAATAAGCTTTTTGAAAATTAAAGTTCAATTGTGATATTTTTGTGGAATAAATTTCCCTTTAGCCTGACCAAGGTAAAAACTCCAGGCTTGCTGTCCCCTTCTCCTGAGGCTATGAAACTAGGGGTTAGTTTCCCTTCTTTTGTTAAAATAAATGGATTAAGTTAGTCCTGGCAAGACGTGGTGAACTTTTGACCCATTTTGAGGGTGTGCTAGGCCAGCCACAAGACTGGGGAAAGCTTGGACGGACAGCTTTCTTGTATGGACAAGGACCTGCTTCTCTTGTGATGAAGTAATGAGGAAGGAGTTGAGATCTCTTAAGTCCTCCTCCTCAGTGGTTATATATGAATCTGAGATTTCAGAGGATGTCCAGGGTAGGGACTGAGTGGGTTGGGCACCAGGCACATAAATACATAAAGTGAGAGAGATAAGGACAAGAGATATAGAAAGAGCGAGATAAAGACAAGACACCAGTGCTAGAGAACTGTCTTTTTTCTTTTATATTGTGGAAAGGGTCAACTGACCACATTAAATGACTAGTCATTTAATAAATTAATTTAAAATGAAGATATTCTGCCTCTTGAGAATTCCAATTATTAATCTATCAATTTTTTTTCTCATGAATGAGCCCTGTCCCCAATCTGTTAGTCAGATGTGTGTTATATATATATATATATATATATATATTTTTTTTTTTTTTTTTAAACTCTTACCTTCCGTCTTGGAGTCAATACTGTGTATTGGCTCCAAGGCAGAAGAGTGGTAAGGGCTAGGCAATGGGGGTGAAGTGACTTGCCCAGGGTCACACAGCTGGGAAGTGTCTGAGGCCAGATTTGAACCCAGGACCGCCCCATCTCTAGGCCTGACTCTCAATCCACTGAGCTACCCAGCTGCCCCCAGATGTTATATTTTTAAAAGATGAACACCCTCTCCTTTCCTTATCACACTCTTCTTTATGTGTATCTAAACATAAAATCATTGAATATACTTCAGTCACCAATGACATGCACTCAATAAAGACAGGATATTTTGACCAAGACACATCATACCCAATGTTTTGCCAAAGTCTTAATACAACATTAGATTGCTCTTCTTCACTTATCTAGAATCAGAATCTGATCCCATATAAATCTCTGGACTCCTCTTTTTGCTTTCATCTAGGTAAAAGTATTTCAGCTGTTTAGGAAATTAGGAAGAGAATTCCATTTTCTTTGTTTTCTCTTTATTAATCATTGGTAATATTTCCCCACAGAATATATAGTACTTCCTACCTTTTCACAAACTTTAAAAAAATGTTCTTACCACATGAATTCTGTCATTTATGATAAGGAAGAAATTCAGATCACTTCTCTTCTTCACAGAATTTCCTACCTCACTCAGAGAACCTATACCATCACTCAGATTCCATAGGGGAAAGCATTTCAGACTACATAAGACATTTCTACAGCCTTTACTCTTCCAAGATGATTCTCACTTCAAAACCAAAATGCCTTTGTCAGTATACCACTGGGCCCTGAATGACTGGTCTCCAGTGTGGGCTGTGATACTTCAGGATTAGGAGTTTGGGGTAAATTCCTTGTGGGCTTTAGTTTTCTCCAGTTTGTTGATGAGGACAGGCCTGGATGAATTCTGAAGACTCAGCTCTAAATCTTGTGACTTTTGCTGGTTTAGGGGTTGATAAAATTCAAGGATGTGGCTGTGGACTTCACCCAGGAGGAGTGGTGCCTCTTGGACCATTCTGAGAAAGAGCTGTTCCTGGAGGTCATGCTGGAGAATGTGCAAAATCTACTCTTTGTGGGTAAGGACCACTTCCTCTGTTAACTCTGAATCTGCCATTAAGGGAATGTCTTCATTCTACGTCAAAAGTGCAGAATTTTAAGTCTTTGTCAAGGGATAGTAAAGCAAAAGTGATGATCTCTACATAGTGTTCTCCTCCTGACTGCATTTCATAAAAAAGTATTTGAATTCTGTGATGAGAAGCTGGGACTTTCCTTTCTTGTTCCTGAAATCATCTCTCTTCTGTTTTATGTAGCTTCAGATGAAAGCTTAAAACAGTGTTACAGATTTACATTCCTGAAGCTAATTTCAAAAGTTATGTAGTCCAGCCTCTAATTACCACTGAATTTTGTGTGCAAGTTCCCTATTTAATACCCAGGAAGATTTTTCCTTCCAGTTGGCCATCAAAGGGGATACCTTGCCTGCCATGGCAGCTCATTCCCATTTGGAATGATCTGGTCTTTAGAAAGGATGTCTTATTAAAAGGTTTTAATGGGTAAGGCGGAGCCACAAAGGTGTCATAGCAGAAGTAAAAGTTGGAACCATCTTGAGAATCTCAAACAAACCTGTAAACAGCACTTCTAAATTTCCAGAATCACAGAACAATCAAGTGTCAGAGTAAGGTAAGCCTATAGCAGAATACAACTTGGAAGTTAGACAGAAGAGTCCGTTTCTGGGAATAAAGGGGAACTGGAAGTAAACCTGCCCACAGGGGTCCCCATCCCTTGAATTTTGAAGGTTTCACACAGGGCCATAGTGAGGCTCCAAAATCATTTGGCCAGTTCAAGCCTGTGGTGAAGACCCTAGCCTCAGAGAAAAGTAGCTCCAAGTTCTCTGAGTCTTGCAACCCATCAGCAGCTATGGGAGCACCAAGCCTACAGGCTGTGATACCATCTTGGTATGGATGAAATGAAACTTAATAAACCAGAAGTACAGGTGAGGGGAGCCATATCAAAAAACCCAACTTTTAAAAGAATTCTCTCTCTACCCTGAGAACAGAGTCCAACTTTGAGATGGAAGTAATAATATATATATATATATATATATATATATTTTTTTTTTTTAAGTCTGGGAAAATGAGCAAACAGCAAAAGAAATAGCTAACCAAAGAAAATATCTAAAGAGAAAAAGAAGAGCAAGGCATAGATTCAAGCAAGGATAGTGATAACAAAGCAGCCACATGCAAAATTCGATATAATAATGGGAATTGGTCTCAGATGCTGGAAGAATTCAAAAGGGAATTCAAAAATCAAATAAGAGAAGTGGAAGAAAAATGGGGAAAAGAAATAAAATTAATGCAAAAAGAAAAGCTGAAAAAGCAAAATTGGCCAAGTCATAAAAGAAGTACAAAAATCCAAAGGAGAAAAGAATTTTTTTAAAAAATAGAGTTGACCAACTGGAAATGGGGGTGGGGGGAATCTAGTGTAGAAAAGAGTTCCATGAAAAGTAGAATTGATCAAATGAAAAAGGGGATGAAAAGGTTATAGAAGAAAATGATTCTTTAAAAATTAGAATTGGGCAAATAGAAACTAATTACTTCATGAGATAGCAAGAAAAAAACAAAACCCAAAGAATTTAAAAATAGAAGAAAATATGAAATATCTCACTAAAAAACAACTGACATGGAAAATAGATCCAGGAAAGACAATTTAAGAAGTATTGGAGTACCTAAAAGTCATGATAAAAAAAAATTTAGACATCATATTACATGAAATTATCAAAGAAAACTTTTTATATTTTTGAATCAGGGTAAAATAGAAATTGAAAGAATCCCCAGATCACCATCTATAATAAATCCCCAAATCACAACTCCCAGGAATATTATGGCTTAATTAAAGAACTCCTAGGTCAAGAAGAAAGCACTACATTCAGCCAGAATGAAATGATTCAGATATTATAGAGTTCCAGTGAGGACTATGCAAGATCTTGCAGCATCTTCATTAATGGGTCAGAATGCTTAGAATATGATATTTTGGAAGGCAAATAAACTGGCTTTACAACCAGAAACCAGACATTTAGATTCACTATGTACTTTCAGGGGTAGATGGGTTATTTAATGAACAAGAGGATATTGAAACATTCCTGTTGAAAAGAGCAGACTAAAACAAAAAATAGAAATAAAAGGAGACTTAAGAAAATTGGTGGTGGTAAGGAGAGTAATATAAGGGGGAAGAAATGGGGGGAGTGGTTAAAAAGGAAATAATGTGAAGGAACAGAAGGAAAGGAGAAAGTGCAGGATTAAAAGAAGAAAACAAGGTGAAGGGGAGCACAGAAACGGTAATCATAATTGTGATTGTAAATGGGATCATCTCATCCATAAAAATGGAAGCAGGTAGAAGAGTGGATTAAAAACCTCAATCCTAGGATATGTTGTTTACAAGAAACACATTTGGCATTTACAGGGATACAGAGAGTAAAGGGAAGGGGATGGAGCAGAATCTCTTGGGCTGCAACTAAAATGAGGAAAGCAAGAATATCAATTATGATCTCTGACAAAGTTAAAACAAAAATAGATCTGATTAAAAGATAAGGTCAGTAATTACTAAAGGAAAATAAGAAGTTAATTGCCAATAAAACTTTACTCATGGGGAACTGCAACTTTTCCCCTATCAGATCTCTCAACAAAATTAAACAAGAAAGGAATAAAGGAAGTATATGAAATTTTAGAAAAGTTAGATTTAAAGTTACATATCTGGAGAAACCTGAATGGAATAGTAAAGGAATATATCATCTTTTCAGCTGAACATGGAAAATATGCAAAAGACCATAAACCAGAGTAATAAGAACTTCATGATGAAATGCAAAAAAATAAACAACTATAACCTTTTCAGATTGTAATTCAAATTTAAAAATGGATAGAAAAATTAAAGGGTGGTTGAATGGAATAAATTAGGGGTAACTGACCAAGTAATATGATGTCTGATGAATGCAAAGATCCCAGCTTTGGGGATAAGAGCTCAGTATTTGACAAAATCTGCTGGGAAAACAGTATGGCAAAAATTAGGTATAGACCAATAGCTCACATCCTATTTGAGGATGTGGTCAAAAGGGCATATGCTTTAGATATAAAGGGTGATTATTATTATAAGTAAATTGGGGGAATGTAGAATTATTTATCTGGCAGATCTATGGAAAAGAGAAGAATTTATGACCAAACAAGACATAGAGAACATTACAAGAAGCAAAATGAGTAACTTTGATTATATTAAATTTAGATTTTTTTTGTAGAAATAAAACCAATATAATGAAGATTAAAATACAAACAGCAAACTGGGAAATAGTGTTTTATAAAAGATTTCTTTGATCTCTCTTTTCAACTATATAAAGAACTAAGTCAAATTCATGAGCATACAAGTTATTCCCCAATTGACAAATGGTTCTAGGTTAGGAATAAGCAGTTTTCATACAAATCAAAGCTATCAATAATCATGTCAAGGAGTATTCTAAATTCCTTTTGATTAAAGAAGTAAATTAAAAGGACTCTGAAGCATCACTTGAGCCTGATTAGATTGGCTAATATGACAGTAAAGAAAAGTAACAAAGTTTGAAGGGGATGTGACAAACTTGAAACACTTGTAGTTATGAACTGATCCATCCATTCTGGAGAGCAATTTGGAATGACCCCTAAAGGGCTACAAAACTACATACCTTTTGACCCAGGAATACCACTACTAGGTCAGTGCCCCCAAAGATATCAGATAAAAAGGAAAAGGGCCTACTTGTAGGTAAATATTTGTAACTACTCTTTTAGTGGTAGCAAAGAATTGAAAGCTGAAGGGGATGTCTGTCACTTGGCAAATGGCTAAACAAATTGTGGTATATGATGGTGATGCATTACCACTATGCTGTAAGACATGATGAACAAGATGATTTCAGGAATAACTTGAAAGATCCCCATGAACTGATGTGGAGAGAAATAAATAGAAATAGGAGTACATTATACACAGTAAGAATAATATTATGGAATGATCAACTGTAATGAACTTGGTTGCTCTCAGCAATAACATGATCCAGTATAATTCTGAGAGAATTATGACAAGAAATGCCTCCAGAAAAAGTATTTTTGGAGTTGGGATGCAGATGAAAGCATACAATTTTTCACTTGTTTATTTGGGTTTTTGTTTTGAGGTTGTGGTTATTTTTCATTTTTCACTTCTAAAAATAAATAATATGGAAATAAAATTAGAAATGTATGAAACTGTAGCTCACAGCCCTAATTCTGCTTAGTCCAGTATATTTATCCTTATTCCTCTTTTACCCTTCCCTCAAATTCCAGACCAGATGATAGGAATGGAAAGGATGGGAATAAGCATTTTAAAATGCCTGATCTATGTCCTCTACTGGGTTAAGAAGTTCATTTTTTCATTAATTTCACACCATCCCTGTGGGTTTGATACTCTCATTGTCCTCACTTCATAGTTGAGGCAACTGAGGCAAATAGAGGTTAAATAACTTGCCTAGGGATGCCCATTTACCATCTCTCTCAGTCTGGATTAAATTTGTTTTTCTGACTCCAAGTTCTGAACTCTTACGCCTTCATTAAAAGCTGCCTTTCATGTCTTGGTAATTGAAGTTGTGGAATGTGCCTGTTATATCAGGTAAATCAAGATGGAATTTTCTGATTGCAAATGGTTCCATGATTTCTGCCCTCCTGCAAATATCCCAACAGTTATGCAACAGAAACCATTCTGTAGATCTTGCTTACATGGCCCCTTTCTGTTAAAAGGACCAATGTTTTCATCATCCTCTCCTGATCCCTTCCTTCTTCTGTATACCCAGGGCTTCCAGTTCCTAGAGAAAAATTTATCTCCTGTTTTAAACAAGGAGAATCACCCTGACTGCTAGAACAAAAAGGCCCATAGAGCTCCTGTCCAGTTGAGTGAGGCGAAAACAGATGTATACAGGCTGTTATCACAAAAAAATTTTTATCTGTTGTAGTGAAGGGAGTGGTAGATTTGTAGGCTGGCAGACCAATCCTGAATAATGTTTATTTCCTGAGAGATGGATCATGGATTCAGCATAGAGTATGAAATATAATATATGGTAGATCATAAAATAAAATGAATGTTTAGCATGCCTGCATGAAATAGCACAATATCTTTGCAACTGTAGAGAAAAAAAGAAACCTTATATTCCACTTGGAAAATTACTCCATGAGAGTTAAAAAGAGTGAAGTTGTTTCTTCACTCAGCATATAAAATTTACCAAGAATGACCATGTGAGAGTTTACAAAATGATGAGAAGAGAATATCTGGAAGGTTATCTGAGATTCACAAAATTTTAAGAACAAGCAAAGAGTGACTTTTAAAGGAAAGATAGAAAGGGCACTGAGCGAAGATTGTTCAATACTGTGGACATAGCGTGCTTAGGCAGAGGGTTTGAGATGTAGTCTATCTGTAGGGAAATCACTCCTCCATTCTTTGCTTATGACATGAGTTCTGAAGCATGATGAGAATCTTTGATCTGCTTGTGTTACAGATCTGTTGTGAAGTTTCACTGATATTGTAAAATCATTCATCTTGCAATTATAACCAAATTGTGTATCCAGTGACAGGTTCTGTTTTTTCCCCTAACTTTGAAAACTTCTTTTTGCCTAGGAAACTTATATTTCTGTGTGTGTGTGTGTGTGTGTGTGTGTGTGTGTGTGTGTGTGTATCCACGTCCTTCTTCCTTCTGTGTTCATATCATTATTTGATTTCTTCAGAGGCAGAGACCAATTTTGAAGCGAAGGAGATATCTTCAAAGCTGATCCTTTTTGTGGAAGAATCTGGCCCCCAAATATTCATAAATGAGGGTCCATGTGACTTCATTTTGAGAGAAATCGGTGACTCTAATATGAAGGTAAATAAAAGTCCAAAGAGTGACTGTGAATTTGATAAAATTGCAGAGAAATTCAGCCAATATTTGTTCCTAAATCAGTATATGAAATTGACATCAATAAATGATTATCATGATAGAGAATACAGAAAATGCTTTCGTTGTGAAGCAGGATGTATTCAGTTGCACGAGAATCTTCCTAAAATGCCCACATATCAAGGAAACATAGAGGAAAGGGCCCTTGGTTGGAGTTTAGAGCTCATCAGACATGCAAAAGATAAACTTGTAAAGATGCTTTCTTTGAGTAATAAATGTGGGAGACCTTTCTGTCAAAACTCTGAATGTAGTTCACATCAAATTATCCACTCTGGAGAGAGACCATATGAATGTAAACAATGTGGAAAGGCTTTCCTATGGAAGTGTGATCTTGCTTCACATCAGAGAATCCACACTGGAGAGAAACCTTATGTATGTAAACAATGTGGGAAGGCTTTCACAAAGAGGAGTAATTTTGCTGCCCATCAGAGAATCCACACTGGAGAGAAACCTTATGCATGTAAACAATGTGGAAAGGCTTTCACACAGAGGATTAATCTTGCTAAGCATCAGAGAATCCACACTGGAGAAAAACCTTATGAATGTAAACAATGTGAAAAGGCTTTCCTATGGAAACGTAATCTTGATTTACATCAGAGAATCCACACTGGAGAGAAACCTTATGAATGTAAACAATGTGGAAAGGCTTTCACACGGAGCAGTGTTCTTGCTCAGCATCAGAGAATCCACACTGGAGAGAAACCTTTTGCATGTAAACAATGTGGAAAGTCTTTCCTATGGAAGCGTGATCTTGCTTCACATCAGAGAATCCACACTGGAGAGAAACCTTATGCATGTAAACAATGTGGAAAGGCCTTCACACGGAGGAGTGTTCTTGCTCAGCATCAGAGAATCCACACTGGAGAGAAACCTTATGTATGTAAACAATGTGGAAAGGCTTTCATACAGAGAAATATTCTTGTTTCACATCAGAGAATCCACACTGGAGATAAACCTTATGCATGTAAACAATGTGGAAAGACTTTCATACAGAGGGGCCAACTTGCTGCCCATCAGAGAATCCACACTGGAGAGAAACCTTTTGAATGTAAACAATGTGGAAAGGCTTTCACACGGAGGCGTGGTCTTGCTGCACATGAGAGAATCCACACTGAAGAGAAACCTTATACATGTGAACAATGTGGAAAGGCTTTTACACAGAGGGACCATCTTGCTGCACATGAGAGAATCCACACTGAAGAGAAACCTTATGCATGTAAACAATGTGGAAAGAATTTCACACACAGAGGTAATTTTGCTGCACATCAGAGAATCCACACTGGAGAGAAACCTTATGCATGTAAACAATGTGGAAAGGCTTTCACACAGAGGGGTAATCTTGCTAAGCATCAGAGAATCCACACTGGAGAGAAACCTTATGAATGCAAACAATGTGGAAAGGCTTTCACACAGAGGGGTAATCTTGCTAAGCATCAGAGAATCCACACTGGAGAGAAAAGTTACAAATGTAAGCAGTGTGGAAAGGGTTTCACAAAGAGGAGTGGCCTTGTTAACCATCTCAGCATCCATACTGTGGATAAAAATAAGCAGAACTAGGAGTACATTGTACACATTTGCAAGAGGCTACCATGCCCCTACCATCTGACAAGGTCACAGTCTGTGAAAGCAAGGTGAGCAAAGCAGACCCCAGAATGAGGGCCCGTGGCTGATCCCCCTTTGTGACTTCTCTCCCTAAATTTTCCACCCTAGTGGACTTGTTATGATTATTATTCTCTTCCAATACAGGAGAAATAACATGAGAGCAAATACTTATAGGATCAATAAATATATACCCCACTTTAAGCCCCCTAGGTTACTACCCCCAAAAGATTGCAATTACAAAATAAAAGTCCAAAGATTACTGCCCATGACCCCTCCTTTCTCAAGCACAAACATAATCCCTACAATAAACACCAGCTGAAAGGTTGAGTACTATAATGAATCTTGTCCTGTAGTTACCACACTTGAATGAGTTTGTTGAAACCAATGCCAAACTGCGTCACTAGGTTTCTCAAAGTAACACAAGAAAAACAACTTGTAAATTGAGGAAAACCCCAAAATTGGTCTGCCGAAAGTCCTCATGCTTAGATACCAATATGTTTTTGTGTTTATCTCCCAAGCAATTATGATGGAGAGTGAAAACTGACCAAAAGCACAATGATCCTCTCAGCAAGTCAAGGGATACTAACCTACAAATGACTATTCACATTAATCAAATCTATCACAGTGTTGTAGAAACCTAGTAAATGATCACAGAACTGTTTGTTGTGGTAACATCACAAGAATGTTGTTTAGGTGATTGATAATATCCAATCAAACTGTAGAATGTCACATACGTAGAGAATTGATTATGTGCGTGTACCAAAAACCTATATAATAAACATACCATGATAGTATGGCAGAGCACTGTGTGTGATGCCTGTGTACATGGGCTGAATGCATGGTATGTCTCACCTCATTTATCTGACTGTGATGTCACATCTGGGTGGGCAACCCTGGTTCCCAGAGAGGCCACTGGATGGACCTCAAGACACAGTAAGAATAATATTATGGAATGATCATCTGTGATAAACTTTGCTACTCTCAGCAATAAAATAATTCAATATAATTCTGAGGGACTTATGACAAGAAATGCCTCCAGAAAAAGTACTTTTGGAATTGGGATGCAGATGAAAGCCTGCAATTTTTCTCTTGTATATTTGGGTTTTTGTTTTGAGGTTGTGGTTATTTTTCATTTTTCACTTCTAAAAATAAACAATATGGAAATAAAATTAGAAATGTATGAAACTGTAGCTCACAGCCCTAATTCTGCTTAGTCCAGTATATTTATCCTTATTCCTCTTTTACCCTTCCCTCAAATTCCAGACCAGATGATAGGAATGGAAAGGAAGGGAATGAGAATTTTAAAATACCTGCTCTGTGTCCTCTACTGGGTGAAGGAGTTCATTATTTCCATTAATTTCACACCATCCCTGTGCATTTAATACTTTTATTGTCCTCAGTTCATAGTTGAGGCAACTGAGGCAAACAGAGCTTAAATAATTTGCTTAGAGATAGTCATGTTCCACTGCCAAAGTCCACAAAACTTCCTCTCATGGGAAGTGATGTGAAATATAAAGGTGTTATTTACAGCACTTCCTGTGTCTTACATGTACCAATGGTGGCTTAAACTTGTCTTTGAACAGCCCAGCGGGGTCAGTCAGTTGCCTCTGATTTGTCACTTGCTAGCACACGTGAGTCACAGACCATTGTGAATCTTGAAATGTCTCAGACTTGTGAATGTTAAAAATTTCCACATTGGGGAATTCTCCATTGGAACAATTCCCTACTGGGAACATTCCCCATTTTGACAGTGACATCTCTACTTGGATCAGAAATGGGAGGACCTCTACTCCACCCATACTTAAGACTGCTTTAGGGGAGAAAACTCCTTGCTAAACAATGAAAGTACTTAAACCCATACTTATAATGAGGCAAAAAGTTCTTTAAGCCATGCCTATTTTTTAGAATTAATATGATGGGGTGCTAAGTACCTATTAAAGGTCAGGCAACTTATAAACTTGCCAGGAGCAAAGAGGTGAAAACTTATTCAGACCCAGCAGTGTTTTTTCTGATACAAACTTACTAAAGGGATTAGTCGACCCAGCAGTGTTTTTAGAATGAGTTGTCCTTTGGAAAACTACTATGATTGGTAGATGTAAGGACTTAGGGGAGGTGACATAGGAGAAAACCCCCTATATGAGAAAAAGCAGAATCTCTTGAAAGTCAATCCTTTTTTGGAGAATCTCTTATGAGAAATCCTTTTTGGAGAATCTCTTGAGAGAGGCTCTGGAGAAGGGAAGCTCTTGGAGGACAATCTCTAAGTAGGTCTTGCTGGAGCTCCTCTGAGGGGACTCTGTCCCTCTGGAGCCTCTTGAGAGAGGCCCTTTGAAAAGAGTCTCTGACTGGAAGGCTCTTTGAGGAGGACTCTGGCTGGAACTCTCTCTGAGGGGACTCTGTCACTAGAATCCTTGCTTAGACAGACCTTGTGATGAGTGACAAAAGACTGACTGACTGATCTCTCTCTCTTAAGACTCAGGTCTAGGCCATGTTGGTTTAAGACCCTTCATACTTATTTCCTTTTTCTCTCTTTCTCTCTTTTCTTTAATTCCTCGTTGTATTATTAATTAAATTCTCTATAAAACCCAGTTGACTTGGGTATATTCATAATTGGGAATATTTCCCTGGCGACCACCTTATATTTGATTTAAAACCAAGACACTGTAGTGAAACATATTTTCTGCAGTCACAAATTTACTCATCCACTTTTATATCTACTACAATATCTATCTTCCACTATTTTATTCACTACAGTTTAAGACCTCAACCATTTTAACTCTTACAGTTTATGACTCCAACTCTTTTAAATGTTACAGTTTATGGCAGACAACTATTTTAAATATAACACCATCCTCCCCCACACTTAATCCTTAAGTTGGGTTGTTCAATTTGTACTTTTCCCTCTTTTTCTAGAATGTTGGGGCAGTTTTCATGGATAATTTCCTGTAGGATGATGTCCAGGCCTTTTCTTTTGTCATGGTCTACTGGTAGACCAGTGATTAAGTTGTATCTCCTGGAATGAATTTCCAGGTCTTCTGTTTTGTGGATGAGATGTTTCATATTTTCCTCAATTTTTTCATTCTTTTGATTTTGTTTCATAGTTTCCTGCTGCCTTGTGAAGATGCTTGCTTCTAATTGTTGTATTCTGATTTTTAAAGACTGAATTTCATCCCTGGCCTTTAGGTAATCTTTCTACTTCTGGTCTGACTTTCTTTGGAGGTCATTTTTCATCTTCTTTGCCTTATTTTTCATCTCCTTTGCCTCATTTTCAAGCTCATTGATTTTGGTTTTCAAGACACTGTTTTCTCATTTTAGTTCAAGTGTCTCTATTTCCAGATGACTTATCTTACTTATTAATTTCTTTGCCCAGTTGTCTTCAGTCTCTTAATTGTGTTTTGAATTGTATTTAAGGTCTTCCAAAGCCTGTGTCCAATTTGCTAGAGTTTATGTTTTTGCTTGATGTTCCTTGATCTTCCTCTGTTATATTTGCTTTTTGTTCATTGATGTTTTTGCTTGATGTTCCTTGATGTTCCTCTGTTATATTTGCTTTTTGTTCATTGCCTGGACAGAAGCTGTCAATTGTAATTTTTTTTTCTTTTTCTGTTGTTTGCTTATATTTACTCGTTTTCCCCCTGTTGTTGCCTGCACTCTTGCTCCAATACAAGAAGGGTGGGGGAGAGGAGGGAGGAAGGGAAAGAATGATTCTTGTAACCAAGGAATAATGTTATAAATTGTCTAAATGAAAAAAAAAGTGAAGGGAAAAAAATCCCACCAGCTGGGTTCTGCAATACAACAGGTATCCAGGAGCCTATGTCAGTTTCCTGCCCATTATCAAACCCTGGGGAGAGTGCAGAGGCTGGGAAGAAACAGGAGTCTGCAATTTTTGGGCCCAGGGAAAGTAAGACTGTCAGGGGGTGCTTGGGATCCTGCCCCATCCTCTACCACCCCACTCTAGTCCAAAAAGGGTGAGGTGAGGTGGGGTCGAGTGTGGGGAACCAAGTGAGGAGAGTCCTTTACGATCTAGAACAAAAAAAAGCAGCCGCTCTGCTGCCTGGGTCCCCAGTTCTGTTTTGGGCAAAAAACCAGGACTTCACTCTGTACTATCCCACCTATATCTATGCTAAAGGAATGGGGTGGGGGGGGCATGTCTCACCAATCGATCTAGGGAGTCGCATTAAAAGGCTATGCTTCTTTTCTCCCTGTCAAGTTGCATTTTGTTTATGCAGGCAGGCGGGCAAACTGAAGCCTCTTCTCTTCACCTAAGCTTACCTAAGCACTTATTTAAAACTTCTCTGAAGAAAATTAAAGGTCTATTTTTAAACCAAAGTGGATGCCATTCTATAATAATTGAAATATTTCTACCCAGATATATATTTTATAAAGTTTATTAGAAAACGTAGACAATTATTCCTCTAAGTAACCTGACCACGTGTTGCCTGGCCTTCCAGCCCCTTCCTCTTTTACTCTTACCTGCCTGCTCTGTTCCTGAGTCCATTCCAAGCCAGAAGCCCTGGTAAAGCCCTCCCCCTCACTTTTTATTCACATACAGTACATTCATGGACTCAAAAACTGTGTTATGACAGGAATGTTTAATGGACAGGTCAAGCTACTCAGGAGGCAAAGGGGATGAAATTCCTTGACACAATCCCAAAGTTCACTAGGGACCTTCTGGTGCAGGTTGTTGTCTGTGCAAGCATCTTCATGGTGCCTTCTCTGACAGTTCACTTTCTGGATTTGGAGAGGTAGCATGTTTCTTTTTTCTTTTTTTCAATTAGGGTATGATTTTATTTTTTTTTAAATATATTTTATTTGATCATTTCCAAGCATTATTCGTTAAAGACATAGATCATTTTCTTTTCCTCCCCTCCCACCCCCCATAGCCAACGCGTAAGTCCACTGGGCATTAGATGTTTCCTTGATTTGAACCCATTGCTTTGTTGATAGTATTTGCATTAGAGTGTTCATTTAGAGTCTATCCTCTGTCATGTCCCCTCAACCTCTGTATTCAGGCAGTTGCTTTTTCTCGGTGTTTCCACTCCCATAGTTTATCCTTTGCTTATGAATGGTGTTTTTTTCTCCTGGATCCCTGCAAGTTGTTCAGGGACATTACACCGCCACTAATGGAGAAGTCCATTACGTTCGATTATACCACAGTGTATTAGTCTCTGTGTACAATGTTCTCCTGGTTCTGCTCCTCTCGCTCTGCATCACTTCCTGGAGGTTGTTCCAGTCTCCATGGAACTTCTCCACTTTATTATTCCTTTTAGCACAATAGTATTCCATCACCAACATATACCACACTTTGTTCAGCCATTCCCCAATTGATGGGCATCCCCTCGTTTTCCAGTTTTGGGCCACCACAAAGAGCGCAGCTATGAATATTTTTGTACAAGTCTTTGTGTCCATTATCTCTTTGGGGTACAGACCCAGCAGTGCTATGGCTGGGTCAAAGGGTAGATATTCTTTTGTCGCCCTTTGGGCATAGTTCCAAATTGCCCTCCAGAATGGTTGGATCAGTTCACAGCTCCACCAGCAATGAATTAATGTCCCTATTTTGCCACATCCCCTCCAGCATTCATTACTTTCCTTTGCTGTTATGTTAGCCAATCTGCTAGGTGTGAGGTGATACCTCAGAGTTGTTTTGATTTGCATCTCTCTGATTATAAGAGATGTAGAACACTTCTTCATGTGCTTGTTAATAGTTTTGATTTCTTTATCTGAGAACTGCCTATCCATTTCCCTTGCCCATTTATCAATTGGAGAATGGCTTGATTTTTTGTACAATTGATTTAGCTCATTATAAATATGAGTAATTAAACCTTTGTCAGAGGTTTCTATGAAGATTTTTTCCCAATTTGTTGTTTCCCTTCTGATTTTAGTTATATTGGTTTTGTTTGTACAAAAGCTTTTTAGTTTGATGTAGTCAAAATTATTTATTTTACATTTTGTGATTCTTTCTATATCTTGCTTGGTTTTAAAGCCTTTCCCCTCCCAAAGGTCTGACATGTATACTATTCTGTGTTTACCCAATTTACTTATGGTTTCCTTCTTTATGTTTAAGTCACTCACCCATTTTGAATTTATCTTGGTGTAGGGTGTGAGGTGTTGATCTATTCCTAGTCTCTCCCACACTGTCTTCCAATTTTCCCAGCAGTTTTTATCGAATAGTGGATTTTTGTCCCAAAAGCTGGGATCTTTGGGTTTATCGTATACTGTCTTGCTGAGGTCGCTTTCCCCCAGTCTATTCCACTGATCTTCCTTTCTGTTTCTTAGCCAGTACCAAATTGTTTTGATGACTGCTGCTTTGTAATATAGTTTTAGGTCAGGGACTGCAAGGCCCCCATCATATGTGTTTTTTTTTCATTATTTCCCTGGATATCCTTGATCTTTTGTTCTTCCAAATGAACTTTGTTATGGTTTTTTCTAAATCAGTGAAGAAGTATTTTGGTAGTTCAATGGGTATGGCACTAAATAGATAAATAAGTTTGGGTAGGATGGTCATTTTTATTATATTGGCTCGTCCTATCCATGAGCAGTTAATGTTTTTCCATTTGTTCAAGTCTAGTTTTAGTTGTGTGGCGAGTGTTTTGTAGTTGTGTTCATATAGTTCCTGTGTTTGTCTCGGGAGGTAGATTCCTAGGTATTTTATTTTGTCTAAGGTGATTTTGAATGGGATTTCTCTTTCTAGTTCTTGCTGCTGAGCTGTGTTGGAGATATATAGAAAAGCTGATGATTTATGTGGGTTTATTTTGTATCCTGCAACTTTGCTAAAGTTATTGATTATTTCAATTAGCTTTTTGGTTGAATCTCTAGGATTCTTTAAGTAGACCATCATGTCATCCGCAAAGAGTGATAACTTGGTCTCCTCCTTGCCTATTTTGATGCCTTCAATTCCTTTATCTTCTCTAATTGCTACTGCTAGTGTTTCTAGTACAATGTCAAATAGTAGAGGTGATAATGGGCATCCTTGTTTCACTCCTGATCTTATTGGGAATGCATCTAGTTTATCCCCATTGCAGATGATATTAGCTGTTGGTTTTAGATATATACTGTTTATTATTTTTAGGAATGACCCTTCTATTCCTATGCTTTCTAGTGTTTTTAATAGGAATGGGTGTTGTATTTTATCAAAGGCTTTTTCTGCATCTATTGAAATAATCATGTGGTTCTTGCTAGTTTGCTTGTTGATGTGGTCAATTATGTGGATGGTTTTCCTAATGTTGAACCAGCCCTGCATCCCTGGTATGAATCCTACTTGATCATGGTGAATGATCCTTCTGATCACTTGCTGGAGTCTTTTTGCTAGTATCCTATTTAAGATTTTTTCATCTATATTCATTAAGGAGATTGGCCTATAGTTTTCTTTCTCTGTTTTTGACCTGCCTGGTTTTGGAATCAGTACCATGTTTGTGTCGTAAAAGGAGTTTGGTAGAACTCCCTCTTTGCTTATTATGTCAAATAGTTTGTGTAGTATTGGGATTAACTGTTCTCTGAATGTTTGATAGAATTCACAGGTGAATCCATCAGGCCCTGGGGATTTTTTCTTAGGAAGTTCTTTGATGGCTTGTTGGATTTCAATTTCTGATATGGGAGTATTTAGGAATTCTATTTCCTCTTCTGTTAGTCTAGGCAGTTTGTATTTTTGTATATATTCATCCATTTCTCCTAAATTGGTGTATTTATTGCCATATAATTGGGCAAAGTAATTTCTAATGATTGCCTTAATTTCCTCTTCATCAGAGGTGCTGTCCCCCTTTTCATCTTTAATGCTGTGAATTTGCTTTTCTTCCTTCCTTTTTTTAATTAGATTGACCAGTACCTTGTCTATTTTGTTTGTTTTTTCAAAGTACCAGCTTCTTGTCTCATTTATTAAATCAATAGTTCTATCACTTTCGATTTTATTAATTTCTCCCTTAATTTTTAGGATTTCTAATTTGGTTTTCTGCTGGGGGTTTTTAATTTGATCGCTTTCCAGTTTTTTCATTTGCATTTCCAATTGATTGATCTCTGCTCTCCCTTGTTTGTTAATATAAGCATTCAGGGATATGAATTTACCTCTGATTACCGCTTTGGCTGCATCCCAAAAGGTTTGAAAGGATGTTTCGCCATTGTCATTTTCCTCGATGAAATTATTAATTGTTTCTATGATTTCTTCTTTAACTAAACGGTTTTGGAGTATCATATTGTTTAATTTCCAATTGGTTTTAGATTTGGTTTTCCATGTACCATTACTAATCATTATTTTTATTGCCTTGTGATCTGAGAAGGCTGCATTCATTATTTCTGCTTTTCTGCATTTGTGTGCTATGTTTCTGTGACCTAATGTATGGTCAATTTTTGTGAATGTGCCATGTGGTGCTGAGAAGAAGGTGTATTCCTCTTTATCCCTATTTATTTTTCTCCATATGTCTATTAATTCTAATTTTTCTAAGATTTCATTCACTTCTTTTACCTCTTTCTTATTTATTTTTTGATTTGATTTATCTAAATTTGATAATGGTTGGTTTAAGTCTCCCACTAGTATGGTTTTATTGTCTATTTCTTCCTTCAATTCTCCTAGTTTCTCCATTAGAAATTTGGGTGCTATATTATTTGGTGCATACATATTGATTAATGATATTTCCTCATTGTCTATAGTCCCTTTTAACAAAATATAATTACCTTCCCTATCCCTTTTGATCAGGTCTATTTTTGCATTGGCTTTATCAGATATCATGATTACCACTCCTGCCTTCTTTCTATCAGTGGAAGCCCAGAAGGTCTTACTCCATCCTTTAATTCTGACCTTGTGGGTGTCAACCCGCCTCATGTGTGTTTCTTGAAGACAACATATGGTAGGGTTTTGGATTCTAATCCATTCTGCTATTTGTCTACGTTTTATGGGTGAGTTCATCCCATTCACGTTCAAAGTTATGATTGTCATTTGTGGACTCCCTGGCATTTTGATTGCCTTCCCTAATTCTAACCTTTTCTTCTTCGGCTCTACCTTTTAGTCCAGTGATTTACTTTGAAACAGTCCCCCTTGTCCCCTCCCTTGATGTTTCCCTTTTTAGTCCCTCCCTTTTTGTTCCCTCCCCCTCCCCCCTCTCTTTCCCTCCCTTTTTGTTCTCCCTCTCCCCCTCCCCCCCTTGGTTTTCCCTTCTCCTTACCCTTGTTGGGTAAGATAGAATTCAAGATCCCAATGGATCTGGATGTTTTTCCCTCTCAGAGTTGATTTCCCTGAGATTGAGGTTTAAGTACCCCCCCCCTCTTCCTCTCCTTCTTATAGGAGTTTTCTTCCCCTCCCCTTCCCATGTGAATCTTTGTGTGAGAAAGATTATTCTATTTGGTCTTTCTTTACCCCCTATTTATACATTACATTTTCCCCACATATTAGTATACATAGGTTGATATAAATGTAGTCCTTATAGAAGAGAGTTTGAGTAAAAGAAGAAGATAACATTTTCCCCTTTCCTTAATATTTACCTTTTCAGGTATTCCTTGCTCTTTGATTTTCGGTATCAAACTTTCCACAGAGCTCTGGTCTTTTCTTTGCAAAAAGTTGGAAGTCTTCTATTTTGTTGAATGCCCATACTTTCCCTTGGAAGTATATAGTCAGTTTTGCTGGGTAGCTGATTCTTGGTTGGAGACCCAGCTCTCTTGCCTTTCTGAAGATCATGTTCCATGCCTTACGATCATTCAGAGTAGAACTTGCAAGGTCTTGTGTGACCCTGATTGGCATTCCTTTATATCTAAATTGTCTTTTTCTGGCTTCCTGTAGGATTTTTTCTTTTGTTTGATAGCTTTGGAATTTGGCAATTACATTCCTGGGAGTTGTCTTTTGGGGGTTTAGTGTAGAAGGTGTTCTGTGAGCTCTGTCAGTGGCTGTATTGCCCCCTTGTTCTAGAATCTCTGGGCAATTTTCTTTGATTATATCTTGTATCACCATGTCCAGTTTGGTGTTTATTTCTGGCTTTTCTGGGAGTCCAATTATTCTTAAATTATCCCTTCTCCCCCTATTTTCCAGATCTATCACCTTGTCGGTGAGATATTTTATGTTCTCTTCTAATTTCTTGGTATTTTGGCTTTGCTTTATTAATTCTTGCTCTTTTACACGATCGTTGTCTTCCAGCTGCCTGATTCTGGCCTTTAAAGCCTGGTTTTCCTTTTCAGTTTCATCATACCGGTTTTGTAGATGCGTGAATTTCTTTTGCATTATTTCCAACTTTTCCTCCCAGAAGGCTTCCATCTTTTTGGTCATTTCTGATTCAAATTCTTCATAGGTTTGTGGAGAGTTTCCATTTCCTTTGGAAGGTTTTGGAGCATTTTCTTTTATATTATCTTCTATCTGCTCTGTATTTTGTATTTTGGCTCCATAGAATGTGTCCAAAGTCGCCCCTTTCTTCTTATTTTTCTTGGTATTTTGGGGCTTCTGTGTTTCTGTGGAGTTTTCCATCTCTGAATGTGGAGGATTGGCTTTTCTTGTCTCTGTCTGGTGTTCAGAGGCTTTAGTCCTGGGCAGATGGTTCTATGAGCTTTCCCTGGGTTAAACTGAATATGCCTCACTGGAACTGGAATGGAAGGGTCGGACCACGTTGCTTTCAGGAAGTTGCCTTCAGAACCGCTGGCCGTGAGGCTGTTTCTGCTTTCCGGAAGTTGCCTTCAGAATCGCTGGCCGTGAGGCTGTTTTGTTGGCCTGCGGGGGGATGGGCTGCAGCTAACCCAAGCTCCGAGGGCAAGGACTTTCACTGAGACTTAGATAGCAGGATCCAGCCCCTGAGGCTGTCTTGCTCCAGGCAGTGACTTTCACTGGGACTCGGATAGAAGGCCCTGAGGGTTGTTGTTCCGAGGACCCTGCTCTCTGAGCCCGGCTGGGCTGCGGCTTCCGGGAGCCTTGGACTCTGCGCTCCTACCCCTGAGGTCCGAGTGATCTCGGGTTCTGGCTTTTGAGGGGAGCCGTACCTTTTGAACCGGGTCCAGGTCCAGGAGGAGGGTTCCCAGGGTCTGTGCTGTTGCTCGTTTTGAATTTCGGCGCCTTAGGAGCTTATAGTTTGAGATCGGTCGGGAAGGGTTTTCCGGAGATCTGAACTTGAGCTTTCTCTAAGCCGCCATCTTAACCGGCAGCATGTTTCTTAACCTAAAATTACTCTCAAAAGGAATTTAAACTTTGCAATTTAAAATAATAATAATAATACATATCCCCCTGAAGAGGGAGATTGAAAAACACAAGGATCACTTAGGGATGTATGGATGAGTTATGAGGTATATGAATCAATCAGCAAGAGAAATAAAAAATGGAAAAAAAATTGGTTTTGCGCTATCTCTCTTCTATTTCCCTTTTATCTCTAACTATTGTAGTTTCCTCTTAGAAGGTGAAATTTTGTATGTACCTGTAGTTAGGAGATTTAGAGGTACAAAATGATTATGTTTAGTGATCAGTTGGGGAGACCAGTCCCCTAAACATCAGGGGGGATTGTGAATTTTAGATTACTCCACCCTGCTTAGTCTTTAGAATTCTAGCAATCAGAAATATATACACCCCCACTAAAGGATTAAGTGTCAGAGAGGAAGGCCTATGACCAGCATGTGCTAGCACGTGACAAATCAAAAACTGACTGACCCCCTGGGCTATCCTAAGATGAGTTTAAGCCACCATTGGTACATGTGAGACATAGGAAGTGATGTAAAGAACTGCCTTTATGTTTCCGTCACTTCCTGTGAGGGAGGCTTTTGGTGGATTTGTGGACTTTGGCGGTACAACTGGAGTTGGAGGAGCTGGAAACGTGGGTCCTTAGCCTTCTTTCCTGATTGACCATGTGGTGAGTGATAAGGCTGACTCCCCTTTCCCTTGACCCTTCTGAAGGCACCAGTCTCCAAGGAGGCCCCTCATCCTGGAGAAGGCCTCCTAGCTGGAAGCCAAGCTAGATTGGGTTCTGGGAAGGCCCCTTGGCTGAGAGGCCTCTGAAATCCCCCTGACTCAGGCCAGGCTGGAGTAGATTTTTAACCCTTTTCCCTCTTTCTTCCTCATTCTTAATTTCTTCCTTCTATTGTAAATAAACCACCATAAAAGTCCATTCTGTCTTCAGTTTCATGGGGATTTAGAATTTAAATCCCTGGAGACCACTAAATTGATATTCAGTCGCAACTCCTAAAATTTGCCCATAACAGTCTGACAGAGTCCTGCAGCTGAGGTAGTAGTTTGAGGCAGTGGGGAAGAAGTGCGCCTGCCACTTAGCTGGGGTTTGGCCAAGTTGCGGGCAAGAATGGGCAATCAGGTTGATTGGGCTGCTCTCCAGGCCATGGGCAGGGAGCAGCTTCTAAACCAAGTCCCCTAAATTAAGGCAGCTGGGCCAGTAGGAGAGTGACAGGCCAGCCAGGGTATAAAAATACAGCTGCCAGAGGCTTGGAAGGCGAAAGGAGAACTATAGGAATGAGCCTCTGCTTGGTGGCTGGAGAGGAGGTTTTAAAACTCCCAGCAGAAAAGCAGCTTTGGTTGCAAACCAGTAGCAGTTTTAAACTGCTGGGTTGCTTTGCTCTAACCAGGCTGCTGGCTTTAAAGGAAAAAAATTAAAAAACAAGTTCTAGATCACTTCAGGTCTCTAAAAATGTAAAGATTAAAATTAATATTCAATATTCCAAGTATTATTTTAATACTGTTTATTAAAATCCACTTAGAGATAAGCAAGGACCCAAAAAACTCCTTCCTTCCCACTAGTCCGAGCTGAGAGGCCCCATGTTGGCAGAAATGGAAACTCCAAAAACCATCTACATAAGGAGACGCACATGGGAAAAGGAGATTGTGGAAAATGTAGTCTATAGGGTTCAAGATTCTAAATCTCACTATCACACAATAAAATTCCCTCCCACAATAGAAGTAGGAGCAGAGAGCAGCCCCAGCCCAACCCAGGGCTGGGAGGACAAATTGCTCCTGACCTATATCGAAGGCATTCAAAGAGTTCAGACAAGAAAATATTTGACCCAAGGAAAGGGCAGCCGAAGGTCCTCATTCAGACATACCTAGAACCAGAAGGCAGAAAGATTTCAGCTCCAAAGGAAAAAAGAGAAATCTGGGCTCAAAGGGAAGAAGGCAGAGACCTCAGTTCCAAGGAGAGCTGTCAGCTTCTTCTTTTGAACTCCTCTACACTGGTTGGGTTCTAGTAGTCATCACTGTCCCATCTGTCCTGCCTCTGTAGTCCCAAGATCACAGCTGACCTCCAGTGGCACCCAAGGCCAGGCCCTCAGGACCCTGCCTGCCTCTCCACCCTAAGGTCAACCCTCTATTATCTGGAATGCCACTGCAGAGTGAACTCTCTTCACCCTAGACTCCTCCCAGGCATCTGCACCATCTCAGAGCTTGATTTCCACCTGGGCAGCCACTTACAAGGCTGGTCACCCTGAGAGCTCCCCACTTATTTTCCTCTCCCCTTATTCCCTTCCATACCCTAAGTATGCAGTGACACTGGGCTCTCTCTTTTCCCTCACAAGAGGCTCTCCATCTCCTATCCTTGCATTTTCCCTGTCTCCTCCTACAACCTTCACTGTTGTCCCCTATAATCTCTGCCTCAGTTCAGTGGATTTCCTTAGGACTGGACAAAAGTCTCACTTCCTTTGTCAATTCTGGGCATGGGGAGGGTGAAGGAGGGAAACAATACAAATCATATCAATTTGTCAAATGTGTAAATTTGTTATTAAAAATAAAATAAAGTTTAAACTAAAAAAGAATACAAATAAAATCTCATCTTCTGCAAGAAGCATTTATGAATCCATCTTCATTTGATTTCCTACATTTTATCTGATACATATTGAAGGGAAAATTGTTTTTATTACTTTTATATTATTGATCATGAAACAAGTGACCACATATCATTCTTCAGAAAAGGAACTGAAATTACAATTTTTAAAGTTAGACCCAGTTATCCCAGTAATTGTGTATAAGATATCAATTATAATAGTAGAATATTGGTCATTATATTGAAAAGGATGTACTTTGGTGTATTAGAACATAATAGCAATGAGTGCTGTTGAAGTCTTCTTTTGGAGGAATAAAAGCTTTAGGCCTACGTAGTTATCTAAGGAAGCTAAAAGCCCTACAGAAGGAGCTGGGTTCACTGCAAATGGTGAGTGTCCAGCTGGCTTGATGAGATCACACAGAAACTACCCTGGCATCTTCAGGTATTATTTGAGCCTTTCAGGATTTCTACCAACTAGAAGCTTCTCAAATCACTGTAGCCCAGAAAGGTTACTTTAACCTAAGTATTGTGATCCTTCTGGAGGATTCAATACATTTTCTTACCTTGTACTGAAATTAAGACATGGTATCAATACTCCAAAACTTTGTTACCAAACACCACTGCCTGTTTCTTAACATCCTATGTGTCCTCTGCCCTGTTCGTGACTTATGCTAATGATCTGTGAAAAACCATAAAACATGCTGTTGCACACCTATATGGGACCTTCGCTCCAGGCTGGGTGAGGTGCCATTTCCAGCTTTCATTTACCACAATTAAGGGCTTTGTAAGGATTAAAATTGGGGTTGTTGATTCAGTAGGAGAGTAATAAAGTAATATTGTGGTCACCAATTTTGAAATATTTAGGCTTAAGTCAAATTGACTTAGCAGTTTTTATTTAAAAAGAGGTAGAAAAGAGTGAAAGTGGGAAATGAAGATGAGTCAGAGCCTTTAACAAGTCTACCAGCCCTTCTCTGGTGAAGTCTGGCTCAGTCCCTCATACTGACTTCCCCTAAGTCCTGATCACCATGTGCATTTCCTGAGAATCTTCAGACAGAAGTCTGCCAGCTCAGCTTCCTCCAAAGTCAAAGTAGGAATCAGAAATTTGTTCAGCCATTCCCCAAGTGAAGGACACCCCCTCATTTTCCAATTTTTTGCCCATATAAAAAACACAGTGATAAATATTTTTGTACAAGTTTTTTTCCTTATTATCTCTTTGGGGTACAAACCCAATGGTGGTATTGCTGGATCAAAGGGCAAGTGTTAGCTCATCCTACCCATGAGCAGTTAATGTTTTTCCAGTTGCTCAGATCTAGTTTTAGTTTTGTGAAAAATGTTTTGTAGTCGTGTTCATATAGTTCCTGTGTTTGTCTTGGGAGATAGATTCCTAAGTATTTTATATTGTCTAAGGTGATTTTGAATGGAATTTCTCTTTCTAATTCCTGCTGCTGAGTTGTGTTGAATATACATAGAAATGCTGATGACTTATGTGGGTTTATTTTGTATCCTGCAACTTTGCTAAAGTTGTTGGTTATTTCCAATAGCTTTTAAGTTGATTCTCTAGGATTCTTTAAGTAGACCATCATATCATCTGCAAAGAGTGATAGCTTGGTCTCCTCATTGCCAATTTTAATACCTTCAATTTCCTTTTCTTTTCTAATTGCTACTGCTAGTGTTTCTAGTACAGTGTTAAATAATAGAGATGATAATGGGCATCCTTGTTTCACTCCTGATCTTATTGGGAATGCATGTAGTTTATCCCCATTTAGATGATATTGGCTGATGGTTTTAGATAGATATTATTTATTATTTTTAGGAAAGACCCTTCTATTCCTATACTTTCTAGTGTTTTCAATAAGAATGAGTGTTGTATTTTGTCAAAGGCTTTTTCTGCATCTATCATGTGATTTTTGTTGGTTTGCTTATTGATATGGCCAATTATGTGGATGGTTTTCCTGATATTGAACCATCCTTGCATTGCTGGAATAAATCCCACCATAATGAATCATAATGATCATGATGAATAACCCTAGTGATGACTTGCTGGAGCCTTTTTTACTAGTATCCTATTTAAGATATTTGCATCTATGTTCATTAAGGAGATTGGTCTATAGTTTTCTTTCTTTGTATTTGACCTGCTTGCCATTGGAATCAGTACCATATTTGTGTCATAAAAGGAATTTGGTAGAACTCCCTCTTTGCTTATTATTTCAAATAGTTTGTATAGTATTGGGATTATCTGTTCTTTGAATGTTTGATTGAATTCACTTGTGCATCCATCAGGATATTTTCTTAGGGAATTCTTTGATAGGCTGTTCAATTTCTTTTTCTGATATGGGATTATTTAAGAATTCTATTTCTTAGGGGGCAGCTGGGTAGCTCAGTGGATTGAGGACCAGGCCTAGAGACGGGAGGTCCTAGGTTCAAATCTGGCCTCAGCCATTTCCTAGCTGTGTGAACTCGGGCAAGTCACTTGATTCCCATTGCCTAGCCCTTACCACTTTTCTGCCTTGGAGCCAATACACAGTATTGACTCCAAGATGGAAGATAAGGGTTTAAAAAAAAGAATTCTATTTCTTCTTCTGTTAATCTAGGCAATTTATTTTTTTTAAATATCCATCCATATCATCTAGATTGGCATATTTATTGCCATATAATTGGGCAAAATAGTTTTTAATGATTGCCTTAATTTCCTCTTCATTGGAGGTAAGTTCTCCCTTTCCATCCATGATAACATTGATATGGTTTTCTTTTTTCCTTTTTTTGTTAGATTGACCAGTACTTTGTCTATTTTGTTTATTTTTTCAAAATACCAGCTTCTAGTCTAATTTATTAGTTCAATAGTTCTATCACTCTCGATTTGATTAATTTCTCCCTTAATTTTTAGGATCTCTATTTTGGTTTTCTTCTGAGGGGGTTTAATTTGTTCGCTTTCAAGTTTTTTGATTTTCATGTCCAATTCATTGATCTCTGCCCTCCCTAATTTGTTAATATATGAACTCAAGGATATAAAATTTCCCCTGAGTACTACTTTGACTGCATCCCATAGTTTGAAAGGATGTCTCATCATTGTCATTTTCTTCAATGAAATTATTAATTATTTCTATGATTTGTTCTTTAACTAACCAATTTTGGAGAATCCTATTATTTAATTTCTGATTGATTTTTGATTTTGCTCTCCATGTACCCTTACTGATCATTATTTTTATTGCCTTCTGATCTGAAAATGTTGCATTTATTATTTCTTCTTTTCTGCATTTGTATGCCATGTTTTTATGACCTTGTGTATGGTCAGTCTTTGTGAAAGTACCACTTGCTGCTGAAGAGAAGGTGTATTCCTTTTAGTCCTTATTTATTTTTCTCCATATATCTATTAACTCTAATTTTTCTAAGATTTCATTCACCTCTTTTACCTCTTTCTTATTTATTTTTTCATTTGATTTATCTAAATTTGATAGTGGTAGGTTCAGGTCTCCCATTAGTATAGTTTTACTATCTATTTCCTCCTTTAATTCTACTAGTTTCTCCATTAGAAATTTGGGTGCTATACCATTTGGTGCATACATATTGATTAGTGATATTTCCTCATTGTCTATACTCCCTTTTATCAGGAGGTATTTACCTTCCCTATCCCTTTTAATCAGGTCTATTTTTACTTTTGCTTTGTCAGATATCATGATTGCAACTCCTGCCTTCTTTCTATCAGTTGAGACCCAATAGGTCTTGCTCCAACCTTTGATTCTGACCTTGTGACTATCTATCTGCCTCAGGTATGTTTCTTGTAGATAACATATGGTAGGATTTTGGATTCTAATCCATTCTCCTATTCATCTGCAATTTTTTTTTTATTTGTACCCTCCTTCTATGATTGGACTGGAGATAATACTATTATAAAAGTCCATAGATCAGTCAAAGAAATCAAAACTATTAATAAGCACATGAAAAAGTGCTATAAATCTTATAATCAGAGAGATGCAAACCAAAACATCTCTGAGGTGTCATCTCACACGTAGCAGATTGGCTAACATGACAGCAATGGAAAGTAATGAATGCTGGAGGGGATGTGGCAAAGTAGGGGCATTAATGCATTGCTGGTGGAGTTGTGAATTGATCCAACCATTCTGGTGAATGGAACCAATCCACCACAAAGGACACTAAAAGACTGTCTGCCTTTTGCACTGCCATAGAACTGCTGGGTTTGTACCCCAAAGAGATAATAAGGAAAAATACTTTATTATAAAAATATTCACAGCTGTGCTCTTTGTGATGGCAAAAAATTGGAAAATGAGGGAATGGGATGCCCTTAAATTGGGGAATGGCTGAAAAAATTGTGGTATATGTTGGTGATGTAATATTATTATGCTCAAAAGAAAAAGTTCCAAGAGACCACAGAAGAGAAAGATGAGACCACTAGGAGATTTATGATAGATGGTGCAAGAGTGCTAAGAGGTTTGCAAGATTGGATCCCATTAACCCAATGATGCTAGAATAATTAATTCTGTCTTTGTAAATTAGTTGCTTCCAAATATCAAGGAATACTTTCTAAAATACTGTCCTGTATGGCATGAATAGAATATTGGGGAGCTGGAGGCAATTGCTTTCTGTGTGTATGAGGGGAAAAATAAGGGGGTAACACTACAGTCTGGTCAAAAGATTAAAATAGTCTTAGTCCCTGTGCAACAAATACCTCAAGATCATAGAATAAGTTTGACAGGATGTGGTTACTATTGCAGAGTCAGAAGACATAATGCCCAAGACTGTTTTAAGAAAAAGAGAGATCTGGAAAGGAATGATTTTGGGAACAAATAAGCAATAACATGGGTTGAGATGCAGGGTAAAAACTGGAATCAAAATAGGGAAGTTGCTTCACCCTGATGGTGTGGGGGAAGAAACAGAGAATGAGTGCATAATCTCTAATAAGTTTCTCCTTTACCTAATGTTATTTGGTGTAAATGTTTTAATGTAATTGATACTGGAACATCACTGTGTACAATGAGAATTGTTATGCCAGACATTATTATTATTATTACGGGTAATTTACTTGATGAAAACTTGTTAACTCCATTATTCATTGATATGTTAAGTGAATATAATGGTGAGAATGCCTGATCCATTACTAGCACAGGATGAAAGCCTTTCAATCCTAGATTTCTTAGTTAATGAGGTTTGGGCAAACTCCTTTTTGCCATCAAAGGGGGAAATCCACCACCTGAGCCCTAATATCCACTTGTCCTGATGGTAAGCCCATTTATTCTTATCCAATCACTATTGTGACTCCTATGACTTGTAAAGCGATTTATGTTTTAGTATTGATTGGTATGCTGCCTTCCATTTTATCTTTATCAACCCTGAATGAACTCCAATATCTGGTTGCATTTATCTGATTCAACCCAGTATCATAAACTCTCTAGAAGATTTCTCTGTAAAAGGAGTTACCAACTGTCATCTTCAAAGTTTCCACCTTGATCTAGTAAAACAATGACTTGATTCCTGGCCTCTCCTGGCAGTTCCATTTGATTCAGGAATTCTCTCTTTGGGGACAGAAGACATCCAAAATACCAGAAAAAAGATCCTCTCCAATGGAAACCATTGCAGGACCTGTCTGTGCCCAGAACCAGGAAACAAGTACATGTCATATTGGTCACAGTTGCAAACTATGGAATGAATGGAATACTCTTTTTTTTTTTTTTGTAAGATAATGAGACAGGCACCCAACTGCTGACTCCTAGTATTTCAAAACAAACACAACCAGCCCCAACCTCTCATTGCAGAGGTCTTGGAAAGGTCAGTCATAATAACAGATATTACTTATCATCCATAGTAATGATTTCTGTACTTTCCAGCTTATTCAGCACTTGGTCATTAATTAAGATCTCCCCATGTGGAAGATTTATGTTCATTCTATTTTAATTTTAACTGTCTTTCATCTGACACTGTGTCATCAGATTTCTGGGCATAAAGAAAGGCCATCTCCTCAGGATCAGGGTCTTTGGTCTTGGTCTTCACCAGAGTCTGCCTTAAATGTAAGACCAGCCCTCTCTCAATAAAATTCTTTCATTTTTATTTGACGACTTTGTTTCTCTTATTAACATTTCTGCTAATAGAATTTTCCCCACAAGGGTGATCCCACCTCTAATGACGAGGAATCTAAGGTCATTATTAAGAGCTACTTTGTCTAACTATATGGCAATAAATGTGACCAGCTAGCTGAAATGGGTGAATATTTACAAAAATATTAATTGCCTACATTAACAAGAGGAAATAAAATGTTTAAATAAGCCCATCTTAGAAAAAAAAAAGAAATTGAACAACCCATCAAAGAAATCCCTAAAAAAATCCCCAGGGCCATATGGATTCAAAAGTAAATTCTATCAAACATTTAAAGAACAACTAATCACAATACTATACGAACTCCTTGTCAAAATAAGCAAAGACGTAGTCTCACCAAATTCTTTTTATGACACAAATATGGTACTTATTCCAAAACCAGGTAGACCAAAAACAGAGAAAGAAAACTACAAACCAATCTCTTTAATGAACACAAATGCAAAAACCTTAAATAAAATAGTAGCAAACAGACTATAGTATGCCATCACAAGAATTTTTCACTCTGACCAGGTGGGATTTATGCCAGGAATGAAAGGATCCACATAACTGACCATCTCAGTAACCAAACCAACAAACATCACATGTGTAAAGTTTAAAGCACAAACAGGAAAAAAGGGGGATTGTGGGAAATGTAGTTTCTAGGGTTCAATATTCTAAATCAATACGCATGATTATCTCAAAAGACGCAGAAAAAGCCCTTGACAAAATACAATACTCATTGTTTTTGAAAATACTAGAAAGTAAGTGATCATGAGGGTTATTCATTATGATCAGGTGGGATTTATACCAGAAATGCAAGGATGGTTCAATATTAGTAAAACCATCCACATAATTGACCATATCAAAAAGCAAACCAACAAAAATCACATGATTATCTCAAAAGATGCAGAAAAACCGTTTGATAAAATACAACACTCATTCCTATGGAAAACACTAGAAAGTATAGGAATAAAAGGGCCTTTCCTAAAAATAATAAATAGTATATATATAAAACCATCAACAAAGATCATCTGAAATGTGTATAAACTAGAAACATTCCCAATAAAATCAGGACTGAAATATGGATGCCCATTATCACCTCTATTATTTAACATTGTATTAGAAACAGTAGCAGTAGCAATTAGAGAAGAAAAAGAAATTGAAGGCATTAAAATAGGCAAGGAGGAGACCAAATTATCGCTCTTTGCAGATGACATGATGGTCTACTTAAAGAATCCTAGAGATTCAACCAAAAAGCTAATCGAAATAATCAACAACTTTAGCAAAGTTGCAGGATACAAAATAAACCCACATAAGTCATCAGCATTTCTATATAATTCCAACACAGCTCAGCAGCAAGAACTAGAAAGAGAAATCCCATTCAAAATTACCTTAGACAAAATAAAATACTTAGGAATCTATCTCCCAAGACAAACACAGGAACTATATGAACACAACTACAAAACACTTTCCACACAACTAAAACTAGACTTGAACAATAGTTTGTTTGAAGAACATTAACTGCTCATGGGTAGGACGAGCCAATATAATAAAAATGACCATCCTACCCAAACTCATCTATCTATTTAGTGCCATACCCATGGAACTTCCAAAAATTTTTTTTAATGATTTAGAAAAAACCATAACAAAGTTCATTTGGAAGAACAAAAGATCAAGGATATGCAGGGAAATAATGAAAAAAAAATGAAAAAAAAAATACAAAGGAAGGGGGTCTTGCAGTCCCAGATCTCAGACTATATTACAAAGCAGCGGTCATCAAAACAATTTGGTACTGGCTAAGAGACAGAAAGGAAGATCAGTGGAATAGACTGGGGGCAAGTAACCTCAGCAAGACAGTATATGACAAACCCAAAGATCCCAGCTTTTGGGACAAAAATCCACTATTTCATAAAAACTGCTGGGAAAATTGGAGGATAGTGTGGGAAAGATTAGGTTTAGATCAACACCTCACACCCTACACCAAGATAAATTCAAAATGGGTGAATGACTTGAACATAAAGAAGGAAACTATAAGAAAATTAGGCGAACACAGAATAGCATACATGTCAGACCTTTGGGAAGGGAAAGACTTCAAAACCAAGCAAGAATTAGAAAGAGTTACAAAATGCAAAATAAATAATCTTGAATACATCAAATTAAAAAGGTTTTGTACAAACAAAACCAATGTAACCAAAATCAGAAGGGTAGCAACAAATTGGGAAACAATCTCCATAAAAACCTCTGACAAAGGTTTAATTACTCAAATTTACAAAGAACTAAATCAATTGTACAAAAAATCAAGCCATTCTCCAATTGACAAATGGGCAAGGGACATGAACAGGCAGTTCTCAGCCAAAGAAATCAAAACTATTAATAAGCACATGAAAAAGTGCTCTACATCTCTTATAATCAGAGAGATGCAAATCAAAACAACTCTGAGGTATCACCTCACACCTAGCAGATTGGCTAACATGACAGCTATGGAAAGTAATGAATGCTGGAGGGGATGTGGCAAAGTAGGGACACTAATGCATTGCTGGTGGAGTTGTGAATTCATCCAGCCATTCTGGAGGGCAATTTGGAACTATGCCCAAAGGGTGATAAAAGACTGTCTGCCCTTTCATCCAGCTATAGCACTGCTGGTTTTGTACCCCAAAGAGATAATAAGGAAAAAGACTTGTACAAGAATATTCATAGCTGCACTCTTTGTGGTGGCCAAAAATTGGAAAATGAGGGGATGCCCTTCAATTGGGGAATGGCTGAACAAATTGTGGTATATGTTGGTGATGGAATACTATTGTGCTCAAAGGAATAATAAAGTAGAGGAATTCCATGGAGACTGGAACAACCTCCAGGAAGTGATGCAGAGCGAAAGGAGCAGAACCAGGAGAACATTGTACACAGAGACTGATACATTGTGGTACAATCGAAGGTGATGGACTTCTCCATTAGTGGCAATGCAATGTCCCTGAACAATCTGCAGGGATCTAAAAAATACTACCCACAAGCAGAGGATAAACTGTGGGAGTAAAAACACCGATGAAAAGCAACTGCTTGACTACAGGGTTGGAGGGGATATGACTGAGGAGAGACTCTAAATGAACACTCTAGTGCAAATACCAACAACAGGGAAATGGGTTCGAACCAAGAACACATGTGATACCCAGTGGAATTGTGCGTCAGCTATGGGAGAGGTGGTGGGAGAAAAACAAAGGAAGGAAGAAGAGTAATATAGGAAATATCACAAGCATGCCATGGAGGCATGATAAAAGAATTATGGGAAACTTCACTTATGATGATATCTGCTATTTTTCTCTGCCATTGCAAAGCATCTAATCCCTTCACTTATCTCAATAATAACTTCATTCTCTAAAGTTGAAAAGCAATGACTACTTTTAATTATGGTTTTTCCAGATTACATGTAGATACAATTTTAATGATCATTTTCTGATATTTTTTCTCTCATTCCTTCTTTCCCTCCCCTCATACTTCCCTAAGAGTGCAAACAATAGTCTATGTTATATGTGTTCTACCATGAAACAAGGTGAAAGATTACACCTATGGCTTATTTTCGAAAAAAATAATGAAAGGAATGAAGTGAAAAATCGTATGCTTCAATGTACAATTAGATTACATCAGTCCCTTCTATGGCAGTGGATTGCTTTTTTTTTGTTTGTTTGTTTTGGATCCTTGCATTGCTGATAATAAAGTCATGCACAGTTGAAAAAAAGGAATAACATCTGTCCATTTTAAATGGGTTTCTGAACAGAGTTTAACTATGGATGTTTTCAATTCTTTATTCATTCTCTCATCTTGGCCTGAACTCTGAGGTCTATATATATCATGTAGACTGATTTTAATACCCAAGTTCTTATATACTTTTTGCAGGATCTGAGAGGTGAAATGAGTCCCTTGATTTGAGACAATGGTATCAGGAATGCCATATCTAGGAATTATTTCTTTCAGTAAAGATTTCACTTCTGTGGCTGTGTCATTTTTTCTAGCCAGATATGCCTCAGCCCATCTTATTAATCTATCCACAATAACTAATGCATATTTGAATCCTTTGTCATTAGGCATGTTTATGTAGTCTATTTGCAGACATTGGAAAGGCATATAACTTAGAGGTCTACCTCCCAATGCTGTGTTCTTAAAATGACCTCGATTGAATTTCCTACATATGTCACGTGCCTGATAAACTGATAGCATTTGCTGAAATTCTTGGAGCCATCCAGAATCTTTGTACCACATCTAGAATGGATTGCACTCCATCATGACCTTTGGGATGAATCACATTGCACAGATGTTGGTATAATTTTCTGGGGAGAATCAGTTTCCATACTTGAGCTACCTAGATGCCTTTAGCTAATCTAGCCCCTAGACATTTATTACATGACTGAACCTCATCCCCATGATAAGCTTTGGTAAGATCATACTTCTTCACCAGGGAAAGATTCAGCACATGGTAGGGACCAAATCTAGCTGCACATTTTGCTGTTATATCTGCTATTTGGTTTCCTAGGGATATCCTGTCCTTGCCATAAATATGTGCCTTGCAATGGATCATGGCTAGCTCTTTTGGCAAGTCGACAGCTTCTATCAGATGATGGATGGATTCACTATATGCAATTGGTTTTCCAGCTGTTGTTATAAAACTCCTGTTCTTCCAAATAAAAGCCATGGAATGAATTACTGAAAAAACATAAGAAGAATTGGTGAAAATGTTCGCTCTTTTGCCTTTTGCCATTTCCAGGGCTTTGAGCAAAGCTTTTAACTTGGAGCCTAGGGCACTGACATGATTTGGTAATGATGTATGCCATTGTCATTATTTACTACTGCTGCCCGTGTCCATGTCCTCTATAGATGTATTAGGATCCATCATTGTATAACTCCATGTCAGGATCACTAAGTGTGTCTTTGATATCTTCTCTAGGCTTATACATCATTTCCACCACTTGGTTACAACTTTGCAGTGGCTCTCCACCCAATGGCAAATCTGGAATCAGAGTAGCTGGATACAATGGTGCACATCTATGAATGGTTATGTTGTCATTCCCCAGCAAAATGATTTCATACTGAGATAGCTTGGTATTTGTGAAATCATGTGTATTCTGTGATCGTAATAGTTTTTTAATTTGGTGTGCAGAATACACATGTAGCTTGCATCTCAGTACAATATAATTTGCTTTCTTTACCACGAGAGCAGTTGATAGAACTATAAATTGCTATAGGTCTTAAATTCAACCCAAAATATTGTGCCAAAACCCCTGATGCAATGACCTTAGCTTCATGTACATGTAAATGGAACTCCTTCTTGTAATTTGGTATCCCTAAAGTTGGAGCTGTTATAATGGTTTGTTTCAACTTTGACAAAGCATGGAGATGTTCTTTAGTTAGTTGTAATGGCTCTTTAATCTCATTCTTTGTCAAGTCAGTCAGGCACTTTGAAATGTGGGAATACCCTATGATTGAGAAACCAGCAATCCCTAGGAATGCTCTAAGTTGTTTCTTAGTTTTAGGGATGGCTAGCTTCTGTATATCATCTATCCTTTTGCTTGAAATTTTCCTGGTGCCCTCTTCCAGGATAAATCCAAGATATTCTACTTTTGGGAGTACCCAGTGAATCTTCTTCCTAGAGACCTTGTGTCCTCTCTTATAAAACTCTATCATTAGCCTTTTTTAGCCTTCCAAGCATGTCTTTGGATCTGGTGATGCTAAAAGTTAATTGTCCACATAGTGCACCAACTTGCTGTCCTTGAAACTGATAGTTGCTAGATCTCTCTGAAGTAGTTGACATAATATAGAAGCTGATTCACGACATCCCTGAACAATCTTCATCCAGCAGAGCTTATTTTGTCCCCATTTGAAAGCAAAATGTTTTGGGAGTGTTAGATTTATGGTTGGACTGAAATATATTAAATTGGTGGTCGCCAGGGATTTAATTTCTAAATCCCAAAATGAATTACTAAATTAGAATGGAATTTATAGTAGTTTATTTTTACAATAGAGGGAAGATATTAAGGAACAGAGAAAAGGGGAGAGAGAGAGGGAGAGAGAGCTTTTCCATTGCTGTTCTTAGATTCAGTCAGTATAGAGAATGAGTTGGATTCCATCTATCCTATTCCCAAGGATATACCAGAAGACTTATGGTTTAAGTCTTCCACAGATGTAGGTCTATTGAAATAAGCTACTCCAATAACAGTAAGAACCAAGGAAGGACCAGTTCCTTGTGTTCCTCAATACCCTTTGAGTAAAGAAGCTATAGATGGAATAAGACCGATTATTGAGTCCCTAATTCAACAAGGGATCATAGTAATGTATTTCTCAGAATACAATACTCCCATACTGCCAATAAAAAAAAAACAAGCTGGATCAAGATGGCAGAATTGTCTATAGATTCATACAGGATTTGAGAGCTGTAAACAATCATGTAATAAAGACACATCATATAGTACCAAGTCCAGCTGCTATAATCTCCTTATACTGTTGTGTTAGTTTCTCCATCTTCAGAAAAATTTTGGGGTAGAGATTCCTGGTATCATTGTTCACATATAAAATTAGCACATGGTATTAATAATGAAAATATACAAATCACCGAAGAAGAAAATGAAGAAGAGATTACAGAAAGATAGAATCATCAGTCAAATTGAGTCTGTAGTCAAAAAGATCAATAAGGAGAGGACCATTCCTGCAGAAGAGGATAGAAGAGGATAATGCAGATGAAGAGAATTCAGGAATTAATGGACATTGTTAAAAGACTGAAAATCTATAAATTTAAAAGACCTTGTGAAATTTGCAATAAAGAAAGATTACAGGGTAAATGGACTAATGAATTTATACTTTGGGGTAATGTATTATAGTAAATACTAACATAGCATTTATTCACATAAAAATACAAATATATTTACTAATATGGAATTGCAGAAGAATATTCAAGAGGAGGTGAGAAGAGAAAGAAAGATGCGAGGAAGGGGTATGTTGGATACAACAGTAACATAACTCTGACATAACAGTAACACTGACATTAAAATAGCAAAACAGCGTGATATAACAAAAGTAACAACATAAAACAAACACAAAACATAAACATGGTTAGGTTACATTGAATCACTACTTAAATGAGTGAAACAATGTATAGTTAGGGTACCAACAGGGCTATGATTAGCTATATATATATGTTATTTACTAATAAAACATAAGTACATACTTAGATTTAGTTTAGTTATAGAAATCTAGTTAGGCTGAAGGATTTTAAAGATAAGAGATTATTTACATAAGACCAAGTAAGATAAGATCAGAAAATTAGGGGTCAGCTGGGTAGCTCAGTGGATTGAGAGTCAGGCCTAGAGACGGGAGGTCCTAGGTTCAAATCTGACCTCAGATACTTCCTAGTTGTGTGACCCTGGGCAAGTCACTTGACCCCCATTTCCTAACCTTTACCACTCTTCTGCCTTGGTGTCACGGGCAAAGTCAACCCTTGCCCGAGACTCCAGGGTATCCCGACTGGTGGCGAATGATCAGTCAACAAAAATAACAAACAGAAGACAGCTTAATCATAACAGCCATGGGATTGCTTTGCATCTGACAGCTGCTCCACTTTCCCAATATCTGATCTTTATTTTTATACCCATTCTCTTGGCATGCAGATACACAAAATCAAAGAGAGATAATTGGAAAAGTGATACATCAACTTTTAACAAATCACTTGATTAACATTCTATATTCTTATATTGTGATTACAGACAGAGTAAAGGTTGCACACAAGATAAATGATTTTGTCACAGGTGGCTTAATTTTCTCATTACCCTGTGAGAAGTTTTGAGCTTACAAACAATCAAGGAAAATTACGTGTTGCTTTTAATAAAATGGAATAATTAATCAGCAGTTCTTAGAAGACAATTCAACAATCATATCATGGAGGCTGAGGGGTCTGGGAACACAATTCAAATTTAGACTGGTGGCTTCTAGGGAGTTACTGATTTGTGTAATTGAGTCACTGAGGTATACTGAAGCTTGATGTACTTGTACTTATCACTTGGGCCTCTATGACTGATTTGTGTGCTGGCCTCATGAGAAAGTTTTGGGCTTGGCCTATAACTGCAGTTTCGCTGGGAATTATGTACCTAAGTAATAGTTAACCCATGTTAGCTTTTTGGAATTGGGTTTAAGGGTCTGGTCTTTTGGTGATGTTTTGGAGAATTAGGGTACAGGTTTTTTGCTCTTGCATTATTCCTTTTGAGACTAGGGGGAATAATAATCATGTCAATGCATAGGTAAGCGGCATTGATTAAAGAAGTCCTGCAAAGGGGATAGAGTGGAAAGTCACATCTTGCCAAGGACCACTCTGTGGTCTCCCTGGCTACCACGCATGACTCTGTCAAGGCATTGTGGACTGATGGCCTCCAGCACCTTGGAACCAATACACAGTATTTATTCCAAGATGGAAGGTAAGGGTTTTAAAAAAAAGGATAAGAAAATTAGATACTGATTTACACTACATCATATATTACACAACACAAACAACATGACATCACATATCAAGCAAAATTATAAATATGTAAATATATATAAATAAGATGTATAATAGGATTGTGAATTAATTTTATTATAGTGTATATATGTAAACTATGTGTAAATGTGAAGTGTACATAAGTGTATATATGTGCGCATATATAGCATTCATGTATATGTTGTATGTATGTACTATATGTATAATGTAAATTATTTACATAACTCACTAATATTTATTGTTACATGTATTTGCATAAGTGAGTTTAATGTTTGGTTTGATTTTCATTGTAAAACTTATGCAATGTTGTGTTAATTGTAATTTTCAAAAAATTTTCTCTAAGTTTAATGTTAATGTACTGCAATAGTAGTACAATTTGCTGTATTAGCTGATAAAAGTATTTTAAGCTTGATGCTTATATGGAAGTTATGTTCATCTTTTGTTTGTTATTTGCTGTTTTGAGTTTGCTTCTGTTTGACATTTCTATTTGTTCATTATTTAATTCCTTTTCCTTTTTCCTTGTTAAAACTCCCTAGAATAGATTAGTATTAGTTAGAGTAAGACAATTGAATGTAAGTTGTTTTTTATTTTGGGTAGATTTCTTAGTTTAGGTTGTTGGTAAGTATTTTAGATTGTGCACAAATACAAAAATAGTGTTTCCAACACAAGTTTTGATTCATGCAAAATGGGGGAATGTGATGAATGAATAGTTCACAAAAAAATGAGAGGTGCAAACGTCTGAGTGAGTGATTGACAGGAGCATGTGGCTAAGGGTCATGTGGGAGCCAAAGGCTGGAGGTCTGGGATAAGATTCTATGCCCCAACAGTCAGACATCTTCTCTCCTGAATGACCTTGAAAAGCCAGGTATTCTACTTCTCCTAATACGAGCTAAAGAAGGAAATCTTTGAATTTAGCTTCTGGCAGTTTGAGGAAAAGACGATTGAAGGCATATATCACCTCTGGGCCTGTTTGGACAGTAATCTACTGAAGATCCTGGCCTTTTGACTGGACTCCTTGTGTGAGATTAGGCTATGGGGAAAATTACTGTTTAGCTTAGAAAGATAGTTTTAGATAGTTTATAGACATTAGATTTTAAGATAACTAGTATATTTTCTCCTAAACCCTTGTTCCTTCCTCCCCTTCCCAATTAAATCTGAATTATTTATATGTTCCCTTGTGTTCATTCCTCACCAAATTCCTAACATAACAATATCAAAAAACCTATATGATAAATGAACCATGATACTATGGCAGAGCACTGTGTGTGATGCCTGCATATGTGGGTTGAATGAACAATGTGTCTCATCATCTCCTTATTCTGACCCTGATGGCACATCTGGGCAGAGGAACCTTGGAACCTCAGAAGAGCCGCTGGACAGAACCCTACACGAAATTCTACCTCTAGCCCTATTTTATCTCAGAAGCAGACCCAGAGATGATTTACACATCTCACCATATGAGATGCTATTTGGACATCCACCTATTCAGGCACAACCATTTACCTTTGCCTATACCTCACTGTTAAGAGGGGACACAACCATTGCTACATATATCAGACAATTACAAACAAAATTGCGAGAACTCCATGACTCTGGAGCTGCTGTTCAAGCAGGGCCAATATACTTCTCATTTCATGATTTAAATACAGGTGATAGTGTGTACATAAAGAATTTCAAATGTACTGGGTCGACTGAACCTGCTTATGCCAGACCATTTAAAATCCTACTAACTACACCAACAGCCATAAAATTGGAGAGAGGGACTCATGGATTCATTGCAGTCATGGAAAATGAGTACCTTCTGTTGATGTTGAATAATTGCTTGTGCTGAATATATTTGACTATTGAATGTGATTAGACTTCTTTATTGCTGGATTTGTACTATTTTGTTGCACTTTATTTGGTTGATCCTTGTATTTGCACAAATTTCATTGTAGGGCAACACATATATAACCTCAAAGAAGAAAATTTGTATTAGTGACCTATATTGACCTGACATGTCTTTTGTGACATTTTGTGCCTTTTCAAGTTTTTTTGTATTTTCGTGAATGTATTATTGCTTTATCTACTTCATTTGCACTCATATTGTTTTGTCTACCTCATTAGCACTCACAATGTGGATCATGGCAAGTCAAAGAAGAAATGAATCTTATTTTTTTAAAACTAGCCTCTATATTTTACCTCTGTAATTGTGAAATACAATTTTAACATTTTGTTTTCCTCCTACATGTGTCATACAGTATTTGTCTTTCCCCCCTTCTTTTCTCATTTTTTGCCTTTGAAACATGTCAATAGTATTGAAAAAGTATTTTTTTTTACTATTTTCACTTTCTGCAATAGAATAAACTAAGATGTCTGTTTACATAACAGATAAAGGCATTCCCAAAGAAGCTTTGGACTATGGCAACCTGCAATTAGTTATTTAACTATCATGAGACTTTTGCTTGAGAACTAGGTCTAATCCAAGGAGAAACGGACCACAAAGGAGCACACAACTTGACCTACAAAGTAGCAAATGAGTACCAAAAGGTAAAAGAAACCATGCCAATCCTAAGGGGATTGATGAAATTGTCCACACACGCATGTGTGAGACTTGAGGTTGCGGCTGTTTTAATATGTGTTAAGTGTAGGACTTCTTTGTACCATACTCTATATCAAGCATATAACATCAATTGTTCTGGCTCCATTATCCCAAAAAAGTGAAATAAAGAGTCGAACCAGGGAATTCAATTTCCCATTTGTCTCAAGATCTTGTCTCTTTTTCTATTTTCTCTCATGATATGACAACTTACTGTAGTCCAGACTGCTAAACTGGGTTAGTGAGTGATTGTTGTTGCAAGCTTATGGGACATGGACAGGAGCCTGTTGTGATTTATAAAATTTTTTTTCCTTCCCAGAATTTGTTCAAATTTTCTTTTTATATTCCATATTTCACTGAGGTTATTTTTTAATTTTTTTGGATTTTTAAATTATTTTCGATTCATATGCATTATGTGAACTTTAAATTACTCCACCTTACTTAGATAAAGTCGTAATCTCCTGATTGAACAATGAAGGTACTTAGTTTTCACCTTATGGTGAAGCTAGAACTTTAAGTCTATTTTTAGATCTTAATACAAAAAAGGTTAAGTAACTATAAATGTTAAATTAATCACAAAAAGGTCAAGTATCTTAATACAAAAAGATGTTCAATAACTATAGAGGTTAATCACCAAAAATCCAACCATTCTGGAGGGCAATTTGGAACTATGCCCAAAGGGCAATAAAAGACTGTCTGCCCTTTGATCCAGCCATAGCACTGCTGGGTTTGTACCCCAAAGAGATAATAAGGAAAAATACTTGTACAAGAATATTCATAGCTGCGCTCTTTGTGATGGCCAAAAATTGGAAAATGAGGGGATGCCCTTCAATTGGAGAATGGCTGAACAAATTGTGGTATATGTTAGTGATGGAATACTTTTCTGCTCAAAGGAATAATAAAGTAGAGGAATTCCATGGAGACTGGAACAACCTCTAGGAAGTGATGCAGAGCAAAAGGAGCAGAACCAGGAAAACATTGTACACAGAGACTGATACACTGTGGTACAATCGAAGGTAATGGACTTCTCCATTAGTGGCAATGCAGTGTCCTTGAACAATCTGTAGGGATATAAAAAACACTATCCACAAGCAGAAGATAAACTGTGGGAGTAAAAATACTGATGAAAAGCAACTGCTTGATTACAGGGGTGGAGGGGATATGACTGAGGAGAGACTCTAAATGAACACTCTAATGCAAATACCAACAATATGGAAATGGGTTCGAATCAAGGACACATGTGATACCCAGTGGAATCGTGCGTCGGCTGTGGGGGGGGGGGGAGAAAATGATCTTTGTTTCCAATGAATAATATTTGGAAATAACCAAATAAAATAATGTTAAACATTTAATCACAAAAAGGTCAAGTAACTAACAAAAGGTGAACTTAACAAAGAAGTGTTAAGTAACTCTAAAGATATAATCAAAGAAGATGAAAACTAAAAGTATGGGCAGTCCTGGAGAAAGGTAGATGTGAAAATTTAGAGGAGGTGACACAAGGCTGAAAGGTCTATATATTTGGGATTTTTCATCTCTCAAAAAATACTCTTTCCCTGATTTGCAGAGGAGAGTTAGCTGAGAGCAGCATGCTGAGCTCTCGGCATCTTACTGTGGCTACAAGCTATTGTCTGTTTTGGTGGTAAGTTTCTGGCTGAGTTTCCTCATTTACTTTCCAACTTTATACTCTTAGAAGCCTCTAATCTTCTTAAGAGACCTAGAGGCAGGGATTTTAAACTCCCCCCTGGCATGGGCCAGGCAGGAGAAATCCTTTATCCTCTTCCCTCCTTCTCCTTTAATTTCTTCCCTCTATATTAAATTACCATAAAATTCCAGACTGACAAGTATTTTATTTGGGATTTCCCCATGCGACCAAATTTAAGTCACAATTCTAAAATTATCCTTAACACTTATGACTTGACCATGTATCCCTCTATAATTCCTATGCATATCCCTATATCCTCCTTGGGGGGGGGGATGTATTATTATTTTCCTCAGGGAGGATTATGTTATTGTTGTGAACTTTAACTTGAATTTGAGCCTAATTTAGAACAAGAGACTACCTCCAAGAATCTAGAAGGCACTGTGAAGATGCCTGTAGAGACTACATGCTGCACCAGAAGATCCAAAGTGAACTTTGAGATATGACGAATTTGAACTTTGGTGGGGTTGAAATGCTTTTGTTTAGAATGTACTCTTATGCAAATGGGGACTAACCCCAATTGTATTTTTGTCAATGCACCTATTTTTGGTTTTATTTCTTTCCCTTTTTATTTTCCTCTTATTCCCAAATTATTGTAATTTCCTTTTAAAAACTGTAATTTAATTTGTATATACCTCTAGTTCAAATTATGTTAGTTATGTTTTCATGATCCATTGGGGAGACTGGTCTCCCAAAGGACCACAGGAGAGGATGTGTTATTTAGAATGTGTGCCCCGAACTACATTTCTCATAATTCCCTTTTCCCTTTCCTGTTGTGCATCATCTGCCGTAATTGGGTATTCAATTTCAGTTTTGGCTACACCGTCTCTCCCGGGATAGCACTTTTGGGGGTGGACACAATTGGAGGTAGGGAGCAGCTTGCTTTTAGTTTCCCTAGGCTCTAAGTTGATTTTAATAAACAGTATTAAATATAATACTTGGAGTACTGTATTTTAAATTTAATCTTTACACCAGGGAATGCCATTTCCCATTTGCTACAAAAATCTAGTCCCTTTTTTACCTTTCATAATGTGGGAATTTTCTATAGTCCTGGCCACTGACTGGATAAATTCATATTGCTGCAATAGCCCGAAAGGTTGTGGGACATAAATCACTTTTTCAGGCCCTGATTCCAGGACCTGTTATGTGTTTATTCTTCTTTTATTCAGAACTTTTGGGGTGTATGGGGTGCTCAGGGAGGGGTAGTATCTCTGGTATGGAGGGCTTGTTGTGCCCTCCCAGGGCAGCTCTCCAGCCTGACCCCCTCCTGACACCCAGCTCTCACTTGTGGCTCCCAGTAGCTGCTAGCATGCTGCAGCGGCCACTCACTGGGCAACGGCTTCGACAAGCCGTCCAAACCTTGTGAGGGTAGCCATCGGGTCGTCGACCCATGGTGAACCAGGGCTTTGCTCACCCAGCATATGAATACTGCTTCGGCTGAACAGATGGAAGAAACTAATAAGAAAGTTCAACAGCTGAGAGGGCGACGCAGCAAAGCACTGTGGAGTGCTTAGGGCATGTTGGAGCACAAAGGACAACACGGCCGTCCAATGCATCTCAGGAAGTCTCCAGACTTAACAATTTTTCGTGCCACTGGACCCAGGCTTGCAACGCCGAGAGAGTGGGACTGTCACTGTGCATCAGCTTTTCCACTTAAATCTCTTTCACGCACAAGTATCTTTGTGCACACTCATCTATCCTAACCCCGTCCACCCTCTTCAAGACCTGCGGCGATGGAGGAGTGACGACGCAACAGGTGGAGGTGACCACTGGCAGTTGTAGTCACAATCCTACACATAGGTGGCCCACGGACCAGTGGTCGCTCGGCCCTGTGGGCAGCAGGGACGTTCGGCAGCATCCTGGGTGACTGAGCAGCCCTCTATAGGACAGCACTGCTCACCCTAATCAAGGGAGGGGACTAGAAAAGGTGTCCCAAACATTGCCTTCCCTACAAACACCCGGTCAGCACACTGCGGCTGGCGGGTCATCCCCTTTAAGAGGTCGAAATCAAAGAAAAAATACAAAGAAACTCCTACTAGGAGCATGGAACATCAGGACATTACTTGGTAGAGAGAATACCCTAAGACCTGAGAGAAGAACAGCTCTAATCAGTAAAGAACTGGCGCGATATAATATCGAAATTGCAGCCTTAAGCGAAACATGCTTACCAGAAGAGGGATCACCCAGCGAACCCACCACAGGATACACCTTCTTCTGGAAAGGTAGAGCCTCAAATGAAGACAGAATCCACGGTGTTGGCCTGGCCATCAAGACCAGTTTGCTCAAACAGCTGCCAGACTTTCCTGTGGGCATCAGCGAGAGGCTCATAAAGATCCGTTTGCCTCTCAGCAAAGACCAGTATGCCACAATCATCAGCGCATATGCCCCAACACTGACCAGCACAGAGGAGACCATCGAGCAGTTCTACTCTGACCTGAGTGCCGTCCTGCACTCAGTGCCCACAAATGACAAGCTGATACTACTGGGAGACTTCAACGTCCACGTTGGCCAGGACCATGAAAGATGGAAAGGAGTGCTCGGCAAACACGGTGTGGGCAAAATGAACAACAACGGCTTACTGCTACTCAGCAAATTCTCAGAATTTGAACTCACCATCACGAACACTGTGTTCAGAATGGCGAACAAATATAACTCAGCTGCAGAACTGCTCGTCTCATGGTCTGCAACTCTTGGCTGACCCTACTTCCCAAGATCCTTCTCCTGAAATCCCAGTTTCTCCTGTTCCTTCTCCCATCCCAAAACAAATTCCATTCCCAAGAAAATCTTGTCCTTCTAACAAAATTGTTTCTAGCCCAACTGACTCACCCTTACCCAGTTCAACTAGAGGTATTTTTCCTCTTAGAGAAGTACCCGAAATAGAATGCAATGGGGATGTGGTGACCCTAAGGAATAAATGAATTCAAATGAAATGTTCCCACATATGAACAAGATCCCTTTGTGGTAACCAAAAAAAAAATGGCAGACGTATTTCTTTAGTATAATCTGTCTTACAAAGACGTTGAAAATCTACTCCAGGCTTTCTTAATGGAATGTGAGAAAAATAAAACAATTTCTCATGTCAATGAAGTCTGGGGGCATAATGCAGCACACTGGCCATTGCAAGATCCTGAATGGGACTATAACAACTATGAAGATTATTTACCACTATATCATTGTAGGGAGGCCATTCTAACTACTATGAGAGAGTGCTCTGAAAGCACAGATAAATGGACAGAATTTGAAAAACTTAATAAAATGATGATGAGATACCCTCCAGATTCATGGATAGGATCATTGAGTTTGGAGGTTGATACTTAGATTTTGACCTTTCTAAAGAAAATTACATCGGGCAGCTGGGTAGCTCAGTGGATTGAGAGTCAGGCCTAGAGACAGGAGGTCCTAGGTTCAAATCTGGCCTACGACACTTCCCAGCTGTGTCACTTAACCTGAGCAAGTCACTTAAACCCCATTGCCTAGCCCTTACCACTCTTCTGCCTTGGAGCCAATACACAGCATTGACTCCAAGACGGAAGGTAAGAGTTTAAAAAGAAAGAAAAAATTACATGTCAAATTAGAAGACACTTTGTCAATAACTCTTGCAACATGATCAGGGATTATTTTAGAACTCGTTGTTCAAGGTGGCCTCAAATGGATCTTCATGAATTGAGAAACACTGCTGTTTGTCTTTCAAAAGGAAACAAAGAAAAAGAGGAAGAGATTAATGATTTCATGGAGACAATTAGGAAAGAATTGAAATGTTTAAGAGATAAAATTGATAAACAGGGAAAAGGGCATGATACTCAACCAATGACACTTGCTCCTCTCCAAGAATCTAACTATCGGTCCATTACCTACCAATTCTGTGAGAAGGGCCACAAAATGATGGAGTGTAGAAATTTATTGAAGACGATCAGATGTCTGATTCTAGGAAATGGGATAAAAAAGGAGCTCAGACTTCATCTATACAGTGCCATAGAAGCACAGACTTAACCTGAATAGTGCCAAAAAGCACACTGGTTAAGAGAGCACACAGGTCAAAAGGAGGAAACCAATCCAGGTAGGACTGATGAATTTCTAAGCCAATACAAAAGGACTTGAATCTAGTATGAGACTCGAGGTTGCGACACTTGACATATGTTAAGACATAGAACTCCTTGTATTCACACTCTTTGTGAAATACTCAGACAAGTACTGAAGTCTGGCTATCATCCTGGCTCCCACTATCCCTGAGAATGATGAAAGAATCAGACCAGGAAATGATACTTCCCTATCACACACAAAAATCTGGTCCTTTTTTCTCTCTTTCCTGTAGTCTTGGATGCAAATGGGTAGGTGAAATATTACTGCATTTTGTCCTACAGACTTGGGGGATAAATTACTTTAATTGAACTCTAATACAAGGGCCTATTATGAATTTATTATTGTTTACTCAAATTTTTATATACATAGATTTTTATATTTTGATTCTGATTTTTAATTTTTTTTTCTTTCTCCGAAAATTTTAACTTTCTTCCATTTTCTTTCTTTTATGTTTTTGGGATTTTTTTCTCTTCTTTTGATAATTGATTCATACACACTATAAGTACCAGCCTGCAGTCCCTATATATATATATATATATATATATATATATTTTACCTGTGGGTAATAACCTGAGAAGGAGAAGGGAGACTGAAGGAAATAGGTGAATAATAAAGACTCAGAGACAACAAGTTAAAATATATGGGGAGTGGCGTGAACTCCTTAATGTTTCCCTTGGATAATTAATTAAAGGGAAACATGAGGAATAAGAAAACACATGGGAGTAAGAACTCCTTAATGCCTCCTATGGACAAGAGTATCCGAGGAATAATAGGAAGCATGGGGGCGACAGCGTTGCGAGGAAAGAGAGATCAGTAGGAAAATGTTAGGACAGAGCACTCCGAAGATCCAGGGAAGTAAGAGAGAGATTTGTGCTTCTTCCCCAGTATTTATTGGAGGTTTTAGGAAGGTGGATTGAGCGGTGATCAACGAATACATAACATGACATAGGTCTTAACATTGGTTGAATTGACAATGATGAGATCAAAGAGGTGGAGATTAACCTGATGTACACCTTTCAAAGGAATGTGATCTGACAAGGTGTGAGCTAGGCCCAGTGGCCCCTCAGGAATTCTCTTGCCCTATGGACTGTAACTTCTATACAATGATCATTAACTTATCTGACCATGTATGTGGTAAATGAATATATATGATACAATATCAATACATCAACCATACTTCCCAGATGCTAACATGCCTGGTATGCTACACACCCCCATAACTCAACCATGCATCCTTAGATGAATTGGGTGTTTCTCAACACCTACTTCAGGGGGGGAATTGTATTTTCATAAAAATCCAAGATTTAAAATATTTTTTCAAGAAATATCTTCAAGGCAAAAGCTTGCTAACTCCTAAAATCCAGAGAATGAACTGTTTGCAGAAAGATGCCTGAAAACCCTATACTACATCAAGAAGATCCAGAATGAACTTTGGGGTGTGGCTGATTGAACCAAAGGTTGATTGAACATTTATTTTGAATGTATATTCTTATGCCAAAAGGGGACTAACCCCTAATTGGTTTTTGTCAATGAGCCCACCAAAACATTGGTTTTGCTGTCTCTCTCTTCTATTCTCCTCTTATCTCTAACTATTGTAGTTTCCTCTTAGAAGGTGAAACTTTGAAAGGATCTGTAGTTAGAAGATTTAGAGGTACAAGGTGATTATATTAAGTGATCAATTGGGGAGACTAGAACCCCAATCATCATCAGGGGGATTGTGAATTTGAGATTTACTCCACCTTATTTAGCCTTTAGAATTTTAGCAACCAGGAATGTATACACCCCCACTTCAGGATTAAGTGTGGGGGAAGAAGGTCTATGACCCACATGTGCTAGCAAGTGACAAATCAGACACAACTGACTGACCCCCTGGGCAATCCAAAGCCAAGTTTAAGCCACCATTGTGTACATGTGAGACACAGGAAGTGATGTAAATAACTTCCTTTATATTTCTGGTCACTTCCTGTGAGAGGGACTTGGTGATGGAACTTGACTGTGGAGGAGCTCCAGTGTGAGACCTCTGATTGCTTCCCTGAGACTGTCATGTGGTGAGTGCAAGGCTTACTTCCCATTCCTTGGCTTTTCTGGAGGCACCAGCCTCCGAGGAGGCCCTTCATCTTGGAGGAGGCCTTGTGGCTGGAAGACATGCTAAATTTTTTGTATAGTCCTTTAAAGCAATGGACAGACAGGGTCACTCAGACACACATAGAGACATTCCATCCCCACCCACCACCCACACATATCTACATCCAGCAAGAAGTCTGTGCTCCTCATTACACCTGCAGAGCAGCTTCCTCCTCTTCCACCCTCCCAGCCATCCCAGTCATCCCAGGTTATTACCAGGGTCTGGGTCACTCAGACCTTCCTGCTCCCCAAGAGTTAGCTACCAGTATCTCCTGTGCCAGATAGGGGAGCCCCAGCTGTGCCTTTTTCACTGACTCCCTCCACACCCCCTCAAGGAGGAAAGGTCCTAAACCCACAAATGTGAGCACTCCAAGAGCAGAGACTACCCTCATGAGATTCCCAGCATGCCCTGGGACTGCACAGGGGGAGGTGCCAAGACTTGGGTGAAGTCAGGACCCAGGCATTCTGGAAAATGAAATCTTCCACAAGGTTGAGGGCAAAGGCTTGCAGGAAGTCATGACACAGGAATTCTGGGAAATGGAGTTCTCCCTTCCTGAACCCTCCCCCTAGGTTTGGCGCCTTGGATGGAGGCACCATACATGAATTGTTCCCCAGCCTTCTCCCCACCCCTATTTCCCCTTCTGGGCCTGCCCTTCTTCTTTAGACTAGAAGCTGGCTCAGGTAGAGCCAGGCACACAGCTGGTGTCTAATAAGTGTTGATTAATCACTCCCTGGATCTATGATCCCCACAATTGGGGGAGGAGCTGCTAGGATGCCCCCTTCTTACAGAGAAGGAAACTGAGGCAGGGGGCAGCAGCTTAGAGTCCAGGGCACAGGCCCAGGCCCAAGGCCCCCATCCCATAGCTTCCCCTCCTCCTGGGATCTCTCTGAGCATCCTGCTGCTCTTTCTGCTTTGGGGATGTCTGCTGGGCTCCCCAATAGATGGGCCAACCCTATTCTTAGTTGGGGGAACCTGGTGACTCTGGGGCTACCCTCCTGGGCCTGGAACCCCTAAGGTCTGGGCTCAAACCTGGCCTCAGACACTTCCCAGATGGGGGAGCCTGACCATGGCCTTTCCCCAGCCTTTATCTCAGTTTCCCCCATTGTGAGATCCAGACAATAAGAGCCTAAGCTGGGGGTTCTAGGGAAAGGGGTCCAGAGAGGGTCTGGGGGAAACACAGCTACTTCCTCTGGGTCTCCTGGGTCTCTGGGCCAGCAGAGGAGGGTCTCCTTCAGCACCTCTCCCAGCCCACAAGGCCCAAAGACCCTTCAGAGGCTGGGGAAGGCCCAGGAACGCCCTCCTGCCCTTGAGAAGGCCACAGAAGGCAGCAGCAGCCACTGAGTAGAACTCAGAACCCTGATGGACAGAGGACAGTCTGGGGTGTCTGTGTGTCTGTCTGCAGGGCTGCTGGGCTCGGGCTGTTCAGGCCTGTCTGAATCTTCCCCACCTTTGGGGCTTTCTGGGCAGAGATTTGCCCTCTCCTTCTGCTGCCCATTTTACAGGGGAAGGAACTGAGACAAGCAAAGTCAAGTGACTTATTCAGGGTCCTGCAGGGGGTGATCGCAGGCCTCCCTGACTCTAGGCCCTGAGCTCCAGCAGGCACCAAGGGCTAAAGGCCCTGGAAGGGCGTCTCTCCCTGGACAAGTCTTCTTTTTCTTGCCTCAGGGCCGAGGCTGCTGCTCTGAATTCCTCTCTGCTGTCTCTGGGCTCAGGAGGAAAGAATACACAAGCCTGGGTTGGGGGTATCAGGGCCAGGCCCTTCCCTGGATTCCAGGCTCTCTTTCCAGGCTTTGGGACTGTCTAAGCTGAGCTGTTAGGGAGCCCTAAAGGGACAGAGGGGGCCTCCATCTCTGCCTCCTTCTCTTGGGCCTCAGGGGTATCAGAGGCCTCCCCCATCACCCCCCAGGTACCAGGAGGCAGAAGAGGCTTGGGGATTCCAGATGGGCTGAGGCCAGGCCGGCCTCCTGACTCATGGGGGATTAGAGGGCCAAACAGCTGTAACCAAAGGGGGAAGGCAGGGATGGCAGCCCAGGACCTTTAGGGTGTGCTGGGGGCCTGGATGAGGAGCTGGGCCTGGAGGGAAGGCCTAACCAGGGTATCACTGGCATACCTGGGCCAAGAGGTAAGATGGGGAAGATGAGGTACAAGAGATTCGGAGGCCAGGACCAAGGGAAGGGAGCAGCCTGGATAGGACCTACCTGACCACCACAGGGGCCTAACTGGCTTCTAGCAGCCACACACGTCTCAACTTCAAGGGGAGGCCCAAGAATTCCTGCTTCCAACTAGCACCCTGAGAGGGTCCTCCTAGGCCTGCCAGCCCCCAGGAGCCCAGGAGGAGCCCTTTCCCGTAGGCACCCCCAGGCCCAGCCCCCGGAAGCCTGGCTCCTGCCCTCCCTCAGCAGGAAGGCCTTTCCCCCTTGGGCCTCCTCTTGTCATGGGACTCAGGGTTCCCCTTTCTGAATACCCCAAACTCCAGAAGTGTTTGAGGCCAAACAGAGAGCAGGAACATTCCTTCCCTTCCTTGCATTCTTGTGATGCTGAGGATGGGGCTTTGGGCCTAAGACCCCTTGGATTCTCCCCTGGATTCTGAGATGGACTCAGATAAACACTTTCTGGTTCTGCCCTGATACCATAGGGTGGACATCACAGACATCTCCTCATCCCCTAAACTCTGCCCAGCTAAACCGTGTCTTTGGGACACCAACAACACTCTAGCCCCAGGGAGGTGACCAACTTGAGGCTCAGTTCCTGCCACCACAGTCTCTTCCCCAGTCATGCAGCACCTGTTGTCAGCAGAGTATAAAAAACCCCAGAATGTCTCCCCAGAGGAGGCAGTGCCCACTCTGGATCCTGTCTCCCCACCTTTCAACATGACTCTCTAAATTAATAAATTTCTATTTTTATTTTTAAGGTAAGTTTTGGAGTCTTGCATTCTTGCAAAGGTTACCCACCACAACCTAAGAGTTCACTTGAAATCCTCCCTAACACTCTCAGGCCTTCAGACTCCCAATTCTAGCCCGGGGCTCCCATGGCAAGGGGCCACCCCCAGCAGGGGCTTCTTGGCCTCCCCTGATCCTCCGTGTCCCTCTCCCTCCCCAGCACAAGCCCTGCCTTCTCCCAGCTCTCCCCCAAGCACATTCTCCTTCTTGTTTAATCCTCCTCTTCTGTGTCAGGGTCAGGACAGAGTCTGGGTTCCACAAGATCCAGAAGGGCTAGGAAGTGTCCCAGGCCACATTTTTAAGCCAGAACCTCTGCTCTCCAGCCAGGCCAGGCTCTATCCACTGAGCAATCTGGCTGCCCCTGGACTCACCTGCTTTGCAGAGTTTTTCCCCCTTACAAGCCTCCTGGTTCTTCCAGTCATTCTTCCCTCCCCCTGCCCTCAGAGGTTCCGTTCTCCCTGCAGGCTGGAACCCCTAACTTTTTTTTATTTAGAATATTTTTCCATGGTTACATGTTTCATGATCTTTCCTTCCCGTCTTCCCTCCCTTCTCCCAGAGCTGAGAAGTAATTCCACTGGCTTACACTTGTATCATTGTTCAAAACCAATTTTTTATTGTTTCTATTTGTAATAGCATTATCTTTTAAAGCCAAAACCCCAGTCCTATCCCCATCGAACCACAGGATCAATCATAGGCTTTCCTTCTGCATTTTTAATTCCACATTTTTTTCTCTGGATGTAGAGTCTTCTTTTTCACAAGCACCTCAGAATGTTCTGGATCATTGCATTGCTATTAGGAGCAAATTCTGTTACATTTGATTCTTCCCACAATATTTCAGTCTCTGTGCACCATATTCTCCTGGTTTTGCTCATTTCACTCCACATCAGTTCATGGAGGTCTTTCCAGTTCTTATAGAAATCCTCCAGTTCATTATTCCTTTTAGCACAATACTATTCCATCCCCATTATATGCCACATATTCATTCCCCATTTGAATTTTCCAATTTTTTGCCACTATAAAAAGCACAGCTATAAGTATCTTCATACAAATATTTTTTCTTATTATCTCTTTGGGGTACAAACCCAGCTGTGGTATGGCTGGATTAAAGGGCAGACAGTCTTTTAAAACCCTTTGGGCATAATTCCAAATTGCCTTCCAGAATGATTGGATCAATTATCTCTACTCCATCAGCAGTGTATTAGTGTCCCAATTTTGCCATATTCCCTCCAACATTTATCCCTTTTCTTTGCTGCCATATTGGCCAATCTGCTAGGTATGAGGAGGTATTTCAGAGTTGTACTTATTTGCATTTCTCTAATCAGATAATTTTTAGAACATTTTTAATGTGATTATTGATCATTTGGATTTCTTCATCTGAAAACTGCCCATTCATGTCCCTTGACCATTTGTCAATTGGTGAATAGCTTGGTTTCTTGTATAGTTGACTTTTTTCCTTATATATTTGGTAAATTAAACCTTTTTTAGATGGTTTTGTTGTAAAATTGTTGCCCCAGTTTGTTGTTTCCCTTCTAATTTTGGTTGCATTGGTTTTGTTTATACAAAAGCTTTTTAATTGAATATAATTAGAATTATTCACTTTACATTCTGTAATGTTCTCTATCTCTTGTTTGGTCTTAAATTCCTTCCTTTCCCATACATCTGACAGGTATACATCTAATTTATTTATGATTTCACTCTTTATATTTAAGTCATTCACCCTTTTTGAATTTATCTTGGTATAGGGTATGAGATGCTGATCTAAACCTATGCTCCCCCATACTGTTTTTCAATTTTCCCTGCAGTTTTTGTCAAATAGTGAGTTTTTGTCCCAAAATCTGGGATCTTTGGGTTTATTGCACACTCTACAGTTCAGTCCATTATATTGTGGCTGCAGGCAGCTACATATTTTTTTATTGGTTAAACTCTGAATGCCAAAAAAAAAATCAATTGTACAAATTGTGTAAAGATTAAAATTTAGGGGTACTGAGGCAAGGTAGAAATTAGTTTCTCTCTGCAAGGAGTATTATTTTTCTAGAGTTTTATTAAAGCTTGAGAATTTAAGAAAATATAAGTAAGAAAGGTGCTAGGTGGGCTGAGAGGCCCAATTCAGTTTCACTCACATCATCAGAGATGCAACTGCTGGGAAGCAGAAGTAGGAAAAGGGCACTCAGTAGGAGGAGAACTCCTTTAAATAATAATTTGTGATCTTGACCAGGTGAGAATTCAGTGAGATTACAAAGCATCCTGGGAAGTAGAGCAAGGACTTCTGGGGATTGAAGTCCTAAGTTCAAATCTCCATTTTTACATTTCCCTGTTTGAGCATTTGGGGAAAAGGTTCTCCCTAAAAGGTCATGAAAACATAATCAATTTAAGGATTACAATAATTTGAGGATAAGAGAACAAGAAGAACAAAACCAATAATTGCTGGACACATTGACAAAAAGCCAGCTAGGGGGAAGTCCCAGGTGAGAATTCAGTGTGATTACAAGGCATCCTGGGAAGTAGAGCAAGGACTTCTGGGGATTGAAGTCCTAAGTTCAAATCTCCACTTTTACAATTGAACAAAGTCCTAATTACACCCAATAATTACTGTCCACCTAACCAAAGAGATGTTATAAAGGAGAAGAGGATAACATTTTTACTTGCTCTTATAGCTCATAAGGAAACAAGGTGATTTAACTATAAGTCCTCAGTTTTTTCCTGTACCTGAATGTTGGATGTCAGTCTGTACCTTGAGGATCCCCCTCTTCAGACCAGTAACTGTCCCAGTCCAAAGATACAATGAGGGCCATTCCATGAGGTGCTATCAAGAGCAGGTTCAAAACCACATGGCCTTCATCTGAACCCCATGAAGGGAAATATGGATGGAATACAGAAGATCTAACATGGAATCCCCCTTGAGACACTTGGGCAAGACACTCCATCCATACCCTATTGGTATAGGTTTGGTTTCATGTTTAAAGCAAACAGATGTTGGAGAAAGAGGAGAGGAAGGCAGGAGCTGGGAGGGGTAGGGCCAGGCTCAGCACTGGCAAACTGGGGCTCCCAACTACCTCCACTGCTTCCTCTGGGAAGGACTGAAGTCACGTGAGAGTGATCTGGGGAGAGATGCATCAGTTTTGGGGATAGATCCTGGTCTGAGTCAGCCCACCATCAGCCCTGAGATGGGTCATGGAGGTCAGGGACCTCCCCAGTGACCAGAAACCCCAGAGCTTGCTCAGGCGTTATAACAGAGACTTTGAGGAGCTCATTATTCATCCCCTCCCTGGAGCATCCTGAGACACCCCTAACAGGTGAAAGCCTGATGAGGAGATGGGCCAGCCAGCCCTCAGCCCTTGTCACTCTCAGGGGGACTTGGGAAGCTTCGCTCTCAGCCCTGAAAACCCTCTTTGCTCCCTTGAAGAGGAATAAGTTCTTTGGGATGCTTAAGGCAAAGGAAGTGCAAAAAGCCATAGCCTAGATGGCATCTCAGAGCTGGGTCTGACAGAGAAATACATAGTCATTGTTCCTAAAATATAGGAATTGGGGCTTTTCTGCTCCAGGGCCCTGTTATTAGGATCAATATGGCACCGGAACCATCTCTCCTCTGGCTCCTCATTCAGGACAAGGACCAGCCTTTCTGCCTCCCTTTGGTCCTCCCTGAAATGAGGAGGTCTAGCTCAGGGCTTCTTGGGTCCCTTCTCACCTGAAATCTGTGTTCTACTCAGAAATGCTTCTGTTCTTTTTTTTTAAAATCTGTTGAACTTTTTATTTCAGAAACCCAATTATTCTTTTTTTAATTGAAAATTTTCATTTAATTAATTAATTTACAGTATTTCCCCACAGTTACATGATTCATGTTCTTTCCCTCCCCTCCTTCCTCTACCCCCCCCCCCCTTGCTGAGGCACAATTCCACTGGGTTTTACTTGTGTCATTGATCAAGACCTATTTCCATATTATTATTTGCAATAGAATGATCATTTAGAGTCTACATCCCCAGTCATAAACTCATCGACCCATGTGTTCATGCAGTTGTTTTTCTTCTGTATTTCTACTCCCACCCTTCTTCCTCTGGCTGTGGGTGTTGTTCTTTCTCATAAGTCCTTCAGAATTGTGCTAGATGACTGCATTGCTGCTGGTAGAGAGGTCCATTACATTTGATTGTGCCACAGTGTATTAGTCTCTGTATACACTGTTCTCCTGGTTACGTTCCTCTCACTCTGCATCCATTTCTGGAGGTCAGCCCAGTTCCCATGGAGTTCCTCCACTTTATTATTTCTTTGAGCACAATTGTATTCCATCACCAACATATGCCACAATTTGTTCAGCCATTCCCCAATTGAAGGACAAAGCAGCCATGGATATTGTTGTACACCTTTTTTTCCCCTATTATTTCTTTGGGGTACAAACCCAGTAGTGCTATGGCTGGATTAGAGGGGCAGGCAGTCTTTTAAAGTACTTTGGGCAGAATTCCCAATTGCCTTCCAGAATGGTTGGCTGGATCAATTAACAACTCCCCCAACAATATATTAGTGTCCCAATTTTACCACATCCCCTCCAACACTTATTACTTCCCCATCTTTCTTTCCATAGCCACTTCCCATATGACAGGAAGAAGGCCGAGGAGGATGAACGTTAAAACTACCAGAAAGGGAAGAAACTAAAAGGACAGGTCTACAGCTTGGGAACACTTGGTGCGTGGCCCCGCCTACATAGGAAGTAAGCCTCCATTTCCCAGAATGCCTCTGCCATGACGTCCCGCAAGCTTTGGCACTCTCCTGGTGGAAGACTCCATTTCCCAGAATGCTTGGACCCTGACTTCACCCAAGCCTTGACACCGCCCCTTGCGCCTTCTCAGGGCATGTTGGGAATCCGTTGAGGTCTTGTCTCTGCTCCTGGAGAGCTCACTGGTATCCTTTTTGGGACTTTCTTCTTGTGAGGCTTCCGCAGTGGAGACCATCTTTTCTGTAACTCCTGGGGAGCGAGAAGATGCCGGTGGACCAGTTGCGGGTAACTGAACTTGGAAGTCGGGCTGGGGGAAGGGGGAAGCTCCGGTGCTCGTTGGACCAGAGAGAGGGGGCAGGGGCGGTGTGAGTTTGGGGGAGGGCGAGGTCTCTGTTTGTGTGTCTGTGTCTGTTCAACGCTTTCAATGACCCTAGAAAAGGGAGAAATACGGAGGTGCCCCTATGAGGCGGGGCGGCTCTGTCTGAACCAGGAGCCATAGCGGGCCTTTGCCCTCCCCTAGAGAAAAGAATGCCCCCCCACACACCTTTCCTCTCCCCCACCTCCACTCCTCTGCTGGGCGATGGGCGTGCGACTGGTGACAGGATGGGGGCGGGGCTGGTCCAGGTCCTTCCCCAAAGGTCCAAGGGGAGAAGCAGCCAATCCGAGCCTGGTTGGGGAGGGGGAGGTGGGTGCCCGTGCCCACCGGCCATGGAAGGAGCTCCGACAAATGCCAACACATTCCCGCAACCCCGGCCTGATGCCCCCTCCCCTCGTCCAGCGTCTCCGGGCCCCCCCGCCCCCCATTCCCCATAACCTCTCCTCCATTCCACCCTGTCCTCCCAATGCAGTCTCTGAAAGGAATGAAGCCAAAGAGAGCAGCAGAGGGGGTGGGGAGGCTTCTTCCTGGCCAGGTCCTTTCCAAGCCTGAAGCTCCCTGTCCCCTCCTGTGGGGAGTCTCCCCTGCGGGTAGGGGGGGCGCTGGGGTCTCCTCTGGTCCCTCCCCTTCTCTAATGCCCCACAGGTGCACAAGAGGAAGTCTCCCCACCTTGGGGCTCCCACCCCCTGAGGGACCACAGTCTGGCCCAAGCAGAGACCCTGGAGCCAGAGGGAATGGCCCCCGGGACCCAGAGGCGCCCTTCCCAGGTGAGTGCGGTCCATCCCCAGCCCTGGCCAAGCTCCCCCAGGAACTAAGAAGACCTTTTCCTTTCCCAAGCCATCACTGCTTGCTGTCAGTGAGGCCTCACCGGTCACCCACATTCCCAACTGTTAGGATCGGGTTTTGGCTAAGGAAAACACAAGAGGGAAAAACATAAGAATCCACTTTATTTGGAAGGGGAAGGAATAAGGGCTTCGAGATTTACTTATGCTTATTCTTATTTTAAAAACTTACTAACTAGGTAACTAAACTACAAGAACTTAACAGAACACCCAAATATCCCAGCAGGGGTCCAAAACCAGTTAGAGCCAGGATCTGTAGTTGTTAGATGTCCAAGCAAGTCCTGATGTCCAAGTGAGAGTGAAGGCAGCCAGCAGCTGGATACAGGAGCCCTTTCTCAGGTCAACACAGGGAAATCCTCTTCAGACTTTCCTCTTGACTTCCTCAGGAGACCAGAAGAAAAGTCCGTTGGGGCAAGATGGAGTCTTCCCAGATCCTCCTTCCAGACTCCCATGTGACCCTTGGTCACATGTCACTGTCCATCATACCTAGGTTTGCACTTTTCAGTTTTTGCAGTTTTGCAAATTGCAAACCTTTCCATCCTTTATCACACAACTGTGTTCTGGGGGGTTTCCAGGGCCTCTACATGTAGCCCCTGCCTGGATGAGGTTCCAGAGAGACAGGCCCAGGGCAGTCATTTATTCATCTAGCCTTGAGTGGGACAGATTCCATCAGAGGGGGATGGCCATGTGTCCTACCATTCCAGGATGCCCTAGGGACAGTCTCTGCTCCTGATCTCCAGGTTCTAGGGTTCAGACAGGTCAGTCAAGCCTGCCAGGGAGGCTTTGGAAGAAGTTTGGGATAAGATCAGATGAGGGCACAGAGAGGAAAAGGTGTGTTTTTAGTGGGAGAAAAAGGATGGGAATTGGAGGGGAGGATGAAAAGTCTGCTTTTCAAATGATCATTAAACTATCAGGAACTTAGAGTGCACTTAACATACAGAAACTTTAGGTCTCTCCTTTTCCTATTGAAATCATTTACCTTGAACCTAACAAGATTATCTAATCTATTGCTTTCTCAATATTTTCATTTTGGTTTCTTTTTTTTTTTAATTTTAACTCTTCTAAAAATTAAATGTCAATGTATTTCCCTATTATTCACATTTGTAATATAGTGATCTTTTAAAACCCACACCCCAATCATATACTTATAGAACCATGTGATAAATCACATATTTTTCTTCGGAGGTTCTACTTCGACAGTTCTTTCTCTGGATGTGGACAATCTTCTTTCTCACAAGTCCCTCAGGATTGTCTTGGATCATTACACTGGTGCTAGTAGGAAAATAGATTGTATTTGATCGTCCCTCATGGTTTCAGCTACTGTGTACAATGTTTTCCTGGTTCTGCTCATTTCACTCTGTATTAGTTCTTGGAGATTCTTCTAGTTCATCTAGAAATCCTCTAGTTCATCATTCCTGATTGCACAATAATATTCCCTCACCATCAGATACCTCAGTGTGATCAGCCATCTCCCAATCAATGGACATCCCCTCATTTTCTGATTTTTTGCCACCACAAAAAGCACAGATATAAATATTTTTTATTAACATTTTTCATAATTATCTCTTTGGGATACAAACCCAGAAGTGGTACAGCTGGATCAAAGGGCATGCTGTCTTTTAAAGTACTTTTAAAGCATAATTCGAAATTGCCTTCCAGAATGGTTGGATCAATTTAGAACTCCACCAACAATGTACTAGTGTCCCAATTTTACCACATCTCCTCCCACCTTAATTATTTTCCTTTACTGTCATATTGGCCAATCTGCTAGGTGTGAGAGATGATGCCACTATTCTATGTTTTCCTGATTTATTTTTTATTTCACTCTTCATATTTAAATCATTTATCCATTTTGAATTTATCTTGGCACATGTTGATCTCAACCTAATTTTCCCCCTACTGTTTTCCAATTTTCTCAGCAGTTTTTGTCAAATAGTGAGTTTGTAAAGATTAAAATTTAGGGGAGATGGGAAGACTGAGGCAGGTAGAAATTAGTTTCTCTCTGCAAGGAGTATTATATTTTTTAGAGGTTTATTAAAGGTTAAAGATTAAAGAATATACAAGTAAGAAACATGTGCCTAGGCCAGAGACCTAGACAAAATAACCTTACATCACGCAAGAGACCGCCTGCTCCAAAATGGAAGTCCAAAAAGAGCCAAGAGCCTCAAAAGCCTTTGAATCAGCTTAAATACCTTTCTCGATCTCGGCCCAGGTGAGATTACAAGGCATTCTGGGGAAGTGGAGCAAAGGCTCGTGGGGACTGTAGTCCTGTATTCGAGTCTATTTTTTACAAGTTCTTGTCCCCAAAGCTGGGATTTTTGTGTTTATGGAACACTGGCTTACTGAGGTCATTTACCCCAAGTGTATTTCATTGATCCCCTGATCCTTCTTTCTCTTAGCCAGTACCATATTGTTTTGATGATCATTGCTTCATAGCACAGTTTAAGATCTGGTACTGCCAGGCCACCCTCCTTCACATTTTGAAAAATTAATTCCCTTGACATCCTTGATCTTTTGTTCTTCCAGATGTTATAATGTATTCTAATTCTATAAAAAATTTGTTGGTAGTTTGATGGCATTGACTAAATAAATTTGATACTATTGTCATTTTTGTCATATTAGCTTGCCCTACCCTTGAGCAATTAAGGTTTTTCCAATGTTTGGATCAAATTTTAATTGTCTGAAAAGGATTTTGTAGTTGGGCTCATCTAATTCCTGTGTTTGTCTTGGAAAATATATTCCCAAGTATTTTATGTTGTCTAAAGTGATTTTAAATGGATTTTCTCTTTCTCACTCTTGCTGCTGAGTTGTGTTGAAAACATATAGAACTGCTGTTTATTTCTTGTGGGTTTATTTTGTATCCTGCCACTTTGCTAAAGTTGTTGATATTTCTACTAGCTTTTTAGTTGGTTTTCTATGATTCTTTAAGCATACCATGATACCATCTGCAAAAAGTGATAGGTTAGTTTCCTCATTGCCTACCTGAATTTCTTTTTCTTCTCTAATTGCTTCACTCCTAATATTATTGGGAAGGCTTCTAACTTGTCCCCATTGCAGATGATACTTGCTGATGGTTTTAAATCTATATTGTTTATTATTTTGAGGAAGGTCCCAGGTATTCCCATACTTTCTAGTAGGAATGGATGTTGCATTTTGTCAAAGGCTTGTTCTGTATCTATTGAGATAATTATGTGATTTCTGTTGGTTTGGTTGTTGAAATGGTCAGTTATGTGGATGGTTTTCCTAATATTAAACCATCTTTGCATTTGTGATATAAATGCCACCTCGTCATAGTGAAGAATCCTTGTGATTACTTACTGTACTCTTTTTGCTAGTATTTTACATAAGGTTTTTGCATCTATGTTCATTAAAGAGATTGGTCTATAGTTTTCTTTCCCTGTTTTTGGTCTGCCTGGCTTTGGAATCAGTACCATATTTGTGTCATAAAATGATTTTGAAGAATTTTCTGAGACTCCTTCTTTGCTCATTTTATCAAATAGTTTGTAGAGTATTGTGATTAGTTCTTAAATGTTTAAAAGGTGAGCACTCCCTGCTTTCCTCATCACACTTACTCGCCTGTCACTAAATATAACATGACTATTTTCTAGTAAGAAATGACATTCATCATAAAGCAGCAAAGACAGGATATTTTGGCACATCATAACCCAGTGTTTTGCTAAACTCTCATTATGAGAGCAAAAGACTGCTCTTCTTCACTTAGCTAGAATCAGAGTCTGATCCTGTATAAAACATTGGAATCTTCTCTGTGCTTTAACCTAGATAAGAGTCTTCCAGCCTTTTAGAAAATGAGAGAATTCCTTTTTCTTTGTTTTCTCCTTATTTATAATTGGTAATATTTCCCCCAGAATACTTAGTTATTGCTACCTTCTCACAAACTTCAAAAAAATGTTCTTATTAGATGAATTCTGATTCTTGTGATAATGAGGAATTTCAAATCACCTTCTCTCTTCTCCACAGAATCTCCTGCCTCCCTCAGAGAGCACGAGAGAGACACTTCTATAGTCTTTACTCTTCCAACATGATTCTCACTTCAGACACAAAATGCCTTTGTCAGTATTCCATTGGGCTCTGAATGACTGGTCTCCATTGCTGGCTCTGACGCTCTTCAAGGTGAAGAGTTTGGGGTGAGACCCTTGTGTGTTTCACTTTCTTCAAGTTAGTTGATGAAGGCTAGATTGGATGAATTCTGCAGGCTCAGCTCTAAATCTTGTGACTTTTGCTGGTTTAGGAGTCAATAACATTCAAGGATGTGGCTGTGGACTTCACCCAGGAGGAGTGGTGCCTGTTGGACCCTTCCCAGAAAGAGCTATACAGGGAGGTCATGCTGGAGAATGTGCAGAATCTACTCTTTGTGGGTAAGGACCATTTCCTCCATTCACTCTGAATCTCCCATTAAGGGAATGTCTTCATTCCATGTCAAAGGAGCAGGATTTTAAGCCTTTGTCAGTGATTAAAAAAGCAAAAGTACTGATCTCTGCACAGGGTTTTCCTGCCTGATTTTAATTTTTAAAAAGTCTTTGAATTCTGTAATGGGAAGCTGTGACTTTACTTTTTTGCTCCTGAAATTGTCTCTCTTCTATTTCAGGTAGCTTCAGGTGCAAATTTAAAACAGTGTTACAGATTTACATTCCTGAAGCTAATCACAAAAGTCATCTAGTCAACCTTCTAATTAGACCTGAATTTTGTGTGCAAATCTTCTGCTAATACCAAGGCAGATTTTCCTTGCATTTGGCCATTGAAGGGGGGACACTCCACCTGCCAAGGCAGCCCCTTCCCATTTGGGATGAGTGGTCTTTAGAAAGGATTTTTGGTTAAGAAGGATTAATTGGGGAGGTGGTGCCAAGAAGGTAGCATAGCCAAAGCTAAGCTATGCCCAGTGGGCAGTGCCTGTGGCATCAACCTCCCATGTTCTGAGGGTGTGAACTTTTATTGAAGGGATTCACAAACTCCTGACTGACTGGATTAAAAGGGTGAAGCACTTCAAATGATTGATGAAGTTAAGATTAAAAGATTCCCTTTCACATAGACCCCCATCTTTTACATTTTTTCCATTATGTCCTTTGATATTCTTGATCTTTTGTTCTTCTAGATGAAATTTGTTATAATTTTTCTAATTCAGTAAAAAAAGTTTCTTGGTAGTTTGATAGGGGTAGCACTAAATAAGGAAATTAATTTGGGTAGGATTGTCATTTTTATCATATTAGCTCATCCTAACCATGAGCAATTAATGTTTTTCCAATTATTTAGATCTAGTTTTAATTCTGTGGAAAATGTTTTGTAGTTGTATTCATGTAATTTCTGTGTTTGTCTTGGCAAATAATTTCTTAAATATTTTATGTTGTCTAGGTTGATTTTAAATGGAATTTCTCTTTTTCACTCTTGTGGCTGAGTTATGTTGGAAACATATAGAAATGCTGATAATTTATATGGGTTTATTTTGTATCCTGCTACTTTGCTAAAGTTGTTGATTATTTCCACTAGCTTTTTAGTGGATTCTCTAGGACTCCTTAAGTAGATCATCATATTGTCTAAAGATTTGTGATAGTTTATTCTCCTTATCGCCTATTTTCATCCCTTAAATTTCTTTTTTTTCTCCAGTTGCTACCAGTAGTGTTTCTAGTACAGTGTTCAATAATAGCGGTGATAATGGGTATCCTTGCTTCACTCCTGATCTTATTGGGAAACCTTCTAACTGATCCCCATTGCAGATGACAGTTGCTGATGGTTTTAAATATATGCTGTTAATTATTTTTAGGAATGGCTTCCCCTCCTATACTTCCTAGTGTTTTCAATAGTAATGAGTTATATTTTGTCAGTTTTTTTCTGCATCTATTGAGATAATCATGTGATTTCTGTTGGCTTGGTTGTTGATGTGGTCAATTATGTGGATGGTTTTCCTTATATTAAACCATTCTTGCATTCCTAGTATAAATCCCATCTGATCATAGTAAATCATCCTTGTGATGACTTACTTTAAGTTCTTTGCTAGTATTGTATTTTAGGTTTTCGCATCTATGTTCATTAAGGAGATTGGTCTGTAGTTTTATTTGTGCATTTTTAGTCTGCCTGGCTTTGGAATCAGTACCACATTTATGTCATTAAAGGAATTTGGTAAAACTCCTGTGCTTATTTTGTCACATAGTTTCCATAGAACTGGGATTAGTTGTTCTTTACATGTTTGATAGAATTTAGTTGTGAATCGATCTAGTCCTGGTGATTTTTTCTTAGGGAGTTCTATGATGGCTTGTTCAATTTCTTTTTCTGAGATGGGATTGTTTAAGTATTCGATTTCCTATTTTGTTAATCAAGGCAATTTGCATTTCTTTAAATATTCAGCCATTTCACCTAGATTGTCATATTTATTGCCATATAATTGGGCAAAATAGTTCCCAATAATTACCTTAATTTCCTCTTCATTAGAGGTGAGGTTGCCCTTTTCATTTTTTATACTTTTAATTTGACTTTCTTCTTTACTTTTTTTTTAAAAATTAGATTAACTAGTATTTTACCTATTTTATTTGTCTTCTCAATGTACCACCTCCTAGTCTTAGTTATTAATTCCATAGTTTTTTTGCTTTCCATTTTATTAATTTCCCCTTTGATTTTCAGTATTTCTAATTTAGTTTCCATCTGGGGCTTTTTAATTTGTTCTGTTTCTAGTTTTTTAAATTTGTATGCCCAATTCATTGACCTCTTCCCTCTCTGATTTGTTGATATATGTACTCAGGGATATAAATTTTCCCCTGAGAAGTGCTTTGGCTGTTGTATCCCATAGATTTTGATATGTTGTCTCATTTTCGGTCTCTTCAGTGAAATCACTAATTGTTTTGATGATTTGTTCTTTAACCATCCAATTTTGGAGAATCATATTATTTAATTTCCAGTGAAAATTTTTATTTGTCTCTCCATGTATCCTTACTAATTATAATTTTTATTGTATTATGATCTTTAAAAGCTGCATTTATTATTTCTGCTTTTTTGCATTTGTTGGAAATGTTTTTATTTCCTAGTTTATGGCCAGTCGTTGTGAATGTACTATGTGCTGCTAAAAAGAAGGTATTCTTTTTTTGTCCCTTTTTATTTTTCTTCATACAATTATTAATGCTAATTTTTCCTAAGATTTCTTTCACATCTCTTACCTCTTATTTATTTATTTTCTGGTTTGATTTATCTAGATCTGATAGAGGAAGGTTTGGGTCTCCCTCTAGTATAGTTTTACTATCAAGTTCTTCCTTAACTCCAATAGTGTTTCCTTTACAAATCTGGATGCCATACCATTTGGTTCATACATATTGAGTACTGCTAGTTTTTCCTTGTCTATACTTCCTTTTATCAGGGTGTAATTACCTTCCATATCTCTTTTAGTCAGATCTGTTTTTTCTTTGATTTTGTCAGATATCATGATTGAGACTCCTGCCTTCTTTTTCTTACTTGATGTCCAATAAATGTGGCTCCAGCCTCCTACCTTTAGCCCATTTGTGGCTACTTGCATCATGTGTGTTTTTTGTAGACAACATATGGTTGTATTTTGGTTTCTAATACACTCTGATCTCTGCTTCTGTTTTATTCCTGAGTTGATCCCATTCACATTGTAATATTGACAAATTAATATTATACCAAATGTAATATTCTAAATGTAATATTTAGAAATTGGTTTGGAAATATAATATTAGTAAAAAATTGGCATGGTCACCATTTACAAAAAATTAACCCTTAAATCCCAAGGATGATAGCTTTTAACAATTTAATTTTAATATATAAGAAAAAAAGAATGAGGGAAAGAAATAGAAAAATATTTCCTAGCCTGCCACCCTAGTCCACATGAGTGTCTTCTGCCCAAGCCACCAACGCTGCATTACAGACAAGCTCCCAGGCACAATTCTCTAGAGAAAAAGCCCAGCCTACTCTATGGTCTCATTTTTATAGTCCTTCTTTTCCACATCACATCCTTTTCCTGTGCGTTGGTCTAGCACATATCAAGAACCAATCAAACTCTCTGTTTGGATTTTTCCAGCCAAGCTCATGTGAATGAGCAGAAAGTTCAGGAACCAAAGAGGAAGGGGTTCCTTTCACACAACATTCAGAGTTACGATTACCACCTGTGTATTCCCCATCATTTTGATTTCCTCTTTTAATCTTGCCCTTTCTTCCAATATTTTCACCTACACCCATGTATTGTTTTTAAGTAGTCCCATTATTCACCACCCTTATTTTACTTTCCTTCCCAGCCCCTCCCTTCTTATTCCCCTCTTATTTTTCTTTAAGGTCTATTTGATACTTCCCCACTAGTTTTCCTTCCCTTTTATTTTTTAAATTTTAATTAATTTATTTTTTTAAAACCCTTACCTTCTGTCTTGGAGTCAATACTGTGTATTGGCTCCAAGGCAGGAGAATGGTAAGGGCTAGGCAGTGGCGGTCAAGTGACTTGCCCAGGGTCACACAGCTGGGAAGTGTCTGAGGACAGATTTGAACCTAAGACCTCCCGTCTTTCAGCCTGGCTCTCAATCCACTGAGCTACCCAACTGCCCCTTTCCCTCCTTTATAATATTCCCTGTCCCACTCCCCCTCTTGGTTTTTCCATCCCAAATTCCATGTAGGATAGGATCGAATTCTATATCCATTAGATCTGGCTGCTCTTGCCTCTTAAGAACTGATTCCACTAAGAATAAGATTTAAAGTATTACCTATTACCACTCTCATCCTCTTCTTATAAAAGTATTCTCTCTCTCCCCTCCCCTGATTCACCTCTTTATGTGGAATAATTTTTCCTATTTTTCTTATTCCTTCAAGTTTTTTTTGGTGTATCTTCTATCCCCCACTTTTTTTTACACATAATCTTAAACAACTTAGTACTCCAATCTCTGACTATCCATAATTATTATATCCATTATGATTATGAAAACAATTTTTGAGACTTACAAATATCATTTGTACATATAGGAATATAAACAATTTGACCTTACTTAAGCCTTAAAATGTTTTTCTCTGTCTTTTTGTTTATCTTTTCATGTTTCTCTTGAATTTTGTATTTGGTCATCAAATTTTCCATTTAGTTCTGGTCTTTTCTTTAGGAATGCTTGGAAATCTCCTATTTTGTTAAATGCTCATTCTTTCCTTTCAAAGTATATAGTCAGTTTTGAGGGTTAGTTGATTCTTGGTTGTAGACCCAATACTTTTGCCTTCCTGAATATCATATTCCAAGCTTTGAGGTCCTTTATTGTGGAGGCTTCCAGAACCTGTGTAATCCCGACTGGGGCTCCTTGATATCTGAATTGTCTCTTTCTGGCTGTTTGCAATATTTTATCCTTGGCTTGGAAGCTCTTGAATTTGGCCATTACATTCCTGGGAGTTGTCTTTTGAGGATTTAATGTGGTGGGTGCTCTATGGCCTCTTTCAGTGTCTATTTTGCCATCTTGTTCAAGAATATCAGGGCTGTTTTATTGAATAATTTCTTGTAATATGGTGTCAAGACTTTTATTTTATTCTAGGCTTTCAGGTAGACCAATGACTCTCAAATTGTCTCTTCTAGATCTGTTTTCTAGGTTAGTTGTCTTTTCAACGAGGTATTTTATGTTTTCTTGTATTTTGTTATTCTTTTGACTTTGCTTTATTAATTCTTGCTGTCTTGTGAGATCATTAACTTCTAGTTGCCGAATTCTTGTCTTTAAAGACTGGTTTTCACCTATGATTTAAAATTTTTCCTTTTCAGTTTGGTCTGCCCTATTTTTTATGGCTTTCAGGAGGTCCATTCTGGTCTCTAATTTGCTTATTACTTCCTATGATTTCTGTGCTTCTTTTTCCAAGTTGGAAATTTCATCTTTTAAACTGTTATTTTCTTTTTGAATCACTTTCATTTCTTTTCCTCATTTTTCTTCTATCTTCCTTACTAGGTTCTTGAGCTCCTTTTTGAATTCTTTGAGAGCTTGTGACCAATTTCCATTATTTTGGAAGTTTGGATGTATTTGCTTGTTTGTCACTCTCTGCTGTTGCTTCTGTATTTTGCAGTTTTCCATCATAGAACTAATCCATGATCAAAGGCTTTTTCTGTTGTAGCTTATTTCTTTTGGTACTTATGGATTGAAGTTCCTTTGTGTTGGTGGCCATTGCTATGCCAGTTTTATTTTTTCCTCTTTATTATCTTCCTTTCCCAGATAGATGTAATAAAAATATGGGTAATCTGTGTGAACTATTTCTGGTTACAATAACTGCAGCTACTCTGGTTTGTTGCTAGAGAGAGCTACTAGGGAACCTGCCTATTGATCACTGCTGATGACTAATGTATCGATACTTTTCCTACCCTCCTCCTCCCTCAATGCCACCCTTCACCTCCTAGTTTTCACCCTGGCCTTCCTGTCTCTTTTCCCCTCCCGCCTATTGGTCAGCCACCTTTCTATGTAACTTAAAGGTGAACTTTAAGGTTTAGAGAGAATACTCTTGTTCTCTTTCTTAGGAAATGAGGTTTATTGGAAAAGATAGGACAGGATAGAAATTGAGGTAAGATTGAGGGGAGAGGGATAGGAATGTCCCTAGCCTACAATGAGAATTAGGAGGGTTTGGGAAATGTCAGTATAGTCATAGTTGTGACTCAGAGACATTCAGAGAGATGGAGGACAAGTATTTTTCTTCTTTTCTTCAGTGAGATTATCTCTGCTTGAGTAACTCAAGTCCACACTCTGTCAAAAACCACCAAGGTCTCTCTGCCTAGGTCAGGAAAAAATCAGAGTCTCTCCCCTTGGTCAGCAAAAACCAAGCCACAAGGTTCAGTCAGGGACAGAAGCTAACAGGGATCAGTTCTCAGCTTCTTCCCCCTTCATCCAGAAACCATCTTGGTCAGTCACCCCCCAGAGAAAAAATCTCCGTTCATCTCTCCTCTGGCAAGGCTCCAACTGACTTTTCTGGGAACATTCCATTTGGAATCTTCATTTCTTGATTGACAGATCATGTCCCCAGCTTTGTTTTTGCAGCCTGAAATTCTTTCTTCATGCCTCTTCCACACAGAAATCTGAGTGAATAGTCCAGGCAGCTCTTTGTGTAGTGAACTATCAAGTGTTTTGCCCTGAGGTTATTTTCCACTCTCTGTTGCATCTGTTGTAGGCAGCCTGGCTCTCAACACTCAGCCTCCATGCTTTCAGCCTTAGGTCCCAAGTCTCACTGCCAAGGTCTTGTACTGGCCTCTGGGATAAGTCTGCAGTGCCCTCAGCGAGCCCCAGAGAGTTTAGAGATTGTTCTAGCCCTCCCTCTGACTCTGGCATGGTAGGTGGTGTGGTGGAGGGGTGATCAGTTCTGGCTTTGGTTGGTGTCATCTTACCCTCTTATAGCATGGAATTGTCCAAACACTGCCTACTTTCAATGTTGCACCCCATGGCAGAGCCCCTTCATTCTTCTGATTTTGATTTTTGAGATGCTTTGTAGTGATTGGTTGAGGAGAGTCTGGACAATCCAGCTACTCTTTGGCTATCTTAGCCAGGAAGTCTTCCATATTATTTTGATGATCACTGCTTCATATTACAGTTTAAGATCTGGTAATTCTAGGCCACCATCCTTCACATTGGTTTTCATTGGTTCTCTTGATAATCTTGATGTTTTGTTCTTTCAGATCAATTTCATTATTATTTTTTCTAACTCTATAAAATATTTCTTTGGTAGTTTGTTAGGTATAGCACTGAATAAGCAAAGTAATTTAGGCAGTATTATAATTTTCATTACCTCACCCTATCCAAAAGCAATTAACATTATTTTCAATTATTTAGATCTAGTTTTATTTGTGTGAAAACTGTTTGGTAGTTGTGTTCATATAATATAATTCCTGTGCTTCTCTTGGCAAGTAGATTCCCAGATAGTTTATATTGTCTAGAGTGACCATATAAAAAGCTTGGAAATTATAAGTTCTTTGAAAACTGGAAATCAGTATGGGGAAATTAGTTATATGTAGTTATATGGGGAAATTAGTTATACCCTATATTAAGATTAGTTAAAATGGACATGTGATTTAGACCTAAAGGTTACTGTTATATGTAATTTCAGGGAATATAGAATTGTTTACATGGCAGAGTTATGGAGAAAGGAAGAATTTATGACCAAACAAGAGATAAAGCATATTATATGAGGACTCTCAAAGGGCTAATAAAATGCATACTTTTTCATCCAGTAATAATAGTCAAAAAGAGTCCAAAAGAGATCAGAAAAAAAGGGAAGGGGTCTACTTGTAGGAAAATATTTGTAGGTGCTCTTTTGGTTGTAGCAAAGAAATGGAAATTGAAGGGATGTCTGTCAGTTGATGATTGGCTGAACAAATTGTGGTATATGAGGGTGATGGAATACTAATGATGAACAGGATGATTTCAGAAAAAGCTGGGATGACCCCTGTGAATTGATGCAGCATGAAATAAGCAGAACCAGGAGAACATTCTAAACTCTAATACTAATGTTATGGAATGTTCATCTGTCATAGCTTGGCTACTCTTAATACACTGATCCAGTACAGTTCTGAGGGACTTATGACAAAGAATGCCACCAGAGAAAGAGCTGTTGGAGTTGGAATGCAGATGAAAGCATACAATTTTTCACTTGTTTATTTGTTTTGTTGTTTTAAAGTTGTAGTTTTATAGGATCATTCACTTCTAAAATTAAACAATATGGAAATGAAATTTACAAAGATCTATGAATCTGTAGCTCACAGCCCCTAATTTTACCTAGTCTAGCAAGTTTATTCTTATTCCTGCTTCATTCTTTCCTCAAATTCTAAGCCTGCTGATAAGATGAAAGTAAAGGCAATAAGCATTTAAAAATACCTGCTCTATGTCCTCTACTGGGTAAAGGAGTTCAGGATTATTAACTTCATAACATCCCTATGAGTTTGATACTCTTATTATTCTTGATTCATAGTTGAGGCCACTGAAGTAACAGGTTAAATAACTTACCCACCCACTCACCATCTCTTTCAAGTTTTATTAAATTTGTTTTTTTGACTCCAAGTTCTGACCTCTTACCCTGTTAATACCAACAGTGTTTAATTTCTAGATAATGGGGGTTGTGGAATGTGCCTATCCTTCCATTACAAAGAGGTAAATCAAGATGGAATTTTCTGATTGCAAATGTGTTCCATAATCTCTACCCTCCTGAGATGTCCCAACACTGAATACAAAAGAAACCTTCCTTTAGGCCATACTTGAATGCCCCCTTTCCATTAAGAGGACCAAATTTTTTATTTTTCTCTCCTGATCCCTTCATTCTTCCTTATGCCCATGGCTTCTAGTTCTAAGAGAAAATTTTATCTCCTGTTTTCAGTGAGAGGAATCACCACAACAGCTAGAGCAAAAAGGCCCAAAGTTGTCCTGTCCAAGGGAGTGAGGTGAAAGCAGGAATATAAGGGATTTTACCCCAAAAGACTTTTATCTGTTGTAGTGAAGGGAGGACTAGACTTGGGGGCTGGCAGACCAACCCTGAATAATACTGTTTATTTCCTAAGAGATGGACAATGGATTCAGTATAGAGTATAAGACATAATATATGGTAGGTTGTAAAATAAGATGAATATTGACTATGTCTGCACTGAATGGCATATCTTTGTATCTGTTGGGAGAGGAAGAAATCTAATATTCCACTTTGAGAATTACTGCACGAGAGTTGAAATGAGTGAAATTCTTTCTTAGCTTAGCAAATGAAATTTACCAAGAAGGGCCATGTGATAGTGTTTCCAAAATGATGGGAATGGAATATCTGGAAAGTTACCTGAGATTGACAAAATTATAAGATTAATCAAAGAGTGACTTTTAAAAGAAATACAGAAAGAGCAATGGATAAAGATTGTTCAATACTATGAGCAGAATGTTCTTAGGCCCAGGGTTTGCGTTCTAGTGTACTTGCAAAGAAGTTGGTCAGGTCACTTCTCCATTGTTTACTTATGACAAGAGTTGTGAAGAATGATGAGAATCTTGGTCCTGTCTTTGTCATAGATCCATTTTGAGGGTTCGTTGTTATTTATTGTGAAAGTATTTCTAAAATGTTCCATCTTGCAGTTATGACAAAATGGTGTCTCCAAAGTCTGGTTCTGATTGTTTAAGTTTGGAAAGTCCTTTTACCCTTGGGAAATAGAATAAAAATCCATTTACTTATTGCCATCAGAGGAAAGAATTTATATTGCGTGTGTGTATGTCCTTTCCATCTGTGTTTATATCATTATTTGTTTTGTTCAGAGGCAGAGACTAATCTTGAAGTGAAGGAGATGTCTCCAAAGCTGAGCTTTCTTGTGGAGCAATCTGGTCTTCAAAGAGGCATGAATAAGGATCTCTATGACTTCAATTTCAGAGAAATCTGTGACTCTAAAATCAAGATAAATAAAAATCCAAAGAATGACTATGAATTTGATGAAATTGCAGAGAAATTCATCCACCATTCAGGCCTAAATCAGTATATGAAACTGAACTCAGGAAATGACTATTGTTGGGATAGTGAATACATCAAATGCTTTTCTGAAAAATTGGGATTTGAACAGACACATGAGAAACCTGAAAAGTCCATGTACCAGTGTAACCTAAGGAGAATCTCTTATGGCTCAAGCTTAAACCTCAGAAGAAATAGTAAAAATACAGAGATGCTTTCTGTGAGTAATATAGGGGTGAGATCTTTTGGTCAGAATTCTGAGCTTGGTTCATATAAAACAATCCACTCTGAAGAGAGACCTTATGAATGTAAACAGTGTGGAAAGTCTTTCAAATGGAGGGGAAATCTTGCTCAGCATGAGAGAATCCACACCGGAGAGAAACCTCATGAATGTACACAATGTGGAAAGACTTTCACACGGAGTACCCACCTTTCTTCACATCTGAAAATCCACACCGGAGACAAATCTTATGAATGTACACAGTGTAGAAAGACTTTCATACACAGGGAGAGTCTTGCCACACATCAGAGGATACACACTGGAGAGAAACCTTATGAATGTACACAATGTCTAAAGGCTTTCACACAGAGGGGAAATCTTGCTAAACATCAGAGAATCCACTCTGGAGAGAAACCTTATGAATGTAAACAATGTGGAAAGGCTTTCACACAGAGGTGCTCTCTTACTGCACATCAGAGAATCCACACTGGTGAGAAACCTTATGAATGTACACAATGTGGAAAGGCATTCAAATGGGGGGGCCATCTTGCTGACCATCAAAGAATCCACTCTGGAGACAAACCTTATGAATGTACACAATGTGGAAAGGCTTTTACAGAGAGGGGCTCTCTTGATAAGCATCAAAGAATCCACTCTGGAGAGAAGCCTTATGAATGTAAACAATGTGGAAAGGCTTTCAAAAGGAGCAGCCATCTTGCTGTACATCTGAAAATCCACACTGGAGTGAAATCTTACGAATGTAAACAATGTGGAAAGGCTTTCACACAGAGGGGCAATCTTGCTAAGCATCAGAGAATCCACTCTGGAGAGAAACCTTATGAATGTAAACAATGTGGGAAGGCTTTCACTGTGAGTAACTCTCTTGCTGAACATCAGAGAATCCACACTGGAGAGAAACCTTTTGAATGTATACAGTGTGGAAAGGCTTTCACACAGAGGGGTGATCTTGTTAAGCATCAGAGAATCCACTCTGGAGAGAAACCTTATGAATGTACACAGTGTCGAAAGGCTTTCACACAGAGGGGCAATCTTGCTCAGCATCAGAGAATCCATGCTGGAGAGAAACCTTATGAATGTAAATAATGTGGAAAGGCTTTCACACACAGGATGAGTTTTGCTGCACATCAGAGAATCCACACTGGAGAGAAACTTTATGAATGTAATAATTTTTTATAATCTTTCTCTTAATGCTTTGAAGATGCTTCATGCCAGAAAATCCCCTCTGGAAAGAAACCTCATGAGTGAGACTGAGCTTATAGTTGCCACTCTTAGCTTTAACAGAAGAAGATCCACACTAGAGAGAAACTAGGAATATGATACATGTGGTAAGACCTTCAAACAGCAATCATTTCTCAATGCCAAGGGAGAATTAATTTTTTGTAGAAATCTTATTTCTGTTATGAATGAAGAAAGCCATTGAAATAGAGGGTAAAGTTTGTTCAGTATGAGAAAATGTCTTCTGAACAGACCAGTTCCAGATGGATTCCCTGTAGGAAGGATTTCAGCTAGAGATCATCTCTTTATGTAAGCGAATTCATAGTGGAAAAAAAAAACCTAATGGATGTGCTCAAGTTTATGTGCTTTCCTTAGAAAGAAGATCATTACTATCATTTGGAGAAATGCAAATGAGAACAAGTCTGAGGTACCAGCATCTCTTTTATTGGCTATTATGAAGGAAAAGGAAAGTGACAAATGTTGGAGGGCATGTGGGAAGATTGAATAAGGAATGAACTTTTGGTGTTGTGAACTAATTCAACATTTCAGAAAGATCAATTTGGAACTATGTCCACAGGGCATTAATAAACAAAAAATGAAAAGGATCTATATGTATTAAAAAATATAAAACACTTAAAGGTACTCTTTTTGGTATGACCCAAAGAATCAGAAGTTAAGAGGAAAGTTATTTTTAAAATGGCTGAGCAAATGGTGGCATACATTTATAGTGGAATCCTATTATTGTGTCATTAATGAGAAGAAGGAACTCAGAATAACCTAGAAAGAATAGATATCTGATGCAGACTTTTAAAATTTAATATAATCAGAATTATAGATTTTAAAGTTTGTAATGTTCTGTATCTTTTGTTTGAAGTGCGTAAGATTTAAATTAATGTCTGCCAACTCCAGGTATTAATTTTATGAAGTTTATTAATTAGAACTTTATTAAACTAGAAGTTTATTAACTATGAACTAGAAGGAATAAAACAGAAATAGAAGATAAAAAATCTAATCTTAAAATTAAGACCAGGTGACTTAAGTTCTCCATGCCAGCTCAAAAAGCCCATTCTATTAGCCTCTGATCAACGGGAAAAGAGAGGAAGATGTGAGGTACACAAAATTTATATCCTCTCTCTGTCAGCACTTAACATGAGAAGGAAAGTAGGATGCTGGGAATTCAAGTTATAGGGTTCAGAAATAAATTACACACACCTCCATGATTCCCATGGGAAATAAGCATGTAGAAATAGCTCAAATTTACATTCCTAGTTTCCATGGAATCAGTACACATGACCAACTTATCTCTCTATAAAGATCTTTATTTAGAGGTTCATTCAATGTGGCACTTTCTAAGGGAAAATTACATAACTTGGGGATAAGAGGGAAACAAAAGAGAAAGAGAACAAAACCAATGATTGCTAGGAGCATTGACAAAAAGCCAATTGGGGGCAGTCCTCTTTGGCATAAGAGTGTACATTTGAAACAAATGTGTTCAATCACTCACTGTTCAATTTCACTACATCCCAAAGTTCATTCTGGATCTTTTGGTGCAGTGTGTGGTTTCTGCAGGCATCTTTATGGCACCTTCTTCAAACAGTTCACTTTCTGGATTCAAGGAATAGCAGGTTTCTTATCCTAAAACTAATCTCAAGCAAGAAAAATTTTATAAATCTAGAATTATATGATAAGTATACAATCCCCACTGAGAATGGTGTTGACAAATACATGGATCACCAAGGGATACCTGGCTGATTTATGAGGTTATGTGAATCAATTGTTAAAAGGAAGTCAAAAACATAAAAAAATAAATAGAAGAAAAAAATCAAAATTAAGTATTATATAAAAGTTCTGAGTAAAACAAGAATAAACCCATAACAGGTCCTGGAATCAGGACCTGATAAAGTGATTTATGTCCCACAATCTTTTGGGCTATTACAGCAATATGAACTTACCCAGTCAGTGGCCAGGACTATAGAAAATTGCCACATTATGAAAGATAGAAAACGGACTAGATTTTTGTAGCAAATGAAAAATAGCATTCCCTGGTGTAAAGATTAAAATTAAATTACAGTACTCCAAGTATTATATTTAATACTATTTATTAAAATCAACTTAGAGCCTAGGGAAACTAAAAGAGAGCCGCTCCCTACCTCCACTTGCATCCACCCCCAAGAGAGCTAGCCTGGAGTACAGACGGTGTGGCCATAACTGAAACTGAACACCCAATTAATGTAGATGATGCACAACAGAAAAGGGAATTATAGGAAATGTAGTTCGGGGCACACATTCTAAATAACACAATTCTTCCTGTGATCATTTGGGAGTCTAGTCTGCCATATCTCAAAGTTCATTCTGAATCTTCTGGTGCATCATGTGGTCTCTAGGCATCTTCACGGTGCCTTCTAGAATCTGGGGGTAGTCTCTTGTTCTAAATTAGGCTCAAATTCAAGTTAAACCTCACAACAATAACATAGTCCACCCTGTTGGAAATAATAATACGTTCCCCACTGAGGAGGATACAGGGATACACATAGGAATTACATAGGGATACATGGTCGAGTCATAAGGCATATGAATCAATAATCAAAAATGTCAAAGAATCCAAAGAACTTTAAAAAATAACCTCCGAGTGAAAGATGGAATATAAAAGGAAATCTTGAAAATATTCTGGTAAGAGGGAAAAAAGAAAAGAGAAGAAAAAAAATTCACAACTCACAACAGATTCTTATAGTGATGTATATCTCATGAGCATGCGACAACAATCATTCACTAACCCAGTTAACCAGTCTGGACTGCATTAAGTTGCCACATCATTAGAAAACATACAAAAAGAAACTAGATCTCTATAGACAAATGGGAACTAGAATTCTCCTGTTCAATCCTTTTCTTTGGTTTTTCAGGATAATGGAGTCAGAACAATCGATGTTATATGCTCGCTATAGAGTATGGTACAAGGAAGTCCTACATTTAACACATGTTAAAACAGCTGCAACCTCAAGTCTCACACATGATCAAGTCATTGTGCTTTTTTGTGCAGAATGTCATCAATCCCTGTAGGATTGCCTGGGTTTCTTTTACCTTTTTAAGCTTGTTTGGCACTTTGTGGGTCAAGTTCTGTACTCCTTTGTTGTCGGTTTCTCCTTGGATTACACATACTCAATGAGCAAAAATCTCATAATAGTTAAATAACTAGTGGCAGGTTGCCATAGTCCAAAGCTTTTTTGGGGAATGCTTTTCATCTTAGCTTATTCTACTTCAAAAAGTCAAAATAGTAGAAAGAAATGCTTTTTCAATACTAGTGACATGTTTCAAAGGCAAAAAATTAGAAAAGAAGGGGGAAAAATACTGTGTGACACATGTAGGAAGAAAACAAAATGTAAAAATTGTGTATATTTCACAATTACAGAAGCAAAGTAGAGAGACTAGTTTCCAAAAAATAAAATTCATTTCCTCTTTGACTTATGATCCTCATTGTGAGTGCTAATGAGGTAGACAAAACAACATGAGTGCAAATGAGGTAGATAAAGCAATAACACATTCAAAAAATACAAAAAACTTTAAAAGTCACAAAATGTCAAAAAAGGCACACCAGGTCAATATAGGTCACTAATACAGATTTTCTTCTTTGAGTTCGTATATGTGTTGCCCTACAATGGAATTTGTGTAAATAAAAGGATCAACCAAACAAAGTGCAACAAAATAGTACAAATCTAGCAATAAAGAAGTCTAATCACATTCAGTAGTCAAATATATTCAGAAAGCAATTATTCAACATCAACAGAAGGTACTTGTTTTACATGACTACAATGAATCCACGAATCCCTCTCTCCAATTTTATGGCTGTTGGTGTAGTTACTGGGACCTGGAATGGTCCATCATACAAAGGTTAAGTCAACCCAGTACATTTGAAATTCTTTATGTACACACTATCACCTAGGTTTAAATCATGAAATGAGAAAAATCTATTGGCCCTGCTTGAACAGCAGCTCCAGAATCATGGAGTTCTTTTCATTTTTGTTTGTAATTGTCTGATATGTGTAGCAATGGTTGTATCCCCTCCTAATAGTGAGGTATAGGCAGGGGTAAATGGTTGTGCCTGAATAGGTGGATGTCCAAATAGCATCTCAAATGGTGAGATGTATAAATCACCTCTGGGTCTGCTTCTGAGATAAAATAGGGCCAAAGGTAGAATTTCAGGCCAATTTAAATGACTGTCCTTGCATGATTTGCCAACCATGGTTTTAAGTTCTTTATTAATTCATTCAAATTGACGAGCTCTGGGGATGATATTGTAAACCTCAAAATTCCTTAGACTTATAAATGTTGGAAATTTCACCATTGGGATATTTCATACTTGGAAAATTTCTTACTGATAGTCTATTGGAATGGGAACCCCATTGGCATGGGAGGTTCCTTCTCTTCCCTTCTTCAGATTACTTTAGGACAGAAACCTTTTGCTGAACAATGGAAAGGACTTTGACCTATGCTTAAGCATAGAACAGGAATTTCTTTGAATCATGATTTGATTTTAGAATTGATACAATGGAGATACTTGGAATAAATCTCCACCCTATTCAGTCCTAACAGGATTGAGTAAGGGCTGCAGCCTAGATCAAAGATTTAATCATTTGAAAATATGACCTTCAACAGACATGTGCAAAAGCCAGAAACCTCTGGGCGGTCCTGGGTTAAGCTAGAGCCTCCATTGGCACAGGGAAATTGATGAACAGTGATTGGTAGATGGGAGAACGGAGAGGAGGAACTTGGAGGGTTTCCTTAAAGATAGGAGGGTCTGGAGACTTGAGGAGGGTTGAGGAGTTTGGTCGGGGTGATTGCGGTGGACTCGGAGAAGCTTGCGCTGAAGGAAGCTGAAGGTGGGGGCCTCTGAGACTGTTTCTCCATTTTGGTCACGTGAGTGATAGGGACTGATCTCTTTTCTTTGCCCCAGCTATCTAAGGGCTTGGGCCTTTTGGCCCAGCCTAAACAGAAGGGGTATTTAAGCCCTATTCCCTTCTCTCCCTTTTTCTTTCTCTCTATCTCTAATTCCTTTCTTGCTCCTATTGTAATTAAACTCCAAAAAAGGCTGACGGCTGACTTGAGTTTTTCATTTAGGAATTACATAGCTGAATTCCTTGGCGACCTTAAATTAATATATATCAGTCTTTTAAAGTGATTCCCTTGTCACAATATGATGTATGAAATTTGGGAGTTATTCCGAAATATGAATAAATTTGAGATAAGCCAACATCAGTGAAATGAGTTCCTTTATCCAAATCAATACATGCTGGCAGGCGAAAACATGGAATTATTTCTTTCAAAAGGACTTTGTCAACAAAAGCTGCTATGGCATGAGTAGTAGAAAATGTTTTAGGCTATCTGGTCAGTTGATTGACTATGATCAGACAAAATTTATACTGTCCAGCTTTTGGCATAGAGATAATGTAAATTTGTGTATAAGTGAGAGGACGTCCCCCAAAAGCTTTTCCTTGAAATATGTATTCTTTAAAGGCTTAGAAGATAGAAGTTGTACATACTTTGGAGGCAATTGTAGTCATTCCAAGTGCTATCCATGCTCTTTTATCAGAATCTACAATGCTCTAAGGAGCAGAGATTTGCCATCTATTGATACCCATACTCCATTTATCTGTTTTGCTTTAAATTTCTGCTTCCAGTTTTCCTTATAACTTGTCATTATAAGAAAGGAATAGATCCAAATTATCAGTAATTGTTAGTGGAATAATTAATTCAGGGCCTTCTAAGGCTACTAGTTTGGCTGTTATATCTGCTCGGCTATTTCCCCTGGAGACAGGGTCAGTGCCACCTGTATGTGTAGAGCAGTGAATGATAGGTATAGCTTCAGGGAGCTGGATGGCAGAAAGAAGTTCAGTAACAAGGTTTGCATTGACAATACATTTTCCAAGGAAATAAAAGGAAAAGAGAACAAAACCAATTATTATTGGGTTGACAAAAAGCCAATTTGGGGGCAGTTCCCTTTTGCATAAGTGATTTCTCTATTGCAAGGCATCCACTGCTGACAAAATCCTGTTGCTCCAAAAATTGCCCTCAATTGCTTTTTAGTGGTAGGAGTGCTTAACTTTTGGATATTTTCTATATGCTTGGGAGAAATTAAATGGGACCCAGGAGTTAAAATGAAGCCTAAATATTGTACCTTGGGGAGACACCACTGAACTTTGTCTTTGGAGACCTTGTAGCCTCTCTTATGTAGCTCCAAAAGAAGATGTTTGCTATCCTCTTGGTACAATTCAGAATTTGGTGAAGCCAAGGGAAAATCATATACTTAATTAAATGGCTGCATTAAAATTTTTATGGCATCTGTATCAGCAGTTAAGAATTGTGTGAACAACGTAGGACTCTCCATGAAACTGTGAGGCAAAGGAGCCATTGTCCACTTAGAGCCCTTCCATGTGAAAGCAAAGATATGCCTGGAGTTCTCATGTATAGGCATTGAAAAGAAAGCTGAGAACAAGTCTACTATTGTAAAGTATGCAGCTGTGCTAGCAATAGAAGATATAATGGTATTTATTTTGGAAACTACTGGGTGTCTCTTTAAATGTGATTTTTCACAGCTTTCAGAATCCTGGACAAATTGATAGAGATGCTTGCCATGGGGCCCCAGTTTGGGCTTTTTAACAGGGAGGATGGGCGTATTGTATTCTGATTTACAGGGTATTATGATGCCTTGGTTAATCAATGAATTTATTACTGGTGAAATGCCATCAATAGCCTTCTTCTAAAGAGGGTACTGAGGAATGGAAGGAGGTAGGCTAGATTTTGTTTGATTTAGGGCAGGGACAACCAATTTAAGTAGACCAACAGGAGAAGATGATATGGCCCAGAGAGACTCAGGTCTATCAGTTGGGATCTCAAAAATAGGAGTCTCCTTCATCTCATGAATATCTGAGAGATGTACAGGGAGAAAAGTTGAGGATTCCTCAGGCAATTCCAGTGACATAGAACCATCTGGAGAACAAGTTATTGTGGCCCTAAGCTTGCATAAATGATCTCTCCCCAGCCAGGCATTAAGAGGAAAGACTGTTTCACAGCAAAAGGTCCTATGGACACTATTCTAGGGGAAAGCTTGGGAACCTTTAGGGGTGTCCCTGATACTGCCATGACATTTATTGAGCAGTAGCACCCAGGGTGGTTTGGGGACAAGCTCTACTCAAGGTAAACTTCTGGGGGGTGGGGAATGAGCTGCAGAGGAGTTCTTAAAAAGCTCTCAGTTCAGATCCTTTGGTGGTTGCCAAATTGCAAAAATTAATAAATACTCCCAAGTCTTATATTTAATACTATTTATTAAAATCAACTTAGAGCATAGGGAATATAAAAGCCAGCTGCTCCCTACCTCCACTTGCTTACAGCCCCAAGAGAACTAGCCTATGTGAACTTTAGATTACTCCACCCCACTTAGTCTAACAAAAACAGGAATGTCTACCCCCATACTTAAGGATTAAGTATTTAAGAGGATGACAGACATGTGCTAGAAAATGACAAATCAGAAACAACTGACAGACCCCTGGGCTTAAGCTACCATTGGTACATGTGAGACACAGGAAAGTGATGTAAAAACCTTCTATATATTTTGTGTCACTTCCTCTCTCTGGCCTCTTTGGCAGTGGAGAGGTGGCTGACAGCAGCATGCTAAGCGTTTTGGCATGTTGGCATGGCAGCTGCTATTGTCCGGGTTTAACAGTGTTTTCTTTGATACCATACTGGAGGGAGCTGAGTAACCTAGTTCAGGTGAGGCATCTTTACTGAGCTCTCTCATAGTTTAGGCTGATTCTTTCTCCTTTACCTTCAAAACACTATCCTCTTAGAAAGCCACAATCTTCAGAGACCTCGTGGAGGAGGACTTTGAACTCCCCCTGGCACAGACCAGGTGGGAGAAATCCTATGCTTTTTCCCTCTCTCTTCTCCTTAATTCCTTCCCTCTATGTTAATTAAACCACCATAAATTTCCAAACTGACTTGGGTATTTTATTTGGGATATTCCCTGGTGATCAAAATTAATTTAGATTAGGTCTGCAATCATCTCTTATTGCCAAGGCGGAATTTCTTTTGGTTAGAAATCTTTTTCCTGTCATGAGTGAAGAGAGATATTGAAAAGGAGAGTCCAGAGCTTGTTCAGTATGAGAAAATGTCTTCTGAACAGACCAGTTCCAGATGGATTCCCTGTAGGAAGGCTTTCAGTCAGAGATCATCTTTTCATATTAGGGAATTCATAGTGAAAAAAATACCTAATTGATGTGCTCAAGTTTATGTGTTTTCCTTAGGTGGAGGGTGATTACTATCATCTGGAGAAATGCAAATGATAACAAGTCTGAGGGACCAGCCCACATCTTTTAGATTGGCTATTATGACAGAAAAGGGACAAAAGTTGGAGGAGATGTCAGAAGATTAAAAAAGGAATGAACTTTTGGTGTTGTGAACTAATTCAGCTTTCTAGAGAGATCAATTTGGAACTATGTTTAATGGGCATTAATAAACCAAAAGGAAAAGGACACTATTAAAAGGTTCTTTTGGGGGTGATGATGAATCAAGAATTAAAAGGAAACTCAATGTCAGAAATGGCTGGGCAAATAGTGGCATATTGTTATCATGGAATCCTTTTATTTTTATCAATGTGGATTTTGAAAAGACTACATGTTGGTATTACATTCTCCAGCATGCCCCAAGATTCTCTGTCCCCTACTTCCAGGCATTGGTTTGGTCTATGAGAGGACCAATCTCACACTAGGGAGAGACCTGTATAAATTAAAATTAATTCTCAAATAAGAAAATGTTTTAGGAGATATATTAATAATCATTAGAAATCAAGGAATGTGGATTTTGGATTTTACTTCACCCTGGTTAGTCTTTAGAATTCTAGCAATCAGGGAAGTATATACTGCCACTTAAGGATTAAGTGTCGGGGAGGAAGGTCTATGAAATTGTGTGTGCTAGCAACTGACAAATCAGAAACAACTGACTGACCCGTGGGCTGTCCAAAGCCAAGTTTAAGCCACCATTGGTACATGTAAGACACAGGAAGTGACATAAATAACTGACTTTATATTTCACGTCACTTCCTGTGAGAGGAACTTGGCTTAACTCGATCATGGAGGAGCTGCAGCATGAAACCTCAGACTGCTTCCCTTGGTCTATGAGTGGACCAATCTCATGTTAGGGAAGGACCACTTCCCTTCCTGGAGTAGGATTGGTCTATGAATGGAGCAATCCCATGCTTGGAGGGACCTGTAAAAATTAAAATTAAATCTCAAATAAAAAATATTATATTTTAGGAGATTTATTCATGATTATTAGAAATCAAGGAATAAAGAGGACACAAAATAAAGACCATGTCCCCATGGCTGATCAGCCAGTTCAAACACTCATCTTACCACCACCAACCTTGGGACAGGAAGTAGAGAGGCAGGACCCTCCATGTCCCAACCTAATATCCCTTGTCTACAGGAAGTATGTAATGACAGGAAGTCGATGGGCTCCCGGGAAATGTAGTTCTTTTTTAGGGTAACAGATTTTTAGTTATACATTCACCCCTAAGATCCATTGAAGATTAGTCTCTCCAGTGGATCTTGTAAACATAACCAACTTTGAAATTACAATAATTTGTGGATTAAAGGAAAAGAGAACAAAACCAATGATTGCCAGGTGCATTGATAGAAAGCAAGTTAGTGGGCAGTCCCCTTCGACATAAGAATATACATACAAAACAAATGTATTCAATACCACACAGTTCAAATCACCACATCCCAAAGTTCATTCTGGATCTTCTGGTGCAGTGTGTGGTCTCTACAAGCATCTTAATGTTGCCTTCTCCAAACAGTTGACTTTTTGGATTTGGCGAGGCAGAGTATTTCTTATCTTAAAATTACTCTCAAAAAGAATTTATATTTTGAAATTCAGAATAACAATAAAAATACATCCCCTTCCCCCCAGAGGGCATTGAAAAACTCAGGGATCACTTAGGAATGCATGGTTTAGGGGGCAGAGTCAAGATGGCAGCTTAGAAGCTGCAAAAGTTTAGACCTCTGAAAACCCTTCATTACCGATCACAAACTGAATGCTCCTAGGAGACTGAAAATCAAACCTAACAACAAGACAGAGCCAAGGAACCCTCCTTCTTGACTCAATCCAAAAGGTACGCCCCCCCCCCCAAAGCCAGAAGCCAAGAACACTCGAGTTTAAGGGTGTGAGATTTAAAATGGTTGAGGTCTTAAACTGTAGTGAGTTAAAATGGTGGAAGATATAAATTGTGATAGATATAAGAGAGGGTGAGTAAATTTGACCGCAGAAATATGTTTCACTACAGTGTCTTGGGTTTTAAAATCAAATATAAGGTGGTCGCCAGGGAAATATTCCCAATTATTCAAATACCCAAGTCAATTGGGTTTTATAGAGATTTTAATTAACAATACAATGAGTAATCAAAGAAAGAGAGAGAGAGTAAGAAAGGAATAAGTATGAAGGGCCTCAAGCCAATATGGCCTTGACCTGAGTCTTAAAAGAGAAATCAGTCAGTTTTTTTATAACTCACCATAAGATCTGTCTACGTAAGGATTTCTAATGACACCAGGCCAGCAGCATCTCAGCTGCTTTCACCAGCTCCCTCCTCCATCTGAATGTTTCAGAATCAGTCTCCTCAGATTGAGTCTCTCCAATCTGAATGTTTCAGAATGACTTCCCAGCTCTTCCCTGAGCTCTTATTTTTAAGGGCAAAATCTTCTCTGTCACCTCCCCTAAGTCCTTACATCTACCAATCACTGTAGATGTTTCTAAAGGACCGCCCATTTTGAATTCACAGCTGAGTAGTTTTAATCTCTTTAGTAAGTCAGGAAAAAAATGCTATGTCGACAAATTTCATTAGAAAAAACCTCTGAATAAGTTATCACCCTTTTAGGTTTAAGTAGTTTACAAGTTGCCCCACCTTTATAGGTACTTAGTATCCCATTGTATCAATTCGAAAACAGTCATGACTCAAAGAACTTCCTGTCCCTTCCATAAGCATGGATCAAAGAACTGTTCATTGTTCTCAAGGAGCTCTCTGTCCTAAGGCAGTCCTAAGTAGGGTGGAGTAGGGATATTCCCAAGGCAAGGAGCCCCCACACTCAAGTAGAGTTCTCCCCATCTGCTAGGGAATTTTTAAAGTAGAAGATTCCCCAATGGGGGAAATTTCCAACATTCATAAGTCTGAGAAATTTTGAGGTTTACAAGGGGAAGGCAGAAGGAAGGTATCAGGATTTCCCCCCCGCCAAAGTGCTGAACCCCCAGTGGGAGTGGGAACCTCTGGGCAGGCAAAGATACTGGTGTAGAGGGTGTACCTTGTGGGCAGGGCTGTGTCAGGCTCAGAATGTCTAACACAGGCAGAAGGGAGTCAGCTGGAGAGAGATCGAAGAGCTGGCAGCCTGGGGGGCTGGGTCCTTCCATTTGGCTCCAGACTTACAGAGGTTTTTGCCTCGGGCCACATCTACCCCAATCCAGCTTTACTTAATCCCATCAGGAGTCCTCAGAGCTCAGAGAGGCCAGGAACCTCTGGGTAGGCAAAGGCACTGGTGTAGAGGGTGTACCGTGCTGGCAGGGCTGTGCCAGACTCAGACCGTCGAACACAGGTGGCAGGGAAGCAGCTGGAGAGAACTGGAGAGAGTCTGGGCGGCTGAGACCTTCCATTTGGCTCCAGCCTTCCAGGTTTCAGTCTCAGAGCATGGCATACAGTCCAACCCAGCTGAACTTAATCCCATCAAAAGCCTCCAGAGGACAGGGAAGCTCAAACTCCTCCCCCATAGACTGCTCCAAGAGGGGAGACTGACAGAAAGCCCCAAATCCAAAAAAACGAGAGGAGCAAGAGCACAGACAAATACGGGGAGCAAAGAAGGGGCAAATATGAGCAAACAGCACAAAAAAGAAGAAAGAAATTACAATAGACACCTTCTACACTGCCAACGGAACAGAGAGAAGGGATCAGCCAACAATAAATCAGAAAGCCCAGTGAATTGGATACATGCTGTGGAAGAAATCAAAATTCAAAACACAATTAAGAGAGGCTGAAGACAACTGGAAAAAGAACTTAAAAGCTAAGAAAAGTCATTTGGAAACAGAAAATAGTGTCTTGAAAGCCAAAATCAACAAGCTGGAAAATGAGGCAAAGGAGATGAAAGATGAGGTGAAAGAAGATGAAAGATGACTTCCAAAGAAAATCAGACCAGAAGGAAAAGGAAAACCAAAAGTCACGGAAGAAAGCCAGTGTTTAAGAACCAGAATACAATAACTGGAATTAAGTGACCTCACAAGGCAGCCTGCAGGACACTATAAAACAAAACCAAAAGAATGAAAAAATTGAAGAAAATATGAAGCATCTCATTCACAAAACAGGATTTAGAAAATCATTTGAGGAGAGGCAATTTAAGAATTATTGGTCTACCAGAAGACCATGACAAAAAGAAAAAGCTTGGATATAATACTACAGGAAATTATTCAAGAAAACTGCCCCAATATCCTAGAGCAAGAGGGAAAAGTGGAGATTGAAAGAATCCACAGATCACCTCCTGTACTTAATCCCCAATTGACAACACCCAGGAATGTTATTATAGGCAAATTCAAGAACTATCAGACCAAAGAAAAGATATTACAAGCTGCCAAGAAGAAGTCATTCAGATACCATGGAGCCACAGTGAGGATAATGCAGTATCTGGCTGCATCCACACTGAAGAACCAAAAGGCATGGAATATGATATTCCAGAAAGTACGGGAACTAGGTCTACAACCGAGAATCAACTACCCAGCAAATCTGACTATATTCTTACAGGGGAAAATATGGTCATTCAATAAAATAGAATAATTCCAAGAATTTTCAAAGAAAACACCAGACCTGAACAGAAAATTTGACATCCAAGCACAGAACTCAAGAGAATCATCAAAAAGTAATTAAAAAAGAGGGAAAAAGAAAAACAAAGCAAAACAAAATTTTAAGAAACTCAATAAGTTAAAATGATTTGTATCCCTATAAGAAAAGAGGTCATTGGTAACTCTTAAAAACTGTTGTTATCATCTGGGAATCTAGAAGAATTACACTTAGAGGGAATAGTGACAAACTGTATAGGATGAAAGGACAAGACATAAATAGGTATATAGATATGCATGCATAAATATATATACATGTGTGTATATACAACTAGAGCTAAAAAAGAGAGGTTAATACTAAAATGGGGAAAGAAACAAATGGGGGTAAATTCATATGTCACAAAGAAGCTCATGGAGGGAGGGGGGAGAACATCAATACACTGGAAGGGTAAAGAGATTGGAGATAGGAAATACTCAATTCTTACATGCTTTGAAATTGACCCAAAGAGGGAAGAAGAATCCAATCCATTGGGGCAGAGAATAGATTTGTGCCCTATAGAGGAATAGAAAGGTAATAAAAGGACTGGTGGGGAGGGAAGCAGTACAAGGGAGGGAAAAGGTGGGGGGTAATTTTAGAAAGACTACAGGGAAAATAAGGGGGGAATAAGAAGGGAGGGGGGTAGAAAGGGAAGTAAAATAAGGGTGGAAACTAGGGGGACTGATTAAAAACAAAGATTGCTGTAGAAGGAAATAGTGAAAGAAGAAAAGGCCGGACCAGGAGTAGAAATCAAAATGCTGGGAAATACACAGCTAGTAATTATAACTCTGAATGTGAATGGAATGAACTCACCCATAAAATGCAAGCAAATAGCAGACTGGATTAGAATCCAAAACTCTACCATATGTTGTCTGCAAGAAACACACATGAAGGTAGATACGCATAGGGTGAAAGTAAGAGGATGGAGCCAAATCTATTGGACATCAACTGGTAAAAAGAAGGCAGGAGTTGCAATCATGATATCTGACAAAACCAAAGTAAAAATAAATCTAGTTAAAAGAGATAGGGAAGGTAATTACATCCTGATAAAAGGCAGTATAGACAATGAGGAAATAGTTGTACTCAACATGTATGCACCAAATGGCATAGCATCCAAATTTCTAAAGGAGAAACTAGAGGAGCTAAAGGATGAAATAGAAAAAATTATACTAGTGGGAGACCTGAATCTTCCTCTATCTCAACTAGGTAAATCAAACCAAAAAATAAATGAGAAAGAGGTAAGAGAAGTGAATGAAATCTTAGAAAAATTAGAGTTAGTAGACATGTGGAGAAAAATAAATAGGGACAAAAAGGAATAGACCTTCTTTTCAGCAGCACATGGTACATTCACAAAAATCGACCATGTATTAGGGCATAAAAACATTGCAAACTGTAAAAATGGAGACTTGAACTCTGGACTCCAAACCCCAAGAGTCCTTACTAGCTCCCAGAATGCCCTCTAATCTCACTGAGATTTCCACCTGGGCGAGGTCAAGAATTTCTATTTTACCTGGCTGTAAAGGCTATTGACCCTCTTTCCTACTTCTGCTGGGGGGCAGACACGTCTCATGATGTGAGTGAAATTTGAATGGGCCTCTCGGCCCACCGAGCACGTGCTTCTCTTACTTGTATATTCTTAAATTCCTTATCTTAAATAAAACTCTAAAAAATATAATACTCCTTGCAGAGGGAAACTAATGCCTCTGTTTCCCCTAATTTTAATCATAACAGTTAAATTTCATCTGTTACAAAACAAGTGTAAAAGAGCAGAAATAATAAATGTAACCTTCTCAGACCACAATGCAATGAAAATAAAAATTAGGGTAAATAAAAAATTAATTGGAAATTAAACTATAAGATTCTCCAAAACCGGTTAAAAAACAAATCGTGGAAACAATAACTTCATTGAAGAAAATTACAATGGTGAGACATCCCTTCCCTATGGGATGTAGCCAAAGCATTACTCGGGGGGAAATTTATATCCTTGAGTTCATATATTAACAAATAAAGAAGGGCAGAAGTCAATGAATGCAAATTAAAAAACTAGAAATTGAACAAATTAAAAATCCTCAGATGAAGACTGTTATATTTAAAATAGTTTTGAGTGTTAAATAGTTGTAGATAAGAGAGTGGGAGCCATAAACTTGTGATAATTAAAATGTTTTGGGAGCAAGGGAAATATATAACAATTATGACCGCTGAAATATGTTTTCTACTGTGTCTTGGTTTTATATAAATATAAGATGGTCGCCAGGGAATATATTCCCAATTTATGAATATGCCCAAGCCAACTGGGTTTTATAGAGAAATTTAATTTATAATACACTGATTAATCAATAGAAAAAGAGAGAAAGTAAGAAAGGAATAAGAATGAATAAATCAGTCAGTTGGTTTTATCACTCACTCAAGATCTCTCTAGGTAAGGCTTCTCATGCCAACCTCAGGCTCCACTTTCAAGAGAGCCTCCTTTCAAGAACTGTTTCCAGAGAATTCTCCTCCTGAGTTCTCCTTCCACAGCCTCCTTCAATACCTCTCCAGGAGCTCTCCCTCCAGGACCTCTCTCCTCTCAGACCTCCTTCGGAGTAACCACCTCTTCAGAGCCAACCTCCTCCTCTCTCTCCTCAGACCCCGCTCTCTTTAAGGAAACCATCTAAGTTCCCTCCCCTCAGTTCTCACATCTACCAATCACTGTCGATCTCTCCCCTGTGCCAATGGTGGCTCTAGCTTAACCCAGGACCACCCAGAGGTCTGTCTCCTTTGCACATGTCTGTTGAAGGTCATATTCTCCAAATAATTAAATCTTGATCTTTGCTGCAGCCCTTCCTAAATCCTGTTACTCTGAGTAGGGTGGAGATTGTAGTTTCCAAGACCTGGTTCTGTCATTCCAAGTATTTCTATTGTATCAATTCTAAAATCAATCATGACTCAAAGAACTTCCTGTTCTATGTTTAAGCATAGGTCAAAGCCCTTTCCATTGTTTAGCAAGAGGTTTCTGTCCTAAAGTAGTCTTAAGTAGGGAGGAGAAGGATCCTCCCATGCCAAGGAGTTTCATATTCCAATAGAGTTCTTACTATTAGTAGGGAATTTTTTCAAGTATGAAATTTCCCAATGGGGAAATTTCCAACATTCATAAGTCTAAGAAATTTTAAGGTTTACAAGACTAAATTAGATATCCTAAAAATCAAAGGAGAAATTAATAAAATTGAAAGTCAAAGAATTATTGATTTAATAAATAAGATTAGAAGCTGGTTCTTTGAAAAAACAAATAAAATAGACAAAGTACTAGTCAGTTTAATTAAAAAAAGGAAAGAAAAAACCCAAATTGACAGTATCCAAGATGAAAAGGGGGATCTCACCTCTAATGAAGAGGAAATTAAGGCAATCATTAAAAACTACTATGCCCAATTATATGGCAACAAATATGGCAATCTAGGTGATATGGATGAATACTTACAAAAATATAAATTGCCTAGACTAAAAGAAGAAATAAATTACCTAAACAACCCCAGATCAGAAAAAGAAATTGAATAAGCCATCAAAGAACTCCCTAAGAAAAAATCCCCAGGTCCAGATGGACAAATTAATTCTATCAAACATTCAAAGAACAACAAATCCCAATATTATACAAACTATTTGACAGAATAAGTCAAGAAGGAGTTCTACCAAATTCTTTTTATGACACAAACGTGGTATCAATCTCAAAACCAGGCAGGTCCAAAACAGAGAAAGAAAACTATAGTCCAATCTCCTTAATGAATATAGATGCAAAAATCTTAAATATGATACTAGCAAAAAGCCACCAACAAGTCATCACGAGGGTTATCCACTATGACCAAGTAGGATTCATACCAGGAATGCAAGGATGGTTCAATATTAGAAAAACCATCCACATAATTGACCATATTAACAAGCAAACTGACAAAAATCACATGATAATCTCAATTGATGCAGAAAAAGCCTTTGATAAAATACAACACCCATTCCTATTGAGAACACTAGAAAGTATAGCAATAGAAGGGCCTTTCCTAAAAATAAAAAACAGTATATATCTAAAACAATTAGCAAACATCATCTGCAATGGGGATAAACTAGAAGCCTTCCCAATAAGATCAGGAGTAAAACAAGGATGCCCATTATCACCTCTATTATTTAACATTGTACTAGAAACACTAGCAATAGCAATTAGAGAAGGAAAAGAAATTTAAGGTATTAAAATTGGCAATGAGGAGTCCAAGCTGTCACTCTTTGTGGATGATATGATGATTTACTTAAAGAATCCTAGAGAATCAACCAAAAAGCTAGTCAAAATAATCAAAAAATTTAGAAAAGTTGCAGGATACAAAATAAACCTGCATAAGTCATCAGCATTTCAATATATCTCCAACCCATTTTAGCAGCAAGAATTAGAAAGAGAAATTCCATTTAAAATCACCCTAGATAATGTAAAATACTTAGGAATCTATTTGCTGAGACAAAAACAGGAACTATATGAACACAATTACAAAACACTCTCCACACAATTAAAACTAGATCTAAACAATTAGAAAAAACATTGATTGCTCATGGGTGGGACGAGCTAACATAATAAAAATGACAATCCTACCCAAATTATTTTCCTTATTTAGTGCCATACCCATTGAACTACCAAAAAACTTCTTTACTGACATAGAAAAAACATAAAGTTCATTTGTAAGAACAAAAGATCAAGGATATCCAGGGAAATCATGAAAAAAAAATGCAAAGGAAGGAGGACTTGCAGTCCCAGATCTCAAACTATACTATAAAGCAGTCGTCATCAAAACAATTTGGTACTGGCTAAGAGACAGAAAGGAGGATCAGTGGAATAGACTTGGGGTAAATGACTTCAGCAGGACAGTCTATGATAAACCCAAATATCCCACGTTTTGGGACCAAAACCCACTATTTGATAAAAACTGCTGAGAAAATTGGAAGACAGTATGGGAGAGATTAGGTTTGGATCAACACCTCACACCCTACACCAAGATAAATTCAGAATGGGTGAATGACTTGAACATAAAGAAGGAAACTATAAGCAAATTTAAAAGTGGGAGGCTCTTTTGCCTCCTAGTTCTCCGAGAGAAGTACAGGGAGTAAATTTAAAGATTCCTCTGGTACTTCCAATATTAAGGAACCATCTGGGGAGCATGTTATTGTGGCTCTAAGTTTGCATAGAAGGTCTCTCCCCAGCAAATTTAAGGGGAGTCTTCAATGCAGACCTGGTAGCTCCTTAAAGGTGGGTAACATTTATTATGATTGCCTCTTAGACACTGGAGCTACCAGGTCTGTATTGAAGAATGTACCAGATTTAAATTGTTATTCTGTTGACTCACAAAGTGTAGTGGGAGTATCATAAATACCCCAAAGAGTTAAAAAAAACTTGCCCCTGGTGTCTATATGGTGTCTGTAGGACCCCTAGAGGTACATTCCTTTCTTTTGATGCTTGACTCCCCTTTACATTTGCTGGGGAGAGACCTTCTATGCAAACTTAGAGCCACAATAACATGCTCCCCAGATGGTTCTTTAACATTGGAAGTAACAGAGGAATCTTTAAATTTATTCCCTGTACTTCTCTCGGAGAACCAGGAGGCAAAAGAGCCTCCCACTTTTGAAATACCTAAGGATATACCCAAGTCTCTTTGGGCCACATCTTCTTCCGATGTAGGCTTACTTAAATCTGCTGTTCTTGTGCAGATAAAAACTAAATCTTACTCAACCTCCTTCCATTCCTCAGTGTCCCCTCTCAAGGGAGGCAATTGAGGGTATTACACCAGTTATTAACTCATTAATAGAACAGGTAATAATAATCCCTTGCAAATCAGAATACAACACCCCCATCCTGCCAGTTAAAAAACAAAAAAGAGTGCCTGATTACAAGTACCTCTATAGATTCATATAGGATCTGAGGGCAGTGAATAATCACGTTATAAAGAGACACTCCGTAGTTTCCATCATAAATAGTATTATTTCCTCTATTCCTAGCACAGCTACATACTTTACAGTAGTAGACTTGTGCTCAGCTTTCTTTTCCATACCTATACATGAGAACTCCAGGCATATTTTTGCTTTTACCTGGAAGGGCTCAAATATACATGGAGTCGTCTGCCACAGGGTTAGGTGGAAAGTCCGAGTTTATTTGAGCAAATTTTGAGCCAAGACACAGGCAATATAACATTTAAAAATAGTAAATTAATCAAATATGTAGATGATCTACATATGTAGATGAAGCAGTTAGCTGACCAAATGCACTAGCTCCAATGCAAAGAAACATGCTATATGGAGTATGTATTCTAAGGCAGAAGGTAAAGATTTTTTTTTAAAACCCACAACGGGATTCCATCACCATCATTTACCACAATTTGTTCAGCCACTCCCCAGTTGATGGACACCCCTTCAGTTTCCAGTTCTTTTCCACCACAAAAAGAGCTGCTAGAAATACTTGTGTCCACATGGGTCGGGTTTTTTTTTTTCCATTCTCTCTGATGTCTTTGGGATACAGACCCAGGTGTGGTATCACTGGGTCAATGGATATGCTGTTTGATGGCCCTTTGGGCCTGGTTTCAAACTGTTCTCCAAATTGGTTAGATCCATTGGCTCCTTCATCAGCTGTTCCTTAGTTTGCCTATTTTTCCTTTACTCCCTCCAGTTGTCATTTCTGTTCAGTGTGAGGTGATACCTCAGAGCTGTTTTAATGTGCATTTCTCTAATCAGCAGTGATTGAGGAACAGTTTTTCCCATGATTCTAGATCACTTGGAGTTCTTCCAAACCTCCCTGACCTTATTCTTTGACCATTTATCAATTGGGGAATGACTTGTCTTCTTGTATGTTTTGTGTCAAAGAAGTTCATTCCCTCCCCCTTCTGAGTCACTTGACCTTTCCATCAAACATTCCCGAGATAATACAGTTGTGCCAGGTTTGGTCCCTCTACATGTGGTATGTCAAGAAACATCGAGGCTTTGGGGCTTGAGAGGGAGAGAACTGAGAAGAGAAGGCGGAAGGAAGAAGTTGGGAACAGGTGAAGGGAAGGAGGAAGAGGCTTGCAGGCTAGGGCCCACGTGGTCAGGTTACTTAGAGGAATGGCTGTCTACCCTTTCCAATAAACCTTATAAAATATATAATATCTGGGTAGAAATATTATTCAGTCCTTACAGTTTGCAAACAAATTCTCTCGTTATTTGAGAAACAAGACCTTTCTAGGTCTAAGCGGCAGGCTGTTCTGTGCTCCCCTAATCTGTGTGTCGTGTCGTGTCCCCTTTTCTAAGTCATGCCTACACAAGTTCCAACCTGTGGGACTCTGGACTGCTGTTCTTATTGCTGCTCCAAATGACCCAGGTCAGTGGAGCTGCTTCTGGTGCATCTGGGAAATGTGACTTTCTCTCTCTCTCATTCTCTCTCTCTCTCACACACACACTCACACACTGGTGGGAGTGGGAGGAGACACACGCATGGGCCTCTCCTTTGTTCTCATTCACAGCCTTTTAATAGGTGAATCCAGGGGCCGCGAGCCCCTCAGAAGTTCCAAACGAGTGTCTGATTCTCTTCTTCCAGTGAGCTGACAGGGAGAGGAGACATTTCCCCAACACCAAGGAACATATATGGAGAGGAGAGGGAGAGGGAGAGGGAGCGGGCCTGGATGCTCAGGTCCTTCAGGAAGGCCAAGACTCTGGACACTGGAAGGGAGTAAAGGGCTGGGGACCTGGATACCTGGGTCCTAATGGGGTTTAAAGCCTGGGTAGAAGTCTGTCAGAATGGCTAGGTAGCACAGTGGACTTGAGAGGACCTGGATTCCAATATGGACTCAGACACTTCCTAGATGGGTGACCCTGGGCAAGTCCCTTCACCCCCATTGCCCAGCCCTTGTTACTCTTCTGTCTTAGAATGAATACTAAAACAGAAGGTAAGGGTTAAGGGGTGGGGAGACGGGGCCTTTGAGTCTCTGAGAGGAAAAAGGATGGAGACTTGGCGTCATGGGACCATAATCACTCGTTGCCTTAACTCCGGTTCCTACTATGGACTTGGTGATACGAATCCTGGGTCTGAGCTAGGGTGCACTGGGGAGGAAGAGAGGCAGAGAGGAGCCTTGATGGGCTGGGGATTTGGGAAGAGGTATTTGATGTCAGAGACAAGTGAGAACCGAAAAGGGGGAGGCTGAAAAGCTGTGGGGGTGGGATGGATGCCTGAGCAGGACTCTTACCGGCACTCCTGGAGGCGGTCCTTCGGGGAGGCCTAAAGCCAATGGGCAGAGAGCTCTCTAGGCTGGCCAGGCTTCACGAGGCCGGAGTGGAGTGCGGCCTTGGTGGAAGGGAAGGAGGAGGCAGCTTCTCCCACTTGAGGGAGGAGGCTCTGTTGGGCGGTAAGGAGAAGGGTGAGGCGGAGCTCTTGTTCTTTGGGCTCCCATTAGGCTGCTCGGGGGAGGCCTTGGCAGGGGCGGGGGAGGAAGACTTTTTGGGGTGTTTGTGCCTGGGGTACGCTGTGTGCGTGAGCCAGCAATGGGCTAGGTGGCCTGGGCAGGGGGTTTCTTGGAGCCTTTGCTAGAGGGGCAGAACAACTTGTGGAACTGTCTATACAGTTTGGTGACCCAACACGGTGGCTTCTGGATGGCCTTCTTCTGCAGAGCCTTGACATGGGCAGAAGGCTGTGAGGCCTGGGTGGGCTCTGGCCCTTCTCTCAGTTTGTCCTTGGGCTGCTCTGTGGCAACCTGGGACCCAGCCAAAGCTGCTTCCGGAAACAGGCAGAGGACCCGCCTGTGACATCTGGAATCCCAAGCCTCCAGCCTATCTAGAATACCTTTGGCAATCGTTCTGTTTGACTCTTGTTCTAGGGGCTCCCATGAGGAGTCTCGTCCAATCAATCTAGAACTTCAGAACAAAAAGGACCTTTGAGATTGCCAAGCCCCAAGTGCCCTCCAATATCTCCAGAGACAGAGTGCTAGCCTGCTACTTCAGCGGCTTTTCTCCATCCCCCACCTGCTGTTTCAGGAACACGGGGGCCCAGTAGATCCATTCTGGGATTCCCGTAGGCATGGACAGATCACTACTTACCTGGAAGATCCCTTCTTTATGGCCTTGTTGAAGATCTTCTTCCATGGCTCTTGGGCACAGAGTGGCTCTTTGGAATGGTTCCACTCTTGGGAGCCTTCTGAGGCTGTGGCCGCTATTGGGGACGAACCAGCTCTTGGGGATGCGGTGGCTCTTTGGAAAGGTGCCGTTCTTGGGGGTGCACTTGGATCTGTGGCTGCTGCAGCTTTTTGGAATGGCACCACTCTTGGGAGTGTGGCTGCTCTTGGGGGAGCTCTTGTGGCTGCAGCTGCTCTTGGGGAAGCTGAAACTTTTTAGAATGGTGCCACTCTAGTAGGCGCTCTTGGGGAAGCTGCAGCTTTTTGGAAAGGTGCCACTCTTGGGGGCCCTCTTCAGAATGTGGCCGCTCTTTGAAATGGTGCTACTCTTGGGGGCCCTATTGGGGCTGTGGCTGCTGTTAGGGATGCTACGACATTTTGGAATGGCGCCGCTCTTGGGGATGCTCTTGGGAGTGTGGCCTCTCTTTGGAATGGCGCCACCCTTGGGGGCCCTCTTTGGGCTGTGGCTGCTCTTGGGAATGCTGTGACTTTTGGGAATGGAGCCCTGCTTGGGGGTGCACTTCAGAGCGTGGCTGATCATTGGAATGAGGCTGCTCTTGGGGGCCCTGTTGGGGCTGTGGCTGCTCTTGGGGAAGCTGCAGCTTTTTGGAAAGGCGCCCCTCTTGCGGGCGCCCTTGGGGATGTGGCTGCATTTGTGTACACTTCGGCTCTTTGGAATGGGGCCGCTTTTGGGGATGCTCTTGGGAGTGTGGCCACTCTTTGGAATGGCTCCTCTCTTGGTGGTGCCCTTGGGAATGTGGCCGCTGCAGAGAATGGCGCCGCTTTTGGGGGTGCTCTTGGGAATGTGGCCGCTCTTTGGAATGGCGCCTCTCTTGGGAATGTGGCCTCTCTTGGGGGCCCTCTTGAGGCTGTGGTTGCTCTTGGGGATTCTACAACTTTTTGGAATGGTGCCACTCTTTGGAGTGTGGCTGCTCGTGGGGGTGCTCTTGGGGCTGCAGCTGCTGTGGATTTTTGGAATGGCGCCTCTCTTGGGGATGCTCTTTGGAGTGTGGCTGGTCTTTGGAATGCTGCTACTCTTGGGGGCCCTCTTGGGGCTGTGGCTGCTTTTGGTTATGCTGCGACTTTTTGGAATGGCTCTGTGGTTGCTCTTGGGGTTGCAGCGACTTTTTGGAATGGTGCCGCTATTGGGAGTGTGGCTCCACATGGGGATGTTTTGGGGGCTGAGGCTGCTGTGGATTTTTGGAATGGAGATGCTCTTGGGGATGCTCTTGGGAGTGTGGCCGGTCTTTGGAATGGTGCCTTTCTGTGGGAGTCCTCTTGGGAATGTCGCTGGTCTTAGGGATTTTGCGACTTTTTAGAATGGCGCTGCTCTCGGGCAGGATTTTAGGAGTTTGGCCTCTCCTTGGAATGGCGCCTCTCTAGGGTGACCTCTTAGGGCTGTTGCTGCTCTTGGGGATGCTGCGACTTTTTGGAATGGTGCCACTAGGGGATGCTCGTGGGAGTGTGGCCGCACTTTGAAATGAAGCTACTCTTGGGAGTGCTCTTGGGAGTGTGGCCACTCATTGGCATGGTGCTTCAAGACTTGGGGGCCCTCTTGGGGACGCTGCGACTTTTTGGAATGGTGCCGCTCTTCGGGATGCTCTTGGGAGTGTGGCCGATCTTTGGAATGGCGCCACTCTTGGGGGCCATTTGGGCTGTGGCTGTTCTTGGGGAAGCTGCAGATTTTTGGAATGGCGCAGCTCTTGGTGGTGCTCTTCGGAGGGTGGCTGCTCTTGGGGATTGTGCAACATTTTGGAATGACATCGTTCTTGGGGGAGTTCTTGGGGCTGTGGCTGCTCTTGGGGATGCTGTGACTTTTTGGAATGGTGCCTCTCTTGGGGGTGCTCTAGGGAGTGTGGTTGCTCTTGGGGATGCTGCGACTTTTTGGAATGGCGCCCCTCATAAGGGTGCTCTTGGGAGTGTGGCCGCTCTTTGGAATTGCACTGCTCTTGGGGGCCCTTTTGGGGTTGTGGCTGCTCTTGGGGAATCTTCAGCTTTTTGGAAAGCCTCCGCTCTTGCAGGCGCTCTTGGGAATGTGGCTTCTCTTGAGGACACTTCGGCTTTTTTGAATGGTGCCGCTCTTTGTAATGCTCTTGGGAGAGTGGGCGCTCTTTGGAATGGTGCCGCTCTTGGGGTCCCTCTTAGAACTGTGACTGCTTTCAGGGATACTGCGACATTTTGGAATGGCGCCGTGGCTGCTCCTGGGGATGCAGCAACTTTTTGGAATGGTGCCTCTCTTGGGGGCCCTCTTGGTGCTGTGGCTGCTCTTGGAGATGGTGTGACTTTTTGGAATGGAGTCTCTCTTGGGGGTGCTATTCAAAGTGTGGCTGCTCTTGGGGATGCTGCGACATTTTGGAATGGCGCGGCTCATAAGGTTACTCTTGGGAGTGTGGCCGCTCTTTGGAATTGCACTGCTCTTGGGAGCCTTCTTGGGGATGCTTTGACTTTTTGGAATAAAGCCACTCTTGGGTGTTCTCTTGGGAGTGTGGCCACTCTTTGGAATGGCGCCGGACCTCTTGCAGCTGTGGCTGCACTTGGGGATGGTGCGACTTTTTGAAATGGCCCTGCTCTTGGGGGTGCTTTTGGGAGTGTGGCCTCACTTTGGAATGGCGCCGCTCTTGTGGTCCATCTTGGAGCTGTGGTTGCTCTTAGTTATGCTGCAACTTTTTGGAATGGCGCCACTCTTGGGAGTGTGGCTGCTCGTGGGGGTGCTCTGAGGGCTGCGGCTGCTGTGGACTTTTGGAATGGCGCCTCTCCTGGGGATGCTTTTGGGAGTGTGGATGCTCGTTGGAATGGCGCCTCTCTTTGGGTCCCTCTTGGGGCTGTGGCTGCTTTTGCATATGCTGTGATTTTTTAGAATGGTGCCGTAGCTGCTCTTGGGGAAGCTGCAGCTTTTTGGAATGGAGCCCCGTTTGGGGGTGTTCTTGGGAGTGTGGCCCCTCTTTGGAATGGGATCACTCCTGGGAATGGGGCTCTCCTTTTAATGGCACCGTTTTGGGGGAGCTTTTAGGAATGTGGCCTCTCTTTCGAATGGCGCAGCTCTTCGAGGCCCTATTGGAGCTGTGGCTGCTCTTGGGGATGCTGCGACTTTTTGGAATGGTGCCGCTCTTGGGGATGCTCTTGGGAGTGTGGCCACTCTTTGGAATGGCTCCGCTCTTGGGTATACTCATGGGAGTGTGACTGCTCTTTGGAGTGGCGATGCACTTGAGGTCCCTTTTGGGGCTGTGGCTGCTCTTGGGGAAACTGCAGCTTTTTGGAACGGCGCAGCTCTTGTGAGTGTGGCTGTTCTTTGGAGTGGCGCTGCACTTGAGGTCCCTTTTGGGGCTGTGGCTGCTGTTGCGGAAGCTACAGCTTTTTGGAATGGCACCGCTCTTGGGGGTCCTCTTGGTAGTGTGGCCGCTTTTTGGAATGGTGCCGCTCTTGGGGGCCCTCTTAGGGCTGTGGCTGCTCTTGGGGAACCTGCAGCTTTTTGAATGGCGCCACTCCTGTGGGCGATCGTGGGGATGACTGCTCTTGGGGATGCTGCGACTTTTTGGAATGGCGCCACTTTGGGGGTGCTCTTGGGATTGTGGCTGCTCTTGGTGTTGCTCTAGGGGCTGGGGCTGCTCTTGGGGATGCTGCGACTCATTGGAATTAAGCGGTGGCTACTCTTGGGGATGCTGCAACTTTTTGGAATGGCACCGCTCTTGGGGATCCTCTTGGGAGGGTAGCCGCTCTTTGGAGTGGCACTGCTATTGAGGACCCTCTTGGGGCTGTGGCTGCTCTTGGGGAAACTGCAGCTTTTTGGAATGGCGCCGCTCTTGTGAGTGTGGCTGCTCTTTGGAGTGGCTCCCCTCTTGAGGGCCATCTTGTGCCTGTGACTGCTCTTGGGGATGCTGCAACTTTTTGGAATGGCACTGTGGCTGCTCATGGGGATGCTGAGACTTTTTGGAATGGCCCCTTTCTTGGGGATGCTCCTGGTAGTGTGGCCTCTCTTTGGAATGGCATTGCTCTTGGGAATGTGGCTGCTCTTGGGAGCCCTCCTGGGGCTGCAGCTGCTCTTAGGGATTCTGGGATTTTTTGGAATGGCACCACTCTTGGGGATATTCATGAGAGTGGTGCCGCTCTTGAGGGCCGTCTTGTGGCTGTGGCTGGTCTTGGGGAAGCTGCAGCTTTTTGGAAAGGCGCTGCTCTTGTGGGCGTTCTTAGAGAAGTTGCTGTTCTCTTATACACTTCAACTTTTTGGAATGGGGCCCCTCTTGGGGATGCTCTTGGGAGTGTGGCTGCTCTTTGGAATGGTGCCCCTCTTCGGGGCCCTCTTGGGGATGTGGCTGCCCTTGCGGATGCTGTGACCATTTAGAATGGAGCCTCTTCTGGGTGCGCTCTTTGGAGGGTGGCTGCTCTTTGTGATGGCACCTCTTGTGGGGGCCCTCCTGCGGCTTTGGCTGCTCTTGGGGATTTTGAGAGTTTCCGGAATGGCGCCTCTCTTGGGGGTGCTCTTGGGAGTGTGGCCTCTCTTTGGAATGGTGCCGCTCTTGGGGAATATCTTGGGGCTGTGGCTGCTCTTGGGGATGCTGGGACTTTTTTGAATGGTGCCACTCCGGGGAGTGTGGCTACTCGTGGGCGTGCTCTTGGGACTGTGGCTGCTGTGGATTTTTGGAATGGCGCCTCTGTTGGGGATGCTCTTTGGAGTCTGGCCGCTCTTTGGAATGGCGCCGCTCTTGGGAATACTCTTGGGAATGTGGCTGCTCTTTGGAGTGGCGCTGCACTTGAGGGCCCTCTTGGGGCTGTGGATGCTCTTTGGGATCCTGCGACTTTTCGGAAAGGTGCCTCTCTTGGGGATACTCTTGGGAACGTGTGGTCACTCCTTGGAATGGCGCCACTCTAGGGGATACTCTTGGGAGTGTGGCCGCTCTTTGGAATGCTGCTGCTCTAGCAGGCCTTCTTAGTGTTGTGGCTGCTCTTGGGGAGGCTGCGACTTTTTGGAATGGTGCCTCTCTTGGGGATGCTTCTGCGAGTGTGACTACTCTTTGGAATGGCACCACTCTTGGGGGTCCTCTTGGGTGTGTGGATCCTCTTTGGAATGGTGCTGCCCTTGGGGATACTCTTGGGAGTGTGGCCGCTCTTCGGAGTGGTGATGCACTTGAGGGCCCTCTTGGGGCTGTGGCTGCTCGTGGGGAAGCTGCAGCTTTTTGGAATGGTGGTACTCTTTGTGGTGCTCTTGGGAGGGTGGCTGCTCTTTGGGGTGCTCTTGGTCCTGTGGTTGCTGTGGCTTTTTGGAATGGCGCCGATCTTGGGGGCCCTTTTGGGGATGTGGCTGCTCTTGAGGACACTTCGGCGTTTTGGAATGGCACCGCTCTTGGTGATGCTCTTAGGAGTGTGGATGCTCTTTGGAATGGCTCAGCTCTTGGTCTTGCTCTTGGGAGTATGGCCTCTCTTTGGAATAGCGCCGCTCTTGGGAGAGTGGCCCCTCTTTGGAATGGAGCTGCTCTTGGAAATGTGCCCTCTCTTTGGAATGGCGCCGCTCTTCGGGGCCCTTTTGGGGCTGTGGCTGCTCTTGGTGATGCTGCGACTCTTTGGCATGGTGCCCCTCTTGGGATTGTGGCTGACCATGGGGGTGTTCTTGGGGCTGAGGCTGCTGTGGATTTTTGGAGTGGAGCTGCTCTGGGATCGGATGCTCTTGTGAGTGTGGCTGCTCTTTGGAATGTGCCACTCTTTGGGGCACTCTTGGGAATGTTTCTGCTCTTTGGAATGACGCCCCTATTCGGGTCCCTCTTGGGTCCGTGGCTGCCTCTGGGGATGCTATGACTTTTGGGAATTGCACCGTGGCTGCTCTTGGGGAAGCAGCGACTTTTTGGAATGGCGCCGCTCTTGGGGGCACTCTTGGGAATGTTTCCGCTCTTTGAAATGGCACTGCTCTTTGGGTCCCTCTTGGGGCTGTGGATGCCTCGGGGGATGCTGCAACTTTATGCTGTGACTTCATGGAATGGCGCCTCTCTTGGGGATGCTTTCGGGAGTGTGGCCCCTCTTTCGAATGGTGCTGCTCTTGGGGGCTCTCTTGGGGCTGTGGCTGCTCTTGGGGATGCTCTGACTTTTTGGAATGGCACCACTCATAAGGGTGCTCTTCGGAGTGTGGCCGATCTTTAGAATGGCGCCTCTCTTGGGTGCCTTCTTGGGGCTGTGGCTGCTCTTGGGGATGCTGTGACTTTTAGGAATGGTGACTTGGCTGCTCTTGGGGATGCTGAGACTTCGTGGAATGGCGCAGCTCCTTGGAATGGTACCTGTCCTAGGGGCCCTCTTGCGGCTGTGGCTGCTCTTGGGGAAGCTGTAGCTTTTTGGAATGGCACCACTCTTGGGGGATCTCTTGGGAATGGTTCCGCTCTTTGGAATGGCACTGCTCTTCGGTCTTGGGGATACTGAGTCTTCATTGAATGGTGCCGCTCTTGGGGATGCTCTTGGGAGTGTGGCTGCTCTTTAGAATGATGCCACTCTTGGGGCCCCCCTTGGCGCTGTGGCTGCGGCTGCTCTTGGGGATGCTGTGACTTTTTGGAATGGTGCCACTTTGGGGGTGCTCTTGGGATTGTGGCTGCTCTTGGTGTTGCTCTAGGGGCTGGGGCTGCTCTTGGGGATGCTGCGACTCATTGGAATTAAGCGGTGGCTGCTCTTGCGGATGCTGTGACTTTTTGGAATGGCACCTCTCTTGGGGATCCTCTTGGGAGGGTAGCCACTCTTTGGAGTGGCACTGCTATTGAGGACCATCTTGGGGCTGTGGCTGCTCTTGGGGAAACTGCAGCTTTTTGGAATGGCGCTGCTCTTGTGAGTGTGGCTGCTCTTTGGATTGGCACCGCTCTTGAGGGCCCTCTTGTGCCTGTGACTGCTCTTGGGGATGCTGCAACTTTTTGGAATGGCACCGTGGCTGCTCTTGGGGATGCTGCGACTTTTTGGAATGGTGCCACTCTTGGGGATGCTCCTGGGAGTGTGGCTTCTCTTTGGAATGGCGCTGCTCTTGGTGGCCCTCTTGTGGCTGTGGCTGCTCTTGGGGATGCTGCGACTTTTTGGAATGGTGCCGCTCTTGGGGGCACTCTTGGGAATGTTTCCACTCTTTGAAATGGTGCTGCTCTTTGGGTCCCTCTTGGGGCTGTGGATGCCTCGGGGGATGCTGCGACTTTATGGTGTGACTTCATGGAAAGGCGCCGCTCTTGGGGATGCTCTTGGGAGTGTGGCCTCTCTTTCGAATGGTGCCGCTCTTGGGGGCTCTCTTGGGGCTGAGGCTGCTCTTGCGGTGCTACGACTTTTGGGAATGGTGCCTTGGCTGCTCTTGGGGATGCTGAGACTTCTTGGAATGGCGCAGCTCCTTGGAATGGTACCTGTCCTAGGGGCCCTCTTGGGGCTGTGGCTGCTCTTGGGAAAGCTGTAGCTTTTTGGAATGGCAACCCATTTGGGGGTGCTCTTGGGAGTGTGGCCGATCTTTGGAATAGCTATTCTTCGGGGAGCTCTTGGGAGTGTGGCGCCTCTGGAATGGAGCCGCTCTTGTGAATGTGGCCGCTCTTTGGAATGGCTCCGCTCTTCGGAGCCCTATTGAGGTTGTGGCTGCTCTTGGGAAAGCTGTAGCTTTTTGGAATGGCAACCCGTTTGGGGGTGCTCTTGGGAGTGTGGCCGATCTTTGGAATAGCTATTCTTCGGGGAGCTCTTGGGAGTGTGGCCCCTCTGGAATGGAGCCGCTCTTGTGAATGTGACCACTCTTTGGAATGGCGCCGGTTTTCTGTGCCCTCATGGGGCTGTGGCTACTCTTGGGGAAGCTGCATCTTTTTGGAATGGCACCACTCTTGGGGGCGCTCTTGGGAATGGTTCCGCTCTTTGGAATGGCGCTGCTCTTCGGGTCACTATTGGGGCTGTGGATGCCTCTGAGGATGCTGCGACATTTGGGAATGGTGCCTTGGCTGCTCTTGGGGATACTGAGACTTCATTGAATGGTGCCCCTCTTGCGGATTCTCTTGGGAGTGTGACCGCTTTTTGGAATGTTGCCACTCTTGAGGGCGCCCTTGGGGCTGTGGATGCTCTTTGGGATCCTGCGACTTTTTGGAATGGTGCAGCTCTTGGGGGGTACTCTTGGGAGTGTGGTCGCTCTTTGGAATGGTGCCACTCTTGGGGATACTCGTGGGTGTGTGACCTCTCCTTGGAATGCTGCTGCTTTTGCGGGCCTACTTGGTGTTGTGGCTGCTCTTGGGGAGGCTGCGACTTTTTGGAATTGTGCCGCTCTTGGGGATGCTTCTGCGGGTGTGACCGCTCTTTGGAATGGCACTGCTCTTGGGGGTCCTCTTGGGAGTGTCGATCCTCTTTGGAATGGTGCTGCCCTTGGGGATACCTTGGGAGTGTGACCTCTCTTTGGAGTGGTGATGCTCTTGAGGGCCCTCTTGGGGCTGTGACTGCTCGTGGGGAAGCTGCAGCTTTTTGGAATGCTGGCACTCTTTGTGGTGCTCTTGGGAGGGTGGCTACTCTTTGGGGTGCTCTTGGTGCTGTGGTTGCTGTGGCTTTTTGGAATGGCGCTGATCTTGGGGGCCCTCTTGGGGCTGTGGCTGCTCTTGAGGACACTTCGGCGTTTTGGCATGGCACCACTCTTGGGGATGCTTTTTGGAGTGTGGATGCTCTTTGGAATGGCTCCGCTCTTGGGGCTGTGGCTGCTTTTGGGGATGCTGCGAGTTTTTGAAATGGCGCCGCACTTGGGGATGTTCTTCAAAGTGTGGCCACTCTTCGGAATGGTGCTGGTCTTCGGGGCCCTCTTGAGGCTGTGGCTGTATTTAGGGATGCTGCAACTTTTGGGAATGGCGCCTTGCCTGCTTTTGGGGATGCTGGGACTTCTTGGTATAGCGCCTCTCTTGGGGATGCTCTTGGGAGTGTAGCTCTTTGGAATGGTGCCCTCCTGGGGGCCCTCTTGGGGCTGTGGCTGCTCTTTGGAATGTGCCGCTCTTTGGGGCACTCTTGGGAATGTTTCCACTCTTTGAAATGGCGCTGCTCTTTGGGTCCCTGTTGGGGCTGTGGATGCCTCGGAGGATGCTGCAACTTTATGCTGTGACTTCATGGAATGGCGCCGCTCTTGGGGATGCTTTTGGGAGTGTGGCAGCTCTTTCGAATGGTGCCTCTCTTGGGGGTTCTCTTGGGGCTGTGGCTGCTCTTGGGGATGCTGTAACTTTTTGGAATGGCACCACTCATAAGGGTGCTCTTCAGAGTGTGGCCGCTCTTTAGAATAGCGCCGCTCTTGGGTGCCTTCTTGGGGCTGTGGCTGCTGTTGGGGAGGCTGCGACTTGTTGGAATGGCGCCGGTCATAAGGGTGCTGTTGCTAGTGTGGCCGCTCTTTGGAATGGTACTGCTCAGTGGGGTTTTCGTGGGAATGTGGCCGCTCTTTGGAATGGTGCTGCTCTTGGGTGCCTTCTTGGGGCTGTGGCTGCTCTTGGGGATGCTGCGACTTTTGGGAATGGTGCCTTGGCTGCTCTTGGGGATGCTGAGACTTCTTGGAATGGTGCAGTTCCTTGGAATGGTACCTGTTCTAGGGGCCCTCTTGGGGCTGTGGCTGCTCTTGGGAAAGCTGTCGCCTTTTGGAATGGCAACCCGTTTGGGGGTGCTCTTGGGAGTGTGGCCGATCTTTGGAATAGCGACTCTTCGGGGAGCTCTTGGGAGTGTGGCCCGTCTGGAATGGAGCCTCTCTTGTGAATGTGGCCGCTCTTTGGAATGGCTCCGCTCTTCGGGGCCCTATTGGAGCTGTGGCTGCTCTTGGGAATGCTGTAACATTTGGAATGGAGCCCCGCTTAAGATTATGGCTGCACATGGGGGTGTTCTTGGGGCTGAGGCTGCTATGGATTTTGCGAATCGAGCTACTCTTGGGGATGCTCTTTGGAGTGTGGCCTCTCTTTTGAATTGTGCCACTCTTGAGGGCCCCCTTGGGGCTGTGCCTGCTCTTGGGGATGCTGTGACTTTTTGGAATTGAGCCTCTCTTGAGGGCCCTCTTGGGGCTGTGGATGCTCTTTGGGATCCTGCGACTTTTTGGAATGGTGCCACTCTTGGGGATATTCTTGGGAGTTTGGCCTCTCTTTGGAATGCTGCTGCTCTTGCGGGCCTTCTTGGTGTTGTGACTGCTCGTGGGGAGGCTGCGACTTTTTAAAATGGTGCCGCTCTTGGGGATACTCTTGGGAGTGTGACCTCTCTTTGGAGTGGTGATGCTCTTAAGGGCCCTATTGGGGCTGTGGCTGCTCGTGGAGAAGCTGCAGCTTTTTGGAATGGTGGCACTATTTGTGGTGCTCTTGGGAGGGTGGCTGCTATTTTGGGGTGCTCTTGGTGCTGTGGTTGCTGTGGCTTTTTGGAATGGCGCCGATCTTGGGGGCCCTCTTGGAGCTGTGGCTGCTCTTGAGGACACTTCGGCGTTTTGGAATGGCACCGCTCTTGGGGATGCTCTTAGGAGTGTGGACGCTCTTTGGAATGGCTCCGCTCTTGGGGTCCCTCTTGGGGCAGTGGCTGCTTTTGGGGATGCTGCGAGTTTTTGGAATGGCGCCATGGCTGCTCTTGGGGATGCAGTGACCATTTGGAATCGCACTGTGGCTACTCTTGGGAATGCAGCTACTTTTTGAAATGGCGCCACACTTGTGGATGTTCTTCGAAGTGTGGCCACTCTTTGGAATGGTGCCGGTCTTTGGGGCCCTCTCCAGGCTGTGGCTGTATTTAGGGATGCTGCGACTTTTGGGAATGGCGCCTTGCCTGCTTTTCGGGATGCTGGGACTTCTTGGAATCAGGCCGCTCTTGGGGATGCTCTTGGGAGTGTAGCTCTTTGGAATGGTGCCCCTCCTGGGGGCCCTCTTGGGGCTGTGGCTGCTCTTGGGGAAGCTGTAGCTTTTTGGAATGGTGCCCCGTTTGGCTGTGCTCTTAGAAGTGTGGCCAATCTTTGGAATGGAGCTGCTCTTGGGAATGTGGCCTCTCTTTGGAATGGCGCCGCTCTTCGGGGCCCTATTGGGGCTGTGGCTGCTCTTGGTGATGCTGCGACTCTTTGGAATGGCGCCCCTCTTGGGATTGTGGCTGACCATGGGGGTGTTCTTGGGGCTGAAGCTGCTGTGGATATTTGGAGTGGAGCTGCTCTTGGGGATGCTCTTGTGAGTGTGGCTGCTCTTTGGAATGTGCCGCTCTTTGGGGCACTCTTGGGAATGTTTCTGCTCTTTGGAATGACGCCCCTATTCGGGTCCCTCTTGGGTCCATGGCTGCCTCTGGGGATGCTGTGACTTTTGGGAATTGCATTGTGGCTGCTCTTGGGGAAGCAGCGACTTTTTGGAATGGGGCCGCTCATGGGGGCACTCTTGGGAATGTTTCCTCTCTTTGAAATGGTGCTGCTCTTGGGTGCCTTCTTGGGGTTGTGGCTGCTCTTGGGGACGCTGCTTTTGGGAATGGTGCCTTGGATGCTCTTGGGGATGCTGAGACTTCTTGGAATGGCGCAGTTCCTTGGAATGGTACCTATCCTAGGGGCCCTCTTGGGGCTGTGGCTGCTCTTGGGGAAGCTGTAGATTTTTGGAATGGTGCCCCGTTTGGAGGTGCTCTTAGGAGTGTGGCCGATCTGTGGAATGGTGCCGCTCTTGGTCTTGCTCATGGGAGTGTGGCCTCTCTTTGGAATAGCGCCGCTCTTGGGAGAGTGGCCCCTCTTTGGGAATGGAGCTGCTCTTGGAAATGTGGCCTCTCTTTGGAATGGCGCCGCTTTCGGGGCCCTTTTGGGGCTGTGGCTGCTCTTGGTGATGCTGCGACTCCATGGAATGGCGCCCCTCTTGGGATTGTGGCTGACCATGGGGGTGTTCTTGGGGCTGAGGCTGCTGTGGATTTTTGGAGTGGAGCTGCTCTGGGGGATGCTCTTGTGAGTGTGGCTGCTCTTTGAAATGTGCCGCTCTTTGGGGCACTCTTGGCAATGTTTCTGCTCTTTGGAATGAAGCCCCTATTCGGGTCCCTCTTGGGTCCGTGGCTGCTCTTGGGGAAGCAGTGACTTTTTGGAATGGCGCCGCTCTTGGGGGCACTCTTGGGAATGTTTCAGCTCTTTCAAATGGCTCTGCTCTTTGGGTCCCTCTTGGGGCTGTGGATGCCTCGGGGGATGCTGTGACTTTATGCTGTGACTTCATGGAATGGCGCCGCTCTTGGGGATGCTCTTGGGAATGTGGCAGCTCTTTCGAATGGTGCCACTCTTGGGGGCTCTCTTGGGGCTGTGGCTGCTCTTGGGGATGCTGTTACTTTTTGGAATGGCACCACTCATAAGGGTGCTCTTCAGAGTGTGGCCGCTCTTTAGAATGGCGCCTCTCTTGGGTGCCTTCTAGGGGCTGTGGCTGCTCTTGGGGATGCTGCAACTTGTTGGAATGGCGCCGGTCATAAGCGTGCTGTTGCGTGTGTGGCTGCTCTTTGGAATGGTACTGCTCATTGGGGTTTTCTTGGGAATGTGGCCGCTCTTTGGAATGGTGCTGCTCTTGGGTGCCTTCTGGGGCTGTGGCTGCTCTTGGGGATGCTGCGACTTTTGGGAATGGTGCCTTGGCTGCTCTTGGGGATGCTGAGACTTCTTGGAATGGCGCAGCTCCTTGGAATTGTACCTGTCCTAGGGGCCCTCTTGGGGCTATGGCTGCTCTTGGGGAAGCTGTAGCTTTTTGGAATGGCAACCCGTTTGGGGGTGCTCTTGGGAGTGTGGCCGATTTTTGGAATAGTGACTCTTCGGGGAGCTCTTGGGAGTGTGGCCCCTCTGGAATGGAGCCGCTCTTGTGAATGTGGCCTCTCTTTGGAATGGCTCTGCTCTTCGGGGCCCTATTGGGGCTGTGGCTGCTCTTGGGGATGCTGTAACTCTTTGGAATGGCGCCCCTCTTAAGATTATGGCTGCACATGGGGGTGTTCTTGGGGTTGAGGCTGCTATAGATTTTGCGAATTGAGCTACTCTTGGGGATGCTCTTTGGAGTATGGCCTCTCTTTGGAATGCACCGCTCTTTGGAATGGCACCACTCTTTGGGTCCCACTTGGGGTTGTGGCTTCCACTGGGGATTCTGTGACATTTGGGAATGGCGCCATGGCTGCTCTTGGGGATGAAGCGACTTTTTAGAATGGTGCCGCTCTTGGGCATGTGGCTGCTCTTTGCAATTGCGCCGGTTTTCTGTGCCCTCATGGGGCTGTGGCTGCTCTTGTGGAAGCTGCATCTTTTTGGAATGGCACCACTCTTGGGGGAGCTCTTGGGAATGGTTCCGCTCTTTGGAATGGCTCTGCTCTTCGGTCTTGGGGATACCGAGTCTTCATTGAATGGTGCCGCTTTTGGGGATGCTCTTGGCAGTGTGGCCACTCTTTGGAGTGGTGCTGCTTTTGAGGGCCCTCTTGTGGCTGTGGCTGCTCTTGGGGAAGCTGCAGCTTTTTGGAAAAGAGCTGCTCTTGCGGGCGTTGTTGGAGAAGTTGCTGCTCTCGTATACACTTCAACTTTTTGGAATGGGGCCGCTCTTGGGGATGCTCTTGGGAGTGTGGCTGCTCTTTGGAATGGTGCCCCTCTTCGGGGCCCTCTTGGGGATGTGGCTGCCCTTGGGGATGCTGTGACCTTTTAGAATGGAGCCGCTTCTGGGTGTGCTCTTGGGAGCGTGACCGCTCTTTGGAATGGCGCCACTCTTGGGGAATATCTTGGGGCTGTGGCTGCTCTAGGCGATGCTGGGACTTTTTTGAATGGTGCCACTATGGGGAGTGTGGCTACTCGTGGGTGTACTCTTGGGGCTGTGGTTGCTGTGGATTTTTGGAATGTCGCCGCTGTTGGGAATGCTCTTTGGAGTCTGGCCGCTCTTTGGAATGGCGCCGCTCTTGGGAATACTCTTGGGAGTGTGGCTGCTCTTTGGAGTGGCGCTGCACTTGAGGGCCCTCTTGGGGCTGTGGATGCTCTTTGGGATCCTGCGACTTTTTGGAATGGTGCCACTCTTGGGGGGTACTCTTGGGAGTGTGGTCTCTCTTTGGAATGGTGCCACTCTTGGGGATACTCTTGGGAGTGTGGCCTCTCTTTGGAGTGGTGATGCACTTGAGGGCCCTCTTGGGGCTGTGGCTGCTCGTGGGGAAGCTGCAGCTTTTTGGAATGGTGGCACTCTTTGTGGTGTTCTTAGGAGGGTGGCTGCTCTTTGGGGTGCTTGGTCCTGTGGTTGCTAAGGCTTTTTGGAATGGGGCCGATCTTAGGGGCCCTCTTGTGGATGTGGCTGCTTTTGAGGACACTTCGGCGTTTTGGAATGGCACCGCTCTTTGGAATGCTCTTAGGATTGTGGAAGCTCTTTGGAATGGCTCCGCTCTTGGGGTCCCTCTTGGGGCAATGGCTGCTTTTGGGGATGCTGCGAGTTGTTGGAATGGCGCCATGGCTGCTCTTGGGGATGCAGTGACCATTTGGAATCGCACTGTGGCTACTCTTGGGGATGCAGCGGCTTTTTGAAATGGCGCCACACTTGGGGATGTTCTTCGAAGTGTGGCCACTCTTTGGAATGGCGCCTGTCTTCGGGGCCCTCTTCAGGGTGTGGCTGTATTTAGGGATGCTGAGACTTTTGGGAATGGCGCCTTGCCTGCTTTTGGGGATGTTGGGACTTCTTGGAATGGAGCCGCTCTTGGGGATGCTCTTGGGAGTGTAGCTCTTTGGAATGGTGCCCCTCTTGGGGGCCTTCTTGGGGCTGTGGCTGCTCTTGGGGAAGCTGTAGCTTTTTGGAATGGTGCCCCGTTTGGCGGTGCTCTAAGGAGTGTGGCCAATCTTTGGAATGGTGCCGCTCTTGGTCTTGCTCTTGGGAGTGTGGCCGCTCTTTCGAATGGTGCAGCTCCTGGGGGCTCTTTTGGGGCTGTGGCTGCTCTTGGGGATGCTGTGACTTTTTGGAATGGCACCACTCATAAGGGTGCTCTTCGGAGTGTGGCCGCTCTTTAGAATGGCGCCTCTCTTGGGTGCCTTCTTGGGGCTGTGGCTGCTCTTGGCGATGCTGTGACTTTTGGGAATGGTGCCTTGGCTGCTCTTGGGGATGCTGAGACTTCTTGGAATGGCGCAGCTCCTTGGAATGGTACCTGTCCTAGGGGCCCTCTTGGGGCTGTGGCTGCTCTTGGGAAAGCTGTAGCTTTTTGGAATGGCAACCCGTTTGGGGGTGCTCTTGGGAGTGTGGCCGATCTTTGGAATAGCGACTCTTCGGGGACCTCTTGGGAGTGTGGCCCCTCTGGAATGGAGCCGCTCTTGTGAATGTGGCCTCTCTTTGGAATGGCGCCACTCTTCGCGGCCCTATTGGGGCTGTGGCTGCTCTTGGGGATGCTGTAACTCTTTGGAATGGCGCCCCTCTTACGATTATGGCTGCACATGGGGGTGTTCTTGGGGCTGAGGCTGCTATGGATTTTGCGAATCGAGCTACTCTTGGGGATGCTCTTTGGAGTGTGGCCTCTCTTTGGAATGCGCTGCTCTTTGGAATGGCACCACTCTTTGGGTCCCACTTGGGGTTGTGGCTTCCACTGGGGATTCTGTGACATTTGGGAATGGTGCCTTGGCTGCTCTTGGGGATACTGAGACTTCAATGAATGATGGCTCTCTTGGGGATGCTCTTGGGAGTGTGGCCGCTCTTTGGAATGGTGCCACTCTTGGGGGCCCCCTTGGGGCTGTGGCTGCTCTTGCGGATGCTGTGACTTTTTGGAATTGAGCCTCTCTTGGGGGTGCTCTTGGGAGTGTGGCTGCTCTAGGAGATGCTGCGACTTGTTGGAATGGTGCCGTTCATAAGGGTGCTATTGCAAGTGTGGCCGCTCTTTGGAATGGAGCCACTCTTGGGGGTTTTCTTGGGAATGTGGCAGCTCTTTGGAATGGTGCCTCTCTTGGGTGCATACTTGCGGCTGTGGCTGCTATTGGGGATTCTGTGACTTTTTGGAATGGAGCCTCTCTTGGGGATAATCTTGGGAGTGTGGCCTCTCTTTGGAGTGGCACCACTCTTGATTGCCCTCTTAGGGCTGTGGCTGCTCTTGGGGAAGCTTCAGCTTTTTGGAATGTTACAGCTCTTGCGAGCACTTTTGGGGATGAGGCTGCTCTTGTGTACATTTCGGCTTTTTGGAATGGTACAGCTCTTGGGCATGCTCTTGGGAGTGTGGCCGCTCTTTGGAATGGCGCCAGTCTTGGGGGCCCTCTTGGAGCTGTGACTTCTCTTGGGGAAGCTGCAGCTTTTTGGAAAGGCGCAGCTCTTGGGGATGCTCTTGGGAGTGTGACTGCTTTTTGGAGTGGCGCTGCACTTGAGGTCCCTTTTGGGGCTGTGGCTGCTGTTGAGGAAGCTACAGCTTTTTGGAATGGCACTGCTCTTGGGGATCCTCTTGGGAGGGTAGCCGCTCTTTAGAATGGCCAGGCTCTTGGGGGTCCTCTTGGTAGTGTGGCCGCTATTTGCAATGGTGCCACTCTTGTGTATACTCGTGGGAGTGTGACCACTCTTTGGAGTGGCGCTGCACTTGAAGTTCCTTTTGGGGCTGTGGCTGCTGTTGGGGGAAGGTGCAGCTTTTTAGAATGGCACCTCCCTTGGGGACGTTCTTGGGATGGTGGCTGCTCTGAGGATGCTCTTGGGGCTGTGGTTGCTGTGGCTTTTTGGAATGGCGCCGCTCTTGGGGCTGTGGCTGCTCTTGGGGAACCTACAGCTTTTTGAAAGGCGCCACTCTTTTGGGCGATCATGGGGATGACTACTCTTGGGGACGCTGCGACTTTTTGGAATGGCGCCACGTTGGGGGTGCTCTTAGGATTGTGGCTGCTCTTGGTGTTGCTCTAGGGGCTGGGGCTGCTCTTGGGGATGCTGCGACTCATTGGAATTAAGCGGTGGCTGCTCTTGGGGATGCTGCAACTTTTTGGAATGGCACCGCTCTTGGGGATCCTCTTGGGAGGGTAGCCGCTCTTTGGAGTGGCACTGCTATTGAGGACCCTCTTGGGGCTGTGGCTGCTCTTGGGGAAACTGCAGCTTTTTGGAATGGCGCCGCTCTTGTGAGTGTGGCTGCTCTTTGGAGTGGCGCCGCTCTTGAGGGCCCTCTTGTGCCTGTGACTACTCTTGGGGATGCTGCAACTTTTTGGAATGGCACCGTGGCTGCTCTTGGAGATGCTGCGACTCTTTGGAATGGTGCCACTCTTGGGCATACTCGTGGGAGTGTGACCACTCTTTGGATTGGCGCTGCACTTGAAGTTCCTTTTGGGGCTGTGGCTGCTTTTGGGGGAAGTTGCAGCTTTTTAGAATGGCACCGCTCTTGGGGATGCTCTTGGCAGTGTGGCAGCTGTTTGAAATGGCACCGCCCTTGGGGGTCCTCTTGTGAGTGTGGTCGCTCTTTGGAATGGCGCCTCTCTTGGGGATACTTTTGGGAGTGTGACAGCTCTTTGGAATGCTACTGCTTTGGGGGCCTTCCTGGGGCTGTGGCAGCTCTTGGGGATGCTACTTTTTGGAATGGTTCCACTCTTGTGGATGCTCCTGGGAGTGTGTCCACTCTTTGGAATGTCGTCGCTTATGGGGATGCTCTTGGGACTATGAATGCTCTTTGGAATGGCGCCACCCTTGGGGATATTATTGGGAGTGTGGCCGCTCTTTGGAGTGGTGCCGCACTTGAGGGCCCTCTTGGGGCTATGGCTGCTCTTGGGGAAGCTGCAGCTTTTTGGAATGGCGCCATTCTTGGGGGTGCTCTTGTGAGGGTGGCTGGTCTTCGGGATACGTGGGGTTGTGGTTGCTGTGGCTTTTTGGAATGGCGCCACTCTTGGGGGCCCTCTTGGGGCTGTGGCTTCTCTTGGGGAAGCTGCAGCTTTTTGGAAAGGCGCCGCTCTTGGGGATGCTCTTGGGAGTGTGGCCACTCTTTGGAATGGCGCCGCTCTTGGGTATACTCATGGGAGTGTGACTGCTCTTTGGAGTGGCGCTGCACTGGAGGTCCCTTTTGGGGCTGTGGCTGCTGTTGCGGAAGCTACAGCTTTTTGGAATGGCACCGCTCTTGGGGATCCTCTTGGGAGGGTGGCCGATCTTTAGAATGGCCAGGCTCTTCGGGGTCCTCTTGGTAGTGTGGCCACTCTTTGGAATGGTGCCACTCTTGGGTATACTCGTGGGAGTGTGACCACTTTTTGGAGTGGCGCTGCACTTGAAGTTCCTTTGGGGGCTGTGGCTGCTGTTGGGGGAAGGTACATCTTTTTAGAATGGCACCGCTCTTGGGGACGCTCTTGGGATGGTGGCTGCTCTGGGGATGCTCTTGGGGCTGTTGTTGCTGTGGCTTTTTGGAATGGCGCCGCTCTTGGGGCTGTGGCTGCTCTTGGGGAACCTGCAGCTCTTTGAAAGGCGCCACTCTTGTGGGCGATCGTGGGGATGACTGCTCTTGTGGATGCTGCGACTTTTTGGAATGGAGCCACTTTGGGGGTGCTCTTGGGATTGTGGCTGCTCTTGGTGTTGCTCTAGGGACTGGGGCTGCTGCGACTCATTGGAATTAAGCGGTGGCTGCTCTTGGGAATGCTGCGACTTTTTGGAATGGCACCGCTCTTGGGGATCCTCTTGGGAGGGTAGCCGCTCTTTGGAGTGGCACTGCTATTGAGGACCCTCTTGGGGCTGTGGCTGCTCTTGGGGAAACTGCAGCTTTTTGGAATGGCGCTGCTCTTGTGAGTGTGGCTGCTCTTTGGAGTGGCGCCGCTCTTGAGGGCCCTCTTGTGCCTGTGACTGCTCTTGGGGATGCTGAAACTTTTTGGAATGGCGCCGTGGCTGCTCTTGGGGATGCTGTGACTTTTTGGAATGGCGCCGCTCTTGGGGATGCTCCTGGGAGTGTGGCCGCTCTTTGGAATGGCGCTGCTCTTGGGGGCCTTCCTGGGGCTGCGGCTGCTCTTGGGGATTCTGGGATTTTTTGGAATGGCGCCACTCTTGGGGATATTCATGGGAGTGTGGCCGCTCTTTGGAGTGGTGCCACTCTTGAGGGCCCTCTTTTGGCTGTAGCTGGTCTTGGGGAAGCTGCAGCTTTTTGGAAAGGTGCTGCTCTTGCGGGCATTCTTGGAGAAGTTGCTGCTCTCGTATACACTTCGACTTTTTGGAATGGGGCCGCTCTTGGGGATGCTCTTGGGAGTGTGGCTGCTCTTTGGAATTGTGCCCCTCTTCGGGGCCCTTTTGGGGATGTGGCTGCCCTTGGGGATGCTGTGACCTTTTAGAATGGAGCCGCTTCTAGGTGTGCTCTTTGGAGTGTGGCTGCTCTTTGTGATGGCACCTCTTGTGGGGGCCCTCCTGCGGCTTTGGCTGCACTTGGGGATTGTGAGCCTTTCCGGAATGGTGCCTCTCGTGGGGGTGCTCTTGGGAGTGTGGCCGCTCTTTGGAATGGCGCCTCTCTTGGGGAATATCTTGGGGCTGTGGTTGCTCTTGGGGATGCTGGGACTTTTTTGAATGGTGCCACAATGGAGAGTGTGGCTACTCGTGGGCGTGCTCTTGGGGCTGTGGCTGCTGTGGATTTTTGGAATGTTGCCGCTGTTGGGGATGCTCTTTGGAGTCTGGCTGCTCTTTGGAATGGCACCGCTCTTGGGAATACTCTTGGGAGTGTGGCTGCTCTTTGGAGTGGCGCTGCACTTGAGGGCCCTCTTGGGGCTGTGGATGCTCTTTGGGATCCTGCGACTTTTTGGAATGGTGCCGCTCTTGGGGGGTACTCTTGGGAGTGTGGTCTCTCTTTGGAATGGTGCCACTCTTGGGGATATTCTTGGGAGTGTGGCCGCTCTTTGGAATGCTGCTGCTCTTGCGGGCCTTCTTGGTGTTGTGGCTGCTCTTGGGGAGGCTGCAACTTTTTGGAATGGTGCCTCTCTTGGGGATGCTTCTGTGAGTGTGACCGCTCTTTGGAATGGCACCGCTCTTGGAGGTCCTCTTGGGAGTGTGGATCCTCTTTGGAATGGTGCTGCCCTTGGGGATACTCTTGGGAGTGTGGCCTCTCTTTGGAGTGGTGATGCACTTGAGGGCCCTCTTGGGGCTGTGGCTGCTCGTGGGGAAGCTGCAGCTTTTTGGAATGGTGGCACTGTTTGTGGTGCTCTTAGGAGGGTGGCTGCTCTTTGGGGTGCTCTTGGTGCTGTGGCTGCTGTTGAGGACACTTCGGCGTTTTGGAATGGCACCGCTCTTGGGGATGCTCTTAGGAGTGTGGACGCTCTTTGGAATGGCTCTGCTCTTGGGGTCCCTCTTGGGGCTGTGGCTGCTTTTGGGGATGCTGCGAGTTTTTGGAATGGCGCCATGGCTGCTCTTGGGGATGCAGTGACCATTTGGAATCGCACTGTGGCTACTCTTGGGGATGCAGCGACTTTTTGAAATGGCGCCGCACATGGGGATGTTCTTCGAAGTGTGGCCACTCTTTGGAATGGCGCCGGTCTTCGGGGCCCTCTTGAGGCTGTGGCTGTATTTAGTGATGCTGCGACTTTTGGGAATGGCGCCTTGCTTGCTTTTGGGGATGCTGGGACTTCTTGGAATGGCACCACTCTTGGGGATGCTCTTGGGAGTGTAGCTCTTTGGAATGGTGCCCCTCCTGGGGGCCCTCTTGGGGCTGTGGCTGCTCTTGGGGAAGCTGTAGCTTTTTGGAATGGTGCCCCGTTTGGCGGTGCTCTTAGGAGTGTGGCCGATCTTTGGAATGGTGCCGCTCTTGGTCTTGCTCTTGGGAGTGTGGCCTGTCTTTGGAATAGCGCCGCTCTTGGGAGAGTGGCCCCTCTTTGGAATGGAGCTGCTCTTGGAAATGTGGCTTCTCTTTGGAATGGGGCCTCTCTTCGGGGCCCTATTGGGGCTGTGGCTGCTCTTAGGGATGCTGCAACTTTTTGGAATGGCGCCGCTGTTGAGGATATTCTTGGGAGTGTGGCCGCTCTTTGGAGTGGCACTGCTGTTGAAGGCCCTCTTGGGGCTGTGGCTGCTCTTGGGGAAGCTGCAACTTTTTGGAATGGCGCTGCTCTTGGGGGTGCTCATGTGGCTGCAATTGGGGGTGTTCTTGGTGCTGTGGCTGCTGTGTATTTTTGGAATGGCATTGCTCTTGGGGATGCTCTTGGGAGTGTGGCCACTCTTTGGAATGGTGCCACTCTTGGGGGTGCTCCTGGGAATGTAGCCGCTCTTTGGAATGGATCCGCTCTTGGGGGCCATCCTGGGGCTGTGACTTCTCTTGGGGATGTTGTGACATTTTGGAATGGCGCCGCTCCTTGGAGTGCTCTTGGGAGTGTGGCTGCTCTTGGGTGTGCTCTTTGGGCTGTGGCTGCTCTTGGGGACGCTGCGACTTTTTTGGAATGGCCCCTAGGTTGCTCTTGGGGATGCTGTGTCTTTTTCGAATGGCTCCGCTCTTGGGAGTGTGGCTGCTCTTTGGAATGGTGCCACTCTTGGGGACGCTGCGACTTTCTGGAATGGGTCTGCTCTCGGGGATGCTTTTGGGCATGTGTCAACTCTTTGGAGCCCTCTTGGGGCTGTGGCTTATCGTGGGGAAGCTGTAGCTTCTTGGAATAGTGTCACTCTTGGGTCTGCTCTTGGGAGGGTGGCCGCTTTTTGGGGTGCTCTTGGGGCTGTGGTTGCTGTGGTTTTTTGGAATGGCGCCACTCTTGGCGGCCCTCTTCGGGATGCTGCTGCTCTTGGGGATACCTCCGGTCTTGGGGTTACTCTTGGGGCCACAATGGGTCACTGAGCATGGAACTACTCGCTTGAGATTCGAAGTTGGAGCTCTGCAGAGGCCCTGAGTAAGACGAGCTCTTGGAATCCTCATGGAGGCCCAGCCAGGAGGACAAGGTCTGGAGTGGAGCCATGTAAGACTGGGACCTGGAGGGCCCTGAACTTGAAGTCTCCGATGGTGAGGCAGCCTGGCAAGGGCAGGGGGGGAAGAGTCATGCCGGGCCTCTGGGCCTGTGCCCAGCTGGCCTGACTGTCAGTCTCAGCCTCCCTATTACCTTGGACCGGTTTAGAATGCTGGAAATAATGCTGAAGAGGGTCCAGATGGTGATGCTGGGCTGCCCTGGGGGGATTTGGGACCGGGTTAGGCCTCTGGAAGAGCCACAAGCCAGAGAGCGGGGGAGCAGCGGGGGTGGGGGTGGCAGTCCTTTACTTTCCACTTCCACTATGCTCCCTGAGATGCTTCTCCTGAAAAGTCTGGGCTCTGATCTCGGGAAGCAACCCACGGGACTCTGGTGTGCTGGGTGTCCCGGACCAGCCCTCCCTCTCCTCCGCAGCCGGCGTGCCTGCCCCCCCTCCACCCCTTCCACTAGCACGCTTGGGGCCAGCCCCACTTTTGCTCCTCTACTTTCCTGACTGGGAGATTCTGCTAGGACCTGAAGGGCATGGCGGTGGCGCCTGCTCTCAACATCACTTCCGGGAGGACCGGGGCCGGTCGCTGGTCCATCAGTTGGGAGAGTTGCCCGGGGTAGCGCAGTGCTTTGTCCCAGGTCCAGCCTGGGCTCTCCTTGGTCATTGGGACGGGGTACTGGGGAGGGAAGGCCACCTCCTTCTGTTTTGGGGGTCCTCTGTGGAGGGACCAGAAGGGCCTCAGAAACCCAGAGCCCAGACGGAGGCTCCAGGGCAGGAGACAGGAGGGTTTTCTCACCCGCTAGGGACACTGGGGCACTCTGGTCCTGGGGGAGAGTAAGAGTGGGGGTCACGGGCCGCCTGTGCCACCTGCCCGGGAGTCAGAAAGGGCTCCGGGCGGCACTCACCTGGCCCCCCCCCCCCCCCGGCCGCCTCCCAGCCCTCCTCCCATCTCATCTCCTGGTCCTCCTCCCAGCCCGGCCCACTGCCCTGCCTGTGGTCACCTGAAAAAAGTTACTCTTGAATATGGACATGAGGGGCCCAAGGGTCGGGTACTTGCTCTCCGCCACGGCTCTCTGCAGCAGGCCAGGCTTGGGGAAGCACGATGGGAAGGAAAACTCAGCTTCCGGCAGGTGGAGCTCTCTGTGCGGGACAACTGCGAGCAGGGAGGAAGCAAGCCTGAGCTGGGAGCTGGCCGGCCCCTGCGGGCTCCCCTGCAGCCCTGCAGCCCCCCAGGCCAGGGCCCCACCTGGTGAGGGTTTCTGGGGTTTCATTGGGCTCAGGGAGTCTCGGTGAGCCTGAGGATCAGGGCTCCTGGGGTCGGGGGGGAGGGGGTTGCTGGAGGAGGGCCAGAAGACTCTGCAGGTAGGGTAGACTGGCTATGGCTCTCTGGGACAGCTGAGCTAAGAAGTGGAAGCCTCCTAGGCGGGTAACAAAGCCAGGAGGTCCCCATTATGACCTCATGCATGGGTCAGGAGGGTCAGGTGGGGCCAACTGGCAGCATTCCCTGGGTCCCATGCAAGGCAGGACAAGGAAGAAGGGGGCAGCACCCCCAGAGGAAGGCCCTCTAGAGCCCCTGGCCATGACCGGGTCGGGGGGACACTCGAAAGTTTGGGCCTGTCTCAGGAGACACCCGGGGGCCTTTGCCGCAGAGCTCAGAGCCAAAGCCCAAGGCCCGCTCCTCAGCTAGCTCTGCAGGGAAAGTGAAGTAGGAGATCCGGGCCCTGAGGGGCCGAGGAAGAAGGCACGCAGAGTATCCTGGGACCCTAGGCCAGTTGGGGAGAGGGAAGGACAGGCAGCCCACATTCTAGGCAGGGGCTCTGGGGAAGGCTCTGAGGTCTTTGAGCAGGGCTGTAGCTTGAGGCTGTTGCAGCCTCCCCAGGCCCCCTTCGCCTTTTCAAGGGAACCTCCAGGAGCCACCAAGGCCCCCTAAAACGGGACTCTGGAGAGCCGGGCCACAGGCTGTTGCCCTCCCTGAGGTGACTTTGGCTCAGCGTTGATCTCCATGCTCTGGGCCTGACTCTCCCTGACTAGTCCTGGGCAGTGAGAGGGTTAGAGTGCATCTGGAGCCCCGGAACCCTTGGCTTACCCTAGAGGTGTGTGAACCTTAAAAATTCTCAGACCCTACTTCATAAGTTTAGGATTGTAAACCTTAAAAAAATTCCCAGACCCTACTTCATAAAGGTTGGTCCATTCCCCATTGGGACCATTCACCATTTGGGCAGTGAAGGTACTTGATCAGGAATGTGAGAACTCTACTTCACCATACTTAAGCATGCCTTAGGAGAAGATAAAGTTGTAAACTCTTTGCTGAACAATGAAAAGTACTTAAACCCATACTTATAGTAAGACAAAAAGTTCTTAAGCTATGCCTATTTTTGGATCTAATACAAAAGGGTGCTAAGTACCTATAAAGGTCAGGCAACTTGTGAATTTACAAGGAGCAAAGAGGTGAGAAACTTAGAAGTTTTCTGGTGTGAACTTAATAAAAAATTTAAGCCTTCTTAGGTATGAACTAAGAATGGTCTGTCCTTTGAAAAATGTCTACTGTGATTGGTAGATGGAAGAACTTAGGGGAGGTGACATAGGAGAAAATTGCCTTTAAATAGGAGCTCAGAGACATTCAGATTCAGGACTGAGCTGGTGAAGTCAGCTGAGATGAAGCTGGCCTGATGTCACTAGAATCCTTGCTTGAACAAATCTTGTGGTGAGTGATTAAGGACTGACTGATCTTTCTCTTAGGGCTTAAGGCCTAGGTTGGCCAGGACTGCCCAGGGCCGGCCTATCCTTTTCTTATTATTTGCTTTTTCTCTCTTTCTTTAATTCCTCATTGTATGAATTATGAATTAATACCCAGTTGACTTGGGTATATTTCATAATTGGGAATATTTCCCTGGCGACCACCTTATACATTTGATTTTAAAACAAGGCACTGTCTTGAAACCATATTTTCTGAGGTCACAATTTACTCATCCACTCTTATATCTACAACAATTTATGTCTTCCACTATTTTAATCTTACAATTTATGGCTGACCACAAGGTTGGTGAGAAAACCCTCAGAAAGTTTCGGTGAAATCTTTTTCCTTTATCTCTTTGATTTATTACTTGCTCTATCAGTCAGTTTTGCTTTCTTTTTTAACTTGGCTTCAAAAATACAGCTGCAAGAACAGGGAAGTAAAAAACCTTTTTGATTCTCCTTAAATTAAGCTGTTTTAGATCTTCGCAACAGTGCCCAAAGGTCCTGGCTAGCAACTGCCTAAATTAGGACTAGAAAAACCTGGGAAAGCTTTTGGCCTTGTCCTGATTCCCACGTGTTTACTTTAGAAATATGTGGTTACAGCCAGTTCACAACATACTTAACAACTGGCTATTCAGCTCCATGACCAAGCTCATAAAATTCGCATGCTTTGTCTCTCTGAAATTTCTCATACCATGGGACTTATGGCAAAATATAATCGACACAGTACTCCCCCTTGGGATTTTGATTGTTATAGCTATAATATTGTTATTTCCTTAAAAAACCCACTTCTCAGTCAAACCAACGGAATGTTCCTTCTACCACTCAACAAAATGCAGAACTAAATACTCGGCTTGAGGTTATAGAGGAAAGTCAGGGAGAGATTGTAGCTTTCATAAGAAATATTAAGAGAGTTAAGAACATTATCAGAATAATCTCTGTCCCAACTTGCTCTGGACATTAACCCTCCTAGCCAACCCACTGCTCCTCCTGCTAACTCTACCTTAGAACCCTCTGCTCTTGACCAACCCACCCCTCCTCCTGCCCCATCAGCATCAGAAAACCCTACATCTAATCAAACCATCCCTCCCCCTGTCCCACCGGCCTCAGAAAACCCTACTTCTAACGAACTCACTCCTCCCACTACTCATGCTTCTGACCTCACACCCTCAACTCTAAGTACACACCCCACTCATGCTTCCAACCCCTCAATTCTAAGTACATACCCCACCCACGCTTCAGACCCTACACAATCCACTCTAAGTTCACACCCTACCCATACTTCTGATTCTAATGCCTCCACTTCACACCTTACTGATTCCTCCAATCCTAATACCTCTGTATCCTTTTACACTTCTCCCTTGGCTCCTCCTTCCCACCCTGCTCAATTCAATTCTCAGATCCTTCCTACCTCTGATCTTTCTGGCACGATGGGACAACAAAAAACCCTCTCCCTCAAGGTGCCCAACTCTTCTATTTCTCATACTTACCCCACTGAGAATGGAGCAAGAAGCCTAGAAACAGGAGTACCAAATAATTCAGATAGCTTATTTCCTTTAAGGGAAGTACACAGTTTTAATAAAAATAGAAACTTGGTATCTGTAAGACATCATACACCTTTTAGCTCTGAGGACTTAAATAAATTGAAAGAAGATATGCCATCATTTGAGGAAGATCCAATATTAATTATAAAAAAATTAGAGAACATATTCAGAACTTTTGACCCCACTTGGATGGATGTTGAGAATTTATTAGAAGCATTTTTGACAAAGAGAGAGAAAAATAATATCGTCTCTCTGGCTAATCAAAATCGAGGTAAAAAAGGACATTATTGGCCAACTGAAGATCCACATTGGAACCCTAATGTTGAATTAGATCACACAAAACTAAACCAGGCCAGAGAAGCATTCATTGACAGCCATGAGAGCTTGCTTGAATAGACCTGAAAAATGGTCAGAATTTGAAAGAACCCAACAAGATATTGATGAAACACCCTCCCAGTTTATGGACAGACTTATTGACATAGGGAATACATATATGGACCTTGATTTATCCAGAGAAAGAGACATTAGACAAATATGTAGGCAATTCGTTGAGAATTGTTGTTCAGTGGTAAAAGACTACTTTAAAACTAGCTGTCTAATTAGGACTCTTATGGACCTTGAAGAATTGAGGAGAGTAGCAACCTATGTTTATAAAGGATGTGTAAAAAGACCTGAGGAAGGCAATACGTTAGTGGAAGATTTAAAGAAGGAAATTGAAATGTTAAAGAGACAATTGAAAAATAAGGGAGGGACTGTAGCCCCTTTGCAGGAATTCACAAATAAATCACTAACCTGCCACTTCTGTGAAAAGAAGGGCCACAAAATGATGGAATTTAGAACCTTTCTTAAAATGATCGGAAGGAATACACAGTTTAATAACAACTTTATGTAGCATTCCAAGCATATACACATCTATGAAATATAAATGATTGTATGATTACTGTGTCTTCACACACAAGGTAATACTCTGATATTTGTGAGTGGAATCTTGACCCAGCCACATGGCTGTTGCCTAAGACAAACTCATTAACATTTTGGCTCGGAGTCGAAAGCGCAGGTTGATATGTACACGCCTATAAAGGTGGAACCTTCACCTTGCCATCCAATCTGAATTATCTATGCTTTGTATCGTGAGTGCTACGTGCTTGAAAGTGCTACGCACCTATACCCTACAATAAAAACAGAAGGCAGCCCCATGAATTTTCTCTTGTATCTTCACTCTGCACTAGGAACCTCTCTCTCTCTCTCTCTCTCTCTAGTAAAACTCCGAGGCTCTAGCCCCTCTCGGCTTGCATTCTCTGCCTTAATCTCTTCCTCTACCTCGTGTTCCATTGACTCTCATATTTTCCTTCCAAGGAGAATATCATAGGGGTTTGCCTGCCCTATTTAAACACTGATTTGTCTGTGTCTGTCATTCTTCACCCTGGTTCTCAGATTCCCTGCCTCTCCTTGGGTCCCTACCACAAAGGAGAACCCCTTCCCTTGTGGGCCCTGCAGATCTGGGACCCCACACGTGACACCCTGTAAGTGGGAGTAACAATCCTTTGTTACAGGCATTCGAGTGCGCACAACTCGAGATTCCTTCATCGAGGTACGGAGTCAAAAAGACGGACCCTGCAGGTGGCCTCTGAGGGTAAGAACTGCCTTTTATTTCAAATTTCTTATTTAAGAAATATTTTAGAACCTTGGATCAATCAGCCTCATCATATTCCTGTTATATCAGATTCTTAATGTCACTTATTGAAAAGAAAGGTGTTAAGATCTCTGAAGCTAAGATAAAAGTGTTGATTAAGCTAATAATGAAAGCATATCCCGAATTTCCAGCAAAGGGAGTGCTGAATGTGCAGGAATGGGATCTGATTGGTGACAAAATGAGGCAGTGTCAGAAAGAAGGAAAGAAAATATCACAAATCAGTTGGAACACAAAGCCATTTCAGCATTCTGATGATAAGGTAGAAAAAGCTTTACAAATTCCAGAGGATGTTACTTCCTCAAAGGCTTTTAGCTCTCTCCAGCCACCTTCATGCTTTAAGGCTTCTTTTCTTATGCATCCTGCCCCCTCCCCCACAGAACTCTGCTGACCAAAATAGCATTAAGGAGGCTACAGATAGTCCCTACATTACAGAAGCAGGATTTCTAACTTGTGCCATAGCATGCAAAACTATTGGAAGCTCTCAGCATTATAGAGCTGATTAAGACTATTTATCAGCAAATTTTTGACACCAGATGATTGGAAATTAAGAAAAATATTACCTGGGGTTAACAGCAAATGAATTCTAATGAAAATACTGCATTAAATGTGAAGAATTGACTTCTCTCTTAGTCTTTTGCCCTTCCTTTCACTAATGATACTAACAATATATTTAACTCACTTCCTTTAACTGACTTATCTATCCTTGCTATCTTTCCCCTGTCTGTTGCTGCAGAAACAGACAGAAATATTCAATGTCAACCTCTGCCTCCACCCATACTTAATGTAATATTATGATCATTTTAAATTTATAGAAATAAGCAGGTAGAAATGTTTCTCCTACAAAACTTAGAAATGATTCAAATAGTATAGACTCAAATTTAATTCAGGCTATGGCCATTGAAATCCTGACTTCTATAAAAATTCAAAGCAGAGTAATTCACTATGTTAATCAAGCTTCTAGCTAAAGGATACGGGGCTAGATAAGACTAAAACCAACAAGTCCTACGGCCAAACCATTCTTATCAATTAAATATAAGTTTATTACAAGAAATTTCTTTACTTAAAAATTGCTTATTTCAAAAGTTGTATAAGGAAGAAGCCAAAAATCATAAAGGAAACTCATGTGTCATAATTCTGTGTTATCTATCAAACATTACCTGGCACAGGTAAATTGTGAAAGCTTAATAAGCAATGCTTAAACTTAGAATAAACCTTAAATCACATTAGGCTAGCAGCTTAAGGTTAAAGAGTGCTTTGAGGGACTTCCAGGTAAACATGGCTGCAATCTAGACGCGACTCGCTTCCCTTCCCCGGCACTGAACGAAATAGACTACCTCAAAAGAGCATAAAAATCACCTTTGGAAGAACAGAGGGACTCACTATTACCCCACAGAAACGAAGGTACGTGTGGTTTGAACATTTCCACACTATAAGGAGGAGGAAAAGCTCGCACAAAAACTTGAACTGAACTGCCCCTACCCCCCCCCCAAACCAGAGTAAGCTATAAGAGTGCTCACTGGGACAGCGAGTGAGTGAGGAACCATCTCTGTCTGGGGGGGCACACCAGGGTCCTTGGGATCTAAAGACTGCAAGGAAACGACCTCTCAGGATGGTTTCACGGGAAAATCCTGCACTGAGCAAAGGGACGGCCGCGCTGAGCAAAGGGGAAACCATGCTGAAAGGCTGCACTGAGCAAAGGGGTGGCTGCACTGAGAGGCTGCGCTGAGCAAAGGGGCGACCATGCTGAGAGGCTGTGCTGAGCAAAGGGGAGGCTGCGCTGAGAGGCTGAGCTGAGCAAAGGGGAGCTGAGAGGCTGTGCTGAGCAAAGGGGCGACCGCGCTGAGAGGCTGTGCTGAGCAAAGGGGAGACCGCGCTGAGAGGCTGCGCTGAGCAAAGGAGCTGCCGCGCTGAGCACAGGGGCCTGCATTCTAAGAAACCTCGGAGGAAGGGAAGAACTAGTCTGAGGCAACCTAAATTCACAGAAAACCCTCCCACATCACCCAGACCCTAGACCAAAAAAAAAAAGGAAAGTAGAATAAAACCACCAAAGGGATGGCTCACATGTCCCAAAATCAAGCCTCCAAGAAGAAAGGGGGGGGGGAGAGTATTGAAAACTTTTATGGAGGGAGTACCTAAGGAAAAGAAGAGAATGAGGATGAAATCCAAACAAAATCAGAACATGCCTCCCAAAATGGAAACTATCCACAAGCTCTGGAAGATCTCAAACTGGAGCTTACCCAAAAGATGGAAACCTTTTGGAAAAAAAATGGGAGAAAGATATCATCAGTCTGATAGACAATACTTCACAATTGGAGAAGGAGCTGGAAGCATCTAATAGAAGGGCAGACAAAGCTGAAAAGCAAAACCAGTCCCTAAAGACCAGAATTAAGCAACTATAAGACAGCAAGTATGCCCAAAAGATGTAAACCTTTTGGAAAGAAAAATGGGAGAAAGAGATCAGCAGTCTGATAGACAAGACTTCACAATTGGAGAAAGAGCTGGAAGCATCTAATAGAAGGGCAGACAAAGCTGAAAAGCAAAACCAGTCCCTAACTACCAGAATTAAGGAAATGGAGGACAGTGAGATTACAAAATAGCAAGAATCAATAAAGCAAAGCCAAAAAAATTAATGAATAAGAAGAAAACATGAAATATCTCACTGAAAAGGTCACCAACTTGGAAAACAGAGGAAGAAGAGACAACCTCAGAATTATTGGTCTCCCAGAAAAACCAGAGATAAACAAAAACCTCGATGCTATTCTACAGGAGATTATAGAAGAAAATTGCCCACATGTTCTGGATCAAGGGGGCAAAATAGAAATAGAAAGGGTTCATAGAACACCCTCTATACTAAATCCCCAAAAGACAACTCCCAGGAATGTAATCGCCAAATTCAAGAGCTTCCAAGAAAAGGAGAAAATCCTACAAGAATCCAAGAAGAGGAGCTTCAGATATAGGGGGGCTCCCATAAGGATCACACAGGACTTAGTGGCTAAAACACTAAGAGACCGCAAAGCATGGAACACGATATTTAGAAAGGCAAGAGAGCTGAGACTCCCACCAAGAATCAACTACCCAGCAAAATTGACTATATACTTCCAGGGGAAAGAATGGGCATTCAACAAAATAGAAGATTTCCAAGCATTTGCTAAGAAAAGACCAGAACTTAGTGGAAAATTTGACATCCAATCACAGAAAGCAAGAGAAACATGAAAAGGTAAATATGAAAGAAAGGGAAAAGGAGATAAATCTTATTTTTTCTTTAAGTCAAACTCTCTTCTATAAGGACTACATTTATATCAAATTATATATATTAATATGTGGGGAAAATGTATTGTTTAACTCTCAAAAATTGTATGCATCATAAGAGTAGTTAGAAGAATCATGCATAGGGAAAGGTTGGGGCATCAAGAAGATTTGGTGAAAGGGGGGGAAATGAAAGAAAAAGGGAGGGGGGAATCGTCGATAATACTAACATTTACTTCAAGAAATGGGGGGGGACTAAATAGAATAATCTTTCCCATATAAAGATACACATGGGAAGGGGAGGGGGAGAACTCTCATATGAGAAGGAGGAAGAGAGCGTGAAGTGATATTACTTAAATCTTACTCTCAGTGAAATCAAATCTGAGAAGGAAGAACATCTAGATCCAGTGGGATCCTGAATTCTATCTTATCAATCAGGGTAAGAAAGAAAGGAAAATCAAGGAGGGGGAGGGTGGAAGGAGTATAAAAAGGGAGGGAAGGAGAGAGGGGAGGGGAAGGGAGCATATCAAGGGAGGGGACAAGGGGGACTGACCTACAGTAAATCACTGGTTCAAAAGGATATAGCTAAAGAAGAAAGGTCAGAACTAGGGGAAGTTATCAAAATGCCAGCGAATCTGCAAGTGACAATCATAACTTTGAACGTGAATGGGATGAACTCACCCATAAAACGTAGACAAATAGCAGATTGGATTAGAACCCCAAACCCTACCATTTGTTGTTGTCAAGAAACACATATGAGGGGGGTTGATACTCACAAGGTTAGAATTAAAGTTTTTGGGCCTCAACTGATAGAAAGAAGGCAGGAGTTGCAATCATGATATCGGACAAAGCCAAAGCAAAAATAGACTTGATCAAAAGGGATAGGGAAGGTAAATACCTCCTGATAAAAAGGGAGTATAGACAATAAGGAAATATCACTAATCAACATGTATGCACCAAATGGCATAGCATCTAAATTTTTAATGGAGAAACTAGGAGAATTGAAGGAGGAAATAGACAATTAAACCATATTAGTGGGAGACTTGAACCAGCCACTATCAAATTTAGATAAATCAAACCAAAAAATAAATAAGAAAGAGGTAAAAGAAGTGAATGAAATCTTATAAAAATTAGAGTTAATAGACATATGGAGAAAAATAAATAGGGACAAAAAGGAATACACCTTCTTCTCAGGACCACATGGCACATTCACAAAAATAGATCATAAACTAGGTCACCGAAACATAGCAAACAAGCAATAAAAATATTGATCAGAAAGGGTACATGGAGAGCCAAATCAAAAATTAATTGGAAAATTAAATAATATGATACTCCAAAATCGGTTAGTTAGAGAAGAAATCATATAAACAATTAATAATTTCATTGAGGAAAATGACAATGGTGAGACATCCTTTCAAACCTTATGGGATGCAGCCAAAGCAGTACTTAGAGGAAAATTCATATCCATGAGTGCATATATTTACAAATTAGGGAGGGCAGAGATCAATTAATTAGAAATGCAAAACAAAAAACTTGAGAACAAACAAATTAAAAACCCCCAGAAGAAAACCAAACTAAAGATTCTAAAAATTAAGGGAGAAATTAATAAAATCAAAAGTGATAGAACTATTGAGCTAACAAACAAGACTAGAAGCTGGTACTTTGAAAAAAAAAGACAAAATAGACAAAGTACTGGTCAATCTAATTAAAAAAAGGAATGAAGAAAGGCAAATTAACAGCATCAAGGATGAAAAGGGGGACCTCACCTCCAACGAAGAGGAAATTAAGGCAATCATTAAAAACTACTTTGCCCAACTATATGGCAATAAATATACCAACCTAGGTGATGTGGATGAATATCTACAAAAATATAAATTGCCTAGATTAACAGAAGAAGAAATAGATTTCTTAAATAATCCCATATCAGAAACAGAAATCCAACAGGCCATCAAAGAACTTCCTAAGAAAAAATCCCCAGGGCCTGATGGATTCACCAGTGAATTCTATCAAACATTCAAAGAACAACTAACCCCAATACTATACAAACTATTTGACATAATAAGCAAAGAGGGAGTTCTACCAAATTCCTTTTATGACACAAACATGGTACTAATTCCAAAACCAGGCAGGCCAAAAACAGAGAAAGAAAATTATAGACCAAGCTCCCTAATAAATATAGATGCAAAAATCTTAAATACGATACTAGCAAAAAGACTCCAGCAAGTGATCAGAAGAGTCATTCACCATGATCAAGTAGGATTTATACCAGGGATGCAGGGCTGGTTCAATATTAGGAAAACTATCCACATAATTGACCACATCAAAAAGCAAACCAACAAAAATCACATGATTATTTCAATAGACTCAGAAATATCCTTTGATAAAATACAACACCCATTCCTATTAAAAACACTAGAAAGCATAGGAATAGAAGAGTGGTTCCTAAAAATAATAAACAGTATATATCTAAAACCATCAACTAATATCATCTGCAATGGGGATAAACTAGATGCATTCCCATTAAGATCAGGAGTGAAACAAGGATGCCCATTATCACCTCTATTATTTGACATTGTACTAGAAACACTAGCAGTAGCAATTAAAGAAAAAGAAATTGAAGGCATTAAAATTGGCAATGAGGAGACCAAGTATCACTCTTTGAGGATGACGTGATGGTCTACTTAAAGAATACTAGAGATTCAACCAAAAAGCTAATCAAAATAATCAACAACCTTAGTAAAGTTGCAGGATACAAAATAAACCCACATAAGTCATCAGCATTTCTATATATTTCCAACACAGCTCAGCAGCAAGAACTAGAAAGAGAAATCCCATTCAAAATTACCTTAGACAAAATAAAATACTTAGGAATCTATCTCCCGAGACAAACACAGGAACTTTATGAACACAACTACAAAACACTCTCCACACAACTAAAACTAGACTTGAACAATTGGAAAAACATTAACTGCTCATGGGTAGGACAAGCCAATATAATAAAAATGACCATCCTACCCAAGCTCATCTGTCTATTTAGTGCCATACCCATGGAACTTCCAAAAAATTTTTTTACTGATCTAGAAAAAACCATAACAAAGTTCATTTGGAAGAACAAAGGATCAAGGATATCCAGGGAAATAATGAAAAAAAAATACAAAGGAAGAGGGCCTTGCAGTCCCAGATCTCAGACTATATTATAAAGCTGCGGTCATCAGAACAATTTGGTACTGGCTAAGAGACAGAAAGGAGGATCAGTGGAATAGACTCGGGGTAAGTGACCTCAGCAAGACAGTATATGACAAACCCAAAGATCCCAGCTTTTGGGACAAAAATCCACTATTTCATAAAAACTGCTGGGAAAAAAGTTTTTGTACAAACAAAACCAATGTAACTAAAATCAGAAGGGAAGCAACAAATTGGGAAACAATCTTCATAAAAACCTCTGACAAAGGTTTAATTACTCAATTTTACAAAGAGCTACATCAATTGTACAAAAAATCAAGCCATTCTCCAATTGATAAATGGGCAAGGGACATGAACAGGCAGTTCGCAGCCAAAGAAATCAAAAGTATTAATAAGCACATGAAAAAGTGTTCTACATCTCTTATAATCAGAGATGCAAATCAAAACAACCCTGAGGTATCACCTTACACCTAGGAGATTGGCTAACATGACAGCTATGGAAAGTAATGAATGCTGGAGGGGATGTGGCAAAGTAGGGACATTAATTCATTGCTGGTGGAGTTGTGAATTGATCCAACCATTCTGGAGAGCAATTTGGAACTATGCCCAAAGGGTGATAAAAGACTGTCTGCCCTTTGATCCAGCTATAGCACTGCTGGGTTTGTACCCCAAAGAGACAATAAGTAAAAAGACTTGTTCAAGAATATGCATAGCTGCGCTCTTTGTGGTGGCCAAAAATTGGAAAATGAGGGGATGTCCTTCAATTGGGGAATGGCTGAACAAATTGTGGTATATGTTGGTGATGGAATACTACTGTGCTAAAAGGAATAATAAAGTAGAGGAATTCCATGGAGACTGGAACGACCTTCAAGAAGTGATGCAGAGCAAAAGAAGCAGAACCAGGAAAACATTATACACACAGACTGATACACTGTGGTACAATCGAAGGTAATGGACTTCTCCATTATTGTCAATGCAATGTCCCTGAACAATCTGCATGGATCTAAAAAACACTATCCACAAGCAGAGGATAAACTATGGGAGTATAAACACCGAGGAAAAGCAACTGCTTGACTACAGGGGGGAAGGGGATACAACTGAAGAGAGACTCTAAATGAACACTCTAATGCAAATACCAACAACATGGAAATGGGTTCAAACCAAGAACACATGTGATACCCAGTGGAATCGAGCGTCAGCTATGGGAGAGGTAGTGGGAAGGGGGTGGAGGGGAGGAAAAGAAAATGATCTTTGTTTCCAATGAATAATGTTTGGAAATGACCAAATAAAATATTGTTTAAAGTGAAAAAAAATAAACATACATAAATTGATTACCATAAAAAAAGAAAGAAAACGAGCAAGTGACTAATAAAAAATTGATAAGATAAAATAAATAAATAAAATAAAGAGTGCTTTGAGAAGATAAACCCTCACAAAAGGACTATAAGATCATATCAAAGCATGAAAACTATTCCTCAAGAACCTAAAGGAAGACCCATTTAAAAAGGAGAGCACATGTTTGCCTTACCTAGAAAGCAAACAGACATTTTTTGAGAGCAAAAGGCTTTTTTATCAGCAAACCTCTCTACTAGTTTAGCACATCTAAAAGAAACAAGCTTTTTGAAGCACGGCCAGAAAATGCAAGAGGACTATTATTTAAATGTAAAGGTATAAACCTGATATGTTCTTCAAACAGATATTTGCTAAGAGATGGCATTAATATGAAGCAAGATTTAAAAATTAAATTGTATTAATTTGGATTGGACATGGCAGAATTATATAGGAAGGTCTAATTGTATTTCTTAAAAGGTAAAGCTAGAAAGTTAAAAATCTTTCTCTGACTTTTGTCATATGCTACAGAATATTAAGACAAGAGATATTTTATCTGTAATATTATTTTAAAATGAATTATAGTATAACTGTAGGTTAAATACCAAGGTATCAACACTATCTTTTCAAGGCTTTTAGAGGTAAATCCACATGGACTCTTGGGACCATGTGACCAAAACTATTTGGATCTGGAAAGGAAAGTTAATCCAGCAGTTTCATAAATTGATCCTGCCACATGGAGGGCAATACTCCTACACCTCAGGTTACAAGTTTTTATGACAAGTATTGAATATTATCAAAAGGAAAATTAATACTCAGTGCAATTGGTTAAATGACAAGCATGAATTGGTATATGCTCTAGAGAAATTTCTAATATATTCAAATTTTAAATATGTAGCAATCATTAAATTTTTAAACAGGACATAAAGTCAGCAAGGGTAGAAATTAGCAGACATTATTTAAAAACCTGAATGAAGTTCAAAAACTGTATGTAAGGCACATTATTGCAACTTTATCCAAAATGCAAATTATCTATAATTATTCAATCTCAAAATAATATAGCATCAATTCTAAACATGAGGCACATTCTCCGCATTGCCTGGCTTCAGAGTGAACACAGGGCTGGAAGGATTCAAATTGTTCATCAGTAGTCAATTATTAAGGTGATTAATTAATTTGTTAACCAGTAACAGTGACTTATGTGTGGTTTAGAATTGGCAACACTACCACTTACTCAAATGGCATATATTGATCCTGATCTTGTATCAGTCTAAAACCAATGATTAAGATACAAGCTCAAATATCACTTGCACAATATCTATGTTGGCAATGGAATTTGGCAAAACTTGTAGGAACAATTGATAGTTCCATTCACATTATCAAAATCTTTTCAATCATGAATTTAGATATGATAGTTTAAAAATAATAACATCAGTGCAATTGCTTCATAATGCTGTGCGTACTTTTACTGCATAAGACAGTACTGAAATATTAATGATTGCACAGAATAAATTCTTACAAAAAGCAAAATTGCATACAGATAGGCAAATACTTAAGAACACAGCACAAATTGGTAAAATCAAATGTGATTTATGGTACAATATTTTTATGATTACTGGTTTAAAAAGCAAATGGCCTTGAGGACTGAACAATTCTCAACGAATTGCCTACATATTTGTCTAATGTCTCTTTCTCTGGATAAATCAAGGTCCATATATGTATTCCCTACGTCAATAAGTCTGTCCACAAACTGGGAGGGTGTTTCATCAATATCTTGTCGGGTTCTTTCAAATTCTGACCATTTTTCAGGTCTATTCAAGCAAGCTCTCATGGCTGTCAATAATGCTTCTCTGGCCTGGTTTAGTTTTGTGTGATCTAATTCAACATTAGGGTTCCAATGTGGATCTTCAGTTGGCCAATAATGTCCTTTTTTACCTTGTTTTTGATTAGCCAGAGAGACGATATTATTTTTCTCTCTCTTTGTCAAAAATGCTTCTAATAAATTTTTAACATCCATCCAAGTGGGGTCAAAAGTTCTGAATATGTTCTCTAATTTTTTTATAATCAATATTGGTTCGTCGTCAAATGATGGCATATATTCCTTTAATTTATTTAAATCATCAGGGCTAAAAGGTGTATGATGTCTTACAGATACCAAGTTTCCATTTTTATTAAAAGTGGGTTGGCTAGGAGGGTTAATGTTTTTCATAAAAGCTATGAGCTCCCCCTGACTTTTTTCTATAAGCTCAAGCCAAGTATTTAGTTCTGCATTTTGTTGAATATTGGAGGGAGCAATTGGTTGGTTTGACTGAGAAATGAGTTCTTCAAGGAGATCCAATATTGCAACAATCAAAAACTCAGGGGAAGGTAGTATGTCGATTAGATTTTGCCATAAGTTCCATGGGATGAGTCCTGTCAGAAAGACAAGGAATTCTGTATTCATAAGATTGGTCGTGGATCTGATGAGCCAGTTGTTAAGTTAGTTGTAGACCAATGCTTGTACTAAGAAAAGAACAAAGTATTTACTGAAAGGCCATTTGTTAACTAAGTTCTGAGCTGTCTGTAACTCCATAATTCTAAAGTAAACACGTGGGAAGCAGGACAAGGCCAAAAGCTTTCCCAGGTTTTTCTAGGCCTAATTTAGGCACTTGCTAGCCAGGACCTCAGGGTCTTGTTGCTAAGATCTAAAACAGCTTAATTTAAGGAGAATCAAAATATTTTTTTACTCACCCACTCTTGGAGCTGTGTTTCTTCAAGCCAAATTAGCAATGTTTAAAAAACAAACAAACAAAACTGACTGATAGAGCAAGACAGAGCAAAAAGAGAAAGGAAAGAGATTTCACAGAAACTTTTTGAGAGCTTTCTCACCAACCTCATTGTCAGCCATAAATTGTAATGATTAAACTAGTTAAGGTCAGAAACTGTAAGAATTAAAATAGTGGAAGACTAAAATTGTGGCCGCTAAAAGAGTGGATGAGTAAATTGTGACCTCAGAAAATATGTTTTCAAGACAATATAAGGTAGTCGCCAGGGAAATATTCCCAATTATGAAATATACCCAAGTCAACTGGGTTTTATAGAGATTTAATTAATATAAATGAGGAATTAAGAGAGAGAGAGACAGAGAGAGAGACAGAGAGAGAGGGAGAGAGAGAGAGACAGAGAGAGAGAGAGAGAGAGAGAGAGAGAGAAAGGAAATAATGAGAAAAGGATAGGCCCAGGGCAAAGCCTTAAGAGAAAGATCAGTCAGTCTTTTATTACTCACCACAAGATTTGTCCAAGCAAGGATTCAGAGGGACAGAGTCTCCTCAGAGGGAGTTCCAGCCAGAGTCAGCCTCCCTCAGACTGTCTTCAAGAGACTGTCTCAAGACACTGTTTTTCAACAGACTGCTTTTCAACAGACTGTCCTCATTAGGAGACTGTCATCTCCTTATAAAGGGAATTTTCTCCTATGTAAGCTCCCCTAAGTTTTCCCATCTACCAATCACAGTAGACATTTTTCAAAGAACAGATCATTCTTAGTTCACGCCTAAGTAGACTAATCTTTTGAGTAATTCACACCTGAATAGACTAGAATCTCTGAGTAAGTTTTCACCTCTTTGCTCCTTGTAAGTTCACAAGTTGCCTGACCTTTATAGGTACTTAGCACCTTTTTGTATTATATTCAAAAATAGGTATGGCTTAAGAACTTTTCTGTCTTACTATAAATATGGGTTTAAGTATTTTTTCATTGTTCAGCAAAGAGTTTACAACTTTATCTTCCCCTAAGGCATGCTTAAGTATGGTGAAGTAGAGTTCTCACATTCCTGATCTAAGTTACTTTCACTGCCCAAATGGGGAATTGGTCCCAATGGGGAATGGTCTTAACCCAACCTTATGAAGTAGGGACTGGGAATTTTTTTAACATTCACAAGTCTGAGAAATTTCAAGATTCACAAGTGGGAGACCCAAGCCTTCCTCTATCAAATCTAGATAAATCAAACCAAGAAATAAATAAGAGAGAGGTAAGAGATGTGAATGAAATCTTAGGAAAAATTAGCATTAATAATTGTATGGAGAAAAATAAAAAGGGACAAAAAAGAATACCTTCTTTTTTAGCAGCACATAGTACATTCACAACGACTGGCCAACAACTAGGAAATAAAAACATTTCCAACAAATGCAAAAAAGCAGAAATAATAAATGCAACTTTTTAAGATCATAATACAATAAAAATTATAATTAGTAAGGATACATGGAGAGACAAATAAAAAATTTAACTGGAAATTAAATAATATGACTCTCCAAAATTGGATGGTTAAAGAACAAATCATCGAAACAATTAGTGATTTCATTGAAGAGACCGACAATGAGACAACATATCAAAATCTATGGGATACAACAGCCAAAAGCACTTCTCACGGGAAAATTTATATCCCTGAGTGCATATATCAACAAATCAGAGAGGGAAGAGGTCAAGAAATTGGGTATGCAAATTTAAAAAAAATAGAAAGGGAACAAATTAAAAAGCCCCAGATGAAAGCTAAATTAGAAATACAAGAGTGAAAAAGAGAAATTCCATTTAAAATCAACCTAGACAACATAAAATATTTAAGAAATTATTTGCCAAGACAAACACAGAAATTATATGAATACAACTACAAAACATTTTCCACAGAATTAAAACTAGATCTAAATAATTGGAAAAACATTAATTTCTCATGGTTAGGATGAGCTAATATGATAAAAATGACAATCCTACCCAAATTAATTTCCTTATTTAGTGCCATACCTATCAAACTACCAAGAAACTTTTTTACTGAATTAGAAAAATTATAACAAATTTCATCTAGAAGAACAAAAGATCAAGAATATCAAAGGAAATAATGAAAAAATGTGAAAGATGGGGGTCTATGTGAAAGGGAATGTTTTAATCTTAACTTATTCAAGTATTTGAAGTGCTTCACCCTTTTAATCCAGTCAGTCAGGAGCTTGTGAATCCCTTCAATGTAAGTTCACTCCCTCAGAGCATGGGAGGTTGATCCCACAGGCACTGCCCACTGGGCATAGCTTAGCTTTGGCTATGCTATCTTCTTGGCACCACCTCCCCAATTAATCCTTCTTAACCAAAAATCCTTTCAAAAGATCACTCATCCCAAATGGGAAGGGGCTGCCTTGGCAGGTGGACCATCCTCTTCAATGGCCAAATGCAAGAAAAATTTGCCTTGGTATTAGCAGAGGATTTGCACACAAAATTCAGGTCTAATTAGAAGGTTGACTAGATGACTTTTGTGATTAGCTTCAGGAATGTAAATCTGTAACACTGTTTTAAATTTTCACCTGAAGCTACCTGAAATAGAAGAGAGACAATTTCAGGAGCAAAAAAGTAAAGTCACAGCCTCCCATTACAGAATTCAAAGACTTTTTAAAGATTAAAATCAGGCAGGAGAACCCTGTGCAGAGATCAGCACTTTTGCTTTTTTAATCACTGACAACTAATCACAATACTCTACAAACTATTTGACAAAATGAGCAAAGAAGGAGTCTCACCAATTCTTCAAAATCATTTTATGACACAAATATGGTACTGATTCCAAAGCCAAGCAGACCAAAAACAGGGAAAGAAAACTCTTGACCAATCTCTTTAATGAATATATGCAATTTTTTGCAATCTTTAATGAATATGCAAAAACCTTACGTAAAATACTAGCAAAAAGACTACAGTAAGTAATCACAAGGATTCTTCACTATGACAAGGTGTCATTTATATCACAAATGCAAAGATGGTTTAATATTAGGAAAACCATCCACATAACTGACCATCTCAACAACCAAACCAACAGAAATCACATAATTATCTCAATAGATGCAGAACAAGCCTTTGACAAAATACAACATCCATTCCTACTAGAAAGTATAAGAATACCTGGGACCTTCCTCAAAATAATAAACAATATAGATTTAAAACCATCAGCAAGTATCATCTGCAATGGGGACAAGTTAGAAGCCTTCCCAATAATATTAGGAGTGAAGCAATTAGAGAAGAAAAAGAAATTCAGGTAGGCAATGAGGAAACTAACCTATCACTCTTTGTAGATGGTATCATGGTATGCTTAAAGAATCGTAGAAAACCAACTAAAAAGCTAGTAGAAATATCAACAACTTTAGCAAAGAGGCAGGGTACAAAATAAACCCACAAGAAATCAACAGCATTTCTATATGTTTTCAACACAACTCAGCAGTAAGAGTGAGAAAGAGAAAATCCATTTAAAATCACCTTAGACAACATAAAATATTTGGGAATATATTTGCCAAGATAAACACAGGAATTAGATGAGCCCAACTACAAAATCATTTTCAGACAATTAAAATTTGATCCAAACATTGGAAAAACTTTAATTGCTCAAGGGTAGGACAAGCTAATATGACAAAAATGACAATAGTATCAAATTTATTTAGTCAATACCGTCAAACACCAACAAATTTTTTATAGAATTAGAATACATTATAACATCTGGAAGAACAAAAGATCAAGGCTGTCAAGGGAATTAATTTTTCAAAATGTGAAGGAGGGTGGCCTGGCAGTACCAGGTCTTAAACTGTGCTATTAAGCAATGATCATCAAAACAATATGGTACTAGCTAAGAGAAAGAAGGATCGGGGGATCAATGAAATAGACTTGGGGTAAATGACCTCAGTAAGCCAGTGTTCCATAAACACAAGAATCCCAGCTTTGAGGATAAGAACTCACTATTTGACAAAAACTGCTGAGAAAATTGGAAAACAGTAGGGGGAAAATTAGGTTGAGATCAACATGTGCCAAGATAAATTCAAAATGGATAAATGATTTAAATAGGAAGAGTGAAATAAAAAATAAATCAGGAAAATATAGAATAGTATACCTGACAGATCTATGAGAAAGGAAGGAATTTAACCAAACAAGAGATAGAAAATATTACAAAATGTTAACTGAATAATTTTAATTACATTAAATTAAAAGGGATTTCTACAAAGAAAACCAATGCAACCAAATTTGGAAGGGAAGCAAAATCTTTAGAACTGAACCCTCTGACAAAGGTCTAATTTCCCACATATATAAGGAAATAAGTCAACTGTGCAAGAAATCAAGCCATTCCCTACTTGACCAGTGGTCAAGGGACATGAATAGGTACTTTTCAGATGAAGAAATCAAAACTCTCAATAATCACTAGAAAATGTGTTCTAAATCGGTCTGAGAGAAATGTAAATCAAAACAATTCTGAGGCATCATCACACACATAGCAGATTGGCCAATATGACAGTAAAGGAAAGTAATTAAGTTGGGAGGAGATGTGGTAAAATTGGGACACTAGTACATTGTTGGTGGAGTTGTAAATTGATCCAACCATTCTGGAAGGCAATTTGGAATTATGCCCAAAGTACTTTAAAAGACAGCATGCCCTTTGATCCAGCTGTACCACTTCTGGGTTTGTATCCCAAAGAGATAATTATGAAAAATGTTAGTAAAAAAAATGTATATCTGTGTTTGTTGTGGTGGCAAAAAATCAGAAAATGAGGGGGTATCCATCAATTGGGGGATGGCTAATCACACCAAGGTATCTGATGGCGATGGAATATTATTGTGCAATCAGGAATGATGAACTGGAGGATTTCTAGATGAACTAGAAGAATCTCCAAGAACTAATACAGAGTGAAATGAGCAGAACCAGGAAAACACTGTACACAGTAGCTGAAACCATGAGGGACGATCAAATACAATCTATTTTCCTACTAGCACCAGTGTAATGATCCAAGACAATCCTGAGGGACTTGTGAGAAAGAAGATTGTCCACATCCAGAGAAAGAACTGTCAAAATAGAACCTCCGAAGAAAAATATGTGATTTATCACATGGTTCTATGAGTATATGATTGGGGTGTGGGTTTTAAAAGATCACTATATTACAAATGTGAATAATAGGGAAATACATTGACATTTAATTTTTAGAACAGTTAAAATTAAAAAAAGAAACCAAAATGAAAATATTGAGAAAGCAATAGATTAGATAATCTTGTTAGGTTCAAGGTAAATGATTTCAATAGGAAAAGGAGAGACCTAAAGTTTCTGAATGTTAAGTGCACTCTAAGTTCCTGATAGTTTAATGATCATTTGAAAAGCAGACTTTTCATCCTCCCCTCCAATTCCCATCCTTTTTCTCCCACTAAAAACACACCTTTTCCTCTCTGTGCCCTCATCTGATCTTACCCCAAACTTCTTCCAAAGCCTCCCTGGCAGGCTTGACTGACCTGTCTGAACCCTAGAACCTGGAGATCAGGAGCAGAGACTTTCCCTAGGGCATCCTGGAATGGTAGGACACATGGCCATCCCCCTCTGATGGAATCTGTCCCACTCAAGGCTAGATGAATAAATGACTGCCCTGGGCCTGTCTCTCTGGAACCTCATCCAGGCAGGGGCTACATGTAGAGGCCCTGGAAACCCCCCAGAACACAGTTGTGTGATAAAGGATGGAAAGGTTTGCAATTTGCAAAACTGCAAAAACTGAAAAGTGCAAACCTAGGTATGATGGACAGTGACATGTGACCAAGGGTCACATGGGAGTCTGGAAGGAGGATCTGGGAAGACTCCATCTTGCCCCAACGGACTTTTCTTCTGGTCTCCTGAGGAAGTCAAGAGGAAAGTCTGAAGAGGATTTCCCTGTGTTGACCTGAGAAAGGGCTCCTGTATCCAGCTGCTGGCTGCCTTCACTCTCACTTGGACATCAGGACTTGCTTGGACATCTAACAACTACAGATCCTGGCTCTAACTGGTTTTGGACCCCTGCTGGGATATTTGGGTGTTCTGTTAAGTTCTTGTAGTTTAGTTACCTAGTTAGTAAGTTTTTAAAATAAGAATAAGCATAAGTAAATCTCGAAGCCCTTATTCCTTCCCCTTCCAAATAAAGTGGATTCTTATGTTTTTCCCTCTTGTGTTTTCCTTAGCCAAAACCCGATCCTAACAGTTGGGAATGTGGGTGACCGGTGAGGCCTCACTGACAGCAAGCAGTGATGGCTTGGGAAAGGAAAAGGTCTTCTTAGTTCCTGGGGGAGCTTGGCCAGGGCTGGGGATGGACCGCACTCACCTGGGAAGGGCGCCTCTGGGTCCCGGGGGCCATTCCCTCTGGCTCCAGGGTCTCTGCTTGGGCCAGACTGTGGTCCCTCAGGGGGTGGGAGCCCCAAGGTGGGGAGACTTCCTCTTGTGCACCTGTGGGGCATTAGAGAAGGGGAGGGACCAGAGGAGACCCCAGCGCCCCCCCTACCCGCAGGGGAGACTCCCCACAGGCGGGGACAGGGAGCTTCAGGCTTGGAAAGGACCTGGCCAGGAAGAAGCCTCCCCACCCCCTCTGCTGCTCTCTTTGGCTTCATTCCTTTCAGAGACTGCATTGGGAGGACAGGGTGGAATGGAGGAGAGGTTATGGGGAATGGGGGGCGGGGGGGCCCGGAGACGCTGGACGAGGGGAGGGGGCATCAGGCCGGGGTTGCGGGAATGTGTTGGCATTTGTCGGAGCTCCTTCCATGGCCGGTGGGCACGGGCACCCACCTCCCCCTCCCCAACCAGGCTCGGATTGGCTGCTTCTCCCCTTGGACCTTTGGGGAAGGACCTGGACCAGCCCCGCCCCCATCCTGTCACCAGTCGCACGCCCATCGCCCAGCAGAGGAGTGGAGGTGGGGGAGAGGAAAGGTGTGTGGGGGGGCATTCTTTTCTCTAGGGGAGGGCAAAGGCCCGCTATGGCTCCTGGTTCAGACAGAGCCGCCCCGCCTCATAGGGGCACCTCCGTATTTCTCCCTTTTCTAGGGTCATTGAAAGCGTTGAACAGACACAGACACACAAACAGAGACCTCGCCCTCCCCCAAACTCACACCGCCCCTGCCCCCTCTCTCTGGTCCAACGAGCACCGGAGCTTCCCCCTTCCCCCAGCCTGACTTCCAAGTTCAGTTACCCGCAACTGGTCCACCGGGATCTTCTCGCTCCCCAGGAGTTACAGAAAAGATGGTCTCCACTGCGGAAGCCTCACAAGAAGAAAGTCCCAAAAAGGATACCAGTGAGCTCTTCAGGAGCAGAGACAAGACCTCAACGGATTCCCAACATGCCCTGAGAAGGCGCAAGGGGCGGTGTCAAGGCTTGGGTGAAGTCAGGGTCCAAGCATTCTGGGAAATGGAGTCTTCCACCAGGAGAGTGCCAAAGCTTGCGGGACGTCATGGCAGAGGCATTCTGGGAAATGGAGGCTTACTTCCTATGTAGGCGGGGCCACGCACCAAGTGTTCCCAAGCTGTAGACCTGTCCTTTTAGTTTCTTCCCTTTCTGGTAGTTTTAACGTTCATCCTCCTCGGCCTTCTTCCTGTCATATGGGAAGTGGCTATGGAAAGAAAGATGGGGAAGTAATAAGTGTTGGAGGGGATGTGGTAAAATTGGGACACTAATATATTGTTGGGGGAGTTGTTAATTGATCCAGCCAACCATTCTGGAAGGCAATTGGGAATTCTGCCCAAAGTACTTTAAAAGACTGCCTGCCCCTCTAATCCAGCCATAGCACTACTGGGTTTGTACCCCAAAGAAATAATAGGGGAAAAAAAGGTGTACAACAATATCCATGGCTGCTTTGTCCTTCAATTGGGGAATGGCTGAACAAATTGTGGCATATGTTGGTGATGGAATACAATTGTGCTCAAAGAAATAATAAAGTGGAGGAACTCCATGGGAACTGGGCTGACCTCCAGAAATGGATGCAGAGTGAGAGGAATGTAACCAGGAGAACAGTGTATACAGAGACTAATACACTGTGGCACAATCAAATGTGATGGACTTCTCTACCAGCAGCAATGCAGTCATCTAGCACAATTCTGAAGGACTTATGAGAAAGAACAACACCCACAGCCAGAGGAAGAACGGTGGGAGTAGAAATACAGAAGAAAAACAACTGCATGAACACATGGGTCGATGAGTTTATGACTGGGGATGTAGACTCTAAATGATCATTCTATTGCAAATAATAATATGGAAATAGGTCTTGATTAATGACACAAGTAAAACCCAGTGGAATTGTTCCTCAGCAAGGGGGTGGGGGTGTAGAGGAAGGAGGGGAGGGAAAGAACATGAATCATGTAACTGTGGGAAAATACTCTAAATTAATTAAATGAAAATTTTCAATTAAAAAAAGAATAATTGGGTTTCTGAAATAAAACGCTCAACAGTTTTTTTTTAAGAAAAAAAACAGAAGCATTTCTGAGTAGAACACAGATTTCAGGTGAGAAAGGATCCAAGAAGCCCTGAGCTAGATCTCCTCATTTCAGGGAGGACCAAAGGGAGGCAGACAGGCTGGTCCTTGTCCTGAATGAGGAGCCAGAGGAGGGATGGTTCCGGTGCCATATTGATCCTAATAACAGGGCCCTGGAGCAGAAAAGCCCCAATTCCTATATTTTAGGAACAATGACTATGTATTTCTCTGTCAGACCCAGCTCTGAGATGCCATCTATTCTATGGCTTTTTGCACTTCCTTTGCCTTAAGCATCCCAAAGAACTTATTCCTCTTCAAGGGAGCAAAGAGGGTTTTCAGGGCTGAGAGCGAAGCTTCCCAAGTCCCCCTGAGTGTGACAAGGGCTGAGGGCTGGCTGGCCCATCTCCTCATCAGGTTTTCACCTGTTAGGGGTGTCTCAGGGTGCTCCAGGGAGGGGATGAATAATAAGCTCCTCAAAGTCTCTGTTATATCGCCTGAGCAAGCTCTGGGGTCTCTGGTCACTGGGGAGGTCCCTTACCTCCATGGCCCATCCCAGGGCTGATGCTGGGCTGACTCAGACACTGATCTAACCCAGAAACTGATGCATCTCTCCCCAGGTCACTCTCACGTGACTTCAGTCCCCCAGAGGAAGCAGTGGAGGTAGTTGGGAGCCCCAGTTTGCCAGTGCTGAGCCTGGCCCTATCCCTCCTAGCTCCTGCCTTCCTCTCCTCTTTCTCCAACATCTGTTTGCTTTAAACATGAAGCCAAACCTATACCAATAGGGTATGGATGGAGTGTCTTGTCCAAGTGTCTCAAGGGGGATTCCATGTCAGATCTTCTGTATTCCATCGATATTTCCCTTCATGGGGTTCAAATGAAGGCCATGTGGTTTTGAACCTGCTCTTGATAGCACCTCATGGAATGGCCCTCATTGTAAGTATCTTTGGACTGGGACAGTTACTGGTCTGAAGAGGGGGATCCTCAAGGTACAGACTGACATCCAACATTCAGGTACAGGAAAAAACTGAGGACTTATAGTTAAATCATCTTGTTTCCTTATGAGCTATAAGAGCAATTAAAATTTTATCCTCTTCTCCTTTATAACATCTTATTGGTTAGATGGACAGTAATTATTAGGAGTAATTAGGACTTTGTTCAATTGTAAAATTGGAGATTTGAACTTAGGACTTCAATCCCCAGAAGTCCTTGCTCTACTTCCCAGGATGCTTTGTAATCACACTGAATTCTCACCTGGGCGAGATCACAAATTATCATTAAAAGGAGTTCTCCTCCTACAGAGGGCCCTTTTCCTACTTCCACTTCCCAGCAGATGCATCTCTGATGATATGAGTGAAACTGAATTGGGCCTCTCAGCCCACCTAGCACCTTTCTTACTTATATTTTCCTAAATTCTCAAGCTTTAATAAAACTCTAGAAAAATAATACTCCTTGCAGAGAGAAACTAATTTCTACTTTGCCTCAGTTCCCCAAAATTTTAATCTTTACACAATTTGTACAACTGATTTTTTTTTTTGGCATTTAGACTTTAACCAATAAAAAAATATGTAGCTGCCTGCAGCCACAATATAATGGACTGAACAGTAGAGTGTTCAATAAACCCAAAGATCCTAGATTTTGGGACAAAAACTCAAAACAAAAACTGCAGTGAAAATTGAAAAACAGTATGGGGGAGCATAGGTTTAGATCAGCATCTCATACCCTATACCAAGATAAGTTCAAAATGGGTGAATGACTTAAATATAAAGAATGAAATAATAAATAAATTAGATGTATAACTGTCAGATGTAAGGGAAAGGAAAGAATTTAAGACCAAACAAGAGATAGAGAACATTACCGAATGTAAAGTGAATAATTTTGATTATATTCAATTAAAAAGCTTTTGTATAAATAAAACCAATGCAACAAAAATTAGAAGGGAAACAACAAACTGGGACAACAATTTTACAACAAAACCATCTAAAAAGTTTTAATTTACCAAATATATAAGGAAAAAAGTCAACTGTACAAGAAACCTCTTTTTCACTCTTGTGGTTGAGTTATGTTGGAAATATGTAGAACTGCTGATAATTTATATGAGTTTATTTTGTATCCTGCTACTTTGCTAAAGTTGTTGATTATTTCCACTAGCTTTTTAGTGGATTCTCTAGGATTCCTTAAGTAGATCATCATATAATCTCTAAAGAGTGATAGTTTATACTCCTTATCACCCATTTTCATCCCTTAAATTTCTTTTTTTCCTCCAGTTGCTACCAGTAATGTTTCTAGTACAGTGTTCAATAATAGAGGTGCTAATGGGTATCCTTGCTTCACTCCTGATCTTATTGGGAAACCTTCTAACTGATCCCTATTGCAGATGACAGTTGCAGATGGTTTTAAATATATGCTGTTAATTATTTTTAAGAATGGCTTCCCCTCCTATACTTCCTAGTGTTTTCAATAGTAATGAGTTATATTTTGTCAGTTTTTTCTGCATCTATTGAGATAATCATGTGATTTCTGTTGGCTTGGTTGTTGATATGGTCAATTCTGTGGATGGTTTTCCTCATATTAAACCATCCTTGCATTCCTAGTATAAATCCCACCTGATCATAGTAAATCATCCTTGTGATGACTTACTTTAAGTTCTTTGCTAGTATTGTATTTTAGGTTTTCGCATCTATGTTCATCAAGGCAATTGGTCTGTAGTTTTATTTGTGTATTTTTGGTCTGCCTGGCTTTGGAATCAGTACCACATTTATGTCATTAAAGGAATTTGGTAAAACTCCTGTGCTTATTTTGTCACATAGTTTCCATAGAACTGGGATTAGTTATTCTTTACATGTTTGATAGAATTTAGTTGTGAATCGATCTAGTCCTGGTGATTTTTTCTTAGGGAGTTCTATGATGGCTTGTTCAATTTCTTTTTCTGAGATGGGATTGTTTAAGTATTCGATTTCCTATTTTGTTAATCAAGGCAATTTGCATTTCTTTAAATATTCAGCCATTTCACCTAGATTGTCATATTTATTGCCATATAATTGGGCAAAATAGTTCCCAATAATTACCTTAATTTCCTCTTCATTAGAGGTGAGGTTGCCCTTTTCATTTTTTATACTTTTAATTTGACTTTCTTCTTTACTTTTTTTTAAAAATTAGATTAACTAGTATTTTACCTATTTTATTTGTCTTCTCAATGTACCACCTCCTAGTCTTAGTTATTAATTCCATAGTTTTTTTGCTTTCCATTTTATTAATTTCCCCTTTGATTTTCAGTATTTCTAATTTAGTTTCCATCTGGGGCTTTTTAATTTGTTCTGTTTCTAGTTTTTTAAATTTGTATGCCCAATTCATTGACCTCTTCCCTCTCTGATTTGTTGATATATGCACTCAGGGATATAAATTTTCCCGAGAAGTGCTTTGGCTGTTGTATCCCATAGATTTTGATATGTTGTCTCATTTTCGGTCTCTTCAGTGAAATCACTAATTGTTTTGATGATTTGTTCTTTAACCATCCAAATTTGGAGAATCATATTATTTAATTTCCAGTGAAAATTTTTATTTGTCTCTCCATGTATCCTTACTAATTATAATTTTTATTGTATTATGATCTTTAAAAGCTGCATTTATTATTTCTGCTTTTTTGCATTTGTTGGAAATGTTTTTATTTCCTAGTTTACAGCCAGTCGTTGTGAATGTACTATGTGCTGCTAAAAAGAAGGTATTCTTTTTTTGTCCCTTTTTATTTTTCTTCATACAATTATTAATGCTAATTTTTCCTAAGATTTCTTTAACATCTCTTACCTCTTATTTATTTATTTTCTGGTTTGATTTATCTAGATCTGATAGAGGAAGGTTTGGGTCTCCCTCTAGTATAGTTTTACTATCAAGTTCTTCCTTAACTCCAATAGTGTTTCCTTTACAAATCTGGATGCCATACCATTTGGTTCATACATATTGAGTACTGCTAGTTTTTCCTTGTCTATACTTCCTTTTATCAGGGTGTAATTACCTTCCATATCTCTTTTAGTCATATCTGTTTTTTCTTTGATTTTGTCAGATATCATGATTGAGACTCCTGCCTTCTTTTTCTTACTTGATGTCCAATAAATGTGACTCCAGCCTCCTACCTTTAGCCCATTTGTGGCTACTTGCATCATGTGTGTTTTTTGTAGACAACATATGGTTGTATTTTGGTTGCTAATCCACTCTGATCTCTGCTTCTGTTTTATGCCTGAGTTGATCCCATTCACAATGTAATATTGACAAATTAATATTATACCAAATGTAATATTTAGAAATTGGTTTGGAAATATAATAATAATAAAAATTGGTGTGGTCACCATTTACAAATAATTAACCCTTAAATCCTGTGGATGATAGGTTTTAACAATTTAATTTTAATATATAAGAAAAAAAAAGAATGAGGGAAAGAAATAGAAAAATATTTCCTAGCCTGCCACCCTAGTCCACATGAGTGTCTTCTGCCCAAGCTACCAACGCTGCATTGCAGACAAGCTCCCAGCCACAATTCTCCAGAGAAAAAGCCCAGCCTACTCTATGGTCTCATTTTTATCTTCCTCTTTTTTCCACATCACATCCTTTTCCTGTGTGTTCATCTAGCACATCTCAAGAACTAATCAAACTCTCCGGATCTTTCCAGCCAAGCTCATGTGAATGAGCAGAAAGTTCAGGAACCAAAGAGGAAGGTGTTCCTTTCACACAGAATTCAGAGTTACGATTCCCACCTGTGTATTCCCCATCATTTTGATTTCCTCTTTTAATCTTGCCCTTTCTTCTTCCAATATTTCCATCTACACCCATGTTTTGTTTTTAAGTAGTCCCACTATTCACCACCCTTATTTTCCTTTCCTTCTTATCCCCTCCCTTCTTATTCCCCTCTTATTTTTCTTTAAGGTCTATTTGATACTTCCCCACTAGTTTTCCTTCCCTTTTATTTTTTTAATTTTAATTTTTTTAAACCCTTACCTTCTGTCTTGGAGTCAATACTGTGTATTGGCTCCAAGGCAGAAGAATGCTAAGGGCTAGGCAATGGGGGTCAAGTGACTTGCCCAGGGTCACCCAGCTGGGAAGTGTCTGAGGCCAGATTTGAACCTATGACCTCTCATCTCTAGGCCTGGCTCTCAATTCACTGAGCTACTCAACTGCCCCTTTCCCTCCCTTTTAATATTCCCTGTCCCACTTCCCCTCTTGGCTTTTCCCTCCCAAATTCCTTGTTGGATAGAATCGAATTCTATATCCATTAGATCTGGCTGCTCTTCCCTCTTAAGAACTGATTCTACTAAGAATAACATTTAAATATTACCTATTACCACTCTCATCCTCTTTTTATAATAGTATTCTCTCCCTCCCTCCCCTGATTCACCTCTTTATGTGGAATAATTTTTCCAGTTTTTCTTATTCCTTCAAGTTTCTTTTGGTGTATTTTCTATCCCCCACTTTTTTTTACACATAATCTAAAACAACTTAGTACTCCAATCTTTGCCTATCCATAATTATTTTATCCACTATGATTATGAAAACAATTCTTGAGACTTACAAATATCATTTGTACATATAGGAATATAAACAATTTGACCTTACTTAAGCCTTAAAATGTTTCCCCCCATCTTTTTCTTTATCTTTTCATGTTTCTCTTGAATTTTGTATTTGGTCATCAAATTTTCCATTTAGTTCTGGTCTTTTCTTTAGGAATGCTTGGAAATCTCCTATTTTGTTAAATGCTCATTCTTTCCTTTCAAAGTATATAGTCAGTTTTGAGGGTTACTTGATTCTTGGTTGTAGACCCAATACTTTTGCTTTCCTGAATATCATATTCCAAGCTTTGAGGTCCTTTATTGTGAAGGCTTCCAGAACCTGTGTAATCCCGACTGCGGCTCCTTGATATCTGAATTGTCTCTTTCTGGCTGCTTGCAATATTTTATCCTTGGCTTGGAAGCTCTTGAATTTGGCCATTACATTCCTAGGGGTTGTCTTTTGAGGATTTAATGTAGTGGGTGCTCTATGTCCTCTTTCAATGTCTATTTTACCCTCTTGTTCAAGAATATCATGGCTGTTTTATTGGATAATTTCTTGTAATATGGTGTCAAGACTTTTATTTTATTCCAGGCTTTCAGGTAGAACAATGATTCTCAAATATTCTCTCCTCGATCTGTTTTCTAGGTTAGTTGTCTTTTCAATGAGGTATTTTATGTTTTCTTCTATTTTGTTATTCTTTTGACTTTGCTTTATTAATTCTTGCTGTCTTGTGAGATCATTAACTTCTAGTTGCCCAATTCTTGTCTTTAAAGACTGGTTTTCACCTATGATTTTTAAATTTTCCTTTTCAGTTTGGTCTATCCTGTTTTTTATGGCTTTCAGGAGGTCCATTCTGATCTCCAACTTCCTTATTCCTGTGATTTCTGTGCTTCTTTTTCCAAGTTGGAAATTTTGTCTTTTAAACTGTTATTTTCTTTTTGAATTACTTTAATTTATTTTCCTCGTTTTCCTTCTATCTTCCTTACTAGGTTCTTGATCTCCTTTTTTAGTTCTTTGAGAACTTGTGACCAATTTCCATTATTTTAGAAGTTTGGATGTATTTGCTTGTTTGTCACTCTCTGCTGTTGCTTCTCTATTTTGTAGTTTTTCACCATACAAATAATCCATGTTTTTTTCTGTTGTAGCTTATTTCTTTTGGTACTTGTGGATTGCAGTTCCTTTGTGTTGGTGGCCATTGCTATGCCAGTTTTATTTTTTCCTCTTTATTATCTTCCTTTCCCAGATAGATGTAATAAAAATATGGGTAATGTGTGGAAATATTTCTGGTTATAATAACTGCAGGTACTCTGGTTTGTTGCTAGAGAGAGCTACTAGGGAACCTGCCTATTGATTACTGCTGATGAATAATGTATTGATACTTTTCCTACCCTCCTCCTCCCTCAATGCCACCCTTCACCTTCTCGTTTTCACCCAGGCCTTCCTGTCTCTTTTCCCCTCCCCCCTATTGGTCAGCCACCTTTCTATGTAACTTAAAGGTGAACTTTAAGGTTTAGAGAGGATAATCTTGTTCTCTTTCTTAGGTAAGGAGGTTTATTGGAAAAGATAGGACAGGATAGAAATTGAGGTAAGATTGAGGGGAGAGGGATAGGGATGTCCCTAGCCTACAATGAGAATTAGGAGGGTTTGGGAAATGTCAGTCTAGACACAGTTGTGACTCAGAGATGATCAGAGAGATGGAGAACAAGTATTTTTCTTCTTTTCTTCAGTGAGATTATCTCTGCTTGAGTAACTCAAGTCCACACTCTGTCAAAAACCACCAAGGTCTCTCTGCCTAGGTCAGGAAAACTCAGTCTTTCCCCTTGTTCAGCAAAAACCAAGCCACAAGGTTCAGTCAGGGACAGAAGCTAACAGGGATCAGTTCTCAGCTTCTTCCCTCTTCATCCAGAAACCATCTTGGTCAGTCACCTCCCCAGAGAAAAAATCTCCGTTCATCTCTCCTCTGGCCAGGCTCCAACTGATTTTCTGGGAACATTCCATTTGGAATCTTCATTTCTTGATTGACAGATCATGTCACCAGCTTTGTTTTTCCAGCCTGAAATTCTCTCTTTCTTCATGCCTCTTCCACATAGAAGTCTGAGTGAATAGTCCAGGCAGCTCTTTGTGTAGTGAACTATCAAGTGTTTTGCCCTGAGGTTATTTTCCACTCTCTGTTGCATCTGTTGTAGGGAGCCTGGTTCTGCCCTATCTCAACACTCAGGCTCCATGCTTTCAGCCTTAGGTCCCAAGTCTCACTGCCAAGGTCTTGCACTGGCCTCTGGGATAAGTCTGCAGTGCCCTCAGTGAACCGCAGAGAGTTTAGAGATTGTTTTAGCCCTCCCTCTGACTCTGGCATGGTAGGTGGTGTGGTGGAGGGGTGATCAGTTCTGGCTTTGGTTGGTATCATCTTACCCTCTTATAGAATGGAATTGTCCAAACACTGCCTACTTTCAATGTTGCACCCCATGGCAGAGCCCCTTCATTCTTCTAATTTTGATTTTTGAGATGCTTTGTAGTGATCGGTTGAGGAGAGTCTGGACAATCCAGCTACTCTTTGGCTATCTTAGCCAGGAAGTCTTCCATATTGTTTTGATGATCACTGCTTCATATTACAGTTTAAGATCTGGTAATACTAGGCCACCATCCTTCACATTGCCTTTCATTGGTTCTCTTGATAATCTTGATGTTTTGTTCTTTCAGATCAATTTCATTATTATTTTTTCTAACTCTATAAAATATTTCTTTGGTAGATTGTTAGGTATAGCACTGAATAAGCAAAGTAATTTAGGCAGTATTATCATTTTCATTACCTCACCCTATCCAAGAGCAATTAACTTTTTTTTCAATTATTTAGATCTAGTTTTATTTGTGTGAAAACTGTTTGGTAGTTGTGTTCATATAATATAATTCCTGTGCTTCTCTTGGCAAATAGATTCCCAGATATTTTATATTGTCTAGAGTGACCATATAAAAAGCTTGGAAATTATAAGTTCTTTGAAAACTGGAAATCAGTATGGGGAAATTAGTTATATGTAGTTATATGGGGAAATTAGTTATACCCTATATTAAGATTAGTTAAAATGGACATGTGATTTAGACCTAAAGGTTACTGTTATATGTAATTTCAGGGAATATAGAATTGTTTACATGGCAGAGTTATGGAGAAAGGAAGAATTTATGACCAAACAAGAGATAAAGCATATTATATGAGGACTCTCAAAGGGCTAATAAAATGCATACTTTTTCATCCAGTAATAATAGTCAAAAAGAGTCCAAAAGAGATCAGAAAAAAAGGGAAGGGGTCTACTTGTAGGAAAATATTTGTAGGTGCTCTTTTGGTTGTAGCAAAGAAATGGAAATTGAAGGGATGTCTGTCAGTTGATGATTGGCTGAACAAATTGTGGTATATGAGGGTGATGGAATACTAATGATGAACAGGATGATTTCAGAAAAAGCTGGGATGACCCCTGTGAATTGATGCAGTATGAAATAAGCAGAACCAGGAGAACATTCTACACTCTAATAGTAATGTTATGGAATGTTCATCTGTCATAGCTTGGCTACTTTTAATACACTGATCCAGTACAGTTCTGAGGGACTTATGACAAAGAATGCCACCAGAGAAAGAGCTGTTGGAGTTGGAATGCAGATGAAAGCATACAATTTTTCACTTGTTTATTTGTTTTGTTGTTTTAAAGTTGTAGTTTTATAGGATCATTCACTTCTAAAATTAAACAATATGGAAATGAAATTTACAAAGATGTATGAATCTGTAGCTCACAGCCCCTAATTTTACCTAGTCTAGCAAGTTTATTTTATTCCTGCTTCATTCTTTCCTCGAATTCTAAGCCTGCTGATAAGATGAAAGTAAAGGCAATAAGCATTTAAAAATACCTGCTCTATGTCCTCTACTGGGTAAAGGAGATCAGGATTATTAACTTCATAACATCCCTGTGAAATTGATACTCTTATTATTCTTGATTCATAGTTGAGGCCATTGAAGTAACAGGTTAAATAACTTACCCTGGGGCACCCACTCACCATCTCTTTCAAGTTTTATTAAATTTGTTTTTTTGACTCCAAGTTCTGACCTCTTACCCCATTAATACCAACTGTGTTTAATTTCTAGATAATGGGGGTTGTGGAATGTGCCTATCCTTCCATTACAAAGAGGTAAATCAAGATGGAATTTTCTGATTGCAAATGTGTTCCATAATCTCTACCCTCCTGAGATGTCCCAACACTGAATACAAAAGAAACCATCCTTTAGGCCATACTTGAATGCCCCCTTGCCATTAAGAGGACCAAATTTTTTATTTTTCTCTCCTGATCCCTTCATTCTTCCTTATGCTCACAGCTTCTAGTTCTAAGAGAAAATTTTATCTCCTGTTTTCAGTGAGAGGAATTACCACGACTGCTAGAGCAAAAAGGCCCAAAGTTGTCCTGTCCAAGGGAGTGAGGTGAAAGCAGGCATATAAGGGATTTTACCCCAAAAGACTTTTATCTGTTGTAGTGAAAGGAGGGCTAGACTTGGTGCTGGCAGACCAACCCTGAATTATAGTTTATTTCCTAAGAGATGGACAGTGGATTCAGTATAGAGTATAAGACATAATATATGGTAGGTTGTAAAATAAGATGAATATTGACTATGTCTACACTGAATGGCATATCTTTGTATCTGTTGAGAGAGGAAGAAATCTAATATTCCACTTTGAGAATTACTGCACGAGAGTTGAAATGAGTGAAGTTCTTTCTTGGCTTAGCAAATGAATTATACCAAGAAGGGCCATGTGATAGTGTTTCCAAAATGATGGGAATGGAATATCTGGAAAGTTACCTGAGATTGACAAAATTATAATATTAATAAAAGAGTGGCTTTTAATAGAAATACAGAAAGGGCAATGGATAAAGATTATTCAATACTATGAGCAGAATGTTCTTAGGCCCAGGGTTTGAGTTCTAGTGCACTTGCAAAGAAGTTGGTCAGGTCACTTCTCCATTGTTTACTTATGAAAAGAGTTGTGAAGAATGATGAGAACCTTGGTCCTGTCTTTGTCACAGATCCATTTTGAGGGTTCGTTGTTATTTATTGTGAAAGTATTTCTAAAATGTTCCAACTTGCAGTTATGACCAAACGGTGTCTCCAAAGTCGGGTTCTGATTGTTTAAGTTTGAAAACTCCTTTTGTCCTTGGGAAATAGAATAAAAATCTATTTACTTATTACCATCAGAGGAAAGAATTTATATTGCGTGTGTGTGTGTGTGTCCTTTCCATCTGTATTTATATCATTTGTTTTCTTCAGAAGCAGAGACTAATCTTGAAGTGAAGGAGATGTCTCCAAAGCTGAGCTTTCTTGTGGAGTGATCTGGTCCTCAAAGAGGCATGAATAAGGATCTCTGTGACTTCAATTTCAGAGAAATCTGAGACTTTAAAATCAAGGTAAATAAAAATCCAAAGAATGACTATGAATTTGATGAAATTACAGAGAAATTCATCCACCATTGAGGCCTAAATCAGTATATGAAATTGAACTCAGGAAATTACTATTGTTGGGATAGTGAATACATCAAATGCTTTTCGGAAAAATTGGGATTTGAACAGACAAATGAGAAACCCGAAAAGTCCATGTACCAGTGTAACCTAAGGAGAATCTCTTATTGCTCAAGCTTCAACCTCAGAAGACATCCAAATAGTAAAAATACAGAGATGCTTTCTGTGAGTAATAAAGGAGTGAGATCGATCTTTCAGTCAGAATTCTGAGCTTGGTTCATATAAAATAATCCACTCTGAAGAGAGACCTTATGAATGTAAACAGTGTGGAAAGTCTTTCAAATGGAGGGGAAATCTTGCTCAGCATGAGAGAATCCACACTGGAGAGAAATGTCATGAATGTACACAATGTGGAAAGACTTTCACATGGAGTACCCACGTTTCTTCACATCTGAAAATCCACACTGGGGACAAATCTTATGAATGTACACAGTATGGAAAGACTTTCATACACAGGGAGAGTCTTGCTGCACATCAGAGGATACACACTGGAGAGGAACCTTATGAATGTACACAGTGTCGAAAGGCTTTCACACAGAGGGGAAATCTTGCTAAACATTAGAGAATCCACTCTGGAGAGAAACCGTATGAATGTAAACAATGTGGAAAGGCTTTCACACAGAGGTGCTCTCTTACTGCACATCAGAGAATCCACACTGGTGAGAAACCTTATGAATGTATACAATGTGGAAAGGCATTCAAATGGAGGGGGGGGCATCTTGCTGACCATCAAAGAATCCAGTCTGGAGACAAACCTTATGAATGTACACAATGTGGAAAGGCTTTTACAGAGAGGGGCTCTCTTGATAAGCATCAAAGAATCCTCTCTGGAGAGAAGCCTTATGAATGTAAACAATGTGGAAAAGCTTTCAGACGGAGCAGTCATCTTGCTGTACATCTGAAAATCCACACTGTAGAGAAACCTTTTGAATGTATACAGTGTGGAAAGGTTTTCACACAGAGGGGTGATATTGTTAAGCATCAGAGCATCCACGCTGGAATGAATGTAAACTATGTGGAAAGGCTTTCACACACAGGATGAGTTTTGCTACACATTAGAGAATCCACACTGGAGAGAAACTTTTAACACATATTAAAATAGCCGAAACCTCAAGTCTCACACATGATCAAGTCATTGTGTTTTCTTGTGCAGAATGTCATCAATCCCTGTAGTATTGCCTGGGTTTCTTTTACATTTTTAAGCTTGTTTGGCACTTTGTGGGTCAAGTTCTGTACTCCTTTGTTGTCAGTTTCTCCTTGGATTACACATACTGAACGAGCAAAAGTCTCATAATAGTTAAATAACTGGTGGCGGGTTGCCATAGTCCAAAGCTTTTTTGGGGGAATGCTTTTCATCTTAGCTTATTCTACTGCAAAAAGTCAAAATAGTAGAAATAAATGCTTGTTCAATACTAGTGACATGTTTCAAAGGCAAAAAAAATTAGAAAAGAAGGGGAAAAAATCAAATACTGTGTGACACATGTAGGAAGAAAACAAAATATAAAAATTGTGTATATTTCACAATTACAGAGGTAAAGCAGAGAGACTAGTTTCCAAAAAATAAAATTCATTTCCTCTTTGATTTATGATCCTCATTGTGAGTGCTAATGAGGTAGACAAAACAATGCGAGTGCAAATGAGGTTGATAAAGCAATAACACATTCAAAAAATACAAAAAAATACTTTAAAAGTCACAAAATGTCAAAAAAGGCACACCAGGTCAATAAAGGTCACTCATACAGATTTTCTTCTTTGAGTTAGTATATGTGTTTCCCTACAATGGAATTTGTGCAAATACAAGGATCAACCAAATAAAGTGCAACAAAATAGTACAAATCTAGCAATAAAGAAGTCTAATCACATTTAGTAGTCAAATACATTCAGTACAAGCAAGTATTCAACATCAACAAAAGGCACTCGTTTTACATGACTATAATGACTCCACGAGTCCCTCTCTCCAATTTTATGGCTGTTGGTGTAGTTACTGGGATCTGGAATGGTCCATCATACAAAGGTTAAGTCGACCCAATACATTTGAAATTCTTTATGTACACACTATCACCTAGGTTTAAATCATGAAATGAGAAGTCTATTGGCCCTGCTTGAACAGCAGCTCCAGAGTCATGGAGTTCTTTTTATTTTTGTTTATAATTGTCTGATATATGTAGCAATGGTTGTATCCCCTCCTTATAGTGAGGTGTAGGCAGGGGTAAATGGTTGTGCCTGAATAGGTGGATGTCCAAATAGCATCTCAAATGGTGAGATGTGTAAATCACCTCTGGGTCTGCTTCTGAGATAAAATAGGGCCAAAGGTAGAATTTCAGGCCAGTTTAAATGACTGTCCTTGCATGATTTGCCAACCATGGTTTTAAGTTCTTTATTCATTCATTCAAATTGACGAGCTCTGGGGATGATATGATGTATGAAATTTGGGAGTTATTCCCAAATATGAATAAATTTGAGATAAGCCAAAATCAGTGAAATGAGTTCCTTTATCCAAATCAATACATGCTGGCAGGCGAAAACATGGAATTATTTCTTTCAAAAGGACTTTGTCAACAAAAGCTGCTATGGCATGAGTAGTAGAAAATGTTTTAGGCTATCTGGTCAGTTGATTGACTATGATCAGACAAAATTTATACTGTCCAGCTTTTGGCATAGAGATAATATCAATTTGTGTATAAGTGAGAGGATGTCCCCCAAAAGCTTTTCCTTGAAATATGTATTCATTAAAGGCTTAGAAGGTAGAAGTTGTACATACTTTGGAGGCAACTGTAGTCATTCCAAGTGCTATCCATGCTCTTTTATCAGAATCTACAATGCCTTGGGTGCCAAAATGGCATTGTTCATGAATGTAGTGACAAATCTGTTTCTAGAAAGCTCTAAGGAGCAGAGATTTGCCATCTATTGATACCCATACTCCATTTATCTGTTTTGCTTTAAATTTCTGCTTCCAGTTTTCCTTATAACTTGTCGTTATAAGAAAGGAATAGATCCAAATTATCAGTAATTGTTAGTGGAATAATTAATTCAGGGCCTTCTAAGGCTGCTATTTTGGCTGCGATATCTGCTTGGCTATTTCCCCTGGAGAAAGAATCAGTGCCACCTGTATGTGTAGAGCAGTGAATGACAGCTATAGCTACAGGGAGCTGGATGGCAGAAAGAAGTTCAGTAACAAGGTTTGCATTGACAATACATTTTCCAAGGAAATAAAAGGAAAAGAGAACAAAACCAATTATTATTGGGTTGACAAAAAGCCAATTTGGGGGCAGTTCCCTTTTGCATAAGTGATTTCTCTATTGCAAGGCATCCACTGCTGACAAAATCCTGTTGCTCCAAAAATTGCCCTCAATTGCTTTTTAGTGGTAGGAGTGCTTAACTTTTGGATATTTTCTATATGCTTGGGAGAAATTAAATGGGACCCAGGAGTTAAAATGAAGCCTAAATATTGTACCTTGGGGGGACACCACTGAACTTTGTCTTTGGAGACCTTGTAGCCTCTCTTATGTAGCTCCAAAAGAAGATGTTTGCTATCCTCTTGGTACAATTCAGAATTTGGTGAAGCCAAGGGAAAATCATATACTTAATTAAATGGCTGCATTAAAATTTTTATGGCATCTGTATCAGCAGTTAAGAATTGTGTGAACAACGTAGGACTCTCCATGAAACTGTGAGGCAAAGGAGCCCATGTCCACTTAGAGCCCTTCCATGTGAAAGCAAAGATATGCCTGGAGTTCTCATGTATAGGCATTGAAAAGAAAGCTGAGAACAAGTCTACTATTGTAAAGTATGCAGCTGTGCTAGCAATAGAAGATATAATGGTATTTATTTTGGAAACTACAGGGTGTCTCTTTATAATGTGATTTTTCACAGCTCTCAGAATCCTGGACAAATTGATAGAGATGCTTGCCATGGGGCCCCAGTTTGGGCTTTTTAACAGGGAGGATGGGCGTATTGTATTCTGATTTACAGGGTATTATGATGCCTTGGTTAATCAATGAATTTATTACTGGTGTAATGCCATCAATAGCCTTCTTCTAAAGAGGGTACTGAGGAATGGAAGGAGGTAGGCTAGATTTTGTTTGATTTAGGGCAGGGACAACCAATTTAAGTAGACCAACAGGAGAAGATGATATGGCCCAGAGAGACTCAGGTCTATCAGTTGGGATCTCAAAAATAGGAGTCTCCTTCATCTCATGAATATCTGAGAGATGTACAAGGAGAAAAGTTGAGGATTCCTCAGGCAATTCCATTGACATAGAACCATCTGGAGAACAAGTTATTGTGGCCCTAAGCTTGCATAAATGATCTCTCCCCAGCAGATTTATGGGGGAGCCAGGCATTAAGAGGAAAGACTGTTTCACAGCAAAAGGTCCTATGGACACTATTCTAGGGGAAAGCTTAGGAACGTTTAGGGGTGTCCCTGATACCGCCATGACATTTATTGAGCAGTAGCACCCAGGGTGGTTTGGGGACAAGCTCTACTCAAGGTAAACTTCTGGGGGGTGGGGAATGAGCTGCAGAGGAGTTCTTAAAAAGCTCTCAGTTCAGATCCTTTGGTGGTTGCCAAATTGTAAAAACTAATATACAATACTCCCAAGTCTTATATTTAATACTATTTATTAAAATCAACTTAGAGCATAGGGAATATAAAAGCCAGCTGCTCCCTACCTCCACTTGCTTACAGCCCCAAGAGAACTAGCCTATGTGAACTTTAGATTACTCCACCCCACTTAGTCTAACAAAAACAGGAATGTCTACCCCCATACTTAAGGATTAAGTATTTAAGAGGATGACAGACATGTGCTAGAAAATGACAAATCAGAAACAACTGACAGACCCCTGGGCTTAAGCTACCATTGGTACATGTGAGACACAGGAAAGTGATGTAAAAATCTTCTATATATTTTGTGTCACTTCCTCTCTCTGGCCTCTTTGGCAGTGGAGAGGTGGCTGGCAGCAGCATGCTGAGGGTTTTGGCATGTTGGCATGGCAGCTGCTATTGTCCGGATTTAACAGTGTTTTCTTGGATACCATACTGGAGGGAGCTGAGTAACCTAGTTCAGGTGAGGCATCTTTACTGAGCTCTCTCATAGTTTAGGCTGATTCTTTCTCCTTTACCTTCAAAACACTATCCTCTTAGAAAGCCACAATCTTCAGAGACCTCGTGGAGGAGGACTTTGAACTCCCCCTGGCACAGACCAGGTGGGAGAAATCCTATGCTTTTTCCCTCTCTCTTCTCCTTAATTCCTTCCCTCTATATTAATTAAACCACCATAAATTTCCAAACTGACTTGGGTATTTTATTTGGGATATTCCCTGGCGACCAAAATTAATTTAGATTAGGTCTGCAATCATCTCTTATTGCCAAGGCGGAATTCCTTTTGGCTAGAAATCTTTTTCCTGTCATGAGTGAAGAGAGATATTGAAAAGGAAAGTCCAGAGCTTGTTCAGTATGATAAAATGTCTTCTGAACAGATCAGTTCCAGATGGATTCCCTGTAGGAAGGCTTTCAGTCTGAGATCATCTCTTCATATCAGGGAATTCATAGTGAAAAAAATACCTAATTGATGTGCTCAAGTTTATGTGTTTTCCTTAGGTGGAGGGTGATCACTATCATTTGAAGAAATGCAAATGATAACAAGTCTGAGGGTCCAGCCCACATCTTTTAGATTGGCTATTATGACAGAAAAGTGACAAAAGTTGGAGGAGATGTGAGATTAAAAAAGGAATGAACTTTGCGGTTGTGAACTAATTCAGCTTTCTAGAGAGATCAGTTTGGAACTATGTTTAAAGGGCATTAATAAACCAAAAGGAAAAGGACATCTATTAAAAGGTGCTTTTGGGGGGGATGATGAATCAAGAATTAAAAGGAAACTCAAAGTCACAAATGGCTGGGCAAATAGTGGTGTATGGTTATCATGGAATCCTTTTATTTTTATCAATGTGGATTTTGAAAAGACTACATGTTGGTATTACCTTCTCCAGCATGCCCCAAGATTCTCTGTCCCCTACTTCCAGGCATTGGTTTGGTCTATGAGAGGACCAATCTCACACTAGGGAGGGATCTGTAAAAATTAAAATTTAATCTCAAATAATAAAATATTATATTTTAGGAGATTTATTCATGATTATTAGAAATCAAGGAATAAAGAGGACACAAAATAAAGACCATGTCCCCATGGCTGATCAGCCAGTTCAAAAGCTCGCCTTACCACCACCAAGCTTGGGACAGGACGTAGAGAGGCAGGACCCTCCGTGTCCCCACCTAAAATCCCTTGTCTACAGGAAGTATGTAATGACAGGAAGTCGATGGGCTCCCGGGAAATGTAGTTTTTTTTAGGGTAACAGATTTTTAGTTATACATTCAACCCTGAGATCCATTGAAGACTAGTCTCTCCAGTGGATCTTGTAAACATAACCAACTTTGAAATTACAATAATTTGGGGATTAAAGGAAAAGAGAACAAAACCAATGATTGCTAGGTGCATTTACAGAAAGCAAGTTAGGGGGCAGTACCCTTCAGCATAAGAATATACATACAAAACAAATGTATTCAATACCACACAGTTCAAATCACCACATCCCAAAGTTCACTCTGGATCTTTTGGTGCAGTGTGTGGTCTGTGAAGGCATCTTAATGGTGCCTTCTCCAAACAGTTCACTTTATGGATTTGGCAAGGTAGCATATTTCTTATCCTAAAATTACTCTCAAAAAGAATTTATATTTTGAAATTCAGAGTAACAATAAAAATACATCCCCCTCCCACTGTGTCAGGCTGTGTCAGGCTCAGAATGTCCAACACAGGTGGAAGGGAGTCAGCTGGAGAGAGATCGAAGAGCTGGCAGTCTGGGTGGCTGGGTCCTTCCATTTGGCTCCAGACTTACAGAGGTTTTTGTCTTGGGCCACATCTACCCCAACCCAGCTGAACTTAATCCCACCAGGAGTCCTCAGAGCTCAGAGAGGCCAGGACCCCTCCCCCCAGAGTGCTGGGCCTCCAACAAGGACAGGAACCTCTGGGTAGGCAAAGGCACTGGACTAGAGGGTGTACCGTGCTGGCAGGGCTGTGCCAGACTCAGACCATCGAACACAGGTGGCAGGGAAGCAGCTGGAGAGAACTGGAGAGAGCCTGGGCGGCTGAGACCTTCCATTTGGCTCCAGCCTTCCAGGAGGTTTCAGTCTCAGAGCACATACAGTCTAACCCAGCTGAAGTTAATCCCATCAAAAGCCTCCAGAGGACAGGGAAGCTCAAACTCCTCCCCCAGAGACTGCTCCAAGAGGGGAGACTGACAGCCCCAAATCCAAAAAAATGAGAGGAGCAAGAGCACAGACAAATATGGGAAGCAAAGAAGGGGCAAATATGAGCAAACAGCAGAAAAAGGAGAAAGAAATTACAATAGACACCTTCTACACAGCCAACAGAACAGAGAGGAAGGGATCAGCAAACGATAAATCAGAAAGCCTAGTGAATTGGATACAAGCTGTGGAAGAAATCAAAATGCAATTCAAAACACAATTAAGAGAGGCTGAATACAATTGGGAAAAGAACTTAAAAATAAGAAAAGTCATTTGGAAACAGAAAATAGTGTCTTGAAAGCCAAAATCAACCAGTTGGAAAATGAGGCAAAGGAGATTAAAGTTGAGGTGAAGAAGATGGAAAGATGACCTCCAAAGAAAATCAGACCAGAAGGAAAAGGACGACCAAAAGCCAGGGAAGAAATCCAGTCTTTAAGAACCAGAATACAACAACTGGAATTAAGTGACCTCACAAGGCAGCAGGACACTATAAAACAAAACCAAAAGAATGAAAAAATTGAGGAAAATATGAAGCATCTCATTCACAAAACAGAGGATTTAGAAAATCATTTGAGGAGAGACAATTTAAGTATCATTGGTCTACCAGAAGACCACGACAAAAGAAAAATCCTGGACATAATACTACAGGAAATTATTCAAGAAAACTGACCCAATATCCTAGAACAAGAGGGAAAAGTGGAGATTGAAAGAATCCACAGATCACCTCCTATACTTAATCCCCAACTGACAACAACCAGGAATGTTATAGCCAAATTCAAGAACTATCAGACCAAAGAAATATTACAAGATGCCAAGAAGAAGTCATTCAGATATCACAGAGCCACAGTGAGGATAACGCAGGATCTGGCTGCATCCACATTGAAGGACCAAAAGGCATGGGATATGATATTCTGGAAAGCAAGGGAACTAGGTCTACAACCAAGAATCAACTACCCAGCAAAACTGACTATATTCTTGCAGGGGAAAGTATTTAAAGTCATTAAACAAAATGGAAGAATTCCAAGAATTTGTAAAGACCAGACCTGAATAGAAAATTTGATGTCCAAGCACAGAATTCAAGAGAATCATCCAACGGTAATTAAAAATTAAGGAAAAACGAAAAACAAAACAAAACAACACACACACACACAAATTTTAAGAGACTCAATAAGTTAAAATCATATGTATCCCTATAAGAAAAGTCATTGGCAACTCTAAAAAACTGTTGTTATCACCTGGGTAGCTAGAAGAATTACACTTAAAGGGAACAGTGACAAACTGTATAGGATGAAAGGACAAGACATAAATAGGTATATAGATATATCCATACATAAATACATATACATGTGTGTGTATATATATGTGTGTGTATGTATATAAAATTAGAACTAAAAAGAGGTTAATACTAAAAGAAATGGGAAGAGAAACAAATGGGGGTAAATTTGTACATCACAAAGAAGCTCATGGCAGAAGGGGGGAGAACATTGATACACCGGAAGGGTAAAGAGTTGAGAGATAGGAAATACTCAACTCTTATGTGCCTTGAAACTGACCCAAAGAGGGAAGAACAATCCAATCCATGGGGCAGAGAATAGATTTGTGCCCTATGGGGAGTAAAAGGGTAACAAAAGGACTGGTGGGGAGGAAAGCAGTACAAGGGAGGGAGAGGGTGGGGGAATAATTTCAGGAAGACTACAGGGAAAATAAGGGGGGGAATAAGAAGGGAGCGGTGTAGAAAGGGAAGTAAAATAAGGGTGGGAACTAGGGGGACAATTAAAAACAAATATTGGTGTAGAAGGAAATACTGAAAGAAGAAAAGGACAGACCAGGAATAGAAATCAAAATGCTGGGAAATACACTGCTAGTAATTATAACTCAGAATGTGAGTGGAATGAACTCACCCATAAAACGCAAGCAAATAGCAAGAGTGGATTAGAATCCAAAACCCTACCAATATGCTGTCTGCAAGAAACACACAAGAAGAAGGTAGATACGCATAGGGTGAAAGTAAGAGGATGGAGCCAAATCTATTGGGCATCAACTGATAAAAAGAAGGCAGGAGTCCCAATCATGATATCTGACAAAGCCAAAGTAAAAATAAATCTAGTTAAAAGAGATAGGGAAGGTAATTACATCCTGATAAAAGGCAGTATAGAGTAATTGACTTCTCCATTAGTGTCAATGCAGTGATCCTGAACAATCTGCAGGGATCTAAAAAATACTATCCACAAGCAGAGGATAAACTGTGGGAGTAAAAACACCAATGAAAAGCAACTGCTTGACTACAGGGGTGGAGGAGATATGACTGAGGAGAGACTCTAAATGAACACTCTAATGCAAATACCAACAATATGGAAATGGGTTCGAATCAAGAACACATGTGATACCCAGTGGAATCGTGCATCGGCTATGGGAGAGGTGGGGGGAGAGGGGGAGGGAAGAAAAGAAAATTATCTTTGTTTCCAATGAATAATGTTTGGAAATGACCAAATAAAATAATGTTTAAAAAAGGCAGTATAGACAATGAGGAAATATCTGTTCTCAACATGTATGCACCAAATGGCATAGCATCCAAATTTCTAAAGGAGAAACTAGAGAAGCTCAAGGATTAAATAGAAAAATTATACTACTGGGAGATCTGAATCTTCCTCTATCTGAACTAGGTAAATCAAACCAAAAAATAAATGAGAAAGAGGTAAGAGAAGTGAATGAAATCTTGGAAAAATTAGAGTTAGTATACATATGGAGAAAAATAAATAGGGACAGAAAGGAATTAACCTTCTTTTCAGCCACACATGGTACATTCACAAAGATTGACCATGTATTAGGGCATAAAAACATTGCAAACTGTAAAAATGGAGACTTGAATTCTGGACTCTAAACCCCAGGAGTCCTTGCTAGCTCCCAGAATGCCCTCTAATCTCACTGAGATTTCCACCTGGGCGAGGTCAAGAATTTCTATTTAACCTGGCTGTAAAGGCTATTGGCCCTCTTTCCTACTTCCACTGCGGAGCAGACATGTCTCATGATGTGAGTGAAATTTGAATGGGCCTCTTGGCCCACCTAACACGTGCTTCTCTTACTTGTATATTCTTAAATTCCTTATTTTAAATAAAACTCTAAAAATATAATACTCCTTGCAGAGGGAAACTAATTTCTACCTGTCTCAGTTTCCCCTAATTTTAATCATAATAGTTAATTTTTAACTGTTACAGTTTGGCTTACCACGTCAGAAAAATGAAATACTCTCAACCTTCAGATTCTTTTCTTTACTGATCTTTAGTTCAGCTTTTAATAGCTAGTGCCTAGAATTTTTTTTGGTCCACGTTTCTCTGGCCGAGGTTTTTTACCCTTGCAAAGCTGCTGCTTGTTCCAGCCATTGGATAGCTCACTGACTCCCAGCCTGGCCCTTTCCTGCCTGCCTGCCTGCTGCCATCCGCTTCGGACTTTCTTGAGCCTTTCCTGCTGGCCCAGCTGTACTCCCTTCTCACCTGGTGCCCACTCTCCTGGCCCTTCCCACTCTGGGTGCCCACTCCAGCTCCCAGCCCTGCTTGCCTGTGTTCCTGTCCCAGCCCTGCCCACCCCAGTGCTCTCTCTCACTCACCCGGTCCCTGCTTAATCCAGATCGAGATTTGTGACCTGCCTGCCCAACAAACTCTAGCCTTGGAGCAGATCTCTCAGGACTCATTTCTACCAGTTGATAACAAATGGGGTAATTTTCCCTTAGGCTAAGCCTCCATGTGGGCAGATCATAGGAGGGGAGAGAGAAAAATGGAAAGAAGAAAGGTTTTTTTCCAAGCAGAAACTTAAAAACATGCTATTGTACAAGGATATCTTTTAATTGCATTGATCCTTTTATTGACTTCACCTGCGTGTCAGGGGGAAAATTCAGCTCTGTACAACCTTTTAGCTAACTTTGGGGAGGCAGCTGGTTGTCTCAGTGGACTGAGAGCCAGGCCTAGAGATAGGAGGTCTTTGGTTGGAATCTGGCCTGAGACACTTCCTGGTGGTGTGGCCTTGGACAGAGCGCATAATCCCCATTTCCTAGCCCATATCAATTTGCCTTCTGACAATAGACACCTAAATGGATAAAAAACCCAAGGAACTTTAAAGAGACTGGAGGTTTAAGGCATTTCAGACTCAAATGGTTTATACAAATCTCTGTATTCTATTGCATTTTACTGTTTGCTTTGTTTAAGGTTTAACTTTGTGATTTTAAGTTCATATATTACTGCATTCAATATTATTCTGTTACACTGAATCATTTTAATGTACTGAGTTTTGACTACTGTTAAATTCTGTTGCTGTTCCCCTATAACCATACTGAACAAATATCATTGTAATTAAGCCCATATATGAAAAAACAGCTTTTCTATTTTGACTTTGTAAATTGTCACATAGAGGATAGATGGACTTATTCAGAACTGGTTACAATTGCTATAACAACCTTTGGAAAATTTAATGTGCTAAATATCTCAATTGATTTTAAGGGTTTTAAAAAAAACATGATTTTTAGAAAAAAAATTTTTAACAATCTTTGGTCATTTTTGCCTACTCCTAACATGAGGTGTAAGGCCCATTCTAGTAGCTGAAGTGAAATACATTTATAACCCACAACCTTCCCGAATTTCTAAATATGTGAATGAAAGTTGGGGCAGTTAATCTCAGGGCATCTGTATCCTTAAAAAGCCTCCAAAAAGGAGCACCCCTTATTTATACTCTTCAGCTCACTACTTTACTTCCACCAGAATAATATCTAGAATTCTTAATGATGTTCTAAACCCAAAATGAGTTTTACTTTGCTTAAACATGTTTATTAGCAAGGTTGAAAGAATTGCTATGTCTGTAAAAACTTGTGACAAGTATCCATTTTAAAAAATGCCATACAGCAACTTATGTGAAATATGATATTGTGCTTGTTTGCTAATGTAATTAATTGGACTATTGAGAATTTTGGGGATATTGATACCACATATTTGTACTACTGCTCAATTCATTTGCTCATACTTACAGTTGATCATGGCCAGATATGAAGAAGAAATGGATCTCATTTTTGGTGAGAAAGCCTTGTATTCTACATTTTCTTAGCTGACACAGTGTTTCAATGATTATAAGCTACGTTTTTATTTTTAAAGCTCTTTTATTATATTTTTCTTGCATGTGCAATATACTTCTTCTGTTTTTTAAATTTTTCTCTCCTTTTTATATTTGAAGCACATGTCACCAGTATTAAGATTTTCTTTAACTTTTTGATTTTTCTGTAATATAAGTTTAAAATACATTTGCTATAATGTCAATGCATGCCCTAAAAGCTCCAGACTATAAAAATGATACCACTAATTATTTAAAAAAATTATGGGACTCTACTTAATAATTTTGTCTGCTTCCAGGACAAGATACATACAAAAGAGCCATTGCATAGGGCCAATGATAAGCCAATCCAGGATGGATTGATGCACTTCTAAGCCAATACTAAGGACTTGAACCTAGTGTGAAGACTCGAGGTTACTGTGTTTAACATTTGTTAAAACATAGGTTTTCCTTGTGTCCACACTTACTCTGAAATTACTCACAGACGAGTATCCCCAAACTTGGCACTTACTTAGCTTTTATAATCTTGTCCCTTTTCTCTCTTTCATAGTGTGGTATCTTTCTGTAGTCCTGGCTACTGACTGGGTAAATGTATCATTGCTTCAATCATTTTAATTGGGCCCTGATTCAAGGACCTGTTATAGATTTATTTTTCTTTTACTTGGAGTTTTTTACACATAAGACTTTGATTGTCTATATTTTCATCCAGTATTATCTTTTTTATTCAGATTTTTCTGATGTCTTTTTAATTTATCTTACCAATTGATTCATATACCTCATAACTCAGCCATGCATCCCTAAGTGATCCTGTGTTTTTCAATCACCCTGTTAATGGGGGAATGTAAAAATAATATTATTTAAATTGCAAAGTTTAAATTCCTTTTAAGAAGAATTTTAGGTAAAGAAGATGCTATCTCTCTGAATCCAGAATCTGAACTGTTGGAGAAGACACCATGAATAAGCCTCCAGACCACAAGCTGCACAAGAATGAACTCTGGATGTAGTTGATTGAACATTTATTTTGTATGTATACTTTCATACCAAAGGGGACTGCCCCCTAACTGGCTTTTTGTCAATACGTCCAGCAATTATTGGTTTGGTTTTTTTTTTCTTATCCTCAAATTATTGTAATCCTTAAGTTGATTATGTTTTCATGACCCTTTGGGGAAAATCTTTTTCCCAAACGCTCAAACAGGGAAAGGTAAAAATGGAGACTTGAACTCTGGACTCCAAACCCCAGGAATCCTTGCTAGCTCCCAGAATGCCCTCTAATCTCACTGAGATTTCCACCTGGGCAAGATCAAGAATTTCTATTTAACCTGGCTGTAAAGGCTATTGACCTTCTTTCCTACTTCCACTGCGGAGCAGACATGTCTCATGATGTGAGTGAAATTTGAATGGGCCTCTTGGCCCACCTAGCACGTGCTTCTCTTACTTGTATATTCTTAAATTCCTTATCTTAAATAAAACTCTAAAAATATAATACTCCTTGCAGAGGGAAACTAATTTCTACCTGCCGCAGTTTCCCCTAATTTTAATCATAACAGTTAAAGTTTAACTGTTCCAAAACAAGTGAAAAAAAGCAGAAATAATAAATGCAAACTTCTCAGACCACAATGCAATGTAAATAACAATTAGTGTACATGGAGAGGTAAATCAAAAATTAATTGGAAATTAAACAATATGATTCTCCAAAACCGGTTAGTTAAAGAGCAAATCGTGGAAACAATAACTTCATTGAAGAAAATGACAATGGTGAGACATCCTTTCAAAACCTATGGGATGCAGCCAAAGCATTACTTAGGGGGAAATTTGTATCCTTGAGTTCATATATTAACAAATAAAGAAGGGCAGAAGTCAATGAATTGGGCATGCAAATTAAAAAACTAGTAAGCGAAGAAATTAAAAATCCTCAGATGAAGACTAAATTAGATATCCTAAAATCAAAGGAGAAATTAATAAGAAAGTCAAAGAACTATTGATTTAATAAATAAGACTAGAAATTGGTACTTTGAAAAAACAAAATAGACAAAGTACTAGTCAGTTTAATTAAAAAAAGGAAGGAAAAAACCTAAATTGACAGTATCCAAGATGAAAAGGGAGACCTCACCTCCAATGAAGAGCAAGTTAAGGCAATCATTAAAAACTACTATGCCCGATTATATGGCAACAAATATGGCAATCTAGGTGATATGGATGAATACTTACAAAATATATATTGCCTAGACAAACAGAGGAAGAAATAAATTACCTAAACAAACCCATATCAGAAAAAGAAATTGAACAAGCCAACAAAGAACTCCCTAAGAAAAAATCCCCAGGTCCAGATAGAGAAATTAATTCTATCAAACATTCAAAGAACAACTAATCCCAATATTATACAAACTATTTGACAGAATAAGCCAAGAAGGAGTTCTACCAAATTCTTTTTATGACACAAACATGGTATTAATTCCCAAACCAGGCAAGTCAAAAACAGAGAAAGAAAACTATAGTCCAATCTCCCTAATGAATATTGATGCAAAAATCTTAAATAGGATACTAGCAAAAAGACACCAGCAAGTCATCACAAGGGTTATCCACTATGACCAAGTAGGATTCATACCAGGAATGCAAATATGGTTCAATATTTGGAAAACTATCCACATAATTGATCATATTAACAAGCAAACTCACAAAAATCACATGATAATCTCAATAGATGCAGAAAAAGCCTTTGATTAAATACAACACCCATTCCTATTGAGAACACTAGAAAGTATAGCAATAGGAGGGCCTTTCCTAAAAATAGTAAACAGTATGTATCTAAAACCATCAGCAAACATCATCTGCAATGGGGATAAACCAGAAGTCTTTCCAATAAGATCAGGAGTAAAACAAAGATGCCCATTATCACCTCTATTATTTAACATTGTACTAGAAACACTAGCAGTAGCAATTAGAGAAGGAAAAGAAATTGAGGGAATTAAAATTGGCAATGAGGAGACCAAGCTCTTACTCTTTGAGGATGATATGATGATTTACTTAAAGAATCCTAGAGAATCAACCAAAAAGCTAGTCGAAATAATAAAAAAATTGAGAAAAGTTGCAGGATATAAAATAAGCCTGCATAAGTCATCAACATTTCTATATATCTCCAACCCATTTTAGCAGCAAGAATTAGAAAGAGAAATTCCATTTAAAATCACCCTAGACAATATAAAATACTTAGGAATCTATCTGCCAAGACAAACACAGAAACTATATGAACACAACTACAAAACACTCTCCACACAATTAAAATTAGATCTAAACAATTGGAAAAACATTGATTACTCATGGATGGGATGAGCTAACATAATAAAAATGACAATCTATCCAAATTAATTTACTTATTTAGTGCCATACCCATTGAACTACCAAAAAACTTCTTTACTGACATAGAAAAAACATAAAGGTCATTTGTAAGAACAAAAGATCAAGGATATCCAGGGAAATCATGAAAAAAATGCAAAGGAAGGAGGACTTGCAGTCCCAGCTCTCAAACTATACTATAAAGCAGTGGTCATCAAAACAATTTGGTACTGGCTAAGAGACAGAAAGGAAGATCACTGGAATAGACTTGGGGTAAATGACCTCAGCAGGACAGTCTATGATAAACCCAAAGATCCCAGGTTTGGGGACCAAAACCCACTATTTGATAAAAACTGCTGGGAAAATTGGAAGACAGTATGGGAGAGATTAGGTTTGGATCAACATCTCACACCCTACACCAAGATAAACTCAGAATGGGTGAATGACCTGAATATAAAGAAGGAAAGTATAAGCAAATTAGGCAAACACAGAATAGTATCCTTGTCAGATCTTTGGGAAAGACAAGACTTTAAAACCAAGCAAGAGCTAGAAAAAATCACAAAATATAAAATCAATAGTTTTGATTACATCAAATTAAAAAGCTTTTGTATAAACAAAACCAATATAACTGAAATTAGAAGTGAAGCAACAAATTGGGAAACAATCTTCATTACAAAAAGCTCTGACAAATGTCTAATTACTCAAATTTATAAAGAGCTAAACCAGTTGTACAAAAAATCAAGCCATTCTCCGATTGATAAATGGGCAAGGGACATGAATAGGCAATTTTCAGTTAAAGAAATAAAAACTATTAATAAGCACATGAAAAAGTGTTCTACATCTCTTATAATCAGAGAAATGGAAAACAAAACAACTCTGAGGTATCACCTCACACCTAGCAGATTGGCTAATGTGACAGTAAAGGAAAGTAATGAATGCTGGAGGGGATGTGGCTAAGTCAGGACATTAATTCATTGCTGGTGTAGTTGTGAATTGATCCAGCCATTCTGGAGGGCAATTTGGAACTATGCCCAAAGAGAGATAAAAGGCTGCCTGCCCTTTGACCCAGCCATAGCACTGCTGGGTTTGTACTCCAAAGAGATAATAAGGAAAAAGACTTGAACAAGAATATTCATAGCTGTGCTCTTTGTGGTGGCAAAAAATTGGAAAATGAGGGGATGCCCTTCAATTGGGGAATGGCTGTACAAATTGTGGTATATGTTGGTGATGGAATACTATTGTGCTAAAAGGAATAATAAAGTGGAGGAATTCCATGGAGACTGGAACAACCTCCAGGAAGTGATGCAGAATGAAAGGAGCAGAGCCAGGAGAACATTGTACACAGAGACTGATACTATAACCTGCCAGTCAGTGGCTATTATAAAAAGAATTTTCCTTTGTGGGTTGGGGCTCGAGAAGGAGTAAGGAGTCTGAGAAAATGGGTGAAGAATGAAGGAACACAGACAAGTCAATATTTCTGATAGGGCAGGCGTGAATCCCTTATGACATTTTCCTTGGAAGAAGAATTAAAGGAAAATGTGAAAGTTTGCAGACACATGGAAGTAAGGATTCTGAGATAGAAAGCACATGGCCAAGAGAGGCCTTAGAGAAAGACAGTAGTGAGAACTTCAAGGTTGCTGGAACACGAAGGAATCATGCCTTTACCCCAGGCTTTATTGAGGATTGCCAGGATCAATGAATACGTAACAAAGCATAGATAATTCAGATTGGATGGGATGGTAATGATGACACCTTTTGGACCTGTTGACTTCGTAGGAATTTGACTCCACACAAAATGTTAATGAGTTTGCCTTGAACAAAGGCAGCATGGCTAGGTCAAGAGTCTGCCCACAAATATCAGAGTTCAAACCTTGTGTCTGAAGACACAATATCCATACATCAATTATATTTCTTAGATGTGAATATGCTTGAAATGCTACAGATACACTGTGGTACAATCGAACGTAATGGACTTCTCCATTAGTGTCAATGTAATATCCATGAACAATCTGCAGGGATCTAGGAGAAAAAACACTATCCACAAGCAGAAGACAAAAGGTGGGAGTAAAAACACTGAGGAAAGGCAACTGCTTGACTACAGGGGTTGAGGGGATATGATTGAGGAGAGATTCTAAATGAACATCCTAATGCAACTACCAACAACATGGAAATGGGTTTGGATCAAGGACACATGTGATACCCAGTGGATTCATGCATCGGCTATGGGAGGGGTGGAGGGCCGGGGGGGGGGGGCAGGGAAAAATGATCTTTTTTCCAATGAATAATGTTTGAAAATGACCAATAAAATAATGTTTAAAAGGGGAAAAAAGGAATGCATGGTTGAGTTATGAGGTATATGAATCAATAAAAATATGAAATTTTGATATGAATACAAAATATGAAAAATTAAAATATGAAAAATAAAAAAATCCAAATAAAAGAGAAAATAATTTGTGTGTGAAATATAGACTCTCAAAGTCTTATGTGTAAAAATTCTAAGTATAGAAAATTTAAACCTATAGCAGGTCCTTGAATCAGGGCCGAATTAAAATGATTTAAGCAATTATGCATTTACTCAATCAACAGCCAGAATTGGTTGGTCTCTTTGACCTTGCTCTATTGACACTATACAGTTTAGCTTTGTGCTTCTTTAGCACTGTGCAATAGCTCTTTTTGTATTCCCTTCTCCTAGAATCAGACAAAATTATTAAGCAAAGTCCCATAATTTCTTTAAACAGTCAATGGCATCATTTTTATAGTCTAATGCTTTTTGAGTATGCATTAATATTAAAACAGATGTATTTTAATCTTATATTATTGCAAAGTCAAAAAAATTATGGAAAAATCTTCTAAATACTGTTGACATGTGCTTCAAGTACAAAAAGCAGAGAAAAAATAAAACTCAGATACTATATTGCACATGCAATAAAAATTTGTTTTTTACAAATATATAAGCTATAATATATAGCTTAAAATTGGTGACATACTGTGTTAGCCTAGGAGAGGTAGAATACAAAGGTTCTTCTCTAAAAAATGAGATCCATTTCCTTTTTAAGTTGAACCACAGTGTGGGTACATTATGATTTTCAGAATAAAACAGTAATACAGTAGATAAAGCACATTCACAGAAGTTCCAAAGTCCCCAAAATTCACAGTAGTCCAGTTCATTACAAACAAACCTCCTATCATATTTCATATAAGTATCTTTGTCACACACACACAAAAAAACCCCTATGAACTGGTGGATATATGTCACAATTTTTACAGATGTAGAAAATCTTTCAACCTTGGCAAATATATTTTTAAACAAAGTAAAACTTATTTGGGTCTAGAACATCACCAAGAAATCTAGATTGTTCTGGTGGAAGTAAATTAAACTGAAGTGTTTTGCAGGAGTGCTTTTTGGCATCCTGCTTCATAGAAACACCTTGGTAGGGAACATTTCTTTGTTTCTCTACCTTTAATACAACAGTCTTTATAATATGAATATTTTTTAAAATCATCCATTTTTAACCCACTAGTTAATTAAAATTACTTCTGAAGACCCCTTAGAATTACCATTTAAATTCTTAGCTCATTAAATTTTCAAAGGTTGTTAGCCTGGTTGAATCCATTCATCATCTATATGACAATAAATGCAAAATTGGGGAAAAAACTGTTTGTGGTCTTTTACATTATTTTGTTCAGTAGTCATAGGGGAAAGGTAACAATATATCTAATAGTTAAAACACAGTAGATTAAACTGATTCCATGTAACAGAATAGTATTGAATACATTCATATGTGAACTTAAAACAACAAAATTATATCTTAAACAATCAGGAAAATAAAAATAATGGAGTCTTAAAAGCTTTAAAATTTCATCTCCAGACTCTTTAAAATTCCTTTCTCTATCCATTCAAGATTCTTTTTATCACATTTCTGGAATCTCCCAAAGCAAGGGAGAACATGTTTTTGAGGAATCTCAAACTGGATGAACATTAGAGAATGGGCAGACCCAAATGGCAAAGGGTTTTAGGGAGATGAATTTCTCCCCTGAATCTCAAGCAAGATAAGTTAAAGGATTAGTGCACTCATGAATGTTAGAAGCTGTTTGAAATAGGCAAGGTACTGCTCTTTCATAGACTATGCCATGCTTGTAATTGACTTCTTGTTTGGAAGAGTAACTTCCTTCCCTTGCCCTGAGGTAAAACACTAGTTCCCCCAGCCACATAGAGAGTTAGGAAGCTAATCATTGCCTAAGGAAAATGCACCCCAGTTTTTACCACTTGCCCAGAGATCTGCTCCAAGTTTGTGAGTTTCGAAGATACAGCAGCAGCCCTGTGGGACTAACAATAGCCACTGGGGCCAAAGATCTGGGGCTGGGGTCAAATCAGGAGGATGAGCGTTTGGGATCAATAAGATCAGGAGCCTGAGCAGGAGGAGGAGCAGGAGCAGGCAGCAGCAAGGAATGAGGAACACAAACAAGGGCTCAAGAGGATGGGCAAGGGTTTTCAAACTAAAAAAAGCCAGGCCTATAGGGAGGGTGACCAGGCAAAAAGTAGGGAAAGAAAAAGGCAGCAACTCCAAAGAGAGTTTGGAGTTCTCTAGGAGTTTGCGAAATTTTGTAAAAATTAAAATTAAGTCTCAAATAATAAAATGTTATATTTTAGGAGATTTACTAATGATCATTAGAAATCAAGTAATAAAGAGGACACACACAAAAAAAAAAAAAAAACATGTGCCCATGGCTGATCAGCCAGTTCAAACACCCGCCTTACCACCACCAAGCTTGGGACAGGAAGGAGAGAGGAGGTATCCTCCACGTCCCCGCCTAATATGTCTACATATTACTACTAGATTACATACTACATCCAATACATAGACAGTAGTCCCTATCTACAGAAAATATGTAATGACAGGAAGTCGGTGGGCTCCCAGTTAATATGGTTCTTTTTTAGGGTAACAGATTTTCAATTATACAGACCATGCCCCTTTAATTCCTGGCATGGGATTGGTTATGAGTGGATCAATCCCATGCTTGGGAGGGACCACTCCCCCTTAATTTCTTGAATGGGATTGGTCTTAAAAGAACCAATCCTGGGCCAGGGAGGGACCTTTGAATCGGACTTGTTTCGGGGTTTGAGTGGAGGTAGTCAGTTTCAGTCTGGTAGAACTCTGGTTTTGCTTTAATAAAAGTTTTGTTAGATCAAAGATAGAGCATTTTCTTTTTTATGTCATCTTTAATGAGGAGAAGCTCAGAAAGATCTGGGAAGACTTGAGAACTTATGCAAACTTTTTATTTTAATCTAATAAAAATTATATAATTTATATTTTGTAATGTTTGATATCTTTTGTTTGCTGCATATAAGATTTAAATTAGTGTCCAACAACGCCAAGTATTAATTTTATAAAGTTTATTAATAATCACTAAAAGTAGAGGAAAAAAAGGAAATAGAAGTATAAAAATATAATAATCTAAGGAAATTAAGACCATGTAACTAATTTTTCCTTGCCAAGTCAAAAAGCCCAGTCCAGCAGCCTACATCGTGGGAAAAGAGCAAGGAGGGCTACGCAATTTATATCCTCCCTACGTCAACATGTAATGTGAGAAGGAATGTGGGATGCTGGGAATTGAAGTTTTAGGGTTCAGAAATTAATTACACAACCCCCATGTGATTTTCATGGGAAATGAGCATGTGGAAATTTCTTAGCTTTACATACCTAGTTTCCCCATTGAATCAGTATAGGTAACCAACATATCTCTAAAGATCTTTAACTTGAGGTACATATAATATTCCATTTTCTAAGTTGAAATGACAATAACTTGGGGATAAGAGGGACATAAAAAAGAGAACAAAACTAATGATTGCTGAGCACATTGACAAAAAGCCAATTGGGGGCCGTCCTCTTTGGCATAAGACTTTACATTCAAAACAAATGCATTTAATCCCCTATAGTTCAATTTCACTATATCCCAAAGTTCATTCTGTATCTTTTGGTGCAGGGTATGGTTTCTTCCGGCATCTTAATGGTGCTTTCTTCAAAGAGTTCACTTCATGGATTTGGGGAGGTAGCAGGTTTCTTATCCTAAAATTACTCTCAAACAAGAAAAATTTTATAAATGTACAATTATATTCCAATTATGCAATCTCCCCTAAAGATAGTGTTGACAAACACATGGATCACTCAGGGATACAACCAGGCTGAGTTATGAAGTATGTGAATCAATTGTTAAAAGGAAGTCATAGAACAACAACAAACAAACAGAAGAAAAGGAGAAGAAAAAGAAATCAAAATTAAATAGTATATAAAAATTCTGAGCAAGCAAGAATAAGCCCATAACAGGTCCTAGAATCAGGGCCCAATAAAGTGATTTATGTCCCATAAGCCTAGAGGAATATTGCAGCAATATGCACTTACACAATCAGCAGCCAGGGCTATAGAAAATTGCTACATTATGAAAGACAGTAAAAGGACTAGATTTTTGCAGCAATGGGAAATAATATTTCCTGGTCTGATTTTAACTTCACTTACAGGGATAGGTAAGCCATAATTGTATCCAAACTGAGGTACTTGATCTGAATCTGGCATGTGGAAATCCTGCATCTGACATTGTCACACAGCTACTTCCTCAAACCCTAAAACAAGTCCTCTGTCTTGAGGTAGATTCTCATTAATCATACCAGGATTGGTTAGTCTCCTTGAAAAGTCACTTCATCTCTGCCTCACTTTCTCCATCTGTAACTGGTGCATCAATCCAGTAAGGTGCTTGTGATGAATCCCTGAGGTCCATAGAAACACTGACTGTGAGGATTTCCTTTCCTGTGGAATGAGGGATATAAAAATACTGCCTGAAATCCAGGGAGAAGAAACAAGAGTGAAACTGGGCTCTAAAATGAAGCAGTGGACCGAGGGCCAAGCAGGACAGGGCTGCTTGGGACCAGGAAGGACTAGATGCCAAGGGCCTTGGGGTCAGGGGATTAGAAAGAGGATTGGAGGGTTTGGGGTGACCTGCTGGCCCCTCTTTGACACCTCTCTGACCTTCCCACCTCCTCATGGTCCCCCACCAGACACCCCTAGCCTTACCCTTTCTCCCCTTCCCCCTCCTATGTGTCCTGTTCTCCCCCCTACCCTGGAGCTCTTCTGAGGGAATCCCCAGGCTCCCTTTGTCCCCCCATTCCCAGGGAGTGGCCACCCTCCCTTTGTACTGTCCCTCCTCCCCAGGTAGGCCACCCCCCCCTCAGAAGGGGTCTCTCCTCCTCCAGACCAGGGAGGGGGTTGGACACCATCTCCAAGAAGAGCCAACATTTAGAGAAGCTTCCTGGGTGCAGGCAACGTGTTGAGGGCTTTACAATTCCCATCTCAGTGACCCCAGGCCAGTCATTTCACCTCTCCTCCCTGATGTTCCCTCTCTGCACAATGGGGTCACAGGAGCAGCTCTATCTCATTACTGAGGGGAGGATGGAGGGAGAAAATCTCTGTAAAATGCTGGGCCAGCCTTCACTCCCTGCGCATATGCTGGCTTCTGCAGGGAGGATTCTTCCTGGCAGTGCTCGTGTGCACTGAAAGCAGATGGAGAAACCCTGTTGGGTCTGGAGTGGCTTCATGTTTAATGCAAAGAGATGTTGGAGAAAGAGGAGGGGAAGGCAGGAGCTGGGAGGGGTCAGGCGGGGCTCAGCACTGGCCAACTTGGGCTCCTAACTCCGTGGCTTCCTCCTGGTAGGATTGAAATCTAATGAGGGAGTGATCTGGGGTGAGTCGGGTCAGTTTCTGGGTTAGATCCGTGTCTGGGTCAGGCCAGCATCAGGCCAGGCCAGCCCTGGGACCGGCCATGGAGGTCAGGGGCCTCCCCAGTGACCAGAGACCCCAGAGCTTGCTCAGACAGTTTAGCAGAGACTTTGAGGAACTCATTATTCATCCTCTTCCTGGAGCACCCCGAGACACAGAGGAGACGGTCCAGGCAGCCCTCAGTCCTTGTCATACTCAGGGGGACTCAGGAAGATTCCCTCTCAGCCCTGAAAACCCTCTTTGCCTCCTTCACTGAGTCACCAAATTCTATGGAAGAGGAAGTTCTTTGGGATGCTTAAGGCAAAGGAAGTGCAGCAAAACATAGACTATATGGCATCTAGGAGGCCGGTTTGACAGAGAAAAACAGTCATTGTTCCTAAACTACAGGAAGTGGGGCTTTTCAGCTCCAGGGCCCTGCTATTTGGATCAATACGGCACCGGAGCCAGCCCTCCTCAGGCCCCTCATTTAGGACAAGGACCAGCTTGTCTGCCTCAGTTTAGTCCTCCCAGAAATGCGGAGGTCGTGCTCAGGGGCTTCTTGGGTCTCTTTTCTCACCCTCGGTCTGTGTTCTCCTCAGAAATGCTTCCATGTTTTTTTCCATAGCGCCCTCCTATATCACAGGAAGGAGGCCCAGGAGGATCAAAGCTAAAATTATCAGAAAGGAAAGGAAAATAAAAGAACCCGGATGCAGCCAGGGATCCTGGTTACACTTGATGCGTGGCCCCTCCTCCACCAGGGATCCAGACCCACAGATCCAGAAAGTAAGACTCCGTTTCCCAGAATGCCTCTGGGAGGACGTCCTCCACGCCGTGGAACTTCCATTTTGGAAGACTCCATTTCCCAGAATACGTGATTCATGACGTCACACAATGGTTGGCACCTCCCCTGTGTTGTTCCAGGGCATGCTGGGAATTTCCGGGCTGTCTATTCTCCTAGAGTGCTCACAAGTGTCGATTTTGGAATTTTGTTCTTGAGAGAGGAGGAGACGGCGTCAATACAAAGGTTGCAGCTGGAGCTTCAGCAGAGGAGGCTTTCTTTTCTCTAACTGCTGGGGAGCGAGAAGACTCGGGTGGACTTATTAATTTCAGGTAACTGACCTTGGAAGTTGGGTTCGGGGGTGGGGGAAGCCCCGGTGCACATGCAACCAGAGAGGCGGGCCAGGAAGGGATTTAGGGGGCTGTGAGTTTTGCTGGGGGACCGGAAGGTGTCTGCTTGGGTCTCTGTGTCTGTTCATCGCCTTAAATTACTATAGATGGGGGACAAACATGTAAGTGCTGGTGTCCGCCGGGGGCAACTGTGTTTGGAGTAGGAGCCTAGGTGGGGCTTTTCCTTCTCGGGAGGAGAATGGGCCTCTATCGTTCCCCCACCCCAGCTGGGGAAGGGGCGTGCAGTCACCGGATGGGGGCAGGACTGGTCCGGGTCCTTCCCCAAAGGTCCTAGGAGAGAAGCAGCCTACGTGAGCCTGGTTGGATTGGGGTGATGCTGGTGCCCACAGGCCATGGAAGGAGCTTTGATGTTGGGCACAGAACAAATGCCAACACATTCCCCCAATCCCAGCTGATGCCCGTCTCCCTGTCCAGCGTCTCCTGCCCCTCCCCCCCATTACCCATAACCTCTCCTCCATTCCATCCTGTCCCCCCAAAGCAGTTTCTGAATCGAATGAAGCCAAAGGGAGCAGCAGAGGGGGTGGGGAGGCTTCTTCCTGGCCAGTCCAAGGTCCTTTCCAAGCCTGAGGCTCCCTGCCCCCTCCAGTGAAGAGAGTCTCCTCTGAGGCCAGGGAAGGGCCCTGGGAGCCCCTCTGAGCCCTCCCCTCTCTAATTCCCCGCAGGTGCACAAGAGGAAGTCTGCCCACCTTGGAGCTCCCACCCCCTGAGGGACCACAGTCTGCCCCAAGCAGAGACCCTGGAGCCCGAGGGAATGGCCCCCTGGACCCCGAGGCCCCCTTCCCAGGTGAGTGCTGTCCATCCCCAGCCCTGGCCAAGCTCCTTCCAACTGGAATCCAGCAGAACTCAGACCTGTGTCTTTCCCAAACCTCCAGGGGGGCCATCACTGCTTGCTGTCAGTGTGACCTGAAAGGTCACCCCAATCCCCAGCTGTCTTCTGGGGGGTTTTCCAGGGCCTCTGTGGCCCCTGCGTGGATGAGGTTCCAGACAGACAGGTCCAATTGCAGATGAATAAATATTCATCCATCCTCCAGTGTGACAACCTCCATCAGAGAGGGATGCCTGTGTGTCCCACAATTCCTAGAATGGCCAGGGTCAGTCTCTTCTCCTGATCCCCAGATTCTGCGGTGTCAGGCCTGCCAGGGAAGCTTTGGAAGAAGTTTGAGGTGAGATCAGGTGAGGGCACAGAGAGGGAAAGACGTGTTTTTAGTAGAATAAAAAGGATGGGAATTCTGGGTGAGCGCTAAAAGGTCTGCTTTTTAAATATTATTAAACTCAGGAACTTAGAGTGCTCTTATCTTATGGAATCTTTAGATCTTTCTTTTTCCAATGAGAACCTGACAGAATGATCTAATCTGTTTCTTTCTCAAAATTTTTCTTTTTGTTCCATTATTTTTTTCTTTTTTAACTTTTGAAAAAATGTACTTAGAATATTTTTTCTATGGTTGAATGCTTCCTATTGTCTCCCTCCCCTCTTTCCCTCCTGGATCTGCCAAACAATTCCACTGGGTCATCCATGTATTATTGCTCAAAACATATTTCTATAATATTCATATATAGAGCGATCTTTTAAAACCAAAACTCCCAATCACATATCCATAAACCATGTAATAAAATATATGTTTTTCTTCTGAGTTTCTCCTTCCACAGTTCTGTCTCTTCATGTGGATAACCTTTTTCACAAGTCCCTTAGGATCATCCTGGATCATTACACTGCTATTAGTAGCAAAGTTGATTACATTTGATCATCCCTCATTGTTTCAGCTACTGTGTACAATATTCTCCTAGTTCTGCTTATTTCACTCTGTATTAGTTCTTGGAGGTCCTTTTAGTTCATATAGAAATCATCCAGTTCATCATTCCTTGCTGCACAATAATATTACCAGTCCCAGAGATGGGAGATCCTGGGTTCAAATCTAGCCTCAGATACTTCTAGCTGTGTGACCCTGGGCAAGTCACTTAACCCCCATTACCTCACCCGTACCACTTTTCTGCCTTGGAACAAATACATAGGATTGATTCCAAGACGGTTGGCAGGGTTTATTTTTATTTATTTATTTTGGGAATTTTATTTAATAAATTTAGAACATTATTCCTTGGTTACAAGAATCACATTCTTTTTCTCCCCTCCCCTCACTTCTTCCTGTAGCCAGGGCACACAATTCCCCTGGGTTTTACATGTGTCCTTGATCAAAACCTATTTCCATGTTGTTGATGTTTGCACCCATGTGATCAAGCAGTTGTTTTTCTTTTTTGTTTCTACTCCCAGTTTTTCCTCTGTTCTTTCTTGTAAATCCCTCTGAGTTGTTCAGGGTCACTGCATTGCCACTAATGGAGATTCAGTTGTGCCAGAGTGTATCAGTGTCTGTGTACAATGTTCTCCTGGTTCTGCTCCTCTCACTCTGCATCACTTCCTGGAGATCGTTCCAGTTCACATGGAATCCCTCCGGTTCATTATTCCTTTCTTGAACACAATAGTATTCCATCACCATAAGATAACTACAATTTGTTCGGCCATTCCCCAATTGAAGGGCATCCCTTCATTTTCCAATTTTTTTGCCACCACAAAGACTCTGGCTATGAATATTTTTGTACAAATATTTTTCTCCATTATCTCTTTGTGGTACAAACACAGCAGTGTTATTACTGGATCAAAGGGCAGACACTCTTTTATCGCCCTTTGGGCACAGTTCCAAATTGCCCTCCAGAATGGTTGGGTCAGTTCACAACCGCACCAAAAATGAATTAATGTCCCGACTTTGCCACATCCCCTCCAGCATTCATTACTTTCCTTTACTGTCATGTTAGCCAATCTGCTGGGTGTGAAGTGATACCTCAGAGTTGTTTTGATTTGCTTCTCTCTGATTATAAGAGATGTAGAACACTTTCATGTGCTTATTAATAGTTTTGATTTCTTTAACTGAAAATTGCCTAGTCATGTCCCTTGCCCATTTATCATTTGGAGAATGGCTTGATTTTTTGTACAATTGGTTTAACTCTTTATAAATTTGAGTAATTAGACCTTTGTCAGAGGTTTTTGTTATGAAGATTGTTTCCCAATTTGGAAATATTTCACTCTTTTCTTAGTATTAATTCCCACCATCCAATACAAAACCTGACACACAGAAGGTGTTTAATAAATAGGTGATATGTTGATCTCTCTCTCTCTCTCTCTCTCTCTCTCTCTCTCTCTCAATCTCTCTCTCTCTCTCTCTCCCTCTTCCCCTCCTTTCTCTCCTCTCTCTCTCTCTCTCTCTCTCTCTCTCTCTCTCTCTCTCTCTCTCTCTCTCTCTCTCTCTCTCTCTCTCTCTCTCTCTCTCTCTCTCTCTCTCTCTCTCTCTCTCTCTCCCCCCCCCCCCCCATAAGCAGTGTCTGGATTTTTACCATCCACATTTCATTTCATATCCTCTTTTCCTTATCCCTCCCTGCATCTTGCTGTCTTCTCTAGCTTTCTGCAGCTGTCTCTCTCCTGGGATTCTGAGTTTGGTAGGCACAGGGAAAAGAGGAAGGACTTTGCACTGTTGGGGGTTGGGAGTGGGGACCAGCAAGGTCACACAGATTTCAGCAATCATAAGGTTTTGTCCTTTTTTTTAGGCCAAAAAAGCAGAGGCAGCTATCCCTGACCTTAGCAGGGATCAGTTTAAAAAAACCAAACAAACCCTTACTTTCTGTCTTGGAGTCATTACTGTGTATTGGCTCCAAGGCAGAAGAGCAGTAAGGGCTAGGCAATGGGGGTCAAGTGACTTGCCCAGGGTCACACAGCTGGGAAATGTCTGAGGCCAGATTTGAACCTAGGACCTCCCTACTCTAGGCCTGGCTCTCAATCCACTGAGCCACCAGCTGCCCCCTACTTTCTAGTATTTTCGAAAAGAATGGTTGTTGTATTTTGTCAAAGGCTTTTTCTGTATCTTTTGAGATAATCATGTGATATTTGTTGGTTTGGTTATTGAGATAGTCAGTAATGTGGATCCTTTCATTCCTGGTATAAATCCCACCTGGTCATAGTGAAAAATCCTTGTGATGACTGTAGTCTCTTTGCTATTTTATTTAAGGTTTTTGCATCTGTGTTCATTAAGGAGATTGGTCGTTAGTTTTCTTTCTCTGTTTTTGGTTTGACTTTCGAATCAATACCATATTTGTGTCAAAAAAAAAACATTTGATGAGACTCCTTTGCTTATTTTGCCAAAGATTTCGTAGAGTAGTGTGATTGGTTGTTCTTTGAAATGTTTGATAGAATTCACTTTTGAATCCATATGGCCATGGGGATTTTTTCTTAGGGAGTTCTTTGATGGCTTATTCAATTTCTTTTTCTTCTAAGATGGGCTTATTTAAGTATTCTATTTCCTCTCTTGTCATAGGAGTCACAATAGTGATTGGATAAGAATAAATGGGCTTACCATCAGGACAAGCGGATATTAGGGCTCAGGTGGTGGATTTCCCCCTTTGATGGCAAAAAGAAGTTTGCCCAAACCTCATTAAGAAATCTAGGATTGAAAGACTTTCATCCTGAGCTAGTAATGGATCAGGCATTCTCACCATTATATTCACTTAATATATCAATGAATAATGGAGTTAACAAGTTTTCATCAAGTAAATTAACCATAATAATAATAATAATGTCTGGCATAACAATTCTCATTGTACACAGTGATGTTCCAGTATCAATTACATCAAAACATTTACAGGAAATAACATTAGGTAAAGGAGAGTTTTATTAGAGATTATGCACTCATTTTCTGCTTCTTTCCCCACACCATCAGGATGAAACAACTTCCATATTTTGATTCCAGTTTTTAGCCTGAGTCTCAACCCATGTTATTGCTTGTTTGTTCCCAAAATCATTCCTTTCCAGATCTCTCTTTTTCTTAAATCAGTCTTGGGCATTATGTCCTCTGATTCTACAATAGTAACCACATCCTATCAAATTTATTCTACAATTTTGAGGTATTTGTTGCACAGGGACTAAGACTATTTTAATCTTTTGACCAGACTGTAATGTTACCCCCTTATTTTTCCCCTCATACACACAGAAAGCAATTGCCTTCAGCTCCCCAATATTCTTTTCATGCCATCCAGGACAGTATTTTAAAAAGTATTCCTTGATATTTGGAAGTGACTGATTTATAAAGGCAGCATTAATTATTCTAGAATCATTGGGTTATGTGAATCCTAAAAATTCTCAGACCCTACTTCATAAGATTTGGTTAAGACCATTCCCCATTTTAAACAATGAAGGGACTTAGTCAGGAATGTGAGAACTCTGCTCCACTCATACTTAAGCATACTTTAGGGGAAGATAAAGTTGTAAACTCTTTACTGAACAATGAAAAAGTACTTAACTCATACTTATAGTGAAGCAAAAGCCTTAAGCTAGGTCTATTTTTTGATCTAATACAAAAAGGTGCTAAGTACCTATGAAGGTCAAATTAATCACTAAAAGGTCAAGCAACGTACAAACTTGCAAGGGGCAAAGAGGTGTGAACTTACTTAGAAGTTTTAGTCTACTCAGGTGTGAATTAAGAATGGTCTGTCCTTTGGAAAACGTCTACTGTGATTGGTAGATGTGAGAACTTAGGGGAGGTGACATAGGAGAAAATTCTCTTTAAAAGGAACTCTCTCTGAGAGAACTGGGTGGCTGGCTGAAAATTCAGTTTGCCAAAGCTGAATTGGAGCTCAGACTAGTTGGAGTAGCTGGGTCTCTCTGAACACTAGAATCTTGCTTGGGACAAATCTTGTGGTGAGTGGATTAAAGACTGACTGATCTCTCTTAGGGCTTGGGCTGAGGCTGGCCTAGTCTGGCCTGGGCTGGCCTACCCCTTTTCTCATTATTTCCTCTTACTCTCCCTCTCCCTTTCATTAATTCCTTAATTTGTATTAATTAAAATCTCCATAAAAACCTAGCTGACTTGGGTATATTTCATATTTGGGAATTTTTCCCTGGCGACCACTTTATATTTGATTTAACTCAAGACAATATCTTGAAACCATATTTCTGCAGTCACAGTTTATACCAACCACTCTTTTAATTGTTACAGTTAATGGGATCCAATTTTGCAAACCTCTTAGCACTCTTGCACCATCTATCGTAAATCTCCTAGGGGTCTCATCTTTGTCTTCTGTGGTCTTTTGGAACTTGCTATAATTCTCTGGTCTATCTGAGAAAAGCTCCATTCTTCTAGTTAGGTTATCTCTAGCGTCTCTTAACTGAAATCTCATATCTCCTACAATATTAGGGTCCTATAGGGGTACTTCTTTGTTATTAGTTAGGCTTTCCCTAACTGGGAGTTATTTATTAAAAGGAAAGCAGAGGTTGGGATTGATTTCTGTTCCTCATTTCTCTCCTTCCACTGATCCTTCTTGGGCTTGTCATAGGAAGGAGAAGTCAAAGGGGCAATCTCATTTTTTTCTAGTTGCATTCTTTAAAAATCATAATAGGCAATTCTTTCTAATAAACCAAGTATTTTTACTGTTCCCATTTTTTTTGGTTAGTCCTTTCTAGAAGAGATTTTATTTTTTTTAAGAATACAAAGGCTAAAACTTCCACATTTAGTCCAAAAGTTCCTAAGAGTCTTACACCAACTGAAACATTCTATAGCTTTCTTTCTCTCTATTCCTTTACCAACTGGTAAATTCTCTTTGTAATTTTTTTTTCCAGTGGAGTCTCTCAGAGAGTCTCTTTTGCTATACCCAGTACTCGCTCTGAGCAGAGTGTCTCCCTGCTCTAGTGAGTGTAAAAATCCTGGAGAAAGGAGAACCTGTCTGGGCCTGACTAGACACTCAGGCCATACTAAAACCACCTTCTTGTTTTGGGGGTACTGAGTTAGACAGCTTATGCAAACTAGGTCAACATCCCTGTTGGCTAGGTCCACTGATGGACCCAAAGACCTTCTCCCTGCTCATCTTCACAGGCAGATTTCACTCTATAACAAGCAGCAGAAAAGCAGAAGTTAAGAGTGCAACTTAATGTGGGACATTCTAAATTTATGCTTTAAAATGAAGCTTAGGAACGAATGCCATATTTAAAATTCATGACTATTTTTAAAGTTTGAGGATAGTAGGATTAAAAAAAGGAAGAGAGAAAGGAGCAAATTTCAATCCACGAGTTTGAAATACACTCACCTGCTTGGATTCAGTCATTTGGTTCAGGTTGGCAAAGAATCTTAGTTCATTGATCTCTCCCTCAGGTAGGGCTTCTATCCAAATTAATTAACTTATTCATTACCATTGGAATCAAACTGCCAATAAAGTTTTTTATAGAATTGGAAAAAATTATAACAAAGTTCATTTGGAAGAACAAAAGATCAAGAATAGTAAGGGAAACAATAAAAAATGTGAAGAATGTTGGCCCAGCAGTACCAGACCTTGAACTGTACTACAAAGCAATGAACATCAAAATTTGGTACTGGCTAAGAGACAGAAGGGAAGATCAGTGGAATAGACTTGGGGTAAATGACCTCAGCAAAATAGTGTTAGATAAATCCAAACATTCTAGCTTTTCATTTGAAAAAAAACCGCTGGGAAAATTGGAAAACAGTATGGGAGAGATTAGGTTTGGTTCAACATCATAGCCTAATTCAGAATGGGTAAATGACTTAAATATAAAGAGAGCAATTATAAGTAAATTAGGTGAACATAGAATAGTATACTTGTTAGATCTATGGGAAAGGAAAGAATTTAAGAACAGACAAGAGATGGAGAACTTTATAAAATGTAAAATGACTATAATTTTGAATGAAAAAATAAAAAATTATAATTTTGATTATTATCAATTTTAAAAGATCTTGTATAAACAAAACCATTTGAGCCAAAATTAGAAGGGAAGCAACAAATTGGGGGGGAAATTTTTATAGCAGAAACCTCTGACAAAGGTCTAATTTCTCAAATTTATAAGGAGCAAAGTCAATTGTACAAAAAAAAACAACAAGCTATTTCCTAATTGATAAATGGTCAAGGGACATGAATAGGCAGTTTTCAGATAAAGAAATCAAAACTATCAATTATCACATTGAAAAGTATTTCAAATGTCATAGAGAGATGCAAATCAAAACAACTCTGAGGTACCACCTCACACCTAGTGGATTGGCCAGTATGACAGTGAAGGAAAATAATAAATGTTGAAGGGGATGTAGCAAAATTCAACATTAATGCATTGCTGGTGGTGGTGTGAACTGATCAAATCATTCTGGAAAGCACTTTGGTACTCTTTAAAAGACTGCCTGCCCTTTGATCCAGCAGTCTCCTGAATCAAAAACCACCATTGGGTTTGTACCCCAAAGAGATAATAAGGAAAAAACTTGTACAAAAAGATTTATCACTGTGTTTTTTATATGGGCAAAAAATTGGAAAATGAGGGGGTGTCCTTCACTTGGGGAATGGCTGAACAAATTTCTGATTCCTACTTTGACTTTGGAGGAAGCTGAGCTGGCAGACTTCTGTCTGAAGATTCTCAGGAAATGCACATGGTGATCAGGACTTAGGGGAAGTCAGTATGAGGGACTGAGCCGGACTTCACCAGAGAAGGGCTGGTAGACTTGTTAAAGGCTCTGACTCATCTTCATTTCCCACTTTCACTCTTTTCTACCTCTTTTTAAATAAAAACTGCTGAAAGTCAATTTGACTTAAGCCTAAATATTTCAAAATTGGTGACCACAATATTACTTTATTACTCTCCTACTGAATCAACAACCCCAATTTTAATCCTTACAAAAGCCTTAATTGTGGTAAATGAAAGCTGGAAATGGCACCTCACCCAGCCTGGAGCGAAGGTCCCATATAGGTGTGCAACAGCATGTTTTATGGTTTTTCACAGATCATTAGCATAAGTCACGAACAGGGCAGGGGACACATAGGATGTTAAGAAACAGGCAGTGGTGTTTGGTAACAAAGTTTTGGAGTATTGATACCATGTCTTAATTTCAGTACAAGGTAAGAAAATGTATTGAATCCTCCAGAAGTATCACAATACTTAGGTTAAAGTAACCTTTCTGGGCTACAGTGATTTGAGAAGCTTCTAGTTGGTAGAAATCCTGAAAGGCTCAAATAATACCTGAAGATGCCAGGGTAGTTTCTGTGTGATCTCATCAAGCCAGCTGGACACTCACCATTTGCAGTGAACCCGGCTCCTTCTGTAGGGCTTTTAGCTTCCTTAGATAACTACGTAGGCCTAAAGCTTTTATTCCTCCAAAAGCACTCATTGCTATTATGTTCTAATACACCAAAGTACATACATCCTTTTCAATATAATGACCAATATTCTACTATTATAATTGATATCTTATACACAATTACTGGAATAACTGAGTCTAACTTTAAAAATTGTAATTTCAGTTCCTTTTCTGAAGAATGATATGTGGTCACTTGTTTCATGATCAATACTATAAAAGTAATAAAACAATTTTCCCTTCAATATGTATCAGATAAAATGTAGGAAATCAAATGAAGATGGATTCATAAACGCTTCTTGCAGAAGATGAGATTTTATTTGTATTCTTTTTTAGTTTAAACTTTATTTTATTTTTAATAACAAATTTACACGTTTGACAAATTGATATGATTTGTATTGTTTCCCTCCTCCCCCCCTCCCTCCCCGGAACTGACAAAGGAAGTGAGATTTTTGTCCAGTCCTAAAGGAATCCACTGAACTGAGGCAGAGATTATAGGGGACAACAGTGAAGGTTGTAGGAGGAGACAGGGAAAATGCAAGGATAGGAGATGGAGAGCCTCTTGTGAGGGAAAAGAGAGAGCCCAGTGTCACTGCATACTTAGGGTATGGAAGGGAATAAGGGGAGAGGAAAATAAGTGGGGAGCTCTCAGGGTGACCAGCCTTGTAAGTGGCTGCCCAGGTGGAAATCAAGCCCTGAGATGGTGCAGATGCCTGGGAGGACTCTAGGGTGAAGAGGGTTCACTCTGCAGTGGCATTCCAGATAATAGAGGGCTGACCTTAGGGTGGAGAGGCAGGCAGGGTCCTGAGGGCCTGGCCTTGGGTGCCATTGGAGGTCAGCTGTGATCTTGGGACTGCAGAGGCAGGACAGGTGGGGCAGTGACAACTACTAGGACCCAACCAGTGTAGGTGAGTTCAAAACAAGAAGCTGCCAACTCTTCTTGGAACTGAGGTCTCTGCCTTCTTCCCTTTGAGCCCAGATTTCTCTGCTTTCCTTTTGGGCTGAGATCTTTCTGTCTTCTGGTTCTAGGTATGTCTGAATGAGGACCTTTGGCTGCCCTTTCCCTGGGCCTCATCTTTCCTGTCTGAACTCTTTGAATGCCCTTCAGATAGGTCAGGAGCAATTCTCCCTCCCAGCCCTGGCTCCAGGAGCTGATCTCTGCTCCTGCTACTATTGTGGGGGAGAAGTTTTATTGTGTGAGAGGAAATGCTGGTTGTGGCCCAAAAAATTGCAGCTCAGAGTCATTCCTCTCAAGCCGTGAAGGTGTCTACATAGTGTAGCCATAGGGTTGGAAAAAGTTATTGCAGGGGAATGCAATAGCCCCCAGATGTGTGCAGAGGATAGTGGAATGGCCCCTGTACAGTTTCAGGTGGGGAATTGTGTCCTCCCATGCTTGGAAGCTCAGCTTTTCCTCAGACTATTCCTTCCCTAGGTGTGCCAGGGGCATTCCAGGCTGAAAAGTAATGGGTTAGGAAGGGGTAAAATGGAAGTGCCTCCAATACCAGGTGTAGCCTGGATTTTCCATGCAACAGTAGAAGAGTCCTGCCAAGTAGCCTGTTATTGTTACATCTGGCCACTGACTTGTCAGTTATTTCTCAGTCTGCCTCTTAACTTCTTCTATTGACCCTTGTTCCCGAGGTTTCTATAGTCACTGACTTAGGCTTAGATCCTTTGTTTTTCATGAATAAACTTTTTGAAAATTAATGTTGAATTGTGAGATTTTTGTGGAATAAATGTCCCTTTAGCCTGGCCAAGGATAAAACTGCAGACTTTCTGTCTATTTCCTCCCAGATTATGAAACTAGGGGCAGCTTCCCTTTTATTGTTGTGATAAATGGGTTAAGGGTCAAACTGGCAAGCCATGGTGAACTTTGACCCATTTTGAGAATGTGCTGGGCCAGCCACAAGACTGGGGAAAGCTTGGACTGACACCTTCCTTGTATGAACAAGGATCTGCTTCTCCTGTGATGAAGTAATGAGGGAGGAGTTGAGGTCTCCAAAGTCCCCCTCCTCAGTGGTTATTTATGAATCTGAGATCTCAAAGGATGTCCAGGGGACAGGTTCAGCTGACCACATTAAATGACTAGTCAATTAATGAATTAATTTAAAATGAAGAAATTTTGCCTCTTGAGAATTCGAGTCATTACACTGTGAATGTGGTTCTTATGAATGAGCTCGACTAGTCCCCAACCACAGTTAATCAGTTGTTATATTTTTTTAAAAGGTGAACACTTGCTCCTTTCCTTATCACACTTACTCTTCTGTAACATATGATTGAATATTTTCTAGTAAGAAATGACATTCATCATAAAGCAAAGACAGGATGTTTGGGCACATCATACCCAATGTTTTGCCAATCTCTCCATATAATAAGAAAAGACTACTCTTCTTCACTTAGCTAGAATCAGTCTGATGCCATATAAAATCTATGTAATCCTCTTTAAAATCTATGTAATCCTCTTTATGCTTTCAGCTGGATAAAAGTCAGCCTTTTAGGAAATTAAGTAGAGAATTCCTTTTTCTTTGTTTTCTCCTTATTAATCATTGGTCATATTTTCTCCCCAATTATGCAGTTCTTGCTATCTTCTCACAAACTGAAAAATATGTTCTTACTAGATGAATTTTGAGAGTTGTGATGAGGAGGGATTTCAGATCGCCTTCCTCCCTCAGAGAGCACTTATCCTCTCCCTAATTCCATAGGGGAAAGCATTTCAGAGTGAGACACTTCTCCAGTCTTTAGTCTTCCAACTTGATTCTCACTTCAGACACAAAATGTCTTTGTCAGTATTCCAATGGGCTCTGAATGACTGGTGTCTAGTGTTGGCTTTGATACTCTTCAAGGTGAAGAAATTGGGGTGAGTCCCTTGTATGCTTCAGTTTCCTCCAGTCAGTTGAGGAGGGCTGGACAAGATGGATTCTGCAGGCTGAACTCTAAATTTTTTGACTTTTGCTGGTTTAGGGGTCAATAACATTCAAGGATGTGGCTGTGGACTTCACCCAGGAGGAGTGGTGCCTCTTGGACCATGCTCAGAAAGAGCTGTACAAGAAGGTGATGCTGGAGAATGTGCAGAATCTACTCTTCGTGGGTAAGGATCATTTCCTCAGTTAACTGAATCTGCCATTTGAGGGAATGTCTTCATTCCATGTCAAAGGAGCAGGATTTTAAGCCTTTGTCAGTGATTAAAAAAACAAAGCTGCTGATCTCTTCACAGGGTTCTCCTGCCTGGTTTTAATTTTTTAAAAAATCTTTGAATTCTGTAATGGGAAGCTGGGGCTTTACTTTCTTGCTTTTGAAATTGTCTCTCTTCTATTTTAGGTAGCTTCAGGTTAAAACTTAAAACAGTGTTACAAATTTACATTCCTGAAGCTGATCATAAAAGTCATCTCATCAATTTCCTAATTAGACCTGAATTTTGTGTGAATTTTCTTTTTTTTTTTTTAATTTTATTTGGTCATTTCCAAACATTATTCATTGGAAACAAAGATCATTTTCTTTTCCTCCCCTCCACCACCTCTCCCATAGCTGACGCACAATTCAACTGGGTATCACATGTGTTCTTGGTTCGAACCCATTTCCATGTTGTTGGTATTTGCATTAGAGTGTTCATTTAGAGTCTCTCCTCAGTCATATCCCCTCCACCCCTGTAGTCAAGCAGTTGCTTTTCATCGGTGTTTTTACTCCCACAGTTTATCATCTGCTTGTGGATAGTGTTTTTTAGATCCCTGCAGATTGTTCAGGGACATTGCATTGCCACTAATGGAGAAGTCCATTAACTTCGATTGTACCACAATGTATCAGTCTCTGAGTACAATGTTCTCCTGGTTCTGCTACTCTCACTCTACGTCACTTCCTGGAGGTTGTTCCAGTCTCCATGGAATTCCTCCACTTTATTATTCCTTTTAGCACAATAGTATTCCATCACTAACATATACCACAGTTTGTTCAGCCATTTCCCAATTGAAGGGCATCCCCTCATTTTCCAATTTTTGGCCACCACAAAGAGTACAGCTTTGAATATTCTTGTACAAGTCTTTTCCCTTATTAACTCTTTGGGGTACAAGCCCAGTAGTGCTCTGGCTGGATCAAAGGGCAGAGAGTCTTTTATCGCCCTTTGGGCACAATTCCAAAATGCCCTTCCAGAATGGTTGGATTAATTCACAACTCCACCAGCAATGAATTAATGTCCCTACTTCGCCACATCCCCTCCAGCATTCATTACTTTCCATGGCTGTTATGTTAGCCAATCTGCTAGGTGTGAGGCGATACCTCAGAGTTGTTTTGATTTGCATCTCTCTGATTATAAGAGATGTAGAGCACTTTTTCATGTGCTTATTAATAGTTTTGATTTCTTTGGCTGAGAATTGCCTGTTCATGTCCCTTGCCCATTTATCAATCGGAGAATGACTTGATTTTTTGTACAATTGATGTAGCTCTTTGTAAATTTGAGTAAGTAAACCTTTGTCAGAGGTTTTTATGAAGATTGTTTCCCAATTTGTTGCTACCCTTCTGATTTTAGTCACATTGGTTTTGTTTGTACAAAAACTTTTTAATTTGATGTAGTCAAAATTATTTATTTTACATGTTGTGACTCTTTCTAAGTCTTGCTTGGTTTTGAAATCTTTCCCTTCCCAAAGGTCTGACAGGTATACTATTCTGTGTTCACCTAATTTACTTATAGTTTCCTTCTTTATGTTCAAGTCATTCACCCATTCTGAATTTATCTTGGTGTAGGGTGTGAGGTGTTGATCCAAACCTAATCTCTCCCACACTGTCTTCCAATTTTCCCAGCAGTTTTTATCAAATAGTGGGTTTTGGTCCCCAAACCTGGGATCTTTGGGTTTATCATAGACTGTCCTGCTGAAGTCATTTACCTCAAGTCAATTCCAGTGATCTTCCTTTCTGTCTCTTAGCCAGTACCAAATTGTTTTGATGACCACTGCTTTATAGTATAGTTTGAGATCTGGGACTGCAAGTCCTCCTTTCTTTGCATTTTTTTTCATGATTTCCCTGAATATCCTTGATCTTTTGTTCTCCAAATGAACTTAGTTATGGTTTTTTCTAATTAAGTGAAGAAGTTTTTTGGTAGTTCAATGGGTATGGCACTAAATAAGTAAATTAATTTGGATAGATTGTCATTTTTTATTATGTTAGCTTGTCCCACCCATGAGCAATCAATGTTTTTCCAATTGTTTAGATCTAGTTTTAGCTGTGTGGAAAGTGTTTTGTAGTTGTGTTCATATAGTTTCTGTGTTTGTCTCAGCAGATAGATTCCTAAGTATTTTATATTGTCTAGGGTGATTTTGAATGGTATTTTGCTTTCTAATTCTTGCTGCTGAAATGGGTTAGAGATATAAAGAAATGCTGATGACTTATGCGGGTTTATTTTGTATCCTGCAACTTTGCTAAAGTTGTTGATTATTTCAAGTAACTTTTTGAATGATTCTCTAGGATTCCTTAAGTAAACCATCATATCATCTGCAAAGAGTGATAGCTTGGTCTCCTCATTGCCAATTTTAATACCTTCAATTTCTTTTTCTTCTCTAATTGCTACTGCTAGTGTTTCTAGTATAATGTTAAATAATAGAGGTGATAATGGGCATCCTTGTTTTACTCCTGATCTTATTGGAAAGGCTTTGAGTTTTTCCCCATTGCAGATGATGTTTGCTGATGGTTTTAGATATATACTGTTTATTATTTTTAGGAAAGGCCCTCCTATTCCTATACTTTCTAGTGTTTTCAATAGGAATGGGTGTTGTATTTTATCAAAGACTTTTTCTGCATCTATTGAGATAATCATGTGATTTTTGTCAGTTTGCTTGTTAATATGGTCAGTTATGTGGATGGTTTTCCTAATATTGAACCATCCTTGCATTCCTGGTATGAATCCTGCCTGGTCATAGTGGTTGACCCATGTGATGACTTGCTGGAGTCTTTTTGCTAGTATCCTTTTTAAGATTTTTTGCGTCTATATTCATTAGGGAGATTGGTCTATAGTTTTCTTTCTCTGTTTTTGACCTGCTTGGCTTTGGAATCAGTACCATGTTTTGTGTCGTAGAATGAATTTGGTAGAACTCTTTTTTGGCCTATTCTTTCAAATAGTTTGTTTAATATTGGGATTAGTTGTTCCTTGAATGTTTGATAGAATTCATTTGTGAATCCATCTGGACCTGGGGATTTTTTCTTAGGGAGTTCTTTGAAGACTTGTTCAATTTCTTTTTCTGAAATGGGGTTAAGGTAATTTATTTCTTCCTCTTTTAGTCTAGGCAATTTATATTTTTGTAAGTATTCATCCATATCACCTAGATTGCCATATTTGTTGCCATATAATTGGGCATAGTAGTTTTTAATGATTGCCTTAATTTCCTCTTCATTAGAGGTGAGGTCTCCTTTTTCATCTTGGATACTGTCAATTTGGTTTATTTCTTTCCTTTTTTAATTAGACTGACTAGTACTTTGTCTATTTTATTTGTTTTTTCAAAGTACCAGCTTCTAGTCTTATTTATTAAATCAATAGTTCTTTGACTTTCAATTTTATTAATTTCTCCTTTGAGTTTTAAGATCTCTAATTTAGTCTTCATCTGAGGATTTTTAATTTGTTCACTTTCTAATTTTTTAATTTGCATGCCCAATTCATTGACCCCTGCCCTTCTTAATTTGTTAATATATGAACTCAAGGATATAAATTTCCCCCTGAGTACTGCTTTGGCTGCATCCCATAGGTTTTGAAAGGATGTCTCATCATTGTCATTTTCTTCAATGAAGTTATTGTTTCTATGATTTGTTGTTTAACTAACTGGTTTTGGAGAATCTTATTGTTTAATTTCCAGTTAATTTTCGATTTACCTCTCCATGTTCCCTTACTAATTATTATTTTCATTGAATTGTGATCTGAGAAAGTTGCATTTATTATTTCTGCTCTTTTGCACTTGTTTGCAATGTTTTTATGCCCGAATACATGGTCAATTTTTGTAAATGTACCATGGGCTGCAGAAAAGAAGGTCTATTCCTTTTTGTCCCTATTTATTTTTCTCCACATGTCTACTAACTCTAATTTTTCTAAGATTTCATTCACTTCTCTTACCTCTTTCTTACTTATTTTTTGGTTTGATTTATCTAGTTTGGATAGAGGAAGGTTCAGGTCTCCCACTAGTATAGTTTTTCTATCTATTTCGTCCTTGAGTTCCTCTAGTTTCTCCTTTAGAAATTTGGATGCTATGCCATTTGGTTCATAAATGTTGAGTACAGATATTTCCTCACTGTCTATACTGCCTTTTATCAGGATGTAATTACCTTCCCTATCTCTTTTAACTAGATTTATTTTTACTTTGGCTTTGTCAGATATCATGATTGCGATTCCTGCCTTCTTTTTGTCAGTTGATGCCCAATAGATTTGGCTCCACCCTCTTACTTTCACCCTATGTGTATCTACCTTTCTCATATGTGTTTCTTGTAGACAGCATATGGTAGGGTTTTGAACTCTAATCCACTCTGCTATTTGCTTGCGTTTTATGGGTGAGTTCATTCCATTCACATTCAGAGTTATGATTACTAGCTGTGTATTTCCCAGCATTTTGATTTCTGCTCCTTTTCCTGCCTTTTCTTCTTTCACTATTTCCTTCTACACCAATGTTTGCTTTTGAACAGTCCCCCTTGTTCCCACCCTTATTTTACTTCCCTTTCTACACCGCTCCCTTCTTATTCCCCCCCTTATTTTCCCTGTAGTCTTCCTAAAATTATTCCCCCACCCTCTCCCTCTCTTGTACTGCTTCCCTCCCCACCAGACCGTTTGTTACCCTTCTACTCCCCTATAGGGTGCAAATCTATTCTCTTCCCCCAATGGATTGGATTGTTTTTCCCTCTTTGAGTCACTTTCAAAGCACATAAAAGTTGAGTATTTCCTGTCTCTGACCTCTTTACCCTTCCAGTGTATTGATGTTCTCCCCTCTCCCACCATGAGCTTCTTTATGACATATAAATTTACCCCCATTTGTTTTTTTCCCATTTCTTTTAATATTAACCTATTTTAAGCTCTAGTTATATATATGCATATTCATGCATATGTATTTTTGCATGCATATATCTATATACCTATTTATGTCTTGTCCTTTCATCCTATACAGTTTGTTGCTGTTCCCTCTAAGTATACTTCTTTTTGCTGCCCAGGTAAAAACAACAGTTTTTAAGAGTTACCAATGATCTCTTTTCTTATAGGGATACATATCATTTTAACTTATTGAGTCTCTTAAAAATTTTTTTTCCCTTTTTCCCCCTCTTTTTAAATTACCTTTTGATGATTCTCTTGAGTTCTGTGCTTGGACATCAAATTTTCTGTTCAGGTCTGGTCTTTTCTTTATGAATTCTTGAAATTCTTCTATTTTGTTGAATAACCATACTTTCCCCTGTAAGAATATAGTCAGTTTTGCTGGGTAGTTGATTCTTGGTTGTAGACCTAGTTCCCTTGCTTTCCGGAATATCGTATTCCATGCCTTTCTTTTTTTCAGTGTGGATGCAGCCAGATCCCGAGTTATCCTCACTGTGGTTCCTTGGTATCTGAATGACTTCTTCTTGGCAGCTTGTAATATCTTTTCTTTGGTCTGATAGTTCTTGAATTTGGCTATAACATTCCTTGGTGTTGTCAGTTGGGGATTAAGTACAGGAGGTGATCTGTGGATTCTATCAATCTCCACTTTTCCCTCTTGTTCAAGGATTTCAGGGCAGTTTTCTTTAATAATTTCCTGTAATATAATGTCCAGGCTTTTTCTTTTGTCATGGTCTTCTGGTAGGCTAATAATTCTTAAATTGTCTCTCCTTGAACGATTTTCTAAGTCCTCTGTTTTGTGAATGAGATGCTTCATATTTTCCTCAATTTTTTCATTCTTTTGGTTTTGTTTTATAGTGTCTTGCTGCCTTTTGAGGTCACTTGATTCTAGTTGTTGTATTCTGGTTCTTAAAGACTGGATTTCATCCTTAGTTTTTGGTCGTCCTTTTCCTTTTGGTCGGATTTTCTTTGGACGTCATCTTTCATCTTCTTCACCTCATCTTTTCATCTGCTTTGCCTCATCTTTCATCTCCTTTGCCTCATTTTCCAGCTGGTTGATTTTGGCTTTCAAGACACTATTTTCTGTTTCCAGATGACTTATCTTAGTTTTTAAGTTCTTTTCCCAATTGTCTTCAGCCTCTCTTGTGTTTTGAATTGCATTTTGAGTTCTTCCAAAGCCTGTATCCAATTCGCTGGGATTTCTGATTTTTCCTTTGCTGGGTCCTCCCCCTCTGTTTCATTTGCTCTTTGCTCATTACTTGTGCAGAAGCTGTCTATTGTAATTTCTTTCTTCTTTTTCTGTTGTTTGCTCAAGTTTAGCCCTCCTTTGTTCCCAGTATTTGGCTGTGCTCTTGCTCTTCTCATTTTGTTTTGGTTTTGGGGCTGTCAATCTCCCCTCTTGGAGCTTTGTCAGATCTCTTGGTACAGTCTCTAGGGGAGGAATGTTAGCTTCCCTGTCCTCTGGCGGCTTTTGATTGGATTGAGTTCAACTGGGTCAGTCTGTATGTGGTATGAAGCTCTGAGGCTCTGAAGACTCCTGGAAGGCTGGGCCACCCAGGCTCTCTCCAATTCTCTCCAGCTGCTTCTCCGCTGTCCGCAAGTGCCTTTGGTTTATGTGGATTTTGTTTTTAAAAGTCTGCTCTATTAAAAATGAATAATATAGAAATAAGTTTTGAGTGATAATATAGGTATAACCAAGAGCAATTGCTTGTCAACTGCAGAATGGGGGAGGGAAAAGGGGATGCAGACAACATGAATCATAACCATAGAAAGAAATAAAAAAATAAAATTTAAATTAAAAAAAAGAAAAGAAAAACCTGGATAAGATCTTCCTGGAAAGAACTGAGAGAACTCTATACATAGTAACAGTAATTTTGTATGATGGTCAAATGTGAAAGACTTTGCTCTACTCTGTAGTACAATGAGCCAAGAAAATTCTTAGGACTTGTGATGAAAAATGCCATGGACCTTTAGAGAGAGAATAAATGGGGTCTGAATGCATATCAAAGCACACTGTTTTTTACTTTATTTTATTTGTATGGGGTTTTATTTTAGGGCTTTAGCATTAGAGTGTTCTCTCACAATATGACCAATATGGAAATATGTTTTGCGTGATCATACATGTGTAACCTGAATCAAATTGCTTATCTGAGGGAGAAGAGAAGAAAGGGAAAGAAGGACACAATTTGGATCTAAAAAGGATTCATTTTACATCTTGCAATGTTCTCTCTCTCGCTTCATTTTAAATACTTCCCTTCTCCATTGATCTGACAGGGTTCCTATTTCTTGTTCACCTGTTTTTTTTTACTTTTTTCTTTTTTTAAAAATGTAAATATTATTCTTAAGTTTCTTTCCATAGTGTAATAAATGAGTTTTTTTGTGTGGGAAACTTCTTTATTCGAGAGAGAGAGAGAGAGAGAGAGAGAGAGAGAGAGAGAGAGAGAGAGAGAGAGAGAGAGAGAGATCACTTCTCCCCCCCCTCAGCTATAACTGCCCTTCACTCAGACTTGAGTCTCTTAAAGTTTGATAACAAGTTTATTCTAAAGCAACAGAGATGAAGGATAAGGTTGAAATGGCTGGTAGATTAGGGTCAGGAGGGAATAGGGAAGAAGGGATTCCTAGCTAGCTAAACCCTTCCCCTCAAAGTTAGGTAACTCAGGTTACCCGAGTCCCTGAGGGGTTCAGAGTGGTGAACCCTGGCTTTTGGCACAGCATCGCAGGTGTCTCAAGTCATGGTGAAAGGGAGATTGTGATAAGTCTTCTTGTGGACTCCTTTTCTCTCCAGGTCTCTGTCTACTCATTTTGTGGGATTGTGATCAGTTACAGGGAAGGAAAGATTTCTTGGATCAGGATCCAATCAAAAGTGAACCTTCTCCTTGGCAGTCTTAAACAGAGAGAGAGCAGACCAACTGACTCCTAGTAGGTTGTTCCCTTTCCCAAGGTTCCAAACCTCAGCCCATCCCCCCACTGCTGATGGAATTTTTGCAGTCTTTCCTTTTTTCATTTCAAAGGTCTCTGGATTTTTTCCCTCTCTCACAGTAGTTATATGATTCATGTTGTCTGCATCCTCTTTTGCCTCCCCCATCCTGTAGTTGACAAGCAATTGCACTGGATTATAATTTGATCATTTTTGTAGTAAAGCAATCTTTTAAAATCAAAACCAGTGATAAATCACATGTCTTATTCTGGATTTCTACTCCCACAGTTCTTTTTCTAGATGTGTATAACATTCCTTCTCATAAGTCCTTTGGAATGTCCTGGATTATTGCATTGCATTTAGTAGAAATTCCGTTTCTTTGTACAATGTTCTCCTGATTCTGTTTATTTCAACCCCCTCCCTCCCCCTATCAGTTCATTTTGGTCCTTTAAGTTCTTATAGAAATCAAACCATTCATTATTCCTTTTAGCACAGTATTATCCTATTGCCATCATATGGCACAATTTGTTCAGCTGTTCCCCAGTCAAGAGACACTCCCTCATTTTCCAGTTATTTGCTACCAGAAAAAGTGCAGCTATAAATATTTTTATACAAACAAGTACTTTCCCTTTTTAAAATAATTTGGGGATACAAGCCTAGTGGTATTGCTGGATGAAAGGGCATGCATTGTTTTAAAGCCCTTTGGGCATAATTCCAAATTGCCTTCCAAAATGTTTCGATCCATTTACAACTCTACCAGCAATGCATTAGTGTCCCAATTTTGCCATATCCCCTTCAACATTTATTACTTTCCTTTACTGTCATATTGGCTACTGTGCTACCTGTGAGGTGATACCTCAGACTTGTTTTGATTTGTATTTCTCTATTCAGGAGGGATTTAGAACATTTTTCATGTGATTATTGATGGTTTTGATTTTTTCATCTCAAAACTGCCAATTCCTATCCCTTGGCCATTTGTTAATTGGGGGATGTCTTGGTTTTTAATAAATTTGACTTAGTTCTTTGTATATTTGAGAAATTAGATATTTGTCAGAGAAATTTGTTATAAAAATTTTTCCAGTTTGTTGCTTCCCTTCTATTTTGATTGCATCGGTTTTGTTTGTACAAAACCTTTTTAATTTAATATAGTCAAAATAATTCATTTTATATCTTATAATGTTCTCTGTCTCTTGCTTGGTCTTTACTACTTCCCTTCTGCATAGACAGAGTTACTACTTCTCATTCACCTAATTTATTTATGATATCACTCTTTATGTTAGTCATATACCTATTGTGAACTTTTCTTCGTATAAGGTGTCAGAAATTGATCTAAACCTAATTTTTTCCATGCTACATTCTAATTGTCAGGAAATTTTGTGCAATATTGAGTTCTTATACCAAAAGCTGTGATCTTTGGGTTTGTGGAACACCAGATTGCTGACATTATTTACCCAGAGGGTATTCCATTGATCTGCACCCTTCTGTCTCTGAGCTAATGCTATATTGCTTTGTTGATCACTGCTTTATAGTACAGTTTAAGATCTGGTACTGCTAGGCCACCATCTTTCAGGTTTTTCATTCGTTGTCTTGATATTCTTGATCTTTTGTTCCTATGTATCAATTTTGTTATTTTTTCCAATTCTATAAAATGTTTTTTTGTTAATTTGTTAAGTATGGAACTAATTAAGCAAATTAATTTAGATAATATTGTCATTTTTATTATATTAGCTCATCCTGCCCATGAGCAATGAATGCTTTCCCAGTTGTTTAGATATAGTTTTATTTGTGTGAAAAATGTTTGGTAGTTGTGTTCATATAATTCCTGTGCTTCTCTTGGCAGATAGATTCTCAAATATTATATACTGTCTAGAGCTAACTATATAAAATGCTTGAAAATTATAAGAGCTTGGAAAACTAGAAAACAGTATGGCAAAAATTAGGTATAGACCACTAACTCATACCTTATATTGTGATAGAGACATGAAGAGAGAGAGGTTTTGCAGGACTTGTGGGCCAAGATGCAGGGTTGGAGATCTAGCTCTAGCTGTCAGTCAAGAGAAGATTCCAACAGAATGTTCCCAGGAGTGGGAGTTGGGGGTTTCTGGCCACACTGAGGGGAAGAAGCAGGATCTAAAAGGCTTTTGGACTTTGTCTCTGTCTTTGGACAGTTGAAGTGGACAAGAAGAAGAAACTTGGCTTTTGAGTTGGTGGTCTATTTGAGAGTTGAGCTGGCCAGGAGAAACTGAGAGACTTTGAACTTTGTTTTTCTCTGGGGTTAAAGCTGAGAAAGGAGACAAGCCATGCTGATTTTTGTGAAGAAGAAGAAGAAAGAAGATTTTGAACTGCTGTTGTCCTCCATCTCCCTAACTGTCTTAGAGTTACAGTTTATGATCGAACTACTTCCTCAAACCTTCCTAAAATTATCCCCATAGTTTAGGGAAATCCTCATCCCTCTTACCTCAGTTTCCCATCCTGTTATCACAATAAACCCCTTACCTGAGAAAGAAAACTCATATCTATTATAGTTCACTCAGGGCGGGAGGGACGAATTGGAAGGAGAGGGTAGCAGGAGGAAGTGGGTTGGTTAAGGGAGAGGGTGAGGGAGGAAGGAGGTTAGGAAATAGATTGATCCATCAGCCATCAGTAGAGATCAGTAGGCAAACCCCAGAGCAGACCCTAGAGCATTCCCTTGTAGGCAGTTCCCCTGTGAACCACAATCCCTATGTGGCAGTATCCCTGAGTGGTGGCATCCCTCAGCATTTCTTATTCCTACCTCCATTACAGATAAACAGCTTCAGGTTCCTGTAGCAGCTCTCTCTAGTCAAAGCCAGAGAACAGCAGTCATTGCAGAAGAAACAGTTTCCCTCAATTTACATTCTCTGTTTCAATAAGAAATAAGTTTCCTCAGTTTATTCTTCTATTTCAAGATCAAGATATGGTCAAAATAGACATATGATTTAGACATTTAGGGTGATGTGAGTAAATTTGGGGAACATAAAAGTGTTTACCTGGCAGATCTATGAAGAAAGAAAGAATTTATGACCAAGCAAGGGCACTTAATACCTTGCTATTGGATTTGTGAACTGATCCATCCTTTCTGGAGAGCAATTTTGAATGACTCTGAAAGTGCTACAAAATAATGCATACATTTTTTATCTTGCCATACCACAACTAGTTCTGTGCCCCGAAGAGAACATTAATAAAAGGGAAAGGACCCACTTAGAGGAAAATATTTGTAACTGCTCTTTTGGTGGTAGGAAAGAATTAGAAATTGAAGGGATGTCTATCAGTTGACTAATGACTGAATAAATTATGGTATATGAAGTTGATGGAATATTATTGTGCTGTAATAAATGACGAATAGGATAATTTCAGAAAGAGCAGGGATGACCTGCATGAAGTAATGCAGAGTGAAATAAGCAGAATCAGGAGAACATTGTACACTGTAGTAGTAATGTTATGGAATGTTCAAAAGTGATAGCTTTGGCTACTCTCAGGAATATATTGATCCAGTACAATTTTGAGAGACAAAGAATGTCTCCAGAGAAAGAGCTGTTGCAATTGCAATGCAGATGAAAGCAAACAAATTTTCACTTGTTTATTTATGTTTTTGTTTTGAGGTTGCTGTTTTATAGGATTATTCACTTCTAAAAATAAACAATTTGGAAATGAAATTTAAAAAGAAGTATGAATCTAAAGATCACAGCCCCTAATTCTCCCCTGTCTAGCAAGTATATCCTTATTCCTGCTTCATTCTTCCCTCAAATTCTAAGCCTGCTAATAGGAATGAAAGGGAAGGCAATAAGCATTATAAAAATACCTGCTCTATGTTCTCTACTGAGTGAAGGAGTTCAGGATTATCATTAACTTCACAACATCCCTGTGAGTTTGATATTCTTCTTGATATAGTTGATATAGTTGAGCCAACTGAAGTAACAGAGGTTAAATAACTTGCCCTGGAGCACCCACTTAAAATCTCTCTCAGGCTGCATTAAGTTTGTATTTCTGACTCCAAGTTCTGACCTCTAACCCCATCCCTATCAGCTGCCTTTAATTTCTAGATAATGGGGGGTGTGAAATGTGCCTATCATTGCAAATGTGTTCCATGATCTTTACCCTCCTGCAGATGCCCCAACAATGAATACAACAGAAACCATTCTGTAGTACTTGCTTGCAGGCCCTCATTTCATTAAGAGGACCAAATTTTTTTTCTCTCCTGATCCCTTTATTTTTCCTTATGCCCATGGCTTCTAGTTCTAAGAGAAAATTTTATCTCCTGTTTTCAGTGAGGGGAATCACCATGGCTGCTAGAGAAAAAAGGCCCAAAGATGTCCTATCCAAGGGAGTGAGGTGAAAGCAGGTGTATAAGCGCTATTTCCCCAAAAGATATATAAAACTCTTAAATGTAGTGAAGGGAGAGCTAGGCTTGGGGGCTGACACACCAACCCTGAATTATACTGTTTATTTCCCAAGAGATGGATGATGGATTCAATATAGAGTATGGGACATAATATATAGTAGATTGTAAAATAAGATGAATATTGAGTGTGTCTGCACTGAATGGCATAATATCTTTGCATCTGTAGAGAAAAGAAGAAATCTTATATTTCACTTTGAAAATTACTACTTGAGAGTTAAAAATAGTGAAGTTGTTTCTCAGTTTAACATATAAAATTTACCAAGAATGACCATGTGATAATGTATCCAAAATGATGGGAATGGAATATCTGGAAGGTTACCTGAGATTCACAAAATTATAAGATTAATCTAAGAGTGACTTTTAAAAGAAAGACAGAAAAGGCAGTGGACAAAGATTGTTCAGTACTATGAACAAAGTGTGCTTAATCACAGGATTTGAGTTCTAGTCTACTTACAAGGAAGTGGGTCAGGTTACTTCTCCATTGTTTACTTATGACATGAGTTGTAAAGTATGATGAGAATCAGGGTCCCATCTGTGTCATAGATGTGTAGTGAAGTTTCATTGTTATTGTATTTCTAAAATGTTCCATCTTGAAGTTATGACCAAATGGTGTATCCAAAGTCTGATTCTGATTGTTTAAGTTTGAAAACTCCTTTTGTCCTTGGGAAATAGAATAAAAATCCATTTAATTATTGCCATCAGAGGAAAGAATTTATATTGTGTGTGTGTGAATGTCCCCTTTCCATGTGTGTTTATATCATTATTTGTTTTCTTCAGAGGCAGAGACTAATATTGAAGTGAAGAATATGTCTCCAAAGCTGAACCTTTTTGTGGAAGGATCTGGCCTTTCAAGAGGCATGAATAAGGATCTCTGCGACTTCATTTTGAGAGAAATTTGTGACTTTAATATCAATGTAAATAAAAATCGAAAGAGTGACTGTAAATTTGATGAAATTACAGAAAAATTCAGCCACCATTCAGTCCTAAATCAGTACATGAAAGTGACCTCAGGAAGTAACTATTGTCAAGATAGTGAATACACCAAATGCTTTCTTGAAAAAGTAGGATTTGAGCAGTTCCATGTGAAACCTCCTGAAATGCCCATGTATCAAGGTAACCTAGGGAGAATTGCCTATGGATCAAGTTTAGACCTCAGAAGACATCCAAAGAGTAAACATGTAGAAATGCTTTCTGTGAACAATAAAGGGGTGAGACCTTTCAGTCAGAACTCTGAGCTTGGTTCATGTCAAATAATCCACTCTGGAAAGAGACCGTATGAATGTAAACGGTATGGAAAGACTTTCACACAGAGGGGAAATCTTGCTGCACATCAGAGAATCCACACTGGAAACAAATCTTATGAATGTAAACAGTGTAGAAAGACATTCATAAGGAGGGATCATTTTGCTTTGCATCAGAAAATCCACACTGGAGAGAAACCTTATTTGTGTATACAATGTGGAAAAGCTTTCACAGAGAGAGGCTCTCTTGCTGCACATCAGAGAATCCACACTGGAGAGAAACCTTATGAATGTAAACAATGTGGAAAGGCTTTTACAGAGAAGGGACATCTTGCTAAGCATCAGAGAATCCACACTGGAGAGAAACCTTTTGAATGTAAACAATGTGGAAAGGCTTTCACCGTACAGGACAATCTTGCTGTACATCAGAGAATCCACACTGGAGAGAAACCTTATGAATGTAAACAATGTGGAAAGGCTTTCGCTGTGAAGGGCAATCTTACTGTACATCAGAGAATCCACTCTGGAGAGAAACCTTTTGAATGTACACAGTGTGGAAAGGCTTTCACAGACAAGGGTTCTCTTGCTAAGCATCAGAGAATCCACACTGGAGAGAAACCTTATGAATGTACACTATGTGGGAAAGCTTTCACGTGCAGGGGTGATCTTCATAAGCATCAGAAAATCCACAGTGGAGTGAAATCTTATGAATGTAAACAATGTGGAAAGGCTTTCACAGAGAAAGGCTCTCTTGCTGCACATCAGAGAATTCACACTGGAGAGAAACCTTTTGAATGTACACAATGTGGAAAGGCTTTCACAGAGAGGGGCAATCTTGCTAAGCATCAGAGAATCCACACTGGAGAGAAACCTTTTGAATGTATACAATGTGGAAAGGTTTTCACAGTGAGGGGTTCTCTTGCTAAGCATCAGAGAATCCACACTGGAGAGAAACCTTTTGAATGTAAACAATGTGGAAAGGCTTTCACAGTGAGGGGCTCTCTTGCTAGGCATCAGAGAATCCACACTGGAGAGAAACCTTTTGAATGTATACAATGTGGAAAGGCTTTCACACGGAGTGGTCATCTTGCTGCACATCAGAGCATCCACACTGGAGAGAAACCTCATAAATGTACACAACGTGGAAAGGCTTTCACACACAGGGTGAGTCTTGCACATCAGAGAATCAATCCTGGAGAAAAACTTCATGAATGTAATAAATTTGGATAGCCTTTGTCTTAATGCTCTACAGTTGCTTCATGTCAGAAAATCCCCACTTTATAGAAACCTCATGAGTAAGGCTGAGTTTATAGTTGCCACTCTTAGCTTATTTAACAGAAGACGATCCATACTAGAGAGAAACTTTAGGAATATGGTCAATGTGTTAAGTCTTTCAAGCAGCAGTCATATTTTATTACCAAAGGGGAATTCGTTTTGGATAGAAATCTTATTTCTGTCATGAATGAAGAAAGACATTGAAATGGAGAGTCCAGAGCTTCTTCAGTATGAGAAAATGTCTTCTCAACAAACCAGTTCCAGATGGATTCCCTATAGGAAGGCTTTCAGCCAGAGATCATCTCTTCATATCAGGGAATTCATAGTGGGGGAAAAAAAACTAATGGATGTGCTCAAGTTTATGTGTTTTCCTGAGGTGGAGAGTGATCAGTTTCATTTGGAGAAATGCAAATTATAAATGTCAGGGACCAGCCCACATCTATTAGATTGGTTATTATGACAGGAAAGGAAAGTGACAAAAGTTGGAGTAGATGTGGGAAGACTGAAAAAAAGAATGAACTTTTGTGATTGTGAACTAATTCAGCATGCTAGAGAGATCAATTTGGTCCAAAGGGCATTAAAAAACAACAAACAAAAAAAGGAACTATATATATTAAAAATAGAAAACATTTAATGGTGCTCTTTTTGGGGTGACAAAAAATAGGAAATTAAGAGTTAATTTATCATTTTGGAAATTGCAGAACAAATGGCATATGATTGTAATGGAATCCTATCATTTTATCATTAATGAAGAAAAGGAGGTTTTAATATAATCACAATTATGCATTTTACATTTTGTAATGTTCTGTATCTTTTGTTTGAGATGTATTAGATTTAAATTAATGCCCAAGAATTGCAAGTATTAATTTTATAAAATTTTTAATACTCAAAGTAGAATAAAAGGAAATAGAATTGTGAAGATGAGATTAACTCTCCCCTTACTTCTAAATTAAATCACTATAAGTGTATACACCTTACTTGGTCTCTTAGACCTCATGCTTCTTAGCATTGTGCCGTGGCTCTTTTGTGATTCCTTCTTCTGAAATTAAAAACATTTATTAGTTAACTTTTCCATAATATTTAAATATTAATACAGGTTTCCATAGTCTAAAGCTTTTGGCTATGCACTGGTATTACATATTGTAAACTTATCCTTCAAAATAAAAACCAATACTGATTCTGTGTACTTAAATTACAAAAAAAATAAGACGAAATGAAAAATGAAATATCCAATTGCAAATATAAAGAAAAACAATTATAAAAATTATAAAAATCAGGAATTCCTGGTTCTGAACAGACAGTAATTTTTCAGCCAAACAGGCATAATACAAAGATATTTTTACTCAAAAGCAAGTTCTATTTTCTTTGTAACTTGGCCATGATCCACAATGTCAGTGTGCATTATTTTTTCACCAGATGAAAGCTTTTTATAAATAGTAGCACAGCTAAAAGCCAAAATGCAGTAACTGGAAGTGACATACATCATCCAATAGAATATTTTAGAGTAGATTAATATGTAAACTTATAAACAAAACTGAATCTTAGAACTGTTAGGAAATAAGTCCAGGTCATAGAGATGAGCAATTTGAAAAAAAAAATAAAGTGAAAAAGTCAAAATTTCCAAGTCAAGGCAGTAAGTTTTTATTGGAAGAGGGCCAAAGAAAACTGGACTGTTGCATCATGAGGTGCATGAGTTTTATCATAAGACATAGCATCATTTAGACCTTCTTAGGAAATGGTTACCCAACAAAGCTGATTGGTTAGTTCATTTAGGAAACCCCATATTTATCCAAAGGTTAAATCAGAAAGCAATAAATAACCTTATTAAGAGAAATAATAATGACTATTACCTAAGAGTCGTCTGATCTGGGGGTAGAAGGATATTACTTGTGGTTAATTCCAAAAAGGGAAGAGGCATTTGAACCATATCTCAATGTGAAACTCAGAGGGTCAGCATCTTATGACTAAGAGAAGTGCTTACTCTGTAATAAGGGAGAGGCTGAAAATCCCTTTACAAGCAGTTTTATACTTTAGAAAACTATAGTTAAAAAAGCCTTATAAAAATCATGAATTTTAATTGCAATTATGATTGTGATGGGATTATGCTAATCACTTTAGAATCACAATATTATTTTAAATATCACTATCACTTATTTGGATCCAATCAAGTATAAGGAGGTAGGGGTCTGTTTCTTCCACACACAAAAAAATAAGCAGCAATTACAATATATGTAACAGGATACAGCAAATCTGTGTCAATAGAAGGTACATGCTTTATGTGTGAGAAATGAATCCAAAAGTCCTTTTCTCCAATTTTGATAGCTGTTAGAGTAGTCCACAGGAAATTAAATACACCTTGTATTTAAAATTGCCTTAGAGATTTCTCCATTATGGGGAGGGGAACAAAATGAAACAGTTAATATCAGTAAGACAGTGGGGTCTGAAAGGGCTTAAAATTCACCTCCAGTCTCTTTGAGTTCCCTTCCCCTCCCGAGTACCATCATTCATCTAGATTCCTCTGGAGTCCCCCACACTTAAGGGGGTTGCCACACTGAGCACAATGAGGACAAACCACATATTGGATGTTTTGGTGTGGATTATGATTTGCTCTATTATAATCACTGATCCTGTTAGAGGATCTATTATTATTATTATTCCTCAAGCTTCTATTTTCCTGATTCCTCTTCCAGCAATTCATAGCCACATGACCTTCCTTTCCACAAAAATTACATATTAGCGGTTGCTTTGTAGATTGCTTTACAGGGGTGACCACCTGCTTTAATTGCTTTTTCAACTTTTTCCTTTAATGCATTTATTTCCTTCTTTAATGTTTCGTCTAATTTCTCCACTAATTTAGCATTCTATCTTTCCATGGCCCTCAAAAATGTAAACTGACACTCTTTAATTTATTGAGGTCCATAGAAGACCAGTTTGGACATGTAGTCATAAAATAGTTCTCAACCACCTTGCAGCAGTTGTTTTGTTTTTACAAATTGTGTCCTTATGTGTCTAACACCTTTTCCCCTAGAAAGATCTAGGCCCAGATATCTGCATTTCAGCTCAATAAACATATCAATAAACTTGAGATGACTCCTCCACATCCTTCTACCATAAATCTTTAAATTTTGTCCAAATACCTGGTCTGACAGAAAAAGTTTCTCATTGCATTCCTAGCCTAACAGAGTTGTAAGAAATCTTCCTCTGAATTTGGGTCCCATTCAAGCCTAAGGTTGACCAATGAATCGCCCCCTCTCCCTGGGCCTGATTAATAAGAGAAAGAACCTCATTTCTTTCTCTTTCCATTAAAAGAGCATGGAACAGATCAGTCACCTACTTATTCATGCCTACAATGGGCTCATCTTCAAAGGAAGGGGTTGTTGTTTTTTCCCCTTTGAATCTCTCAATGTCTGGTGGAGGGAAAGGTGCTTGGTGTCTAATGTTTACTAAGTTCCTTTTTTTATTATAAGTGGGAACATCCCTTAGAATAGGCCTTTATTTGAATTGTCTGTGATTACTACTGCTTGACTTGTTGCTCTGGTTGAGGCTAGTCAGGAGATGGGGAGGCAAGGCAAAAAGGGGGTAGAGGCATGAAGGAGAGGGGAGATCAGGGTTGGGGAGGGGAGGAGAGTGGGCAGAGAGAAAGGAAATTGAGCAGAGGTAGACATGGGGAAGAGAAGACTATATAGGATGGGTGGGGTTGGTCAGGGAAAGGATAGTAGGTAGGTAGAGGAATGGTGGAGGGGGGAGAAGGATGGTTGGGAAGGTGGGTGGGCACTGGGTAGTGGAAAGGGAGAAACTATGAGGTGAGGGTCAGTTGGTAAGGTACGGTACAGAGGTGGGTTGGTAGGAAAGGAGATGGGAGTGGGGTCTAATGGGGGAGGGACAAAAGGAGTCAAATCTTGGCCTGGGTTTAGAGAAAGAACCTTCTGACTGGAAGGCAATGAATGCACTTTGTGATGGTTTTCGTAGTCAGCCAAGCTATGTTCAGTGGGTTTGGTTGAATTTTCAACCATACTTGCCCACAATTACCAATAGGCATAGTCTTTAGAATTCTTATGGCCAATAGTTAGTTTTAGGTATTTCAAAACTTTAAAATCAAAAAGAACCATACCAGCTAAAGGACTTTTGTGTCCAGGCTTTGTACCATTTCTTTGCTTCCTTCTTTGACATATCATGTTCTTTAGGAAAATTAGGTTAGGATTGCTCCAAGAATTTAATAGTTTGGGCAGAGGTGCAATATTTCCCATAATTTCTAGGCTTTTTGTCCTGATCTGCCTCGGAAAATTCCTGGTCCTTTATATATATATGAATGAAGTTTCTTTAGCTGCAATTGTTGGGGAATTCAGTAGCTCTGATACAAGTATATTCTCAGTAAGGAGATGTTCTGACTTGCAGAATGGGCAATTTAAAAAATGAAAGGAACCTAAAACAAACAAAAAGACAAAATTTCTTTCAAGTTTTATTATAGAAAGCTACTATAGTAGAGCTAAATAAGAAACCAATGCAAGGCAATAGTACCAATAATAAATATAAATCATAATAATAATTAACATTATTGCTGAGAAGAAATATGATGTTTGAAATAATGAAGGATTGAATTAGTATATTAGATTAATTACTATTGCATTGAATTACATTTGCTTAATTTTATTTTCTTTGATTTTATTAATTTGGTTTTATTAATATTTATTTAATTTAAATTTTATTCCACATGATTTAATTTGATTTGATATATTAACTTATCTTTAATTATATTCATAAATTTATTAATTAAATTCCTAAATGCCTGCAGCTTTACTTCCTGTCTGTGGATGGTGCTACTCTAGTGTGTACTGGCTAGGGTCACCCAGGGCTAGAGAATGGGACATCCAAAAGATTAGGAAGGAAAATGGTGTGAGTGTAGGCATGCCGTAGTTTGACAGAATTTAAATATGGAAGGTTTGGGAGGGAAAAAATATTAATAAAAATCAAAAGCTTTTTATTTAAGGCAAAAGGACACACACACACACACACACACACACACACACACACACACACACACACACACACACACATACAACTTCCTTATAGGCAAAACCAACCCCCCAGGGAATGCCTGAGTTGTAGCTAAGATGTTAGGAAGACCTTTTTCCCTTCCCCTTCCCAAGGGCAAAAAAGCCAGTCACCACGTGCTTCCAGGTGGGATTACAGGGTTGGGGGATTGAGGCACTAGTTCTTAGAGGCTGGACCCTAAAGCTTTTCTGGGGAGTGGCTTGGCAGAGAGCCACTTCACTGAGCAGCCCTGGGTGGGCAAAAGGCATAGAGAAAGCTGTTCTGGGAATGTAAAAAGCCTGGATGAAGAGCTCAGGCTCTGGCCAAGGTCTCCTTCAGGGATTTTACCCTGAAATTCTCCTCAGGGTCAGGGGAGCAGAAGTTGAAGTAGCAGGGTCCTAGAACCCCCATAGTAATGAGGCAGCTTTGGGGATCTTGTTGCTGCTCTACCTAATTCTTCACTTTCCACATAAGCTAATGCTAGAGGCACTTTGGGGATCAGAAGGGAGATTGGAGCCTTAAAAAAAAAAACAAAAAACAAAAAAAAACGGGCTCCCAGGAGCAAGATAATCTCCTCTAAATGGCTAGAGACTGGAGATATGGGTTACACCTGTTTTTTTGGGTTAAGCGTTCCAAGTGGTCACTGTCTGGCAATCAGAATTTATTAATTCCCAAAATCTGCCTCTTTTGGGGAAAAAAACTAAAAGTTAAGTTTGCTACCCTCCCCCAATACTTAATCACTTTTCACCAGTCTGGAGCTCTGAGCCATGAGATTGTAGCTTTGATGAATCCTGATTGCTTGCTTTGGGTTGGAGTCTTGTTAACTGTTAATGACTTAAATTCATCCCTTTCATACAATGAAAAGGAAGTGGAAAATGGAAGCAAAAAAGTAAAGCTGAGCAGATAAATGGAGTATGGGTGCCATATGAAGGAAAACCCCTGCTCCCTAGAAGTTTTTAAGACCAAATTTGCCAACCCATACACAAAAATGGTCACTTTGGTACCCAAGACATTGTGGATTCTGTTAAAAGAGTATGGATAGTTCCTGGCATAACTACCATAAACTCTAAGGTATGTACAGCCTGCTGTACCTGCCAGCCATTCAATCAGCACTCCCTTCATGGCAAAGTTTTTGGTGGGCATCCTTTGGCTTACAGATCTTTTGAACACCTACAAATTGATTTTATCACTATGCCAAAGGCAGGACAATATAAAATTTGTCTAGTCATAGTGGATCAGTTGACCAGATGGCCAGAAGCATTTCCTACTACCCGGGCCACAGGGGCTTTTGTTGCGAACGTGCTCTTAAAAGAGATTATTCCTCACTTTGGTCTGCCTGCATGTATTGATTCAGACAAGGGAACTCATTCACTGATTCAATTTTATTTCAGATATATTCTTTTTTTTAAAAAACCTTACCTTCCGTCTTGGAGTCAATACTGTGTATTGGCTCCAAGGCAGAAGAGTGATAAGGGCTAGGCAATTGGGGTCAAGTGACTTGCCCAGGGTCACACAGCTGGGAAGTGTCTGAGGCCAGATTTGAACTTAGGACCTCCCATCTCTAGACCTGACTCTCAATCCACTGAGCTACCCAGCTGCCCCCTCAGATATATTCTTATTTAGGGATAACTTCCAAATTCCATGTACCCTATCATCCCCAGAGCTCAAATTGAGGGAATCAGTAAAGGCCTCAAAACTATGATTGGCAAACTGTACAGAGACTCATTTAAAAAATGGCCTGCCATTCTCCCTCTGACCCTATTTCATCTTAGTAGCAGGTCCAGGGGAGCTCTACACATCTTACCATATGAAATGCTTTTTGGACATCTCCCTATGCAGGCTAAGTCTTTCCCTCCTGCATATACATCATTGCGATTGTAATAGTTATACAAATTGTTGAGGATTGAAGAGGGAAAAGGGATAAGGAAGGTTTTGTAACAGGGAATGGAGGGATTGAAAGGAGAGAGGGAATATGGATGCTGGTGAGGTAAAAGGAGAGAGATGCCCTCTGCCAAGAAGCTATTTTTGAAAATTGGGGTTCCCGAGAAATGGGCCACCTATGATAGCCTGAGGGGTCTATCTTCTCTATTGATGGATGTTGAAGATACCCTGAGGAGATAAGAACCAATCCCCCTGAGGGACAAGCCTCCCCCTGGACCAAGGTCACCCAGCAAGGGTCTGATTAGGACCATTTATGGTTGAATAGCTGTCCTTGGGTTCAGCTCCCTCTATGTCCCCCTGAAATGATAGTCCTCTTACCTGACTGTGGTTATTTAAGTAAATTTGAATTTTAATAACAAGTTCAAATTGGGGAGGTATCAGGGAAGAGGGAATCAGGATTTCCCTTGATTCAGTTTGAGTCTCTCTTAACTTTCGAGTTGAGGCCAGGCCTCCTAGACTGGTGGAAGGTTTCTTTTATTCCTGTCTATGCTAATCTGTGCTAGCTTTCTTAAGTTCAAAGTCTTAACAGTAGACAGCGAGAGGAAGAAAAGGTTCTGACTTTCAGAGCTGCTTGGGCCTGTCTCTTCGGGCTGATGAACCTAAAGTCCAGCCTTACAGTTCAAACTGCTCCCCTTTAATCCTTTTGTTCAATGACATGATCACAGGAATCCAGGTAGAGCACGCAATTGGGGAAATCCAGGAATAGAGGCCCTTTTATCCCGAGTCAGGGAGACAGGCTCCTTCCAGTCCGAGGGACAGATAAGAGACAGTCCATCACGAGAGCAACTGACACTCCAAGTTGCCACTACTCCCTACCAACTGCCATTGCTGTCCATCAATTTCACTCTCACCTTCCAACTGCTGTTTGCTCCAACTCAGTGGCAGAAAGTCCAGAACTTGCTACAGTTTTCCTTTCCACACTATGGGGAGACAATCCTATTGCCTCATCTATACAGGATTTGCAAGTCAAATTGTGAGAACTCCATGAATATGGAGCTGCTATACAAGCAGGTCCTACAGATTTCTCGCTTCATGACCTACACCTAGGAGACAAGGTAGAGTGTAATAAGTAGAACCAGGAGAACATTATACACAGTAACTGAAACATCATGGGACAATCCGAGGTAACAGACTTTGCTACTAACAGCAATATAATGATCCAGAACAATTCTGAGGGACTCATGAAAAGGATGCTATCCACATCTAGAGAAAGAACCATTGGAGTGGAAATGAAGAAGAAAACATGATTTATCACTTGTTTTTATGGGTATATAATCTGGGGTTTTGATTGTAAAAGATTGTTCTATTACAAAAATGAACAATATGGAAATAGGTATTGAGTGATAATATGTGTAAAACCCAATGGGATTGCTTGTCAACTATGGGAGAGGGTTGTCAGAGGGAAAGGAGACAACATGAATCATGTAACCTTGAAAAATTTATGTGAAATTTTGCTAATGGAATATAATAAAATTTTAAATAAAATATTCCAATGGGGAAAATTGATCATGTATTATTATAGCAATCCTCCAGAAAATTTCAAGAAAAACGAATGCTTATTATATCCTTTACAAACCATAATGAAATTAAAATATATTCACAGATTGGTTATTAAAGAAAATTTTTAAATTATTTTTTCTTATGTCAAGAGTGAATCAAACTTTGTCTACCAATCAGCAACTTTTAAATTAATCAGTCTAAAACTTAAACACTCAACATTAAGTAAAAGAGTTTGCAAGTCACTTGCTAAAGTCAATGACAACTCCAAAGGCCACTGCCCTGCCCTTGGGAAGTACTAGGCAAATTGAAAGACTGTAATTGGTTCCTGTAAAGTGGAGGAAGGGACAGGAAGTGGTGTGGCAAAAGGACTATAGAAAGTCCTGAACTTTCTGTCTGGGGATTTTCTACCTTGGCTCTTGGACTGCTTCCTAAAGGACTGCTCCTGGATCTTCTCCTGTGCACTTTGGTGTTGGAGGTCTTCTTTGGAGTTTGTCTTGGGTGAGTGAGTAGCTGACCTTCATTTCCTGGCTTCTGGAGAGATTGGTTCTTGAGATTCCTGCCTTGGCTTTGAAGGAGGCTGCCTTGGTGGAACTCTAGCTGAAGACACCACCAGATATGGAGAAGCCCCTGTGAGGCTGAGCCTCACTTCACCCGAGAAGAGCTACGCGTCTAATGATGGTAATTGAGAGGATTGAAGTGGTACAGAGGATAAGGGAGGGTTTGTAACAGGGAATGGAGGAGTTGAAGGGTCCGAGGGAATATGGAGGCTGGTGAGGTAAAAGGAGAAAGGTATCCCTTGCTGAGAGACTGTCTTTGAAATTACCTCACACTCGACCATAGGTGAGCTACCCTTGGGTAAGGTTAGGTTAATGATTGACAGGACCAGTGTCCTTGAACTTTGGGGACTAGGGGAGATTACTTAGCAAGGCTTAACTAGTAGTTGAACCCCAGGGGTTCCCCTTATCTGGCAAACAGACTGTTACTGTTGGCTCCCATTGTTTCGCCTAGGCTAATGGCTAGGCTTAGCCACCAGCCTCACGTTCTTTGTTCTCCCTTCAATATGAATCTGACTGCGATTTTTTATGTATCAACTAGTTTAATAATTATAGTAAATCAAGAAAGGGGAGAGGTTTGAGGGAAGAAGAGACTTCAACTCATCTATCTTCTTAGCTACTCAGCGTCTCTCTCCTACCTTAACAAGTGGCAAGTGTACTTCTTGGGAAGGTCAAAGGATGGAAAAGATCTGACCCCTTGAAGTTAAGGGATCAGCCCCTTAGAAGCAGCTGTTGCTGTTTTTACTTCCTCTAATGGATGCTCTCAAACATAGAGGAACCTTCTTTTTCTTCTAGGTAAGGGAAATGAAGGCAAGGTTTTTCCTCAAGTTGGGATCTAGAGCTCCAGGTCTTTGCTCCACACTCAAAAGAGTTCAGAGGGCAAAGGCCCTTCAGTTAGCAGTTTTTCCCACAATCTTCTTTTCTCACTCCAACTGCCACGCCCCCTCCTAATCACATTCCAACCACTGTGCTCCACCTCAGTGGACAGAAATTCAAAAGCTTGATTCACAGATATCCTTTCCACAGTAGGCTTGTTAAAACCTGTCTCTAGCAACCTTTTTCCATTTCCACTCAAAGCTACCAAAAGCTATTTTTGAACTGTTATAATGTCTTTAGAGCAACAACCACAATATTACTATAGAATTCTCATATTTAACATAAAACCTAAATTTATATTCTCACATTTAATACGGCAATACTACAGAATTGTGTAAATGCAAATCAGAAGAACAATAGACGATTCCTTCAAAAAATAGCAATATTGAGAGATCTAAAGTTTTAGGAAGTCAGTGTGGTATTCAAAAATAAATTCTTATCTATGAACATTCACAAAAAAAAGAAAGATCAGATTAGTAAAATGGACATACAACAAAAACAGTCATAGTAACAAAAATAGAAAGTCAAACCATTCCAATTAAACTTCAACTGAAAATGGCATATGTGTGTATTTATATATATATCATAAAACTAGTTTAAAAATTGCTAAACATTAACTAGTTTCATGTATCAAAAAGGGGAAATCCAGATTGTTGGCATAAAGAATGAAAACAGAGAATTGATAACAAATGAAGAACAAAGAAAATTATTACAAATTATTTAAACCAATTATAGGCCAATAAAACAAAAATATTAAAATAAAAAAGGAAAGAATTGCTTTTTTTTCCCCTCTGGCACATAGTAAGCTGGTACTTGTTGACTGTTTTATTTCTGCCCTGGTATGCCAGCACCTGGCCCAGTACCCAGCAGATCAAATGATTGTTGGATTGGATTCAGTGGCTGCTGACCTCCAGGTACTTTACCTTATTACTATCCACTCTAGAGTGGATTCTAGAAATCACAGATTCACAGAATTTCATCTCAGGCCAGAGAGTAGATTGGCTCAAGTGGCCACTTGGATGCTGTTTCCAGCTGGGCTCATAAGGTGACCCCCCAGGTGCCCTTGGCTTGGCATGTCAGGAACAGCTGGACCCTGGTACTGGGGTTTGGGCTGCATTTAGGGCTGCAGGCCTGAATGCCCCCCCCCCCTTCCGCCCAGGATAAAAGGCAGGAAAATGGGAGGAGGGGCTGGAAAAGAAATTTTAAAAGACTTGAGTGGTGGGAAGTTTCTAACTATCAGGGCTCCTCACCACCAGCCTTAGCTGAGGGGTAGTGGCAGAGCCACCAGAGAAATCTGACCTCCAGAGTGAACTGACTGGGATTGCTGATCACTCCCAGAGGCCCAGCTAACCAGGTAGACCCCTGTTGGCCAGGGGGAAGAAAATCTTGCTGCTCTACTCCAACCTGCCTTTCCTAAGCTAAGGCTGCACCCACACGGGGACTCTAAATGGCTCCCAGGAGCAAGATAATCCCCTTTAAAAGGAAATAGAGCTTATTTTAGCAGTAGCATTGGGGGGCCTAGAGCAAGTTTACTGGGGTCAGGTGGGGAAAAAGAAAAAGGAAAAATTCCTGCTGGAATTTGGGGGCTGCAGGCTTTATTTAGCAGTGCTGTGTGGTCACTATCTGGTTACCAGAGCTTGTTCCTCACAATCCTTTGGTTGGAGCTCTGGGCTTTGTGACTGATTTTGGTGTGGTTGGTTATTTGTGGTTGCAGTGGGGCTGGGGGTGGCTCTGATCACTGGCTCTGGTGTCCCTGCATTTCAGCTAATCTGACTTAATTTCTAAAAAACTACTCTTTACAATAATTTAGAGAAATTAAAAGAGTGAAGAAAATAAAAGTATTCTCCCTAGGTATCATGATCTGCCAAACATTTAATAATGAAAAATTATGAGAATGGCTTAGTCAGAAAGATCCCATTTCTGCGGAGGCTGAAACTGCCTCTCCAACCCTGTTATGAGTGTTCACCTGTAACAAGTCATATTCCTCTAAATGCTTCCTATTTCCTTCTCTTAAATGATGTTTTAATCATCAGACAGCCATTTCTGAACAGCTTTTCCTCATCAGCTCAGAGAAGTTCTGCTCCTCTTTGTGTCAGTTCCACTATCTATACATCTCCAAGAACCCAAACAAACTTTTTCTCATTCTGCAGGTTTACAGTAGGGATATTTGCCCTTTTAACTTTTAATATGCTACAGATTTAACTGAAAATATTTCTCTAAAACAGTTACTGCTTATATTTCTTAGTCCCTTCAGGTATCATTTCTCCTTGCTATTTGTATTGGCTTTAAAAGCCCAAATTACCAATCTTATTAATAACTACACTATCCCCATAAATACTATATCTTTTGCGTATCTTCATATCCAAATTTATCTCAAACCTTATTTTTAGCTCACAATATGAATAAAAAATCCTTTGCAAGTAAACAAAATCAGATTGGACTTAAACACATGGTCACATTAAATACACACATATTTTAGCAGCTATTTTACCTATTTTGGCAATAATTAACAGCACATCCAAAAGTAAAGAATGGGTGTGTGAAGTTGGTTAACTTCACAAACTCTCATTACTTTACATTACATTATGTTATGGTATACAATACATTAAATTAATTTAACTGAAATTATTTTAGTTTTTAGGGCCTGAGGCTCCCTTTCATAAGAATTTTCCTCGTATTAGGAAAGGAGATAGTTCTTAAATTCCAAAAAAGAACAAATACAGACTTAGATAAGAGATTCTTACACTTTACAGTTGTCAGATCTCTTTCTGGAAACTCCAAGTCTGCCCCTAGTCCTTCAGGAAATGGCTTTGAGGGAACCACCTCTGACCTGACCTAACCTACCTCTGAACTGAACAATAGACTTCAAGGTTCTTAAGAATTCCAGTTTAGAAAGGACTAATAGTCAATCAAGCCTTAGGGATCCTTATTTAGTATTAAAAGTTCATCAACCTTAATGGGGTAGTCCGACCTCTGACTGGAAACATCTTTCTGCAGCTAGTACAAAGCATCAGGCTCTTCCTGTCACCCAAGCCCTGGGCTCCTCCTCTCCTTGTATGCAGTGTAGAGCTAGTGTTGTGTAATTTTTTTCTAACCACAAGTATGTAAATGATAAGCAAAATATCCAAGCCATAAAGAAAGAGATTTATGGGTGGGCTGGTCCCACAACAATGCTGGACCAACCAGAGGATGCCCAGCACTGAGAGAGACCTTTTTTACCCCAAAGAATCAGGCATCCTGATGTAGAATGGATCACAAGTTAGGGTGCCTGATAGAGCAACTTTGAAGGGTGATGCTGGCAATAAGGCCTTTCAAAAGCAGTTATTTCCTTAATCCAAAACAATTTTTATTCCAGAATATTCACAAAAGCCTGCTACACTCACGACTTATGCTAACTATCTTAGAATTACAACTATGATTATCTCAAGACTACTGATAACATTAAAATCTAATCTTCACATACGGGGATAGGGGGATTTTTCTCTCACGTTATCCCTCCTCTGATCCAAAGAAACATGTGAGCAGGTTTCTGCTGGATCATCATAATCTAGGGGCAAAACAATTTGGAACCAGCACAATAGTAATGCAAGTGAGTGAGTTCAACTTAAGTAAAGAAACAACATACCATCTCTATGTACAATAACAGAAAGTACAATAGGACCTTGTTAATGTTCCAGAAAATGAAAGTTATTGATTTTACAGTCTAGGTGAGGTTAGACACATGACCAGCATGTGAGCAAAAGGTAAAGTTCATTGTAGCTGCAAGCTAGCTCAGAAAAGTCTGTTCCAAGGGCTGGAGATGAAAGACTTGTTTGTAGGGGTGCCTGTCGCCAGCTGAGGTGTTCCATTCATGGTCTTAGCTTCTTCAGAAGGACCAACAATACTAGGAGGCAGGGAACTCCACCAGTCACTAGAGTCCGGGGAGTCCTTGCACTGTGTTCACTTCCTGCAGATGATTTGCATTCTGAGGGGCTCCATGTTTGAACAGAGCCATAAACTCTGCCCAAATTCTACTGTTGTGGATCCAGTATTAAACAATACGAGTAGTGGAATAGTAGTGGAATAGGAAGATATTAGAGGCATCTTTGAAAGTGTTCATGCCTGAAAAACAATCTGTAATATGTGCTCAGGATCAAGCTAACATTTAGATAGAGTAATACAACAGTTTATAATTATAAGAATAATACTTTTTTAAAATGAGGACCCATTTTAGAATGAATTACAATAAGCCACCACTATTAAACCATGCGGCTGTTCATGATGATTCCCAGCTAGATGTAATATCCTCATTTATATGAGTGTGTTGTGCTATTTACAAAGGATCATTTCATACCCACATGAGCAGAAATTTGTCCTGCAGTTACAGAGTACCAGATGTATATAATAGTAGCTATTATATTCCGAGCCAATCCCTCAAATTAAAAGAATGATTTCCTTACAGAATCTATCACTGGTGTCATTCTGAGTTTTGGAATTGTAAAATGGAGATTTGAACCCCAGACTTCAATTCCCAGAAGTCCTTGGTACTTCCCAGAATGTCCTAAAATCTCACCAGAGTCCTTACCTGGGCCGAGAACAAAATGGGTATTTAAACTGACTGCACCACCTACTTGTGCTCTCTCTCGGCTTCTGCTTCTAGGCACACATGGCTCTCTACCTAGCAGGCAAGATGTAGGTCACACATGCTTTCTTATTTTGTATTTTCTTTATTGCTTAATTCTAATAATCTTTAATAAACCTCATAAAATATAATACTTTTAGTAGAGAAACTAATTTTAACTGTTACAGTTTTGGCTAACCACCTTGGTTGTGACAAAATACCCTCAATCTTAACTTTCCTAAATGTTTTCTCTACTATTACTAAGTTCAGCTACTGCCTATATTTTTTTAAGCCAAGTTTCTCCAAGACTTTTTAGCAAGCCTCTTGACTCATCTCATTCCCGACCCCGGCTCCCTGCTCTGGCTCCTGCTCCTGGCTATTGCTGCTCACCTTGTCCGAGCCCCGGCCCAGCAATTCTGGATCATCTCCCCAGGCCCAGGACTCACTTCCACTGGCTGGTAAAAGCGGAGGTGATTTTTCCTTAGGCTACGATTAGCCTCCACGTGGACTGGGAGCAGGGGATAGCAGAGGGGGAGAAGGAATGAAGGAAGAGACTTTTCCAAACCAGAACTAAACCATAGCTACTTTAAAAGGATATCTTGTGACTGTATTGATTCTTTCATTTATCTCATCTGGGAGTCAGGAGAAAAATCCAACTCCATGCAACTCTTTAGCCAAATTTGGGGTTCCAAAAACCCACCCTCACTATGGGAGGGCAACTCAGTGGCTCAGTGGATTGAGAGCCAGGTCAAGAGACGGGAAGTTCTTGGTTGAAATCTTGCCTCAGACACTTCCTGGCAGTGTGGCCTGGGGCAGGTCATTTAACCCCCATTGCCTAGTCCTTACCAATCTTCTGCCTTCTGACAACAGGCATCTAAATGGATAAAAAACCAGGGAACTTTAAAGAGACTGGAGGTTATATTTTTAAGGCATTTCAGACTCCATTTTATAAAAATCTCTGTATTTTATTGCATTTTGCTGATTGTTTTAAGGTTTAACTTTGTGATTTTAAGTTCATATATTACTGCATTCAATACTATTCTGTTACACTGAATCAGTTTAATGTACTAGGTTTTAACTACTGTTAAATTCTGTTGCTTTTACCATTGCAAACCTTAAAATTTCTTAGACTTATGAATGTTGGAAATTTCCCCATTGGGAAATTTCATACTTGAAAAAATGTCCTACTGAGAGTAAGAACTCTATTGGAATATGAAACTCCTTGGCATGGGAGGATCCTTCTCCTCCCTACTTAAGACTACTTTAGGACAGAAACCTTTTGCTAAACAATGGAAAGGGCTTTGACCTATGCTTAAGCATAGAACAGGAAGTTCTTTGAGTCATGATTGATTTTAGAATTGATACAATAGAGATACTTGGAATGACAGAACCAGGTCTTGGAAACTACAATCTTCACCCTACTCAGAGTAACAGGATTTAGGAAGGGCTGCAGCAAAGATCAAGATTTAATTATTTGAGAATATGACCTTCAACAGACATGTGTAAAGGGGACAGACCTCTGGGCGGTCCTGGATTAAGCTAGAGCCACCATTGGCACAGGGGAGACATGGACAATGATTGGTAGATGGGAGAACTGAGGGGAGGGAACTTAGATTTTTGCTTAAAGATAGCGAGGTCTGAGGACTGGGGAGGAGAGAGGTGGATGCTCTGAAGGAGGGCTGAGAGGAGAGAGGTCCTGGAGGGAGAGCTCCTGGAGAGGTCTTGAAGGAGGCTGTGGAAGGAGAACTCAGGAGGAGTCAGGAGGAGAATTCTCTGGAAACATTTCTTGAAAGGAGGCTCTCTTGAAGGTGGAGCCTGAGGTTGGCATGAGAAGCCTAACCTAGAGAGATCTGGGGTGAGTGATAAAACCAACTGACTGATTTATCTCTTAGGACTAAGGTCTAGGCCTTATTGGCTTGAGGCCCTTCATTCTTATTCCTTTCTTACTTTCTCTCTTTTTCTATTGATTAATCAGTGTATTATAAATTAAATTTCTCTATAAAACCCAGTTGGCTTGGGCATATTCATAAATTGGGAATAAATATATTCCCTGGTGACCATCTTATATTTATATAAAACCAAGACACAGTAGAAAACATTTCAGCGCTCATAATTGTTATATATTTCCTTTGCTCCCAAACATTTTGATTATCACATTTTATGGCTCCCACTCTCTTATCTACAACTATTTAATGCTCAAAACTATTTTAACTCTAACACCCTATAACTATACTGAACAAACATTACTGTGTAGGCCCATATAAAAACAGCTTTTCTAGTTTTTACTTTGTAAATTGTCACATAGAGGATAGATGGACTCCATCAGAAAATTGCTATAACAATCTTTGGAAAATTTAATGAGCAAAATATCTCAAATTGATTTTAAGGGTTCGTTAAACATTATTTAAAAAAAAATTTTTAATCTCTGGTCATTTTGCCTGTCCCTAACACAAGGTAAGGCCCATTTTAGTAGCTGAAGTGAAATACAATTAGAATCCTAACTCCCGCATTTATAAAAATGTGAATGGAAGCTGGGAAGTTAATCCCAGGGCATTGTACCCCTAGAAGCCTCCCCCCCCAAAAAAAGGGAGCATCTCTCATTTATATTCTTCAGCTCACTTTACAGAAGTTTGAGTTTTTCCTAGACTCCTCTACCATGATTTTGTAATGATATCTAGATTTCTTGATAATGTTCTAGTCCCAAAATAAGTTTTACTTGGTTTAAAAATATTTTTACGAAGGTTGAAAGTATATATCCATCAGTTCATAGGTTTTAAAAATGCCATACAGAAACTTGTGTGAAATATGATAGAGGGTTTGTTTGCTATTGTAATTAACTGGACTATTGAGAATTTGGGGGATATTGGGGACACATATATTTGTACTACTTTTATATATATATATATATAACTCTTACCTTGTAAAATTCATTTGCTTGTACAGATATGAAGAGGAAATGGATCTCATTTTTGGTGAGAAAGACTTGTATTAAGCTACATTTTTGAATTTTTAAAACTCTTTTATTATATTTTTCTTGCATGTGCAATATACTATTTCTGTATTTTTTCTCTCCTTTTTATAATTGAAGCATGTTACCAGTATTAAGAATTTTCTTTGACCTTTTTGATTTTGTAGTAATATAAGTTTAAAATACATTTGCTATAATGTCAATGCATGCCCCAAAAGATTGAGACTGTAAAAATGATGCCACTAGTTGTTTAAAAAAAAATTATGGGACTTTGCTTAATAAGTCTGTCAGATTCTAGAACAAGATATACAAAAGAGCCATTGCACAAGGCCAAGGATAAACCAATCCAGGAAGGATTGATGCACTTCTAAGCCAATACAAAGGACTTGAACCTAGTGTGAGATTTGAGGTTGCGACACTTAACATATGTTAAGATGTAGGCCTTCCTTGTATACACACTCACTCTGAAAATACTTACAGATGAATATCCCAAATTTGACTCCTATAATCTAGTCCCTTTTCTGTCTGTCATAGTGTGGCAAACTTTCTGTAGTCCTGGCTACTGACTGGGTAAATGCATCATTGCTTAGATCATTTTAATTGGGCCCTGATTCAAGGACATGTTATAGATTTACTTTACCTTTACTTGGAATTTTTACACATAAGACTTTGATAGTCTATATTTTCATCCAGAAATTTTCTTTTTTATTTGGATTTTTCTGATGTCTTTTTAATTTCTCTTGCCAATTGATTCATATACCTCATAACTCAGCCATGTATCCTTAAGTGATCTTGTGTTTTTCAATCACCCTCTTCAAGGGGGGAATGTAAAAATATTATTATTTTAAATTGCAAAGTTTAAATTCTTTTTGAGAAGAATTTTAGGTTAAGAAACATGCTACCTCTCCAATCCAGAAACTGAACTGTTTGGAGAAGACACCATGAAGATGCCTCCAGACCACAAGCTACATGAGAAGATCAAAAATGAACTTTGGGTGTGGTTGATTGAATTGAAATGGGGGCAGCTGGGTAGCTCAGTGGATTGAGAGCCAGGCCTAGAGACAGAAGGGCCTAGGTTCCAATCTGGCCTCAGACACTTCCCAGCTAGGTGACCCTGGGCAAGTCACTTGACCCCCATTGCCTAGCCCTTACCACTCTTCTGCCTTGGAGCCAATACACAGTACTGACTCCAAGATGGAAGGTAAGGGTTTAAAAAAAAAACAAAAAAACAACTAATGTCATGTTCGACATCCTGGACATGCTGCAGACTGATCAGGAAGATGACATTCTCGATGCCATTCACACCTGTAGCTGACTCTTTGGGGCCCTGCTGGAACAAGGGGAGCTCTTTTTGGGTCATCTGCCTGAAGAGGTGGCAACGATGGCAGTATGTGGTGGAAGGCCTAATTCCAATGGAGGCTGATTCATCTCTGCTGATCTCCCGGTTCCAGGAATACCTGGAACATGATGATATTCGTTACCATATGATGCAGGCCACTGTGGATCTGGTGGCCAGGGTCACAGACACATACCAGCAGGGGGTGCCCCCCATGTTCTGGAACAACACCTTCACCCTGATCTCGGCTGTGAGCCTACCCCTCCAGCAGAGTGACATCTCTAATTTTTATGTGAAACACAAAGAGATGCTGGAGACGTGGAAGGTCACCCAGCTAAAGGAGCACAAGCATGTCTTCGAGAAGATGTGGTTCAGTTTTCTTATTTTCTATTTTCTTTATGTCTTAATTCTAATAATCTTTAATAAAGCTCATAAAATATAATGCTTTTAGTAGAGAAACTAATTTTAACTGTTACAAAATCAACACCTAAAAATTCATACACAAAGCTACTTCCATGTGCTGCTACTGGATTAGAATTTTACCGAATAGAACTCTTTTTTCTATGTCCTCATACAACTAAATGTCTTATAAAGCTGACTCTTATCAAACCTGCATGATTCTGTATGGTCACAGTATGGATCAGATAAGCTACTCCACAGGTGCCATCCTAACCTGAGGGAAGAGAGGGAAAAGCTTGACCAAGACAGACAAAAAAATTGCCCGCGGTTACTAATCGGCAGGATTATTGTTTGGGTTGTAACTGACGGTCACAGAAGTCAAATTGGTTCTCCTTTTTCCTGAGATATGTATAACAGCAAAGCTTAAGCAAGTCAAACTGCTTCCTGGAGGGACTTCAAAGCTAAAACCTAAATTAATGGTAGATGGAAGTCCTCTACCTAGACATTTACAGAGTGAAACTTGGTAAAAGACTCAAAACATTCAGAGGAGAAATTCTGAAAAGCTGACTTAAAATGGACATAATTATGGCTACTAAGAAACCTGCATAATGAGGCATAAATGGCATAATGAGGCAAAAAGACCAAAATATGTTCAGTTTAATCCAAGTATTGAATGGATTCTCCTGAACTCACAGGGACTGCCGCTCATTTCTGTGAACTCTTTTGGTGGGTTGATTAATAAATCTAAACAACCTGAGGGCACATCCCATTGCCTTTACACAACCTGTGACCTCATAAAGTGACTAGAAAGTCTCTCATTTCTATGTGCTCATGACTAAAGTGAGGGCTCTGTATAAGATGGTGGGATGCTCATATGGTACAGTTTAGCCAGGTGTAAAAATAAAATTTTAAAAATGATGAGCTACCCAAAATAAAATATTTATATGGAAAAACTGTTCCAATATAGGTTCAAAAGTGTTTGGATACTTTCAAATACTTTTGATAGAGGTAAACAAAAGTATCCTCAGTGATAAAGTGAAGCTCAAATATGAACTTCCCTTCAAGGCCAGGCGCAAGGATGCTAAAAAGACTCATTAGAAACATTAGAAAATATTTATTGAAATATATAAGGATAAATAAAGGATTTCTAATTCTGAGAGATTCTAAATCCACCCAAATAAACTCCCAGGATCCTCAAGGAACTGCTTCTCCTGTGTTTTACAGACTACACTACTCCTCCCTGACCCGACTAACCAAAATTTATACTATCTAAGTAAAACTACCATTATTATCCTTATAAATCTTAACTTCACCTTCAAATTATAAAATAGCAAAGGCTGCTGGTTGAATCTCAACAAGAATCCAGTTAGGGTTAGGGTTAGGGTTTTTCTTTGGTCTTCTCAGAGTTAAAACCATCTATAAAAACCACAATAGTCACTAGTATTTCCCAAGTTGGGAAAGGAAAACACTGAGTTCCTTCACATCTTTCCCTCAGACAGAGAGAGGCAAAGATGTTACCTCTATAAAAATTAAATTTAGTCTCTAGTAATAAAAGTATTATATTTTATGAGGTTTATTAAGGATCGTTAGAAATCAAAGAATAAAGAAAATACAAAATAAGAAAACCACATGCCTAAGGCTGTTTAGCCCATTCAAAACCCCCGTACCCACTAAATCACTGCAATGGAAGAGAGAGCATCTGAGGCAGAGAGCCAAATACTCATTGTGATCTTGCCCAGGTGGAGACTCGGGTGAGATTATAGGGAATTCTGGGAAATACCAAGGACTTCTGGGGATTGAAGTCTAGGGTTCAAATCTCCATTTTACACCTCCTCCTTCCCGGAGAGAGAGTCTCTGAGTGTGTCTCTACCAACTGCCAGAGAGAGTAATTGACACAGAAAATCGGTTATAACTGTCACATCTGAAATTAACAGTCTCTCTCAGCTCTGTTTCAAACTCCGATTCTTTCTCAACCAGCCACTTTATTTCTTATCCCTAAATTAATAAAACAATATTTATTTTCTAATATCATCCTTACACAGGAAAGCCTGAACACCCCCCAATGAATACTGTCCAAAGGCTGAACAATCTATTTTCATGTAGAATGTATGTCTATTACATAGTCCTGGATGACATAATTCATGACAGCACTTGGGAAATGCGTACCTTGGCATGTTCAGAAGCTCAAAATGTCAGAGAAGATCTAGGCAACAGGCTTTCTGATGTGTGGGAGGACAAGGAATCGATTTTCATTGGATAGTCCTAGATTTCATATCCTGATAGAGATATTCATCCTCACTATTTCTTTTACTATCAGTTTTCCCATTATCAATATCTAAAACATTGAGTTCACAATATGTTCCTGATTCCCTATTGATAGTCAAAATAAGATTCTCTTCTGTAATAAGTTCTCGCTCTATAGGTACTATATTCTGAACTACGAGTCTATTACAGAGATTTGGTATATTCCTTCTCAGTGCAGCAATGGGAAAATCCCTAAAACAAAGGAGAAACATCACTGACTTAACATAATTATCAAAGAAATCCACATGAAACCAGAAGTTTTACTTTTTCTAAAAGATGGAGGAAGCACAATCTCCTCTTTCACACTCCCATTGCTCAGCACTTACCACTGAGGCTCTCTTATAGCCAGAGGGGAATGGTTGTCAAAAGTGAATTTTGGAGGGAACAAAGTTGACTGCTTTGGATGCTACCTTTGGGATTATTATAGACCTTCTTAACAGACCTTCCTAATTCCAACTCTAAATTCTCATCCTTTTTCTTTCACTAAAAAGGTGACTTTCCCTCTCCAGGACCCTCAGCTGACCTGACCCCAAACTTCTAAGTCTCCTTCCCAGGCCTGACTGATGTATCCAAACCCCAAGTCATGGAGGTCATACTTTGAGTTCATTCTGACAGCAAGCAGGGATGGAGCCCTCAGAGGAGTTGGGGGGAGAGGGAGTGGGAGAGAGAGAGAGAGAGAGAGAGAGAGAGAGAGAGAGAGAGAGAGAGAGAGAGAGAGAGAGAGAGAGAGAGAGAGAGAGAGAGAGAGAGAGAGAGAGAGAGAGAGAGAGAGAGAGAGAGAGAGAGAGAGAGAGAGAGAGAGAGAGAGAGAGAGAGAGAGAGAGAGAGAGAGAGAGAGAGAGAGAGAAAGAAAGAGTGACAGAGAGAGGAGGGGGGAAGAGAGAGGTGGAGAGAGGGGAGGGTGGGAGAGAGTGGGAGAGAGAGAGAGAGAGAGAGAGAGAGAGAGAGAGAGAGAGAGAGAGAGAGAGAGAGAGAGAGAGAGAGAGAGAAGAAATCCCCAAATGGGGTCACAAAGGGGCAGGCACACCTGTAAGGAGTGAACAACAATCCCAAAATACCAACAAACAGAACAGGGGATCTCTAGAAGCGGGGGACCCAAGTGTCCATCACCCACCCAGCACATGGGTCACCCTCCTGAGTGGACACAAAAACAGCCCAGGGCTTGTCTGGCTGTCCCCAGCAGTGTCAACCTTAGAAGCAGACAATTCCATGCTCTATGGGAACCCTGGACACAAGGTCCCTGACAAATATCCCCACAGGACTAAATACCATCATACTGAGAGGGCTGGTGTCTCAGAGCAGACATCTAACAGTCAGCTTTGAACCCCCTTTTCCAGGCCTTCCTGCCCTTCACCTCCTCTCTGACCAGGCTCACTGGCCTCCTGGATCATCCCTGGCCAAGACCCTCCATCTCCTCACATTCTGTCCCTTTCCAAGCTTTTTCCTGGTCCTCAAAAGAGCAGATTCTGACTTCTACTTGTGTTTCTCTCTCCTGGGGCCTCAGTGTATTCTTCTGTGAAACAAAGGAGTCAGCCCAGGTGACCTGCAGCATCCCTTCCATGTCCAATTCAGTGACCCCAGGAGATGGCCAGAGTCCTAACACACACAGCCACGTCCACTCTCATCCTCATTATATATTTGGGAACTGGCAGAGTGCAAAAGCAAGATCAATGGGCTTAGACTAATTAGTCCTGGGTTCAAATTCTGTCTCTGTCTCTTATTATTGCCTAACTAAAGACTGGCAGGATGGCAGGCAGGATGCTACACATGGAACAAGCTTGGCTAAATATTCTTTCCCCAACATTTCATGGTTTTATTCCCGTAAAATGAGGGGTGCTAGCAAGAGTAGGTTGGAGCCCACCGGGCCTTGATCTGAACCCCTGGAAGAAAGGGAAATAGGGATGGAATAAAGATCTGAGGTGGAATTGATATGGGACCTTATATCCCCCCGTAGTGAGAGCGGGCCCCAATAAAACCAGAGCCATCAGCTAGCAAGAGCCAGGCACGTATGATCTCTCCCAAAGCACCTGACAAGTTCAGGCTGTCCCTGGCTGTCTGAGTCCTTGTTCTACCCCCCGAAGCCCACCATTTCCCTGAGAATCGGGACTAGATGGTTACACGTTACCTGTGATCTATAACCTGTAGAAACTCCTGCTGAGAATCCCTGAAGTAATTCAGATCCATTATCCTTACCTTGTAAATCATTACTCGTCAGTGTTTCTGTATGACGCTTACCTAGTCCCTTTCCATATGTCAGATAGCCGATAAACTGTAGACCCCAACTCATTAAACAGCGTCACTGCCCAGCAAGAGGATGTCTGCGGGGAATTTCTGGGTCAAGATGGCTCCAGAGTAAAAGCAGGGCTCTACCTCTCTTCTCCATGTAAAATTGAGATTTGAACTCTGGACTTCAATCCCCACAAGCCCTTGCTACACTTCCCCAAAATGCTTTGTAATCTCACAGGAATTCTGAGGTGGGCCAAGATTGAGGAAGGATTTAAGCTGGTGGCAAAGGTTTTTGGGTCTTTTTTTGGACTTCCGTTTTGGAGCAGATGCGTCTCTTCCATGCTGTGAGGTTATCTGGCTTAGGCCTCTGGCCTAGGCACGTGTTTTTTTCTTATTCTGTATTTTCTTTAATCTTTAACCTTTAATAAACCTCTAAAAAAAAATATAATACTCCTTGCAGAGAGAAACTAATTTCTACCTGCCTCAGTCTCCCCATATTCCTAAATTTTAACTGTTACATCTACCAATCAAGACAGAGTGCCTCAAAACGACAAAACCAAAACCAAACGAGCGAAGGAGTTCCACGCTAGGACACAACACAGAAGGTAGGCAAAATTAGGGCATTTCCAGACTAAAAGCAGGCGAGCTCATCACCCCTCCTCCACTTCACCTACCTTTCCAGAGTCTGAGCAAGCACGGGACAAACTTCTAAGTTCTAGGAGGAAGTCTGGCTGAGATTAACACAGACTTACCTCTAAGAGAAACTAGACTCAGAACACTGGGAGGCTGAGGAAATGTAGAGATAGGGTATTGCAGAGCTTGGGGAGAGGGGGCAGCTCACAGTAAAATACCACAGAAAACCCCCAAAAAGCCCTCAGGCTAAAACCTCTCCAGTGCTCAGTACAGAGACTTCCCTACACTCCACACCCAGACCTCTTTCAGGCAATCTAAGTTCTTAGGGGCTGGAGGTGCCCTAAGAACAGCAAGGCTAGGGACCCCAGGAGGCTGAGGAAATGTGGAGATAGATAAAACAATAACAAAGTTTATTTGGAAGAACAAAAGATCAAGGATATTCAGGGAAATAATGAAAAAAAAGTGAAGGAGGGTGGCCTAGCAGTACCAGATCTCAAAATATACTATAAAGCAGAGGTCATCAAAACAATATGGTACTGGCTAAGAGACACAAAGGAGGATCAGTGGAATAGACTTGGGGTAAGTGACCTCAACAAGACAATCAATGATAAGCCCAAAGATCCCAGCTTTGAAAAAAACTGCTGGGAAAATTGGAGAACAGTATTGGAGAGATTAGGTTTAGATGAACATCTCACACCCTACACCAAGATAAACTCAGAATGGGCGAATGACTTGAACATAAAGAAGGAAACAATAAGTAAATTAGGTGAACACAGAATAGTATACATGCCAGATTTTGGGAAAGATTTTAAGACCAAGCAAGAATTAGGAAAAAATTACAAAATGCAAAATAAATAATTTTGATTACATTAAATCAAAAAGGTTTTGTACAAACAAAACCAATGCAATCAAAATTAGACGGGAAGCAACAAATTGGGAAACAATCTTCATAACAAAAACCTCTGACAAAGGTCTAATCACTCAAATTTTTAAGGAACTAAATCAATTGTACAAAAAATCAAGCCATTCTCCAGTTGATAAATGGGCAATGGACATGAATAGGCAATTTTCAGTTAAAGAAATCAAAACTATTAATAAGAAAATGAAAAATGTACCAAATCTCTTATAAGCAGAGAAATGCAAATCAAAACAACTCTGAGGTATTGTGAGATTTAAAATGGTTGAGGTCTTAAACTGTAGTGGTTAAAATAGTGGAAGATATAAATTGTGATAGATATAAGAGAGGGTGAGTAAATTTGACCGCAGAAATATGTTTCACTACAGTGTCTTGGGTGTTAAAATCAAATATAAGGTGGTCGCCAGGGAAATATTCCCAATTATTCAAATACCCAAGTCAATTGGGTTTTATAGAGATTTTAATTAAAATACAATGAGTAATCAAAGAAAGAGAGAGAGAGTAAAAAAAGGAAAAAGTATGAAGGGCCTCAAGCCAATATGGCCTAGACCTGAGTCTTAAAAGAGAAATCAGTCAGTTTTTTATAACTCACCATAAGATCTGTCTAAGTAAGGATTTCTAATGACACCAGGCCAGCTGCATCTCAGCTGCTTTCACCAGCTCCTTCCTCCATCTGAATGTTTCAGAATCAGTCTCCTCAGAATGAGTCTCTCCAATCTGAATGTTTCAGAATGACTTCCCAGCTCTTCCCTGAGCTCTTATTTTTAAGGGTAAAATCTTCTCTGTTACCTCCCCGAAGTCCTTACATCTACCAATCACTGTAGATGTTTCTAAAGGACCGCCCATTCTTAGTCCACACCTAAGAAGGTGTGGATTTTTGAGTAATTCACACCAGGAAAGCTCTGAGTAAGTTTTCCAGTTCTTTGTTCCTTGTAAATTCACAAGTTGCTTGACCTTTATAGGTACTTAGCTTAAGAAAAGTATGGGTTTAAGTACTTTTTATTGTTCAGAAAAGAGTTTACAACTTTATCTTCCCCTAGGGCAGACCCAAGTAGGTATAGTAGAATTCTCACATTCCTGCTTTAAGTAGAGTTCACTGCCCAAATGGGGAATGGTCTTAATCCAGTCTTATAAAGTAGGGTCTGGGAAATTTTAAGGTTTACAGTATGTAAAAATAAATTTTGCAAGTTATAAAAACAAAATATTTAGATGGAAAAAGTGTTCCAATATAGGTTCCAAACTGTTCAGATACTTTAACTCACCAATCAGGTTCAAACTGTTTGGATAATTTTGATAGATGTAACTTGTGAGGATTTTGTTTCCTGTGGAATGAAGGATACAAAAATACTGCTGGAAACCCAGAGAGAAAAGGGACAGAGAGAAGCTGGGCTCTAGAAGGAGGGAGTGGACAGAGGGCCAAGCTGGATAGGGCTGCTCAGGACCAGGAAGGACTGGATGCCAAGGCAGTGACCAGCACCCTGTGGTCAGGGGATTAGCAAGAGGAGAGCAGGGTTTGGGGTGATTTGCTGGCCCCTCCCTGATACCTCTCTTCGCTTCCCACCTCCTCATGGTCCCCCACTAGACACCCCAGCCTTACCCATTCTCAGAGCTGATCTCTCCTCCTCCAGACTAGGGAGGGCGTTGGGGTCCATCTCCAAGAAGAGCCAACATTTAGAGAAGCTTCCTGGATGCCAGGCAACGTGCTGAGGGCTTTACAATTCCCATCTCAGTGACCCTGGGCCAGTCATTTCACCTGCTTCTCCCTGATGTTCTCTCTCTGCACAATGGGGTCACAGGAGCAGCTCTCTCTCAGGGCTGAGAGGACGATGGAGGGAGAAAATCTCTGTAAAATGCTGGGCCAGCCTTCACTCCCTGCCCACACGCTGGCTTCTGCAGGGAGGATTCTTCCTGGCAGTGCTCCTGTGCACGGAAAGCAGATGGAGAAACCCTGTTGGGTCTGGAGTGGCTTCATGTTTAATGCAAACAGATGAAGAAAGAGGAGAGGAAGGTAGGAGCTGGGAGGGGTCCTGTGGTCTCAGCACTGGCCAACGTGGGCTCCCAACTACCTCCGCTGCTTCCTCCTGGTAGGACTGAAGTCACGTGAGAGAGTCATCTGGGGTGAGCCGCGTCAGTTTCTGGGTTCGATCCTTGTCTGGGTCAGGCCAGCATCAGCCCTGGGACGGGCCACGGAGGTCAGGGGCCTCCCCAGTGACCAGAGACCCTAGAACTTGCTCAGGCAGTTTAACAGACTTTGAGGAGCTCATTATTCAGCCCCTCCCTGGAGCCCCCCTGAGACACTCCAACTGGTGAAATCCTGAGGAGGAGACGGTCCAGGCAGCCCTCAGCCCTTGTCACACACAGGGGAACTCGGGAAGGTTCCCTCTCAGGCCTGAAAACCCTCTTTGCCCCCTTCACTGAGTCACCAAATTCTGTGGAAGAGGAAGAAGCTCTTTGGGATGCTTAAGGGAAAGGAAGTGCAACAAGCCTTAGACTAGATGGCATCTCGGAGCCGGATGTGACAGAGAAATACATAGTCAGTGTTCCTAAACTACAGGAAGTGAGTCTTTTCCGCTCCGGGGCGCTGCTATTACAATCAATACGGCACCGGAACCATCCGTCCTCTGGCCCCTCATTCAGGACCAGCTCCAGCCTGTCAGCCTCAGTTTGGTCCTCCCTGAAATGAGGAGGTCGCGCTCAGGGGCTTCTTGGGTCCCTTCTCACCGTCGGTCTGTGTTCTCAGAAACGCTTCCGTGTTTCTTTCCATAGCAGCCTCCTATATGACAGGAAAAGAGGCCCAGGAGGATTAAAGCTAAAAGTACCAGAAAGGAAAGGAAACTAAAAGGACCTGGCTGCAGCCAGGGAGACCGGGAACACTTGGTGCATGGCCCCGCCTACACCAGGGCTCCAAACCTAGAGGTCCAGGAAGTAAGACTCCATTTCCCAGAATGCCTCTGGGAGGACGTCCTCCAAGCCTTTGTACTCCCATTCTGGAAGACTCCATTTCCCAGAATGCCTGGGTCTTGGTCTTGATGCCTCTCCCCGTGCATGTTGGGTATCCGTTGGGGGCTGTTTCTGCTTGTGGAGTGTTTACTCGTGTACTTTTTGGGACGTTGTTCTTGAGAGGGGGCGAGAGTAAATGAGGTTTCTTCAGTGGAGACTTTCTTCGTAACTCCTGGTTGCGGGTAATTGAACCTGGAAGTCGGGGTTGGGGAAGGGAGAAGCTCCGGTGCTCGTTGGACCAGGCTGGGAGGTGTGGAAGGGTGTGAGTGTGTGTGGTGGGGGAGGTCCCTGTGTCTTAACTGTCCATATGTGGATTCCTGTTTCTCTCTGTGTCTGTTCATCGCATTAAACTACCATAGAAGGGGGAAAAGTGCTGGTGGCAGGCAGCCACTAGGAACCTGGGCGGTGCTTTGCCCTGCACCTGAGGAGAAAATGGGCCCCCACCCTCCTCTTACCCCTCCCCGCTGGGGGAGGGGAGTGTAGTCACCGGATGGGGGAGGGGCTGGGCCGGGTCCTTCTCCAAAAGTCCCTGGGGAGAAGCAGCCTACTGGAGCCTGGTTGGAGTGGGGGGTGCCTGTGCCCGCAGGCCATGGAAGGAGCTCCGATCTCTGGCACAGAACAAATGCCAACATATTTCCCCCTAACCTCCAACTGATGCCCATCTCCCGGTCCAGTGTCTCCTGTCCCTCATTACCCATAACCTCTCCTAGGAGTCTCCCTCAATCCACCTGTGCACCAAATGCAGTTTCTGAATGGAATGAAGCCAAAGAGAGCAGCAGAGGGGGTGGGGAGACTTTTTCCTGACCAGTCCAAGGTCCTTTACCAGCCTGAAGCTCCCTGTCCCCTCCTGTGGGGAAGAGTCTCCTCTGAGGCCAGGGAAGGGCCTGGGAGCCCCTCTGAGCCCTCCCCCCTCTCTAATTCCCCACAGGTGTATAAGAGGAAGTCTGCTCACCTTGGAGCTGCCACTCCCTGAGGGACCACAGTCTGACCCAAGCAGAGACCCTGGAGCCAGAGGGAATGGCCCCCAGGACCCAGAGGCCCCCTTCCTAGGTGAGTGTAGTCCATCTCTAGCCCTGGCCAAATTCCCCTTAGAACTAAGACCTGTGTTTTTCCAAACTCTCCCAGGGTACCATCACTGATTGCTGTCAGTGTGACCTCAAAGGTCACCCACAATCTCCAACTGTCTTCTGGGAATTTTCCAGGGGAGGGCTAAAAAGTCTGCTTTTCAAATATTATTAAACTATTATCATACAGAAACTTTAGGTCTTTCCTTTTCCTATTCAGATCATTACCTTGAACCTAACAAGATTATCTAACCTGTTGCTTTCTAACTATTTTTCATTTTCATTCCTTATTTTTTTAATTTTCAACTTTTCAAAAAATTTATTTAGAATATTTTCCCCTGGTTACATGATTCCTATTGTCTCCCCTCTTCCCTCCCGTGGATTCTACTGGGTCATACATATATTATTGCTGAAAACCTATTTTCATTATATTCATATTTGTAATACAGGGATCTTAAAACCCTCAATTATATACCCATAGAACTATGTGATAAATTGTATAATTTCTTCTGAGTTTCACTTCCACAGTGTTTTCTCTAGATGTGGATTGACTTCTTTTTCCCAAGTCCCTCAGGATTGTCCTGAATCATGTTATCAAACTAAAGCTGATATTGATATAGCTAAAGCTGATATATTGAACTGTTATCCAGGCGGCAGATTGAAGACCTGAGGCAGTTGATCCCACCCTACTTTGTTTATAGTTGAGGTAGGGAGAGGAGATAGGAGACTAGAAACTAGGAATGGGATAGGAAATCTCTTATATCAACCTTATACTACCATGTCTAAATACAACTCACAAGTGTCTTTTTGTTTGCCAAGGCAAACCTCCTTAACTATTCTCAACTATCTTAAAATATTCTCTTAACTAGCTAAACCTATTCTAATTTATTAACTCTTCTTTATCCTCCTTAAATATATATATCAACTTAAATTACTCATGTATCTCTCAGATTCTCTAGACAGAGAATCTGAATTCAGCTCCTCTGTCTCCCCCACTCAAATCCAAAGGTTAACCAGCCTGTCTCAGGTGCCACAGACAGAGCCCTCTGACGCCCCCTCTGGCTCTGAGGGGAAAATCTCTCAGTAAACAGGTTCTTAATTACAAGTAGGAATTTCTCTTTATCTTCTTTAAATCAAAATCTTCTTAACTTTCTTATGTCTCTTTTTCTTCAATCGCCACCAAATGTCAGAGAGAGAGCCTAAACAGCCACCCCTGTCCTCTCCAATTGCCCGAGAAGACGGAGCCCCTAGTTCTTTCCTTCTCACTGGAATTCATGCTATTCCCTTAAGCCCCTAGTTCTTTCCTTCTCACTGGAATTCATGCTATTCCCTTAAGCCCCTAGTTCTTTCCTTCTCACTGGAATTCATGCTATTCCCTTAAATGGCCAGCACCCAGCTTTCTATGTTCCATCTCTTAAAGGGGACAGTGTAAAAGTCACAAACCCTTTCTCTGACCAAAACCCTGCTCATAAGGAGACAACTAATTAAAACTCATTATAATCAACAATCATTACACTGCTATTAGCAAAGTCGATTACATTTGATCATCCCTTATTGTTTCAGCTACTGTGTACAGTGTTGTTCTGGTTCTGCAAATTTCACTCTGTGTTAGTTCTTGGAGGTTCCTCTAGTTCATATACAAATCCTCCAGTTCATCATTCCTTACTGCACAATAGAATTCCATCCCCATCAGATACCACATTTTATCCAGCCATTCCTCAATCAATGGACACTCCCTCATTTTCCAATTTCTTTACATCACAAAAAGCACAGATATATTTTTTTTGTACAAACATTTTTCATTATTTTCTCTTTGGGCTACAAACCCAGTAGTAGTTATAGCTGGATCAAAGGGCGTACAATCTTTTAAAAACATTTAAAAAATTTTTAGTTTAGTTTAATAGTTTTTAAATTTTCTTTTCTTTAATATTTAATATTATATATTCATTTTGTTTTCTGTTTTAATTAATTTTATATTATATAAGCATTAATATATTATGTAAGCTTTTAACATTTTTATGTATTATATATTTATTTTTCTATTTTATTTTAAAATTTTTAATTTAATTTAGAATATTTTTCCATGGTTATATGATTCGTGTTCTTTTCCTTTCCTCCATCTTCCCTCTTCCCGGAGCCAAGGAGCAATTCCGCTGGGTTTTATATGTATCATTGCTCAAAACCTACTTCCATATTATTATTTGCAGCAGAGTGATCATTTGAAGTCAACATCCCCAGTCATATCCCCATCAAACAATGTGATCAGTCTTATGTTTTTCTTCTGCCTTTCTACTACCACAGAACATAGATCTAGGGTTAGATGGGACCCAAGAAGCCTCTGAGCCCAACTTCCTCATTTCAAAGAGGACCACCCTCTGCCATATGGATTCTAATAGCAGGGCCCCGGCGTGGAAAAGCCCCACTTCCTGTAGTTTAGGAACAATGACTATTTCTCTGTCAAACCCGGCTCCGAGATGCCATCTAGTCTATGGCTTGTTGCCCTTCCTTTGCCTTAAGCATCCCAAAGAACTTCTTCCTCTTCTACTGAATTTGGTGACTCAGTGAAGGAGGCAAAGAGGGTTTTCAGGCCTGAGAGGGAACCTTCCCGAGTCCCCCTGAGTGTGACAAGGGCTGAGGGCTGCCTGGACCGTCTCCTCATCAGGCTTTCACCAGTTGTGGTCTCTCGGGATGCTCCAGGGAGGGACTGACTAATGAGCTCCTCAAAGTCTCTGTTAAACTCCCCGAATAGCTTCCAAAGAGGTTAGGCCCCAAGGAAAGGCAACAACCAGCTTATATGGGGTTTGATATGTGCTGAGGGTATGGCTGAAGGTAGGGGACAGAAACAACAGTCTGGACTGGAGACAACTGGCCATCCTTGTTTAAAAACCAGAGGAGGAGAACCCAGACACTTCTAGGTCAGGACAAAAGGGAGGAGTGAGGCAGAGAGGACTGTTGAGGGGGAGTAGGAGGTGGTGATGGTCCTGGGATCCAAGGCCAGAACCCAGCAGAGGAGGGAGGGGGACAGGGGGAAATACTGGATGGGCAGTAAATAGTTTGTATGAAGGGAAACTATCAGGCAAGAAATAGAGATGGAGGGAGAAGGAGGGTTTAGCTCTGAGGCCATTGTTACAGGCCCATTTCTACATGGCAAAGCTTAAGATTATGCTTCTACAGCTTACGTCAGAGATCTAGGTAGACTGCTCATTTCTCTCTCTCAAATAAATAATTATGAATTTAATATGTTTTCAAGGTTAATTATAATAATATGGGGAAACAGGCTTTCTTGGACACCCCAAGTTTCTAAAGACGTCCCATTTCAAAGAATACATGAGGAATTCCCCTGCAGTGCTGCCTGAAAAAAACCAACCTTAAAGCAACAGAAACTATATAACAGAAGGAGTTTCTGAGAGATAGTCTGTCAGCCTTTCCCCAAGCTTTTGGTAAGCATCAACTCTAGGTATTCTTAGCTGATAAGCCCAGATATATCCCTTCCATTTACAATCCTTTCCTTGTCTTTTAGAATCAATATGAAGTATGGTTTCCAAGGCAGAAGAGTGATAAGGAGTAGTCAACTAGGAGGACAGATTTGAACCCAGGACCTCCCATCTCCAGGCTTGGCACTTTATCCATTGAGCCACTTATCTCCCCCTCAGAGATCTTTCTGTGCTTCTCTTTTCTCCCTAGGATGCTCCCCCTCTTGCATCTAGTGGCTTCCCTGCCTTCTGCTTTCACTCAGATTCCATCTTTTATGAGGAGCCTTTTCCAAGACCTTCTCTCTTCTAGTAACTCCCCTCCATAATTATTTCCCATCATTCTTTACTGGTATTTGTGGGCGAGTTTGCTTCTCCATTAGATCATATGCTACCTGAGGAGACACTTTCTTTTACACCTCTTGTATCCCCAATGTTTAGATCAGGGCTGGCAAAGCATGATGCATTTGAGTGCAGTTTGAGATTATGCTAGACCAGCCACCAGGAGGATTGGTCAAGAGGAATTCTGAAGGCTCAGCTTTGAATCTTGTGACTTTTGCTGGTTTAGGGGTCATTAACATTCAAGGTGGTGGCTGTGGACTTCACCCAGGAGGAGTGGCGCCTGTTGGACCATTCTCAGAAAGAGCAGTGCTTAAAGATGATGCTGGAGAATGTGCAGAATCTGCTTTCTGTTGGTAAAGACAATTTCCTCTGCTAACTTTGTTTCTTCCATTAACAAAGCAAGTGCTTTTCTCTGCACAGGTTCCTTCTGCTGCCTCGTTTTCATTTTTAAAAATGACTTTGAACTCTATGATGGGAATCTGGTACTTTACTTTGATGCTCATGAAATTGTCTCACTTCTAATTTAGGTAGCTTCAGTTCAAATCTTAAACCACAGTTACAGATTCCTATTCCTGAAGCTAATCTCAGAAGTCATCTAGTCTACCCTCTAACTGGACCTGAATTTTGTGTGCAAAATCTCAGTTAATACATACGCAGACAGCTTTTCCTTTCAGATGGGCATCAGAGTCAACCCTGTACCTGCCAAGGAGCCTCTTGTCTCTGGAAGATATCATTAACCAAAGTGGGAAATTCTTCACTGCCTAAGGAACTATTAAAGACTTTTTAGGTGTGACTCCTTGGATATCATCCTAAACTTCCAGAGGTTTCAGAACTGTGAGTGAGAAAATACCCCTATTGTCTTATCCATTAGATTTTAATGTAGTAATAGTTTTAAGATAATTATAATTATAATTCTAAGATAATTAGTATAAGTCATGATTTTAGAAGGCATTTTACATAAATATATATATATATATATATATATATTTTTTTTTTTTAACCCTTACTTTCTGTCTTGGAGTCAAGACAGAATTGTATTGGCTCTAAGGCAGAAAAGTGGTTAGGGCTAGGCAGTGGGGGTTAAGTGACTTGTCCAGGGTCACACAGCTAGGGACCAGATTTGAACCCAGGATCTCCCATCTCTAGGTCTGACTCTCAATCCACTGAGCCACCCAGCTGCCCCCTTTACTTATATTTTTGTTAAGCTTTAAAACTGTTTAACTTAGGCCTTAGTGATTCTCACCTTTCTCTTAGTTCATGTAACATGCACCCTTACTTGAAGGAGAAAATCTCTGTAAAATGCTGAGCCAGGCTTCACTCCCTGCACACACGCTGGCTTCTGCGGGGAGGATTCTTCCTGGCAGTGCTCCTGTGCACGGAAAGCAGATGGAGAAACCCTGTTGGATCTGGAGTGGCTTCATGTTTAATGCAAATAGATGTTGGAGAAAGAAGAGAGGAAGGCAGGAGCTGGGAGGGATCCTGTGGTCTCAGCACTGGCCAAAGTGGGCTCCCAACTACCTCCGCTGCTTCCTCCTGGTAGGACTGAAGTCACGTGAGAGAGTGATCTGGGGTGAGCCGCGTCAGTTTCTGGGTTAGATCCCTGTCTGGGTCAGGCCAGCATCAGCCCTGGGACGGGCCACGGAGGTCAGGGGCCTCCGCAGTGACCAGAGACCCCAGAACTTGCTCAGGCAGTTTAACAGACTTTGAGGAGCCCATTATTCAGCCCTTCCCTGGAGCCCCCCTGAGACACTCCAACTGGTGAAAGCCTGATGAGGAGATGGTCCAGGCAGCCCTCAGCCCTTGTCACAGAGGGGGTATCGGGAAGGTTCCCTCTCAGCCCTGAAAACCCTCTTTGCCCCCTTCACTGAGTTACCAAATTCTGTGGAAGAGGAAGAAGTTCTTTGGGATCCTTAAGGCAAAGGAAGTGCAAAAAGCCATAGACTAGATGGCATCTCGGAGCCAGGTTTGACAGAGAAATACAGTCATTGTTCCTAAACTACAGGAAGTGGGACTTTTCCAGGCCAGGGCCCTGCATTTAGGATCAATGGGGCACCAGAACCATCCCTCCTCGGGCCCCTCATTCAGGACAAGGACCAGCTTGTCTGCCTCAGTTTGGTCCTCCCTGAAATGAGGAGGTCAAGCTCAGGGGCTTCTTGGGTCCCTTCTCACCCTTGGTCTGTGTTCTCAGAAACACTTCCATGTTTCTTTCCATAGTGGCCTCCTATATCACAGGAAGGAGGTCCAGCAGGATCAAAGCTAAAAGTACCAGAAAGGAAAGTAAAAGGACCCGGCTGAAGCCAGGGAGACTAGAAACACTTGGTGCGTGGCCCCTCCTCCACCAGGCTGCCAAACGTAGGAAGTAAGACTACATTTCCCAGAATGACTGGGTCCTGACAGCACCCAAATCTTGACATCTCCCTCTGTAGTCCCAAGGCATGCTGGGAATCTCATAAGGGCAGTCTCTGCTCCTAGAGTGCTCTCACACATCTGCTCTTGGGGACTTTCCTCTGTGAGAGGGGGCAGGGAGGAAGTCAATGCAAAAGGTGGTCCCGGGTTCCCCACTCAGTCAGAGAAGACTTTCTGCTCCCTAATTCTTGGGGAGTGAAGAGACCCTAGTGGACTAGTTGTGGGTAAGTAGGCCAGGAAGTCAGGGTTGGGAAAAGGAGAAGCCCTGGGGCTCCTGCAACCAGAGAGGTGGGGGAAAGAATATGTGTCTTGTGAGGGAGGGGTGCATTCACAGAGTTGTGGGCAGGATGGTGTTGGCCCTTCCCTGAAGGTCCAGGGGGAGAAGCACCAAACATGAGCCTGGTTGGGGAGGGGGGGGAATGCCAGTGCCCACAGACCATGGAAGGAGCTCTGATCTCGGGCACAGAACAATTGCTAACACATTTCCCCCCATTCTCCACCTGATGCCCATCTCCCTGTCCAGGGTCTCCTGCCCCCCATTACCCAGTAATCTGTACTCCTAGGAGTCTCCTGCATTCTACCCTATGCACCCAATGCAGTTTCTGAATCGAATGAAGCCAATGAGAGCAGCAGAGGGGGTGGGGAGGCTTCTTCCTGGCCAGTCCAAGGTCCTTTCCAAATCTGAGGCTCCCTGTTCTCTCCTGTGAGAAGAGTCCCCTCTGAGGCCAGGGTAAGGATCGTGGGAGCTGCCCTGAGCCCTCTTCCTCTCTCATTCCCCATAGGTGGATCAAGAGGAAGTCTTCCCACCTTTCAGCTCCCACCCCCTGTAGGACCACAGTCTGGCCCAAGCAGAGACACTTGAGGCAGAGGAAATGGCCCCCAGGACCCAGAGGCCCCCTTTCCAGGTGAGTGAAGTTCATCCCAAGCTCCCCCAAGGCCAGGTGTGGCATCATTGCTTGCTGTCAGTGAGACCTCAAAGGTCACCCACAATTGCAGACAGGCCCAAGTGCTCTCATTTATTCATCCAACCTTGAGTGTGACAGATTCCATCAGAGGGGAATGGCCATGTATCCCACAATTCCAGGGATAGCCCAGAGACAGTCTATTCTCCTGACCTCCAGGTCCTGGGAGTTGGACAGGTCAGTCAGGCCTGCTGGGAGTCTTTGGAAGAGGTTTGGGGTGAGATCAAGTGAGGGCACAGTCAGGAAAAGGTGTCTTTTTAGTAGGAGAAAAAGGATGGGAATTTGAGATCTGCTTTTCAAATATTATTAAACTCATGAACTTAAAGTACACTTACTATACAGAAATTTTTGGTCTTTTACTATTCAAATCATTTACCCTGAACCTAATAGGATTATCTAACCTGTTGCTTTCTCAATATTTTCATTTTGGTGCCTTTATTTTATTTTTTTTCCTTAACAAATTTGTTTAGAATAATTTTCCATGATCACATGAATCCTATTCCCTCTGTCCCCTCTTTCCGCCTCCCTCCCAGAGCTGACAAACAATTCCACTGGGTTTTATCCATGCATTATTTCAAAACCTATTTCCATATTATTCATATTTGGAATAAAGTGATCTTTAAAAACCAAAACCCCCTATCATATACTCATAGAACCAGGTAATGAATCTGATTTTTCTTCTGGGTTCCTACTCCCATAGTTCTTTCTCTGGACGTGGATTGCCTTCTTTTCACAATTCCTCTGAATTGGCCTGATCTTACACTGCTATTAGTAGCAAAACAGATTACAGGTGATCAGTCCACATTGCTTCAGTAATATTTTTTCCCCAGAATACATAGTACTTGCTACCTTCTCACAAACTTCAAAAAAATGTTCTTACCAGAACAATTCTGACACTTATGATGAGGAGGGATTTCAGAACCCCTTCTCTCTTCTCCATGGAATCCTTTGTCCCTCAAAGAGCACATACCCTCTCCCTAATTCCATAGAGAAAAGCATTTCAGAGTGAGACACTAGTTCAAGTTTTACTCCTCCAACATGATTCTCACTACAGACCCAAAATGCCTTTGTCACTATTCCAATGGTCTCTGAATGACTGGTCTCTAGTGTTGGCTTTGACACTCTTCAAGGTAAAGAGTTTGGGGTGAGTTGAGTCCCTTGTGAGCTTCAGTTTCTTCAAGTTAGTTGATGAGGACTAGATTGGATGAATTCTGTAGGCTCAGCTCTAAGTCTTGTGATTTTTGCTGGTTTAGGGTTCAATAACATTCAAGGATGTGGCTGTGGACTTCACTCAGGAGGAATGGTGCCTGTTAGACCATTCTCAGAAAGAGCTGTACAGGGAAGTCATGCTGGAGAATGTACAGAATCTACTCTCTGTGGGTAAGGACCATTTCCTCAGTTAACTTTGAATCTGCCATTAAGGGAATGTCTTCATTCCATGCCAGTGGTACAGGACTTTAAACCTTTGTCAATGATGAAAAAAAGCAAAACTGCTGATCTCTGCACAGGGTTCTCCTCTTGCTTGATTTTAATGAGAAAAATGAACAAACTGAATTCTGTAATGGGAAGCTGGGACTTTCCTTTCTTGCTCCTGAAATTGTCTCTCTTCTGTTTTAGGTAGCTTCAGGTGATGAATTAAAACAGTGTTACAGATTTACATTCCTAAAGTTAATCATAAAAGTCATCTAGTCAGCCTCCTCATTAGACTTGAATTTTGTTTGCAAATTCTCTGTTACTATACCAAGGCAGATTTTCCTTGCAGATGGCCATTGAAAGGGAAATGCTACTTGCCATGGTAGCCCTTTCCCATTTGGGATGTGTCTCATCTTTAGAAAGGATTTCTTGTTAAGAAATACTCATGGGAGACACAGTGCCAAGAAGGCAGCATAGCAGAAGCAAAAGCTGGAACCATCCTCAGAATCTCAGATGAGCCTTAAAAGAGTGCTTCTAAAATTCTAGTCACAGAATGAAGAAGGATCAGAGTAAGGTGAGCCTCTTGAGGAAAATAAGTTGAAAGGTAGGCAGAAAGGGTCCTTTTCTAAGGACAAAGAGGAATTGGAAGTAAAACTGGGCAAAGGGGAGTGCATAAAATCCATCCTCTACACACTACTCCATATCCCGTACCTGGGCAGAAGCCAACTTCTGTGAATTTCAAAACTATTCCACCCTAATCAGACAATTCTTTAGTAGATGTGATTTAGGTATTTCCTGATGAGTAACAATCAAGCTAAGTCCTCATTGGTACAAATGAGATGTAGAAAAATGATGTAAAAAATGTCCATATAAGGCACGGCACTTCCTGGCCCCTCTCTCCTTAAATTAGATAGAACACAGCTGTTTTAAATCTTTGCAAAAGGGCCCTAAGCTGGGAGAGGTCCTAGTTGGGAGAGCTTATTCTAAATCTCCTTTCCCTTAGGAAACAACTGCCTAGATTAGGAGTAGGAAAAAAAGTGTAGAAAGTTTTGGCTTTGTCCTGCTCCCCACTTGTTTTGTGAAGACCCTTAGAAAATAATTACAAAATATATATATAAAAAAGAATACTACATTCTTCTACATTTATATGGCAGTTGAAGAATTAGGGACATTGAGGAATACAGCATACCTCCAATTTTTTATATTAATAGGTAATGTCATTTTTGTACTCCTTAATACTGTATTTAGAGATGCTAAAATAAAAAAAAAATTGAGGATAAAATGCAAGCCCAATTAGAAGATTTTAAATGTTTCTTACAGGATCAATTGACAAACATCCACTCTACCAGAAACAGACCTGTTTCTGAACCTTTGAATGAGGAAATTTCCTTTCCTGAAATAGAGATGGAAAACATCTTTCCTATAGCTCAGCTAACAGACTGCTTCTCTCAGCTAATAGACTACTCCTCTCGTGGTCTGCAAATTTTGGCTGAATTTAATCCCCCAAACCCTTCCCAGTTTCTTATGTTCCTTCTCCTACACAAAACCAAATTCCAGCCTAAAGGAGATCTTGACCTCCTAGAGAAACTCTTCCTAGTTGAACTGACCCACAAGTACAAAATTCAACTAGAGGCCTGTTTCCTCTAAGAGAAGTACCTGAAATAGGACAACTTGTTCAGCCATTCCCCAAATAATGGATATTCCTTCAGTTTCCAGTTCTTTGCCACCACAAAAAAGAACTGCTATAAATATTTTAGAATATATAGTTTCTTTACCTTTTTCCTTGATCACCTTAGGAAATAAACTTAATAGTAGTATTGCTGGGTTGAAACATATTTTTATTATTTTAGGAAGGAAAGTGTTAAAAAATTCAGTTGAATGAATCCTTTGTACTTTGGATATTCTATATGTTATTCCATGTATTAAATTAAACAATTATGGATTAAGCTCCTACTATGTACATGACACTGTTATAGGTGCCAGGATTTCAGAGAGTCAGGAGGGAAAAGAATATCCCACCTTTGTAATACCTGAAGATATACCAGAGTCTCTTTGGGCCATATCTTCTTCCGATGTAGGCTTACTCAAGTCGGCTGTTCCTGTGCAGATGAAAACTAAATCTAGCCCACCTCCTTCCATTCCTCAGTATCCCCTCTCAAAAGAGGCAATTGAAGGAATTACCCCAGTAATTAACTCATTAATTGCACAGGGAATAATCCTTGTAAATCTAAATACAACACGAATATCCTGCATGTTAAAAAACCAAAAAGAGAGCCTGATGGCAAACACCTCTATAGATTCCTACAGGATTTGAGGGCTGTGAACAATCACGTTATAAAGAGACACTCCGTAGTTAACAACATCAATACTGTTATTTCTTCTATTCCTAGCACAGCTACATAATTTACAGTAGTAGACTTGTGCTCAGCTTTCCTTTCCATACCCATACATGAGAATTCCAGGCATATCTTTGCTTTCACCTGGCAGGGCTTTCAGTACTCCTGGAGTCATCTTCCTCCACAAGGTTTCGTAGACAACCCAAGCTTATTTGCGCAAATTTTGAGTCAAGTTACAGATAATATAAAATTTAAAAACAACAAATTAATCAAATGCGTAGATGACCTACTATTGGCTTCAGATGCAGAAGCATGTCAGGAAGATAGTAAACACCTTCTTTTGGAATTGCACAAAAGAAGGCATAAGATCTCGAAGGATAAGGTTCAGTGGTGCCTCCCTAAAGTAGAATATTTGAGGTTCATCCTGACCAAGGGTGCCCGCTTTATTTCTCCCAAGAGAATTGAGAATATTCAAAATTTAAGCTCTCCTACTGTAAGAATTAAAATTGGAAGGGAAACTGATGCAGGTAGAAATTAGTTTCTCTCTGCAAGGAATATGATATTTTTAGAGGTTTATTAAAGGTTGAGAATTTAAGAAAAATACAAGTAAGAAAGGCACATGCCAGGTGGGCCGAGAGGCCCAATTCAATTTCACTCACATCATGAGACATGTCTGCTTGCCAGCAGAGACAGGAAGAGAAGAGAACCCCAAAAGCCTTTCCAATCAGGTTAAATACCCCATCTCGATCTCGGCCCAGGTGAGAATTCAGTGATATTACAAAGCATTCTGGGGAAGTGGAGCAAGGACTTCTGGGGATTGAAGTCCTGGATTCAAGTCTCCATTTTTACACTACCACTAAGAAACAGTTGAGAGCAATTTTGGGAGCAACGGGGTTTTGTAGACAATGGATTCCTTGCTATGGGGAAATTACTAAACCCCTTATAGCACTAACAAGGGATTCGGTCCCTGAGCCCCTAAAATTAGAGCCAGAACACCTGTCAGCGCTATCAGATCTAAAAAAGGATATCCTGCTCTAGGCATCCCAAATTACAACAAGTCATTTAGTTTGTATATACATGAGTGAAGAGGGGTAGCTTCAGGTGTTTTAACTCAGGCTTTGGGGCCTTCTCAGTGCCCAGTTGCTTATTATTCTGCCTAACTGGACCCAGTAGCATCAGGAGCACCATCATGTCTTAGAGGAGTAGCTGCTACAGCCTTACTAGGGACAAAAACTGTTGATCTAGTATTGGGATGCCCATTAACAATTATGTTCCCACATGAGGTAGAAGCATTGTTGTTAAGACATAGAACACAGGCATTTTTCTGATGAACGAATTACAAGGTATGAAATAACCTTATTAAACAATGAAAACATTACCTTGAAACTCTGTTCAACCTTTAACCCTGCCACCTTGCGTCCAGATTTACCAACTTCAAGAGAACCATTACATAGTTGTGAAACACTAGTGTCCATGGCAGAAAAGCCTTGAGATGATCTCTTGGACACTCCCTTAAACAACTCAGATCTGGTCTTATTTACTGATGGTTCTTCTTTTATGAGAGATTGTATACGCTACACTGGAGCTGCTGTAGTCACAGAATTTGCCACTGAGTGGTCAGCTTCACTGCCCTCTAACATTAGCAATCCAGGGGAAGAACTCATAGCTCTGAAACATGCCGGTACAATTGCCAAGGGTAAAAAGGCAACAATTTATACGAATTCTAGATATGCTTTTGGTATTTATCACTCAGTCGGGATGCTATGGCTCCAGAGAGGATTTTTAACCTCAGCTGGAAAATACATAGCTAATGCAGAAATTATTAATGAAGTTCTTTCTGCTCTCAAACTGCCTGATGCCCCAGCTGTAGTTCATTGCTCTGCCCATACAGGTGGCACTGACCCTGTCTTTAGGGGAAAAGACAGAGCAGATACTGCTGTAAAGCTAGCATCCATAGAAGGGCCTGAATTAATTTTAACATTAACAACCACTGATGATTTAAATTTATCACTTTCCTATAATGAAAAGGAAGTAGGAAAATAGAAACAAAAATTTAAAGCAAAACAGATTAATGGAGTATGGGTGTCATCTGAGGGAAAACCCCTGCTCCCTAGAAGTTTCTATCACCAAATTTGCCAATCTGTTCATAAAAATGGTCACTTTGGTACCTAGGGCATCGTGGACTCTGTTAAGAGAGTATGGATAGCCCCCGGTATAACTACCATAGCCTCTAAAGTGTGTTCAGCCTGCTCGACCTTCCAGGCATATAACCAGCACGCCTTTCATGGAAAAGCCTTTGGTGGGTGTCCTCTGGCTTACACATCTTTTGAGCACCTACAGATAGATTTCATAACAATGCCAAAGGCCAGACATTATAAATTTTGTCTAGTCATAGTAGATCAACTGATCAGATGGCCAGAAGCATTTCCTGCCACCTGAGCCACAGAGGCTTTTGTTGCTAAGGTACTTTTAAAAGAAATTATTCCTTGTTTTGGTCTGCCAGCATGTATTAATTTAGATAGAGGAAGTCATTTTACTGATTCTGTCTTAAACCAAATATATTCTTGCTTGGGGATAACTCCCAAATTCCGTGTTCCATATCGTCCCCAGAGTTCAGGCCAAGTTGAAAGGATGAATAAAGAAGTTAAAACTATGGTTGGCAAATTATGCAATGAGACCCATTTAAAATGGCCTGAAATTCTCCCTCTGGGTCTATTTTATCTTAGAAGCAGGCATAGAGGAGACCTACACATCTCACCATTTTAGATGCTTTTTGGACATCCACCTATAAACAGGCTAAGCCTTTCTCCCCGGCATATACATGACTATTAGGGGGAGATACTACTATTGCTTCCTACATACAGGAATTACAGCACAAACTACGTGAAGTCCTTGAATCCGGAACTGGAGTACAAGTCGGACCACTAGACTTTTCTGTTCATGACCTGAACCCAGGAGACAAGGTGTATATTAAGAATTTCCAGCTTACTGGAGCAACTCAGTCTTCCTGGAAAGGACCATTCCAAATATTGTTAACTACTCCAACATCTATAAAGGTTGGAGAGGACTCTTGGATTCATTGCTCACATGTAAAGAGAGCATCTTCTGTTGAGACTTGATTGACTGTATCCTATCACATGCATTAAAGATAATAATCCACTGACAAGTGGATGCTATTTTTCAAGAACACATTGAATTCCTGATTTTTTTCTTTTTCCCTTATTTTTTATTATTGCTTTTTTATTTTGATTAGAATGTTTGATTTTTTCCCCTCTTCCTCATTTCTTGAACTAAAGTACATACAATTAAATATGTTTTTTCTCTCTCTGCAATAATATAAGTTTAATATATATATATATATACTTGCTATAATATCAATACATACCCCAAAGCTTTAAACTGTGGGAACCTGCCATTAATTGATAAAATGTTATGGGACTATGATTAATGTTTGTGTCTGATTCCAGGAAAAGGGATAAAAACAAGGAGCACAGACTTAACCTGAATAGTGCCAAAAGAGGACACAGGAAATACTAATGTGGAATCGAGGTTGCGATACTTGACATATGTTAATTCGTAGGACTTCCTTGTATCTACACTCTTTGTAAGGTACTCATACAAGTACCAAAATTTGCTGGCTCCCTATATCCCTGAAAATGACTAAAAATCAGACCAGGGAATGATGCTTCCCTATCAAAATAGAATTCTGGTTCCTTTCCTTCTTATAGTATGGCTTGTAGTCTTGGCTGTAAATGGGTAAGTGAAATATTACTGCATTCTGTCCTACAGACTTGTGGGATAGAAATTACTTTAAATTGGACCAGTATAAAAGGCCCATTATGAATTTATTCTTGCTTACTCAACATTTTATATACATAGATTTTGGTATTTTGATTCTGATTTTGAATTTTATTTTTTCTTTCTCCCAAAAGTTTAACTTTCTTCCATATTTTTCCCTTTATATAATTTTGTTTTGTTTTTTGTTTTGTTTTTATTGCTTTTGAATTCTTTTAATAACTAACTCATACACCCCCATAACTGAACAATGCATCCTGAGCTGAACTAAATGTTTTTTTTTAATAAAAATTCAAGATTTTGAATTTTTTTTTTGTTCGAGAAAGATCTTCAAGGAAGAAGCTTGCTAACTACTAAATCCAGAGAATGAACTGTTGCAGAAAGATGCAAGAAAACCTACATTACATCAAGATCAAGAATGAACCTTGGGGTGTGGTTGATTGAACATTTATTTTGAATGTACACTCTTCTGCCAATGGGGACTGCCCCCAATTGGCTTTTGTCAATGCGCCCAGCAAAACATTGATTTTGCTGTCTCTCTATCTCTCCTATTTCCCCCTTATCTCTAACTATTGTAACTTCATAGCTGGTATGTTTACAGGACCCATCAGAGAGACTAGTCTTCCTCGGGCCTCAGGGAGGTTTTGTGAATTTCAAAACTATTTCACTCTAATCAGACCATTCTTTAGATGATGTGATTTAGCTATTTCCTGATCAGTAACAATGGAGATACTTGGAATAATAGAATCAGGTCTTGGAAACTCAAGATTTAATTATTTGAGGAGATGGTCTTCAATGACATGTGCAAAAAAAAGGACAGACCTCTGGGCTGTCCTAAGTCAAGCTAAGTCCTCATTGGTACAGATGAGATACAGAAAAATGATGTAAAAGACATCCGTATAAGGTACGGCACTTCCTGGCCCCTCTTTCTCTGGAGAGATAACTCTGGTTGGCAGCATGCTATGCGTTCTGACATCTTGGAGTGTTGGATGGTGAGTTTTGCCCTTTTGCCCTGGAGCTGATTTCAGGTTTGGGCATCTTAGCTGAGCCCCTTTGGAGGTCAAGCTGATTCCTTCCTCCTTCATACTCCAAATCCTTACTCCCTTGTCTCCTGATTTCCCTGGCAGATACTAATCAGGTGGGGGGAGAGGGAGAGAAAAAAATCTACCCCTTCTTCCTTCTTAATCTTCTCCACTATCAATTAAATCACCTTAAAATTTGGCAGCTGACTTGGGTATTTTATTATTTCGGATTTCCCTTGGCAACCACTTAAATTTAGATTTTTTTCAGTCTCAACCATAATTTCACTCTTTACACTTCATGACCCCAGACACTTCTTAAGCCTTCATTAACTCATCCCACATTTACCCCATGAAGGTAGAAATAAAGAGAGTAAAGGAAGGGATAGAGGAGAAACTGTTGGGCTTCAACTAAAACAAGAAAAGCAGGAATAGCAATTATGATCTCAGACACAGGTAAAGCAAAAACAAATCTGATTAAAAGAGATAAGGTCAATAATTACATCTTGATAAAAGATAGTATGGACAATGAATCTATATTGGTTCTTAAAATATATGCATCAATTGTAATAGCCTCCAGATATTTAAGGTAGAAAACAAAGGAAAATATGGAAAGAGGAATAAGAAATAAGGAAAGGGGAAAGTGGAAATAGGAAGAAAATATGGAGGAGAAACCAATTAAACTATACTTGTGGGGGATTTCAATCTTCCCCTATCAGAACTCTCACCAAAACATAAGCAAGAAAGGAATTGTATGAAAATTTAGAAACATTACATTTAATTGATATCTTGAGAAAACTGAATGGAATAGTAAAGGAATATATCTTCTTTTCAGCTGCACATGAAAAAAAAAACACAAAAGACCATGTTCTGTAACAGTTAAAATTAGTTTCTTTTCTAAAAGTATTATATTTTATGAGGTTTATTAAAGATTATTAGAATTAAGAAATAAAGAAAATACAAATTAAGAAAAGCATGTGCCTAGGCCCAGAGCCCATTCACAACCACTTACTCTACATCTTGCCTGCTAGGTAGACAGCCACATGTGCCTAGAAGGGGAAGCAGAGCGAGAGCTGAAGTGGGTGGAGAGTCAGTTTAAATACATTTGTGTTCTTGCACTCAGGTGAGGACTCAGGGTGATATTATAGGGAATTCTGGGAACTACCAAGGACTTTTGGGAATTGAAGTCTGGGGTTCAAATCTCCATTTTACAGTTATGGGGTATAAAAACTTCACAGTGAAACGCAAAAAAGCAGAAGTAATAACTGCACCCTTTTAGATCAAAATGCAATAAAAGTATCAATAAGAACTTATGGATAGAAAAATCTTAAATTCATTGGTTAAAAGGGATGGGTCAACAAATAAATGATGTCAAAAGAAATGACAGTGAGGAGACAACATATCAAAAGTTGTGGAATATAACCAAAGCAGTACTTGAGGAGAAAATTTATATCCATGCATACTTATATCAATAAAATAGAAGGAAAATATGAAAAAAAGCAAATTAAAAATCCTTCAAGTAAAGACTGAATTGGAAATCCAAAAAAATATCAAAGGCGCAATGAATAAAATTGAAAGTAAAATCTTTTAAACTAATAAAATAGATTACGAGTTCATTAAAAAAAAAAAAAGCCAGTACGATAGAGCATTACTCTACCTATGATTTTAATGATTTGGCAAAATGGGAAAAGGAATCCTAAGAAATTTTTAGTGTAATGCAAATCAGATGCTGATGAATAACGGGGAGGAAAAGCAGAGACAGAAAACTATAGGCAAATTTCCCTAATCAATCTTGATGCAAAAATCTTAGATAGCACATAAAGGTTATTCTCTATGACCAGGTGGAATTTATACCAGGGATGCAAGACTGGTTTAATATTAGGCAAACTATCAGCATAATTAACCATATCAGTAAGCAATCTAACAGTATAGTGACCCCCCTCGGGAGTCCTATAACATTTGTCTGTAGGTAATGACCTGAGGTGGAAAGAGGAGGCTAAGGAAATGGGAGAATAATAATGACTCAAAGACAAAAGTAGAAACACATGGGGAGTAATGTGAACTCCGAGGAATAAGAGAACAGGTGGGGAGTATCTACTCCTTGAAGAGAGTCTGCTTTGGGGGCAACAACGTAGCTAGAAAAGATGGGAGTTGCAACTCCTGGTGCCTCCTCTAGCAATAGTAGGCACTGGGGTGACCACATCGCTAGGAAAAGGATATAGTGAGGCAAGAGAGTAAGCAGAGAGGAGGGAACAGAGGGAGAGAGGAAATGAAGGGTGAGAGAGCTAGTAAGAAAGAGCTGGTAAGAGAGCGTTAATAAGAGTGAGTTTCACACTGGCTCTCCAGTATTTATTGAAGGTTTTAGGAACGTATATGTAACATGACATAGGTTTTAACATTGGTTGAATTGATAATGACGAGATCAAAGAGGTGGAGTTTAATCCATCCCACACTTTGCAAATGAGTGTACTCTGCGCTGAGGGCTCTAATAGAACCGCGCTATGTTAATGAGCACTCTGAGCTGAGGCAGTGTGGCCCTGAGGCAGTGTGGCCAAGACCCAGCTCATGAATTTGCCCGTCCTTTGCTAGTGTTTCCGCCTGTCCCTTTTCATACAATAACCATCAAGAGGTCTGACCATGTGTCTGGTAATACAATATCAGTACATCAATCATACTTCCCAGATGCCAACATGCCTGGTATGCTACAAACAGAAATCAAATGATTATCTCAGTAGATGAAGAAAAGACCTTCAATAATATACAATACACATTCCTCTTAAAATCACTAGAAAGCAAAATAGTAAAAGGGCCATCCTTTAAAATAAGTAGTAGTTGTTTAAAACCCATCAGCAGGTATCATATGCAATGGAGATTAGTTAGAAGCCTTCCCAGTAAGATCAGGATTGAAGGAGGGATGCACATTATCATCACTATTATTTAATATTGTACTAGAAATGTAAGCTTTAGCAATGAGAGGAAAAATACTTTTTTCCTCTAATTGCATGTAATAATAATTTTTAAACTTTTCTTCAACATTTTGAGATCCAAATTTTGTCCTTTGGTTCAAGTTATACATGTATGATCATGCAAAACATATTTCCATATTTGTCATGTTGTGAGAGAACACTCCTATAAAGCTTAAAACCCTAAAATAAAAACACATACAAATAAAATAAAGTGAAGAACAGTCTGCTTTGATCTGCATTCAGACCCCATTTGTTCTTTCTCTGAAAGTCTGTGGCATTTTTATTACAAGTCCTTCAGAATTTTCTTGGATCATTGTACTATAGACTAGAGCAAAATCTTTCACAGTTGACCATAATACAATATTACTGTTACTGTGTATAGAGTTCTTCGGTTCTTCTCATGTCACTTGTATCAATTGATGTAGACCTTTCTAGGTTTTTCTTTCTTTTTCTTTAAAATTTTTTTATTTCTTTCTATAGTTATGACTCATATTGTCTCACAACTATAAAGGTTAAAAGTATGGTTGAGATTGAAAAACATGTAAATTTAAGTGGTTACCAAGGGAAATCCCAAATAAATACCCAAGTCAGCTGCCAAATTTTATGGTGATTTAATTGACATAGTAGAGAAGATTTTAAGAAGGAGGAAGGAAGGGGCTAGTACCGGGCAGGAAGATAGGAGATCTAGAAAGTAAGGTTTTGAGTGTGAAGGAGGAAAGAATCAGTTTGATCTTCAAAGAGGCTTAGCTAAGGTGCCTGAACCTGAAATCAGCTCCAAGGCAAAACTCACCACTGAACACTCTCAAGATGTCAGAATACTTAGCACACTGCTAGCCAGAGTCATCTCTCCAGGGAAAAAAGGAGGGGCCAGGAAGTGCTGTGCCTTATATGGATGTTTTTACATCATTTTTCTGCATCTCGTCTATACCAATGAGGACTTAGCTTGACTTAAGACAGCCCAGAGGTCTGTCCTCTTTTTTTTTTTTTGCACATGTCTTTTGAAGGCCATCTCCTCAGATAATTAAATCTTGAGTTTGATGCAGACCTTCAAAATCTTGTTAAACTGTGTAGGATGAAGAATGTAGAGTTTCCAAGACCTGATTCTGTTATTCCAAGTATCTCCATTGTTACTGATCAGGATAAAGCTAAATCATATCTTCTAAAGAATGGTCTGATTAGGGTGGAATAGTTTTGAAATTCACACTCCCCTCTTTCCCCATTCTGGTGAAAATTACTGCATGAGAGTTAAAAAGAGTGAAGTTGTTCCTTAGCTTAGCATATAAAATTTACCAAGAATAACCATGTGATAAGGTACCCAAAATGATGGTAACAATAGCTGGAAAGTTAGGAGAGATTGACAAAATTATAAGATTAATCAATGAGTGATTTTTAAAGGAAAGACACAAAGGACAATGGATAAAGATTGTTCAAAGAATGCTTAGGCACAGGGTTTGAATTGTATTCTACTTGCAAGGAAGTGGGGCAAGTTACTTCTCCATTCTCTACTCATGACATGAGTTGTGAAGGATGATGAAAATCTTCATGCTGCCTGTTATAGATCCATTGGGAGGTTTCATTGTTATTGTATGTGAAAGTATTTCTAAAATGTTCCATCTTGTGTTGATGACCAAATGGTGTATGCAAACTCTGGTTCTTGATTGAGTTTGAAAACTTTTTTGATCTTAGGAAATAGAATAATAATCCGTTTACTTATTGCCATCAGAAGAAAGAATTTATATTGCATGTGTATGTATGTCCCCTTTCCATCTGTGCTCATATCATTATTTGTTTTCTTTAGAGGCAGAGACTAATTTTGAAGTGAAGGACATGTCTACAAAGCTGAGCCTTTTTGTGGAAGGATCTGGCCTTCCAAGAGGCATGAATAAGGATCTCTGTGACTTCGTTTTGAGAGAAATCTGTGACTTTAATATCAATATAAATAAAAATCAAAAGAGTGACTGTGAATTTGATGAAATTGCAGAAAAATTCAGCCACCATTCAGTCCTAAATCAGTATATGAAAGTGACCTCAGGAAATAACTATTGTCAGGATAGTGAATACACCAAATGCTTTCTTGAAAAAGTAGGATTTGATCAGTTCCATGTAAAACCTCCTGAAATGCCAATGTATCAAGGTAACCTAGGGAGAATTGCCTATGGCTCAAGTTTAGACCTCAGAAGACATCTGAAGAGTAAACATGTAGAAATACTTTCCGTGAGTAATAAAGGAGTGAGACATTTCAGTCGTAACTCTGAGCTTGGTTCATATCAAATCCATTCTAAAGAGAGACCTTATGAATGTAAACAATGTGGAAAGGCTTTCACAGAGAGGGGCTATCTTCCTGCACATCAGAGAATCCACACTGGAGAGAAACCTCATGAATGTAAACAATGTGGAAAGGCTTTCACACAGAGGAGTAATTTTGTTAGACATCAGAGAATCCACACTGGAGAGAAACCTTATGAATGTAAACAATGTGGAAAGACTTTCAAACAGAGGAGCCATCTTGCTAGACATCAGAAAATCCACAGTGGAGTGAAACCTTATGAATGTAAACAATGTGGAAAGACTTTCAAACAGAGGAGCCATCTTGCTGGACATCTGAAAATCCACACTGGAGAGAAACCTTATGAATGTAAACTATGTGGAAAGGCTTTCACATGGAGTAGTGATCTTGCTAAGCATCAGAGAATCCACACTGGAGAGAAACCTTATGAATGTAAACAATGTGGAAAGACTTTCACACGGAGTGGCCATCTTGCTACACATCACAGAATCCACACTGGAGACAAACCTTATGAATGTAAACAGTGTGGAAAGACTTTCAAACGACATAGCCATCTTGCTGTACATCAAAAAATCCACAGTGGAGTGAAACCTTATGAATGTAAACAATGTGGAAAGGCTTTTACATGGAGGAGTGATCTTGCTAAGCATCAGAGAATCCATACTGGAGAGAAACCTTATGAATGTACAGAATGTGGAAAGACTTTTACAGAGAGGGGCACTCTTGTTGTACATCAGAGAATCCACACTGGAGAGAAACCTTTTGAATGTAAACAATGTGGAAAGGCTTTTGTACACAGGGCAAGTCTTGTTGCACATCAGAGAATTCACACTGGAGAGAAACTTTATGAATGTAATAAATTCGTACAGCCTTTCTCTTAATGCTCTATAGTTGCTTCAGGTGAGAAAGTCCCCACTGGAGAGAGACTTCATGAGTGAGGCTGAGCCTATCATTTCCACTCTTAACTTATTTAACAGAAGAGGATCCACACTAGAGAGAAACTTTAGGAATGTGATCAATATGGTAAGGCCTTCAGGTAACAATCATCTCTTATTCCCAAGCAAGAATTTTTTTGGATAAAAATCTTATTTCTGTCATGAATGAAGAAAGACTTTGAAATGAAGAGTCCAGAGCCTGTTAAGTATGAGAAAATGTCTTCTTAACAGATCAGTTCCAAATGGATTTCCTGTAGGAAGGCTTTCAGCCAAAGATCATTTCTTTATTTCAGAGAATTCATAGTGGGGGAAAAAACATAATGTATGTGCTCAACTTTATGTGCTTTCCTCAGGAGGAGGTTGACCACCATCATTTGGAGAAATATAAATGATATCAAGTCTGAGGGACCAGCCCACATCTATTAGACTGACTGTTATGACAGAAAAGGAAAGTGTCAAAAGTTGGAGGAGATGTGGGAAGATTGAAAAAGGAATGGCCTTTTGGGGTTCTGAATTAATCCAGCCATTCTTGAGAGATCAGTTTGGAACTATATCTAATGGGCATTAAAAAACAAAAAGGAAAAGGGCTTAAAATATATATTAAAAATGCAAAATATTTCAAGGTGCTATTTTGGGAGTAACAAAAGAATTGGAAATTAAGAGGAAACTCATCATTTGGGAAATGGCTGATCAAATGGTGGAGTATGATTGTAATGGAATCCTATTATTTTATCATTAATGAGGAGGGGGAGCTCAGAAAAACCTGGTGTAAGATTTAAATAAATATCAATAAATGCCAAGTATTAACTTTATAAAGTTTATTAAGAACCACTTGAAGTAGAAGAATTAATTTTTAAAAATAGAAGTACAAAACCTAATTATCTAGCTAAAGTAGGACTACATGAGTAAATTCTCTGGCCTGGCTCAAAGCCAGCTTCCACAGCCCCAATCAGGGAAAGAGAGAAGCAGGTTCACATCAAAACTTTATCCTGTGTACTTATGCGCACAGTGTATGCATTCAACATGAGTACACAAATGGGATACTGGGCAAGAAAGTCCTGGGGAACACATTCTATGCACACACTGGAAAGACAAGAACTGATGCAGACTTTTTAATTTAATATAATCAAAATTATTCATTTTGCATTTTGTAGTGTTCCGTATCTTTTGTTTTAGGTAGGACAAATTAACCTAAACCTAATTTTTCCCTTATGTTTTCTGATTTTCCCAGCAGTTTTTGTCAAACAATTGGTTCTTGTCCCAAGAGCCGGACTCTTTGAGTTTATTGAACATTAGCTTGCTGAGGTCATTTACCCCAAGTCTAATCCATTAATCCACTGATCCTTCTTTCTCTTAGCCAGTACCATATTGTTTTGATGATCACTGCTTCATGGCACAGTTTAAGATCTGGTACTGCTAGGTCACCATCCTTCACATTTTTTTTAAATTAGTTCCCTTGATAGTCTTGATCTTTTGTTCTTCCAGATCAACTTTATTATAATTTTTTTCTAGTTCTTTAAAAAAGTTTTTGGTAGTTTGATAGGTATAGTACTGTATAAGCAAATTAATTTGGGTGGAATTGCCATTTTTATTATATTAGCTCATCCTGCCCAAGAACCGTGAATATTTTTTCCAGTTGTTTAAACCTAGTTTTATTTGTGTGAGAAGAGTTTTGGCAAAAAGATTCTCAAATATTTTATATTGTCTAGAGTGATTGTAAATGGAGTTTCTTTTTCTAATTCTTGTTGCTGATTTTTGTTGGGAATATATAACAATGCTGATGATGTATGTGGGTTTATTTTGTATCCTCCAGTTTTGCTAAAGTTATTATTTCTATTAGCTTTTTAGTTGATTCTCTAGGATTCTCTAAGTATATACCATCATATCATCTGCAAAGAGTGATAGTTTAGTTCTGAATCCATTTTTGTTCCCATCCAAAGGCCTGATCAAATGTTTTGTGTTCATTCAAATCACTCTAGATGTATAAAGTATAAGAGTTTTATGATCAATAGTGAACAACATTCTTTCTGGAATGAATGGGTATACAGGGAATGATTACAGGAAGAGCTTCACCTTGAGCTCATACTTGAGTATACACTGGACACATAATGCTGGAGATAAGATTCAGTGTCTAGGAAAGGTGTTTTGTTGTAACCCAGTCTTCATCTACTGTCCCACAGAGAAGCCATCATTAAACACTCCAAATTTCATACTGTAAAAAAAAAATACTGCAATGATAAGAACTTTTTCTCTGGAATCCTAATTGTCGGAGTCCAGGCATATACTAATCTTGATAATATTTTAGGGGTGCTCAAAAGCTGACTCTTATGATATTTCTAATGATTGGTTTCTATAACCTTGAGTTAAGTTCTTAACCTTGTCTAATTGCAACCCAGCCTGGGAGCTACATGTGTATGACCAGTTATCTCAGTCTCTTTGTCTTACCAACAACAACCATTTAACATATCAGGTCATAGGAACTCCTATTCTGGGCATTGACTACATCTATTGTTTTAGGACCTGGTTACTGTATTTTGTGATGATTGCCTCAGAATGTTACCAATCTCCTGTTCCCCCTTTTCCTTTTTGTTACCTCCCAATGAAAATCAGTATGCCCAACCACGAGGAAGCCCAATTCCACCTAGAACCTACTCCCTGTAAGGCTTGCTACAATTCTCATGTCCCCTCACTCTTCTATCCAAACCCCATCAACGATCTTTGCACATCTCCAACTTCCCTTCCCTACTTTGTGGCCGCTGGCAGCTACACTAATACTCATCATTCTTCCTCACTATTTATTGGCATTCATCTAATACAGTTTTCTTAGCCATTGTCTAGTGTGACAGAGGCTGGCCCTAGGGGGAAAGTGCCAGGCTGAAGAGTGTATGGATCTGATCACTTCGATGGGGAAGGGGCCCCAGGAGGATGGAATCTTGAGGAGCCAGGAAGGTTCCCTCTAAAGAGCAATTCGTCTCTCAGTCTGGACAAGCTGAAGAGGGAGGGGTGAATAAGACTTTCTTCTGAGGGTTACCCATCTTTTTCCTGCTTGTGACTGGAAATCCTTCCCCACCACATTTCCCAGGTGAAAAGACTATTGAAGGTTTCTACCTGAGAAAGGCATTTTGAATCTTTGTCAGCTCCTGGTGCCCTGGGTCTGAACTGTGGCCAAGGGGCCAAACCCAGGGTCAGACAACCTGACTATCTCTCGGGGGGCTTAGGCTGCCAACCCCCCCCCCCCAACTCGAGGAGGGAGGAAACAGCGTTTTAGATAGAGACAGGGACGCCCTTTCACCCCACTATCTGTTCCCATTCTTCCTGTCAGTTATTCCTTTATATTACCCTGATTGAGTCAATTGACATTAAAGTAATTATCTTTTCCCCAAATTTTGAATCAGGTGTGAGTGAACAGCTTCAAGGGGGAAAGACATCTTAAGAAGAAACATCTCAGTCTCTAGTAGTGAAGGGGGGACGAGAGCAAATCTGGGAGAGCAGCCATAGCTAAGGAGGAAAATCTTCAAACCCCTCTCCTCTCTTTGAGCCAACCCTAACCATCAGCTGTCTCCTAGATCCTGTTTGCTTTTACCAACCCCAAACCGTTTCTCCGTTACACTAGTTAACTGGCACTCACTAGTTTCCTGGTTTTTTGCTCGCACATACAGGTCTGTCCAAGGACTCGGGCTCATGATGCAGTTGGCTGATTTCTGAAACTGAGCAAAAGTTCCACCCCTTTGATGAGGGAGGATTTGAGGTGTGCAAGTGCACTTTGTCTCTCAAAATATCAACACAGGTTTTTAAAAAAAAGTTAAAACTAAAAATTTAAAACTTCAGATTTCTTAACCCTTTCTGGCTCAAGAAAAAAGAAAAAGCATATGAATTGGGAAACATCCAACAAGTATTATTAGTTTTTTGCTGAATTTCTTAACTATTTTGTAATTCTTTTTATTGGAATTCAAGAACTATGTGTTTCTCACTAGGAAAAGGAAAACATTGGAGGGGCTGAAAGGGAACAAGTCGATGTCCCTGAAAACTCCCATTTAAATAAATTGATAGTCTGGGGTAAAATCCTATCAATGAGATCCAGTGTAGAGTATTGAGATTCTATGTGTACTAAAATATGGAAAGAGAATAAAGAAAATAAAAAGTGGGTGATTACTGCATGGAAAGGTTAAAGGGGAAAACTTTTTCTCTGTAAACTTATGACTAAGAAGTCAATTGAGTGGAAAAAGCAATCAGACTTGCCAAACCAAATCTTGTTTGGGTTATAGGATTTCTAAATAAGGAAATGATATCATTAAGGATGTATTCATTTGACTCTGGTGCTGCAATGATTCGTAAGAATTAATCTTTATTCCAGGATGAATTCTAACTTAAAGAAAATAAAACAATAGAATGAAATCTCTGTGAATCCTGGAAATTTTTTTGCTCTAAGCTGTGAGTGGTAAGATTTGCCATTTGAGGTAAAAGTTTTTGGGGCTGCAACTAACATTTCGAGTCTTGAGTTCAGATTTAATTGTCTGATGGATCACTGATCATCAAGTCAGTAATATACCTTTCCAGAGAAAAGCCACCAGTTACTCAGAAGAAATGTGATCCCAAGCACTCAGAAGTGGAGAGCTTTATCTGGCAGAAGTCAAAGGGATAATTCTCAGTTCATGTAGAGTAGGATCCCTTTTTGATTCAGAATCTCCACTATTTTCACATTTGAATGTAGTCAACAAGATGTACGACCTACTATGGGCAACTCAACAGATATACAGTTGTCTATATACAATAGGAAATTATTGCAGTATTTGTACCCTATCCACATTTTTGTTTTAAAATGTGAGAGAGAAAATCCAAAGACTTTTGAAATTAAAAGTCTGGAGAAACTGCAAGGATTCCATCAGCAGTGGGGGGATGGGCTGAAAATGTTTGGAACCTTGGGAAAGGAAAGAAAAAAAAAACAAGATGGGAGGCAGTTAGTCTGCTCTCTCTTTCTCTCTTTGAGACTGCCAAAGAGAAGGTCCATTTTATTTTTAAACCCTTACCTTCCGTCTTGGAGTCAATATTGTGTATCGGCTCCAAGGCAGAAGAGTGGTAAGGGCTAGGCAATGGGGATTAAGTGACTTGCCCAGGGTCACACAGCTGGGAAGTGTCTTAGGTCAGATTTGAACCTAGGACCTCCTGTCTCCAGGCCTGGCTCTCAATCCACCGAGCTACCCAGCTGACCCCAGGTCCACTTTTTGACTGGATCCTGATCCAAGAAACCTTTCTTTCCCTGAAAGTCTCTGGATTTTCTCTCACAAACTGGAGCATAATTGGTCTCTTGTAAGTTAATTCATTTGTGGAATCACTGCACCTGGGAATAGAGAAATCTATTCCCCTAAAGGCATTATTGCTTAGATTTATATCTATAGGACTAGAACCCTAATTACATCTCATTCTTCTAACAGAATAAAGGAACCAAAATGAAAAATATTGAGAAAGTAATAGTTGAGATAATCCTGTTAGGTTCAAGGTACAGGATTCTAATTGAACAAGGGAAGAATTAAAGTTTCCATTTTGTGAGATTTAAAATGGTTGAGGTCTTAAACTGTAGTGAGTTAAAATGGTGGAAGATATAAATTGTGATAGATATAAAAGAGGGTGAGTAAATTTGACCGCAGAAAATATGTTTCACTACAGTGTCTTGGTTTTTAAATCAAATATAAGTGGTCGCCAGGGAAATATTCCCAATTATTCAAATACCCAAGTCAACTGGGTTTTATAGAGATTTTTAATTAATAATATAATGAGGAATTAGAGAAAGAGAGAAAGAGTAGGAAAGGAATAATTATGAAGGGCCTCAAGCCAATATGGCCTAGACCTGAGTCTTAAGAGAGAGAATCAATCAGTCAGTCTTTTAATACTCACCACAAGGATTCTAGTGACACCAGGCCAGCTCCATCTCATCCGACTTCACCAGAGAGCCTTCCAGCCAGAAACTGTTCCAAAAGGCCTCTCTCCAGAGCCTCCAGAGGGACAGAATCCCCTTAGAGGAGCTCCAGCGAGACCTCCTTAGAGATTGTCCTCCAAGAGCTTCCCTTCTCCAGAGCCTCTCTCAAGAGATTCTTCCCAAGCGATCCTCATCAGAGATCCTCCAAAAGGAATTCCTCCAAAAGGATATATCCTCAAGAGATTCTGCTTTTTCTTATATAGGGGTTTTTCTCCCATGTCACCTCCCCTATGTCCCTACATCTACCAATCACTGTAGATGCTTTCCAAAGGACTGCCCATCTAAATTCCTGCTAAGTCGACCAATCTCCTCAGTAAGTCTGAATCAGAAAAAAATGCTGCTGTGTCGACCAATCTCCTCAGTATGTCTGAATGAGAGAAAACACAGCTGAGTCAACTAATCTCATCAAGAGAAAACTTGCCCGACCCTTTTAGGTACCTAGCATCCCATTGTATCAATTCTAAAAACAGACCTGGCTCAAAGAACTCCTTGCTTTATCATAAGCATGGGTCCAAGTACTTTCATTGTTTAGTAAGGCGTTTTCTCTCCTAAAGCAGTCTTAAGTACTGGTAGAGTAGGGGTCCTCCCATAGCAAGGAGTTTTCTCCCCTAAAGCAGTCTTTAGTATGGGTGGAGTAGAGGTCCTCCCATTTCTGATCCTGGCGAGTTCTCACATCAAAATGAGGAATGTTTCTCAGTAGGGAATTTGTTCCAATTAAGAATTCCCCGATGGGGAAATTTTTAACATTCACAAGCCTAAGAGATTTCAAGATTTACAATATGTTAAGTGCATTCTAAGTTCCTGATAGTTTAATAATATTTGAAAAGCAGACCTTTTTTACCCTCACCCAGAATTCCCATCCTTTTTCTTCTGCTGAAAACATAACTTTTCCTCTCTGTGCTGTCACCTGATCTCACCCCAAATGTCTTCCAAAGCCTCCCTGGCAGGTCTGACCGACCTGTCCAAACCTGAGGTCCTGGAGATCAGGAGCAGAGACTGTCCCTGGTCCAACCCTGGAATGGTGGGACACACAGTCATCCTGCACTGACAGAAGGTATAACAATGGAGGGTGGAAGAATAAATGACTGTACTTGGGTCTATCTGTCTGGAACCTCAGCTGACTCATCTAGGCAGGGGTTACAGAGGCCCTGAAGAACCCCCAGAACACAGTTGGGGATTGTGTGTGACCTTTGAGCTCACACTAACAGTAAGCAGTGATGGCACCCCTGGAGGCTGGGAAAGACAGAGGTCTTAGTTCCTGGGGGAGCTTGGCCAGGCCTGGGGATGGACTGCACTCACCTGGGAAAGGGGTCTCTGGGTCCTGGAGGCCATTCCCTCTGGCTCCAGCTTCTCTGCTTGGCTCAGACTGTGGTCCTTCAAGGGGTGGGAAGACTTCCTATTTGTGCACCTGTGGGGAATTAAAGAAGGGGAGGAATCAGAGGAGCTCCCAGGGCCCTTCTCCCAGCCTCAGAGGAGACTCTCCCTACAGGAGGGGACAGGAAGCCTCAGGCTTGGAAAGGACCTTGGAATGGTCAGGAAGAAGCCTCCTCACCCTCTCTGCTGCTCTCTTTGGCTTCATTTCATTCAGAAACTGCATTGGATGCACAGAGTGGATTGAGGGAGACTGCTAGGAGGAGAGGTTACTGGATAATGGGTGGGGGGACACTAGAGGGAGACGGGGATACATTCTCTCCTCTGGGGGAGAGCAAGGCCCCTTGATGGCTCCTGATATCCAGACAGAGTCAACCCACCTGACCCAGGAACTTCCCTTCTTGTCCTTTATTCCTCAAAAGGTATAGAAGACCCCAAGTTCTTCAGTTCCTTGGAAAATCCCCCTGGGAGTTGCATGTTCTCAGAGACAGTGTTGCCAGAGTCCCAGAGCCTATCTCTGTGTGGAGGCCAGTAGAGCATTGTCTTCATTGTCCTGTTTATATACTTGTTCTTTCTAACTACTTAAGGGTTTCTGTTTTTTTCAAGGTTGACAAATGTTTGGTGGAAGCTTTGATTGGGAGTTTAGCCATTGTATTGGAGTGAGGTTGTTAAACCCAAGACATTTCATCTAATTTTCGACCACTGCTTTGGACCAATTAAAATAGAGAAAAACTCCACATGGCATGAAATGCTACAACTTGGGGGGTTATGGTTTTAACTGTTTGTAAAAAAGCTTCTCATAGATGCTTGAGAACTTGAGCTCTGCTTTTGTTCTTGATTTTGTCTACATTGTATTTCTGGTGTGTTTCTTAAATTAACATTTCTCTCAAACTTCATTGCTTGCAGTTTCAATGTTGGCCGATAAGGTTTGAAGTTGTACTAACTGTTGATCCCCCAAGCTAAAAATTGAGGAGATTGTGATCTGGGTGTCAGCATCTTCAGAGGGAGCCAAAGGAAAGGCCCAGGATTCTTCCCTTTATGTTTTAGTGTTTTCCTTTACAATTCTGACATGGTGAATGGGACAAATGTGAATAGTAGTTAAGTTTTTAACGATCCCAGTAACAAGATGTGTTTTTATTCTACTTATTAATGCTTTTGACTTGATCGCTGTGATTTCACATATTTTAAGTGTGAATTTTAAAACTATTCCACCCTAATCAGACCATTCTTTAGAAGATCTGATTTAGCTATTTCCTGATCAATAACAATGGAGATACTTGGAATAACAGAATCAGGTCTTGGAAACCCACATTCTCCACCCTACTCAGTGTAACAAGATTTCAAAAGGTCTGCATTAAACTCAAGATTTAATTATCTGAGGAGATGGCCTTCAACCGACATGTGCAAAAAAAGAACAGACTCTGGGCAGTCCTAAGTCAAGCTTGAGCCACCATTGGCACATGTGAGACACAGGAAGTAAAGTAGAGAACAGTCTCTGGAGTTCTTGTGACTTACTGGGGAGAGGGCTAGAGTTCAGTTTGATCCTGGAGCTTGAGCTTGGAGGAGCCCCGCAGACAGCTTTCCTTCAGACCGGTCATGTGAGTGATAAGGACTGGCCCCTGACCCCTTTCTCTGCCTTGGCTCTCCAAGTCCTTAATGCCTGCTTTGGCTCAGCCTGAGCCAGAGTGGTTCTGAGTTAAACTCCTTTCTTTCTCTCCCTCTTTCCTTCTCTCTCTCTCTCTCTCTCTCTCTCTCTCTCTCTCTCTCTCTCTCTCTCTCTCTCTCTCTCTCTCTCTCTCTCTCTCTCTCTCTCTCATATTTTCTTCATCCTGTTGCAATTAAATCACCATAAAATTTGGCAGCTGACTTGGGTATTTTGTTATTTGGGATTCACCCTTTACATAAGTTATTACGTATTCTTTCTAGAGAACATTCACCTTTTCTGATTAACAAGCATTGCTTCTGGTGCATGAGAATCTAATTGGAGTTTGGTAAGTTGCAGACCTGACTGGATATTGAAAATGAACAAGAAGAATTTGGGGATATGCCTTGTGATAGATGCAGAAGGGTCTAAGCTTTTTCATTGAACAACCAAAGTTCCACTTGGAAGTTGGCTTCTGTCTTAGCCCAAGAGAGAGATGTTTGGAGTGGAACTGCTTCTAATGCCATCTTTTCTTGGAGCCATTGGTGAGAGTAGAGTGAAAAGACAAAATATGGGGATGGACAGCCTTTGTAATGGAAGTAATCTATTGAGATTTAAAGGTCATCTTAAGCTTTTCCTTACTAATCCTGTTAAGTTTTTGTGTTTTGTGAAAATCCTTATGGATTCTGCTTTACTAAGAAGAGGAACCACTCATTGCAGCCCAATTTTGGGAGATTTTAATGTAAATTTCCAGAGTACAATCATTGCAGAGATAATTGTTTTTGTTTTTAAAGACTATTAAAACCTGATGACTGCCTTTTTGTATTGGATTCCATTCATCTCTTCCTCTTTAAGTCTGGTAGTGGCATGGGATTCAGGATTCTCCCAGGATACCTCAAAATCCCAAAGGTATCCCAGGTCAAAAAATACACGAGGAATTCCTTTTCTCCTTGCATTTGTGAAGTGTTGACTCTAGAAAGGTGACTTTGAGCTGAGAGCAACACTCCCTTTGTCCTCTCCCAAATTTTTGATAAGCACAGTTAGGCACCTACCAGTTTGCTTCTAAGAAGCATATGTTTTGTATCTCAGATCTATCATCTTCCCCTGAACCAGATAGTTCACTCCCTTTTTACTTTGAGGCATAGGGTATAGCCAATTGACCCGATCTCAGAGCATATATTCCCTAAAAACATCATCCTATCACCCCATCTCTGGTCATGTAATATCACATAATTCCATCACCCCATCTCTACTCATGTAGGCCCTGTTATCAGAAAGGTATAAGAATCCTTTTTGCTCTTCCTTTCATTCCCTTTTAGATTTTTCCCTGAGCCGAATCTAGAAGCTGTAATTTGTAATTCCCCTGGGAGTTCTAATGGTACCAACACTGAGCAAGGTCCATTTTAAGACTGGCAAAAAGCTAGTCCTCTCTCTAACTAGAAGAGAACAATTTCACCTAAGTTGTGTTTTATTTTGTTAGCAGTTTTAATATAATATCTGTCCATTTGAATATTTTCAATAAAATTTCTAGAGAGCTTTTCTAAGTTTACATAACTCTTATGTTCAGTATCTATTTCAAACTGAAGAATGTAATTATTTCTCAAGGTGATTTCAGGAGCATTTAGAAATGGTGCAGCCTTCAATCAGGATTACACAGGATCTGGCAGCTCCACACTAAAATCCACAAGGCATGGAATATGATATTCAGAAAGGCAAGAGAATTGGGTCTACAACCAAGGATCACCTACCCATCAAAATTGACTATATACTTCCAGGGGAAAGTATGGGCATTCAACAAAATAGAAGACTTCCAAATATTTTAAAAGAAAAGACCAAAACTAAACAGAAAATTTGACATCAAAATACAAAAACCAAGAGAAACATGAAAAGGTAAATAAGAAAGAGAGGGGTCTTTTTCTTTAAGGGCCTCAATAAGACCAAATTGTTTATATTCTTATATGGAAAAATGATATTTGTAACTATCAAAAATTATATTCATTATTATAGTAATTAGAAAAATTATCCATAGGTAGAGATTGGAGTACTAAGTGGTTTAAAATCATATATAAAAGAAGAAGAAGAAAGAAAGGGGGGGATAAGATGGCACCAAGAGAAACTTGAAAGAATAAGAAAATTAGGATAATCTATAATACCCAAAGTAGGAGGGGAGGAATACAACTATAAGAAGGAGAGGAAGAGAGTGCTAAAGGATAATACTCAAACCTCACTCTCAGTGGAATCAATTCTGATAGGGAAAAGAATCTAGATCCATTGGGGTATCAAATTCTATCTTATCCTATAGGGAAATTTAAAGTGGAAAACTAAGGGGGAGAGTTAAAAAAGGGGAGGGAAAGAGAGGGGAAGGGAATTTAATAGACCCTAAAAAATAAAAAGGGAGGGGGCAGAAAGGGAGGATGGGGAAAGAAGCAATATAAGGGGGGGATTGTGGGGGGTATCTTAAAAAGACCCTAAAAGAAAAATGAAAGGAATAAGGGGGAGAAATAAAAGAAAGTAAATAAGGGTGGGGATTAGAAGGACTGATTAAAAACAGAACACTGATGTAGAAGGAAATAATGAAAGATGAAAGGGCAAGACAAGGAGAGAAAAATCAAAATGGGGGTGAGTAAACATATAGTAATAATAACTTTGAATGTGAATGGGAAGAACTCACCCATAAAGCAGAAGCAAATAGCAGAGTGGATTAGAAACCAAAATCCAACCATATGTTGTCTACAAGAAACACAAATGAGGAAGGTAGATAAGCATAGGGTAAAGGTAAGTGGATGGAGAAAAATCTATTGGGCATCAACTGATAAAAGAAGGCATGAGTCACAATCATGATATCTGACAAAGCCAAAGTAAAAATAGATCTAGTTAAAATAGATAGGGAAGGTAATTGCATCCTGATAAAAGGCAGTATAGACAATGAGGAAATATCTGGACTCAACATGTATGCACCAAATGGCATAGCATCCAAATTTCTAAAGGAGAAACTAGTGGAGCTCAAGGATGAAATAGATAGAAAAACTACACTAGTGGGAGACCTGAACTTTCCTCTATCAAACGAGATAAATCAAACCAAAAAAAAATAATAATAAAGAAGTAAGAGAAGTAAATGAAATCTTAGAAAAATTAGAGTTAGTAGATATGAGGAGAAAAATAAATAGGGACAAAAAGGAATAGGCCTTCTTTTCAGTAGCACATTGTACATTCACAAAGATTGAAGATGTACTAGAGCATAAAAACATTGCAAACAAGTATAAAAGAGGAGAAATAACGCAAACTTTTCAGATCACAATGCAATAAAAATAATAATTAGTAACGGTACATGGAAAGACAAATCAAAAATTAATTGGAAATTAAATAATATGAAACTCCAAAATTGGTTAGTTAAAGAACAAATCATAGAAACAATAATTTCATTGAAGAAAATGACAATAATGAGGCATCCTTTCAAAATCTATGTGATGCAGCCAAAGCAGTACTAAGGGGGAAATGTATATCCTTGAATTCATATATTAACAAATTAGAGAGGGCAGAGGTCCATAAATTGGGCATGCAAATCAAACTAGAAAGTGAACAAATTTTAAAAACCCAGATGAAAACAAAATTAGAGATCCAAAAAATTAAAGGAGAAATCAATAAAATTGAAAGTCAAAGAACTACTGAATTAATAAACAAGACTAAAAGCTGGTACTTTGAAAAAAAAAACAAATAAAATAGACAAAGTACTAGTCAATCTAATAAAAAAGGAAAGAAGAAAACCAAATTAACAGTATCCAAGATGAAAAAGGAGACCTCATCTCTAATGAAGAGGAAATTAAGGCAATCATTAAAAACTATTTTGCCCACTTATATGGCAAAAAATATGGCAATCTAGGTGATATGGATGAATACTTACAAAAATATAAATTGCCTAGACTAACAGAGAAAGAAATAAATTACCTAAACAACCCCATATCAGAAAAAAATTGAATAAGCCATCAAGAACTCCCTAAGAAAAAATCCCCAGAGCCTGATGGATTCACAAGTGAATTCTATCAAATATTCAAAGAACAATTAATCCCAATCCCATACAAACTCTTTGACATAATAAGCAAAGGAGTTCTACCAAATTCCTTTTATGACACAAATATGGTACTGATTCCAAATCAAGGTAGATAAAAAAACAGGGAAATAAAACTACAGATCAGTCTCCTTAATTGCTGGGAGCCATGAGGAAACAATGCCTTGACAAAGTCATTCGTGGTAACCAAAAGGTCACAAAGTGGCTTATTGGCAGGATGGACTTGCCCACTAAGCCCCCTCTGCATGACATCTCTCATTAATATCCCTTACTAATGGAATTGACATGATTGTTATCCCTTCCCTAGCCTCAGACAGAATAATATAAGAGCAAAATACTTGCACTCTATTTCCCCAAAATATCACCAAAAGATCAGACTCCAAGATCCAAACCCCAAAAGATTATCATGAGTTAACTTTTGCCCTGGTACCTCATTCTCAGCAAGATAACCACAAACCTTGCCCAGAATGTCCCTACTCCCCCTTCATAGAAACTTGTGAATCTTAAAACTGCTCAGACTCTACCTTCGAACATTTGGTTAAGGCTATTTCCTTATTGTAACAAATGGAGGTACTTGATCAGGAATGTATTGGGAATTTTAACATTACTCCACCCATACTTAAGCATACTTTAGGGGAAGATAAAGTTGTAAACTCCTGATGGAACAACAACAAAAAAATCCCTAACTCATACTTATAGTAAGGCTAGAACCTTAAGCTAGGACTATTTTTAGATCTAATACAAAAGTGTGTTAAGTACCTATAAAGGTTAAATTAATCACTAAAAGGTCAAGCAACTTACAAAAGGCAAGCTTACCAAAAGAGGTGTGAAGTTTTAGACTATGCAGAGAAGGTGAGAACAAAAGAAGATGTGAACTAAGAATGGACAGTCCTGGGGGAAAAGTCTACTGTGATTGGTAGATGTGAAAATTTAGGGGAGGTGACATAAGAGAAATTTCTCTTTAAAAGGAGCTGGCTCTCTGAACTTAGCTGGAGTTTTGCTTAGGACAAATCTTGTGGTGAGTGGATAAAAGACTGACTAGTCTCTCTTAAAGCTCAGGCCTAGGCCCCTTCCTACTATTTCCTCTTACTCTGTCCCTCTCCCTTCCCTTAATTCCTTCATTTGTACTAATTAAAATCTCCATAAAAACCCAGCTGACTTGGGTATTTCATATTTGGGAATTTTCCCATGCCGACCACTTATTTTTGATTTAAATCAAGACACTAAAAATTATTTTTACAGTTTTGGCAATTCACAGTCTTGAAAACCATATTTTCGCGGTCACAAACTTATTTTCCTAAATCCAGTATATAAATCAATCATAAAGGCTCATACAAAATGTACAAGTACACCAAGCTTTACCATGCCTCAGTGACTCAATTTCACTAACAAGAAACTCCCCTTGGTAGAAACTCCCTGCTAACCCTGAAAAATGATCAGCCTAATAGTTAATTTGAATTGTGTTCTAAATGCCTATCTGATCTTTCAACCTCAATGTTATGACTGTTGAATTGTCTTTAAGAATTTCTGATTGATTAATTTTTTATTAAAAGTCATAGTAAATTTCCTTGATTATTTGTAAGCTCAAGCTCCTCATAGGTTAATGAGAAAGTTAAGCCACCTGTGATGAAATCATTTATCTTAAGTAGAACTTTTATTCATTCTGTCAAAATCTATAATCACAATACAGGAATTTAGAATGATCTCAGAATGTTAATCAAGTGATTTGTTAAAAGTTTATGTATCACTTTTCCAATTATCTTTGCTTGTATACGTGTGTTGAAAGATGTATCTGTGTGCCAAGAAAATGGATATAAAAATGGACCTTGCTCATGGCACTTAATGAAAATAGATGCAAAAATCCTAAGTAGAGTACTAGCAAAAAGACTCCAGTAATTGATAACGAGGGTTATTCATTATGATAAGGTAGGATTTACATCAGAAATGCAAGAATGGTTCAATATTAGGAAAACCATCCACATAATTGACCATATCAACAAGCAAACCAACAAAAATTACATGATTATCTCAATAGATGCAGAAAAAGCCTTTGACAAAATACAACACATTCCTATTGAAAACACTAGAAAGCATAGGAATAGATGGGCCTTGTCTAAAAATAATAAACAGTATATATTTAAAACCATCATCAAGCATCATCTGCATTATTAGATGAATTAGAAGCACTCCTAAGAAGATCAGGAGTGAAACAAGGAGGCCCATTATCACCTTTATTATTTAACATTGTACTAGAAACACTAACAGTAGTAATTAAAGAAGAAAAAGAAATTAAAGGGATTAAAATAGATAATGAGGAGACCAACTCTTTGTAGATGATATGATGGCCTACTTAAAGAATCCTAGAGAATCAACTAAAAAGCTAGTGAAAATAATAAACAACTTTAGCAAAGTTGCAGGATACAAAATAAACCCACACAAATCATCAGCATATCTATATACTTCCAACTCATTCCAGCAGCAAGAGTTAGGAAGAAATATTCCCTTTAAAATCTCTATAGACAATATAAAATACTTAGGAATGTATCTGCCAAGACAAACACTGGAACTATAAGAACACAACTACAAAACACTTTCCACACAATTAAAAATAGATTTAAATAATTGGAAAAGCATTTATTGCTCATGGGTAGGATGAGCTAACATAATAAAAATGGCAATCCTGCCCAAACTAATTTATTTATTTAGTGCCATACCCATCAAACTACCAAAAAAACTTTTTTACAGAATTAGAAAAAACAATAACAAAGTTTATTTGGAGGAACAAAAGATCAAGGATATCTAGGGAAATAATGAAAAAAAAAGCAAAGGAAGGTGGCCTTGCAGTACCAGATCTTAAACTATACTATAAAGCAGTGATCATCAAAACCATATGGTACTGGCTAAAAGACAGAAGGGAGGATAAGTAGAATAGACTTGGGGTAAGTGACCTCTGTAAGACATTCTATAATAAACCCAAAGATTCCAGCTTTGGGAACAAAAAATCCACTATTTGACAAAAACTGCTGGGAAAATTGGAAAACAGTATGAGAGAGATTAGGTTTAGATCAACATCTTACACCCTGCACCAAGATAAACTCAGAATGGGTGAATGACTTGAACATAAAGAAGGAAACAATAAGTAATTTAGCTGAACACAGAATAGTATACTTGTCAGATCTTTTGGAAAGGAAAGATTTTAAGAACAAGAAAGAGTTAGGAAAAATTACAAAATGCAAAATTAAAAAAAATTGATTATAAGAAATGGTACAACCTGACAAATTTTATGGATATTATTAACAACAGGAGACAGTTACATTCTAAACATGATTAGAGATTTGTAAATGAAGATTTTGAGAAGTGACAAATTCATCTGCAAAAGGAAAAGGAGCTCAGAACTTTGTGAAACACCAGTCAACTGAGATGGGAAGAGAGAGAGACCTTTGTGGTTTTTGACAGAGTTTGGACTTGAATTACTCAAGCAGAGATTATCTGATTGGAAGAAAGAAGATTTACCAGCTGTCCTCCATCTCTCTGATTGTCCCTGAGTCACAGCTGTAACTGGACTGACATTTTCCATAATACTCCTGATTCTCCTTATAGATTAGGGACACCCCTATTCCTCTCACCTCAATCCCCATCCTGTTGTTCCCAATAAACCCCCTTACTTGAGAAAAGAAAAGAAATGAGTTTTTCCTCATAAATTTTACAGTCCATTCAGGGGGAGGGGTGAAGCCAAAAGGGCTTCAAGAAGAGGGTGGTGAAGGGAGGAGTTGAAGAGAGGAGAAGGGTAGGAAATATTTTGATCTATTAGTTATCAGTAGTGATCAATAGGCAACCCCAGAGTACCTCTCTAGCAGCATCTCTCTATCTCTCATTATCTCTATTACAAGTAGGCACCCCCAGGGAATCCCCTAGCAGTTTTCTAGTCACTGCCAGAGTATCCAGCTACTGCAACCAGAAATAGTTCCACAGATTATCTTTTTCTAATACTCTATTTAGACCTGACATTAATTAATACTTCTAATTGGGGGAACACTTCTCATTTACTGTTGTCAGGTCCCTTTTTTCTCTGTTAGGGCAAGTTTTCTATAATCATGAAAGGTCAAAATTCTGAGATAGGCTAATGCTGAAATAGATGGGAATTGAAGATGCAGATATGTAGAATTTTAGCCATTGAAACAATCAAGTGGATGAATATTGAGTTTTACTTTCTCTGGAGTTGGGTAGCATTTTTCATCCTATGTCCTTCAGAACTGCCTTCTATTACTGTAATATTGAAAGTAGCAAAGTCATTGACAGTGTGAGAAGGAAATTAACCTCCCTTTGTGTTAATTTAATTAATCAGGGACCTGGAGGACTTTTACTGTTGAGATGTGCAGGAATACATATGCCCACAGTGAAAGAAAGTTGGAACCAAAGAGGCAGAAAATTGATCCCATAAGTATTGCCCCCCTGGGTGGTGCCAGGCAAATTAAGAAACTATGATTGGTTCCTATTGTGGAAGAGAGAAAGTGAGAAAGCATGAAAGAAGGCAGGGATGGCTGAGACTGATGACCTGTCATTCAAACAATAGTATTCTGATTTGGAATCTGACTGGGAGAAGCAGTTGGAGGCAAACCAACTAATGGCTGGAACTTTCTGGCTTGAAAGAGGGAAGGAGTCTGTTCTCTTGATGTTGGAAACTAAAGACTCTCTCTCTCTCTCTCTCTCTCTCTCTCTCTCTCTCTCTCTCTCTCTCTCTCTCTCTCTCTCTCTCTCAGTTGCCCTGTTGTGATAGTGACTGAACTTCCAGACCTATCATCCATTTCTCTCAATTGAACTATATTTCACCATCCTCCAACCTAAAACACATTGCAGTATTAGGGAAATCCCCACCTCTCTTACCTCCATTTCTTATCCTTTCCTGTCTTCCCCAAATAAACCCCTTACTTAATATAAAGAAGAGAAAGAGTATTTCATTTGAGACATCATAAATTCACCCTGAGTTTATTTAGAAGAAGAGAGAAGGGAGGAAAAAGGAGGCTAAAGGGAGGAAGGAAAGGGGAGGAAGGGGGGGGAAGAAGTAGGTAACAGTCTGATCTTTAGTTATCAATTACCAATCAAAATAGTCCCTTATTACAAAACTCTGGTAAAGATAAGGTGTAGAAAGGCCATTTCTCTTATAATCTGGATGCTAGATTATGAACTAAACTTTTAAGAAGGTAAAAAAAACATACATTTTGGAAAATTTATTAATTTTATCTGCCTTGTTAATTATGTGTTTTAATCATAGAATTTTAATTTAATCTTCATATTGTGAAGATTAAATTTAACTCTCCCCAATTGTGAAAATGAAATTAACTCTCCCCTGATTGTGAAAATTAAATTAACTCCCCTGTGCATTTTTAGATGTAATCACCAAAAGTGTAGACACGCTACTTACAATTGAGTGGAGAGATCTGCCCATTTTTAGATCTAGTCACCAAAAGTGTAAACATCCCACTTACTCATTTACTGGCAGAGGTCTGTGATCTATGTGTGCAATCGTGGGTGACGAATCAGAATCAACTGACTGCATCCTGGGCAATTCTAAGAAAGGCTTTAGACTATGATTTGTCCATGTAAAAAAGTGGAGGAAGGCACAAAATGTGATGCAAAAGAAAGTGTCTTTAAAAGGAATTACAACTTTCTGTGAGAGAGAGTTCTTCATTCTTTGGAGTTGAGACTGGTGAGGAATCTGCTGACTGGACTTGAGACTTATTGGAGTGACTGTTCTTAAATCTCTCCCTCTGGACTGACATGTGGTGAGTGAAAAAGGCTGACTCCTTTCCTGTATTTTCCTAAGAGACTGACCTCAGGAGGGACCTATCCCCTTAAGAGAGGCTCCCTGTATCCATCCCCAGGTCCTCAGCTACAAAGGCCAAGGCCTCTCTGGGTAAGGACTAAACTCCCCTGCCTGATTTTGAGCCAAGGGTTGGAATTAATTTACTTAGTGCTTAGGCTAGATATCTTACCCTATCCTCTCTCTGATTTTCTAACTTCATTCTTTCTATATTTTATAAATAAATCTCATTGGAATAAATTAAATTACTGGAGACCCTATATTAAAATAATCCAGTCCAACCTTTTATAAATTAACCCCTTTTCCCCCTTACAATATTGATGGATTTTTTTGCTATCCTTATGAAAATTGTGCCCGAGAAAATATGGGTTTCAAGACTGTGAATTGCCCACATTGTAAAGATAATTTTTAGCATCTTGATTTTATATCAAAAATAAGTGGTCGCCATGGGAAAAATTCCCAAATATGAAATACCCAAGTCAGCTGGGTTTTATGGAGATTTTAATTAATATAAATGAAGGAATTAAGGTAAAGGAAAGAGACAGAGTAAGAGGAAATAGTAGGAAAAGGCTAGGGCCTAGGCCTTTCTCTTTAAGAGAGAAACTAATTCAGTCTTTAATCACTCACCACAAGATCTTTCCAAGCAAAACTCTACTGTTCAGAGACCCAGCAGCCTCCTCTGACTCCTGACCTCCAATTCAGCTACCAAAGCTGAACTAATTCCAGAGCCCTCCAGCTCCTTCCTTTTAAAGAAAATTTTCTCTTGTGTCACCTCCCCTAAATTTCCACATCTACCAATCACAGTAGATGCTTTTCCTAATACAGTCCATTCTTAGTTTTTAGTTCTCACCTTCTCTGGGTAGATTATATCTTCTGAGTACTTCACACCTCTTTGCTAAGTGTGCCCCTTGCAAGTTGCCTGATCTTTTAGTGATTAATTTGACCTTCATAGGTACTTAGCACCCTTTTGTATTAGATCTAAAACTAGACCTAGCTTAAGGTTTTGGCCTCTCTATAAGTATGAGTTAAGTACCTTCATTGTTCACTAAGGAGTTTTACAACTTTATCTTCCCCTAAAGTATGCCTAAGTATGGGTGGAGTAATTTTAAAGTTCCCAATACATTCCTGATCAAGTACCTCCATTGTTTAAATGGGGAATAGCCTTAACCAAATGTTCCAAGATAGAGTCTGAGCAGTTTTTAAGATTCACAAAATGATAAAATAGTTTGTTGGGTTTTTAAATAATTTTAACAATATTGCATCACTGATTGTAATATATTGTATAATATAGCATTACAATACAAATTATATGACAATTTTTAATAAAATTATTATATAATATTATTTTTAACATTCTACTATATTGATAATGTTAAAAAACAGTCAAGTATTTAATTGGCTATATTTGAGAGGAAAAAATTGATATATAGTTAAATCATCTTGTTTCCTTATGAGCTATAGAAGATTAGATGGACAGTAATTATTAGGAGGAATTAGAACTTTGTTCAACTTATTTTATACAACTTTTTTTTTTGTAGCATTTCAACTCCCTTGAAAACAAAGGGCAACACACAATCTTTATTCTTGGAGGGCTGGTGAAGGAGCCTCATTTTCTGTTCATTGGAATCTCATGCCCTTGTTAATAAACCATGATACCCTTGGAGAAGTGCCTTCATATTTTTATATTGATTAAAGTGTCTGAGGCCAGACTTGAACCCAGGACCTCTATTCTCCAGGTCTGGCTCTCTATCCCCTGAGAGACAGATAGGCAGACAGAGACAGAGAGACAGACAGAGAATAGAATGAAAGTGAGACAGAGACAGAGAGAGACTGGGCCAAGGCCACAATGCTCTTTGCCCTCCCTGGCCTGGGTCTCCTCTCTACTTCTGGTACCTGATTCTACCCCCCCCCCCTTTTTTAACTCTTACCTTCTGTCTTAGAATAAATACAATGTATTGGTTCCAAGGCAAAAGAGTGAGGTCTAGGCAATGGGGGTGAAGTGACTTGCCCAAGGTCACAAAGCTAGGTGTATCTGAGTCCAGATTGGAATCCAGGACCTCCCATCTCTAGGCCTGGCTCTCAATTCACTGAGCTACCCAGCTGTCCCCATGACTTTCCCTTTTTCTAAAAAAACATACACAGACACACACACAGACATATGCAGTCACACAGCTACACACAGACATGCAGACACACAACATAGGTACTCTCACATACAGATAGACACAAACACACATACACACTGGAGACCACAGGGAGGAAGTTCTCACAGGCTGGATGGAGGATTGGGAAACTGGCTGGGCCTGACCCTACCTCTAGTCTTTGCCTCTCAGTTGTTTTTTAAAAATATTTGTACCCTGGGGACTAATTTCCCAGCATTCTTTACTTTTCCCGGGGTTCCCTTGTTTCATGTCCCTATGTTGAGCCTTCTAGTTTTCAAGCAGATGTTTTTAAGCTGAAGCTGTTTATAAATTTGCTGAAATCCAGGCTTCAGGGGATTTGGGGCTTTTACTTTGACTCATGAGTGGCAGGCTTGTGGTCTCTGGCTCTTTGCTCTGCTCACTCGTGGAAGGAACACTCTTTCTCTCTCACTTTGTTGTTATTAAATCCTGTAAATTTAAATACTTGGAGTATTTATTCATTTTTAGTCTTACACAGTCTTCACCAAATCCTGGAACCACCATATCCCCATTGGCCATTATCTTCTGAGCTTGGGGACGTGGGAAGGAGATCTGAGCTTCTGCAGGGTCTTGGGAGCCTCCCAGCTGAAAGAGCCACCAGAGACTGAGAGTTCCAGCCTTCCTGGTACTGTTCATGCCATGTAAAGAAGTGAAGCCTGAGGGTCAGAGAGAGTAACTGACTTCTTACAGGTGGGGCAGGGACTGGAAAAGAACCCATGTCTTCTGCCCAGCTGGCAGTCCTCAACCTCTAGGATTTCTCCCTCTTTCTTCTCAGCATTTAGCAAAATACTGGTCCATTTGTTATTGTTGAGTTGTTTCAGGCATGTCTGACTTGCTGTAATCCCATTGGAGGTTTTCTTGGAGTGGTTTGTCATTCCTTCTCCATCTCCTTTTATGGAAGAAGAAACTGAAGTAAACAAGGTTAAGTGACTTGCCCATAGTTACACAGTCAGTGTCTAAAACTGGATTTGAACTCATGAAGTTGAATCTTCTCAACTCTAGATCCAACACTATCCACTGCACTGCCTACCTGACCAGTGTTTGTTGTCGTTCAGTCATGTCTGATTCATTGTGACCCTATTTGGGGGTTTTCTGGGTAGAGATACTGGAGTGGCTTGTCATTTCCTTCTTCAGCCCATTTTACAGATGAGGAAATTTAGGCTAACGGAATTAAGTGACTTGTCAAGGATCACAGAGCTAATAAGTGTCTGAGGTTAGATTTGAACTCAGGAAGACTGTCACAGATTGATAACTCTGGGTCCATCTAAGATTAAGGCCTGAGAACCCTCGTCAGAGGTTGACATCTCATGGTCTGTCTGAGAAAAGAATCTTAACTCCACAAATGCTTTACATATTATTAAGGACCTTGGCAAAGAGCCGCTGGTCATGATAGACAGATTGTTCCGTGTTTTACTTCCAATGCCTTCCCCTTCCCCTCCTTGAGGGTGAGTCCCTTACTTGTGATTCTTTGATGCATGAGCTCCACACTAGTTGTTTTGTCACTGAGGTCCCTGTCCTGGGGTCAAAAATGTTAATGCCCCAGAGGGTGTTAGGACTGGTACCAGAGTTCTGCAGGTAAGGTTGGGGAAAATAATAAGAGGAAATGCAAAGGTAGAAATTAGAAGGGCCTCTCCTGTAGGTAAGGATGAAGGAAAAGATAAAAATCAAAAGATAACAGATGCAATGTAGGGTCAAAAGGGTTCTGGTTGCAGGTGAATACAGTTTATTGCAAGTTGGTAATAACTTTTAAAGGTAAAAGCCACAGGAATTAAAAACAATTACCCATGAGGAAAGTGTAACAAGAATGTAGATAGGGCAGCTGGTAGGATAATGGTTGATGCAAGATAATAGTTCCAGGATTCATCCAGGGTTCGTGGGCAATGTGGTGTCCAAAAGGACTACCAGAGAACCCAGGAGCTTTTGGGAAAGGGTGGGTGTGGGGGTCTGAGATGAGGGTCGAGAGTGATGGGGAAGGGGGTCCTTTTACAAATGAGTATTTAAATTTCCTTGTTTTTGTTTCTACCAACCTGCTTTCACTAGATCTCTACTTGTGAGTGTTAGATTAAAATTAGTATTTCCAAGTTCTTATTTTCCATAAAGTTTATTAATAATAACTCAAAATGGAAAAGATAGATAAACCCATATATTTAAAGTCTCTTTCCTACTCTAAGTCTGACCACATGTAGCTCATCCTGCAGGATTCTCTGTCCATCTCACCTGCCTGCTCAGGGAAGTGGAGAGCCTGGTGTGGTCCACCCACACCCTTTTATTTACATTGATGGATGCAGAACTGGCATGTAAAAAATGAGATGAAATGGGTCAGCAATCAAGGAGGGGGAGGGGATGAAATCCCCTCTTCACAATCCCCGCTGTGATCCTTGGAGCTCCCCAATGGATCATTTAAACATAACTATCTTATAATTCTAAAGATCTTCCACCTAAAAGTATGTACAATATTACACATTTTAAGAGGAATCTACAATGGTTAGAAATAAGAGGAAAATTAAAGAAGAGGGAGAGAGCAAAACCAATGTTTGCTAGGCACATTGACAAAAAGCCAATTAGGGGGAAGTCCCCCAGTTCACCTCATTTTTTACATGCAAGCATTGTGTCCATGAACGTAAATAAAAGGGTATGGGTTGCTCTCTCTAATTCCCTGAGCAGGCATGTGAGACAGATGGAAAATAAGAACTTGGAAATATTAATTTAAATCTAACAAGGTTTCTCTCCAGTGTGGATTCTCTCTTGTGCAGCAAGATGGACACTCCGTGTGAAAGCCTTTCCACATTGTTTACATTCATAAGGTTTCTCTCCAGTGTGAATTTTCTGATGTTTAGCAAGATTTCCCCTCTGTGTGAAAGCCTTTCTATATTTTTTACATTCAGGTCTCTTCCAGAGTGGATTATTTGATATGAACCAAAATTAGAGTTCTGACTGAAAGGTCTCACCCCATTATTACTCACAACTGTCCAGTGTGCTGCTACACTGGCACCTCCCACTACTATCTGATTCAAGTCTCTGTTCAGAGGGTGAGATACCCCCAATCCTTTCAACTCCCTACCCCCAACATGGGCTTTCAGACTGTCCTGGTGGTTTTTTTTTTACAGTGTGAAATGAAACTGCACTATTTCACCCCCACCCCTTCTAATTTTCAAGCAGATGTTTTTAAGCTGAAGCTAAAGGTTTGTTGTTGTTGTTTTTTTTTTCCCACAGGGAGGGCAGTTAGTCCAAATCAGTGGATTTAAAGTCAGTTTTGGAGAATAAGCCTGCTTTTTCCTTCTTTCTCTTGACCCAAAACATCAAGGAGGAGTACTCTTTCTCTCATATGCAAATACACTATTGTTGTCCCTCACAGTTTTGCCCCTACAGTAGAGAGCACAGGAAAATAACTCTTAAAAGCCCTTTAGCAAAAAACCCTTAAAAAAAAGTCTCTACCTTCCAGGCAGTCTCCTTTTGTTTAACCTAACTCACACAGCCAGTGTCTAAAACTGGATTTGAACTCATAAAGATGAATCTTCCTGACTCTAGACCTGACACTATCCACTGCACCACAGAGCTAATAAGTATCTGAGGTTAGATTTGAACCCAGGAAGATGAGTCATCCTGATGCCAAGTCCAGTGCACTAGCCCCACCTGGCTTCCCCTACCTGGCCTAGAGAAAGCACTTAGTCTTTTGACCAAGGCTTTGGTGGGGTGGATGTGTTGACTAATGTGATTGAGATCTTCTCTGGCAGGATTGTGGCTACATCAGTGGATTAGAGTCCAGGAGGGTGAGTGTTCCTCACCCCCAGCCCAAAGTTCCCCTGGACCCTTATGGAGGCCCAACATAGACTGAACAGAGTGAGTTGGGCTAGGAGGATAGTCCAGCAGCTGGGAGGAGCTCACTGACCTCTAGCTCTCACCTCTGCCAGGGACACTAACCAGACCCAGCCTCAGGCCAATCCAGGACCTATGATCCCTCAGAAGAAATCTGTCATCATCAGGTACAGGGATTTCCTGGGGCTGAAAAGTATCTTCTGAGGAGAGGAGGCTCTCAGGACAGAGACGTGTCCACAGCTGGGACAGAGGCCAAGCTCCCCATCTCTTCTGGGACTCCTGACACATTGAGGTGTTACCACTGCCTCTCCATAAACCAATCTCATTGGTCAAAGCCCAGTGAGCCCTTGGAGCTAGTGATGGCAGGTGGGAGCAGATCCCCAAGCACAGCTCAGTTTCTCCTCCAGGACGGGCCTGGGTCTCCTGCTGTATAAATGGATTTTGAGCCTTTGGACTTTATCCCCTAGAAGTCCCTTAATATTTCCCCAAATTTCACTTTCCTGCATCCTCACATTTTGCATGTTTGTATTTAAGTGGTTGTAACTCCTCCCTTTTCCTCTCTTGGACCTGCAACCAGGCTGAAGTCAGGCAGTTCTTTTTATTATTATTATTAATAAAACTTTATAAAATATATTTAGTTATTGATTATTAATTTTAAAACCCACACTGCACAGTCTGTCCCATCCCAACCCCTCCCCCCCTGCCTGGCTCCCAGAGACCTCTCATTGGAATATAGACTTGTAATATAATACAGGCAATCTATGTGGAACCCTAGCATCTATGTGGAAGACTGGAGGGGCACTTGCTGGCAGAAGACAGAACTATCTACTCTGGGTGGGGAGGCCAGATGGTATCCACCCCCCCACCCCTGAGATAATGGGGAAGGAAGAGGGAAGGAATAATCCTGACACCCCTGCAATAGCCTCCCAATATGGTGGGCACTGTAGGGAATGGTCCATCTGCCCCAGGCTGGTAACAGCTCTAGTCCTGGGCTTCCCCTCCCTGGTTCAGCCTCTCTCCTTCTTTCCAACCCTTAGCTGAGGCTGGTCCTTCCTTAGGGAATCAGAGCCCACCTTGGGGATGGAGAGGAGTTAGCCCTCTCAGCCTGGGCTCCCTGGGATGGGGAGAAGGGGTCCTACCAGTTCTTGTGTCCCTCTAAGCCAGATCAAAGAGAAAGGAGCCATAGCTGCTCTTTTGCTTGTCAGAGTTCTGCCGGTGCAGTGTGCCTGGAAGGGAAGGTCAGACCCACTGTCATTGAGGTCTCTTCCTTTCCCAGATGGGTAGGATAAACCCTCCCTCTCAGCCCTGCCCAGCTTAGAGGAGGTCTCTGGAGAGAAGGTTACCCTCCACTGTTGCTCCCAGCAGTGGTTTGAGAAATACAGGCTCCGCGATGAGGTTGGGGCCGTTTCCAAGAGCCAGGGAGGCTGGTTCCAGGCTGACTTCCTCATCCCTGCAGTCAAGGCTGCTCACCAAAGTTTGTACAGATGCCACAGCCTTCACAGAGAGGCTCCCTATGAGTGATCAGCCCCCAGTGATTCCCTGGAGCTCAGGATCAGAGGTGAGGGAGCTCCAGTCGAGGGCCCATTAACTTAAAGGGCAATATGGTGGCCAGAGGGACTGTCCCAGGGAGCCCGGGAGCCTTTGTGGTAGGGACAGGGTGGGGGTTTGCAAAAGGGAGGGGAGTTTGGGGATGTGAAGGGATGAATTGTGTTAGGTCAGTTTCAGAATATTATCTATGGTTTGGGAAGGCCAACCAAACCCAGGCAGGCAGAGCCTAGTCTGAAACTACACACACAGACCACTCAGTGAAATGGGAAAGTAGGTTTAATTAAGGAGAATAGATAAAAGGTAATAGGTAAAAGGGGCATGGGATAGCTTTAGGGTTAAAGCTAAATTTCTAACACCCCAAAGATCTAATGTCTCCATTAGAAGATTCTTCAGAGTGCTTTCTCTACACTAATCCTCACCTCTCTGAGCTAAAGAAAATCCCAGTCCCTGCTCTACCTAAATCTTCACTAATTCCCCCCCACTCCAGCCCCCTTAGGTAGTATTAGGGGTAGCAGTCAAATGGCAGTTAGGCAGGGCCCAAGAAAATATCCGGGATCCAAAAGGATCCCAGACCTGATCTTACAGTCAGGTTGTTCAGGATCAACAGGAAACGCAGCAAATAACAGAAAGGCAGCAAGGTGAGATGGAAAATCAGGGTGGGAATGAGGATAGAGTAAGCCACCAAGGACAAGCAGCTACACTCCCAGATATCTCAAGAGAGAGCCGACAAGACCCAACTCTCTCTCTTAGTAACAGCTTAACCCTTCCTGCAGAATCTTTACTCTGCTGTCCCATATTTCTGACCTCTGCAAAACCCAACTCATCTTTTCCTTATAACAGGTCCAAGGTGAGGGTCAAGAGAGTAATGGGGGAGGATGTCCTTTTACAAAAGAGTGCTTGAATTTGTTTTTGTTTCTACCAACCTCTCTGCTTTCACTAGACCTCTACTTACATTACATTCTCCATAACCATTCCACTTAGAATTCTTTTTTTTGCTTCTCAGCCCTTAGGGACAAGTCTAAGTGGGAGTCATCAAAGAACAGACTCGACCAAATGACATATTTATCTAGCCCTGACCACAATACCTGGAACAAAATAAGCATTTAATAAACACTTATTCCAGTTGTGCTCTAAGATTGTGATGGTGTATTATTAAGTTTTAAGAAACAAAGAGCAGCAAGATTAGGAGAAAGCAGAAAATTTGGGAAAATATTTTATAAACAGGTTATGATAGAGGTCTCCCATCTAAAATATGTAGAGAACTTTATCAAATTTATAAGAACAAGAGCCATCTCTCAATTGAGAAACAAACAAAAGATATGAGTGGATAATTTTCAGGGGGAAAAAAATCAAAGCCATATGCAGGTAAAGGGAAAAAATGCTCTAATTCACTATTTGATGTGGGCAATGCTAAATGGGTCTTGTCCAAAGAAGAAATTTATGGCTCAAGTGGACTCTGATGCGGGAAACAAGCTTTATTATAAGAGAATATCCTAACAGAGTAGATGGTATAGTGAGTAAAGATAAAGATTGTGAAAAAGGAATTATATTCCCTTTATTTTCTTTAATATAATCAGTTAGAAACTTGAAGATCCTTTAGTATTGATTGCAAGTACAGAAATACCCTCATCTGAACTGCCTTCCTGGGTGGTGCCAGACAAATTAAGGAACTATGATTGGTTCCTGAGATGTGATATGGGAGGGCAAGGGTAGAGAAAACTGCTTATAAGCCAGGGACCCAACCATTGCTCAGTAGCTCTTTTGCTGGTGGCCCTTGCTGAAGGGACTTTCAGACTTGGATTCAGATTCTTGCATTGTGACTTGGGCTGAAGGGAGACACTTAATCTGGGGACTCTTGCTGAAAAGTGTCTCCCATTCTTCTTACTGGAGACTGGAACTTTGTTAGGGGCAAGCATTTCATCAGATTGGCAAGATATTTAGCTAAGCTGCTCCCTACCTCCTTCCTACATTTCCCTCTCTTTACTATCTCTACTTTGCTGTAATAAAGCTACTAAAGCTAATAAACAGCCTCATAATTTAATTTTTAATTATTATAACTGGCAACCACCTTTTAAAAATTATAACAAGATAAAAATAAGTAAGAATAAGATTAAAGTAAGAGTAAGAGTGGGTGGTGGCTCTTAGAAAGGCTTTTGATTTATCTTGGTTAGTCACTGAGGAAGGGGTCATTTGCTTTGGCAGTTGTTGCTGTTTCCAGGAAACTTGTAGTTTTACCCACGGTCCATTTTGTTTGATCCCTAAGTTACAACTGTAATGTAAATGGGATTACATGTTAAATACCCTGGGGTACCCTTAGGTCAAGGTTTGCTCTTTTCTACCCAACATCTATGAAAGGCAGTGAGTGTGGAAATGGAGCATTATTGAATCTAGTCCTTTTTGACTATGAAACTGAACCACCTTAACTTGCTATTCAGAGACTCCAACCAAGGACCAAGATTGTATCTAAAGATTAATGAGAAGAATTTTCTCATAATTCTAAATGTAAACAACTTACATGTCTTATATGAAAGTTAGCCCCGTTCTAATCAACTAATCTTTTGATAGTGTACAGCTACTTGGCAGGGTCTGTGGGACATTTCAGTCCCCAACCTATGAATTACAGAAATTCAAGCAAATATCAATCAATGAGATATCATCTCATACCCATCAGAGTGGCTAAAATGATAAATATCAGAGGGGATGTGGAAAAATGGGAACATTAATACACTGTTGGTGGAGCAGTGAACTGATACAACCATTTTAGAGAGCAATTTGGAATTATAGAATTGCATTTACTCTTAGAGCCAGGAATACCATTGTGGGATCTATTTCCTAATGAGATTAGGAGAAAAGGGAAAGAACCTAGATGTCCTCAAATATTTATAGCGCTCCTGTTGTGCTGGGAAAGAATTCAAAATTGAGGGGAATGGCAAGCAATTGGAGAATAGCTGAACAAACTGTGGTATATCATTGTAATGGAATACTACTGCCCCATAAGAAGTGAGAGGCAGGCTAATTTTGAAAATCTTGGAAAGAATTACACAAGATAATGAACAGTGAAATGGGGAAAACCTAGAGAACATTATATACAGCTACATTATACACACTTCCTTAGTGTGGGGGACTCCAGAGTTATGGCCAGAGGAATCTAGATGAATGATGGTTCTCAGGAGGGGAAGGGACCTCAAAGAGTCTGGAGGTGAATTTTAAGCCCTTTCAGAATGCATTGTCTTACTGATATTAACTGTTTCAGTTTGTTCCCCTCCCCATAGTGAAGAAGTCTCTGTAAAGCAATTTTAAATACATGATGTTTTTAATTTCCTGTGAATTACTCCAATAGCTATAAAAATTGGAGAAAAGGACTCTTGGATTAATTGCTCACATGTAAAACAGGTACCTTCTATTGACATTGATTGACTGTATCCTGTCACATTTATTATATTTGTTTTGTTAGGGAAATAGTTCCCCTACCCCCTTATTCTTGATTGGATTTTCATGATAGTGATAGATTTAACATAATATTGTGATTCTTATCTATAGTTTTCTGAAGTACAATACTGCTTGCAAAGGGATTGTCAGCTGCTCTCTTGTTAGTTAAATACTTCTCTTAGTTATAAGATGCTGACCCTCTGAATTTCATGTCCAGATATGGTTCAAACGCCTACACTCTTCCTTTTTTAGAATTAGCCACAAGTAACATCCTTCTCCCCCCAGATCAGATGAGTCTTAGGTAATAGTAATTTTCTCTTATTATATATATTTCTCTTAATAAAGATATTGTCTTTTGATTTAACCTTTCAACAAATATGGGGTTTCCTAAATGAACTAATCAGCTTTGTTGTTGGGTAACTATTTCCTAAGATGGTCTAAATGATGCTATATCTTATGATTAAACTCACACACCTTGTATTGAAATATTCAGTTTGTTATTGTAAGACTATTTAAACTGGCCTCAGCCATTTTGACTTGTTTTTTGAGGTGGATTAACAATGTAATGCAAGTCTGATTTTCTTGGAAGACTTGGCTCTCTTCCAATAAAATTGAACTTATTACTTTGATTTGGAAATTTTGACTTTTTTATTTTATTTTTTCAAATTGCTCATCTCTGTGAGGTGGATTTATTTTCCAACAGTTTTAAGATTCAGTTTTGTTTCACTTTCAGTTACTGTATTTTGGCTTTTACCTGTGCTACTGTTTGTAAAAACCTTTTACCTGGCGAAAAAATTATGCACACTCACACCATGGATCATGGCCAAGTTAGAAAGTAAATAGAACTTGCTTTTGAGTAAAAAACCTTTGTGTTGTGCCTCTGTCTGACTGACAGATTTTCATGTGGAATGTGAACTATGAAGTACATAGAATCAGTATTATTGTTTTTGATTTTGAAGTATAAGTTTACAATATCTATTAGCTCTAATACCAATGCACACCCAAAAGGGGTAAGACTCAGGAGGGTTGGTGGAAATCAAGTGCCCAATGGTGTCTTTATTGAGAGGGAAGGGATGATACTTATAGGAAACTTGAGTCATAATGAAATTTAGCAAACCATCATACTGAGTTGTTACCCCAAACATACCCATCCACATGGTTACAGGCAAAACAGGTATCCATAAGACACATGAACACAAACTCAAGGTGATATCTCTTCTGTCAGGATCTCCATTAGGATATGATACACAAACCTGGAACTCGGTTCTGTAATATATGAAGGTACTAGAGAGGACTGAAGAGATACAGAGGATAAGAAACGGCTGGTAACAGGGAATGGATGTGAATTTTAGATTTACTCTACCCTGCTTAGTCTAACAAAACAGGTATATCTACACCTCTTCTAAGGATTAAGTGTTGAGGAGGATGGCCTATGACCAACATGTGCTATCAAGTGACAAATCAGAAACAACTGACAGACCCCCTGAGCTGTCCCAAGTCAGGCTTAATCTACCATTGGTATATGTGAGAAGGAAGTGATGGTAAAGTGATGTAAAAAAAAAAAAGTCTATATATTCGTGGCACTTTCTCTTGCCAGCTCTTTTGGCGGAGAGGTGGCTGGTGGCAGCATCTTGGCATGGCTGCAGCTATTGTTCGGGTTTGGCGGTGAACATCCTTGATACAGTAACTGGGAGAAGCTTAATATCTTAGGTCAGGTGAGGTGTCTTCATTGAGCTCTCTCGGAGTTTAGACAGATTCTTTTTTTTCCTTTACCTTTCCTAAAAACGCCATCTCAGAGAAGGCCTCGTGGCTGGAAGGTCTCTGAACTCCCCTTGGCTCAGGCAAGGCCGGAGAAATCTTATACCCCTTTTCCTCTCTCTTCTTCATAATTCCTTCCCTCTATATTAATTAAATCACCATAAATTTCCCAAACCGACAAGTATTTTTATTGGGATTTGAATTAATCCCTGGCAACCAACTAAATTTATATTTCACTCAAAACCCCCTAAATTTACCCCTTACATGGAGGAGTTGAAGGGGCAGAGGGAATATGGCTGCTGGTGAGGTAAAAAGAGGGAGAGACTGTCTTTGAAATTTCTTCTTTTCTCTCAACCCACAAGAGAGGTTATCCCTGGGTAAGGTTAGGTTAAGGATGACAGGACCAATGTTTCGAGTGACTTCTGGGAAATAAGGGAATTTACTCCTCAAGGCTTGACTGGTAGTTGAACCCCAGAAGTCCCCCTTGTCTGTCAGGCAGATTGTCACTGTGGCTTTCATTGTTTTATGCTAGGCTAAAATCTAGCTTAGGCACCAGCCTCTCTTTCTTTGTTCTCCCTTCAAAATTACTCTGATTGCAATCTTCTATTTTTCTGGTAGTTTAATAATTAGTGTAAATCAAGATGCACCAAGATGGATCAGCTTCAGCTTTCTTTGTCTTCTTCCTAGCTAGTCACTATCTCTATCCCACCAAACAAAAGGGGAGTGTCTCTTTTGGGAAGGTCAAGGGTTGGAAAGGATCTTCAGAGTGACCCCCTGAAGTCAAGGGATCAGCCCCTTTCAGCAGCTTACTTTTGTCTTATTCTTCCTCTAATGGATGCTTTCACACAAACAGGAGCCTTCTTCTCTGGGGTAAGGGAATGGAGGCAAGGTTTCCCATAGGTTGGGATATAGAGCTCCTGGACTTTGTTCCACATTCAGCTGAGTTCAGAGGGCAAAGACCCATTAGCAGTTTTCCCCACAATCCTCTTCTCTCACTCCAACTGTCACTCTCCATCCCATCACCATTCCAAACAGTCTGCTCCATCTCAGTGGACAGAAATGCCAAAACTTGATTCAAAGTTTTCCTTTCCATAGTTCACACCTAGGTCAGTCAGGCTATTCAATGTACTATATTCCTTTATGTAGGACCCAGGGGTCCAGCAACTCAGGGGTCTATCAGATGGGGAGGGAGTCAATGCAAAAGGTGCAGCCAGGGCTCAGGAAGAGGAGACGTTCTGCTCCCTGACTCCTGGGGAGTGAGAAGACTCAAGTGTACCAGTTACAGGTATCTGATCCTAGGAGTGTGGGTGATGGGGGAAGGGGAAAGGGGGAAGCTCAGGTGCATGTACAAGAGACCAGGCAAGGGCTGTGTGCTGGGGTGTAAATGTGTGTTGTGGGGAGAGGGTGATGCTTCTGTGCGTGTCTGAGTGTTGCTGTCTCATGTCTGTCCATTGGTTTAAAGGACCACAGAAAAGGTACAAATATGGAAGTGCCTGTTACAGGCCACAGAGGCTCTGTCTAGACCAGGAGATATGGCAGGGCTTTGCCCTCTTGTAGGGGAGAGAATGTTGCCCCCTTCAGAAAATTCCATCATTATTTACCTCTTGTAATAGCAGGATAGGCACATTCCACAATCTCCATTATCTAGAAAGTAAATGCAGACAAAGGTCTAATTTCTCTAATTTATAAGGAGCTAAATCAATTGGAGAAAAAAAATCAAGCCATTGCCCAATAGTAGTGAAGGGGTAAGAGGTCAGAACTTGGAGTAAAAAAAAAAAAACAAATTTAATGCAGCCTGAGAGAGAAGGGAAGTGGGTGCCCCTGGGTAAGTCATTTAACCTCTATTTGCCTCAATTGCCTCAACTATGAATTGAGTACAATAAGAGTATCAAACTCACAGAGGTGTCGTGAAATTAATGATAATTATGAACTTTTTTACCTAGTGGAGGATATAGAGAAGGTATTTTAAAATGCTTATTACATTCCTGTTCATTCCTATCACCAGACCTGTAATTTGAGGGAAGAATGAAGCAGGAATGAGGATAACATGAGGCAGAATTAGTGGCTATGAGCTACAGTTTCATACTTCTTTTCAAATTTTAATTAAAATGACAATACTACCTGAACTAATTTACTTATTAAGTACTATACCTATCAAACTACCAAAAAACATTTTTATAGAATTAGAAAATAATATAACAGGGGGCAGCTGGGTAGCTCAGTGGATTGAGAGCTAGCCCTAGAGATGGGAGGTCCTAGGTTCAAATCTGGCCTCAGACACTTCCCAGCTGTGTGACCCTGGGCAAGTCACTTGACCCCCATTGCCTAGCCCTTACCACTCTTCTGCCTTGGAGCCAATACACAGTATTGACTCCAAGACGGAAGGTAAGGGTTTATAAAAAAAAAAGAAAGAAAGAAAGAAAATAATATAACAAAATTCATTTGAAAGAACAAAAGATCAAGACTATTAAGGGTACTAATGAAAAAAAAAGTGAAGGATGGGGGCCTCACAGTACCAGATCTTAAATAATACTATAGAGCTGTGATCATCAAAACAATATGGTACTGGCCAAAAAACAGATGGGAGGATCAATGGAATTGAAATTGAGTAAATGATCTCAGCAATATAGTATACAATAAATCCAAAGAGCCCAATTTTGGGGACAAGGACCCACTATTTGAGAAAACCTGCTGGGAAAACTGGAAAATAGTATGGGAGAGATTAGGTTTAGATCAACATCTCATACACTATACCAAGATAAATTCTTGGGTAAATGAATTAAATATAAAGAAGGAAATATATGTAAATTAGGGAATATAGATTAGTATGCCTGTCAGATCTATGGAAAAGGAAAGAATTTAAAACAAAGCAAGAGTTAATAGAATATTACAAAACATAAAATGAATAATTTTAATTACATTAAATTAAAAAGCTTTTATACAAACAAAACCAGTCCAACCAAAATTAGAAGGGAAGAAACAAATTTAGGAAAAAAATCTTTATAATAACAATCTCTAACAAAGGTCTACTTTCTCTAATTTATAAGAAGCTAAATCAATTGGAGAAAAAAAAATCAACCCATTGCCCAACTGATAAATGGGGAAGGGACAGGATTAGGCAGTTTTCAGATAAAGAAATTAAAACTATCAATAAGCACATGAAAAAGTGTTCTAAATCTCTCTTTTTTTAAAACCCTTACCTTCCATCTTGGAGTCAATACTGTGTATTAGTTCCAAGGCAGAAGAGTGGTAAGGGCCCCAGTGACTTGCCCAGGGCCATACAGCTGGGAAGTGTCCGAGATCATATTTGAACCTAGGACCTGGCTAGGACCATCCCTAGATCTGGCTCTCAATCCACTGGGCTACCCAGTGTAAAGATTAAAATTTTGGGGATACTGATAGAGGTAGAAATTAGTTTCTCTCTGCAAGGAGTATTATATTTTTAGAGGTTTATTGAAGATTAAGGATTAAAGAAAATACAGGATAATAAAGCACATGTCTAGGCCCAGGGATCTAGACAACCTCACCTACATTATGAAAAGAGGCGTGTCTGCTTGCAAGCAGAAACAGGAAAGACCCCGCAAAAGCCTTTCCAATCAGGTTAAATACCCCTTCTCAATCTCGGCCCAGTTGAGAATTCAGTGATATTACAAAGCATCTGGGGAAGTGGACCAAGGACTTCTGGGGATTGAAGTCCTGGATTCAAGTCCATTTTTACACAGCTGCACCCCTAAATCTCTCTTAGAGAAATACAAATCAAAAGAACTCTGAGGTACCACCTCACACCTAGATGAGGAGCCAAAATGACAGCAAAGGAAAGTAATAAATGTTGGAGGGAATGTGGCAAAACTGGGACACTTAACGCATTGCTGGTGGAGTTGTAAATTGATCCAACCATTCTGGAAGGCAATATGAAACTATGCTAAAAGGATTTTACAAGAATGCTTGGCTTTTGATCCAGCCATACCACTTTACCTTTATACCCCAAAGAGATAATAGGGAAAAATATATGCACACAAAAAAATGGAAAATGAGGGGGATGTTCATTGATTGGGGAATGGCTTAACAAATTATGGTATCTTGATGGTGATGGAATACTATTGTGCTGAAAGGAATGATAAACAGCCTAGGTTGAAAGATTGACTAGATCTGGAGAACTTGTGACAAGTATCCATGAGCTTCAAAGGTTTGCTTTTTTTTTTAAGCCACACAGGAACTCATGGGAATCCTATATGATAGCAGGTTAGTTTGCTATTGTCATTAACTGGGCTCTTATGGTTTTGAGGATTTTGGTACTTCTTGGAATGTGCACTGGCTGCTATACTACTGTTTTGAAAAGCTGTTATCTGGCATAAATCATTTGCGCTCACACTGTGGATCACAGCCAAGTTAAAAAGGAAATGGAGCTCATTTTTATTGTGTCTCTCCTTGGGCAAACAATTCTCAGCGCAATAGAGTATTTTTCTTTTTTTCCTCTCATTTTTTTGTACTTGAAGCCCATGTTATCAGTATTAATAGTTTTTAATGCACACCCAAAAGCTTTAGACTATGGAAACCTGTCATTGATTATTTAATATTATGGGACTGATTAATGATTGTGTCTGATCCAGGAGAAGGGATCACAAAAGAGCCATTATAAAATGCCAAGAAGCACAAGGTCAAGGAGACCAACCAATCCCATTGGGATTAATGAAAATCTGCCCCAAGAAAGAGGACTTGTTTTGGGGTTCAAGGAAATGGCTATGTGATGTCAGATGCAGGATTTCCCCATGCCATATTCACACAAAGTACTTGAGTTTGGCTACAATTATGGCTCTTCTATCCCTATAAATGAAGCTAAAATCAGTCCAGGGAACCCATTTGCTGCAAAAATCTAGTCCCTTTTCTGTCTTTCATAATGTGGCAATTTTCTGTAGTCCTTGCTGCTGATTGGGTAAGTGCATATTGCTGCAACAGTCCTACAGGCTTGTGGGACATAAATCACTTTATTGGGACCTGATTCTAGGAACTGTTATGGGCTTATTCTTGCTTACTCAGAATTTTTATATGCTATTTAATTTTGATTTCTTTTTCTTCTTTTTTTCTATTTAATTTTTTTTTGTTTCCTTTGAACAATCGATTCACATACCTCATAACTCAGCCATGAATCCCTAGGTGATTCATATGTTTGTCACACCGTCCTCAAGGGAGATTGTATAATTGTCATATAATTCTAGATTTATAAAAATGTTCTTGTTTGAGAGTAGTTTTAGGATAAGAAGCCTTCTACTTACCTGAATCAAAAAATGAACTATTTGAAGAAGGCACCATGAAGATGCCTGCAGAAACCACATACTGCACCAAAAGATCCAGAAGTAACTTTGGGATGTAGTGAACTTGAACTGTGGGGAGTTGAATGCATTTGTTTTAAATATAAACTCTTATGCCAAAGGGGACTGCACCCTAATTGACTTCTTGTCACTGCACCTAGCAATCATTGATTTTGTTTTCTTTCTCTTTAATTTCCCTCTTACCCCCAAGTTATTGTAATTTCCCCTTAGAAAATGCAGTATTGTATGTACCTCTAGTTAAAGATCTTTAGAGATATAAGTTGGTTATGTGTACAGATTCCATGGGGAAACTAAGCAGGAAAATCTGGAAGATTTCTATATGCTCACTTCCCATGGGAAATCATAGAAGGGGGTAGTATAATTAATTTCTGAACCCTAAAATGTAAATTCCCAGCATCCCACTTTCCTTCTGACGTTACATGCTCATGTAAGGAGGATATAAATTTTGTGTAGGCACTCCTCTCTTTTTCTGTGATCAGATGTTGCTGGGGCAGGTTTTTGAGCTGGTAAGAACTTAGTCACGTGGTCTTAATTTTGTTACAGAATTATATTTTTATATTTCTATTTCCTTTTTATTCCCTCTCCTTCAAATAAATGTAAATAAACTTCACAAAATTAATACTTGGACTTGTTGGACATTAATTTAAATCTTACACACCTCAAACAAAAGATACAGAACATTACAAAACGTAAAATGTATAATTTTGATTATACTAAAATAAAATATCTGCATCAATTCTCAGGTCTTTCCAGGTTTTTCTGAGCTCCTCCTTCTCCTCATTAATGATGAAATGAAAAAAAAAAAGAAAAGAAAACTATCTCTGATCTAATAAATCTTTTATTAAAGAAAAAGTGGAGTTCCATCAGACTGAAACTGACTCCCCCCTTCCTTCAAACCCCAAAAGAAGTCTGATTGAAAAGTCCCTCCCTGGCACAGGATTGGTCTTTTATACACCAATCCCACACCAGGAAGTGGAGGGGGGGATGGTCCCACCCTAACACAGAATTGGTCCACTCATAGACAAATCCAATGTCAGTAAGTAGGGAAGGAGGGGATCATGGGAAATATAGTTCCAGCATGTAGTCTTTTCAAAACCCACATTGATAGAATAGGATTCCATTATAATTATATGCCACCATTTGCTCAGGCATTTCTCAAATGATGTTTCCTCTTAATTCCAGATTCATCATCCCCAAAAGAACACTTTTAAGTATTTTGTATTTTTAATATATATGTCCTTTCCTTTTGGTTTTTTAATGCCCTTTGGACATAGTTCCAAATTGATCTTTCTAGAATGCTGAATTAGTTCACAACCCCAAAAGTTCATTCCTTTTTCAATCTTCCCACATCTCCAACTTTTGACACTTTCCTTTTCTATCATAATAGCCAGTCTAATAGATGTGGGCTAGTCCCTCAGACTTGTTATCCTTTGCATTTCTCCAAATGATAGTGATCACTATCCTCTTCAGAAAAACATATCAACTTCAGCATATCCATCATTGTGTTTCACTATGAATTCCCTGATATGAAGAGATGATCTCTGGCTGAAAGCCTTCCTACAGGGAATCCCTCTGGAACTGGTCTGGCCAGAAGACATTTTTTCATACTGAACAAGCTCTGGACTCTCCATTTCAATGTCTTTCTTCATTCATGACAGGAATAAGATTTCTATCCAAAAAGAATTCTTTATTTTTTTTTTAATAAACCCTTACCTTACATCTTGGATGTATTGGTTCCAAGGCAAAAGAGTAGTAAGGGCTAGGCAACAGAGGTAAATTTGCCCAGAGTCACACAGATGGAAAGTATCTGATGCCCGATTTGAACCTAAGACCTCCTGCCTCTAGGTCTAGCTCTCAATCCACTGAGCTATGCAGATGTCCCTCCAAGAGGAATTCTTGCTTGGGAATAAGATGATTGTTGCCTGAAGGCATTACCACATTGATCATATTCCTAAAGTTTCTCTGTAGTGTGGATCCTCTTTTGTTAAAGCTAAGAGTGGCAACTATGAGCTCAGCCTGACTCATGAGGTTTCTCTCCAGTAGGGTTTTTCTTACATAAAGCAAAACTGTGGAGCATTAAAAGAAAAGCTATCAGAATTTATTACACTCCTAAAGTTTCTCTCCAGTGTGGATTCTCTGATGTACAGCAAGATTGCACCTCACAGTGAAAGCCTTTCCACATTGTTTACATTCATAAGGTTTCTCTCCAGTGTGGATTCTCTGATGTTTAGCAAGATTGCCCCTCACGGTGAAAGCCTTTCCACATTGTTTACATTCATAAGGTTTCTCTCCAGTGTGGATTCTCTGATGCTTAGCAAGATTGCCCCTGTCTGTAAAAGTCTTTCCACATTGTTTACATTCATAAGGTTTTTCTCCAGTGTGGATTCTCTGATGCTTACCAAGATTGCCCCTCACTGTGAAAGCTTTTCCACATTGTTTACATTCATAAGATTTCACTCCAGTGTGAATTTTCTGATGTACAGCAAGATGGCTCCTCCTTTTGAAAGTCTTTCCACATTGTTTACATTCGTAAGGTTTGTCTCCAGTGTGAATTCTCTGATGCTTAGCAAGAGAGCCCCTCTCTGTGAAAGCCTTTCCACACTGTGTACATTCATAAGGTTTCTCTCCAGAGTGGATTCTCAGATGCTTAGCAAGAGAGCCCCGTTCTGTGAAAGCCTTTCCACATTGTGTACATTCATAAGGTTTCTCTCCAGAGTGGATTCTCAGATGCTTAGCAAGAGAGCCCCTCTCTATGAAAGCCTTTCCACATTGTTTACATTCATAAGGTTTTTCCCCAGTGTGGATTTTCTGATGTACTGCAAGATGATTCCTCTGTATGAAAGTCTTTCCACATTGTTTACATTCATAAGGTTTCTCTCCAGTGTGGATTCTCTGATGTGCAGCAAGATGAGTCCTCTGTATGAAACTCTTTCCACATTGTTTACATTCAAAAGGTTTGTCTCCAGTGTGGATTCTCTGATGTGTAGCAAGATGGTCCCTCCGTGTGAAAGCCTTTCCACATTGTCTGCATTTATAAGGTTTCTCTCTAGTGTGGATTCTCTGATGCTCAGCAAGATTTCCCCTCCATGTGAAAGCCTTTCCACACTGTTTACATTCATAACGTTTCTTTCCATTGTGGACTGTTTGATATAAACCAAGCTTAGAGTTATGACCAAAAGGTCTCACCTTTTCATTATTCACAGAAAGAATCTCTACATGTTTACTTTTTGTATGTCTTCTGAGGTTTAAGCTTGAACAATAGGCGACTCTTCCTAGGTTACCTTGATACATGACCATTTCAGGAGGTTTCTCATGTGACTGATCAAATCCTACTTTTTCAGGAAAGCATTTGGTGTATTCACTATCCCCACAATAGACATTTCCTGATGAAAATTTCACACACTGATTTAGGATTGAATGTTGATTGAATTTCTCTGCAATTTCATCAAATTCACAGTCACTCTTTGGATTTTTATTTACCTTGATTTTAGAGTCACAGATTTCTCTCAAAAGGAAGTCACAGGGATCCTTATAGCCTCTTGGAAGGTCAGATTCTTCCACAAAAAGGCTCACCTTTGGAGACATCTTCACTTCAAAATTAGTCTCTGCCTCTGGAGAAAACAAATAATGATATAAACACAGATGGAAGGGGGACTTATACACACATGCAATATAAATTCTTTCCTTTGATGGCAATAATTAAATGGATTTTTATCCTATTTCCCGAGGACAAAAGGAGTTTTCAGATTTAAATAATCAGAACCAGACTTTGGATACACCATTTGGTCATAACTGCAAGATGGAATATTTTAGAAATACTTTCATGTACAATAACAATAAAACCTCACAATAGATGTGTGACACAGATAGCACCAAGAGTCTCATCATACTTCACAACTGATGTCATAAGTAGACAACGGAGAAATTACCTGACCCACTTCCTCACAAGTAGACTACAACTCAAACCCTGTGCCTAAGCACATTTTGTTTATAATATTCAACAATCTTTGTCCGTTGCCCTTTCAGTCTTTCCTTTAAGAGTCACTCTTGGATTAATCTTATAATTTTGTCAAATTAAGGTAACCTTACAGATATTTCATTCCCATAATTTTGGATATACTATCACATAGTCATTCTTGGTAAATTTTATATGTTAAGCTGAGAAACAACTTCACTCTTTTAAAATCTCATGTAGTAATTTTCAGAGTGGAATATAAGATTTCTTCTTTCCTCTACAGATTCAAAGATATTATGCCATGCAGTGCAGACATACTCAATATTCATCTTATTTTACAATCTACCATAGATTATGTTTCATATTCTATACTGAATCCAGCATCCATCTCTCAGGAATTGAACAGTTTAATTCAGGGTTGGTCTGCCAGCCCCCAAGCCTAGCCCTTCCTTCACTTCAACAGATAAAAGTCTTTTGGGGTAAGAGCCCTTATACACCTGCTTTCACCTCACTCCCTTAGACAGGATATCTTTGGCCCTTTTATTTCTAGGAGCCATGGCGGTTCCCCTCACTGAAAACAGGAAATAAAATTTTCTCTTAGAACTAGAAACCTTGGGCATAAGGAAGAATAAAGGGATCAGGAGGGGGGAAAAATAGTTCTCTTAATGGAAAGGGGGCATGCAATCAAGGCCTACAGAATGGTTTCTTTGTATTCATTGTTGGGACATCTGCAAGAGGGTAGAAATCATGGACACATTTACAATAAAAAAAAAAAATTCATCTTGATTTACCTCTTGTAATAGAAGGATAGTTACATTCCACAACCTTCATTATCTAGAATTTAAAGGAAGCTGATAGTGATGGGGTAAGAGATCAGAATTGGGAGTCAGAAAAACAAATTTAATGCAGCCTGAGAGAGATGGTAAGTGGGTGTCCCAGGGTAAATTATTTAACCTCTGTTTCTACAGTTGTCTGAACTATCAATTGAGAATAATAAGAGTATCAAATTTACAGGGATATTGCGAAGTTAATGATAATCCTTAACTCCTTTACCCAATAGAGGACATAGAGCAGGTATTTTAAAATGCTCGTTGCCTTTCCTTTCATCCCTATTAGCAGACTTAGAATTTGAGGGAAGAATGAAACAAGAGTAAGGATAAACTTGCTAGACAGGCAGAATTACTGGCTGTGAGCTACAGATTCATATTTATTTTTAAATTTCATTTCCATATTGTTTATTTTAAGAAGTGAATAATCCTATAAAACCACAACCTCAAGACAAAACCCCAAATAAACAAGTGAAAAATTGTATGCTTTCATCTCCATTCCAACTCCAACAGCATTTTTTCTGGAGGCATTCTTTGTCATAAGTCCCTCGGGGGCAGCTGGGTGACTCAGTGAATTGAGAGCCAAGCCTAGAGATGGGAGGTCCTAGGTTCATATCAGGCCTCAGACACTGCCTAGTTGTGTGACCCTGGGAAAGTCACTTAACCCACATTGCCTAGCCCTTGCCACTCTTCTGCCTTGGAACCAACACACAGTATTGATTCCAAGACAGAAAGTAAGGGTTTTTAATTAAAAAAAAGTCCTTCAGAATTTTACTGGATCATTGTATTGCTGAGAGTAGCCAAAGCTATCAAGTTGAACATTCTATAACATTGCTGTTATAATGTATAATGTCCTCCTGGTTCTGCTTATTTCACTTTTCATCAGTTCATGGGGGTCATCCCAGCTCTTTCTGAAATCATCCTGTTCATCATTTTTATAGTACAATAGTATTCCATTCACCCTCATATACTATTTGTTCAGCCATTTGTCAACTAATAGACAACCCTTCAATTTCCAATTCTTTGCTACCACCAAAAGAGCAGTTACAAATATTTTTCTACAAACAGGTCCTTTCCCTTTTTTTCCAATCTCTTTGGGGTACAGACTGTTATTACTAGATCAAAAGGTATACATTTTTCTTAGTCTTTTGGGAGTCATCTTATAATGTTCTTTATCTCATTTTGTCATAAATTCTTCCTTTCTTCATAGATCTGCCAGATAAACAATTATATGTTCCCGAAATTTACTAACATCACCCTTTATGTCTAAATTGTATGGTCATTTTGACTACATCTTGATATAGGGAATGAGCTATTGGACTAAACCTAATTTGAATCATGTAACCATGGAAAAATATTCTAAATAAAAATAATTAAAAAAAAGAAAACATTGGAATAAATGTAGTTTTCATTTTTAAAAAAGTGAATAATCATATAAAACTACAACCTCAAAAAAAATCCAAATAAACAAATGCAGAATCGTTTGCTTTCAATCTGCAGAATTGTTAGCTTTCATCTGCATTACAACTCCAAGTGCTCTTTCTCTGGAGGCATTCTTTGTCATAAGTCTCTCAGAATTGTACTGGATCACTGTATTGATGAGAATAGCCAAAACAATCACAGTTGAACATTACATAACATTACTCTAAAGTAAAAACACGTAAAAATAAAATTAAGTGAAGAACATTCTGCTTTGATCTGTATTCAGGCCCCATTTGTTCTTTCTCTGAAGGTATTTCTCATCACAAGACCTTCAGAATTTCCTTAAATCATTATACCACAGAGTAGAGTGAAGTCTTTCACAGATGACCATCATATACTATTACTGTTACTATGTATAGAGTTCTCCTAGTTCTCCTCACTTCACCTGTATCAATTCATGCAGATCTTTCCAGGCTTTTTAAAAATTTATTTAAATTTAATTTTTTGATTTCTTTCTGTAGTTATGATTCATGTTGCCTACCTCCCCTTTTCCTTCCCCCACCTTGGGGCTGAAAAGCAATTGCACTTGGTTATACCTATATTATCACTCAAAGCTTATTTCTACATTATTTTTTTTTTGTAATAGAGCAGTCTTTTAATACCAACATCCATATAAACCAGTGATAAATCACATAGTTTTATTCTGGATTTCTACTCCCACAGTTCTTTTTCTAGATATAGATAGCATTCTTTTTCGAAAGTCTCTTGGAATGTCCTGGATCATTGCATTGCTTTTAGTAGCAATTCATTTTCTGTGTACAATGTTCTCCTGGTTCTGCTAATTTCGCTCTTTGGTCTTTTGACTTTTTATAGAAATTAATCTATTCATTATTCCTTATAGCACAGTGTTATTACATTGAGTTCCTCTTTGTCCTCAGAAATGACCTTTTCTGCCTATCTTTCAACTTATTTTCTTCAAGAGGCTCACTTTACTCTGACCTTTCTTCGTTCTGACTCTAAAATTTTAGAAGCATTCTTTTAAGGTTCATTTGAGATACTCAGGGTGGTTCCAGCTTTTCCTTCTGCTATGCTGCCTTCCTGGCACTGCCTCCCCCATGAATATTTCTTAACAAGAAATCCTTTCTAAAGAACAGACTCATCCCAAATGGGAAGGGGCTGCCTTGGCAGATTGAATGTCCCCTTTAACGGCTCTATGCAAGGAAAATCTGCCTTGGTATTAACAGAGGATTTGCACACAAAATTCAGATCCCATTAGGTCTACTAGATGACGTTTGTGATTAGTTTCAGGAATGTAAATATGTAATATTATTTTATGTTTTCACCTGAAGCTATTTAAAATAGAAGAGAGACAATTTCAGGAACAGGAAAGGAAAGTTCCAACTTCTCATCACAGAATTCAAAGACTTTTTAAAAATTAAAACCAGGCAGGAGGAGAACCCTATGAAGAGATCAGCAGTTTTGCTTTTTTTAACCATTGACAAAAGCTTAAAATCCTGCACCTTTAGCATGGAATGAAGACATTCCCTCAATAGCAGATTAAAAGTTGACTGAGGAAATGGTCCTTACCCACAAAGAGTAGATTCTGCACATTCTCCAGCATCACCTTCCTGTACAGCTCTTTCTGAGCATGGTCCAACAGGCACCATTCCTCTTGGGTGAAGTCTACAGCCACATCCTTGAATGTTATTGACCCCTAAACCAGCAAAAGTCACAAGTTTTAAAGCTGAGCCTAGAGAATTCATCTTGTCCAACCCTCCTCAACTGACTGGAGGAAACTGAAGCACATAAGGGATTCACTCCAAACTCTTCACCTCAAAGAGTGTTAGAGCCAGCTCTGGAGACCAGTTTTTCAGAGTCCATTCCACTATCCTCTGTACCCATCTGGAAGCTATGCTACTCCCCTGCAATGGCTTTTTCCAACCCTATGGCTATACTATGTAGACACCTTCATGTCTTGAGAGGAATGGGTCTGAGTTGCAATTCTTTGGGCCAGAACTAGCATTTCCTTTAACACAATAAAACTCTCTTCCACAAAAGTAGCAGGAGCAGAGAGCAACCCCTGGAGCCAGGGCTGGGAGAATTGCTTCTGACCTATCTGAAGGGCATTGAAAGAGTTCAAACTATGAATCTTAAAAACTACTCAGACTATACTTTAGAAGATTTTATTTAGCTATTTTCTTATTGTAACAATGGAGATACTTGGTCTAACAAGAATCAAGAATGTCTTGGGAACTTTACATTACTCCACCCATACTTAGACATACTTTAGGGGAAGATAAAGTTGTAACCTCCTGATTGAACAATGAAAGTCCTTAACTCATACCTTATAGTGAAGCTAGAACCTTATTGGGTCTATTTTTAGATCTAATACAAAAAGGTGTTAAATACCTGTAAAGATTAAATTAATCACAAAAAGGTCAAGTAACTTACAAAAGGCAAGCTTAACAAAGAGGTGTGAAGTACTCAGAAGATATAATCTAACCAAAGAAGATGAGAACTAAGAATGGGCAGTCCTGGGGGAAAAAGCATCTGTGATTGGTAGATGTGAAAATTTAGGGGAGGTGACATAAGAGAAAATTCTCTTTAAAAGGAGGTCTAAGGAACAGTTCAGAGGGAGTTTGGAGCTGAATTGAGTTAGATTCTGAACTTAGTTCAGGAGATTCAGTGGAGGACTGGAGCTTGCTTGGAGATGGTCTTGTGGTGAGTGATAAGACTGACTCCCTCTCCCTTAGGCTCAGGATAGGCCTTTAAATACTGCTTGGTTCAGCCTGAGCCAGAGCAGTTTAAATTAATTCTCATTCTCTGTCTCTCTCTCCTTCCCTTAATTCCTTCTCTCTTTATTAATTAAAATCTCCATAAATCCCCTGGTGACTTGGGTATTTTCATATTTGGGAATTTCCTATGGTGACCACTTATTTAGATTTTAAGTCAAAACACTAAAATTATCCTTTACAGACAAGAAAGATGAAGCCTAGGTAAAGGGCAGTCACCACCATTAGCAGGAGCGGCCAAAGGTCCTCATTCAGACATACCTAGAACCAGAAGGCAGAAAGATCTCAGTCCCAAAGCAGAGAAATCTGGGCTCAAAGTGAAGAATGCAGAGAGACTTCAGTTCTAAGGAGAGCAGACAGTTTCTTGTTTTGAACTCATCTACACTGGGTGGGTTCTCATAGCTCCCACTGCCCCTCCTATTCTGCCTCTGCAGTCCCAAGATCACAGTTGTCCTCCAATGGCACCCAAGGCCAGGACCTCAGGACCCTCCCTGCCTCTCCACCCTAAGGTCAGCCCTCTATTATCTGGAATGCCACTGCCATCAAAGTGAACCCTCTTCATCCTAGACTCCTCCCAGGCACCTGCACCACCCCACGGCTCGATATTCCACCTGGGTAGCAACTTACAAGGCTGGTCAACCTGAGAGCTCCCCATTTACTTTCCTCTCCCCTTATTCCCTTTCACACTCTAAGCATCCAGTGACACTGGGCTCTCTCTTGTCCCTCACAGGAGACTCTCCAACTCCAAACCCTGCATTTTCCTTGCCTCCTCTGCCTCTTCTCTCAGCCTTCACTGTTTTCCCCTTTAATCTCTGCCTCCTCAATTCACTGGATTCCTTTAGGAATGGACAAAAATCTCATTTCCTTGGTCAATTCCAGGAGGAGAGTAGGAGGGTAAGAAGGGAGGGAGACATGATAAATTTATCAAATTTATGTGTATTAAGGTAGGATTAACTCTCCCCTTGCCTACTTTTAAATTTAATCAAACAAAAGCTTAGACACTCCTACTTAATACTAAGTAGGGGAGGTTCAAAAACCAATTACTAAAGTGAGTGACAACTGATCACCCCTTGGGCAGTGCTAAGCAAATTAAAAGACTGCAATTGGCTTCTATAAAGTGGAGGGACAGGAAGTGACATGGAAAAAGGACTTTTAAAAGTGCTGAACTTCCTGTCCCAGGGAGCTTACACTTGAATTTGGAGGAGCTTCACTTGGGACTTTGGCTCTTGGACTGTTCTGGTAAGACTGCTCCTGAATCTCCCTTTGTAGTTTGGCTTGAGTGAGTGAAAAACTAACTCTTTTCCTGACTTCTGGAAAGGTCAGTGAGGTTAGTTAAGGAGAGGCTTTGCCTTCTTGGAGAAACCCACATTGATCGAATGCTGGAACCCTTGTTTGTCACCGAGCTCTCCAGTCGGGGATAATGAGCCCTGCTGGAGTTGAACGGGTGCTAGAGCAAACATTTAGTGTGATAGGATAGACATCTTCTCTACCCTCTTTTTCATTTCTCTACTTTCACTCTTTCCACCTTTTTTTTCGTAAATAAAAGCTGCTAAAAGTCATTTGATTTGAGCTGTATTAATTTTAAAGTTGCCAACCACACTATTATCTTATAATTCTCATATATTTAGTCATAACCATAAATTTAATTTCTTACATTTGTAAATTTGTTATTAAAAATAAAGATTAAGATAATAAAAAGATAAAAATAAAATCTCATCTTCTACAAGAAATGTTTATGAATCCATCTTCATTTGATTTCCTACATTTTATGATACTTATTCAAAGGAAAATTGTTTTATTGCCTTTACATTATTGATCATGAAACAAGTGACCACATATAATCCTTCAGATAAGTAACTGCAATTAAGAGTTAGACCCAGTTATTGCAGTAATTGTGTATAAGATATCAATTATAATAGTAGAATACTGGTCATTATATTAGAAGGGATGTGCTTTAGTGTATTGGAATATAATAGCAATGAATGCTATTGAAGTCTTCTTTTGGAGGAATAAAAGCTTTAGGCCTATGTAGTTGTCTAGGGAAATTGAAAGCCCTGCAGAAGGAGCTGGGTTCATTGGGAATGGTGCGTATCCAGCTGGCCTGATGAGATCACACAAAAACTACCCTGGCATCTTCAGGTATTAATTTAGCCTTTCAAGATTTATGCCAACTAGAAGCTCCTCAAAGCACTGTAGCCCAGAAAGGTTACTATGACCTAAGTAGTGTGACGCTTCTAGAGGATTCAATACATTTTCTCACCTGAACCTTGTACTGAACTTAAGACTTGGTATCGATATTCCAAAACTTTGTTACCAAACACCACTGCCTGTTTCTTAACATCCTATGTGCCTTCTTCCTTGCTCATGACTTATGCTAATTATCTGTGAAAAACCCATAAAACATGCTGTTACACACCTATATGGGACCTTTGCTCCAGGCTGGGTGAGGTGCCATTTCCAGCTTTCATTTACCACAATTAAGGGCTTTGTAAGGATTAAAATTGGGGTTGCTGACTCTGCAAAAGAGTTATAAAGTAATATTGTGGTCACGGATTTTAAAATATTTAGGCTTAAGTCAAATTGACTTTGAGCAGTTTTTATTTACATAGAGGTAGAAAAGAGTGAAAGTGGGAAATGAAGATGAGACAGAGCCTTTAATAAGCCTACCAGCCTTTCTCTGGTGAAGTCTGGCTCAGCCCCCCACAGTGACTTCCCCCAAGACCTGATCACCATGTACATTTCCTGAGAATCTTCAGCCAGAAGTCCACCAGCTCAGCTGCCTCCAAAGCCAAGGCAGGAATCAGAAATTTGTTTAGTCATTCCCCAATCAAAGGACAACCCCTTATTTTCCTTTTTTTTTTTTGCCAGTATAAAAAAATGCAGCTATAAATATTTTTGCACAAGTATTTTTTTCTTATTATCTCTGGGGTACAAACCCAGCAGAGGTATTTCTGGATCTAAGGGTATGCATTCTTTTAAAGCCCTTTGGGTATAGTGCCAAATTGCCTTCCAGAATGTTTGGATCCAGTCACAACACCAACAGAAATGCAAAAATATCCCAATTTTGCCACATCCCCTCCAACATTTATTATTTTCCTTTACTGGCATACTGGCCAATCTGCTAAGTTATGATGAGGTGGTACTTGAGTTGTTTTGATTTGCATTTCCCTAATTATGAGAGATTTGGAACATTTTCCACATGATAATTGATAATTTTGACTTCTTTATCTGAAAACTGCCTATTCATGTCCCTTGAGCATTTATCAATTAGAAAATGGCTTGATTTTTTTCATACAATTGACTTTGCTCCTTATACATTTCAGAAATTAGACCTCTGTCAGAAAACTTTTTTCATAAAAATTTTTTCCCAATTAGTTGCTTCCCTTCTAATTTTGATTGCATTGGTTTTGTTTGTAAAAAATGTTTTAATTTGGACTTCCGGTTAAGATGGCGGCTTAGAGAAAGCTAAAGTTCAGATCTCCGGAAAACCCTTCCCGACCGATCTCAAACTATAAGCTCCTAAGGCGCCGAAATTCAAAACGATCAACAGCACAGACCCTGGGAACCCTCCTCCTGGACTTGGACCCGGTTCAAAAGGTACGGCCCCACTCAAAAGCCAGAACCCGAGATCACTCGGACCTCAGGGGTAGGAGCGCAGAGTCCAAGGCTCCCGGAAGCCACAGCCCGGCCCGGCTCAGAGAGCAGGGTCCTCGGAACAACAACCCTCAGGGCCTTCTACCCGAGTCCCAGTGAAAGTTATTGCCTGGGGCTCCCGCTGCAGAGAGCGGGGGTCGAAACAACAGCAACCCTCAGGGCGGGCAAGACAGCCTCACCGGCTGGATCCTGCTATCCAAGTCTCAGTGAAAGTCCTTGCCCTCGGAGCTTGGGGAAGCTGCAGCCCATCCCCCGCAGGCCGACGAAACAGCCTCACGGCCAGCGATTCTGAAGGCAACTTCCGGAAAGCGAGCCGGGGGAGAGTGTGGCCTCGTGGTCCGACCCTTCCATTCCAGTTCCAGTGAGGCATATTCAGTTTAACCCAGGGAAAGCTCATAGAACCAACATCTGCCCAGGACTAAAGCCTCTGAACACCAGACAGAGATAAGAAAAGCTAATCCTCCCCATTCAGAGATGGCAAACTCCACAGAAGCACAGAAGCCCCAAAATACCAAGAAAAATAAGAAGAAAGGGGCGACTTTGGACACATTCTATGGAGCCAAAATACAAAATACAGAGCAGATAGAAGAAGATATACAAGAAAATGCTCCAAAATCTTCCAAAGGAAATAGAAACTCTCCACAAACCCATGAAGAATTTGAATCAGAAATGACCAAAAAGATGGAAGCCTTCTGGGAGGAAAAGTGGGAAATAATTCAAAAGAAATTCACGCATCTACAAAACCAGTTTGACCAAACTGTAAAAGAAAACCAGGCTTTAAAGCAAGAACTAATAAAGCAAAGCCAAAACACCAAGAAATTAGAAGAGAACATAAAATATCTCACCGACAAGGTGATAGATCTGGAAAATAGAGGGAGAAGGGATAATTTAAGAATAATTGGACTCCCAGAAAAGCCAGAAATAAACACCAAACTGGACATGGTGATACAAGATATAATCAAAGAAAATTGCCCAGAGATTCTAGAAAAAAGGGGGCAATACAGCCACTGACAGAGCTCACAGAACACCTTCTACACTAAACCCCCAAAAGACAACTCCCAGGAATGTAATTGCCAAATTCCAAAGCTATCAAACAAAAGAAAAAATCCTACAGGAAGCCAGAAAAAGACAATTTAGATATAAAGGAATGCCAATCAGGGTCACACAAGACCTTGCAAGTTCTACTCTGAATGATCGTAAGGCATGGAACATGATCTTCAGAAAGGCAAGAGAGCTGGGTCTCCAACCAAGAATCAGCTACCCAGCAAAACTGACTATATACTTCCAAGGGAAAGTATGGGCATTCAACAAAATAGAAGACTTCCAACTTTTTGCAAAGAAAAGACCAGAGCTCTGTGGAAAGTTTGATACCGAAAATCAAAGAGCAAGGAATACCTGAAAAGGTAAATATTAAGGAAAGGGGAAAAATGTTATCTTCTTCTTTTACTCAAACTCTCTTCTATAAGGACTACATTTATATCAATCTATGTATACTAAAATGTGGGGAAAATGTAATGTATAAATAGGGGGTAAAGAAAGACCAAATAGAATAATGGTTCTCACACAAAGATTCACATGGGAAGGGGAGGGGAAGAAAACTCCTATAAGAAGGAGAGGAAGAGAGGGGGGTGGGGTTACTTAAACCTCAATCTCAGGGAAATCAACTCTGAGAGGGAAAAACATCCAGATCCATTGGGATCTTGAATTCTATCTTACCCAACAAGGGTAAGGAGAAGGGAAAACCAAGGGGGGGAAGGGGGAGAGGGAGAACAAAAAGGGAGGGAAAGAGAGGGGGGAGGGGGAGGGAAGAAAAAGGGAGGGACTAAAAAGGGAAACATCAAGGGAGGGGACAAGGGGGACTGATTCAAAGTAAATCACTGGACTAAAAGGTAGAGCCGAAGAAGAAAAGGTTAGAATTAGGGAAGGCAATCAAAATGCCAGGGAGTCCACAAATGACAATCATAACTTTGAACGTGAATGGGATGAACTCACCCATAAAACGTAGACGAATAGCAGAATGGATTAGAATCCAAAACCCTACCATATGTTGTCTTCAAGAAACACACATGAGGCGGGTTGACACCCACAAGGTCAGAATTAAAGGATGGAGTAAGACCTTCTGGGCCTCAACTGATAGAAAGAAGGCAGGAGTGGTAATCATGATATCTGATAAAGCCAATGCAAAAATAGACCTGATCAAAAGGGATAGGGAAGGTAATTATATTTTGTTAAAAGGGACTCTAGACAACGAGGAAATATCATTAATCAACATGTATGCACCAAATAATATAGCACCCAAATTTCTAATGGAGAAACTAGGAGAATTGAAGGAAGAAATAGACAATAAAACCATACTAGTGGGAGACTTAAACCAACCATTATCAAATTTAGATAAATCAAATCAAAAAATAAATAAGAAAGAGGTAAAAGAAGTGAATGAAATCTTAGAAAAATTAGAATTAATAGACATATGGAGAAAAATAAATAGGGATAAAAAGGAATACACCTTCTTCTCAGCACCACATGGCACATTCACAAAAATTGACCACACATTAGGTCACAGAAACATAGCACACAAATGCAAAAAAGCAGAAATAATGAATGCAGCCTTCTCAGATCACAAGGCAATAAAAATAATGATTAGTAATGGTACATGGAAAACCAAATCTAAAACCAATTGGAAATTAAACAATATGATACTCCAAAACCGTTTAGTTAAAGAAGAAATCATAGAAACAATTAATAATTTCATCAAGGAAAATGACAATGGCGAAACATCCTTTCAAACCTTTTGGGATGCAGCCAAAGCGGTAATCAGAGGCAAATTCATATCCCTGAAAGCTTATATTAACAAACAAGGGAGAGCAGAGATCAATCAATTGGAAATGCAATTGAAAAAACTCGAAAGCGATCAAATTAAAAACCCCCAGCAGAAAACCAAATTAGAAATCCTAAAAATTAAGGGAGAAATTAATAAAATCGAAAGTGATAGAACTATTGATTTAATAAATAAGACAAGAAGCTGGTACTTTGAAAAAACAAACAAAATAGACAAAGTACTGGTCAATCTAATTAAAAAAAGGAAGGAAGAAAAGCAAATTCACAGCATTAAAGATGAAAAGGGGGACAGCACCTCCAATGAGGAGGAAATTAAGGCAATCATTAGAAATTACTTTGCCCAATTATATGGCAATAAATACACCAATTTAGGAGAAATGGATGAATATATACAAAAATACAAACTGCCTAGACTAACAGAAGAGGAAATAGAATTCTTAAATAATCCCATATCAGAAATTGAAATCCATCAAGCCATCAAAGAACTTCCTAAGAAAAAATCCCCAGGGCCTGATGGATTCACCTGTGAATTCTATCAAACATTCAGAGAACAGTTAATCCCAATACTATACAAACTATTTGACATAATAAGCAAAGAGGGAGTTCTACCAAACTCCTTTTACGACACAAACATGGTACTGATTCCAAAACCAGGCAGGTCAAAAACAGAGAAAGAAAACTATAGGCCAATCTCCCTAATGAATATAGATGCAAAAATCTTAAATAGGATACTAGCAAAAAGACTCCAGCAAGTGATCAGAAGGATCATTCACCATGATCAAGTAGGATTCATACCAGGGATGCAGGGCTGGTTCAACATTAGGAAAACCATCCACATAATTGACCACATCAACAAGCAAACTAGCAAGAACCACATGATTATCTCAATAGATGCAGAAAAAGCCTTTGATAAAATACAACACCCATTCCTATTAAAAACACTAGAAAGCATAGGAATAGAAGGGTCATTCCTAAAAATAATAAACAGTATATATCTAAAACCAACAGCTAATATCATCTGCAATGGGGATAAACTAGATGCATTCCCAATAAGATCAGGAGTGAAACAAGGATGCCCATTATCACCTCTACTATTTGACATTGTACTAGAAACACTAGCAGTAGCAATTAGAGAAGATAAAGGAATTGAAGGCATCAAAATAGGCAAGGAGGAGACCAAGTTATCACTCTTTGCGGATGACATGATGGTCTACTTAAAGAATACTAGAGATTCAACCAAAAAGCTAATCAAAATAATCAACAACTTTAGCAAAGTTGCAGGATACAAAATAAACCCACATAAATCATCAGCTTTTCTATATATCTCCAACACAGCTCAGCAGCAAGAACTAGAAAGAGAAATCCCATTCAAAATCACCTTAGACAAAATAAAATACCTAGGAATCTACCTCCCAAGACAAACACAGGAACTATATGAACACAACTACAAAACACTCGCCACACAACTAAAACTAGACTTGAACAAATGGAAAAACATTAACTGCTCATGGATAGGACGAGCCAATATAATAAAAATGACCATCCTACCCAAACTTATTTATCTATTTAGTGCCATACCCATTGAACTACCAAAATACTTCTTCACTGATTTAGAAAAAACCATAACAAAGTTCATTTGGAAGAACAAAAGATCAAGGATATCCAGGGAAATAATGAAAAAAAAACACATATGATGGGGGCCTTGCAGTCCCTGACCTATAACTATATTACAAAGCAGCGATCATCAAAACAATTTGGTACTGGCTAAGAAACAGAAAGGAAGATCAGTGGAATAGACTGGGGGAAAGCGACCTCAGCAAGACAGTATACGATAAACCCAAAGATCCCAGCTTTTGGGACAAAAATCCACTATTCGATAAAAACTGCTGGGAAAATTGGAAGACAGTGTGGGAGAGACTAGGAATAGATCAACACCTCACACCCTACACCAAGATAAATTCAAAATGGGTGAGTGACTTAAACATAAAGAAGGAAACCATAAGTAAATTGGGTAAACACAGAATAATATACATGTCAGACCTTTGGGAGGAGAAAGGCTTTAAAACCAAGCAAGATATAGAAAGAATCACAAAATGTAAAATAAATAATTTTGACTACATCAAACTAAAAAGCTTTTGTACAAACAAAACCAATATAACTAAAATCAGAAGGGAAACAACAAATTGGGAAAAAATCTTCATAGAAACCTCTGACAAAGGTTTAATTACTCATATTTATAATGAGCTAAATCAATTGTACAAAAAATCAAGCCATTCTCCAATTGATAAATGGGCAAGGGAAATGGATAGGCAGTTCTCAGATAAAGAAATCAAAACTATTAACAAGCACTTGAAGAAGTGTTCTACATCTCTTATAATCAGAGAGATGCAAATCAAAACAACTCTGAGGTATCACCTCACACCTAGCAGATTGGCTAACATAACAGCAAAGGAAAGTAATGAATGCTGGAGGGGATGTGGCAAAGTAGGGACATTAATTCATTGCTGGTGGAGTTGTGAATTGATCCAACCATTCTGGAGGGCAATTTGGAACTATGCCCAAAGGGCGACAAAAGAATATCTACCCTTTGACCCAGCCATAGCACTGCTGGGTCTGTACCCCAAAGAGATAATGGACACAAAGACTTGTACAAAAATATTCATAGCTGCGCTCTTTGTGGTGGCCCAAAACTGGAAAACGAGGGGATGCCCATCAATTGGGGAATGGCTGAACAAACTGTGGTATATGTTGGTGATGGAGTACTATTGTGCTAAAAGGAATAATAAAGTGGAGAAGTTCTATGGAGACTGGAACAACCTCCAGGAAGTGATGCAGAGCGAGAGGAGCAGAACCAGGAGAACATTGTACACAGAGACTAATACACTGTGGTATAATCGAACATAATGGACTTCTCCATTAGTAGTGGTGTAATGTCCCTGAACAACTTGCAGGGATCCAGGAGAAAAAAACACCATTCATAAGCAAAGGATAAACTATGGGAGTGGAAACACCGAGAAAAAGCAACTGCCTGAATACAGAGGTTGAGGGGACATGACAGAGGATAGACTAAATGAACACTCTAATGCAAATACTATCAACAAAGCAATGGGTTCAAATCAAGAAAACATCTAATGCCCAGTGGACTTACGCGTCGGCTATGGGGGGTGGGGGGGAGGAAAAGAAAATGATCTATGTCTTTAACGAATAATGCTTGGAAATGATCAAATAAAATATATTTTTAAAAAAATGTTTTAATTTGATATTATCAAAATTATTCATTTTACATTTTGTAATATTCTCTGTTTCTTGTTTGGTCTTAAAATTCTTTTCTTTCCCATAGACCTGACAAGTATACTATTCTAATGTTAACCTAATTTACTTATAATTTCCCTCTTTATATTTAAGTCATTTACCCATTCTGAATTTATCTTGGTATAGACTGTGAGATGCTGATCTAAACCTAATCTCTCCCATATTGTTTTCCAATTTTCCCAGTCATTTTTTTTCAAATACTGAATTCTTGCCCGGAAAAGCTAGAATCTTTCGATTTATCAAATACTATCTTGCTGAGGTCATTAACACAAGTCTATTCCACTGATCTTCATTTCTGTCTATTAACCATTACCAAATTGTTTTGATGATCAGCGCTTTGTAGTACAGTTTAAGATCTGGTACTGTTAAGCCAACATCCTTCAGATTTTTTTTCTTCCCTTCACATTCTTGATCTTTTGTTCTTCTAAATTAATTTTTATAACTTTCTAATTCTATAAAAAAAATTATTGGTGGTTTGATATGTATGGTACTGAATAAGTAAATTAATTTGGGTAGAAGCTTGTCCTACCCATGAGCAATTAATGTTTTGTCAATTATTTAGATCTAGTTTTAATTGTGTGGAAAATATTTGGTAGTCGTGTTCATATACTTCTTATGTTTATCTTAGCAAATAGATTGCTAAATATTTTTATATTATCTAGGGTGATTTTAAATAGTTTTTCCCCTTAACTCTTGCTGCTGAGTTGTGTTGGAAATATAAAGAAATGCTAATGATTGTGAAGATTAAATTACTCTCCCCTATCATTATTATCAAAATTAAATAAACTCTCCCCTATCAATTTTTAGATTTAATCACCAAAAGCGAATACACCCCACTCACACTTGAGTTGGAGAGGTCTGTGATCCACAAATGTGATATTGGGTGACGAATCAGAATCAACTGACTGCCCTCCTGGGCAGTCCTAAGCAAAGCTTTACCTGTAATTGGTACAGGTAAAATGGAAGAAAGTCACAGGAAGTGATGAAAAGGAAAGGTCTTTAAAAATGCCAAAAGCTCTTTCTGTGAGGGCAGCTCTTGGGTCTTTAGTCTTCAATTTGACTTTGGAGGAGCTTGGGCTTGAGATCTCTGACTGCTTCCCTTTGGACTGACACATGGTAAGTGAAAGGCTGACCCCCTTTCCTAGATTTTCTTGTAGCATACCAGGCATGTTGGCATCTGGGAAGTATGGTTGATGTATTAGATACTTGATCAGATCAGTTAATGATCAATGTATAGACAGTTCAAAGGGCAGGAGAATTCCTGGGCCTAAGCCACAAAGGCTTAGCTCTCACCTGGTCAAACCACATTCCTTTGAAAAGCGCATGTCAGGTGAATCCCCACCTCCTCTGATATTGTCATTGTCTATTCAACCAATGTTAAGACCTATGCTATGTTATGTATTCATTGATCACCTCTCAATCCACAATAAATGCTGGGATGAGGGTCGCTATTACTCCTCTTGATTCCTGCATCCTCAGAGTGCTTCCTCCTATCTCTCCTTATCTTTCCTAGCGACACTGTCGCCCACGTGCTTTCTATCTCAGAATTCTTACTTCCACGTATTTTTTTATTTCTCATGTTTTCCTGTAATTAATCTTCAAGGGAAAACATTATAAGGAGATCTCGCCTCTCCCCATATCTTTTAACTTGTCTTTGAGTCTTCATTTATCACCCATTTTCCTCACGCTCCCTTCTCCTTCTCAAGTTATAACCCACAACAAAATTTATATAGCAATCGCTGGACGATTGTTATATTTCTGAAGGGACTAGCCTAAGGAGAGACCTACCCTCTTGAGAGGTGCCCTGCATCCCCAGGTCCTTAGCTACAAGGGCTGAGGCCACTCTGGCTAAGGACTAACTAGTCTTGCCTGAGTTAAGCCAGGACTGGAGCAAAATACTTAGTGTGTAGTCTAGATATCTTATTCTATCCTCTCTCTGATTTTTCTTACTTTCACTCTTTCTATATTTTATGAATAAATTGTAAAAGCAAATCTCTTTGTAATTAATTAAAATGTTGGCAACCCTATTCTTAAAATAATTCAGTCCAACCTTTTATAAAAACCATACACATTTTCTACTGGCTGACCATGGAGGTTGTGATGAATGCCCTCAATCTTACTAACTTTTCTTGACTTTTTCTTACTATCCCTAAGTCAGCTTTTAATAGCTTGTTTTGAGTCTGTATTTCACAGCTGCTAAAGGTAAGTTCAATTTTTTTTCCTTTTTCCCCTTAAAAATAAATATAACACAGATGTTTTTAATATTAGGGGCAGGACCTTGGGGCCCCACCTAGGGAAGCTGTTCCCCACCCCACCCCCACCTCAAACAACCCAATTAGCCAACTCTCAGGTGTTCACCTAGGGAGAATTCTACCTTTCCAATACCAGCAGTAGGTTGGCTGGTTTGTTTCTTAACTAGCTTTGAGGACCAAGTCTGGGGAAAAGCTTTCACTCCCTCTCAGAGCGGGAAAGTAGTTCTGCTCTGCCCCAACAGAATTTCATCTCGCAGCCTAGTCTCCAAGAAAGCAAAACAAGACAAATAAAACTGCAGTTGATTTTTTTATTGAGTGATTAAGTTAAAATTAACAAAGTTTTGGTTTTGTCTACTCCTGAAAATCTACTTTTTTTTCCCCCAAAACCCCACTGTCTCTAGGGTTAACTTAAGTGAGAAGTAAAACCTGGGGAGATCAGTCAGGAAGAGCAGCATTAAAGTAATAACAACAATAACCACCACCACAACAAAAACTGGTCGATTTTACCCTGAGAAGCTTTTACAGCCCAAATAAGGTAAAAGATAATTTACAAAAACCTTTTTGTCTCAGGCCAACTCAGAAAAGCAATCTGGAAGCTGCTCTTTGGAAGGACATGGCAGAAATACGTGGTTCTAGCGATTTACCCTGAAGGGGGAGGCAGCTGCCTCCTGTTGCTCCTCTACAAAAGGTTTTCTCTCCTGCCTTCCAACCAAGGAGTTAACTAAATCAAGGTGTAACATCCTTAAAGGGACCACACCCTTACCTTTAATTTTTCACACCCTGACTTTAACCACTAGCCAATAGCACCATCTACTGACAAAATTCAGAATCACAAGCAATTTAATAAATTAAAAAATATATATGTCAAATCTTGTTTACATCTTGACCTTAAGCCTATTATCTGTATAAATGGAGATTTTGAACCTTTGGACTTCATTTCCCAGAAGTCCTAGTAGTTCCCCGAATTCCCTATAATCTCTCCTACATCTCCATGTTGGCAAGATCATGTTACTGGTATTTAACTTGAGGTAACGCCTCCGACGCGCTCTTCTTACATGATGCAGCAAGTATGGTGGTAAGCTAAGTGAGGGTATTTTAACTGGGCTAATCAGCCATGGGTGCGTGGTTTTTTATTTTGTTTCTTCTTTATTCCTTGATTTCTAATGATCCTAAATAAACCTCATAAAATATAATATTTTTATTATTAGAGATATAAATTTAATTTTTACATTTTTGGCAACCACAAGTCAGACGAGAACTTCTCAATTTTTTTTTTTAAATAGCCTAGTTGTTTTTTTTAAGCCATGTTTCTCCTGCCAAGGCTTTTTGCCCACTCCACCCACCCTTGCAAGCTCCAACTCTCTTTGGAGCTGCTGTGTTTTTCTTTTCCTACTTTCTGCCCAATTGCTTGTTGTCCCTACTGGCCGGGCTATAGTTAGCCAGGGGGCTCTTTGTGAAGAAGAAATAAACCACTTCTCTTGCCCAACTGCTTTAGTCCTCGTTCCTCATTCCTTGTTCCTCACTGCTGACTCTGGTGTTGCTGATACTGCTTCATCCAGCCCCTGACCCCAATTGCTCATCAGGCCCCCTGTAGCATCCCAAGCATATTTACATCTATGAAATATAAATGATTGAATGATTACTGTGTCTTCAGACACAAGGTTATACTCAGATATTTGTGAATGTAATCTTGACCTGGCCATGCGGCCTGTTGCCTAAAATAAACTCATTAACATTTTGGCTTGGAGTACTCGGAGAAAGCGCGGGTTGAAATCTACATGCCCCAAAAGGTGTTCCCTCTACATTGCCACCCAATCTTAATTGTCTACACTTTGTGATGTGATTGCTACCTGCTTGGGAGTACTGCCCAAGCACGACAGGATTAAATTCAGAGGCAAACCCATGAACTTCCTCTTGGATCTTCAATCTGCTCTAGCAATCTCTGTCTCTCCCTCTCTAAAGCCTCTCCCTAGGCTATGGCCCCTGTCGGCTTACATTCTCCACCTTAATCTTCTCCTTTACCTCATGTTCCATTGATCCTCATATTTTCCACCCAAGGGGAAAATCATAGGGGTTGCCTGCCCTATTTAAACACTGACTTGTCCGTGTCTGTCATTCTTCACCCTGGTTCGCCAATTCCCTACTTCTCCTCGGGTCCCTACCACAAAGGACAACCCCCTCCTTGTAGACCCACTTATTGGGCTCTACGCCCCCAGTCCCAGGCCCCCAGCAATTCTCTCCTGATCTCCAGTCTCAGACCCAGATCACTCATGCAACCCCAGGGTCAGCCCCAAGACCCAGCCTGCTGGTAGCTGCCTTTGTGTCTTTGGCATCACAAACCAACTGGTAAAAACTAGGGTGTTCTTTCCTTAGGCAACAATTAGCCTCCACATGGCTGGGGAAAGGAGGGTGTGGGGGGGGTGGTGAAGGAAGAGACTTTTCCAAACAGGAAGTTGATTACAAGCATGGCGTATTCTATGAGAGAGCAGTGTATTACCTATTTCAAACAGCTTCCAGCTTTAGGATGTTTTTTTCATGAGTGCAATGATCCTTTTACTATCTTACCTGAGATTCAGGGGAGAAATTCATCTCCCTGCAACCCTTTGCCATTTGGGCCTGCCCAGTTTGAGATTCCTAAATCCCATGTTCTCCCTTGTTATGCTGGATCCCATAGTACTGACAAAAGGAATCTCAATGAATAAAAAAAAAACTTTAAACAGACTGGAGGTGAAATTTTTAAGACTTTTCAGACTCCAATGTTTTATAAAAGCCTCTGTATTTTATTGTATTTTTTGATTGCTTTAAGATTTAATTTTGTGGTTTTAAGTTTATATATTAATGTATTCAATACTATTCTGTTGCACTGAATCAGTTTAATGTACTTAGTTTTAACTACTGTTATATTCTGCTGCTTTCCCCCTATAACTATACTGAATAAATATTATTGAATAAGCCCATATTTAAAATTTTTTTTTCTATTTTGGCTTTGTAAATTGTCACATAAAGGATGGATGGACTTCATCAAACTGGTTACAATTGTATAAAGACCTTTGGAAAATTTAATGGGCTAAATATCTCAAATTGATTTTAAGGGCTCTTGAAACATACATTTTTGATTTTTTTCAACAACTGATCATTTTGCCTGCCTTTTAGTTATTTGTAACAAGAGGTAAGGTCTATTTTAGTAGCTGAAGTAAAGTACAAGTATAATCCTCACCTCCCGATGGGACATTACAGTCTCATATCAAAGGAGCTGGGAAGTTGATCCCAGGGCATGGTACCCCTGAATGGCTCCCCAAAAAGGAGCATTTCTCATTTATAACTCCTCAGCTTCACCAGGATGATCTCTAGATTCTTGGTGACATTTTTAGACTTAATAGCAACAGTATAGAAGTTTGCTTTTTCTAGACCCCTCTGCCACATTTTTGTAATCTCAGCCAAGGTTGAAACATTGCTACATCTGAAAACTTGTGGCAAGTATCCATTTTCTTTAAATGTCATACAGCAGGTTCATGTAAAATATGATAGTGGGTTTGTTTGCTATTGTCATTAAATGGGCTATTATAACTTTGGGGATTCTGATACTTTTGAATGTGCATTACATGTTGTACTATTGTTCTTTATAAAAAACTGTTACTTTGTGAAAATCATTTGCCTGTACTCATAGTGGATCATGGCCAGGTTTGAAGAGGAAATGGGACTTTTGTATTCTACTTTTCCTTAGCTGACACAGTGTGTCAATGATTATAAGCTATATATTTTTGATTTTGAAACTGCATAGTGCCAATCGAGCACAAGGTCAAGGACACCAACCAATCCCAATGGGATTAATGCTGAGCCCCCACATCCCCTTTTTCCCCTATAACAAGAGAATCAGACAAGGAGTAGAGGAATACTTTTTTGAACGAGATAATGAGATAGGCACCCAAATGCTAACTCCTAGTATTTTAGCACAAACACAACCAGCCCTCAATCCCTCATTGCAGAGGCCTTGGAAAGGTCAGTCATAATAACAGATATTATTTACCATCCATTGTGATGATTTCTATACTTTCTAGCTTCTTCAGCACTTGCATCATTAATTAAGATCTCCCAATGTGGAAGATTTATGTTCATTCTAATTTAATTTTAACTGTCTTTCATCTGACACTGTGTCATCAAATTTCTGGGCATAAAAAAAAGGCCATCTCCTCAGGCTGGGGGTCTGTGGACTTGGTCTTCAGAGTCCAGCTTTCTCGCTCAATAAACCTACTTCTTTTTGACGTGAAGACTTTGTTTCTCTTATTAGCATTTCTGCTAATAGAATTTTCCCCACAAGGGTAGTAATCTAACCTCTAAAGAAGAGGAATTTAAGAGCTACTTTGCCCAAACTATATGGCAATAAATATGACCTCTAGGTGAAACAGGTCAATATTTACAAAAAATATAAATTGCCTAGATTAACAAAAGAGGAAATAGAATACTTAAACAATCCCATCTCAGAAAAAAAAAAGAAATTGAACAAGCCATCAAAGAACTCCCTAAGAAAAATAAAACCCAGGGCCACATGGATTCAAAAGTGAATTCTATCAAACATTTAAAGAACAACTAATTCCAACTATACACACTAGTTGACAAAATAAGCAAAGAGGGAGTATCACCATATTCCTTTTATGATACAAGTAGGGTACTGATTCCAAAGCCAGGGAGACCTAAAAAAGAGAAAGAAAACTACAAACAAATCTCCTTAATGAACATAGATGCAAAAACATTAAGTTAAATAGTAGCAAAAAGACTACAAATTAAGTCATCACAAGGATTTTTCACTATAAACAGGTGGGATTTATACCAGGAAGGCAAGGAAGGTTTAATATTAGGAAAACCATCCACATAATTGACCATCTAAATAAACCAAACCAAAAGAAATCACATGATTTTGTCAATAGATACAGAAAAAGCTTTTGACAAAATACAACACTTATTCCTATTGAAAACACAGAAAGTAGAGGAATAGCTGGGCCCTTCCTCAAAATAATATACAGTATATATTTAAAACCATTAGCAAGTATCATCAGCAATGGGGACAAGTTAGAAGCCTTCCAATAAAATCTTTGCAGACGATATGATGGTATGCTTAAAGAATCCTAGAAAATCAACTAAAAAGCTAGTGGAAATATTAACAACATTAGCAAAGTTGCAGGGTACAAAATAAACACATAAAACGTCAGTATTTCTATGGGTTCCAACACAACTCAGCAGCAAGAGTGAGAAAGAGAAACTCCATTTAAAATCACAGTATAAAATATATGGGAATATATTTGCCAAGACCAACACAGGAATTATATGAACACATGTAAAAAATAGACTCGAATACAGGACTACAATCCCCATGAGCCTTTGCTCCACTTCCCCAGAATGCCTTGTAATCTCACCTGGGCCGAGATCGAGAAGATATTTAAGGAAAGGCTTTTGAAGGGCTCGGTTTTTTTGGACTTCCGTTTTTGGAGCAGAGGTGTCTCTTCCATGATGTGAGGTTATTTTGTCTAGGCCTCTGGCCTAGGCACATGTTTCTTACTTGTATATTCTTAATCTTTAACCTTTAATAAACCTCTAAAAAATATATATTCCTTGCAGAGAAAAACTAATTTCTACCTGCCTCAGTCTCCTTCTCTCCCCTAAATTTTAATCTTTACAGTTTGGCTAACCACTACGGGAAAAAGAACTTTCAGTCTTCTGATTTCTTTTCTGATCTTAAATTCAGTTTTAATATCTAGTACCTAGAAAAAAAAAATTTTTTTTTTGAGCCATATCTTTCTGGCCAAGGTTTTCTACCCTCCCAAAGCTGCTACAGGCTCCGGACTTGCCCTGCCGCTTCCTGCCTGCAACCTGCAGCCCTGATCGTCCTCACCTGGTGCCCGAGCTGCGCTCTGGCTCCCGGCCCGACCCACCCTGGCGGTCTGTCTCTCACCCATCTGGCCTCCAACCCAGACGGCTCATCACCCCAGCCCCAGACCCACGAACAAGCGTGACCCCAGCCGGCTCATCACCCAGATCCTTGGAGCAGATCGCTCAGGACTCATTGCGACCAGCTGGTAACAGTATTGGCCACATGGGCGGAGGGGAGAGAAGAGAGGGAAAGGAGACCCGGTAATTTTCCCTTAGGCTAAGCCTCCACGTGGCTGGAGGTATTGGCCACAGGGTGATCAGAGGGGAAAGAGAGAAAAGACTAGAGAGAAGAAACAGACTTTTCAAACAGAAACCTAAAAAGCAATGGGCTGTTTTAAAGGATTTTTGACTCTTCTGGCAATTTCATTGATTTTACCTGCCTGTCTGGGAGCAGACTCAGCCCAAAGATTCAACTTTAACTTTGGGGAGGAAAATGGGTGGCCCAGCGAACTGGAAGCCAGGCCCAGAGACGGGAGGTCTCTAGTTAAAATCTGGCCTCCGATGCTTCCCAGCTATGGGGCCCTGGACGGATCCCTTGAACCCCGTAGCCTAGCCTTTACTACTCTACCTTCAGACAATAGACATTTAAATGGATAAATAAAAACAAACAAAAAAAAAACCCCAAGGAACTTTGAAGAGACTAAAGGCTATATTCTAAGGCATTTCAGACTCCAATGGTTTATAAAATTATCTGTATTCTATTGCATTGTTTTGTTTAAGGTTTAACTTTGTGATTTTAAGTTCATATATTACTGGATTCAATATTATTCTGCTTGAACTGAAGGTTGATTGAATGTATTTTGAATGTACTGAGTTTTGAAATTCTGTTGTTTTTCCCCTATAACTGTTGAACAAATATTGTTGTGAATAAGCCCATATATGAAAAAACAGCTTTTTCTATTTTGCTGAGGATAGATGGACTTCAGAACTGGTTATAATTGTATTAACAACCTTTGGAAAATTTAATGTGCTAAATACCTCAAATGATTTGATTTTAAGGGTTTTTTAAATATGATTTTGGGAATTTTTTTTTAACAGTCTGGTTATTTTTGCCTGCCCCTACCACGAGGTAAGGCCCATTCTAGTAGCTGAAGTGAAATGTATTTTATAAACCCCAACCTTCCCACATGTGAATGGAAGTTGGGCAGTTAATTTCAGGGCATTTGTACCCTTGGGAAAAGCCTCCAAGAACAAGGAGCACCCCTTTATTTATGCTCTTCAGCTCACTATTTTACTTCTACCAGGATGATATATAGATTTCTTGATTATGTTCTAAACCCAAGATGAGTTTTACTTTGTTTAAAAAATATGTTTATTACCAAGGTTGAAGGATTGCTACATTTGTAAAAATTGTGACAAATGTCCATCAATTCATAGGTTTAAAAATGTCATACAGCAACTTATGTGAAATATGAAAGTGTGTTTGTTTGCTATTGTAATTAATTGGGCTATTGAGAATTTTGGGGATTTTGATATCTACATAGTTGTACTACTGTATTTTTAAAGATGAAAAAATTGTTAACCTTGTTCAATTCATTTGCCTTCTACTCACAGTGATCATGGCCAGATACAAAGAGGAAATGGATCTCATTTTTTGGTGAGAAAGCCTTGCATATCTCTTGCCAATTGATTCATATACCTCATACCTCAGCCATGCATCCCTAACTGATTCTGAATCTTTCAATCACCCACAACACGGGGGAATGTAAAAAATATCATTATTCAAATTGCAAAGTTTAAATTCTTTTTGAGAAGAATTTTAGGTAAAGAAGATGCTACTTCCCTGAATTCAGAAACTGAACTGTTGGAGAAGCCACCATGAAGAAGCCTCCAGACCACAAGTTGCACAAAATTGAACTTTGGGTGTGGTTGATTGAACATTTATTTGTATGTATACTTTTATGCCAAAGGGGACTGCCCCCTAACGGCTTTTTGTCAATGTGTTCAGAAATTATTGGTTTTATTCTTTTTTCTCTTATCCTCATACTATTGTAATCTTTTAAGTTTATTATGTTTTTATGATCCTTTTGGGGAAAAATTAATTTTTCCACAAATGATCACACGGGGGGGATGTAAAAAATAGACTCGAATACAGGACTACAATCCCCATGAGCCTTTGCTCCACTTCCCCAGAATGCCTTGTAATCTCACCTGGGCCGAGATCGAGAAGATATTTAAGGAAAGGCTTTTGAAGGGCTCGGTTTTTTTGGACTTCCGTTTTTGGAGCAGAGGTGTCTCTTCCATGATGTGAGGTTATTTTGTCTAGGCCTCTGGCCTAGGCACATGTTTCTTACTTGTATATTCTTAATCTTTAACCTTTAATAAACCTCTAAAAAATATATATTCCTTGCAGAGAAAAACTAATTTCTACCTGCCTCAGTCTCCTTCTCTCCCCTAAATTTTAATCTTTACACACAACTACAGAAAACTTTTCACACAATAACATTAGGTTTAAACAATTGGAGAAAACATTAATTGCACATGGGTAGGACAAGCTAATATAATAAAAATTACAATCCTACCCAAATTAATTTACCTCGTCAGTGCCACACCTATCAAACTACCAAGAAACTTTTTCATGGAATTAGGAAAAAAAAAATTATAACAAAGTTCATCTGGAAGAACAAAAGATTAAGAATATCAAGGGAACTAATTTTAAAAAATGTGAAGGATGGTGGCCTAGCACTACCGGATCTTGAACTGTGCTATGAAGCAGTGATCATCAAAACAATCTGCTACTGGCTAAGAGAAGGAAGGATCAGGGGATCAATGGAATAGACTTGGGGTAAATGACCTCAGTAAACCAGTGTTCTATAAACACAAAGATCCCAGTTTTTGGAACAAGAACTCACTATCTGACAAAAACTGCTGGGAAAATTGGAAAACAGTAGGGGAAAAATTAGGTTGAGTTCAACATGTCACGCCCTATACCAAGATAAATTCAAAATGTATAAAAGAGTGAAATAAAAAATAATTAGAACATAGAAAAGTAGACCTGATAGATCTATGGGAAAAGAAGGAATTGAAGAACAAACAAGAGATAGAAAACATTGCAAAATGTAAACTGAATAATTGTGGGGGCAGGGCAAGATGATTACAACTTTGACTTAAGGTCAGAGTAAAGGAGAACATTGGTTGGAAAACAAAGGTTTCTTGAAAGGAAATTGACCTGGAGGAGAGCTTGAAGGAATTCTGGGGATTCTGACCTGGTGTTGGACATGATAGGACTGGTTTTGAGGGGCTGAGGATTCACCGAAGCCACCTGAGAGGATCCAGTTCCTAATTTCAACCATAAAATTGGCCTTTCACCAATTTGATTCCTCCCACCACCTCACAACAGAGAAGATGATATCCCAAACCCCAAAAAGGGGGAGCTGTGGATTCTCAGGGAGAGAGCTCTGATCCCTGCCCTTCCAGCCTCCTAGCACCTGTCCCCTTGTACTTGCTTAGGCCATTTAGTTACATAAATAATAAAGGGATTAATTAGTTTGGGAAGGGTCGAAGAAACTTGAGGTAGTGAAGCCTTCACTCCCCAAGTGATGGATCAGGTAGTGAAATACTACTAGGGTGACCTCTCCCTATCTTCCTTCACCCAGCTTACCTGAATTCCTTTATTAAATCCTTCAAAGTACTCAAATATTTGTTAAGCCTCTCAATATAGCTTGAAAGGTTTCCGATACAAAACCAAAGACAAACATCTAAAAGAGTGCCTGAGGTTATCTCCTCTGAGGTGAGGCCCCTTTGCTTGGGCCTACCCCAAGATCCTCTCAGAGAGAGAGACACTGAAGTCATCCATAAGTGTAGCTGATTGGGGAGAGTGCTTCAGATATCCTTCAGCCATTCCTTCAAGGGACACAGAGTGATAACTGACAATCTTTTATTACAAGGCAGAGGGAGAGAGACAGGAGCCAGACATGCATTACCTTAGGCTCCTTCCCTCTCACTCTGTTCCTGTTCCCAAAGCCTTTTCCTCCCCTCACTGATACACCTTCATTATCAATGAAGAACCTTTATTATAACATCAAGAATATCCATTTTTTACATATCTATGCTTTTTGTGGTGGCTAAAAATTGGAAAATGAAGGAGCGTCCACTGATTGGGGAATGGCTGAATAAAACTAGTATCTGATGGTGATGGAATATTATTGTACAGTAAGGAAAGAGGAACTGGAGGGTTTCTAGATGAACTAGAAGAATCTCTAAGAAGTAATATAGAGTGAAATGAAGAGAACCAGGAGAACATTGTACACAGTAGCTGAAACAATCAGGGAAGATCAAATATAATTGACTTTGCTACCAATAGCAGTATAATGATCCAGGACAATTCTGAGGGACTTGTGAGAAAGAAGGTTATCCACATCCAGAAAAAGAACTGTGGAAGTAGAAACACAGAAGAAAAACATATGATCTATCACATGTGCTACAAGTATATGACTGGGGGTTTTGGCTTCAAAAGATCGCTATTACAAATATGAACATTATGGAAATAGGTTTTGAGCTATAATACATATATAACCCAGTGGAATTGTTTGTCAGATCCAGGAATGGGGAGGGAAAAGGGGAGGGAGATAATAGAAATCATGTAACCAGGGAAAAAATATTCCAAATACATTTTTGAAAAGTTAAAAAAAAATAAAGGAACCAAATTGAAAAATATTGAGAAAGCAACAGGTTAGATAATCCTGTTAGGCTGAAGGTACGTGATTCTCATTGGACAAAGAAAGACCTAGCTTACATATATTAAGTGCACTCTAAGTTCCTGATAATTTAATATTGTTTGAAAAGCAGACCTTTTTACCCTCATCCAGAATTCCCTTTCTTTTTCTTCTGCTGAAAACACACCTTTTCCTCTTTGCGCCCTCACCTGATCTCACCCCAAATGTCTTCCAAAGCCTCTCTGGCAGGTCTGACCAACCTGTCCAAACGTGAGGTTGGAGATCAGGAGCAGAGACTGTCCCTGGTCGAACCCTGGAATGGTGGGACACACAGTCATCCTGCATTGACAGAAGGTATAACAATGGAGGGTAGAAGAATAAATGACTGTACTTGGGTCTATCTGTCTGGAACCTCGGCTGACTCATCCAAGCAGGGGCTACAGAGGCCCTGGAAAACCCCTAGAACACAGTTGAGGATTGTGTGTGACCTTTGAGGTCACACTGACAGCAGTGAAGCCTAGAGGCTTCAGAAAGACAGAGGTTTTAGTTCCTGGGGGAGCTTGGCTAGGGCTGGGGATGGATTTCACTCACCTGGGATGGGGGCCTCTGGTCGGAGGCCATTCCCTCTGGCTCTAGCATCTCTGCTTGGCTCAGACTATGGTCCTTCAGGGGGTGGGAAGACTTTGTGCACCTGTGGGGAATTAGAGAGGGGGAGGGCTCAGAGGGGCTCCCAGGGCCCTCCCACCCCCCCCCCCCCCGCCCCCAGAGGAGACTCACCCTACAGGAGGGGACAGGGAGCCTCAGGCTAGAAAAGGACCTTGGACTTGTCAGGAAGAAGCCTCCCCACCCCCGCTGCTGCTCTCTCTGGCTTCATTCCATTCAGAATCTGCTTTGGGTGCACAGGGTGGAATACAGGAGATTCCTAGGAGAGGTTACTGGATAATAGTGGGGAGGAAGACGGAGACAGGGTTGGGGGGAAACGTGTTGGCATTTGTTCTGTGCCGGAAATCGGAGCTCCTTCCACGGCCTGTGGGCACCGGCATCCCCAGCACCCCAACCAGGCTCATGTTGGCTGCTTCTCCCCTTGGGCCTTTTGAGGAAGGGCCTGGACCAGTCCCGCCCCCATCCTGTGACTGCACCCACCTCCCGCAGCCTAAGACAGGGAGGAAGGTGGGGGCCCATTCTCTCTTCCGGGGAAGGGAAAACCCCGCCAAGGCTCCTGGTCCACAAAGAGGACCTGCCTCCACCTAATACTAGCACTTACATATTGCTCCCCCTTCCATAGTAGTTTAAAGAGAGGAACAGACACCAAGACACAAATAGAGACGTACAGACAAACAAAGACCTCCCCCTCCTCCCAGGAAGCACACTTAAACCCACCCAAGACCCGCCCCCCGCCCCGCCTCTCTGCTTGCACGTGCACCGGAGGTTGCCCCTTCCCCCACCCCAACTCCCAGGATCACTTACTCTCAACTCGTCCACCCGGATCTTCTCTCTCCCCAGGAGTTAGGGAGCAGAAAGCCTCCTATGCCGAAGCCCCGGCTGCAGTTTTTGCACTGACTCCCTCCCTTCTCTCTCAAGAAGAAAGTACCAAAACCGACACTTGTGAGCACTCCAAGAGCAAAAACCGCACTCAACAAACTCCCAGCATGCCCTGGGACGGCACAGGGGGAGACTTGGGTCAGGACCCAAGCACTCTGGGAAATAGAGTCTTCCATGATGGGTGAGCCTTTACTTGGAGGACGTCATACCAGAAGCATTCTGGGAAATGGAGTCTTACTTCCTGAACCTCTAGGTTTGGAACCCTGGTGGAGGAGGGGCCACGCACCAAGTGTTCCCAGTCTCCCTGGGCTGTAGCCGGGTCCTTTTACTTTCCTTTCCTTTCTGGTATTTTAGCTTTGATCCTCCTCGGCTTCCTTCTTGTGATATAGGAGGCGGCTATGGAAAGAAACAGGGAAGCATTTCTGAGGAGAACACAGACCGAGGGTGAAAAGGGTCCCAAGAAGCCCCTGAGCGCGACCTCCTCATTTCAGGGAAGAACAAACTGAGGCGGACAGGCTGGTCCTTGTCCTGAATGAGGGGCCCGAGGAGGGATGGTTCCGGTGCCGTATTGATTGTAATAGCAGCGCCCCGGAGCGGAAAAGCCCCACTTCCTGTAGTTTAGGAACAATTTCTATATATTTCTTTGTCAGACCGGGCTCCGAGATGCCATCTAGTGATAACAAGGTTTAGTTGACTCGTTGGTACCCTACAGGGAAAGGGTCTATGAGCCTCCTCACAGGACCAGTACACTGCTCAGACTCTCAGACAGATTTCAAACCAGGACTGGGTTTATTTTGAACCAGTGTAAAATGGAAGGAAGTATTAAGGAATTAGGTGTCCCTAAAAGTAAGGGTTCTTAGCTAAATTCCTGCCTCTCTGACTATCTGAAGCTGTTAATCTTCCCAGGCAAATTTTGGTAAGCTATATAGTCCTTCAGAATAGTTTTAGGGTGAACCTTTTATGGCAGTGTTCAACCCTATCAGGGTTAGGCCTATGATGGCTTCAGGCCTTTCCACCACAGACAGATATACTGGCTTGCCAGCACAGATCTTCAGAGCAAAAGGGAACAGTCTCTCAGTAGGCAGGAAACACTTTTGGATCTCAAGGGATGCTGGATTTCTCCAAACAGGAATACCAGAGTTGTTCAGGGGTAGGTAATCAAAACCTCTCCTCAGCTCAAAGACGTAGGGAGCAAGAGAAAGTATCAGCTTCAACCTACTATATCGACAGGAAGTCAAAGAGAGCCACCCCCCCCCCCTTTTTCTCCTAACCTCATACATTCCACCCTTTTGAACAAACCAAATTTCATTTTGAAAAAATGTTTTGGTATTTGTTCACCAATGAATTTAAATTCCCCTTATTATATTCATATTCTAATATTCTTACCCCAAATAACAAATATTCTACACTCACTTACTTTATCCTAGACTTAACTACCTTACACTAAGGAATTGAACCATGGAAAGGAAAAGAAAGGGAAGAGATTTAAAATAAACTGTTGCAAAGATCACAACAAAGTGTGAACATTTTGAAAAATGAAACAAGCAAGAAAATTCCAAAATACAGCTACAAAATGCAAAGTATAAAAGAATGCAGTACAAATTCAAAATCCAAACTACAAAAAACTTTTGCAAAAACAACCTATGATACTAAACCAATACACAAAACAATCTGATCTAAAAAATATTAGAGCAATGTATAAAAATGGAAAAACAGAAAAATACAAAAAACACAATGTAGCATAAGCTTTTACAAAAAACAACTATCTGACTAAAAAATAAACTTTTGCAAAATGCATTAAAAACATCTAAGTTGAACAATTCAAAACAAAACCTTTGCTATAGTAAATTCCATTGCTATTATGTAAAACAAAACTATCTACATAGAACTTTGAAACTGAATATCTTATCTTTAGATTCTAAGTTTTTGCAACATTTTAAATATGCACACATCTATTTTATTTAATCTATACATATTTTTACACAGATGTATTTACATATGTATATATGCATATATACATATTTGTAAAAACCATTTGGCATTATGCTAACTATGGATATTGACATTTACATTATCTTACAACATATATAGAATATATAAGAACACACATACATAGATATACATCTATGTATATTCCCTATATTACAATTATATTATCTCAATGTATATTACAAGTATATATGTATTTACAGACCTATTTACATATGTGTAATGTGTACTACAGATCACCAACCTTTTGTGAATCTTAACCTTAATCTCTGTGGCATTTAAACGAGTGGATGCCATAAACTGTAAGAGTTTAAATGGTTGAGGTTGTAAACTGTAGTGAGTAAAATAGTGGAAGATATAAATTGTAGTAGATATAAGAGTGGGTGAGTAAATTGTGACCACAGGAAATATGTTTTCACTACAGTGTTTTGTTTTTAAATCAAATATAAGGTGGTCGCCAGGGAAATATTCCCAATTATGAATATACCCAAGTCAACTGGGTTTTATAGGGATTTTTAATTAATTAATACAATGAGGAATTAAAGAAGGAGAGAAAGAGTAAGAAAGGAATTAGTATGAAGGGCCCTAAGCCAACATGTCCTAGACCTGAGTCTTAAGAGAGAGATCAATCAGTCCTTAATCACTCACCACAAGATCTGTCCAAGCAAGGATTCTAGTGACACCAGGCCAGCTCCATCTCAGCTGACTTTACCAGCTCAATCCTCTGAAATATCCCTGAGAGAGTCTCGAGAGAGACCCTTCAAGGCAGCCTTTCCCAGCTGACTGTCTTTAGAGAGAGCTTTGCGTCTCCTTTTAAAGGGCATTTTCTCCTATGTCACCTCCCCTAAGTTCTTACATCTACTGTTACAAGGTAATCACTTTAAAAGACTGATATATATTAATTTAAGGTCGCCAAGGAATCAGCTATGTAATTCCTAAATGAAAAACTCAAGTCAGCCATCAGCCTTTTTGGAGTTTAATTACAATAGGAGCAAGAAAGGAATTAGAGATATATATAGAGAGAGAAAGGGGAGAGAAGGGAATAGGGCTTAAATACCCCTTCTGTTTAGGCTGGGCCAAAAGGCCCAAGCCCTTAGATAGCTGGGGCAAAGAGAAGAGATCAGTCCCTTTCACTCACGTGTCCAAAATGGAGAAACAGTCTCAGAGGCCCCCACCTTCAGCTTCCTTCAGAGCAAGCTTCCTCAGAGCCCAGGAACCACACCGACCAAAAACTCAAATCCCCTTCCAGTCTCCAGACCCTCCTATCTTTAAGGACACCATCCAAGTTGCCTCCCCTCAGTCCTCACATCTACCAATCACTCTTCATCAATTTCCCTGTCAATGGAGGCTCTCGCTTAACCCAGGACCGCCCAGAGGTTTCTGGCTTTTGCACATGTCTGTTGAAGGTCATATTTTTCAAATGATTAAATCTATACTCCTTTGCTACAGCCCTTTCTAAATCCTGTTAACTTGAGTATGGTAGAGATTGGAATAATTAAATTTTGATCTAGGCTGCAGCCCTTACTCAATCCTATTAGGACTGAATAGGGTGGAGTATCTCCATTGTATCAATTCTAAAATCAATCAAGACTCAAAGAAATTCCTGTTCTATGCTCAAGCATAGGTCAAAGTCCTTTCCATTGTTCAGCAAAGGGTTTCTGTCCTAAAGTAATCTTAAGAAGGGAAGAGAAGGAACCTCCCATGCCAATGGAGTTCCCATTCCAATAGACTATCAGTAAGAAATTTTCCAAGTATGAAATATCCCAATGGTGAAATTTCCAACATTTATAAGTCTAAGGAATTTTGAGGTTTACACTACCAATCACAGTAGACATTTTTCAAAGGACAGCCCATTCGGAATTCACAACTGAGTAGATTAATCCTTTTAGTAATCCACACCTGAGTAGGTTAGAATCTCTGTGTAATTTTTTTCCTCTTTGCTCCTTTTAAGTTCACAAGTTGCCTGACCTTTATAGGTACTTAGCACCCCTTTGTAATTAATTCTAAAAATAGGCATGGCTTAAGTGTGGATGTAAGTATTTTTCATTGTTCATCAAGGAATTTTCTCCCCTAAAGCAGTCTTAAGGATGGGTGGAGTGGAGGTCTTCCCATTTCTGATCTAAGTAGAGTTCTCACATTTTAGATCTAAGTAGCTTCATTGTTTAAAATGGGGAATGATCTTAACCAAATATTCTAAGGTAGTGTCTGAGAATCTTTTAACATTCACAAGTCTGAGAAATTTCAAGATTCACATCTCTACATATCTCCCTGTATGTTGTCTGATGTTACCTAAGCAGAATATCTCAACTCAGATCTTCTATTTCTTATTGAAAATAATGTGTATAGCTAATCTCCTAACCAATACCTATGGTATCCCTTTATCTACATGGATACTCCTCCTTAATAATGATCTTATAACTTTTAGTGAGAAATGTATCCTATATGTTCATATTGGATATAATTGTACCTACCAAAATCTTCTTTGGGGTGTATGGGGTGCTTGGGGGGGTAGTATCTCTGGTATGGAGGACTTGTCATGCCCTCTTAGGGCAGCTCTCCAGCCTCTGACTGTAAAGATTAAAATTTAGGAATATGGGGAGACTGAGTCAGGTAGAAATTAGTTTCTCTCTGCAAGAAATATTATATTTTTTAGAGGTTTATTAAAGGTTAAAGATTAAAAAATATACAAGTAAGAAATATGTGCCTAGGCCAGAGGCCTAGACAAAATAACCTCACATCAAGCAAGAGATGCGCCTGCTCCAAAACGGAAGTCCAAAAGAGCGAGCCCTCAAAAGCCTTTGAATCAGCTTAAATACCTTCTCGATCTTAGCCCAGGTGAGATTACAAGGCATTCTGGGGAAGTGGAGCAAAGGCTCATGGGGATTGTAGTCCTGTATTCGAGTCTATTTTTTACATGACCCTCACTTGACACCCAACTCTCACTTGTGGTTCCCAGTAGCTGCTAGCATGCAGCAGCAGCCACACCCCAGGCAACGGCTTCGACAGGCCGGCTAAACATTGTGAGGGTAGCCATCAGGTCACAGACCCCTGGTGAACCAGGGCTTTGCTCACCCAGCATGTGAAGACTGCTTCAGCTGAACAGACGGAAGAAACCAATAAGAAGGTTCAATGGCTGAGATGGCGACGCAGCAAAGCACTGTGGAGTGCTTAGGGCGTGTTGGAGCACAAAAGACAACACAGCCATCCAATGCAGCTGAGGAAGTCTCCAGGTGTAACGATTTTTCGTGCCACTGGACCCAGGCTTCCAACGCCGAGAGAGTGGGATTGTCTCTGTGCAACAACTTTTCCACTTAAATCTCCATCCACAAGTGTCTTTGTGCGCACTCATCTATACACCATAGATGAAAATGCACAAAGACAATCGTCATCCTCAGTCACCGAGAGACTACTACTACTACTACTACTACTACCAAAATCTTCAGTGTCTCTTCTTGTGTTGCCTGTTGATTCTCTTCTGCCTTCACAATTCTTGGTAACAATATGCAGTGTTGTATGTAACAAAAGTGGAAATGTACTATGTTTAATGATGTAGTATCTCACAGTCTTGTGTCCATTAACTATCTGTTCCTCTTCTGTGCAGAAATCTTGTAATGTCTTTGTTATCCTGTCATTTTCAGGTCAGCTGCTTTCTGTCTGCTTCTGCTGTCATCCTAAGATTAGCTTCTATGCTATTATCCTCTTGTCTACTTGAATCATCCTCTTCCACTGGATTTGTCCTCTCCTTACTGAACTTTTTGACTGCAGACTCATTTTGCCGGATGGAATCTCTCAGTTCTCTTCTATGTAACTGTTTTCTATCTCTGCTTCTCCTTCTCCTATATCTATTTCTATTCTCCTTCTTCTCTATCTTCCCTGTGAGCAAGTTTTATATGTGAACAATGAAACCAAGAATCTTTCTCTAAGACCTTAACCACTGAAGGTGAAAGTAAAATTACATTGTAAGGACCAATCCAATTTTCCTGTGTGGCATATGTTTTTGTAAATTTCTTAATATGGAATGAATCTCCTGGTTTTATATTGTGCAAAGAATAGACCAGAGGACTGGACTGAACTAACACTCCCATGTCATTTAGTTCTTTTATTCTCTCTTACAAAGCAACTATGTAGTATGCAATTTGCATGTCCCCTCCTAACATTGAAGCATAAGCAGTTTTGCAAGTTTTGACTTGGAAAGATGGATGCCTAACTAGCATTTCATAAGGTGATATATGTAAATCATCATGAGGTCTAGGTTGTAGGTAGAATAATACTATTGGGAGTATTTCTGACCATTTTAGATGAGTCTCTGTACAATGCTTTCCCACCATGGTTTTATTTCTCTATTTAGCCTCTCAACTTGTTCAGAGCTCTGTGGAAGGTATAGCACATGAAAATTTGCTGTTATCCCTAGATTTTCATACACTTGATTTAATATTTGATTCATAAAATGTGATCCTCTGTCTAAGTCTATGGAAACTGGAATTCCCATATCAAGGAATAATCTCATTTAGCAATTCTTTCACTATAAAATCTGCTGTACTTGTTGAAGATGGAAATACTTAAGACCATCTTGTTAGCTTATCCACCAGCACTAAGCAAAACTTGTATTTCCCTGCTTTAGGCATGCTAATGTAGTCTATCTGCAAATTTTCAAGTGGAGAGTAGGCTAGAGGTCTCTCTCCTAAACCTTTCTTTCTAAATGCTTTCAGGTTGAATCTGTGACAGAACAGCTAATATAGACCCTGCTTTCAATGGTACTAATTCCTGGGGAAATTCATGTTTGTTTTATTGAATCTACTAATGCCTGAGTGCCAAAATGTCCTTTGTGATGGATGGCATGATATATATGATAGTAAAACTCTATTGGCAAGATTGTTTTTCCAGTATCTGTGACCCATATGCCATTTACTTCTCTAGCTTCAAACTTTTTCTTCCATGTTTGAATCTCAGACTTCTGATAAGCTTTTTTTAGATCTGTTGATTTTATGATGGAAAGATTCCTAACTTAGAATGGAGCTTTTCTGGCAGCATACTTCACTGTTATATCAGACCTATAGTTTTCTTTTGACACTGGATCCCTCCCCAAAGTATGTCCTCGACAATGTTTCACAGCTATCTGTTTTGGCTTCTGGATAGCTGCTAGAAATTCTGTTATTACTTGTGCATGTAATATTTGTTTTCCCCAGCTGTTATGAATCCACGGTTTTTCCAAATTACACCCATTGCATGTCAGATCAAAAAACGCATATTTTGAGTCAGTGTAGACATTAGCTATTTTGCCCTCTTCAAGAATGCAGGCTTGCTTCAATGCAATGACTTTGGCCTTTTGTGTGCTTATGTATTTGGGTAGTGAGGCATATCATAGAGTCTCAAATTTTGTGACTACTGCAGCTCCTATGTAACAGATACCATTAAAGCATGTAAGAAGAAGCATCAGTGAAAATAATTAGTCAGGATTTTCTATAGGTCTTAAGTCCTGCATCAGTTGTTCTACCAGTTTTACTACTTCTTCACATTTATGCAATGGCTTCCCATATGTTGGTAAGTCAGATAGTAGTGTTGCTGGATTTAACACACTACACCTCTTTAGCTCTATGCTCTCATTACCCAAAAAAATTATTTTGTACCTAGAAGTTCTCTGGTCTGAAAACTCTTGGGTATGAAATTTCCTCATAAGTGACTCAATTTGACAAGCACAATCAACTGTCAATGGGCATTCCAAAACTAAACCAACTAACTTCTGCACTAACAATGAAGCTTCTGCTACTCCTCTGAGACAAGGGACTGTCCCTTTGGCTATTGAATCAAGTTGGCAACTGTAATAGCCTATAGGATGGTAATTTTGTCCCAGACTCATATGTGAGCACCTCAGGTGCAATCCCTTTGCATTCATTTACAAAAAGCTGAAATGGTTTTGAATAGTTTAGGATCCCAAGTGCTGGGGCAGAAAGAATAGATTCTTTTAGCTTTTCCATGGCTTGCAGATATTCTGGTTTGAGCTTTAAAGGTTCAGTTCCTGAGTTTCTTGTCAAGTCAGTAAGACACTTAGTTACCTTACTGAACCTAGGGATCTATTGACGTCAGAATCCCATTGTTCCAAGAATTGATTGCTCTGGGTTGCTTTTTAGTTTCAAGTACACTCAGTTTTTGGATATCTGCAATTCTTTTCTGTTTAATACTTCTAGAACCTCCCAATAGTATGAACCTTAAATACTCAACCCTCTGCAAGCACCACTGTAGTTTTGCTTTGGAAATATTATGTCCATGCTAATATAATTCACATAAAGGAAATTTGCTGTTCTTCAGACAAACTTTTGCATTCCAGAAAGATAGCAAAAGGTTGTCCACAAAATGCACTAGGTTGCTCCCCCTAAATTTGGTTGTTTTAAGGTCTTTATTAAGGATTTGGGAGAAGAGGGAAGGGCTTTCCAAAAAAAGAGTCCACGTATATTGGGATTCTTGACTCTTCATAAATAAGAATTGAAAAGAAAGCTGAACATAAATCCATTTACTATATTGTATTGATATCAGTAAGGTTTGTGCAGGGCAAGATTGGTTTACTGCCACTTTAAGATTTTAAACTGCATTTCATAGGAAAAAAGCCTCTGCAGTGAACATGAAACCACTCCAGTGCCAACAGGTTTTCTCCATCTGCTTTCTGAGCACACAAGCACTGCCAGGAATAATCCTCCCTGCAAAAGCCAGCATGTGTGCAAAGAGTGAAGGCCAGCCCAGTATTTTACAGAGATTTTCTCCCTCCATCCTCCCTTCAACCTTGAGGGGGAGCTGCTCCTGTGACCCCATTGTGCAGAGAGAGAACATCAGGGAGAAGCAAGTGAAATGACTCACCCAGGGTCACTGAGATGGGAATTGTAAAGTCCTTATAGTACCTGGCACCTAGAAAGCCTTCTATAAATGTTAGCTCTTGGGGAGGAGGAGTCAAGATGGTGGCCTAGAAGGAGCAGAAGTTCAGACCTCTGAATACCCTTCCTTACTGATCACAAACTGAATGCTCCTAGGGACTGAAAGCCAAACCTAACAACAAGACAGAGCAAAGGAACCCTCCTGCTGGACTCAATTCAAAAGGTATGTCCCTCCCAAAAAAGCCAGAATATAAGAACACTTGGGTTTAAGGAAAAGACAAAAGTAAGATACAAAGACACCCCCCCACGCCCACCGAGAGCACTGAGACTCCAGCGGCATAGGGAACTTCTGGGTGGGCAAAGGTGCTGGTCTGGAGGGTGTACCTTGCGGGCAGGGCTGTGCCAAGCTCAGAGCATTGAACATAGATGGCAGGGAAGAAGCTAGAGAGTGAGCATAAATCGGGCAGCCTGGGCAGAGCTGTGGAGATCCTCCATATTTGCTCTAGCCTTCTAGGAGGTGTTGGCCTCAGAGCACACTCAGCCCAACCAAGCTGAAATTAATCCCATAAAAAATGTCTTCAGAACTCAGGGAAGTCCAGGCTCCACACCTCTCCCTCATTGACTGCTGGACTTTAATCCAATCAAGAGCCTCCAGAGGACAGGGAAGCTCAAACCCCCAACAACCCTTCCCCAGAAACTGCACCAAGAGATCTTCTGTCAAAGCTACAAGAGGAGAGACTGACAGAAGCCCCCAAAACCAAAAAAAAATGAGAAGAGCAAGAGCATAGACAAATACGGGGAGCAAAGAAGGGGTGGATATGAGCAAACAACAGAAAAAGAAGAAAGAAATTACAATAGATAGCTTCCATACAGTGAACAGAACAGAGAGGTAGGGATCAGCGAACAATAAATAAGAAATCCCAGTGAATTGGATACAGGCTTTGGAAGAACTCAAAATGCAATTCAAAACACAATTAAGAGAGGCTGTAGACAACTTAGACAGCAAGATAAGTCATCTGGAAACAGAAAACAGTGTCTTGAAAGCCAAAATTAATCAGCTGGAAAATGAGGCAAAGGAGTTGAAAGATGAGACAAAGAAGATGAAAGGAGAGGCAAAAGACATGAAAGATGAAGTAAAGAGGATGAAAGATGACCTCCATAGAAAATCAGACCAGAAAGAGAAGGATGACCAAAAAGCCAGGGATGAAATCCAGTTTTTAAGAACCAGAATACAACAAGTAGAATTAAGTGACCTCACAAGGCAGCAGGACACTATAAAACAAAACCAAAAGAATGAAAAAATTAAGGAAAATATGAAGCATCTCATTCACAAAACAGAGGATTTAGAAAATCATTTGAGGAGAGACAATTTAAGAATCATTGGTCTACCAGAAGACCATGACAAAAGAAAAAGCCTGGACATAATACTACAGGACATTATTAAAGAAAACTGCCCCAATATTCTAGAACAAGAGGGAAAAGTGGAGATTGAAAGAATCCACAGATAACCTCCTGTACTTAATCCCCAACTAACAACACCCAGGAATGTTATAGTCAAATTCAAGAACTATCAGACCAAAGAAAAGATATTGCAAGCTGCCAAGAAGAAGTCATTCAGATACCATGGAACCACAGTGAGGATAACGCAGTATCTGGCTGCATCCACACTGAAGAACGGAAAGGCATGGAATATGATATTCCGGAAACCAAGGGAACTAGGTCTACAACTACCCAGCAAATCTGACTATATTCTTACAGGGGAAAGTATGGTCATTCAATAAAATAGAAGAATTCCAAGAATTTGCAAAGAAAACATCAGACCTGAACAGAAAATTTGATGTCCAAGCACAGAACTCAAGGGAATCATCAAAAGGTAATTTAAAAAGAGGGGAAAAAAGAAAAACAAAACAAAGCAAAACAAAATTTCAAGAGACTCAATAAGTTAAAATGATATGTATCCCTATAAGAAAAGGGGTCATTGGTAACTTAAAAACTGTTGTTATCACTTGGGCATTTAGAATAATTACACTTAGAGAGAATAGTGACAAACTGTATAGGATTAAAGGACAAGACATAAATAGGTATATAGATATATGCATGCATAAATATATATACATGTGTGTGTATATATTAGTTAGTGGTAGTCGCTCGGTGACCGAGAATGACTATTGTCTTTGTGTAGTTTCATCTACAGTGTACCCTCATGTGGCTTTGGAGTCCAAAGGCTGAGGCGCAAAGTTTGTGGCACATGGGGCATGGGACATCAGTTGTTACGGGAGGTGCAGTTGTGGGGTGGTGTCGGGGGCAAGACATTGACATCGTTCATCTTCAAAGGTGGTGGCGACATGGTTAATGTGGGTTCGCAAGCTGCTTCTGTCAGAGGCAGCAAGTTCTAGTTGCTTTGGTGTAATGCCAGCCCACTTCAGGTTTGACTTCACCTGATCCTTGAATCTTTTCTTTGCTCGGCCTTGTTTCCTGAGTCCAGCTGACAGTTCACCATAGAATACCTGTCTTGGTATTCGCTGTGGGTCCATGCGGATTATGTGTCCAGACCATCGTAGATGGGTTTTGAGGACCATTACTTTGATGTTGGTGGAGTTGGCTCTGTCGAGGACTTCCTGATTGGTGATTCGATCCTGCCATCAGATCCTCATGATTGACCGGAGAGAGCGTTGGTGGAATTGCTTCAACTGCTTCATATGCTTCTGGTACAGTGTCCATGTCTCGCAACCATACAGGAGCGAGCTGAGGACCACTACGTTGTACACTTTGAGCTTCGTCACAGTGCTTACACCACTGTATTGGAGGACTTTGGAGCACAGCCGCCCGAGTGCCTGGATGGCCTTTTGTATCCTGGCATTGATCTCATGGTCTAGGAACCCATCGTTGGCGATGGTGCTGCCCAGGTACTCGAAAGTGTTGATGTTAGAAAGCTGTGTGCCATCGATTGTAATGCACAGCTGGTTCGTTGGCCACCCTGGTGCAGGTTGAAACAGCACCTCTGTTTTGCTGAGGCTGATAGTCAGGCCAAACAGTTTTGTTGAGGTAGAGAACCTGTCCACAATGGTTTGAAGATGATTTTCTTGGTGGGCCATGAGAGCACAGTCATCTGCGAAGAGAGCTTCCAAGATGAGTCTTTCTGTTGTCTTTGTTTTTGCAGTCAGGCGGCAAAGGTCGAATAGTGAGCCATCCAGTTGGTATTTGATGTAGACGCCCAGGTCTAGATCCATCACAGCATGTCATAATACTTGGGTGAAAAATAGGTTGAATAGTACCGGAGCAAGGACACAGCCTTGTTTCAAGCCATTGGAGATGTTGAAGCGATCAGAAGTCTCTCCACCAGATAGGACTTACCCTGTCATGTCGACATGAAAGAGCTGGATCAGTTTGACGAATTTTGCTGGGCAGCTGAGCTTGCTGAGGATCACCCACAATGCGTTCCTGTTCACTGTGTCAAACGCCTTTGTCAGGTCTATGAACACAATGTAGAGACTTAGGTTCTGCTGAAGGCATTTTTCCTGCATTTGCCTCACCGTGAAGACCATGTCGATGGTGCTGCAATCTGGTCGGAAGCCACATTGTGATTCATGCAGGTTCTGCTCTGAAACAGATGACAGGAGTCTGTTGAGTATAACTCGGGCGAGGATCTTTTCAGCAGTGGAGAGTAGTGAGATGCCTCTGTAGTTGTCACAGGCTGCTCGTGAGCCTTTGTTCTTGTATAGGGCTATGATGGAGGCATCTCTGAGTTCTGGGGGCATGTCTTCCTCTTCCCATATGCTGGTCAGCACTATGTGGAATGCCTGGAGCACCTTTCCATTTAAGGTCTTGTACACCTCGGTTGGAATCCCGTCTTTACTGGGTGCCTTGCCTGCACTCATTTGTTTAATGGCTTTTTGGGCTTCCTCTATTGAAGGAGGGATATCAAGTTGTTCAATGGAGCGGTTTTGGGGGATCTGGTCAAGGGCACTTTGGTCAACTGAAGAGGGTCAGTTGAGAAGCTGACTGAAGTGTTCTTTCCACCTGTTGCTGATGCATTTTTTATCTTTTATGAGGGTGTCACCGTCAGAGGATAGCAAGGGAGTGGTGGTGGGTTTTAATGGCCCAAAGACAGTCTTGAGGGCACTGAAAATTTGTTTGTAGTTTTTTGTATCAGCAAAACGCTGGATTTCTTCTGTCTTTTTTTCCCACTATTGGTCTTGCATCTTCCTGATCTCATGCTGCACCATGGCTTGAAGAGACTTGAATCTGTCCTTTTTAGAAGCAGTTTGGGTTATTTTGCCACTCCATAAAGGCTTTGTTCTTTTTGCTCAATAGGTCTTCAATAGCAGTGTTGTTCTCGTCGAACCAGTCCTGGTGGTTGCGTTGTTTGGGGCCTAGGACTGCCTTTGATATTTCCTTCACTGCGTCTCTGAACTGGTTCCATTTCTCGGTTGAGCTTCCAGTGAGTGGTCCCTTGGCAGACAGCTTGTTGTCCAGGCAGGACTGGAGTGTTTGCAAAAAAGATGGATCTCTAAGACAACTCACGTTGTAAAATGCGTGAACTGTCTGGGTGCGTTTTGGATGGCGAGGAGCAATGCACATTTGAAGAGTTGCTCTAACCAATTGGTGGTCTGTCCAGCATTCAGCTCCTCTCATGGCTCTGGTGATCTTTATATCCCGGATGTCTCGCCGGCGTACAATGGTGTAGTCAATGAGATGCCACTGTTTTGATAGTGGGTGCATCCACATTGTTTTATATTTGTTCGCCATTCTGAACACAGTGTTTGTGATGATGAGTTCGAACTCTGAGCATTTGCTGAGTAGCAGTAGGCCGTTGTTGTTCATTTTGCCCACGCCGTGTTTGCCAAGCACTCCTTTCCATCTTTCATGGTCCTGGCCAACGCAGGCGTTGAAGTCTCCCAGTAGTATCAGCTTGTCATTTGTGGGCACTGGGTGCAGGACGGCACTCAGGTCAGAGTAGAACTGCTCAATGGTCTCCTCTGTGCTGGTCAATGTTGGGGCATATGCACTGATGATTGTGGCATACCAGTCTTTGCTGAGAGGCAAACGGATCTTCATGAGCCTCTTGCTGATGCCCACAGGCAAGTCTGGCAGCTGTTTGAGCAAATTTGTCTTGATGGGCAGGCCAACACCGTGGATTCTGTCTTCATTTGAGGCTCTACCTTTCCAGAAGGTGTATCCAGTGGTGGGTTCGCTGAGTGATCCCTCTTCTGGTAAGCGTGTTTAGCTTAGGGCTGCGATGTCGATGTTATATCGCACCAGTTCTTTACCGATTAGAGCTGTTCTTCTCTCAGGTCTTGGGGTATTCTCTCTGTCAGGTAATGTCCTGATGTTCCATGCTCCTAGTAGGAGTTTCTTTGTATTTTTTCTTTGATTTCAACCGCTTAAAGGGATGACCCACCAGCTGCGAAGTGCTGACTGGGTGTTTGTAGGGCAGGCAATGTTTGGGACACCTTTTCTAGTCCCCGTCCTTGATTGAGCAGTTCTGTCTTAGAGAGGGCTGCTCAGTTGCCCAGGATGCTGCCAAACGTCCCTGCTGCCCACAGGGCCGAGCAACCACTGGTCTGTGGGCCGCCTACGTGCAGGATCATGACTACAACTGCCAGTGGTCACCTCCACCTGTTGCGTCGCCACTCCCCCACTGCCGCAGGTCTTGAAGAGGGTGGACGGTGTTAGGATAGATGAGTGTGCACAAAGATACTTGTGCGTGAAAGAGATTTAAGTGGAAAAGTCGATGCACAGAGACAGTCCCACTCTCTTGGCGTTGGAAGCCTGGGTCCAGTGGCAAGAAAAATTGTTATGTCTGGAGACTTCCTCAGCTGCATTGGATGGCCGTGTTGTCTTTTGTGCTCCAACATGCCCTAAGCACTCCACAGTGCTTTGCTGCGTTGCCCTCTCAGCCATTGAACCTTCTTATTGGTTTCTTCCGTCTGTTCAGCTGAAGCAGTCTTCACATGCTGGGTGAGCAAAGCCCTGGTTCACCAGGGGTCTACGACCCGATGGCTACCCTCACAAGGTTTGGCTGGCCTGCTGAAGCTATTGCCCGGGGTGTGGCTGCTGCCACATGCTAGCAGCTACTGGGAGCCACAAGTGAGAGCTGGGTATCAGGTATGGATCAGAGGCTGGAGAGCTGCCGTAGGAGGGCACGACAAGCCCTCCATCCCAGAGATACTACTCCTCCCTGGAGCACCCCATACACCATATATATACACATATATATATATACAACTAGTACTAAAAAAGAGAGGTTAATACTAAAAGAAATGGGAAAAGAAAAAATTGGGGTAAATTCATATGTCACAAAGAAGCTCATGGAGGGAGGGGGGGGAGAACATCAATACACTGGAAGGGTAAAGAGGTTGGAGATAGGAAATACTCAAGTCTTACATGCTTTGAAATTGACCCAAAGAGGGAAGAACAATCCAATCCATTGTGGCAGAGAATAGATTTGTGCCCTATAGGGGAGTAGAAAGGTAATGAAAGGACTGGTGGGGAGGGAAGCAGTACAAGGGAGGGAGAGGGTGGGGGGTAATTTTAGAAAGACTACAAGGAAAATAAGGGGGGAATAAGAAGGGAGGGGGTAGAAAGGGAAGTAAAATAAGAGTGGGAACTAGAGGGACTGATTAAAATCAAACATTGGTGTAGAAGGCGATAGTGAAAGAAGAAAAGGCAGGATCAGGAGTAGAAATCAAAATGCTGGGAAATACACAGCTAGTAATTATAACTCTGAATGTGAATGGAATGAACTCACCCATAAAACGCAAGCAAATAGCAGAGTGGATTAGAGTCCAAAACCCTACAATATGTGGTCTGCAAGATACACACATGAAGAAGGTAGATACGCATAGGGTGAAAGTATGAGGATGGAGCCAAATCTATTGGGCATCAACTAATAAAAAGAAGGCAGGAGTTGCGATCATGATATCTGACAAAGCCAAAGTAAAAATAAATCTAGTTAAAAGAGATAGGGACAGTAATTACATCCTGATAAAAGGCAGCATAGACAATGAGGAAATATCCATACTCAACATGTATGCACCAAATGGCATATCATCCAAATTTCTACAGGAGAAACTAGTGGAGCTCAAGGATAAAATAGATAGAAAAACTATACTAGTGGGAGACCTGAATCTTCCTCTATCTGAACTAGATAAATCAAACCAAAAAATAAATATGAAAGAGGTAAGAGAAGTGAATGAAATCTTAGAAAAAATTAGAGTTAGTAGACATGTGGAGAAAAATTAATAGGGACAAAAAGGAATATACAAATATACCATCTTTTCAGCAGCACATGGTACATTCACAAAAATTGACCATGTATTAGGGCATAAAAACATTGCAAAGAAGTGCAAAAGAGCAGAAATAATAAATACAACCTTCTCAGATTACAATGCAATTAAAATAATAATTAGTAAGGGTACATGGAGAGATAAATCAAAAATTAATTGGAAATTAAGAAATACGATTCTCCAAAACCGGTTAAAGAACAAATTGTAGAAACAATTAATAACTTCATTGAAGAAAATTACAATGATGAGACATATTTTCAAAACCTATGGGATGCAGCCAAAGCAGTACTCGGGGAAATTTATATCTTTCAGTTCATATATTAACAAATTAAGAAGGTCAGAGGTCAATGAATTGGGCATGCAAATTAAAAAACTAGAAAGCGAAAAATTAAAAATCCTCAGATGAAGACTAAATTAGAGATCCAAAAAATAAAAAGAGAAATTAATAGAATTGAAAGCCAAAGAACTATTGATTTAATAAATAAGACTAGAAGCTGGTACTTTGAAAAAACAAATAAAATAGACAAAGTACTAGTCAGTCTAATTTAAAAAAGGAAAGAAAAAAACCAAATTGACAGTATCCAGGATGAAAAGGGAGACCTCACCTCAAATGAAGAGAAAATTAAGGCAATCATTAAAAACTACTCTGCCCAATTATACAGCAAAAAACATGGCAATTTAGGTTATATGGATTAATACTTACAAAAAAATAAATTGCCTAGACTAACAGAGGAAGAAATAAATTACCTAAACAACTCCATATCAGAAAAAAGAAATTGAACAAGCCATCAAAGAACTCCCTAAGAAAAATGAATTATTTCAAACATTCAAAAAACAACGAATCCCAATATTATATAAACACTTTGACAGAATAAGCAAAGAAGGGTTTCTACCAAATTCATCTCACGACACAAGCATGGTACTGATCCCAAAGCCAGGAAGGTCAAAAACAGAGAAAGAAAACTATAGATCAATCTCCTTAATGAACATAGATGCAAAAATCTTAAATAAAATACCTGCAAAATCACAGCAAGTGATCATGAGGGTTATTCACTATGACCAGGTAGGATTCATACCAGGAATGCAAGGATGGTTCAATATTAGGAAAACCATCCACATAATTGACCATATTAACAAGAAAATCAACAAAAATCACATGATTATCTCAATAGATGCACAAAAAGCCTTTGATAAAATACAACACCCATTCCTATTGAAAATGCTACAAAGCATAGGAATAGATGGGCCTTGTATAAAAATAATAAACAGCATATATCTAAAACCATCAGCAAACATCATCTGCAATGGGGATAAACTAGAAACCTTCCCAGTAAGACCAGGAGTGAAACAAGGATGCCCATTATCACCTCTATTATTTAACATTGTACTAGAAACACTAGCAGTAGCAATTAGAGAAGAAAAAGAAATTGAAGGTATTAGAATTGGCAATGAGGAGACCAAGCTATCACTCTTTGCAGATGATATGATGGTTTACTTAAGGAATCCTAGAGAATCAACCAAAAAGCTAATTGAAACAATCAAAAACTTTAGAAAAGTTGCAGGATACAAAATAAACCTGCATAAATCATCAGCATTTCTATATATCTCCAAACCATTTCAGTAGCAAGAATTAGAAAGAGAAATTCCATTTAAAATCACCCTAGACAAAATAAATATTTAGGAATCTATCTGCTGAGACAAACACAGGTACTATATGAACACAACTACAAAACACTCTCCACACAATTAAAACTAGATCTAAACAATTGGAAAAACATTGATTGCTCATGGGTGGGACGAGTTAACATAATAAAAATGACAATCCTACCCAAATTAATCTACTTATTTAGTGCCATACCCATTAAACTACCAAAAAACTTTTTTACTGAATTAGAAAAAAACATAAGAAAGTTCATTTGTAAGAACAAAAGATCAAGGATATCCAGGGAAATCATGAAAAAAATGCAAAGGAAGGAGGACTTGCAGTCCCAGATCTCAAACTATACTATAAAGCAGTGGTTATCAAAACAATTTGGTACTGGCTAAGAGACAGAAAAGAGGATCCTAGGAATAGATTTGGGGTAAATAACCTCAGTAAGACAGTCTATGATAAACCCAAAGATCCCAGTTTTGGGGACCAAAACCCACTTTTTGACCAAAACTGCTGGGAAAATTGGAAGACAATATGGGAGAGATTAGGTTTGGATCAACACCCTACACCAAGATAAACTCAGCATGGGTGAATGACCTGACTATAAAGAAGGAAACTATAAGCAAATTAGGTGAACACAGAATAGTATACTTGTCAGATCTTTGGGAAAGGCAAGACTTTAAAACCAAGCAAGAGCTAGAAAAAAACCACAAAATGTAAAATCAATAATTTTGATTACACCAAATTAAAAAGTTTTTGTACAAACAAAACGAATGCGTCCAAAATTAGAAGGGAAGCAACAAATTGGGAAACAATCTTCATTACAAAAACCTCTGACAAAGGTCTAATTACTCAAATTTATAAAGAGCGAAACCAGTTATACAAAAAAATCAATCCATTCTCCAACTGAAAAATGGGCAAGGGACATGAATACACAATTTTCAGTTAAGGAAATCAAAACTATTAATAAGCACATGAAAAAGTGTTTTAAATCTCTTATAATCAGAGAAATGCAAATCAAAACAGCTCTGAGGTATCACCTTACACCTAGCAGATTGGCTAACATGACAGCAAATGAAAGTAAAGAATGCTGGAGGGGATGTGGCAAAGTTGGGACATTATTTCATTGCTGGTGGTGTTGTGAATTGATCCAACCATTTTGGAGGGCAATTTGGAACTATGCCCAAAGGGTGATAAAAGACTGTCTGCCCTTTGATCCAGCCATAGCACTGCTGGGTTTGTACCCCAACGAGATATTAAGAAAAAAAGACATGTACAAAAATATTCATAGCTGCGCTCTTTGTGGTGGCCAAAAATTGGAAAACGAGGGGATGCCCTTCAATTGGGGAATGGCTGAAGAAATTGTGGTATATGTTGGTGATGGAATACTATTGTGCTCAAAGGAATAATAAAGTGGAGGAATTCCATGGGGACTGGAACAATCTCCAGGAATTGATGCAGAGTGAGAGGAGAAGAACCAGGAGAACAGTGTACACAGAGACTGATACACTGTGGTACAATCGAATGTAATGGATTTCTCCATTAGTGGCAATGCAATGACCCTGAACAACTCAGAGGAACCTATGAGAAAAACCTCTATCCACATCCAGAGGAAACACTGCAGGAATAAAAACACCAAAGAAAAACAACTACTTGAATACATGGGTTGAAGGGATATGGTTGGGGATGTAGACTCTAAATGAATATCCTAGTGTAAATAACAACATGGAAATAAGTTCTGATCAAGGACACAATACCCAATGAAATTGCCAGTTGGCTGCAGGAAGAGTGGGCGGAGGGGAGGGAGGGAAATAATGTGATTATTGTAACCAAGGAATAATGTTCTAAATTGACTAAATAAACTAATTCAAATGGAAATAAATAAGTAAATAAATAAATGTTAGCTCTTCTTGGAGATGGATTCCAACCCCTGTCCTGGTCTGGATGAAGAGTGAACCCCCTCTGATCATGAGGGAGGGGAGAAAGTACCTGCCTGGGGAGAAGGGACAGTGCAGAGGGAGGGGTGGCTCCCTGAGGATGGGGGGGGGAAAGGGGGCCTGGGGATCCATTCAGAAGAGCTGCAGGGTAGGGGAGAGAGTGGGACACATGGGAAGGGAAGCGGAGAAAGGGTAAGGATGGGGTGGCTGGTGGGGGGACTATGAAGAGGTGGGAAGGGCAGAGAGGTATCAGGGAGGGGCCAGAAGGTTCCCACAAACCCTCCACTCCTCTTGTTAATCCCCTCATGCAGGGTACTGGTCACTGCCTTGGCATCTAGACCTTCCTGGTTCTGAGCAGCCCTGTCCAGCTGGACCCTCTGTCCACAGCCTCCTTTTAGAGCCCAGCTTCTCTCTGTCTCTCTTCTCTCTGGGTTTCAGGCAATATTTTTGTATACTTTATTCCACAGGAAAAGAAATCCTCACAGCCAGAATTTCTATGATCCTCGGGGATTCATCACAAGCACCTTTATAGGTTGATGCAACATTTTACAGGTGGGGAAAGTAAAGTAGAGATGAAGTGACTTTTCCAGGGTCACACAGGCACCAAGTGTCTTGGGTGTGTTTCTGTTGTAGGGTGCTAGAGATAAAACCTCTGGGTCTGGAAGGGTAGGAACCATTTCAAGAATTTAAGGCTCCATGACTTAATTAAGAAATAAAAAGATAGGAGGCAGCTGGGTAGCTCCGTGGATTGAGAGCCAGTCCTAGAGATGGGAGGTCCTAGGTTCAAATCTGGCCTCAGACACTTCCCAGCTGTGTGATCCTAGGCAAGTCACTTGACCCCCGTTGCCTAGCCCTTACTGCTCTTCTGCCTTGGAGCCAATACACAGTATTGACTCCAAGATGGAAGGTAAGGGTTTTAATTTAAAAAAAAAAAAGATAAATTTATTCATTTAGAATTCATGTTGAATTTGGCTGGGAGGACAGCATAGATGGAAAGCTGCCTTCCAGAGGACATCAATTCTCTTGTAAGATGTAGGTCTTCATCCTCTTTACAACAGGTGATAGGTAACTTCAGGAGGGATTGCACTCAGGCAAAAGGGGGGGGTTATCATCTGACTGGGGTCAGTCTGAAGACATAGGGGGTGATCCCTATAGTGAAGGGGACAAATAGATGTCTTATATACAACCTGAAGGTATCAAAGCATAGCCTGGAGGAGTATATCTGTGTCCTTCTTGAAACCTAGGGGACGCTCCAAGGAGTATAATTCTCTCAAGGATCTTTCATATCATTAGCCATTGAAGTCCAGGCCAACCCTTTCTTTAGCCTTAACTGGAATGCAAGGAAGCAAAGGAATTTTCCTGTGTACAATTTGGCCTGAAACAATTCTATAATTTGGGGGGTGTGAAGTAAACCTAGGGTCCTCTCAAGGTCTGCTCCACAAATTATTTGTTTTGTGGGTGAGTTCATTCCATTCACATTCAGAGTTATAATTACCACCTGTGTATTCGCCATCATTTTGATTTCCTCTCCTAGTCCAGCCCTTCCTTCTTTCTCTATTTCCTTCTTCAACAGTGCTTTGTTTTTAATCAGTCCTACTAATCCCCACCCTTATTTTAATTCCCTTCCCACCCCTTGTAAAAAATGGAGACTTGAATCCAGGACTTCAATCCCCAGAAGTCCTTGCTCCACTTCCCCAGAATGCTTTGTAATATCACTGAATTCTCACCTGGGCCGAGATTGAGAAGGGGTATTTAACCTGATTGGAAAGGGTTTTGGTTCCCTTTTTTCCTACTTCCACTTGGGAGAAGATGCATAGCAGGCAAGATGTGAGTGGTCGTGAATAGGCTCTCTTTCCTAAGACACGTGCGTCTCTTGCTTGTATTTTCTTTATATTTTAATCTTCAATAAACCTCTAAAAATATAATACTCCTTGCAGAGAGAAACTAATTTCTACCTGCCTCAGTTTCTCCAAAATTTTAATCTTTACACCCTCCTTTCTTATTACCCTATTATTTTCCTTTAAGATTTATTAAATTTCCTCCCTCCTCTTTTTCCTTCCCTTTGGACATTCCCCGTCCCACTCCCCCCCCCCCACCTTTGTTTTTCCCTCTCAACTTCCCTGAGGGTAAGGTAGTATTTGATGCCCCAATGGATCTAGCTGCTCTGTTCTTCCCTCTCAGAACTGATTTCGCTGAGAGTAAGGTTTAAGTATTACCTATTAGCATTCTCTTCCTCTCCTTCTTATAATAGTATTCTTTCCCTCCCCTTCCCTTGTTCCTCTTTATGTGGTATAAATTATCCTTTTTCTTACTCCTTCTAGTTTCTCTTGGTGCCATATTCTATTTTCGCCCTCTTTTATTTTCTTAATATATCATCTTAAATCACTTAGTACCCCAACCTCTACCTATGGATAATTCTCATAACTTCTATGACAGTGAATGTAGTTTTTGAGAGTTACAAATATCATTTTCCATATAGGAATATAAACAATTTGACCTTACTGAAGCCCTTAAAAATTTTCCCCCTTCTTCCTTGTTTACCTTTTCATGTTTCTCTTGGGTTTGGTATTTGGACATAAAATTTTCCAGTTAGTTCTGTCTTTTCTTTACAAATACTTGGAAATCTTCTATTTTGTTAAATGCTCATACTTTACCCTGGAAAGATATAGTCAGTTTTGATGGGTAGGTGATTCTTGGTTGTAGACCCAATTCTCTTGCCTTTCTGAATATCATATTTCAAGCCTTGAAGTCCTTTAGTATGGAGGCTGCCAGATCCTGTGTAATCCTGATTGGTGTTCCTTGATATCTGAATTGTCTCTTTCTGGCTTCTTGCAATATTTTCTCCTTAGCTTGGAAGCTCTTAAATTTGGCAATTACATTGGGGGGGGGGTGAGTTAACTTTTGAAAATTTAGTATAGAGGATAATCTATGGACTCTTTCAATGTCTATTTTGCCCTCTTGTTCAAGAACATCAGGGCAGTTTTCTTGGATAATTTCTTGTAGTATGATGTCAAGGTTTCTGTTTATTTCTGGGTTTTCAGGTAGATGTAAGATTCTGAAGTTGTCTCTTCTCGATCTGTTTTCCAAATCATTCATTTTCTCAATGTGATATTTTGTGTTTCCTCCCATTTTGTCAGTCTTTTGACTTTGCTTTATTAATTCTTGCTGTCTTGGGAGATCATTAGCTTCTACTTGCCCAATTCTAGTCTTTAAAGACTGGTTTTCCACTATAATCCTTTGATTTTCCTTTTTGGTTTGGTCCATCTTGCTTTACATGGCATCCAGCAGGTCATTTCTGGTCTTCAATTTGCTTATCATTTCATTTGATTTCTGGACTTCTTTTTCCAAGTGGAAAATTCTGTTTTTATAAACTGTTATTTTCTTTTTGAACTATTTCCCACGTTTCATGCCAAGTTTCTCCTAGCTTTTTAACTTGGTTCTCAAATTCCAGCCTGATTTCTTGGAGAACTTGTGAAAAATTTCCATTTTGGGGGGAAATTTTGGATGTGTGTGCTTGTTTGTCATTCTCTGCTGTCTCCTCTGTAGTTTGTTTTTTCTCTAAATAGACTCCTTCTTTGCTTATTTTGTAAAATAGTTTGTATAGTATTGTTCTGTAAATGTTTGATAGAATTCACTTGAGAATTCACCTCACCCTGGACATTTTTTCTTAGAGAGTTCTTTGAATAAATGTTCAATTTTTTTCTCTGAGATAAGATTGTTTAAGTATTTTATTTTCTCTTTTGTTAATCTGGACAATTTATATTTTTGTAAACATTCACTCACTTCACATAGATTGTCATATTTATTGCCATACAATTGGTCAAAATAATTCTTAATAATTATTTTTATTTCCTCTTCATTAGAGGTGAGGTTGCCCTTTTTATTGTTAATTTTATTTTCTTCTTTCTTTTTTAAAAATTAGATTAAGCAATACTTTATCTATTTTATTTGTTTCCATACGATGAACATTAAGTAATCTGACCATGTGTCTGGTGAATGAATATACAGGATACAATATCAATACATCAATCATACTTCCAAGATGCTGACATGCTTGGTATGCTACATCTTCCTATGATAAGGGAGGAGGCTATGGAAAGGAACATGGAAGAATTTCTGGGAACACAGATTTAGAGTGTGGAGAGTGAATCAAACTCTCTTTGTCTATCAATCAGCAACTTTTAAGTTAATCAATCAAAACTTTAGTACCTCTACTTAGTACCCTACCAGTTACTTGGTATGAGAGTTCACAAGTCAGTTTTCTAGAGTAGGTGACAACTCCAGAGTCCACCGCCCCACTAGGCTAATTTAAAGACTGTGACTGGTCCCTATAGAGTGGAGAAGGGACAGGAAGTGATGTGGAAAAAGCACTATAAAAAGTCTTGATCTTCCTGTCCAAGGAACTTCTCCTTTGGAGTTCATCTTTGGGGTCTCTCTGGGCCTTTCAGCCAGCCTAGAGGAGGAGACTTTTCCCCTGAATCCTGTGTTGGCTTAGATCTAAGGCAAAACTTCAATGGTGCTTACCAAGAGTTCAGTATTTGGGATTTGTTTTATCTGGGGGTGCTAGAAGCATTTCCCAAAAATGTATAGCAGACATCCAGAAGCTAAGTGCCCTAAAGACTAAAAATTAGCTAAGAGTTACACTGGGGACTACAGTATTCTGTAGACAATGGATCCCTGGGCCTTGTGAATTGGACCAAATCACTTACAGATTTAACAATAGATACAGAACCTGAACTGCTCAAATTAAAACCAGAATATCTACAAGCAATAAAAAAAAAACTTAAGGAAGCAATTCTTTCTGCTCTAGCACTTAGGATCCTGGATTATGAAAAACCTTTTGTGGTATTTGTTCATGATTGGAAGGGGATAGCTTCAGGTGTTCTTGCACAGACTTTAGGGCCAAATTATCACCCAACTGCCTATTACAGTGCATAGTTAGACCCTATTGCAGCTGGGATAGCTCCAAGTTTGTGTGAAGTGGTTGCTGCTGCATTGTTAGTGCAGAAGTCTACAGACTTAGTTCTTGGGTGCACATTGGCAGTATTTTGTCTACACCAAATTGAAGCCCTTATGTTAAAATATTGCACTAAGGCTTTTTCTGACCAATGTGTAGCCAAATATGATATAGTTCTTCTTGGGAATGAAAACATACAAATTAAAAAGTGTAGTGTTCTAAATCCAGTCATACTATTACCTAATTTGCCAACAAATGGAGAACAATTGCATGACTGTACTGAAGTGGTCTTATATTATATTATATTATATTATTAATTGAACAACTGAGGCAGGATTTGAAAGATACACCATTGGACAATCCTGACCTTGTGCTTTATACAGATGGTTATATTTCATTTCGAATGGTATCTATTTTACAGGGGTCACAGTGGTCACTGAATTTGAGACACTATGGTATGGTTCATTATCCAAGAATATGAGTGCACAAGGGGCAGAGTTGGTAGTTCTGAAATATGCCTGTAGGTTAGCTGAATGCAAAAGAGCTAATATTTATATAGACTCCTGTTATGCATTCTCTATCTGCCATGCAACTGATTTCATCTGGAAACAGAGAGGTTTTATTTCATCAGAGGGAAGACAGATAGTGCAATTGGAGATTATCACAGAGTTACTGGTTGCTATTCAAACCCAAAAGAATTGGCTGTAATACACGCTGAAGTCATTCTTTTGGCAGAGATCCAGTTTCTCGAGGTAATCATCATGCTTATGTTATTGCCCATTATGCAACACAAAATGCCCTAGATTACATAATGAATTTCTCAGTCATAGAGTCTGAAGATCTTGAAAGAGAATATCTAGACTCAGAAATTCAAACATGTCAGCATAGTTTTGGAGCTAGGAAAGAGAATGGCATATGAGTATCATTAACTGGAAAGCTAATACTCCCAAAGACATTTTTCAATCATATTTGCCAGGTTATTCATGACAAAGGCCATTTTGGGACACAGGTTTTGGTTAATACTATAAAAGGGTGTGGTTACCTCTAGGAATTATCACTGTGGCAAACAAAATTTGCTCCAGCTGTTCTATTTGTCAGAAATTCAATCAAGGTATTTTTAAGAAAAGAAGTTTAAGTGAAATACCATTAGCTTACACATCTTTTAAAAATCTGCAAATAGATTATATTACTATGCCCAAGGCAGAGAAATATAAATATTTCTTGATATTAATGGATAAATTTACAAGATGGCCAGAAACATTTCCATCTGCTCTGAACACTTCAGCATTTGTAGTTAAGATCTTGCTGAGGGAGATTGTTTCAAGATTTGGAGTTCCAGTTATAATAGACTTAGACAAAGGGATCCATTTCACAAATGGCATTCTAAAACAAGTGTAAGAGAACTTGGGAATCTTGGCAAAGTTTCATGTCCCGTACCATCCAAAAAGTTTGGGTCAAAGAGAAAGAATAAATAGAGAAATAAAAACTATGACAGGGAAACTTTTGTACTGAGATGCATCTGAAATGACCAGATATCTTACCCCTAGTGTTAGTCTATATCCATACAAGACTGTTATAATTAAATTTAATATATCTACCAGTTATTATTTTTAATAAAGTTTATTAATAGAAAAGCAGATAAGCATGGAGTTAAAGTCTCTTTTCCTTTCTCTAAATTCAGACCACATGTTCTATTCTATAAGCATCTTTCTCTCTTTCCCTCACCTGTTTGCTCTCTCCTAGAGTCCCTTCCAAAAGGCCCAGGTGAGCTCTGCCCCTTTTCTTTTATTGACATTCAGAAAGCAACTGTGGTATGTGTGGAATGTTGATCAACCAGTGGGCCTTCCAGGAGGGGGAAGGAATGAACTTCCCTCACCACAAGACTGATATCCATGTTTCACCATTTGAAATGTAAAGGTTAATCTCCTGAACAGTGATAATTGGTTCAGAGGAAGCTGTTATGGTTGACAGATGCATGAGGTAAGGGAGGGGTCAAGATGGAATGACTGCCAGTTGTTCTCCCTATCTTACCACTCTGGGCTGAGGCAATAGAGGTATATCTCAGTATAGTGACAGCCTGCAGTTCCTATATAATTTGCTTGTGGGTGGTGACTGAGAAGGAGAATAGAGACTAGAGTAAAATGGATGAATAAATAATGGAGATAGAGGGAGAAATGCCAGAATAAAGACTCAGAGACAATAAGTTAAAACAAGTGGGGTGTAGCGAACTGCGTAATAACTCTCTTGAGCAAGATAAGAAGAGGAGTAATTAGAAGTATGAGAAACAAGAGAACATGTGGGGAGCTGGGAGCTCTGTAATACTTTCCATGGGCCTGTGAGCCAAAAGATTAATGAGAAGCATGTAGGGCAACAGCGTTGCGAGAATCAAGCAGACATGAGGAGCAATATAGGCAAGACCAAGAGATGTAAGAACAAGAGGTGCAAGAGGCAAGAGGCAAGAGTAAGAGAGCGGCTCATACAAGTTCCCCAACTTTTTTTGGAGATTTTAGGAATGTGAAGATAAGGTCCAGGATTTCACCCACCACCAAAGAAGTCCGGACAATGTAATCAATCAAGGAGAAAGCCTTTATTGGGAAAACTGATACGTGCATCAGTGGGAACTTCTACCATCAGAGTTCCGAGTTGCTTCTGACAGGCTGGGCTTTAAATACTTTTCTGTAAGCCCGGTTTTCCAGCCCCTTATCTACTATACACCATCCTTGGAATTTTGCCTGCATGTATGGCTCTTATCTGCTTCCTACTGTTCTTGGAACTTTGACAATTCTATGTTATTGGGGTCTTCCTGGCCTGTTGTTTGACATATTTATTGCGGTCTTCCTGGCCTTTATCTGGTACCTACTGCAGCTGGAGGTTTGGCATATGTATGGTTCTGACAAACTCCCAGGCCAGCCAGCTGTATTTTCAAGGCTGGTCAATTTCACCTCCCTCAACATGACATAGGTTTTAACATTGGTTAAATTGACAATCACAAAATCAAAGAGGAGGAGATTAATCCAACAAGTGCCTTGGAAAGGAATGTGGTCTGACAAGGTGTGAACCAGGACCCTGTGGCCAGTAACTCCCTGCTTAGGAATTCTCTTGTCTTTTGGATTGTAAATAATAGACTTGAATACAGGACTACAATCCCCACAAGCCTTTGCTCCACTTCCCCAAAATGCTTTGTAATCTCACGGGAATTCTGAGGTGGGCCGAGATCGAGGAAGGATTTAAGCTGGTGACAAAGGTCTTGTCGGGTCTCTTGGACTTCCACTTTGGGGCAGGCGTGGCTTTTCTTCATAATGTAGGTGAGGTTGTGTCTAGGCCTCTCTATGGCCTGGACACGTGTCTCTTATCCTGTATTTTCTTTAATCCTTAATCTTCAATAAACCTCTAAAAAATATAATACTCCTTGCAGAGAGAAACTAATTTCTACCTGCCTCAGTCTCCCTGTATTCCCTAATTTTAATCTTTACAGGACTGAAGATTTAGAAATGCAATAATCAATAGTTAACATGGCCATGAGTCTGGCATATGAACACATATGATATAATATCAACACATCAATCATACTTCCAAGATGCTAACATGCCTGGCATGCTACACTCAGAAATACAGGGATTTCAATGAACCTGTGCTGGTATGCTGGAGGGAGATTTTCCCTATTGAATGGTGGTGGGGAAACTCCAAAATAGCCAATCACTGACCACCTAGATGTACAAGCCTCCCCTCTGTTCACAGGCACAGCACAGCAGGGGCCTGACCAGCACCTAGTAATGGCTGATCGATTGCCTCAGGGTACTTGCTTCCTCTATGCCCCCTGAACAAAGTCATTCCCTTAATCTGACTGCGATTTTGAATAAGTATTTAATAAATCAAGGAATTTGGTGGTGAGGGGGTTGGGTAGAGGATAAGAGATGTCCCTAGATTCTTAACCCGGAGGCCCTTCTTTCTGGAATCCCTGGGGCTAACCAGAAATTCTCCTTCCCTTTCCCAGTTATTGTTTTAATCTAAGGAATTAAGGTATCAGGACAGGAATAAGGCAGGTACTGAAGGGCTTTAGGGGGGCCCAACTCAAAGGCCATGGAGTTCATGGCCCCTCAGGTATGATAGGACTTGAATGTCTCCTCTGATGTTGAGGAAGATGTCAAGCAACAGCAAGTCTTAAACTGGGAAACTTCAACGCTGATTCTCTGGGCAAGGCACTCTGCTGGCTCTTGGATGATCTCAAGCAAGGCAAGAAACCACCTCTCACCCTTATATCTTAGGTACTAAAGCCCCTACTTCTCCTGGGATCTCTCACAGGTTCCATTGCTCCCCCTTTCCAACAGTCTTCACTTGTCAGTCAAATCAGCCTGAACATTCCATCCTCTCCCTTGCATCCTTCTGTTGCAGAAATGTTGGTGATCTACCTTTACAAGAGTCAACATGGAAATCTAGGGATCCCCAGTTTATTTAGTTTGAGTGTAGAAACCCCAGGTTTTGACCTTATCACAGGAGAGTTTCCCCCTGAGGGAAGGTCTCTCTTCACCAGACAGTGAACTTCCTGGTAGTTTGGGTGGGAACAGCTAATCCCATCCAATATTAAGCATCCCCTTTGTCCCAATGGTTTCTCCCCCTAGGCTAAGGTCCATGACCAAGGTGACCCAGCCCTGGGCTGAGTCTTTCCCTTTTGTGTCCATTGTGGGGCATCAGCCCCTCACTATTATTCCTGTCTGGAACTCTTCATTTTCCTTTCTTACCATTGTAAAGTCAATCAACTGTCCCTCTAATCCCAAAGTCCCCAGGTCACCTAGAGTGGTATATAGGCTCCCCAAGTTCTTTTGTTCCTCGGAGTCCATCCTGAGTCCCTGGCACTCCCAGGGGCTGGTGACCAGGGCGTCTTGACTCTGTGCAGTCTTGGAAAGCAGCTCTGTTGTCCTATTAGTAGCGCTAACCCCTTTTCCCTTGATTAAAGAGTAATTTTTGACTATTTAATAGTTCTGCGTTTTTTCTAGTTGACATTAATGGAGGCACCACCGAGACCCGAAGTCCCCGCGGCCTGAGCCCTCCTGCTGACAAGGACCCCAGACTTGAGGTACCTCACACAACCCGTTTGGGGTTGGGTCGGGAGTCCAGTTAGCAGGGCCAGGTAAGCGGCTCTCTCGGAGGTAGGACTCGCATCTCGTGTTTGGGGGTAACTCGCTCTTTAATTAAGGGATCCTTAGTCGAGCGTCTGTAGGGTACACAGCCACATGGTCCGTAGCCACCCGGGCGCTATTGGACATGGGTAACAGCTTGTCTGCTGTCCCAAAATTTGGTGGGGGCGGTCAGCAGCCCAAAGAACCACCTAGAAGTACGGCCTCGAGTTACAGGGATTCGAAGTATGGACCTGATGCAAGCAAGTAATTAGAGAAGCGGCAAACGATGACAAAGGCCAATCCAAAGGTAAGCTGGCCAAGGTGGGGTTCATTTAATGAGGAAAAGATATTGTTTCTATAGTCTGTTTTAAGCAAAGCAGGTCGAGAGATTGAAGAAGAGGAAAGAGAAGTCTTCAACCAAAGGCTCGAGGAAGGCACCGGAAGAAAAACCAGGTCAGAACGGTCCATAGACCAGGAGAAGGGTAAGAACCAGAGAGAGGTGAGGGCCAGGAGAGCTGGTCAGAGACATGAGAGGCTGACTGAAAGCTTTGAATGGGAAACTCGAGTTTGGAGTGTGAGAGCCTGAGTGTTCAATAGAGAGTCTGAGTAACTGCTTTAAGTTGATTAAAAGAGAGACATTTTCTTCATGAATTGCAATGTCATGGCTTAAGGTTTAAATGGTTATAAAGTTTTAAAAAAAAGAAAGAAAGAAAAAGCTCATAGAAGCTTAAGAACTTGAGTTCTGGATTTCTTCTCATTTTTCTGTGGGCTTTTGCTTGTATTTTATGTCTAATGGATTTCTAAGGCGGAGACTTCGCTAATAATCAAATGCTGGTGATTTAAAAGTTAGCAAATAATGTCTGAAAGTTTTTAACAATGAATTCCTCCCAAAAGTTATAAGGCAAAATTGAAGCTGGAGATCTAGATACGTGAATATCCCGCAGGAGGCAAAAGGAGGTGCAGAAATTCTTAACTTTAAGGTCTAATTTTTCTTTCCAAAGTTTTGGTCTTGTTAATGGGTGAAATATTGTGTATCAAGCACAGTTGATATTAGTAACAAGGTGCATTTTATTCTAGGTACTAACCAGATTATTTGAGTGCTATAACTTCACATTTTTTCAAGCTGTTAATTGTTTTCAAATAGCAAGGTGTATGAGTTCTGGAGTAAAGAAAGTTCATTTTAGGATGGTCAACTACAGACCTGACTGGTCATTGAATTGGTGTAAATGACAAGAAATAATGGGGAAAAAAGGCATTGCTTTAAATCGTAAGGAAACCCCAAACATTTTAAACTGACCCAACAAATTTCCTCTCTACAGTGGCTTTAGCCTTAGGCCAAAGTGGTTTGAGGCAAGGATAAGAGAAAGGGAAACTTGGAGCCAAAAGTAAATTAGAGCAAAAAAAAAAAGGAAAGGAAAGGAATTGTAGAGGTCTTCAGAGTTAAAGGTAATTTTAAAGCTTTCTTAGTAATCCTAAATTTTGTGTTTGGAAAAACATGTTACTGGTTTTAGATTCTGAAAAAGTAAAAGGATCATAAACTATAAACTGATTTTTGAGTTTTTAAGGTAAATTTCCAGAGTGCAACCATTACAATAGATTTTTGTTTTAAAAGACCAGTGATTACTGATAACTAATTTTACTTTTAAAGTGGAGAGAACTAATGGTTTTGTGATCCATTATTTCTGATGATCATTGGCACATGATAGCTAATAGAGAAGGGAATTTCTCACCTGGGAAACTCCAAAATTTCTAGGAATGTATTTGCCACCCCAATTCTGGAGTGTGGGTGAAGTGATTAAAACTTATTAAAGTTTTACCTCAAGACATTTCTTAGGAGCCAAAGCCTGGACAAGATTTTCCTGCAGCCTAGAATCTGAAGGATTCCTGAAGAAGACATCTCTATGAGAAATCCGAAAGAGCCCCAAGATATTGGATCCGGATAAGTATTGTGTCTCATCATTTTCATTGATTAGAAATGTTTCTGTAACAGACATAAAACTGACCATTTTATTTCCCCTGAAGATTCTATTTATCCTGAGCAAAGTCCCTTTAAGTAGAGAACCTAAAAAGGACAGAGCTATTCCCCAAACTTAGTTGAAATAGGAAAAGTTTAAAATGGGAACATTTTTACCTGACTAAGGTTTAAAAGTAACATCTGTTAATTTGAGAAGTTGCAGCAAAGATTCCAGAGTGCTAGTTTGTCTCAAAGTAGTATCAGAAGAAGTTAGGAAGAACGATGGAGCCTAGAAATAATTGTTAGTAATAGAAGATAAATTTATTTTAAATCCGGAGCCTGGTTATGGTTAAGTAGCTAAAAGGAATGAAATCAATTCCAAAATCCCTAGTATTTCAACCTCCCTAAAGGGGTGTGTGTGAGTTAAGTGTGTATAAGGTTTTAAAATTAAGGAAAATTAAAAGCATTTTTAATAGTGAGAGTTTTTCTGCTTTTACATTTCTACAGTTTGTAGGATTTTTATATTTTGGTAAAGTAAGGCAATCTTTCTGATTAAGCAGGTAAATTATGCGATTTTATAATTTGTGGAAAAGATATTACTAAAATTAATGAGATGTAATTGCAGATTTAAGGTTAGTAGCATAAGCGTATAGGGAGTTAATCAAGTCCTGTTAAAGAATGTGTTTATGGGTTTCTCTTAGTTTTCTCTTGCAGCAGCGAGGAAGCTGGCTGATACCAAAGGAGGAGCCTGCAGGAGGACAGAAGTCTGCCAGAGAGGAGGCTGAAGGCATCATCAGGACCCACCAGAAGTAAAAGACTTAAGACTTTGGGAATTGGGGTAGTGTTTTGTTAGTTAGTTTTTGGCCAAAGGCAGACTGCCTGCCTTTCTGGCTCAATTGTCAATGCACCCTGGCATTGGGGAATGCCCCCAAATGCCAATCACCAATATCTGTGTCCCTAGACTTTCCCACCAGTAGGGGATGGAGTCCAATCCCATGTAGCATTACTCATTTGTGCATTTGTTTGGTCAGCGAAGTTTGGTCTTGACCAAAAGGGGGTGTGTGTGTCAACATGGAAATCTAGAGATCCCCAGTTTATTTAGTTTGAGTGTAGAAACCCCAGGTTTTGACCTTGTCCCAGGAGAGGTTTCCCCCTGAGGGAAGGTCTCTCTTCACCGGACAGTGAACTTCCTGGTAGTTTGGGTGGGAATAGCTAATCCCATCCAATATTAAGCATCCCCTTGTCCCAATGGTTTCTCCTCCTAGGCTAAGGTCCATTACTAAGGTGGCCCAGCCATGGGTTTGGTCTTTCCCTTTTGTATCCATTGTGGGGCATCAGCCCCTCACTATTATTCCTGTCTGGAACTCTTCATTTTCCTTTCTTACCATTGTAAAGTCAATCAACTGTCCCTCTAATTCTAAATCCCCCAGATCATCTAGAATGGTATATAGGTCCCCCAAGTTCTTTTGTTCCTTGGAGTCCATCCTGAGTCGGTGGCACTCCCAGGGGCTGGTGACCAGGGCGTCTTGACTCTCTGCAGTCTTGGAAAGCAGCTCTGTTGTCCTATTAGTAGCGCTAACCCCTTTTCCCTTGATTAAAGAGTAATTTTTGACTATTTAATAGTTCTGTGTTTTTTCTAGTTGACACAAGCAACGAGTTGTAAAACTGCTTTTGCAGAAGCCTCTCCCATGGTATCCCACTCTCCTTCTGAGGATGGAACTCAGGACCTTCAGCTTACAACACTGACACATTGCCTGCTGCACTAAAGAGTCACTTGGCTTGGGCTTGTCCTCACAAGACAGGGATTGTCATTTATCTTAGGGTCCATTATTCAGTCTGAAACTGCTAGCCTGAGATTCCCTTCAGAGTGGATTCTCATAGGAACAAGGAACAAGTACAAGCTTTGGGGTCTCCAACTTACAAACTAGTTCTAAAACTTGGGGTTCATCAGATATTACTAGGCTACAAGTTTAGGGTTTCTAGATTCCATTTTGACAACCCAATGCCGTTTCTGAATGGAATGAAGCCAAACAGAGCAGCAGAGTGTCATCCAGGCAACTCAAAGAGAGGGAGTGTGCTCCACTGAACGTTTATTATACCTTTTCAGCACTGGGAATTTTTGAGGTGTCCATGGAACAAAGGAAAGGACAAAAATTTTAACATAATATTAGTGTCCAATTACAAAGATAAAGAAAGGAGGAGTAACACAAGTGTACAGCCAGGTGTCCAGAAAGAGCAATTTGCAAGTCTTTTCTGACTAGTGAAAAAACTTCTGTCTCCCAGGAATTCTGGTTGAAACCTTTTTCAGAGTCCAACTAGTTTTTCAGATGTTAAGTGTGAGTCTTTGACACTCCAAAAGACTTTTACAACTTGTTTGCTAACCTTTAGACTGCAGATAATAAGAGAGGCTTAATTTTTTAAGTTCAACAAAAATTTAACTCAATCCAGTTTGCTCATTGGAAGATCAAATGATGAAGACTATCAAGGTAACTAATGAAAAAAATGTGAAGAAGGGGGGCCTAGCAGTACCAGATCTTCAACTGTACTACAAAGCAGTGGTCATCAATACAATCTGGTACTGGCTAAGAGACAGGAGGGAGGATCAGTGCAATAGACTTGGGGTAAGTGACCTCAGCAAGACAGTCTATGACAAACCCAAAGACCCCAGCTTCTGGGGCAAAAACCTACTATTTGACAAAAACTGCGGGGAAACTGTAAGACAGTGTGGGAGAGATTCGGTTTAGATCAACACCTCCCACCCTACACCAAGATAAACTCAGACTGGGTGAATGACTTGAATATAAAGAAGGAAACTATAAGCAAATTAGATGAACACAGAATAGTATACTTGTCAGATCTTTGGGAAGGGAAAGATAGCAAGCGAGAGAGAGAATACTACAGGATGTAAAATGAATAGAACTTTAATATCTTCAAGATTGGTCATTTACTGAAAACCTTCCTTTGCCTTCCCAGGCCTTTCTCTTCTCCAGGCCAGCCAACAACAACTAAGAGAAGATCACGCAGTTCCTGTACCTGAATGCTGGATGTCAGTCTGTGCCCTGAGGCTGTCCTCTCCAGACCAGGAACTTTCCCAGCCCAAAGCCCCCTCAAAGGCTAATATTCTCCTTTGAAAGTTCAGCTGCTGGAGCCCAGGGAAGGTCTTTACTTTGGCAATGATGTTCCGCAGGTTGTTTGTAAGGAGGTCGGGCTCAGGGACTTTCTGGGTCCTCAGTCTGTGTTCTCAGAAACGCTTCCATGTTTCTTTCCATAGCGGCCTCTTATATCACAGGAAGGAGGCCCAGGAGGACCAAAGCTAAAAGTACCAGAAAGAAAAAGAAAGTAAAAGGACGCGGATGCAGCCAGGGAGACTGGGAACACTTGGTGCGTGGCCCCTCCTTCATCAGGGCTCCAAGACTCCATTTCCCAGAATGCCTCTCGCAAGGCATTCACATTGTAGAAGACTCCATTTCCCAGAATGCTTGGGTCCTGAAGTCACTCAAGTCTTGGCCCCTTCCCCTTTGCAGTCCCAGGGTATGCTGGGAACCCGTTGAGGGCTGTCTGCTCCTGAAGTCTTCTCTCCTGTCGGTTTTGGGACTTTCTTCTTGAGAGAGGGAGGGGAGGGAGTCAGTGAGGCGTCTGCAGGGCAGATTTTCTCCTCCCGAACTCCTGGGGAGAGAGACGATCCGGGTGGACCGGTTGCGGGTAACTCAGCCTGGGAGTCGGAGTGAGAGTTGGGGGAAGGGAGAGGCTCCTCCTGTGCACGTACTACCAGAGAGATGGGGCTGGGGGTTGTGGGGGAGCGTGTGTGTGGGGGGGGGTGGGGGGAGGGGGGAGTCTCCGTTTGTGTCTCTGTGTCTGTTCATCGCTTCAAAGGACCATAGGAAAAAAAAAAGAGAGACAAATACGGAAGTGACTGTGTCGGGCGGGGGCTGCTCAGTCAGGACCAGGAGCCTTCCTCTACTTGCCTGCTGGGGAAGGGGCGTGCCGTCACTGGATGGGGGCGGGGCTAGTCCTGCCCTTCCCCCAAGGTCCAAGGGGAGAAGCAGCCTATGTGAGCGAGGTTGGAGTGTGGGGGATGCTGGTGCCCACAAGCCACGAAAGGAGCTCTGATCTCTGGCACAGAACAAATGCCAACACGTTTTCCCCAACCTCGACCTGATTCCCATCTCTCTGTCCAGCATCTCCTACCCCTCCCTTTACCCAGTAACCTCTCCTAGGAGTCTCCCTCAATCAACCCTGTGCTTCCAATGCAGTTTCTGAAAGGAATGAAGCCAGAGTGCAGCAGAGGGGGTGGGGAGGCTTCTTTCTGAGGCTCCCTGTTCCCTCCTGCGGGGAGAGTCTCCCCTGAGGCCAGGGGAAGGTCCCTGGGAGCCCCTCTGAGCCCTCCCCTCTCTAATTCCCCACAGGTGTACAAGAGGAAGTCTGCCCACCCTGGTGTTCCCACCCCCCTAAGGGATCACAGTCTGGCCCAAGCAGAGACCGTGGAGCCAGAGGGGATGGCCCCCGGGACCCCGAGGCCCCCTTCCCAGGTGAGTGCAGTCCATCCCCAGCCCTGGCCAAGTTCCCCCAGGAACTCAGACCCTGTGTCTTTCCCAGCCTCCTGGGGCGCCATCACTGCTTGCTGTCAGGGTGACCTCAAGGGTCACCCACAATCCCCCACTGTGTTCTGGGGGTTTTCCATGGTCTCGGTAGCCCCTGCCTGGATGAGGTTCCAGACAGACAGGCCCAAATGCAGACATTTATTAATCCATCCTCCAGTGTGATGAACTCCATGAGAGGGGGCTTGCAGGGTGTCTCACCATTCCAGGGAGGGCCCAGGGACAGTCTCTGCTAGGGACCTCCAGGTCCTGGGGTTTGGACAGGTCAGCCAGACCTGCCAGGGAGGCTTTGGAAGGAGTTTGAGCTGAGATCAGATGAGGACACAGAGAGGAAAAGGTGTGTTTCTAGTAGGAGGAGAAGGATGGGAATTCCATGGAAGAACTAAAAGGTCTGCTTTTCAGATATTATTATTAAACTATCATGAACTCAGAGCAACTTAACATACAGGAACTTTAGGTCTGCCCTTTTTCTATACAAATCATTTACTTTGAACCTAACAGGATTATCTAACCTGTTGCTTTCTCAATATTTTTCATTTTGGTTCCTTTTAAAATTTTTTTAAATTTTTCTAAAAATTTATTTAGAATGTTTTTCTATGGTTACATGATTTGTATTTTCTCCCTCTCTTCCTCCCTCCCTGCTCCTGGAGCTGAGAAACAGTCCAATGGGTTATACATGTATTATTTAAAAACCTATTTCCATATTCACATTTGTAATAGAGCGATCTTTTAAAACCAAAACCCCCAAACATATACTCAGAAACATGTGATAAATCATATATTTTTCTTTGGAGGTTCTGGTTCCACAGTTCTTTCTCTGGATGTGCATTGCCTTCTTTCTCACAAGTCCTTCAGAATTGTCCTAGATCATTACACTGCACTAGGTAGCAAAGTAGATTCTATTTGATCTTCCCTCATTGTTCCAGCTACCCTGTACAATGTTTTCCTGGTTCTGCTCTTTTCACTGTATATTAGTTCGTGACGATTCTTCTACTTCTTATAGAAATCCTCCAGTTTATCATTCCATACTACACAATAGTATTCCGTTACCATCAGATACCACGGTTTGTTTCAGCCATCCCCCAATTGATAGACACCCCCTCATTTTCCAATTTTTTGCCACCACAAAAAGCACAGATAGGAATATTTTTGTACTAACATTTTTCATAATTATCTCTTTGCGATATAAACTCAGTAGTTGTATAGCTGGATCAAAGGGCATGCTATCTTTTAAAGTACTTTGGGCATAATTCCAAATTGCCTTCCAGAATGGTTGGATCAAGTTATAACTCTACCAACAATGTATTAGTGCCCCAATTTTAGTACATCTCTTCCAACTTTTATTATTTTCCTTTACTGCCATATTGGCCAATCTGCTAAGTGGGAGATTGTACCTCAGAATTGTTTTGATTTCCATTTCTCTCATTAGGAGAGATTTAGAACACTTTTTCAAGTGATTATTGATAGCTTTGATTTCTTCATCTGAAAACTGCCTATCCATGTCCCTTGACCACTGGTCAATTGGGGAATGGCTTGATTTTGTGTACAGTTGACTTATTTCCTTATATATGTGGGAAATTAGATCTTTATCAGAGGGTTTTGTTAAAGATTTTTTCCCCCAGTTTGTTGCTTCCCTTTTAATTTTGGTTGCATTGGTTTTCTTTGTAGAAAGCCTTTTTAATTTAATATAATCACAATTATTCAGTTTACATTTTGTAACTTTTTCTATCTCTTGTTTGGTCTCAAATTCCTTCCTTTCCTATTATTGTTTAGGAACAAATTCCCATTTATTTATGATTTCACTCTTTATATTTAAACTTTTTATCCATTTTGAATTTGTCTCATTATAGGGTATGACATGTTGATCTCAACCCAGTTTTTCCCACATTCTTTTCCAATTTTCCCAGCAGTTTTTGTCAAATAGAGAATTCTTGTCCCAAAAGGTGGGATCTTTGTATTTATGGAACACTGGCTTACTGAGGTCATTTACCCCAAGTCTATTCCATTGATCCCCTCATCCTTCTTTCTCTTACCCAGTAGCAGATTGTTTTGATGATCACTGCTTCATAGCACAGTTTAAGATTGGGTACTTCTAGGCTACCATCCTTCACATTATTTTAGATTAGTTCTCTTGATTTTCTTGATCTTTTCTTCTTCCAGGTGAACTTTGTTATAATATTTTCTAATTCTATGAAAAAGTTTCTTGGTAGTTTGATAAGTATGTTGCTGACTAAATTAATTTAGGTAAGCTTTTTATTTTTATTATATTAACTTGCCCTACCCATGAGCAATTAATGTTTTTCCAATTGTTTAGATCTAATTTTAATTGTCTAAAAAGGATTTTGTAGTTCTGTTCATATAATTCCTGTGTTTGTCTTGGTACATAAATTTCCAGATATTTTACACTGTCTAGAGTGATTTTAAATGGAATTTCTCTTTCTCATACTTGCTGCTGAGTTGTGTTGGAAACATATAGAAATGCTGATATTTTATGTGGGTATATTTTGTACCCTGCAACTTTATTAAAGTTGTTAATATTTCCACTGGCTTTTTAGTAGAGTTTCTAGGATTCTTTAAACATACATCATATCATCTGCAAAGAGTGATAGTATAGTTTCCTCATTGCCTACCTTAATTTCCTTTTCTAATTTAATTGGTTCACTCTTGATCTTATTGGGGAGGCTTCTAACTTGTCTCCATTGCAGATGATACTTGCTGATGGTTTTAAATCTATATTATTTATTATTTTGTGAAGGTCCCAGGTATTCCTATATTTTCTAGTGTTTTCAATATGAATGGGTATTGTATTTGGTCAAAGGGTTGTTTTGCATCTAATAAGATAATCATGTGATGTCTGTTGGTTTGATTATTGAGATGGTCAGTTATGTGGATGATCCTTGCATTCCTAGTATAAATTCTAAAACCTAGTCATACTGAATAATCCTTGTAATGATTTACTGTAGTCTCTTTGCTAGTATTTTATTGAAGGTTTTTGCATCTATATTCATTAAGGAGATTGGTCTGTAGTTTTCTTTCTCTGTTTTTGGTCCACCTGTCTTTGTAATCAGTACCATATTTTTGACATAAAAAGAATTAGAAGAATTTGGTGAGACTCCTTCTTTGCTCATTTTGTCAAATAGTTTGTAGAGAATTGTGATTAGTTCTTTAAATGTTTAGAAGATGAGCATTCCCTGCTTTCCTCATCACACTTATTCATCTGTCACTAAATATAAATTGACTGACTATTTTTTAGTATGAAATAACATTCATCATAAAGCAAAGACGCTTGGATCATCATACCCAGTGTTTTGCCAAACTCTCAATATAAGAAAAGACTCGTCTTCTTCTCTTATCTAGAATCAGAATCGGATCCCATATATTTGGAGTCCTCATTATGCTTTCATCTACGTAAGAGTCTTTTAGCCTTTTAGAAAATTAAGTATAGAATTCCTTTTTCTTTGTTTTCTCCTTATTAATCATTGGTAATATTTTGCCCCCAGAATACTCAGTCATTGCTACCTTCTCACAAACTTCAAAAAAATGTTCTTACTAGATGAATTCTGACAGTTGTGAGGGGGAGGGATCATCTCTCTTCTCCACAGAATCTCTTGCCTCCCTCAGAGAGCACATACCCTCTCCCTAATTCCATAGGGGAAAGCATTTCAGGGTGAGACACTTCTACAGTCCTTACTCTTCCAACATGATTCTCACTTCAGACACAAAATGACTTTGTCAGTGTTTCATTGGGCTCTGAATGACTGGTCTCCAGAGCTGGCTCTGATACTTATAAGAGAAGAATTTGCAAAAGAGAGGAAGTTGCAAAAGAAGGAAATCAGATCTAGTGGAGCAAGAAGCAGCCCTTGTGGGGGAGGGGCAGAAAGGAAGAGACCCAGGAGTCCAGGGAGAGAACAGAGGCTGGTGAGAACTCAAAAACTGCCACTTCAACTGGACTACTTAAGTTAGAGCCTGAGAATAGGATCTCTGAGGCTGAGGGTCCCTCTGGATATCCACTGCTTCTTAGTGAACCCCTGAATCCTCTCATCCATCTCAAATATTGTAGACTAGACTTTGAAAGAAGCCATCTACTAAAAAAATCCTCTTCAAAGATACTCTCCACTTCTCTATCCCTAATTTTTCCTGAACTCTATCATTTAACCAGATTAGCCCAGGAGTAGGGATAAATCAGCAGCTGACCAGAAGAGGGGTCGAAGCTGAGAGAGGGGTTGTCCTCTGAGATTTGGGGGGCCTGTCTTCCAGTCAATAGGGATTCCTGCTACCTGCTATCCTTATCCCAAAGCTTTCATCTCTCCTTTCCCTGAGTGATTCCTTATTAAAATGTAATCATTTAGATCAGGTCTACCTACTTTCTGATACCAAGGAAGGAGACTGAAGATTTGGGGAGATCCATACCTCTCCCCTGGACTGTGGAATAACCCCAGGCCTCTCCCCTGGGCTGCAGAGTAACCCTAGGACTTAAAGGGAAGAAGTGGTAGCTGGAGTATTGGAAGGAATCAGATGCAGGGAAGTTGATCCTGCCTCTCAACAATAGCTGAGGTCAAGGAGGCAGTGAATCCCTTCATTAAACTTTTGCTTTTAAATTAACCTCCACATTCCAGACTCACTCTCTGAGGAGACATTCAATCCCTCAAGGAGACCAGATTACCCTTCTCAAAGGGAACAGAAAGGAAAATCCATCCCTTTCCTTTCTCTAATTCTCTCAACCCTTTCTCTCCGTCTCTCAATTCATCAGTGTAGGTGGGTGTGACCCCCCCCCCCCCACAGGCCGTATTTTACACACTCTTCAAGGTGAAGAGTTTGGACTGAGTCCCTTGTGTACTTAATTTTCTTCCAAGTTAGTTGATGAAGACTAGATTGGATGAATTCTGCACGCTCACCTCTAAATCTTGTAGTTTTTGCTGGTTTAGGGGTCAATAACATTCAAGGATGTGGCTGTGGACTTCACCCAGGAGGAGTGGTGCCTGTTGGACCCTTCTCAGAAAGAGCTGTACAGGCGGGTCATGCTGGAGAATGTACAGAATCTACTCTCTGTAGGTAAGGACCATTTCCTCATTTAACTCTGAATCTGCCATTGAGTGAATATCTTCATTCCATGCCAAAGGAGCAGGATTTTAAGGCTTTGTCAGTGATTAAAAAAGCAAAAGTGTTGATCTCTGCACAGGGTTCTCCTCCTGCCTGGTTTTAATTTTTAAAAAGTCTTCAAATTCTGTAATTGGAAGCTGGGACTTTTCATTTTTTGCTCCTGAAATTGTGTCTCTTCTATTTCAGATGGCTTCAGGCGAAAACTTAAAACAGGGTTACAGATTTACATTCCTGAAGCTAATCACAAGTCATCTAGTCAGCCTTCTAATTAGACCTGAATTTTGTGGGCAAATCCTCTGTTAATACCAAGGCAGATTTTCCTTGCTATTGGCCATTGAAGGGGACACTCTAACTGCCAAGGCATTTGGGATGAGTCTGGTCTTTAGAAAGGATTTTTGGTTAAGAAGTATTCATGGGGGAGGTGATGCCAAGGAGGTAGCATAGCAGAAACAAAAGCTGGAACCACCCTGAGAATCTCAAATGAACCTAGAATCACCGAATGAAGAAGGGTCAGAGTAAGGTGAGGCTCCTGAGGAAAACAACTTGAAAGGTAGGTAGAAAGGGTCTAATTCTGGCGACAAAGAGGAATTGGAAGTAAAACTGGGTAAAGGGCAATGCAGAAAATCTCCCCCCTACATACTGCTCCTGTAGCATACCAGGCATGGAAGTATGGTTGATGTATTAAACACTTGATCAGAGCAGTTAATGATCAATGTATAGGCAGTACTAAGGGCAAGAGAATTCCTGGGCCTAAGCCACAAAAGCTTTGCCCTTACCTCGTCAAAACCTCATTCCTCTGAAGAGAGCATGTCAGGTGTATCCCCACCTACTCTGATCTTGTCATCTACGCTACCAATGAGAATCAACTAAGCTTTGTTATGTATTTATTGATCCTGGCAATCCTCAGTAAAGCCAGGGGTGAAGGTGTGATTCCTCCTCTTCTTGTTCCTGCAACCTTGAAGTTCTCACTACTGTCTTTCTCTTTCTCTTTCCTAAGGCCTCTCTTGGCCATGTGCTTTCTATCTCGGAATCCTTACTTACACGTGTCTGCAAACTTCTCACATTTTCCTTTAATTCTTCTTCCAAGGAAAATGTCATAGGGATTCACACCTGCCCTACCAAAAATATTGACTTGTCTGTGTTCCTTTATTCTTCACCCATTTTCTCAGACTCCTTGCTCCTTCTCGAGTCCCAACCCACAAAGGAAAATTCTTTTTATTACAGCTGCTGGCCGGCAGGTTATAAGTGGCACCCCCAGAATGGGACAAAACCTTTGTTACAGGCGTTGAGTTCGAGTGGCAGTAGTGAGAACTTCAAGGTTGCAGGAACAAGAAGAGAAGGAATCATGTCTTCACCCCAGGCTTTATTGAGTATTGCCAGGATCAATGAATATGTAACAAAGTATAGTTGATTCTCATTGGTAGCATAGATGACAAGATCAGAGTAAGTGGGGATACACCTGACATGCTCTCTTCAGAGGAATGAGGTTTTGACGAGGTAAGGGCAAAGCTTTTGTGGCTTAGGCCCAGGAATTCTCTTGCCCTTAGTACTGCCTATACATTGATCATTAACTGCTCTGATCAAGTATTTAATACATCAACCATACTTCCATGCCTGGTATGCTACAGCTCCATATCCCATAACTGGGCAGAAGGCAACTTCAAGACCGCAGATCCTTTTTAAGCATTCATTAGGGCATCCCATGTTCACCCCTTGAAGGTAGGGAGACAGAGAATAAAGGGAAGGGGAGGGAGGAGAAACTTTTGGACTTCAAACTAAAATAAGAAATGGAGGAGTAGCAATTATAATCTCAGACAAAGCTAGAGCAGAAATGGATCTGATTAAAAGAGATAAGGTTGATAATTGGACACCTTGATAAAAAAAGGTAGTATACACAGTGAGACTATATTGGTTCTTAACATATGTGAACTAACTGGTATAGTCTCCATATTTTTAAAGTAGAAGCTAAAGGAGAATAAGGAGGAAATTATAATAAAACTATAAAGGAAATGTATGAAATTTTAGAAAAGTGACATTTAATATATATCTGGAGAAAACAGAATGAAATGGAAAAGGAATATATCTTTTCAGGTACACAAAATGATTCATTTTACATCTCTTTTGCTTGGTCTTTAAAGGTATATTTCTTATTCACCTAATTTATTTACTGATAATATCACTCTATGTTAAAGTCATATACCCATTGTGAACTTATCTTGGTATAAGGTATGAGAAATTGATCTAAACCTAATTTTTGCCATGCTGCTTTCTAATTTTCCCAGCAATTTTTGTCCAGTATTGAGTTTTTATCTGAAAAGATGTGATGTTTGGGTTTATGAGACACTAGGTTACTGAGGTCAATTACCCCAAGGCTATTCCATTGCTCCATCCTTCTATCTCTTAATGTCATGTATTTTTTTATGTTAATTAAAAAAATTAATTAAGAATATGTTTCCATGGTTACATGATTCAGGTTCTTTTCTTCCCCTTCTCCCTCCCTGCTCCAGTAGCCAATGAGCAATTCCACTGGGTTTTAGATGTGTCATTGATCAAGACCCATTTCTATATTATTAATATTTGCAATAGAGTGATCATTTAGAGTCTACTTCCCCAATCATATCCCCATCGAACCATGTGATAAAAGAGATGGGTTTTTTTCTGTGTTTCTGATCCCACAGTTTTTTCTCTGTATGTGGAGAGCTTTCTTTCTCATAAGTCCCTCAGAATTGTCCTGGGTCTTTGTATTGCTGCTAGTAGAGAAACCCATTACAATCAATTGTACCAGTGTATCAGTCTCTTTGTACACCATTCTCCTGGTTCTGCTCCTTTCACTCTGCATCAATTCCTGGAAGTTTTTCCAATTCACATGGAATTCTTTCAGTTCATTATTTCTTTTAGCACAATAGTATTCCATCACCAACAAATACCACAATTTGTCAATCTTTTTCCAATTTTTGCCACCACAGAGTTCTTGGTTCTGAACATTTTTGTACAAGTATCTTTCTGTATTATCTCTTTGGGGTACAAAGGCAGCAGGGGCATGGCTGGATCGAAGGGCAGGCAGTATTTAAAGCCCTTTGGGCATAGTTCCAAATTGCCTTCCAGAATGGTTGGATCATCTCACAACTCCACTAGCAATGCATTAGTGTCCTAATTTTGCCACATCCTCTTCAACATTCATTACTTTCCTTTGCTGTCATGTTGGCCAATCTGTTAGATGTGAGGTGATATTTCAGAGTTGTTCTGATTTGCATTTCTCTAATTGTGAGTTTTTGAACACCTTAAAATTTTTTTTATTTAATTAGTTAATTTAAAATATTTTTCCATGGTTACAAGATTCATATTCTTTCCCTCCCCTCTCACCAATCCCCTCCTGTAGCTTACATGCAATTTCACTGGGTTGTACATGTTTCATGGATCAAGACCTATTTCCATATTATTGATATTTGAACTAGGGTGATTATTGAGAGTCTACATCCCCAATCATATCCCTATCAACTCCTGTGTGATCAAGCAGTTGTTTTTCTTCTGTGTTTCTACTCCCATAGTTCTTCCTCTGAATGTGAATAGCATTCTTTCTCATGAGTCCTCTTCAACATTCGTTAATTTCCTTTGCCAGTCTGCCAGGTGTGAGGTGATACCTCAGAGTTGTTTGATTTGCATTTCCCTGATTTAGATTTAGAGAGATTTAGAACACTTTTTTATGTGCTTATTGATAGTTTTTATTTCTTTATCTGAAAACTGCCAATTCATGTCCCTTAACTGTTTGTCAATTGGAGAGTCAATTGTCAATTGGCTTGATTTATTTTGTACAATTAATTTAGCTCCTCAAAGTTGAAAAAATTAGACCCTTGTAAGGTTTTTGGTATAAAAATTTTCCCCCCAATTTGTTGGTTCCCTTCTAATTTTGCTTACATTAATTTTTGTCTATAAATCTATTTTAATTTAATGTAATAAAAATTATTCATTTTACATTTTGTAATATTCCCTATCTCTTGCTTGGTCTTAAATTCTTTCCTTTCCCATAGATCTGACAGGTATACTATTCTGTGTTCACCTAATTTACTTATACTGCTAGGTGTGAGGGTGTAAAATGGGTTTGACTAATATAAGAATAAAAAAATTGAATTATGGTGGCTGTTTATAAAATTAACTCATATGTCATGAGGATATTAAGCAGCTTTAGAAGATTTATTACAGCAGAGTACAGATAGTAAAGAGGGGAATGTAGGAAGGAGGTAGAAAATACTGCCTAACTAAATTAAATACGTCTGGATCTGAGTGGCTCACCAAAGAGAGGGTCCCTCCAAAGACAGGAGAAGAGCCAAAAGACCAAACTCCTCGAGCCACCAATGCAGGATCTCCAATGTAGAAGTCCAAGGCAGAAAAATCCCTCTTTCAGCAAGAGCCACCAAGGCAGCAGAAGTAGAGCTCCTCCAGAATGCCCTCAGCTAGCTTTTATAAGCAGTTTTCTTGACGTAATTTCTTGTCTCTCTGGTTTCTCCTTCCTTTCACTGTGGTCTGGTCTATCACATCTCAGGAGCCAATTAAAGTCTCTCAGTTTGCCTAGTACTGCTGAGGAGGCAGTATCTGTGGGATCTACCTCCTGTCCTCTGAGGGTGTGAAATGTTATCAAAAGGATTCACAAGTTCCTGACTAAGTTAAAAGGGTGGAGAACTCCAAGTATTTGATTAAGTTAAGACTAAAAAATTCTCTTTAATTTAATTTAATTTTTTATTATTTCCCTTGATATTCTTGATCTTTTATTCTTCTCGATGAACTTTATTATAATAATTTTTTCTAATTAAATAAAAACGTTTCTTGGTAGTTGCATAGATATGCCACTAAATAAGTCAATTAATTTGGGTAGGATTATCATTTTTATTATATTAGTTCATCCTACCCATGAGCAATTAATGTTTTTCCAATTATTTAAATATAGTTTTAATTGTGTGGAAAATGTTTTGTAGCCATATTCATATAACTTCTGTGTTTGTCTTGGCAAATACATTCCTAAATATCTTATACTTTCTAGAGTGATTTTAAATGGAATATCTCTTTCTAACTTCTTATTTGTGTTGGAAATATATAGAAATGCTGATGATTTATGTGGGTTTATTTTGTATCCTACTACTTTGCAAAAGTTGTTGATTATTTCCACTAGCTTTTTAGTTGATTCTTTAGGATTCTTTAAATAGACCATCATATACTCTGCAGAGTGATAGTTAAGTCTCCTCATTGCCTATTTTAATCCCTTCAATTTCTTTTTCTTCTCTAATTGTTATAGCTAGTGTTTCTAGTACCATGTTAAATAATAGAGGTGATAATGGGTATCCTTGATTCACTCCTATTTATTGTTTTTAGGAAAGGCCCATCTCTTCCCATACTTTCTAGTATTTTCAATAGAAATGAGTGTTGTATTTTGTCAGTTTTTTTCTGCCTCTATTGAGATAATCACGTGATTTCTGTTGTTTTGGTTGTTGATATGATCAATTATATGGATGGTTTTCCTAATTTTAAGCCATCCTTGCATTCCTGGTATAAATCCCACCTGACGATAGTGAATAATCCTTGTAATGACTTACTGTAGTCTTTTTGTTAGTATCTTATTTAAGGTTTTTGCATCTATGTTCGTTCATTAAGGAGATTGGTCTGTAGTTTTCTTTCTCTGCTTTTGGTCTGCCTGGTTTTGGAATCAGTAGCATATTTGCGTCATGAAAGGAATTTGATAAAATTCTTGTGCTTATTTTGTCAAATAGTTTGTATAATATTGGGATTAGTTGTTCTTTGGATGCTTGATAGAATTCACTTGTGAATTGATCTGGCCCTGGCTATTTTTTCTTAGGGAGTTCCCTGATGGCTTGTTCAATTTCTTTTTCTGAGATGGAATTGTTTAAATACTCAATTTCCTATTTTGTTAATCTAGGCAATTTGTATTTTTGTAAATAGTCACCCTTTCACCTAGATTATCATATTTAATTGCCATATAATTGGTGTAAGGGTTAACTTTAATGGTTGGATACTAATTTTATGAAATTATGCATTCTCCAATATTTATTTTATCTTGAGTCAGAAATCTATTTACAAATAGAGAAGAAATAATAAAGAAGAGACATGTGAGGGGGATAGCAACCTAAGAGCTCTCAACCAGAAAGGCTGGTGGTGAGTAACCACATGGTGTCCTCCAAGATGGAAGTTAGTCTTTTAGGAATCTAAGAAAGTAGTCAGCCTTTCACTCACCCAACAAAGTAGTCCAGGAGTCAGATCTACGTGGAAGCTGAGTCTTAAGACCAGGATCCAAGCCACAGTCTCCAGCAAGTTCCCTTGAAGACTCACCAGTTAGAAGGCTATCTCCAGAAGACAATCTCTTCAGACAGTCTTCTCCAAGACCATCTCTTCAGACTGATTTCAGGACTTGATTTTATAGTGACTCTTTGTCTCTGCCCCTCTTCACAGGGGCCAATCAGTTTCCAGAATTGTCTAGCACTGCCCGGGGTGTTCACAGTTTTTGAGGGTGAGAACTCTTACAAGTTATTGAGTCATTGAGTTTCTGAGGGTGTGACCTCTCCTGTGAATTCTTAAAATAAGTTTCTGACTGATTGAGTTTTAAAAAGTAACTTGCTGACTTCTCACCTAGCACTAAGTAGGGTGTGAATTCACTAAATGGTTTGCCAACTTCTCCATATCCATTCAGGCTTGTGTTGATTCGATCAAAAGGTAAACAAAGGAGAGTTAATCCTGTCATTGAAATCTATTGGGCTACTTAAATTATTGTTAACCAAAGTGTTAGCTCCAACTAGGCAAAGAGAATAAAGGATTCCCTTTCACAAGTGTAAACTCAAAGGGAACCAAGAATTCCCTTTCATGTTTTGCAAAATAGTTCTTAATAATTACCTTCATTTCATCTTCATTAGAGGTGAGGTTGCCCTTTTCATCTTTGATACTAGTCGTATTTCACATGCTGGGTGAGCAAAGCCCTGGTTCACCAGGGGTCGACGACCCGATGGCTACCCTCACAAGGTTTAGCCGGCCTGTCGAAGCCGTTGCCCAGGGTGTGGCCGCTGCCGCATGCTAGCAGATACTGGGAGCCACAAGTGAGAGCTGGGTGTCAGGTGAGGGTCAGAGGCTGGAAAGCTGCCCTAAGAGGGCACAACAAGCCCTCCATACCAGAGATACTACCCTCCCTGAGCACCCCATACACCCCCCTGGGAGATATAAGAAAGTCTTAAAAACAAAATTTAACTAAAATAAGTTCTTAGATCAAACACAATCTAATAGTCAAATACAAAAAATAATTAATTAATTATGACATGAAAGGGAAGCTAGGTGGCATGGTGGACAGAGTGCAGGGCCTAGAGTGAGGAAGATTCATTCATCTTCCTGGGGTCAAATCTGGCCTCCACTAAGTAATACTAACTAGCTGGGAGACTGTGGGAGGCTCACTGAACCCTCTTTGCCTGTTTCCTCATCTGACAACATGAGCTGGAGAAGAAATGACAAACCCCTTTAGTATTTCTGCCAAGAAAACCCCAAAAGGGTCACAAAGAGTTGAACATGACTGGACAACAATATAAAATGAAATGACATGTGGGCATAAATAAACAATAAAATATCCACAATGGGTTATGTGACAAGGAAATCACTTTAAAAGACTGATATATATTAATTTAAGGTCGCCAAGGAATTCAGCTATGTAATTCCTAAATGAAAACTCAAGTCAGCAGTCAACCTTTTATGGAGTTTTTAATTACAAACAGGAGGAAGAAAGGTATGAGAGAGGAGAGGAATAGGGCTTAAATACTCCCTCTGTTTAGGCTGGGCCAAAGGCCCAAGCCCTTAGATAGCTGAGGCATAGAAAAGAGATCAGTCCCTATCACTCACGTGACCAAAATGGAGAAACAGTCTCAGGGGCCTCCACCTCCAGCCTCCTTCAGAGCAAGCCTTCTCAGAGCACAACCTCTCAGAGCAAAACCTCTCCAACCACCTCCAGTCCTCAGACTCCCCTATCTTTAAGGAAACCATCTCAGTTCCCTCCCCTCAGTTCTCACATCTACCAATCACCGTCCATGTCTTCCCTGTGCCAATGGTGGCTCTAGTTTAACCCAGGACCGCCCAGAGGTCTGCCCCTTTGCACATGTCTGTTGAAGGTCATATTCTCAAATAATTAAATTTTGATCTATGCTGCAGCTCTTCCTAAATCCTGTTAGGACTGAGTAGGGTGGAGATTGTAAGTTCCAAGATCTGGTTCTGTCATTCCAAGTATCTCTATTGTATCAATTCTAAAATCAATCATGACTCAAAGAACTTCCTGTTCTATGCTTAAGTATAGGTCAAAGCCCTTTCCATTGTTCAGCAAAAGGTTTCTGTCCTAAAGTAATCTTAAGTAGGGAGGAGAAGGACCCTCCCATGCCAAGGGGGGTTCACATTCCAATAGACTATCAGTAGGAAATTTTTCAAGTATGAAATTTCCCAATGGTGAAATTTCCAACATTTATAAGTCTAAGAAATGTTAAGGTTTACAGTTATTACATATGGGGTCCGAGAAGAGACCCGGGGATGGGGGAGAGTCTTCATGAAGAGATGGCATTTGATCTCGGTTTTAACAGATGGGCAGGATTTCAACAGGCTGAAATGGGGGTGGAGAAAGCATTCTCAAGTGTCAGGGAACATGGTAGAATAAGTACAGGGAATAATGAGCAATCCAACTTGCAAGTTTGGCTAGAGCACAACATGTATAAAGGAGACTCCTAAGCCAAGATATCAAAAAATTAAAATGATGCCTAATGTGTCAGGGTTTTATTTAGAAGGCAATAAAGATTAGGAATTACAGATAAATTGACTAAAATATACATAAAATATACTAATCCTTTGACCCTGAGATTTCACGGGTAGGCACAAAGCCCAAGAAGATAAATCCCCACCCCCATTCCCTAGATAGATAGATAGATAGATAGATAGATAGATAGATAGATAGATAGATAGATAGATAGACATAGATAGATAGATAGATAGATAGATAGATAGATAGATAGATAGATAGATAGATAGATATAGATATACACCAAAATATTTATAGCAGAAATTTTTGTGGTCTTAAAGATGTGGAAACAAAATGGCTACTTACTGAGGAATAACTAAACAAACTGTGATACATAAATGTAATGGAATATTACTATGCTTTCAGAAATGATAATACAGAAAAACAAGGAAACACTTCAATGAACTGATACAAAGCCAAGAAAACAATAGTCACTTCTACTATGCTTGTTGGAAAATGTGAATGTTTCAGTACAAATGATATATAAGAGAACAATTTGATCATAACATGAATTTTGTGTCTGCTTATGAGCAATTTCATCTGCCCTGACTCCAGCATCCTGAAAAATGCAGTGCCCCAAGTTGACTTCTTGTCCTTGGTCATCAGCTTTATCAGCTTGAAACCACAGTCACTATTTATTCTGATATTGATATATTTTTGGACTATTTAAAGTGTATAAAACTGTGTTACCATTTTTATTAGGTTCCTATCTTTTTTGGGGGGTGTCACTGATTAAGTTTTTGAATGCTGTGTTCCTAACACAACTTTTTCTATAAGCCTTGTGGTTTTTGTGCAATTATGCAGGCCATGTGAGTGGAAAGAACAGCCATTATAAAACTAAAATGAACATGGCAAAATTACAAGGAACAATCTTGGCCCCAAAGAAGATGTGAGAAGGTACCTCCTCTCACTCCTTTGCAGAACTGGTTAGTCAATGAGTGTGGAAAAGTATCGTGCCACTGAACCCAGGCTTCCAGTGCTGAGAGAGTGGGACTGTCTCTGTGCAACGACTTTTCCACTTAAATCTCCTTCATGCACAAGTGTCTTTGTGCACACTCATCTATACACCATAGATGAAAACGCACAAAGACAATCGTCATCCTCGATTAACAAGAGATTACTACTACTAATAGTCGTATTTTCTTCTTTTCTTTTTAAAATTAGATTAATCAGTTCTTTATTTATTTTTTAAACATTCCAGCTCCTAGTCTTATTTATTAAGTGAATAGTTCTTTTACTTTCAATTTTACTAACTTCTCCTTTGATTTTCAGGATTTTCAATTTAGTTTTCATCTGGGGATTTTTAATTTGTTCTCTTTCTAGTTTTTTTTAAATTTTCATGTCCAATTCATTGACCTCTTCCCTCTTTGATTTGTTTATATATACACTCAGGGATATAAATTTTCCCCAGACTACCGCTTTTGGCTGCATCCCATAGATTTTGATATGTTGTTCATTATTTTCCACTCTCTTCAATGAAACCACCAATTGTTTCTATGATTTGTTCTTTATCCAATCAATTTTGAAGAATCATATCATTTAATTTCTGGTTAAATTTTTATTTGTCTTTCCATGTACCCTTACTAAATATAATTTTTATTATATTATCATCTGGAAAAGTTGCATTTATTATTTCTGATTTTTTGCATTTGTTTGCAATGTTTTTAATGCCCTACTATGTGATCAATCTTTGTGAATGTACTATGTGCTGCTGAAAAGGAGTATTCTTTTTTGTCCCTATTTTTTTCTCTGTTTATGTATTCATGCTAATTTTTCTAAGATTTCATTCACATCTCTTACCTCTTTCTCATTTATTTTTTGGTTTCATTTATCTAGACCTGATAGAGGAAGGTTGGGGTCTCCCACTAGTATAGTTTTCCTATCTATTTCTACCTTAAGCTCCAAGAGTTTCTCCTTTAGAAATCTGGATGCTATACCATTTGGTGCATACATGTTGAGTATTGCTATTTCTTCATTGTCTATACTGCCTCTTATTAGGATGCAATTACCTCTCCATGTCTTTTAATTAGATCTATTTTTATTTTGACTTTGTCAGATATCACAATTGCCACTCCTGCCTTCTTTTGCTCAGTTGATGCGCAATAAATTTTGCTCCAGCTTCTTACCTTTATCGTGTATGTGTCTATCTCCCTCATGTGGGTTTTTTGTAGACAACATGTAAAGATTATGTGTGTATAATATTTAGGATGTTATCTAAACTGAATAAAGATGGTAAGGCAGCTACTTCTTAGAGAGGTGACATTGAAGGGAAGGAACCTAGACAGAATGACTCCTTCCCTCACTCTAGTTGTGAGGGATTGATGGGAAGATGAAGGATGATCTCCTTATCAGATAGTATGAAAGGTACCCAAAGTTTCCCTGGCACAATTTTGTTGCAGAGACAAGCCTCCCCGAGTATTTTACTTCACAGGGGAGGGGTCCTGGTTAGCACACCACAAAGATTGATCTAGCCACAGATGATACCCTTTTCCTTAGCTCCTAATAATAATATGCACGATATATTTGACTGCAATTTGCTGTAGATTTTGTAATCAATAAACTGAGGAATGAAGAGAGATTGGAAAGAGGGAATTTCAGGTCCCTGTTCTGAACCCCAATGATCCTTGGCCCCAGAAGCTGCAAAGCTAGCTTGGATTTCACCAAGCCAGACTCTGACTACTTAATAAAACACTACTATATCAGAACTAGAGAACTGATCAAGGCAGGTTCATGGGGCAAAAGGGCGTGAGCCAGGCTCTCTGGCAGAGTCTTTGACCCTCTGGGTCAGAAGAGTTTATCACTCTTGTGATGGTCTGTGAAGTATTTAGTCAATGGTATAAACTTGAGGATGTGAAGAGACAAAGAGTAGCTGAATCCTTTATAGCTCTTGGCGAGGTCCCCAGCAAGGAATTGCTTCCTGCCACCTTGAAGTCTAAGCTCCAAAAGCCCAGAGTTCTGTGTGAGGTATACTGGGAACACATGATAAACTATCCATCCCATTCCTGTCAGTTGATGGAGTGACAGAAGACTTGGATGGAGGATTAAAAGAAACTTGTGGTTCATGGGTAGACATACTGTTTGGTTTACTTATAGATACCAGAGTTTGTATAGAATTAACCTCTGTGTGTTTCCCAGTATTAACTATGTTTCCCAGTTTCCACTTGTTCTTGTTTGTGTCTACCTGCCTCATGTGTGTTTTTCGTAAACAACATATGGCAGGATTTTTTTAATCCACTCTGCTATCTACTTCTGTTTTATGGGTGAGTCCATCCCATTGACAATGTAATATTAAAAATTTAATATTTTACCAAATATAATATGCTAAATGTAATATTTAGAAATAGGTTTGGAAATATGACATTAGTAAGAAATTGGTATGGTCACCATTTATAAAATTTATAAAATAATTAACCCTTAAGTCACAAAGAAAGAAAGAAAGAAAGGAGAGAAGGAAATAGAAAAATATTTCCTAGCCTGCCACCCTAGTGTTACCAGCCCACGTGAGTGTCTTCTGCCCAAGCCACCAACGCCAGATCACAGATGAGCTCCAAGCCAAAAATCTCCAGAGAAAAAGCCCAGTTTACTATTCTATGGTCTCATTTTTATAGTTCTCCTTCTCTGCATCACGTCCTTTTCCTGTGTGTTCATCTAGCACATCTCAGGAACCAGTCAAAGTTTCTCTGTTTGGAGCATTCTAGCCAAACCAGTGGGTTGGTGTAGACAAGTAAAAAGTTCACTATCCTGAGAGGAAGGGGTTCCCTTCACACAACATTCTGAATTATGATTACCACCTGTGTATTCCCATCATTTTGATTTCCTCTTTTAGTCCTGTCTTTTCTTCTTTCACTATTTTCTTCTACACCCCTATTTGCCACTCTTATTTTACTTTCCTTCCCAGTACCTCCCTTTTTATTTCCCTCTTATTTTTCTTTAAGATCTATTTCATGCTCCCCCCCCCTACTACTTTTCCCTTTTAATATTCCCTGTCCTACTCCCGCTCTTGGTTTTTCTCTCTCAACTTACATATAGGGTAAGATAGAATTCTATACTCCAATAGATCTGTCTGCTCTTTCGTCTCAGAACTGATTTCACTGAGAGTAAGATTTAAGTATTACCTATTATCATTCTCTGCCTCTGCTTCTTATAATATAATAATGCTTCTTCCCCCCAACCCTCCATCTGGCTCTTTATGTGGTATAATTTATTCTATTTTTCTCTTCCTTCAAGATTCTCTTGGTGTCATCTTCTATTACCCCCTTTTTTTACATATCATCTTAAACAACTTAGTACCTCAATCTCTGCCTGTGAATAATTATTACATCTACTATGATAATGAAAATAATTTTTGAGAGTTATAAAAAAAAACATTTTTCCATATAGGTATATAAACAATTTGACCTTAATGAAGCCTTAAAATTTTTTTCTCCTTTTTTGTTTACCTTTTTATGTTTCTCTTGAATTTTGTATTTGGACATCAAATTTTCCATTTAGTTCTGGTCTTTTCTTTAGGAATGCTTGTGGAAATCTCCTATTTTGTTAAATGCCCATACTTTCCTCTCAAAGTATATAGTCAGTTTTGATGGGTAGATCAGTCTTGGTTGTAGACCCAATTCTCTTGCCATCGTGAATATAATATCCCAAGCCTTGAGGTCCTTTATTGTGGAAGCTGCCAGATCCTGTGTAATCCTGACTGGGGCTCCTTGATTACTGAATTTCCTTTTTCTGGCTGTTTGCAATATTTTCTCCTTGGCTTGGGAGTTCTTGAATTTGGACATTACATTCCTGGGGTTTGTCTTTTGAGTATTTAATGTAGAGAGTGATCTATGGCCTCTTTCAATGTCTATTTTGCCATCTCATTCAAGAATATCAAGGCCGTTTTCTTAAGGAATTTCTTGTAATATGATGCCATGGCTTCTATTTTTTCCCAGGCATTCAGGTAGACTACTGATTCTTAAATTGTCTCTCCTACATCTGTTTTCAAGGTCTGTTGTCTTTTCAGTTAGGTATTTCATGTTTCCTTCTATTTTGTCACTCTTTCGACTTTGCTTTATTAATTCTTGCTGTCTTGTGAGACCCTTAGCTTCTACTTGCCCAATTATACTCTTTAGAGACTTGTTTTCACCTATAGAATTTTTCTTTTTTGGTTTGGTCTATCCTGTTTTTCATGGCTTGCAGGAGATCCATTCTGGTCTCCAGTTTGCTTATTACTTCATTTAATTTCTATGCTTCTTTTTCCAAGTTGTAAATTTTGTCTTTTAAGCTATTTTCTTTACTTTCATTCCTTTCCCCCATTTTTCTTGTATCTTTCTTCATTCTTAAACTCTTTTTTGAGTTCCTTGAGTGCTTCTGATCAATTTCCTTTTTTTTTTTAATTTGGATGTATTTGCTTGTTTGTCACTCTGGTGTGGCTTCTGTAGTTTGCACTTTTCACCATAAAAATTATCCAAGGTCAAAGGCTTTTTCTGTTGCAGCTTATTTCTTTTGGGATTTGTGGATTGTGGTTCCTTTGTGTTGATGGCCATTGTTGTGTTAGTATTTTTCTTTGTATCATCTTCCCTTCCCAGACAGAAGACTGAAGAGTGCAAGCAGCTCTTTGTGTAGCAAGCTATAAAGCATTTTGCTCTGAGGCTATTTTCCCAGTCTGTATTGCATCTTTTCTGGGCATCCTGGTTCTGCCCTATCTCCGTACCCAGGCTCTTTGCTTTCAGCCTCAGCTCCCAAGTCTCGCTGCTAAGACCTTGCACTGCCCTCAGGGGGTAAGTCTGTGTTGCTCTCAACCAGACCCAGAGAGTTTAGAAATTGTGCCTGGCTTCCCTCTGACTCTGGCGTGTGTAAAAGGTTAAAATTATTGTTGAAACTGAATGTAATAATTATATTTGGTCGCCAAGGATTTTATTTATAAAATCCTAATGAAACACCCAAACTCAGCTGGAAATTTTATGGTGATTTAATTGATACAGTGGAGGAGATTAAGAAGAAGGAAGAAGGAAGGGGCTAGTACCGGGCCAGAAGATTAGGAGATCTAGAAATTAAGGTTTTGAGTGTGAAGGAGGAAAGAATCAGCCTGACCTCCAAAGGGGCTTAGTTAAAATGCCCGAACCTGAAGTCAGCTCCAGGGCAAACTCACCATCCAGTACTCCAAGGTGTCGAAAAGTCTAGCACACTCTCATCCAGAGTCACCTTTCCAGGGAAAAAAAGGAAGAGAGCAGAAGTGACGTGCCTTCTACGGTTTTACGTCACTTTCCTGCGTCTCATCTGTACCAATGATGGCTTAGCTTGACTTGGGACAGCCCAAGGGTCTGTCCTTTTTTTGCACATGTCTGTTGAGGGCTGTTTCCTCAGATAATTAAATGTTGAGTTTGATGCCGACCTTCCTAATCTTGTTAAACTCAGAAGGGTGGAGAAATATAGAGTTTCCAAGACCTGATTCTATTATTCCAAGTATCTCCATTGTTACCGATCAGGAAATAGCTAAATCAGATCTTCTAAAGTACAGTCAGATTAGGGTGGATTCACACATGGTAGATGGTGTGTGGGGGAGGAGTGATCAGCTTTGGCTTTGGTGATTTCATTATACCCCCTTATAGTGTGGAATTGCCCAAACACTGCCTACCTTTAAGACTGCACCCTGTAACAGAGCCCCTTTACTTGTCTGATTATGATTTTTGTTCTTTTGAGATGGTTTGTAGTGATCTGGTTGTAAGGAGAGTCTGGCCGTTCCAGCTATTATTTGGCCATCTTAGCCAGGAAGTTTGCCATATTGTTTTGATATTACAGTTTAAGACCTGGTACTGTTAGGCCACCATCCTTCACATTATTTTTCATTGGTTCTCTTGATATTTTGTTCTTTCAGATCAATTTTGTTACTATTTTTCTAATTATATAAAATATTTTGTTGATAGTTTGTTAGGTATGGCACTGAATAAGCAAATTAATTTAGGTAGTATTGTCATTTTTATTATATTTGCTCATACTACCCAAAAGTAATTAACGTTTTTTCACTTATTTAGATCTAGTTTTATTTGTTTGAAAAGTGTTTTTGTAATTGTGTTCATATAATTCCTGTGCTTCTCTTGGCAGATAGATTCCCAAATATTTTATATTGATTAGTATGATGATATAAAATGCTTGGAAATTATAAGTGCTTTGAAAAATGGAAAACAACATGGCAAATTTAGGTGTATTATAATAGCTCATACCCTATATCAAGATATAGTCAAAATCACTATATGATTTAGACATAAAGGGTGATATTATAAGTAAATTTGGGGAACATGGAATTGTTTACCTGGAAGATCTATGGAGAAAGGAAGAATTTATGACCAAAAAGAGATAAAGCACATTATAAGATGACTCCCAAAGGGATAAAAAAAAATACAGACCTCTTGATCCAATAATAACAGTCTGTGCCCCAAAGAGATCAGAAAAAAAGATAAAGGACATACTTGTAAGAAAATGTTCATAACTGCTCTATGGTGGTAGCATAGAATTGGAAATTGAAGGAATATCTATTGGTTGATGAATGGCTGAACAAATTATGGTATGTGAGGGTGATGGAATACTATTGTGCTGTAATAAATGAGAAACAGGACAATTTCAGAAATAGCATGGATGTCCCCCATAAACTGATGCAGAGTGAAATAAGCCAAACCAGGAGAATAGTATACACTATAACAGTAATTTTATTGAATATTCAACTGTGATACCTTTAGCTACAATTCTGAGGGACTTAGGACGAGGAATGTCTCCAGAGAAAAAACTGTTAGGAGTTGCAATGCATATGAAAGCACACAATTTTTCACTTGTTTATTTGGGTTTTTGTTTTGCTGTTGTGGGTTTATAGGATTATTCACTTCTAAAAATAAACAATATGGAAATAAAATTTCAAAAGAAGTATGAATCTGTAGCTCACAGCTTCTAATTCTGCCTCATCTAGCAAGTTTATTCTTATTCCTGCTTTATCCTTCCCTCAAATTCTAAGCCTACTGATAGGGATGAAAGAAAAGGCAATAAGCATTTAAAAATACCTGCTCTATGTCTTCTACTAGGTAAAGGTGTTCAGGATTATCATTAACTTTGACACATACCTGTGAGTTTGATAACTTTTATTATCCTCAATTCATAGTTGAGGCAACTGAAATAACAGAGGTTAAATAGTTTACCCTGGGACACCCCCTTACCATCTCTCTCAGGCTGTATTACATTTGTTTTTATGACTCCAAGATCTTACCTCTTACCCCATCATTACCAACTGTAAAGATTAAAATTTAGGAATATCGGGGAGACTGAGGCAGGTAGAAATTAGTTTCTCTCTGCAAGGAGTATTATATTTTTTAGAGGTTTATTAAAGATTAAGGATTAAAGAAAATACAGGATAAGAGACACATGTCCAGGCCATAGAGAGGCCTAGACACAACCTCACCTACATTATGAAAAAAAGCCACGCCTGCCCCAAAGTGGAAGTCCAAGAGACCGGACAAGACCTTTGCCACCAGCTTAAATCCTTCCTCGATCTCGGCCCACCTCAGAATTTCCGTGAGATTACAAAGCATTTTGGGGAAGTGGAGCAAAGGCTTGTGGGGATTGTAGTCCTGTATTCGAGTATATTATTTACACAGCTCCCTTTAATTTCTAGATAATGGAGGTTGTGGAATATGGCTATCTTTCTATTACAAGGGGTGAATCAAGATGGAATATTCTTTTTTTTTTTTAATTAATCCTTACCTTCCATCTTGGAATCAATACTGTGTATTGTTTGCAAGACGGAAGAGTAGTAAGGGCTAGGCAGTGGGGATCAGGTAAGTGATTTGCCCAGGGTCACAAAGCTGGGAAGTGTCTGAGGCTGGCTTTGAACCTAGGATCTCCCCTCTGTTGGCCTGGCTCTCAATCCACAGAGCTACCCAGCTGCCCAAGATGGAATATTCAGATTGAAAATGTGTTCTGTGACTTCTACTCTCATGCAGATGTTCCAACAATGAATACAACAGAAACCATTCTGTAGGCCTTGCTTGTATGCCCCCTTTCCATTAAGAGGACTAAATTTTTTATTTTTCTCTCCTGATCCCTTTATTCTTCCTTATGCCTAGGACTTCTAGTTCTAAGAGAAATTTTTATCTCCATTTGTCAGTGAGTGGAATCATCATGGCTCCTAGAACAAAAAGGCCCAAAGATTTCCTATCCAAGTGAGTGAGGTGAAAACAGGTGTATCAGGGCTGTTACCCCAAAAGACTTTTATCTGTTTTAGTGAAGAAAGGGCTAGGCTTGTTGGAGGCTGATCGGCCAGCCTTGAATTAAACTGTTTCTTTCCTGAGAGATGGATGCTGGATTTAGCATGGAATATGAAACATAATATATGGTAGATTGTAAAGTAAGATGAATATTGAATATGTCTACACTGCATGACATAATATCTTTGCATCTGTAGAGGAAAGAAGAAATCTTACATTCAACTTGCAAAATTACTGCATGCGAGTTAAAAAGTGTGAAGTTGCTTCTCAGCTTATCGTATAAAATTTACCAAGAATGACCATGTGATAGTATATCCAAAATTATGGGAATGGAATGAATATCTGGAAGGTTACCTGAGATTGACAGAATTATAAGATAAATCCAAGAGTGACTTTTAAAGGAAAGACTGAAAGGGCAGTGGACAAAGATTGCTCAATACTATAAACAAAACGTGCTTAGGCTCAGGGTTTGAGTTGCCTATTTGCAAGGAAGTGGGCCAGGTCACTTCTCTATAGTTTACTTATGACATGAGAGGTGAAGTATGATGAGACTCTTGGTCCTGTCAGTGTCACAGATCCATTGTGAGGTTTTATTTGTTAAGGGTAAAATTATGGCTGAGACTGAATGTAATAATTATTTTGGTTACCAAGGATTTTATTTATAAAATCCTAATGAGAAAACCAAGTCAGCTGGAAATTGTATGTTGTTTTAATTGATAGTAGAGGAGATTAAGGAGAAGGAAGAAGGAAAGGAGTAGGGGGAGATTAGGAGATTAGGTTTTGGAGTATGAAGGAGGAAAGAGTCAGGCTTGAACTCCAAAAGGAAAGGACTAAGCCGAGATGCCCGAACCTGAAATCAGTTTCAGGGCAAACTCATCACCGAATTCAGACAATAGCCACCACCACGCCAAGATCTCGGAATTCCTAGCATGCTGCCAGCCAGAGTTGTCTCTCCGGGGAAAGAGGAAGAGACAGGAAGTGATGTGCCTTATATAGACAGTTTTACATCACTTTCCTGATGGCTTAGCTTGACTTAGGACAGCCCAAGGGTCTGTCCTTTTTTTGCACATGTCTGTTGAAGGCCATTCCTTAGATAATTAAATCTTGAGTTTGATGCAGACCTTCCTAATCTTGTTAAACTCAGAAGGGTGGAGAAATGTAGAGTTTCCAAGACCTGATTCTGTTATTCCAAGTATCTCCATTGTTACTGATCAGGAAATAGCTAAATCAGATCTTCTAAAGTACAGTCTGATTAGGGTGGAATAGTTTTAAAATTCACATATTGTTATTGTATGTGAAAGTATTTCTAAAATGTTCCATCGAGCAGTTATGACCAAAAGGTGTATCCAAAGTCTGGTTCTGATTGTTTAAGTTTGAAAACTCCTTTTGTCCTTGGGAAATAGAATAAAAATCCATTTGCTTATTGCTATTAGAGGAAATGTATAAGTCCCCCTTCCATCTGTGTTTATATCATTATTTGTTTTCTTCAGAGGCAGAGACTAATTTTGAAGTGAAGATGTCTCCAAAGCTGAGCCTTTTGGTGGAAAGATCTGACCTTCCAAGAGGCATGAATAAGGATCCCTGTGACTTCTTTTTGAGAGAAATCTGTGACTCTAAAATCAAGGTAAATAAAAATCCAAAGAGTGACTGCGAATTTGATGAAATTGCAGAGAAATTCAGCCAACATTCAGTCCTAAATCAGTATATGAAATTGACCTCAGGAAAGAACTATTGTCATGTTAGTGAATACATCAAATGCTTTCCTGAAAAGGTAGAATTTGATCAGTCACATGAGAAACCTCCTAAAATGCCTATATATCAAGGTAACCTTGGGCAAATCGCCTATGGCTTGAGTTTAGACCTTAGAAGACATCCAAAGAGGAAACATTTAGAGATTCTTTCCGTGAATACTGAAGAGGTGAGACCTTTTGGTCATAATTCTGAGCTTGGTTCATATCAAACAATCCACACTGGAAAGAAACCTTTTGAATGTAAACAATGTGGAAAGGTTTTCATACACAGGGTAAGTTTTGCTTCACACCAGAGGATCCACACTGGAGAGAAATGTTATGAATGTAAACAATGTGGAAAGGCTTTCATATACAGGGTGAGTCTTGCTGCACATCAGAGGATCCACACTGGACAGAAACCTTATGAATGTACAAAGTGTGGAAAGGCTTTCACACAGAGGATTACTCTTACTAAACATCAAAGAATCCACTCTGGAAAGAAACCTTATAAATGTAAACAATGTGGAAAGGCTTTCACAGAGAAGGGCTTTCTTGCTGCACATCAGAGGATCCACACTGGACAGAAACCTTATGAATGTAAACAGTGTGGAAAGGCTTTCACACAGAGGTGCTCTCTTGCTGTCCATCAGAGAATCCACTCTGGAGACAAACCTTTTGAATGTAAGCAATGTGGAAAGGCTTTCAGACGGAATGACCATCTTGCTTCACATCAGAGAATCCACACTGGAGAGAAACCTTATGAATGTACACAGTGTGGAAAGGCTTTCACACAGAGGATTCATCTTACTAAACATCAGAGAATCCACTCTGGAAAGAAACCATATAAATGTAAACAATGTGGAAAGACTTTCACAGAAAGGGGCTTTCTTGCTCAGCATCAGAGAATGCATTCTGGAGAGAAACCTTATGAATGTAAACAGTGTGGAAAGGCTTTTTCACAGAAGTGCTCTCTTGCTGTACATCAGAGAATCCACTCTGGAGATAAACCTTTTGAATGTGAACAATGTGGAAAGTCTTTCAAATGGAAGGGGAATCTTGCTCAGCATCAGGGAATCCACACTGGAGAGAAATGTTTTGAATGTAAACAGTGTGGAAAGGCTTTCACACGGAATGACCATCTTGCTTCACATCAGAGAATCCACACTGGAGAGAAACCTTATGAATGTACCCAGTGTGGAAAGGCTTTCATACACAGGGTGAGTCTTGCTGCACATAAGAGGATCCACATTGTAGAGAAACCTTATGAATGTACAGAGTGTGGAAAGGCTTTCCCACAGCAGATTACTCTTACTAAACATCAGAGAATCCACTCTGGAGAGAAACCTCATAAATGTAAACAATGTGGAAAGGCTTTCAAACACAGAGGCTTTCTTGCTAAACATCAGAGAATTCACTCTGTTGAGAAACCTTATGAATGTACACAATGTGGAATGGCTTTCATAGAGAGGGCCTCTCTTGCTAAGCATCAAAGAATTCACTCTGGAGTGAAACATTATGAATGTACACATTGTGGAAAGGCTTTCACAGTGAGGGGCTCTCTTGTTGCACATAAGAGAATCCACTCTGGAGACAAACCTTTTGAATGTAAACAATGTGGAAAATCTTTCAAATGGAGGGGGAATCTTGATCAGCATCAGAGAATCCACACTGGAGAGAGACGTTATGAATGTAAACAGTGTGGAAAGGCTTTCACACGGAATGACCATCTTGCTTCACATCAGAGAATCCACACTGGACATAAATCTTATGAGTGTACACAGTGTGGAAAGGCTTTCATGCAGAAGGCAAGTCTTGCTACACATCAGAGGATCCACACTGGAGAGAAACCTTATGAATGTACACAGTGTGGAAAGGCTTTTGCACAGAGGATTAATCTTATTAAACATCAAAGAATCCACACTGGAGAGAAACCTTATGAATGTAAACAATGTGGAAAGGCTTTCACAGAGAGGGGCTCTCTCACCACACATCAGAGAATACATTCTGGAGCAAAGCCTTATGAATGTACATTATGTGGAAAGGCTTTCATATCAAGGCGTGATCTTGCTAGACATCAGAAAATCCATACTGGAGAGAAACCTTATGAATGTAAACAGTGTGGAAAGACTTTCACAGAGAGAGGCTCTCTCACCACACATCAGAGAATCCACTCTGGAGAGAAACCTTATCAATGTACACAATGTGGAAAGGCTTTCACTCGGAGTCACCATCTTGCTTTACATCAGAGAATTCACTCTGGAGAGAAACCTTATCAATGTACACTGTGTGGAAAGGCTTTTACAGTAAGAGGAAATCTTGCTAAGCATCAGAGAATCCACTCTGGGGAGAAACCTTATGAATGTACACAATGTGGAAAGGCTTTCAGAGACAGGGGTAATCTTGCTAAGCATCAGAGAATCCACTCTGGAGAGAAACCTTATGAATGTACACAATGTGGAAAGGCTTTTGCAGAGAAGGGCAATCTTGCTAAGCATCAGAGAATGCACACTGGAGAGACTTTATAAATGTAAGAAATTCTGATAGCCTTTCTCTTAATATGATACCCCCTGAGCTTGGTGTTGACAAATACATGAATCACCCAGGAATACATGACTGAGTTATTAGGTATGTGAATCAATTATTAAAAGGAAGACAAAAATATAAAAAAAAACCCTACAAAGTGATATTTGGTAAAAGATACAAACCATTCAGAGGAAAAATTCTGAAAAGCTGACTTGACATAATTATGGCTACTAAGAAACCTATATGTGGCATAAATGAGGAAACTTCAGGGCACCTCCAATTGGCTTGACACAACCTGTGGCCTGTATTACTCTGTAACCTTAGAAAGTGTCCGCTCATTTCTATGTGCTTATGACTAAAGTGAGGACTCTTCCTAAGATGGTGGACTAGTCATATGGTAGAGTTTAGCCACCATATGCCAGGGTAAGATTGAATACCTCCAACGAATAATGTCCAAGGCTGAACAATCTGTTTTCATATTGAATGTATGTCTATTACATAGACATAGATAATATAATTCATGACAGAGCCTAGGCAATGTGTACCTTTGGATGTTCAGAAGCTCAAAATGACAGAGAAGATCTAGGTAACACAGACTTTCTTAAGTGTAGGAGGACTAGGAATCGAGTTTCATTGGAGCTGTCCTAGATTTCATGTCCTGATAGATATATTTATCCTCACTATTTCTTTTACTATCAGTTTTCCCTGTTTCAGTATCTAGAACATTGAGTTCACAATATGTTCCTGATTCCTATTGATAGTCCGCAATTCACAAAAGGAATATTGGGACCTCCATCCTGAGAAATGCCCCAAATTTTGAACCTGTGAAGAAGCAAGATGCCCAGAACCATTCCTCCAATCAAAATTGTTCTTTATCAGAGAAGTGTCTTCTCTGGTCTGGTAGCCAGATATTTTTCTCTTCCTGATTGAGCAAACACAGCAGACATCCAGCTCCTGCCAGGATACAAGCCACAGTAATCTTACATGCCATTCATGATCTTGGGAAAAATGCAAGGGAGAATAGTTCCTAGTTGGTAAAGGAGCATGTGCCAAGGAGGAGTTCTGGTAAGCATCTCTGCCTAGATTCTATCCTGCATCTCAGCCTCCAAGGGAAAACCCAAATTAAAATATGTTTGAACATCTTTATTCTTCCTTCCCAGTAAATCCTTCTGGGAAATAGCAGCTTATTGCCTCAAGGACACTTGCTGAGCTTTGGAAATTTGTATATAGCTGCCAGCACAAAAGTGCTATGATTCAGTGTATGGCATGGGGTGGACCAGGAGTCATAATCCCAGCCCTGCAGAGAACCCAGGAGAATTGAGTTGTTGTCAATGGGCTGCCAGCCTCTTAGACTCAGGCCATAACCTGTTCTTTGAACTGGGCTGCATATACATTCCAACTTGAGGGGCTAGAGAAGCCTCTTCTCGAGGCCTCTTCATGAATAGGGTAGTTGCCCCAGGACCAAGCTCTATCATCTTGCTATCTGAACTGCGCACAGACCTTAGTAGGGCTTTCTTGGGAGTGACCATCCGGAAATGAGTTCATGAGACTTTCTCTGCTAGAATGGAATATCCTTGAGGGCAGAGACTTTCATTTTGGTATTTTTATCTCTAGTGCCTACACCAGTACCAGGCCACAGTAGACTTTTAGTCAGTTCTTGTTGACTGACTTAGTCGAGGTGGCTTTTCTTAGTCCTCACTCTCACATCTCCCACTGCTATTGCCTACCCTTCTCAAAGTGCTTTTGTAGCTATTCCATCTATTCCTTATGGACCTTTTATTGACCTAGCTTTTCTCACATTTTCCCTCTTTCAACATGGGCTCTTTAAAGGAAAGAATTGTGTTGGAATTATGTCCAAGTTTTAAAAGAATGCATACCTTTTGATCCAGTAATACCACTACTAGGTCTGTATCCTAAAGAGATTTTTTTAAAAATGGGAATGGACCAGTTTGTATAAAGATATTTATAGCTGTGCTTTTTGTAGTGGCAAAAAAATTGGAAACTGGGGGGATGTCTTTCAATTGGGAAATGGCTGAACAAATTGTCATATATGATGATGATGATGATAGAATATTATTGTGCTGTAAGAAATGATGAACTGCTTGATTTCTATAAGAACTGTAAGGACCTACATGAACTGAAGTAGAGTGAAATAAGTAGAACCAAGAGAACATTATACACAGTAACTGAAACATCATGGAACAATCAGAGGTAACAGACTTTGCTATTAACAGCAATGTAATGATCTAGGACAATTCTCAGGGACTTCTAGAGAAAGAACTATTGGAGTGGAAATGCAGAAGAAAACATGATTTATCACTTGTTTATGTGGGTATATGATCTGGGGTTTTGGTTGTAAAAGATTATTCTATTACAAAATGAATAATATGGAAATAGGTATTGAGTGATATGTAAAACCTAGTGGGATTGCTTGTCAACTATGGGAGGGGGTTGGAAGAGGGGACGGGGTCAACATGAATCATGTAACCTTTGAAAATTTATGTCAATATTTGTTAATGGAATATAATAAAGAAAATTTAAAATAAAATATTCTAATGGGGATAATTGATCATGTATTATAGCAATCCTCCAGAAAATTTCAAGACAAAAAAAAGGATGATTATTATATTTTTATAAGCCATAATGAAATTAAAATATATTCAAAGATTGGTTATTAAAGACAAATTTTAAATTATTTTTTCTTATGTGAAGAGTGAATCAAACTTTGTCTATCAATCATCAACTTTTAAATTAACCTAAAACTTAAACAGTGATACTTATCTCTGAGGAAGAGTTCACAAGTCACTTGCTAAAATCAGTGACAACTCCAGAGGGCACTGCTCTGCCCCTGGGCAGTACTAGGGAAGTTGAAAGACTGTATTTGGTTCTTATAAAGTGGAGGAAGGGTTCTTATAAAGTGATGTGGGAAAAGGACTATAAAAAATTCTAATCTTCTTGTCCAAGGGACCTTTGACCTTGGATTTTGGACTGCTTCTTAGAGGACTGAGGAATAGTTCTTAGTCTACTACTTTTAGACTGCTCCTGGATCTTCTCTTTGGACTCTGGTGTTGGAGGACTTGGCCTTGGGTCTTCTCCTTTGGAGTTTGTCTTGGGTGGATGAGTAACTGGCCTTCCTTTCATGGCTTCTGGAAAGATTGGTTTTGGAGATTCCTGCCTTGGCTTTGGAGGAGGCTGCCTTGGTGGAACTCTAGCTGAAGATACCACGGGATGTGGGGAAGCCCCTGTGGGGCTGAGCTTTGCTTCACACAAGAAGGGCTAGTAGGCTTGTTAAAACTCGTCTTTTTTCCCATTTTCACTCTTTCTACTCCTTTGTAAATATAGCTACTAAAAGTCATTTTTGACCTAAGTTATATCTTTAAATCAGCAACCACAATATTACTATAGAATTCTCATATTTAATGTGAAATCTGAATATTCATACACTTAATAGTAGTAGTCTTTCAGTAACTGAGGATGATGATTGTCTTTGTGCTTTTTCATCTATGGTGTATAGATGAGTGTGCACAGAGACAGTTCCACTCTCTAGGCGTTGGAAGCCTGGGTCCAATGGCACAAAGGAGCCACAAGTGAAATCTGAGTGTCAGAGGCTGGAGAGCTGCCCTAAGGGGGCACGAAAAGCCCTCCATATCAGAGATACTATCCCTCCCTGAGCACCCCTTATATTACATTAATTAACTGAGAATTCCGGGTAAACATGGCAGCAATCTAGACACAAAACTCAGCCTCTCCTGTACATCCACTGATAGAGACTACCTCAAAAGACCAAAAAAACCAAATTCATAAGAACAAAGGGACTCTACAGTAGGGTGCAGCATTGAAGGTACATGGGATTTGGGCATTTCCATATAAGGGGGTGAAAACTTGAAACTTGACCAACACAGACAAAAAATTGTCCGAGGTTACTAATCGGCAGGATTATTGTTTGGGTTGTTGTGACTGATGGTCAAAGTCAAATTGGTTCCCCTTTTTCCTGAGATATGTGTAACAGCACAGCTTAAGTGAGTCAAACTGATTTCTGGAGGGACTTCAAAGCTAAAACCTAAATTAATGGTAGAATGGAAGTTCTCTACCTAGACATTTACAGAGTGAAACTTGGTAAAAGACTCAAAACATTCAGAGGAGAAATTCTGAAAAGCTGACTTAAAATGGACATAATTATGGCTACTAAGAAACCAGCATGTGGCATAAATGAGGCAAAAAGACCAAAATACATTCAGTTTCATCCAAGTATTGAAGGAATAGATTCTCCTGAGCTCACAGGAACCGTTGCCCATTTCTGTGAACTCTCTTAGTGGGTTGGTTAACAAATCCAAACAACCTGAGGGCACATCCCATTGCCTTGGCACAACCTGTGACCTATGTTAGTCTGTAACCTCATAAAGTGACTAGAAAGTCTCTCCTTTCTATGTGCTCATGACTAAAGTGAGGGCTCTGTGTAAGATGGTGGGATGTTCACATGGTGCAGTTTAGCCACCACATGCCAGGTGAGCCTGAACATCCCCAATGAATTATGTCCAAAGGCTGAAAAATCTATTTTCATGTGCAATGTATGTCTATTACATAGTCCTAGATGACATAATTCATGACAGCACTAAGGAAATATGTACCTTGGCATGTTCAGAAGCTCAAAATGACAGAGAAGATCTAGGCAACAGGCTTTCTGAAGTGTGGGAGGACAAGGAATCGATTTTCATTGGATAGTCCTAGATTTCATATCCTGATAGAGATATTCATCCTCACTATTTCTTTTACTATCAGTTTTCCCACTTTCAGTATCTAAAACATTGAGTTCACAACATGTTCCTGATTCCTTATTGATAGTCACAATAGGATTCTCTTCTGTAATAAGTTCTTCTGGCTCTGTAGGTATTATATTCTGAACTACCAGTCTATTATAGAGATTTGGAATATTTCCCTCCCAGTTAGTGCAGCAATGGAACAATCCATAAAACAAAGGAGAAATACCACTGTACTTAAAATAATTATCAGAGAAATCCACATGAAACAAGATATTTTACTTTTTCTAAAAGTTGCAGGAAGGGGCAGCTCGGTGGTTCAGTGGATTGAGAGTAAGGCCCAGAGATGGGAGGGTCCTGGGTTTGAATCTGGCCTCAAACACTTCCTAGCTATGTGACCCTGGGCAAGTCACTTACCTCCAATTGCCTAGCCCATACCACTCTTCTGCCTTAGAACCAATACACAGTATTGATGGAAGGTAAGGGTTTAAAAAAAAAAGTTGGAGGAAGAATGGATTTGTTAGATATGATTAGACCTTTTCAGTTTCTTACATTAAAACTGTTTTCTAGGTGAATTTTCAAATTGAAATATAGGAGAAAATCTTATTTCTTTCAGTACCAAAATAATTTTAGTTATAAAACAATTTCTATCAAATTCTTCTAAAATTTCTGTTTCTCCTACATTTTCTATAAAATTTTTTCTGTAAACAATTTCATAACTTTTCTATGTTATATACCCAAAGATACCTTTTAAAATCTATGTGTCTATATTTCTATGACTCAATTTTATTTCAAAAATTTTATTTCTGATTATTTTTCAAAACAATAACTATAAAACTTCTTCAAACTATATACTATTATCCCTCCTTTTAGCAATATATAGTTGTGTCATAGACTTAAACCAAAATATGAATAGTCCCATGTGTAATAAACAGATCAAACATACTTGCAGATTTTCTTTTATTTTCAAACTTCTTATTGGCACTCTATCTTTTAAACTCTATTATCTGTGTCTTTCTCATCTCCCTTGCTTAAAAGAAAAGCACTTTCAAACTAATTTTGAATTCTCATTCTACACTTCTCATATTTTCTTCTATTGGCTCTAATCTCTAATTCTACTCAGATTCCAGATTATCTACATGTACACCCAAACAAATTTCAGTTTATAATTTTTAACTTCTTTAATTCATGTTCCTTCTTGAATGTATTAGAATCCCAAATATTCCTGATTTTCTTTTAGAAGTAAAGAGAGTTTCCCCTAGGGCCTTCTTCGGCTGCTATTTTGGAGCTGAATCAGTTCTCTTTGCAGAAGTGCAAAAATTTAGCTGCCTGGGTACTTGGATTAGGGAGAAGAAAGGCTAAACTCAAAAACCACTGCAGTTCCTGAAGCTCCAGATCATGGTAGTTCTTTTTAACCCCCTTCTCCAACTCAAGATTACCATGGGGGTGAAACTGAAATTATTATATGTTTTTACAGTCATGTAAGAATTCCCTAAAATAGATGAAGATCAAGTAGGGATTAAAGGTGACCCTGGTGCTTTACATTTCTCAATTTTCTAACAAATCTCTGGTCTAAGGAAGCCTACATTCAATGGCATAGCAGCAACAGCTGAAGTCACTGAGCATTAGGAAAAAGCAAACCCCGACCCCAACCCGGGGCAGGGAGCAGTCTTTCCCAACAAAAGCTGCAGTGAGCACAGTTAAACGTACTCCCCAAAAGTTGAACTCTAAGGTGAATAGCCAGCCACATCTGTCTCTTGGTCCTGGATACTGACAGTTCTTGCTAAGATTCCATGAGAAAAGCCCCTTTTCCTGGTGCCTGGGATGTTTTGCATCTTGTATAATTGAAAATCTGTTACCCTAAAAAAGAACTACATTTCCTGGGAGCCCACTGACTTCCTGTCATTACATACTTCTGTAGACAGAGGATAAAGTCAGTGGGCATTGAGGCTCTCCCTCTCTTTGACGTGCAGCTAGCATGATGAGTGGTGAGTGAGAATTTTGAAAATGGCTAATCAGCCATGGGCACGTGGTCTTTATTTTGTATTCTCATTATTCCTTGATTTCAAATGATCATTTTAAGAAATATCCAAAAAATATATAATTTTTACTATTATTAAGATTTAATGTTAAAATTTATGGTTGGTAACCAGAAGGGATGAGAAAAACTCCATTTCCTAGATAAATTTTTTTAAGCCATGTTTCTCCTGCCTCGTTACACAAAGTTGGCTTCAGTGGGAGAAACCCAGTGATATTTCACCTGTAATGAGGCAGCTTTGTTTCTGTAAGGGAGAATGTCAATGTTTATCCGTAACCTGCATAAACTTCTCAGAAGAAGAGACAAGCTGGGAGACTACTCCATCTATTTTTCTCAACCTCGTGTCTCACCTGACCCCAAAACCCTTTTCCTAGGAATTGATAAAAAAAAAAATTATCTGCTTAGTGCTAGTTGCTAAAAATTAAGGGTAAATCCCAGAGCGGCCTTGGCTTCAAAACAAAAGAACCAATCACCCTGCACAAATCATTTCAACCATAGACAAATTCTTAATATTTTAACTTATTTTACCTGCTGCGTGCTCAATTCCTAATATAAATTTAACATATAACTTGGCAAAATGAAGTGGGACACTTCACAAATGATTTCAAACACCTAGAATTTTGATTATTATAATAATTTATTAATGAAAGAGAGAAATAAAGAATTTGCCAGCTGGGGCAGAATTCCCTAATGGAAAATTGCACCGGTCTGACATTAAGGAACAGATTATATAGGTTTCCAAGATACAAGTTATTTCTCTTCACATACAGGTTCTTATCTGACAACAAACAGACTTTAATACAGGAATTTGAGGTTGGAGACAAGAAGCCCATCCTGAGGTTGTGATCTAAGGAGTGTTTATCTTTACTTAGTCAAATGTTAGTTCGCTGACCCTTTGATATTCCTGAAATTCCTCCTTGTCTCTTGCCACCCGAGCTAGCAGAAACCAGTTTGTTATCTGCCTAAACAGTTTGATCTTCTGGAGGGAAGGGAAGCCAGATCTGTCCCCTAAAAATGTGGACAGGGTCTAATCTGCTTTGTCTCTTCCTAATTTTTCCATCTTTGGTCTTTTGGGGGCTACTTCAAAAGGAAAAAAGCAGAATTTTAACTTACTGCAGTCTTCACTTAAGTTAGGTTTTAAAACAAAATTAAAGACCTATGATGTATTTAAAATGTATGGCTATTATGAAAGTTTGAGGTTAGCAGGATTAAAGGAAAAGAGATATGAGTACACTTCAGTCCACGGTTTGAAATATTCCCACCAGCTTGGATGGGGTCCCCGGTCTCCCCTCCCTGATTCCCGTCCCCAGAGGTGGGCACACAGAAAAGAACCCCTTCTTGTAGTAGGACCCCCAAATGGCACATTGCCAATCCTATGACAGTTGCCAGTTATTGGGTAATTGTTTCTAACCACAGGAATGCAAATGATGAGCCAAATTTACAGGCCATAAAGGTTTATTGTGGGAGGGCCAGCTCACCACATGTCAGAGGACCCCAAGCGCTGGGAGAGACCTCCGGTAACCTTGAGATTCAGACAACTTTTATACCAGTACAAAAATAGCACAAAATAGTCAAACCCCTCACTAAGGCCCTGCAAAGCAGTTATTTCCTTCATCCAAAACCTTAATCCTCACACCAGAATATTCACAAAAGCCTGCCACAGTCATGACTTCTGCTGTCTTAGATTTACAATTGTTATTATCTCAAGATTACTGATGACATTAACATCTAATCATCCTATAAGGGGGTGGGAGATTTTTGTCTCACTCAATCGTTCTTCCTGCCCTTTGTTTCCCCAAAAGGTATTTAAGACCCCCAAGCTCTGTTAGCCTTTGGAGAACCATCTTTATTTCAATGGTTCTGTGTTTTTCCTAGTTAACACAGTCATAGCTAGACATTCAAATTAACACTAATATCTCTTTTTCCCTAAACCAGGAAAAGGTTAATAATTCTTACCTTTCTAATAGTGGCATTAAATTAAGTCCCATTCTTTTCTTAGCCCTTCTACCATGAGGCAGAACCTTTCTTTGCTCTTTTTTTTTTTGCATTTAACTTTCAAATAGGCTTCTAATAAAATTCCTTTTCCTATTCGAATTCGATATTTTTACCATCTTTATTCAAATACACTTTTCTCTACCATGTATTATTACTATCTTTGCTAATTAATAATCCAGATTATTTTCCTTGAAGATTGCATCACTTAAGCACTATATCTTTAGCACTTTTTAAACTAATTCATGTCATACATTAATTTCAAAAGTCCGTAGTACAATTTTGGTAAACTAAACACATGATTGAACAAATTCTGATAGCCAGATTGTCTCAAGCATTAATTTACATTAAAAAAATAAAATCATTCTTATCCCAAAGATACATATTTTAGTAACAATTCATAACAGGCATATTTCAAAAGGAATTTCCATATTTCAAACTACTGATACATGTTCCATTTCAAATTTACAGATTTCAAACTTTTTTTCCTTCCTACTGTTCATAACATGTGAGAGCTTCCTCATTATTTCTTTACTAAGTCTATGTCACTATAAGTTATAGAATCACTCTCATTAAGCAGTCACCCTTTTGTTTTACACCTTTTAAGTTTTGTATAACCACTTATGAACCTTAAAGCAAGCCTCCTTAACAAGCAGGCCGGTGACCTATTTTCAAGATTAAGAAAAACATTAGTTAAATTTTGATATACTCAGATGAAAAACATTTATAATTTCAAACAAAAACCCATTCAAACCCTTTTATTCACTTTTTAAGTGAATAAAATTTTTTATGATCAAAACATACTCCATGCTAAGGAGCAGAATAGAATGTAACCTGAGGCTGTAAAAAAAAAAAAAAAACCTTTTGCAACACTAAATCATCACTTTTTCATCCAGACTGAAATTGAGTTTAACAAGCATTATTAGAAATTAGGTTGTTGAGGGGGCGGAGTCAAGATGGAGGCTTAGCAAGCAGCAAAAGTTCAGACCTCATGGAAGACTCTTCCTTACCGATACAGACTGAATGCTCCTAGGGTGCTGAAACCCAACCTGAACAACAGGACAGAAGCGGGGAACCCTCCTTCTGGACCCAAAAGGTACGCCCCCCAAAAGCCGGAATCCAAGAATACTCAGGGCTAAGGGGAAGGCAGAGGGTAGATCCCAGGACCCCTCCCCCACAACCCAGAGCGCTGAGCCCGCAGCAACAGCAGCGGGAACCTTTGAGTGGCCAAAGGTGCTGGCTTGGAGGGTCTACCTTGTGAGCAGCAGGGGCCAGGCTCGGAGAATCCAGCTTGGACAGCAGGGAGGAAGCCAGGGAGAGAGGGGGGAGAGTCCCTCCATCGGGCTCCAGCCTCACTTTTGCCTCGGGGCATAACCAGATCAATCCAGCCAATTCAATCAGAACTCCTCAGAGTTTAGGGAGGAGGGCAAAGGCACTTGTGGACAGTGGAGAAACAGCTAGAGAGAACTGGAGAGAGCCTGGGCGGCCCAGCCTTCCAGGTGTTTTCAGAGACTCAGTTTCATACTGCATACAGCCCAACCCACTTGAATTAAAGCAAAAGCCTCCAGAGGACAGGGAAGCTAATATTCCTCCCCTAGAGACTGTACCAAGAGATCTGACAAAGCTCCAAGAGGGGAGACTGACAGCCCCAAAACCAAAACAAAATGAGAGGAGCAAGAGCACAGCCAAATACCGGGAGCAAAGGTGGGGTAAACTCGATCAAACAACAGAAAAAGAAGAAAGAAATTACAATAGACAGCTTCTGCACAGGTAATGAGCAAAGAGCGAATGAAACAGAGGGGGAGGGAACAACAAAGGAAAAATCAGAAATCCCAGCGAATTGGATACAGGCTTTGGAAGAACTCAAAATGCAATTCAAAACACAATTAAGAGAGGCTGAAGACAATTGGGAAAAGAACTTAAAAACTAAGATAAGTCATCCAGAAACAGAAAATAGTGTCTTGAAAGCCAAAATCAACCAGCTGGAAAATGAGGCAAAGGAGATGAAAGATGAGGCAAAGCAGATGAAAAGATGAGGTGAAGAAGATGAAAGATGACGTCCAAAGAAAATCCGACCAAAAGGAAAAGGACGACCAAAAAACTAAGGATGAAATCCAGTCTTTAAGAACCAGAATACAACAATTAGAATCGAGTGACTTCACAAGGCAGCAGGACTCTATAAAACAAAACCAAAAGAATGAAAAAAATTGAGGAAAATATGAAGCATCTCATTCACAAAACAGAGGATTTAGAAAATCGTTCAAGGAGAGACAATTTAAGAATTATGGGCCTACCAGAAGACCATGACAAAAGAAAAAGCCTGGACATTATATTACAGGAAATTATTAAAGAAAACTGCCCTGAAATCCTTGAACAAGAGGGAAAAGTGGAGACTGATAGAATCCACAGATCACCTCGTGTACTTAATCCCCAACTGACAACACCCAGGAATGTTATAGCTAAATTCAAGGACTATCAGACCAAAGAAAAGATATTACAAGCTGCCAAGAAGAAGTCATTCAGATACCAAGGAACCACAGTGAGGATAACTCAGGATCTGGCTGCATCCATACTGAAAAAAAGAAAGGCATGGAATACGATATTCTGGAAAGCAAGGGAACTAGGTCTACAACCAAGAATCAACTACCCAGCAAAACTGACTATATTCTTACAGGGGAAATTATGGTCATTCAACAAAATAGAAGAATTTCAAGAATTCGTAAAGACCAGACCTGAACAGAAAATTTGATGTCCAAGCAAGAGAATCATCAAAAGGTAATTAAAAAAAGAGGGGAAAAAAGAAAAAAATTTTTTAAGAGATTCAATAAGTTAAAATGATATGTATCCCTATAAGAAAAGAGGTCATTGGTAACTCTTAAAAACTGTTGTTATTACCTGGGCAGCAAAAGGAAGTATACTTAGAGGGAACAGCAACAAACTGTATAGGATGAAAGGACAAGACATAAATAGGTATATAGATATATGCATGCAAAAAAATACATATGCATAAGTATGCATATATATACATATATATATATGTAAAACTAGAGCTTAAGAAGCTCATGGTGGGAGGGGGGAGAACATCAATACACTGGAAGGGTAAAGAGGTCAGAGACAGGAAATACTCAACTTTTACGTGATTTGAAAGTGACTCAAAGAGGGAAAACAATCCAATCCATTGGGGGCAGAGAATAGATTTGCACCCTATAGGGGAGTAGAAGGGTAACAAACGGTCTGGTGGGGAGGGAAGCAGTACAAGAGAGGGAGGGAGTGGGGGGTTAATTTTAGAAAGACTATAAGGACAATAAGGGGGGGATAAATAGGGAGGGTGGTAGAAAGGGAAGTAAAATAAGGGGGGAATAAGGGGGTCTGTTCAAAAGCAAACATTGGTGTAGAAGGAAATAGGGAAAGAAGAAAAGGCAGGAAAAGGAGCAGAAATTAAAATGCTGGGAAACACAGCTAGTAATCATAACTCTGAATGTGAATGGAATGAACTCACCCATAAAACGCAAGCGAATAACAGAGTGGATTAGAGTCCAAAACCCTACCATATGCTGTCTACAAGAAACACATATGAGAAAGGTAGACACACATAGGGTGAAAGTAAGAGGGTGGAGCCAAATCTATTGGGCATCAACTGACAAAAAGAAGGCAGGAGTCGCAATCATGATATCCGACAAAGCCAAAGTAAAAATAAATCTAGTTAAAAGAGATAGGGAAGGTAATTACATCGTGATAAAAGGCAGTATAGACAATGAGGAAATATCTGTACTCAATATATATGCAACAAATGGCAGAGCATCCAAATTTTTAAAGGAGAAACTAGAGAAGCTCAAGGATGAAATAGACAGAAAAACTATACTAGTGGGAGATCTGAACCTTCCCCTATCCGAACTAGATAAATCAAACCAAAAAATAAATAAGAAAGAGGTAAGAGAAGTGAATGAAATCTTAGAAAAATTAGAGTTAGTAGACATGTGGAGAAAAATAAATAGGGACAAAAAGGAATATACCTTCTTTTCTGCAGCACATGGTACATTCACAAAAATTGACCATGTATTAGGGCATAAAAACATTGCAAACAAGTGCAAAAGAGCAGAAATAATAAATGCAACTTTCTCAGATCACAATGCAATGAAAATAATAATTAGTAAGGGTACATGGAGAGGTAAATCGAAAACTAATTGGAAATTAAATAATATGATTCTCCAAAACCAGTTAGTTAAAGAACAAATCATAGGAACAATAACTTCATTGAAGAAAATGACAATGGTGAGACATTCTTTCAAAACCTATGGGATGCAGCCAAAGCAGTACTCAGGGGGAAATTTATATCCTTGAGTTCATATATAAACAAATTAAGAAGGTCAGAGGTCAATGAATTGGGCATGCAAATTAAAAAACTAGAAAGCGAACAAATTAAAAATCCTCAGATGTAGACTAAATTAGAGATCCTAAAACTCAAAAAGAGAAATTAATAGAATTGAAAGCCAAAGAACTATTGATTTAATAAATAAGACTAGAAGCTGGTACTTTGAAAAAACAAATAAAATAGACAAAGTACTAGTCAGTCTAATTAAAAAAAGGAAAGAAATAAACCAAATTGACAGTATCCAAGATGAAAAAGGAGACCTCACCTCTAATGAAGAGGAAATTAAGGCAATCATTAAAAACTACTATGCCCAATTATATGGCAACAAATATGGCAATCTAGGTGATATGGATGAATACTTACAAAAATATAAATTGCCTAGACTAAAAGAGGAAGAAATACATTACCTTAACAACCCCACATCAGAAAAAGAAATTGAACAAGCCATCAAAGAACTCCCTAAGAAAAAATCCCCAGGTCCAGATGGATTCACAAATGAATGCTATCAAACATTCAAAGAACAACTAATCCCAATATTAAACTATTTGACAGAATAGGCCAAGAAGGAGTTCTACCAAATTCATTCTACGACACAAACATGGTACTGATCCCAAAGCCAGGCAGGTCAAAAACAGAGAAAGAAAACTATAGACCAATCTCCCTAATGAATATAGACGCAAAAATCTTAAATAGGATACTAGCAAAAAGACTCCAGCAAGTCATCACAAGGGTTATCCACTATGACTAGGCAGGATTCATACCAGGAATGCAAGGATGGTTCAATATTAGGAAAACTATCCACATAATTGACCATATTAACAAGCAAACTGACAAAAATCACATGATTATCTCAATAGATGCAGAAAAAGCCTTTGATAAAATACAACACTCATTCCTATTGAAAACACTAGTTGTTGTTCATTTTGCCCACACCGTGTTTGCCAAGCACTCCTTTCCATTTTTCATGGTCCTGGCCAACGTGGGCGTTAAAGTCTCCCAGTAGTATCAGCTTGTCATTAGTGGGCACTGATTGCAAGACGGCGCTCGGGTCAGAGTAGAACTGCTTGATGGTCTCCTCTGTGCTGGTCAGTGTTGGGGCATATGCGCTGATGATTGTGGCATACCGGTCTTTGCTGAGAGGTAAACGGATCTTCATGAGCCTCTCGCTGATGCCCACAGGCAAGTCTGGCAGCTGTTTAAGCAGGTTGGTCTTGATAGCCAGTCTAACACCATGGATTCTGTCTTCATTTGTGGCTCTACCTTTCCAGAAGAAGGTGTATCCAGTGGTGGGTTCGCTGAGTGATCCCTCTTCTGGTAAGCGTGTTTCGCTTAGGGCTGCGATGTCGATGTTATATCGCACCAGTTCTTTGCCAATTAGAGCTGTTCTTCTCTCAGGTCTTGGGGTATTCTATCAAGTAATGTTCTGATGTTCCATGCTCCTAGTAGGAGCTTCTTTGATTTTGTTTTCTTTGATTTCGACCCCTTAAAGGGATGGCCCGCCAGCCGCGGTGTGCTGACTGGGGGTTTGTAGGGCAGGCAATGTTTGGAACACCTTTTCTAGTGCCCTCCCTTGATTAGGGTGAGCAGTGCTGTCCTAGAGAGGGTTGCCCAGGATGCTGCCAAATCTCTCTGCTGCCCGAGTACAGGTCCGAGTGACCACTGGTCCGTGGGCTGCCTACGTGCAGGATCGTGAGTACAACTGCCAGTGGTCACCTCCACCTGTTGCGTTGCCATTCCCCCATCGCCGCAGGTCTTGAGGAGGATGGACAGGGTTAGGATAGATGAGTGTGCACAAAGATACTTATGCGTGAAAGAGATTTAAGTGGAAAAGTCGATGCACAGAGGTCCCACTCTCTCGGCGTTGGAAGCCTGGGTGGTTTATTTGCAATAGAAGGAAGAAATTAAGAAGAGGGTAAAGGCATAAGATTTCTCTGGCCTAGCCTAGCCAAGGGAAGTTCAGAGGCCTTAGCCAAGGGACCTTCTCAGAAGATTAAATTTAGCTCAGCTCTCAGCCACGAGGCCTCCTCCAAGATGAGGGGTCTCCTCCGAGGATAGTGCCTTTTGGGGGGTCAAGTGTGAAGATTGGATTTAGCTCTCTCTCCAAACACAATTTAAATTCAACACAAGGAAAGGAGGAATCAGCCTTGGTTTACTCACCAAGGTCGCTCAGGGAAGGTGCCTCACCTAAACCATGCTACAAAACTTCTCTCAGTAACCTCACCACCAAGCCGAAAAATGCCAATGCCGCCAACAGAGAAGTGACACAAAATATATAGGCAGTTCTTTACATCACTTTCTGTATCTCACATGTACCAATGGTAGCTTAAGCTTGGCTTAGGACAGCCCAGGGGGTCAGGTCAGTCAGTTGTTTCTGATTTGTCACTTGCTAGCACATGCTGGTCATAGGCCATCCTCTCCCATAGTCAATCCTTAAGTGGGGGTGTATACATTCCTGGTTGCTAGAATTCTAAAGACTAAGCAGGGTGGAGTAAATCTAAAATTCACATAATCCACATGTACACATGTTCTAACTCGAACTAAACTGCAGTTAGGAAATAGAGAACTGAAATTAACTATCTCAGTCCAACATTTCCACATTTTCACTTAAAAACGCCCTAAATTGAGATCATACAGAATCATCTCACTATTACATATTCTCCTAAAAAGGCTGGTATTACATTCTCATATACTTGTACCCTCCATGGATCTCATTTACATTAAAAAGCCAACAAATATTAGATCAGTCAGGCTGATCTACCCATGTGATTTTGATCCCCAACTTCAGCTGACTCAAAAAAACATTTTAGACATGTTCCACATCTAACTTTTTAACCATTGTTCAAATTTGAAATCTCAGTGACAACAGACAGTTTTCCCACTACCAAAATGGAATTAACTTCTTCTGGAATCTTATTATCTGATGTGTAATCACTTTTACATTTACTTTACAAGTACATTCCAGAATCATTTATGCTGTCCCAAATTCACATATGGTAACCCCAAAATTGAGGGATCAGAATATCCCTTTTTTCACTTCTCTCTGGGGCCAGCAGAGAAGAACAGGGAGAACAGAGCAGCCCAGGCCCTCTCCCCTGACACTCCTCTCTGCCCATCTTGAAGCCAGCCGCTCCCAGTCTTTCCTCCTTGAACCTGGGGAAGCACAATCCGATCTTTCACACTCCCCCCCTAGCACTTACCACTGAGGCTCTCTTATAGCCGGGGGTGAATGGTTGTCAAAAGTGAAGTTTGGAGAGAACAAAGCCGACTGCATCAAATGCTGACTTTGGTGTTATTATAGACCTTCTTAAAAGATCTTTCTACTGCCAAAGCTAAATTCTCATCCTTTTGCTTTCACTGAAAAGGTGACTTTTCCTCTCTATGTCCCTCACCTCACCTGACCCCAAACTTCTAAGCCTCCCTCCCAGGCCTGACTGATGTATCCAAACCCCAAGTCATGGAGGTCAGGAGCAGAGAGTGTCCCTGTGCCATCCCTGGAACTGTGAGGCACTCGGCCATCCCTTACTGATGAAGTGGGTCCCCCTCGTGGGTGGATGAAGAAATGACAGCTCACCTGTCCACCCTCAGCTGCCCTATTCATGCTGGGGCTACCAAGACCCTGAAAATTCATGCCACACAGTGTATGTGGCAGCAGCCAGTGTTGTCCTTTGAGTTCATTCTGACAGCAAGCAGGGATGGAGCCCTCAGAGGAGTTGGAGAGAGAGAGAGGCCACTGGTCACTCGGTGAGAGCAATTTCAGCCAAGCTGAGGAGCCTGAAGCCACATGGGAAGGGTCTGCTAAAGGGTTTGGGACCAGCCAACAGAGGGAGAGAGAAATTCCAGGCCAGGCTCTCAGCTCCCTGAGGCTCTGCAGAACTCCAGGATCTTTGCCAAGAAATCCCCAAATGGGGTCACAAAGGGGCAGACACACCTGCAAGGAGTGAACAACAATCCCACAACAACAACAAATACCAACAAACAGAACAGGGGATCTCTAGAAGCGGGGGACCCAAGTGTCCATCACCCATTCAGCACGTCGGTCACCCTCCTGAGTGGACACAAGCACAGCCTAGGGCCTGTCTGGCAGCCTCCTGGGCTGCCTCAGTCTGGCTGTCCCCAGCAGTGTCAACCTTAGAAGCAGACAATTCCATGCTGTATGGGAACCCTGGACACTTGGTCCCTGACAAATCTCCCCACAGGACTAAATACCATCATACTGAGAGGGCTGGTGGCTCAGAGCAGACATCACACAGTCAGCTTTGAACCCCCTTTTCCAGGCTGTTTTTACCTTCCTGCCCTTCACCTCCTCTCTGACCAGGCTCACTGGCCTCCTGGATCATCCCTGGCCAAGACCCTCCATCTCCTCACATTCTGTCCCTTTCCGAGCTTTTTCCTGGTCCTCAAAAGAGCAGATTCTGACTTCTACTTGTCTTTCTCTCTCCTGGAGCCTCAGTGTATTCTGTGAAACAAAGGAGTCAGCCCAGGTGACCTGCAGCATCCCTTCCAAGTCCAATTTAGTGACCCCGGGAGATGGCCAGAGTCCTAACACACACAGCCATGTCCACTCTCATCCTCATTATATATTTGAGAACCAGCAGGGTGCAAGAGGAAGTAAGCCCAACGGGCTTAGACTAATTAGTCCTGGGTTCAAATTCTGTCTCTGCTTCTTATTACCTAACTTAAGATTGGCAGGATGGCAGGCAGGATGCTACACATGGAACAAGCTTGGCTAAATATTCTTTCCCCAACATTTCATGGTTTTATTCCTGTAAAATGAGGGGTGCTAGCAAGAGTAGGTTGGAGCCCACCGGGCCTTGATCTGAACCCCTGGAAGAAAGGGAAATAGGGATGGAATAAAGATCTGAGGTGGAATTGATATGGGACCTTAAACCCCCCGTAGTGAGAGCGGGCCCCAATAAAATCAGAGCCATCAGCTAGCAAGAGCCAGGCACGTATGATCTCTCCCAAAGCACCTGACAAGTTCTGGCTGTCTCTGGCCATCCCTGGCTGTCTGAGTCCTTGTTCTACCCCCCGAAGCCCACCATTTCCCTGAGAATCGGGACTAGATGGTTACACGTTACCTGTGATCTATAACCTGTAGAAACTCCTGCTGAGAATCCCTGAAGTAATTCAGATCCATTATCCTTACCTTGTAAATCATTACTCATCAGTGTTTCTGTATGACGCTTACCTAGTCCCTTTCCCTATGTCAGATAGCAAATAAACTGTAGACCCCAACGTCGTCACTGCCCAGCAAGAGGATGTCTGTGTGTCTGGTCTGTCAGTCTGGGGGTTTGACCCTCCTGTAATCCCACAAGTCATTTCTCTCATCCCACTTTGTTGACCCACAAATGATTTGTGGAGCAGAACTTGACAGGACCCTAGTTTACCTTGTACCCCCAAATCATTGAAGTGTTCCAGGCCAAACTGTAGGCAGGAAATTTCCTTTGCTTCCTTGCATTCCTGTTAAGGCTAAAGAAAGGGTCAGCCTGGACTTCAAACGCTAATGATAAGAAAGACCCTTCAGAGAATTATGCTCCTTGGATCGTCCCCTGGGTTTCCAGGAGGACACAGAGATACTCCTCCAGGCTATGCTTCCATCCCTGCAGGTTGTATCTAAGACATCTTTTTGTCCCCTAAGCTCCAAGGGTCACCCCTATGTCTTCAGGCTGACCCCAGTCAGATGAGAACCCTCCCCCCTGTGCCTGAGTGCATCCCCTCCTGAAGTCACCTATCACCTGTTGTAAAGAGGATGAAGACCCCACAACTGATGTCCTCTGGGAGGCAGCTTTCCATCTATGCTGTCCTCGCAGCCAAATTCAACATGAATTCTAAATGAATCCATTTCTCTTTTCGTTTCTAAGCTAAGTCTTGGAGTCTTACATGCTTGCAAAGGGGACCCTTTGGGCCAGGGGGTCCACCTCAAGCCCCCCACACCCCTGCAACAGAATCACACCTGAGACACTTGGTGGCTGTGTGACCCTGAAAAAGCCTCACTTTGCCCATCTGGAAAATGGAGCATCAGCCCAGTAAAGTGTGACGAATCCCTGAGAGCCACAGAAATGCTGGCTGTGAGGATTTCCTCTCCTGTGGAATGAGACATACAAAAATACTGTCTGAAACCAGAGAGAAGGGAGGCAGAGAGAAGCTAGAAGGAGGCTGTGGACAGAGGGCTAAGCTGGACAGGGCTGCTCAGGAAGGACTGGATGCCAAGGCAGTGACCATCACCCTTGGGTCAGGGGATTAGGATTAGCAAGAGGAGTGGAGGGTTTGGGATGACCTGCTGGCCCCTTCCTAATACCCCTCTGCCTTTTCCACCTCCTCATGGTCCCCCACCAGACACCCCACTCTTCCCTTCCCACTCCTGTGTCCCACTCTCCCCCTACCCTGGAGCTCTTCTAAGGGGATCCCCAGGTTCCCTTTGCCCCCCCCCCACATCCTCAGGGAGCCTCTCCCCTCCCCAAGCAGGTCCTTCCTGTCCTCTCCCACCCTCAGAGGGGGTCACTCCTCCAGACGAGGGAGGGGGTTAGGGTCCATCCAAGAATAGCCAACATTTAGAGAAGCTTCCTGGGTGCCAGGCAATGTGCTGAGGGCTTTACAATTATCATCTAGTGACCCTGGGCCAGTCATTTCACCTGCTTCTCCCTGATGTTCTCTCTCTGCACAATGGGGTCACAGAAGCAGCTCTCTCTCATTGCTGAGGGGAGGATGGAGAGAGAAAATCTCTGTAAAATATGGGCCAGCCTTCACTCCCTGCACACACGCTGGCTTCTGCAGGGAGGGTTCTTCCTGGCAGTGCTCGTGTGCACTGAAAGCAGATGGAGAAAACCTGTTGGCACTGGAGTGGCTTCATGTTTAATGCAAATAGATGCTGGAGAAAGAGGAGAAGAAGGCAGGAGCTGGGAGGGGTCGGGCCGGGCTCAGCACTGGCCAAGGTGGGCTTCCAACTCCCTCTGCTGCTTCCTCCTGGTAGGACTGAAGTCACGTGAGAGAGTCATCTGGGGTTTCTAACCCAGTTTCTGGGTTAGATCAGTGTCTGGGTCAGGCCAGCATCAGCCTTGGGACGGGCCATGGAGGTCTCCCCAGTGATCAGAGACCCCAGAACTTGCTCAGGCAGTTTAACAGAGATTTTGAGGAGCTAATTATTCAGCCCCTCCCTGGAGCCCCCCCGAGATACCCCAACTGGTGAAAGCCTGAGGAGGAGACGGTCCAGGCAGCCCTCAGCCCTTGTCACACTCAGGGGGACTCGGGAAGGTTCACTGAGTCACCAAATTCTGTGGAAGAGAAAGAAGTTCTTTGGGATGTTTAAGGCAAAGGAAGTGCAACAAGCCACAGACTAAATGGCATCTCAGAGCCGGGTCTGACAGAAATACAGTCAGTGTCCCTAAACTACAGGAAGTGGGGCTTTTCCGCTACAAGGCGCTGCTATTGGGATCAATACGGCACCGGAACCATCCCTCTTCGGGCCCCTCATCCAGGACCAGCCTGTCGGCTGATGAGGAGGTCGCCCTCAGGGGCTTCTTGAGTCCCTTCTCACTCTCGGTCTGTGTTCTTCTCAGAAACGCTTCCGTGGTTCTTTACGTAGCCGCCTCCTATGTAACGGGGAGGAGGCCGAGGTGGATCAAAGCTAAAACTACCAGAAAGAAAAGGAAAGTAAAAGGACCCGGCTGCATCCAGGGAGACTGGGAACACTTGGTGCGTGGCCCCTCCTCCACCAGGGCTCCTAATGTAGCAAGCGAGACTCCATATCCCAGAATGCCTCTGGAATGAAGTCCTTCAAACCTTGGCACTCCCATCGTGGAAGACTCCATTTCCCAGAATGCCTGGGTCCTGGCTCCACCCAAGTCTTGGCATCTACTCCTGTGCAGTCCCAGGGCATGCTGGGAAAATCTTGAGGTTGATCTCTGCTACTGTAGTGCTCACAAGTTTTGGTTGTCTTTTGTCTTGAGAGGGGGAAGGAAGGGTGTCAATGCCAAAGCCGCTTAGGCAGTGGAGACGCTCTTCTCCGTAATTCCTGGGGAGTGAGAAGACTCGGGTGGACCAGTTGTGGGTAACTGAGCTTGGAAGTTTGGGTTGGGGTTTGGGGGAAGGGGGAAGAAACTGGGTGCATGTAAAACCAGAGAGGTGGTGCCCTGGTGATGTGCGTGGGTGTAAGTGTGTGAGGTGGGGGAGGAGTGGTCTCTGTCTGGGCCCCAGCCATGGCGAGGCTTTGCCCTCCCACAAAGCAGAGAGTAGCCCCCACCTTCCTCCGACCCCCCTGCTGGGCGATGGGAGTGCTTTAATAGGTTGAGGACAGGTCTGGTCTGAACCTTTCCCCAAAGGTTCAAGGGGAGAAGCAGCCAACATGAGCCTGGTTGGGAGTGGCCGGATTCCGGTGCCCACAGGCCATGGAAGGAGCTCAGATCTCTGGCACAGAACAAATGCCAACATGCTTTCCCCAACCCCCACCTCCCAGGTCTCCTGCCCCCACCCTGTAACCCCTCCTCCTAGGAGTCTCCCTCAATCCACCCTGGGCACCCAAAGTAGTTTCTGAATGGAATGAAACCAAAAAGAGCAGCAGAGAGGGTGGAGAGGCTTCTTCCTGGCCAGTCCAAGGTCCTTTCCAAGCCTGAGGCTCCTTGTCCCCTTTGGTGGGAAGGGCCCTGAGGGCTCCTCTGAGCCCTCCCTCTGTCTAATTCCCCACAGGTGCACAAGGAGGAAGTCTCCCCACCTTGGGGCTCCCACCCCCTGAAGAATCACAGTCTAGCCCAAGCAGAGACCCTGGAGCCAGAGGGAATGGCCCCCGGGACCCTGAGGCCCTTTTCCCAGGTGAGTGCAGTCCATCCCCAACCCTGGCTAACCTCCCCCAGGAACTAGGACCTCTGCCTTTCCCAGGGGCATCATCACTGCTTGCTGTCAGTGTGATTTCAAAGGTCACCCACAATCCCCTACTGTGTTCTGGGGTTTTTCCAGGGAATGTGTAGCCCCTGCCTGGATGAGCCAGCCCAGGTTCCTGACAGACAGGCCCAAGTGCAGTCATTTATTGATCTACTCTTGAGTGTGAGAAATTCCATCAGAGAAGGATGCCTGTGTGTCCCACAATTCCAGGCATGGCCCAGGGACCGTCTCTGCTCCTGACCTCTAGGATCTCTGGTTTGGACAGGTCAGTCAGGCCTGCCAGGGAGGCCTTGGAAGAAGTTTGGGGTGAGAACAGGTGAGGGTACAGAGAGGAAAAGGTGTGTTTTTAGTAGAAGAAAAAGAATGGGAATTTGAGGGGAGGACTAAGAAGTCTGCTTTTGAAATATTAAACTATCATAAACTTAGAGTGCATTTAAAATACAGAAACTTTAGATCTTTCTTTTTCTTATTCAAATCATTTACCTTGGAACAGGATGATCTAACCTGTTGCTTTCTCAATATTTTTGGGTTTGGTTTCTTTTTTTAAAATTTCTTAACTTTTCAAAAAAATTTTTTCCATGGTTATATGATTTGTATTGTCTCCTTCCCCTCTTCCCTCCCCTCTCCCAGAGCTGACAAACAATTTCACTGGGTTATATATATATATATATATATATATATATATATATATATATATATATATATATATATATATATATATTATTGCTCAAAACCTATTTCCATATTATCCATATTTTTAATAAAGTGATCTTTTAAAATGAAAACCCCCAATCATGATTCTCACTTCAGACACAAAATGCCTTTGTCAGTCTTCCATTGGGCTCTGGATGACTGGTCTCCAGAGCTCATTCTGACAGTCTTTAAGGTGAAGAGTTTGGGGTGAGTCCTTCGTGTGCTTCACTTTCTTCAAGTTAGTTGATGAGGACTAGATTGGATTAATTCTGCAGGTTTAGCTCTAAACCTTGTGATTTTTGCTGGTTTAGGGGTCAATAACATTCAAGGATGTGGCTGTGGACTTCACCCAGGAGGAGTGGTGCCTGTTGGACCCTTCTCAGAAAGAGCTGTACAGGGAGGTGATGCTGGAGAATGTGCAGAATCTACTCTCTGTGGGTAAGGACCATTTCCTCCATTAATGTTGAATCTTCCATGGAGGGAATGTCTTCATTCCATGCCAAAGGAGTAGGATTTTAAGGCTTTGTCAGTGATTAAAGAAGCAAAAGTGCTGATCTCTGCATAGAGTTCTCCTCCTGACTGGTTTTATTTAAAAAAAAAAAAGTCAGAATTCTGTGATGGGAAGCTGGGACTTTCCTTTCTTGCTTTTGAAATTATCTCTCTTCTATTTTAGGTAGCTTCATGTGAAAATTTAAAACAGTTTTACAGATTTACATTCCTGAAGCTAATCACAAAAGTCATTTAGTCATCCTTCTAATTAGACATGAAAGTCCTCTGTTAATGCCAAGGCAGATGCAGATGGCCAATGAAGGGGTCACTCTACCTGCCAAAGCAGCCCCTTCCCATTTGGGATGAGTTTGATCTTTAGAATGGATTTCTTTTTAAGAAGTATTCATCGAGGAAGCAGTGCCAAGAAGGCAGCATAGCAGAAGCAAAAGCTGGAACCACCCTGAGGATCTCAGATGAACCGTAAAAGACTGCTTCTAGAATTCTAAAATCACAGAATGAATAAAGGTTAGAGTAAGGTGAGGCTTTTGAGTAAAACAACTTGAAAGGTAGTTAGAAAGGGTCTATTTATGGGGACAAAGAGGAATTGGAAGTAAAACTGGACAAAAGGGAGTGCTGAAAATCCATCCCCTACTTATTGCTCCACATCCCATACCTGAAGAGAAGACAACTTCAAGACCCTAGACCCTTATTAAGCCTTCATTAGTGCATCCCATGCTCACCCCTTGAAGGTAGCTATATGGAGAGTAAAGGGAAGGGATTGGTGGAGAATCTATTGGACTTGAACTAAAATAAGAAAAGTAGGAGTCGCTATTACAATCTCAGACAAAGCTAAATTAAAAATAGATCTAATTAATAGAGATATGGTTCATATTACATTATGATAAGAAAGGTAGTATAGACAATAATACTATTGGTTCTTAACGTGTGCACCAACTGGTATATCTTCCAGATTTTTAAAGTAGAAACTAAAGGAGAATATGGAGAAAATTGCTAATAAAGCTATACTGGTGGGGGATCTCAACCTTATTTATCAGAACTCTCACCAAAAAATAAACCAGAAAGGAATAAAGGAAATGTATGAATTTTTAGAAAAGTTACATTTAATAGATATCTGCATAAAGCTGAATAAAATGGAAAAGGAATTTATCTTCTTTTCTAGTGCACGTGGAAAATAAGCAAAAGACCATGTATTAGGGTATAAAAACTTCACAATGAAATGAAAAAAGGGACCATCCAAGGTTCATGGAACGGTTAGCAACAGCCATGTATTACTGTGAGAGGCCTAAAGAAAGGGAGGGAGAGGGCACTTGGGCTTGCTCTGAGACAGACTTTGAGTTTCTACCTCTTGACAGAGGGCACTCAGTTCTATATCTAGAAGAGCTCCAAGTTATCAACCTCTGACAAACTACTATTTAAACAATTTGGCAAAATAGCTGAAGGAGTACTACAAAATTTTTATTGTGATGCAAATAGGATGCTGACCAATGAGCCAGGAGGAAGAAAAACAAAGAAAGGAAACTAGGCAAATGTCCTTAATGAATTGTGATGCAAAAATTTTAGGCAGCTCACAAAGTTATTCTCTATGACCAGGTGAAATTTATACCAGGAATGCAAGTCTGGTTTAATACTGGGAAAAGTATCAGCATACTTGACCATATCAATGAGCAGTCTAACAGAAATCACATGATTATCTCAATAGATGAAGAAAAGACCTTTGACAATATACGATACCCATTCCTCTTAAAAACACTAGATTGCAAAGCAATAAAAGGGCCGTCCTTTTAAATAATAAGTAGAATCTGTCTAAAACCATCAGCAAGAATCCTATGCAAAGGGGATCAGTGAGAAGCCTTCCTGGTAAGATCAGGATTGAAGCCAGGATGCATATTATCCTCACTGTTACTTTATGTTGTACTAGACATGTAATCTTTAGCAACGGGAGGAAAAAGAATTTTTTAAATAAGCTGTTCTCTAATTGCATGTAATATGTAAGGGCCAGAAATGTAAGGGGTTGGACTAGATTATTTAAGAGTATGGTCACCAGGAATTTAATCAATTCCAAATGAATTTTTTAGCAATTTATTTATAAAATATAGAAAGAGTGAAAGTAAGAAAATCAGAGAGAGGATAGAGTAAGATATCTAATCTAACACACTAAGTATTTTTGCTCTGACCCCTGGCTCAAACCCAGGCAGGGCTAATTAGTCCTTAGCTAGGGGGTCTCAGCCTTGAGCCAAGGACCCGGGGATGCTTGAAGCCTCTCTCAAGAGGATAGACCTCTCCTGAGGCTAGTCCCTTTGAAACAATCCAGGAAAGGTGTCAGCCTTTTTCACTCCCTCCACGTGGTAGTTCTAAGGGAAAAATCCAGGAGCAGTCCGAGGTCTCGAGCTGGAGGTCCTTCAATATCAAGATCAAGGCGAAAGATACCTTCAGGAAGTTCTTGGCATTTTTAAAGACCATTCTTTTTTGTTACTTCCTGTGACTTCCTTCCATTTTACATGTACCAATTACAGCTAAAGCTTTGCTTAGGACTGCTCAGGGGGCAGTCAGTCAATTCTGATTCATCACCCAGTATTGCACTCACGGGTCACAGGCCTCCTCCATTCAATTTTAAGTATTAATGTATTAATTAAAATTTAAGTATTAATGTATTCGCTTCTGATGATTAAATCTAAAAATGGGCAGGGGAGTTAATCCCATCTTCACAAATAACAATTTTAAACATGTTTTCTAAAGTCTGGGGATCCAGAAATTATGTCCTTTTTTCTTCCCTCAGGTAATAAGCAATTTTATCTAGGTTATACATTTATGATCACACTAAACATATTTTCATGTTGGTCATATTGTGAGAGAACACAACTATAAAGGTAAAATCCTAAAACAAGAACACATACAAAAAATAAAGTGAAAAACCGTCGGTTTTGATCTGTATTCAGACCTGATTTGTTCTTTCTCTGAAGGTCCATAGCATTTTTCATCACAAGTCCTTCAGAGTTTTCTTGGATCATTGTACTGCTGCTACTGTGTATAGTGTACTCCTGGTTCTGCTCACTTCCATTGTATAGTTAATGTAGAGCTTTCCAGGTTTTTCTTTTTTTTTTAATTCAAATTTAATTTTTAAATTTCTTTCCATAGTTCCATGATTCATGTTGTCTCCATCCTCTCTTCTCTCCCCCATCCTGGAGTTGACAAGCAATTGCATTCGGTTATATATAACTTGATTATCACTCAAAACTTATTTCTATATTATTCTTTTTTGTACTAGAGCAATATTTTAAAATCAAAACCCATATAAATGAGTGACAGATCACATTTCATATTCTGGATTTCTACTCCCACAGTTCTTTTTCTAGATGTGGATAGCATTCCTTGTCATAAGACCCTTGGATCGTTGCATTCCTTTTAGTGTCAATTCAGTTTCTTTGTACAATATTCTCCTGATTCTACTTATTTCACTCCCCATCAATTCATGTTGGTCTTTCAAATTTCCTTATAGTAGAGTAGTATTCCATCACCATCATATGCCACAATTTCTTCAGTCATTCCCCAGTAGAGAGGCACCCTCTCATTTTCCAATTCTTTGCTAACAGAAAAAGCATAGGTATAAATATTTTTGTACAACCAAGACCTTTCACTTTTTTTAATAATCACTTGGGGATTCAAGTGTAATTGTGGTATTGCTGGCTGAAAGGATATGCATTATTTTAAAGACCTTTGGGTATAATTACCAATTGTCTTCCAGAATGTTTGAATTCATTCACAACTCCACCAGCAATGCATTAGTATCCCAATTTTGCCATATCCCTTTCAACATTTATTACTTTCCTTTACTGTCATATTGGCCACTCTGCTACCTGTGAGGTGGTACCTCAGAATTGTTTTGATTTGTATTTCTCTATTCAGGAGGTATTTAGAACATTTTTCATTGATTTTTGGTGGTTTTGATTTCTTTATTTCAAAACTGTCAATTCCTATCCTTTGATCATTTGTTAATTGGGGAATGGCTTGGTTTTTTCGTAAATTTGACTTAGTTCTTTGTATATTTGAGAAATTAGATCTTTATCAGAGAAATTTGTTATAAAATTTTTTCTAGTTTGTTGCTTCCCTTCTAATTTTGATTGCATTGGTTTTATTTGTACAAAACCTTTTTAATTTGATATAGTCAAAATGATTCATTTTACATCTTGTAATTTTCTCTGTCTCTTGCTTGGTCTTTAATACTTTCCTTCTCCATAAATCTCCATAGATAGAAGTTACTACTTCTTGTTCACCTAATTTATTTACTTATAATATCACTCTATGTTAAAGTCATATACTCATTGTGAACTTTTCTTGGTATAATATGTCAGAAATTGTTCTAAACCTAATTTTTGCCATGCTGCTTTCTAATTTTCCCAGCAATTTTTGGCCAATATTGTGATCTTTGCATTTATGGAACACTAGATTGTTGAGGTGATTTTCCCTGAGTCTATTCCATTGATCCACCCTTCTATCTCTTAGCTAATACCATATTATTTTGTTGTTCACTGTTTTATAGTACAATTTAAGATCTGGTAATACTAGGCCACTGTCCTTCACATTGTTTTTCATTGGTTCTCTTGATATTATTTATCTTTGGTTCTTTCAGATCAATTTTGTTATTATTTTTTCAATTCTATAAAATATTTTTGTTAGTTTGTCATATATGGCACTCAATAAGTAAATTAACATAGATAGTGTTGTCATTTTTATTATATTGTCTCATCCCACCCATGGGCAATGAATGTTTTCCCAGTTGTTTACATCTAGTTTTATTTGTGTGAAAAGTGTTTTGTAGTTGTATTAATATAATTCCTGTGCTTCTTTTGGCAGTAGGTTCCCAAATATTTTATATTGTCTAGAGTTGACCATATAAAATGCTTGGAAATTATAAGTGCTTGGAAAACTAGAAAACAATATGGCAGAAATTTGGTATAGACCAATAGCTCATACCCTGTATCAAGATATGATCAAAATGGGCATATGATTTAGACATAAAGGGTGGTATTATAAGTAAATTCAGGGAACTTGGAATTGTTTACCTGACAGATCTATGGAGAGAGGAAGAATTTATGACCAAAGAAGAGATCAAAGAACATTATCAGATATAAAATGAATAATTTTTACTATATTAACTTTAAACTATTTTGAACAAATGAAACCAGCATAAGAAAGATTAGAAGAGAAACAAAAAACTGGGAAATACTCTTTTATAACAGATTTCTCTGATCTTATTTCTCAAGCATACAAAGATCTAGGTCAATTTTATCCAAGAATCCAAGTCATTCCCCAATTGACAAATGGTTATAGGTTATGAATATGCAATTTTCCAATGAAGAAACCAAAGCTGTCAATAATCATATGAAGCAATGTTATCAGTGGCTTTTGATTAGAGAAGCAAATTAAAAGTATCACCTCACCCCTGACCATTTGGCCAACATGACAGTAAAGATAAGTGACAAATGTTGGAGGAAATGTGTCCAAATGATCTCTACCTTCCTGCAGATATCCCAACAATGAATACAACAGAAACCATTTTGTAGGCCTTGCTTGCATGCACCCTTCCATTAAGAGGACCAAATTTTTTTTATTTTTCTCTCCTGTTTTCAGTGAGGGGAATCACCATGGCTGCTAGAGAAAAAAAATCCAAAAGCTGTGAAATGAAAGCAGGGGTATAAGGGCTATTACCTCAAAAGATTTTTATCTGTTGTAGTGAAGGGGAGGACTGGGCTTGGGGACTGCCAGACCAACCCTGAATTAAACTGTTTATTTCCTGATAGATGGATGATGGATTCAGTATAGAGTATGAGACATAATATATGGTAGATTGTAAAATAAGATGAATATTGAGTATGTCTGCATTGAATGGCATAATATCTTTGTATCTGTAGAGAAAAGAAGAAACCTTATATTCCACTTTGAAAATTAATGCATGAGAGTTAAAAAGAGTGAAGTTGTTTCTCAGCTTAGTATATAAAATTTACCAAGAATGACTATGTAGTAGTGTATCAAAAATGATGGAAATGGAATATCTGAAAGGTTACCTGAGACTGACAAAATTATAAGATTAATCAAAGAGTGACTTAAAGGAAAGACAGAAAGGACAATGAGCAAAGATTGTTCAGTACTCTCAAGAAAGCATGCTTAATCACCCAATTTGAGTTGTAGTCTGTTTGCAAGGAAGTTGGTCAGGTCACTTCTCAGTTCTTATGAGTTGTGAAGTATAATGAGAGAATCTTCGTGCTGTCTGTGGCATAGATATGCCATGATGTTTCATTGTTATATTTCTAAAATGTTCCATCTTGTGGTTATGATCAAATGGTGTATCCAAAGTCTGGTTCTGGTTGTTTAAGTTTGAAAATTTTGGGGAGCCTTAGGAAATAGAATAAAAATCCATTTACTTATTGCCATTAGAAGAAAGAAGAAAGGACTTATATTTTCTGTGTGTGTTTATATAATTATTTTTTTTCCAGAGGCAAAGACTAATTTTGACGTGAAGATGTCTACAAAGCTGAGCTTTTTTGTGGAAGGATCTGGCCCTATAGGAGGCATGAATAAGGATCCCTGTGACTTCATTTTGAGAGAAACCTTTGACTGTAATATCAAGGTAAATAAGAATCGAAAGAGTGACTATGAATTTGATGAAATTGCAAAGAAATTCAGCCAACATTCAGTTCTAAATCAGTATATGAAATTGACATCAGGAAATGACTGTTGCAGTGATAGTGAATACATCAAATGCTTTCCTGAAAAAGAAGGATTTAGTCAGTCACATGAGAAACCTCCTGAAATGCTCATGTATCAAGATAACTTAGAGAGAATCACCTATGACTTGAGTTTAGACCTCACAAGACATATAAAGAGTAAACACATAAAGATGTTTTCTATGAGTAATAAAGGAGTGAGGCGTTTCAGTCAAAACTCTGAGCTTGGTTCATATCAAATAATCCACTCTGGAGAGAAACCTTATGAATGTAAACAGTATGGAAAGGCTTTCAGACAGAGGGGAAATCTTGCTAAGCATCAGAAAGTTCACACTGGAGAGAAACCTTATGAATGTAAACAGTGTGGAAAGGCTTTCACAGAGAGGGGCTATCTTGCTGCACATCAGAGAATTCATACTGGAGAGAAACCTTATGAATGTAAACAATGTGGAAAGACTTTCAAACAGAAGAGCCATTTTGCTGGACATCAGAAAATCCACACTGGAGAAAAACCTTATGAATGTAAACAGTGTGGAAAGGCTTTCATACAGAGGGGCAATCTTGCTGTACATCTGAGAATTCACACTGGAGAGAAACCTTATGAATGTATATTATGTGGAAAGGCTTTCACATGGAGGAGTGATCTTGCTAAGCATCAGAGAATCCACACTGGAGAGAAACCTTATGAATGTAAACAATGTGGAAAGGCTTTCACACGGAGTGGCCATCTTGCTGTACATCAGAGAATCCACACTGGTGAGAAACCTTATGAATGTAAACAGTGTGGAAAGGCTTTCACACAGAGTGGCTATCTTGCTGCACATCAGAGAATTCACACTGGAGAGAAACCTTATGAATGCAAACAATGTGGAAAGACTTTCAAACAGAGGAGCCATCTTGCTGGACATCTGAAAATCCACACTGGAGAGAAACCTTATGAATGTAAACAGTGTGGAAAGTGTTTCACAGATAGGGGCAATCTTGCTGCACATCAGAGAATCCACACTGGAGAGAAACCTTATGAATGTAAACAGTGTGGAAAGGCTTTCACAGATAGAAGCTATTTTGCTGTACATCAGAGAATCCACACTGGAGAGAAACCTTTTGAATGTAAACAATGTGGAAAGGCTTTCACAAGGAGGGACAGTCTTGCTGCACATCAGAGAATCCACACTGGAGAGAAACCTTATGAATGTAAACAGTGTGGAAAGACTTTCAAACATTGGAGCCATCTTGCTGGACATCAGAAAATCCACTCTGGTGTGAAATCTTATGAATGTAAGCAATGTGGAAAGGCTTTCACAGCAAGAGGCCAGCTTGCTGTGCATGAGAAAATTCACACAGAAGAGAAACCTGATGAATGTAATAAATTTGGATAGCCTTTCTCTTAATGCTCCACAGTTGCTTCATGTCATAAAATCCCCACTGGAGAGAAACCTCATGAGTGAGGCTGAACTCATATTTGCCACTCTTAGCTTATTTAACATAAGAGGATCCACACTAGCAAGAAACTTTAGGAATATGATCAATGTGGTAAGGCCTTGACAATAATCATCCCTTATTCCCAAGCAAGAATTCCATTTGGATAGAGATCTTATTCCTGTCATCAATGAAGAAAGACATTGAAATGGAGATGCCAGAGCTTGTTCAATATGAGAAAATGTCTTCTGAACAGACCAGTTCCAGATGGATTTCCTGTAGGAAGGCTTTTAGCCAGAGTCATCTCTTTATATCAGGGAATTCATAGCGAGGGGAAAAAACAAAACAACGTAATGTATATGCTCAAGTTTTTGTGCTTTCCTCAGGAAGAGGGTGATCACTATCTTTTGGAGAAATGCAAATGATAACAAGTTTGAGGGACTAGCTGAGAAATATTGGTCAAGAGAGTCTGCAGTCGTAAAGTACAAATGGAGGTGACTGTGGAATGAAAAGCAAGAAAAGGAAATTGAGCAGAAGGAGGAGAAGAAACAGGCAAAAAGACTATATAGCTGAAAAGACAATAGAGTTTGTAAAGACTGTGAAAATTTGTAAATATGAAGAGGACAGATGGGAAACAGGACAGATGAAGTGTGCCGAAAAACATAAACATTCATATTTTAGTGCATGCAACATAAACATACATGAAAGCAAGAAGAGATTTTCATCAGTCAACTTGAGAAGAGGAACTTGGGGAAGAGAGTAAGTATGTGCATCCAACACTACACAAAATAGAGTACATGGCCAACAATCTGATATATATATTTACAGACCCCATGTAGGTAAATGGGAGTATTTTTGGTGGGGGAAAATTGATGTGTAAATAAGTATACATTTAGTATTAGCTTTATAAGGTATTAAGTAAATAGAAATATCTATAGCTTTTATCTACAGATTAATATCAGGGCATAGATTGGATTAAAAACAATGATTAATATAATTGTATATATGTAAATGCATATCTACATATTTATACATATTTGTAACAGAATTCTTGTAATTATGTACATATTTATTTTTAAGTATATAGCATATGGATAAAGATTATATAGAATAGGATAAGGATTTTAGTTATCAAGTTAATGTAACAGTTTAGGTATAGGGTTATAAGTTAGCATAACGAATAGAATAATGGTTTTTGAATTGTTCAGATAAGAGTTTTTTTAAACTATAATTTGCAGAAGTTTTTTTTTTATTTCTCAGTGAGTTGGATGTGAAAGCTGAGGCTAATGTGTTTATTGTAATTTTTTAATGGTTTCCTATTTTTATACAAGTCTGCTTTTGAGTTGGATAATAGATAGAATGGTTAATTGTATTAGTTAGTATTTTAAGAGTTTGATGGAAAACTGATTAGAAATAAGAGTATCCTAATGTTAGAATTTTGTATTGTTTTGGATTTTGTAGCAATGATAGGATATAGTCAGATGTTTGTATAGTTTGAACTTTGCAAATATTTTGTTGAGTTGAAACTTTGTATTGTTTTGTAAACCCTACCCTTACCCTTCTTTCCTTGGGAGACATCCTGAGAAGAGCTATAGTTATAAATAGGAGTAGTATACAAAGAGTAGGGGTGATTTATTCTTTTGGGGTTAGATTATAGTGTAAGTACATAACAAGGTAAGTATTTAAAGGGTCACATAATGGGAACCTGGTGGGTTCTACATATGTGAAAGGGGACAACTGAAAGGCAGGAATTTGGATAAAATATGAAGGGCCAGAGATGAGGATACAGAAGTATGCTGGATGCAAAAAATAGAATGTAAGAAGGAGCTTGGAATTCTTAGTGAGGGGTTCTGATAGCCTGGACTGACAGTTGGGGGAGAGTGAGGAAGACACAGCTCCTGACCTGAACTCTCTCCAGATCAAGTGGGAAAGTCTACCCAAATTGCCTACTTTGGTTCTGGTTGTTCCTGATTGATCTTAGGCATCTCATTGACATCTGTTGACTCCGAAGAAGACATTAATAGTGAAATTGACATGGACTTCTGAGTTACCTCAAGTGGACTCAGTCTACAGACTGGTGGCTAGGTTATTTCAATCACCATCCTCCTGATAGATCAAATTAGCTCTGACCTCAATTCAAAGACTGTTTGGATGGTCTTAGACTAGTTTATTTAGACAGGAAGGTGAGAACTAGACAGAGAAGAAGGCAGAGTGGGTCCAACAGTGTTGACCACCCAAGAGATCCCGGGAGATCAGGGGGAACTGGGATAGGTAGATATGGGAAAATATTAGTGACTTTCTTAGCCCCAGATCCTCCCTAAACTCCTCAGTACCAACTCTAATAAATACTTTTGTTTAAAAGAAAGTCAGATCTCCTTTGTCAGTGAATTCCATGCCTGAGGACATCTATCTTGCCCTTAGGCCAGGGATGAGCAGCTAAACAGATTCAAGACTCAACTAACCTTATCACTGGTCCAAATTACCATCTTAGGGGAATGGGGGAGACATTCTCTCCTCTGGGGGAGGGCAAAGCTCCTCCTAGGCTCCTGGTCCAGACAGAGCTGTCCCACCTGACCAGGAAACTTTCCTGTTCATCCTTTTTCTATGGTCCTTTAAAGGGATGGACTGATACACAGACACTCAGATACACAGAGATATGTGAATTTTAAAAGTCTCCATCTTGGTATAGCACCCAAAAATTGTGCACACCCACACTACACGGGCATGTGCTAGTCAATGACAAATCAGAAATAACTAACTGCCCACCTGGGCTGTCCTAAGCCAAGCTAGAGCCAACCGTTGGTACTTGTGAGACACAGGAAGTGAGGTAGGGAACAGCCTCTGAAATTCGCACACTTCCTGTGGAGAGAGCTAGACAGGAGTTCGTGTTAGAAGCTTGGACAGGGAGGACCCCCGCAGACAGCTTTCCTTCAGATCGGTCACGTGAGTTAAGGACTGATTCTTTCCATGTTGGCCCTTTGGGCCTAAAACTCCCTCTGCCTTGGTCAGAGGTTGAGTAGCCCCTTTCCCTTTTCTCCTCTCTCCTTCTCTCCCTCTTCTTTCCCTACTCCCATTGTGATTAAACCTCCATAAACTCCATTCTGACTTGAGTGTTTCATTTTAGGAATTTCATAAGTAAATTCCTTGGTGGCCATTGTTCAATATTACATCAATCTTAAAAAGGTGAAATTTTCACCATTACCGATATCACTCTCCCTCATCACACACATTTACACCTGGGCACATATGTTGCACATGCATAGTAGCTTCCCCCCATCTCCCCCCTCCTCCTAGGAGGAGGCTTAGTGACCCCCAACTGACCTAGGCTTAGTGACCCCCAACTGGTCCACCCAGGTCTAATCTCTCCCCAGGAGTTGAGAAGCATAAATTCCTCTGCCAGAGCAGCCCCAGCAACACTGTTTTGCATTGACTCCCTCCCCTCCCCTCCCACTCTCAAGGAGGAAAGGCCCCCAAAGCAGGCCTGGAACTGAGAGTGGTGTCACCAGATTCCCAGCATGCCCTGGGTCTGCAAAGGGGGAAGGTACCAAGACTTGAGTGAAGTTAAGTCACAGGCATTCTGGGAAATGTAGCCCTATGTCCTGGAACCCTGGGTTTGGAGCCCTGGTGAAGGCAGGGCCACCCATGAATTGTTCCTGAGTCTCGCTGGCTGCAGCCTGATAGGTTTAGTTTAGTTTCTGGTATTTTTAGATTTGATCCTTCTGGGCTTCCTTCCTGCGATACAGGAGGAAGCCATGAATAGAAACAGTGAAGGATTTTTATGAAAACAAAGATTTGGGGTTAGAGCTGTATGAAGTGGATTTCTGAGGGGGAATTTGCACAGCCAGAAGTCATCCTATTGAGCTAACAGGAGACTTGATAAGATGCTGGAGGTTGGAGCTACATTTGGGGAAAACTGGGGACAGCAGGGAAGGGAAGTGGGAAGGGGAGGGAAGGAAAAGGGATTCTGCCATCACGAGCTGATCCGGGCAAAAATGTCCTCCCCCTCCTCCTCCTCCATATAATGACAGACTTTCCTAATAATCCTAATGTAAGAAGGCCCTGAGCACAACCTCCTCATTTCAGGGAGGACCAAACTGAGGCAGACAGGCTGGTCCTTGTCTTGAATGAGGGGCCAAAGGATGGATGGTTCCAGTGCTGTATTGATCCTAATAGCAGCTCCCTGGCATGGAAAAGCCTCACTTCCTGTGTTTTAGGAACAATGACTATTTCCCTGTCAGACCTGGCCCTGAGATGCCATCTAGTCTATGGCTTGTTGCATTTCCTTTGCCTTAAGCATCCCAAAGAACTTCTTCCTCTTCCACAGAATTTGGTACCTGAGTGAAGAGGGCAAAAAGGATTTTTAGGCCTGAGAGAGAACCTTCCCAAGTCCCCCTGTGTGTGACAAGGGCTGCGGGCTGGCTGGACCGTCTCCTAATCAGGCTTTCACCAGTTGGGGTGCGTTGGGGTGCTCCAGGGAGGGACCTCCCTCATGATGAGCTCCTCAAAGTCTCTGTTAAACTGCCTGAATAGCTTCCAAAGAGGTTAGGCCCCAAGGAAAGGCAACAGCCAGCTCATATAGGGTTTGATATGTATTATTTAGAATTCTGAACCATTGGACTTTATCCCCCAGAAGTCCCTCTGTATTTCCTAGCACTCCTTTACCTGCACCTCCATGTTTGGGTGATCACATTATTGTGTTATAAGTTCTGGAGATTCTCCCTCTCGCTCTCTTCTCTCCTGACTAGACTGAATTTAGTTCCTTCTTTTACTTTAGTTATTATTCATAAACCATTTAAATATGATAATTATAGAATATTTATTTTTATCTTTACATTTTGGATAACCACTTCGGGAAACGAAATCTCAAATTTTTTGAGCAGATAACCTTGCAGTAAAGATACTAAGTTTGACTGGTGCTGTGGATCTGCCCACCACAAGAGTGGGAACGGGGACTAGGGTCTCTGCCCTCCTCCACTGCTGTAGCCCAGGACAAGAGAGGAGGAGATATCTCCTCTCTTGTTCTGGTAACTGCCTTATTCCTCAGCTTATGACTGCCACTGCTGTTCCTACCTCCCAGCCCTGCTGCTCCTGCCACCCCTGAGCATAGCCTGTCCAGCCTGCAGTTTCCAGAATCACTACAAGAGCCTTTTAATTTGAGCCACATAAAAAAAAAAAAACCTTCCACTCCCAATCCCTTTGGCCACCTCCCCCAACTAATATGGGCTTCCAGCCTGTTCCAGCATTTTTTTTTCTAGCAGAGGAGATGCAAAACCTGTGCTATTCAGCTCCATCCCCTTCTGGTTTCTAAGTGGATTTCTTAAAGCTGAGACCGGACTCCTAGTTTAGAAGGCTATTACTAAAAGTTTTTTGAAGGGAAGGCAGTTATCCCAAATGATTGGATTTAAAGTCAGAATTTTGGGGAATAAGCCTGATTTTTTCTCTTGACCCACCAAGGATTACTCTTTTTCTCATATGCAAATACACTATTGTTTTCCCTCTAAGTTTTGCTGTGAAAGAACAATACTTTTCCAAGCCTCCTAGCTAATTCCTTTCAATTCCATTTTTTTTTTTTTTTTGGAGAAAAAATGCTGTTCCAAACTATGCTTCAAACTCTCAAAGAACAGTTTGAATTGCTTGAGCTAACAAGCACATATTGGCTCTGCTTGGATTTTTTTTTTACTGGCAGTTTGTATTTTCACTACATATTTCCCATTTTGTTTGCTTTTCCTCAAGAATATGCAGCAACAAGCTTAGCTGCTTGAATTCCAGATCAAACTGGAATATTTTGACAAACTTTTGAAAGTCTTAAATACTCTCAACATGCAGAGTGGAGATTCTGCCCTGTGCTTCTATGAGGAACTTCAGAGCTCTGACAAATGAAACCTAAATGGGTGACAAATACTGGGGAGGGGAATGAATCTTAAATATATATGGGAGTTTATTGCTTGCTAACTATTTTGAGTTTACCCCCCTCCATAATAGTGAAGAAATCTATTGGAATTGGAGAAAAAGGATTTTTCAATTCACTGCCTGTATCCTGTCAATGTTCTTATAATTTTACAGATTGCTTTAAGGGTTAGTTTCATTTAAGTTCATGTATTATTTTAATCAATATATTATTACATAATTTTGATTTGTACCTTTCCCCTATGACTGTACTGAAGAACATCATTGTGAAAGCCCATAAATACCTTTTTTCAATAGAAAACCCATAACTCCTTAGGGATGCTGCATTTGTCACATAGATGATGATGGATGAACTTCATCAAAACTGGTTACAATTATATACAACCTTTAGAGAATTTAATGAGCCAGGAATTTAAATTATAATTTTAAGAGGTCTTCAGAAATTACTTTCGATATCTAGTAGATTCTAAAAACATATATGTGTGTATATATATATATAATACACATATTTATATAGTGTATTAAAGGTAGAGAACCAAAAAGAAGTTCCTGCCAGAAAAAAAGAAGCTTCTGAAAGCATGAATTTACTTCCACCAGAACAATCTAGATTTCTTGGTGTTGTTCTAGACCCAAAAAGGTTTTCCTCAACAATACTGAGATTTGTGTTCTTTTTCTAGATTCTTCTGCCAAATTTTGAAATAATGGCAGTAATAGACTTTGTTTAAAAATATCTTTGCCATGGTTGAAAGATTTGCTACACCTGTAAAACTTGCAACAAGGTGGGGGCAGCTGGGTAGCTCAGTGGATTAAGAGCCAGTCCTAGAGACGGGAGGTCCTAGGTTCAAATCTGGCCTCAGCCACTTCCTAGCTGTGTGACCCTGGGCAAGTCACTTGACCCCCATTGCCTAGCCCTTACCACTCTTCTGCCTTGGAGCCAATACACAGTATTGACTCCAAGATGGAAGGTAAGGGTTTAAAAAAAAAAACTTGCAACAAGGTATCCATCAGCTTCTAAGGTTTTTTAAAATGTCATACAGCAAGTGGCTATATACTGCAACTCACGTGAATCCTCTATGATAGTGGGGTTGTTTGCTATTGTCCTTAACTGGGCTATTGTAATTTTGAGGATTTGGGTACTTTCTTTAAGTGTGCATTATCTAATGTTCTACTGTTCTTTATGGAAAACTATTACTCTGTAAAAATCATTTGCACTCACAAAGTGATTGATGACCAAATTAAAAAGGAAATGGATTTCATTTTTGGATGAGGAACCTTTGTATTCTACCTTTCCTTGGCTGACCCAGTGTGTCACTGATTGTAAGCTATATATTTTTGATTTTTAAAACTTTTTTTATTGTTTTTCCTTGCTTGTGCAATATAGTATTTGTTTTATTTGTTTTTCTCTTCTTTTTGTATTTGAAACACATATCAACAGTATTGAGAAGATTTTTCTTTAACTATTTTTTATTTTGTAGTAATAGCAGTTTAAAAAATACATTTGCTCTAACTTCAATGCATACCCAAAAAGCTTTAGACTATAAAAATAATGTCATTGATTCTTTAAAAATTATGGGGTGGGGGGCAGCTGGGTAGCTCAGTGGATTGAGAACCAGGCCTAGAGACTGGAGGTCCTAGGTTCAAATCTGACCTCATACACTTCCCAGCTGTGTGACCCTGGGCAAGTCACTTGACCCCCATTGCCTAGCCCTTACCACTCTTCTGCCTTTGAGCCAATACACAGTATTGACTCCAAGACTGAAGGTAAGGGTTTTAAAAAAAAATTATGGGAGGGGGAAACTGGGTAACTCAGTGAATTGAGAGTCAGGCCTAGAGATGGGTGGTCCTAGGTTCAAATCTGGACTCAGACACTTCACAGCTGTGTGACCCTGGGCAAGTCATTTAACCCCATCCCCTAGTCCTTACCACTCTTCTGCCTTGGAACCAATACACAGTATTGATTCCAAGATGGAAGGTAAGTGTTTAAAAAAAAATCATGAGACTTTGCTTAATGATTCTGTCTAATTCCAGAAGGAGGGAATATAATGCAACCTGCATAGTGCCAATTGAACACAAGGTCAAAGAGATCAACCAATTCCAGTGGGATTAATGAAACTTTGAGCCAAAACAAGAGGACTTGAGCTTGTTTGAGGTTCAAGATTGTGGCTGTTTTGACATTTGTCAAAGGCAAGGCTTCCTTGTCCCACATTCTACCAAGTATCTCACTTTGGCTGCCTTCCTGGCTCCCATAATCTAGTTTCTTTTCTGTCTTTCATAATGTGACAAACTTTCTGTAGTCCTGGCTACTGATTGGGTAAGTGCATAATTGCTTAAAATAATTTTAATTGGGCCCTGATTCAAGGACCTGTTATAGATTTGTTTTTCCTTTATTTATATTTTTACACATAAGACTTTGACATTTTTATATTTCATCCACAAGTTATTTTTTCTCTTTTATTTGGATTTTTTGATGTTTTTGATTTTCTTTTGCCAATCAATTCATATACCTCATAACTCAGCCATGCTTCCCTGAGTGATCCCTGTTTTTGTTACCAATCTCCTCAGGGGGAACTGCATTATTATCCTGTGATGCAAAGTTTAAATTCTTTTGAGAGTAATTTTAGGATAAGAAACAAGAAACTATCTCCCAGAATCCAAAATTCAAACTTTTTGGAGAAGGCGCCATGAAGATGCCTGTAGAGACCACACACTGCACTAGAAGATCCAGAGTAAACTTTGAGATATGGTGAATTGAACTTTGGTAGTGAAAGCATTTATTTTGTATGTATACTCTTATGCCAAAGGGGACTGCCCCCTAATTGGCTTTTTGTCAGTGCATCTAGAAATCATTGGTTTTGTTCTCTTTTCCTTTTATCCACAAATTATTGCAACTTAAAAGTTAGTTATGTTTCCATTATCCTTTTGGGGAGACTAGTCTCCCAATAGGATCACAAAGGGAAAATGTATTAATTAGAATTCTGAACCCTTGGACTTCATCACCCAGAAGTCTCTCAGTATTTCCCAGCACCCCTTGTCCTGCATGTCCACATTTGCATGGTCAGGTTATTGTGTTTTAAGTTCTGTAGCTCTTCCCTCTCGCTCTCTTCTCTTGTGACCGGGCTGGGTTAAGGTAGTTCTTCTACTTTAGTTATTATTCATAAACATTTAAAATATAATAGTTATGGAATATTAATTTTAATATTTACGGATACATACTGAGGCTATGTCTGAGGGGAGAGAAGCAACAGGATGGACTGTAGACAGCTGGCTATCCTTGTTTACAGACAAGAGGATAACCCAGACACCCCAAGGTCAGGACAAAAGGTAGGGATGAGTCAGAGAGGACTGTTGAGGTGGAGTAAGAGGTGGCAATGGTTCTGGGATCCAAGGCCAGAACCCAGCCAGAGGAGGGAGGGGGCAAGGGGAAATATGAGATGGGCAACATGTGGCTTGTGTGAAGGTAAATTATCAGGCAAGGGAAGGAGAAGGAGGGGGAAAGAGAGTTTTGTGCTCAGGCTGTTTTTACAGGCCCACTTCTACATGGCAAAGCTTAAGATTCTTCCTCTACAGCTTAAATCAGAGACCTTCTAGGTAGACTGCTCATTTCTTTCTCTGGGAGACAGGGATGGGGTTGGGAGGGGTTTGAGAGTCTGAATCTGGACTGTATTTAAACATTTGCTGCAGGAAAGAATATTTTATAAAAGTTTTCTTATCTTTTTCTGGACTCCACGTTTTCATCTTCTCAGGGTGAGGGCCTCTCCCCCAGCACACAAATCTTTATATATAGAAAGCAGGCTTGGAAAGAAATGCTTTCTCAGACATAACTGTCTAATCACTACCTGTCGTACCCAGGTTGCCCCTCGGAGAAACTATGGAATGACCTGGAGTACCAACCAATTACTTTGGAAATGGACTTGATAGCAGCAGAAATAGAAGTTCAGATGAGAAGTAGACTTTGTCCTGCAATGAGAGGCAAAGTTTTTGTAGAATGTGTGTGACTCTCCAATGGCTTGTAATGAGCATACCTAGTGTTGTTGAAAAAGCCAGCCATCTCCTCTGCAGGGGAAAAATACAGACATTTGCAACATCTTGATGTGGTGGTTACAACAGCAATGAGAAGAGATTACTGGGTAAACTTGCAATGAGGCAGATGCTCTGGTGCAGGGTACAGCAGGTAAATGAGGTTATGGGCATCTCTGTGGCCATCCAGGGGAATAGATTTACACTGGTGTGTCTAACTGATGTGGTGGTGTGCTAACAAATTGAGGAGACATGGAGAAAGCAAACTCTATGTTGTACTTGGTTAGAAGGGATAGGCATTTAATATAGTCCCAGAAGGAACAACCAAGTAATACCCAATCATGGTGGTTTGGAATCACTGCACAGAGAAAACTATTAGACCTCCAATATTTATATGCTTGTTATTCCAAGGGGAAATATATTGGTAACCAAACTAGGCAATTCTTCACTGCATGAGGTGCCATTAAAGAATTTCAAGCCAGAACTGTTGGATATCATCATGAACTTCCAAAAATGTCATGAACCACTAAAGGGACATGGTACAGGAGGATCAATGCTGAATCATGCTGTTTACTTCATGAGAGGATGATGGACTCAATATAGAGTGTGAGAAATCATTTATTAGAGACCGTGAAATAATTTGAATGTTCAGTGTATTTGCATCAAATGCCATAATATCTTTGGATTGTAAATGAAAAGAGGAAAATTTTCATATAACTTCCACAATTACTGGAAGATAGTTAAAAAGATTACTCTATTCTGAACTTAGAATAGGAAATTTCCCAAGAGTATCCATGTGATAGTGCATCCAAAATAATCAGCACACAATTTCAGGACAGTTACCTGAGACTGAAAAATTATAATCAATAAGAGGCATTGAAAAGAAAGATAGAAAGGGCAATAAAGAAAGACTCTCTAGTACTGTGGACAGAGCATGCTCAGTCACAGAGTTTGAGTTGTCATCTAGCTTCAGGGAGGTTGATCAGGTCATTCCTCCATTCTGAGCTCATGACCTGAATTGTGAAGGGAGATGAATATGTTCATTCAGCCTGCCTATGCCACAGGTGTGTTGTGAGCATCCAGGGTTACTATTTGTGAAGGTATTTCTAAACTCAGTAAAACTGCAGATGAGACCAAAATTGTTTCCAAAAACTGATTCTGCCTGCTTGAGGTTGAAAACTCTTCTTCTTGACTGGGAAAATTGAATAAAAATCAGATTACTTTGCCATTAGAGGAAAGAACTTATATTTCCATTGTGTGTGTGTCTTTCTGTGTACATATCATTATTTCTTTTCTTCAGATTCAGAGACCAGGTTCAAAGTAAATGAGGTGACAAAAGAACTGAGCATTTTGTGGAAGAATCTGGTCATCATAGATTCCTCAGTGATGTTTCCTGAGACTTCAGTTTGGGATAAATCTGTGATTAATATAAGCATAGGAAAAATCCAAAGCGTGATTATGAATTTGATGAAAGTGGAACAAGATTTAGACAATATTCAGTCCCAAATCAGTGTAAGACTGTGACCTCAGGCAGTGGCTATCCTCAGGATAAGGGTTAAAATTAATGGTTGGACAATAATTATATTAAATTATGTGGTCACCAATATTCATTATATCTTGAGTCAGAAACTTTATTTACAAATAGAGGAGAAATAATAGAGAAATGTGAAAGAGGTTAGAGAAAATATCTATACTTGTCATCAGCCAGGAGGGCCGATGGTGAGTAACCACCATGGCCTCCTCCAAGATGGAAACTAGTCTCTCCAGAAACTAGGAAATGAGTCAGCCCCTTTACTCACCCAACAAAGTAGTCTAGGAGTAAGAATCTAAGTTCAATCTGAGCTCCAACCCCATGATCCAAGCTATAGTCTCCAGCAAAGCTCCCTCGAAGACTCTTCCCAGTCAAATGACTATCACCAGAAGACAATCTCTTCAGACTATCTTCTCAAAGACAATCTCCCCTGTGGGAGTTCAGAGCATGCTTTAATGATGACTTCTTGTCCCTTCCCCGCTTCTCAGGGGCCAATCATGGTTTCCAAATTGTCTAGCACTGCCTCAGGGGCAGTGTCTGTGGGATTCTCTTGTCATCCTCTAAAGGTGTCAACTCTTATCATAAGATTCACAAGTTTGAAATCCATACTTCTCATCCTCTGAAGTCATAAACTCTTATCAAAGGATTCACAAGTTTCTGGAGTTGTCACCCATTTTAGAAAGTGACTTGTGTAAGAGCAGGATGCAAAGGTAAGAATGGAAATTGGAAGAAGATATGATTGGCGGGCAAAGACTGTTGGTAGCAGAGGATCATGGGAGAATGGCGATGACCTGAGAGAGCTCCAAGAGGAACTCTGGGCATTTGAGTTTGAATCTCAAGGTGGGAGGAAGCATCCTACCTTTCTAGAGATTTGTGAAGAGCCAATTGAAAGATTTTCAAGTGACTAGCCCTGAGACTTCTACAGAAGAGTGATACGTCTTAAAATCTCTAATGACACCTATAAAGAGATTTTGGTTTCTTTGGACCTGTGGGGAGCAATGGACTCATAGCCCAAGAGCCAAACCCCTTATCAGCCTTATTTTATCTGCTCTATTCTTTCCTTGAACCCTTTTAGGATTTAATTAAGCCTAAGATTAGTTGGGAGGTGAAGGGAAATTCTAATCTGGCTCTGACACTGACAGAACAAAGGACCTTGAAGGGACTTAGAAATCAGGGACACCACTACCCTCTAACCAATTTCCCCCGCTTCCTAATATCCAATATTTATTAAATAATTTAAACACAGTCAGATATTTCAAAAGGAATTCCTTCAAAGGAGTTTTGAGGGAGCTACTCACTGAGGTTCTGATCAACCATCACTAGTGATGATCAGGATCCCTCCCTTGCTAAGTCAACAGACTAGAGGAAGGTTTGTCTTCCTGGTCAATTCATGAACAGGATTTTTGGGAGTACCCCTTCCATCATCTAATAGGGGAGACTTCCCTTCAATTCCTCATCACCTACTTACCATATGGGAACCATATATTCCTAAATTATCCCTCTATATCATAGCCCAGGAAGTGTGAGTGAAAGAGTAGAGTAGGAGTCACTCCACCTAGACTTCTACCTTTCACCATCCATCTGCTCATGAATAGTAGCCTCCTCAAGATCAACAAACACCATCCCCAAGATAATCATTACACTTACAAATTCCTCCATGTAATTCAAGGTTTTGTTAGTTCAATCAAAAGGTAGACAAAGGACATTGAATCCCTTCTTCAGACTAGTGAGGTACTAAGTAGGGGTACTTAGGTTAGTGTTAGCTCAAGATAGACAATAAAGAATTCTCTTTCACCTCAGGATAATGAATATAGCAAGTACTTTCCTGAACAGGTGGAGCTTCTTCAGTCCCATGGGAAACATCCTGAAATGCTCATATAAGAGGGAAATATAAAGGAAAGTGTCTACCTGGAATGCAGACCTCATTAGACATAAAAAAAGTTATCCTAGAACAACCTCCAGGAAGTGATGCAGAGCGAAAGGAGCAAAGCAAGGAGAACATTGTACACAGAGACTGATACACTGTGGTACAATCGAATGTAATGGACTTCTCCATTAGTGTCTATGCAATGTCTCTGAACAATATGCAGGGATCTAGGAGAAAAGAACATTAACCTCAAGCAGAGGACAAACTGTGGGAGTAAAACACCGAGGAAAGGCAACTGCTTGACTACAGGGGTTGAGAGGATATGATTGAGGAGAGACTAAATGAACACCCTAATGCAAATAACAACAACATGGAAATGGGTTCGGACCAAGGACACATGTGATACCCCGTAGAATCATGCATTGGCTATAGGAGAGGTGGGGGGGGGGGAGGAAAAGAAAATGATCTTTGTTTCCAATGAATAAAGTTTGAAAATGACCAAATAAAATAATGTTTAAAAGTAAAAAAAAAAAAGGTTATCCTAGAGAAAGCATTCATGTGAGTAATAAATTTGGGAAAGCCTGGACACTTGGGTCCCCCACTTCTAGAGATCCTCTGTTGTTTGTTGGTATTTGTTGTTGTTGTTCAGTGATTGCAGGTGCGTTGGCCCCTTTATGACCCCATTTGGGGATTTCTTGGCAAAGATCCCAGAATTCTGCAGAGCCTCAGGGAGCTGGGAGCCTGGCCTGGATTTTATCTCTCCCTCTATTGGCTGGTCCCAAACCCTTTAGCAGACCCTTCCCATGTGGCTTCAGGCTCCTCAGCTTGGCTGAAATTGCCCCCACCGAGTGACCAGTGGCCTCTCTCTCTCTCCAACTCCTCTGAGGGCTCCATCCCTGCTTGCTGTCAGAATGAACTCAAAGGACAACACTGGCTGCTCCCACATATACTGTGTGGCATGAATTTTCAGGATCTCGGTAGCCCTGGCATGAATAAGGCAGCTCAGGGTCGAGAGAGACAGGTGAGCTGTCATTTCTTCATCCACTCAGGAGGGGGATCCTCTTCATCAGTAAGGGATGGCCAAGTGCCTCACAATTTCAGGGATGGCACAGGGACACTCTCTGCTCCTGACCTCCATGACTTGGGGTTTGGATAGATCAGTCAGGCCTGGGAGGGAGGCTTAGAAAGAAGTTTGGAGTCAGATCAGGTGAGGGGCATAGAGAGGAAAAGTCACCTTTTTAGTGAAAGAAAAAGGATGAGAATTTAATGTTGGGATTAGAAAGGGTCTGTTAAGAAGGTCTAAAATAACACCAAAGGTAGCATCCAAAGAAGTTGGCTTTGTTCTTTCCAAAGTTCCAAAGTTCACTTGTGACAGCCATTCCCCACTGGCTAGAAGAGAACTGTGGGTTCTGAGGGATGGGAGTGTGAAAGATGAGATTGTGCTTCCCCAGGTTCAAAGCAGAGACTAGGAGGGGCTGGCTTCAAGATGGGCAGAGAGGGGCCTGGGATGGTGGAGAGAAATTCCCCCAGGAAAGAGAGAAGATCCCCAGGTGGGAGTTGGAGAGCTGAGTGAGGCAAAGGTATGGCAGGAAGGTGGCGTCAAAGACCATGTTTTGTTCTTGGAAGTCAGAGTCCAGAGATACCATTTATCTGGTCTGGTCTCTTGGCTTTGCCCTACCTGGTCCCTGTAATTCAGAAATGTTTGGTTTCCTACTGTAAGGATGATATTAGAGACAACCATTATGGGTAGGACCTTTTCATGTTATTTTGACAACACCATCAGCTATTCATGTAATAGAGAAAGAAATGTGGCTACATTGCTTGCATGTGAAAAAAGCAGCAGCAGCAAAAGAACAGATTACATCAGACAACACGGCTGCAGTCAAAAAGATATCAGATGAAGAAATTATTCAAGAAAAAGAAGAATGAAATGAAGACAGATCAAGATCAAGACAAAGGAGAAGACAACACAGAAGATGACAGCAGAAAGGACAAATGAACTGTAACAAAGACATTGCAGAAAAAAATCAACATAGAGAAGAGGAACACAGACTACTTATGAACATGAACTGCAAGATTTTTGCATGATTATAACAGTACAGACTTTCATTATAGTTGTAAATACTACATAGTAACAACATGAAGACAGAAGACAGTAGCAGAGGAGGTAACTTTAAATATTTGGTAAATATTCACTACAAAATAACATACACATATAGAACACATTTCTCACAAACTCAGCAACATCATAACCAGGTGAGTATCCATAGAAATAAATACAGATAAATCACCTTGGGAAAATAATAATAAGTGTACACATTGAAATAACAAGATCTTATCTCACAGGAAAATTTTGTGTTCCTAAGAGATAAGATCAAGAAAACTTACATATCTTTCTAAAAAAAATCTTTAGGTTTTCTTAGACTATCTTTAAGGGGGAAGTTTATTTTCCTCCTGCAACATGTAAATAATTTATATATAACATATACATAGATGTAGAAGTTGTATAGATATGTATATTTATATAGATGTGTATATAGTTAAATTATTAAAAAGTTTTGATGTTATTAGTATAGTAACTTGATTTTGAGTTTTAATGTAGTTAGTTTTGGTTTTCAGTATTAATGATAGGATAAGATCTTAATATAGTAAAAAGTTTCATTTGAAGTGTTCAAATAGGATTTGTAAAATGAAGTTTGCTTGAGTTTTGCATAGTTATTATTTTAGATAGTCTTTAGTTTTTTGTAAAACATAAGTTAGTTTGTAACTGTATTTTATTATTTCTAAAGTTTTTCAAGTTTGCATTTTGTATTTTACATTTTGAATTTCTGTAATTATATGTTTTACACTTGAATTTCTGCAAATAAGTTTTCATTCATTATTTGTTTTCATTGAAATTTTCTTTTCTTTCATTTATATCCCTAGTACAGGTTAGCATAGATAAAGTGTAGCAATAAGAATAGGATAAGATAAGCATAAGATTAAGACTATTTTTAGGAAATATAATAAGATTAGGTATAGCTTTAGAATTACATAGAATAGTGAGCCTACGGGAGAGATTTTTCATCTCTCCATATGCTTGAAGGGGGGAAATTGTAAGGATGATATTAGAAAATAAGTATTGTTTTGTTAGTTTAGAGATAAGAAGTAAAGTGGCTGCTTGAGAAAGAACTAGAGTTTGAAGCAGAGCTGAGAGAGTATGTTAATTTCAGATGTGACAGTTATAACCATCTTTCTGTGTCAATTACTCTCTCTGGCAGTTGGCAGAGACACACTCTCTGAGACTCTCTCTCAGGGCTGGAGAAGGTAACATCTTTCCCTCTCTCTGTTTGAGGGAAAGATCTGAAGGAGCTCGGTGTTTTCCTTTCCCAACTTGGGAAACACTATTGAATATCTGTTGTAGTTTTATAGATTGTTTAACTGAGAAGCCCAAAGAAAAACCTAACTTGATTCTTGTTGAGACTCAACCAGCAGCCTTTGCTATTTTATAATTTGAAGGCAAAGTTGAGAAATATAAGAATAATAGCAGCAGTTTTTATTTAGATAGTATAAATTTGAGTTAGTCAATCAGGGAGGATTAGTGTAGCCTGTGAAACACAAGAGAAGAGGTTCCTTGTGGAACCTGAGAGTTTATTTAGGTGGATTTAGAATCCCTTAGAATTAGAAATCCTTTATTTCTCCATATATATGTTCATTCATTCATTCATTCATTTATTTTTTAAGCCCTTACCTTCCATCTTGGAGTCAATACTGTCTATTGGCTCCAAGGCAGAAGAGTGGCAAGGGCTAGGCAATGGGGGTTAAGTGACTTGCTCAGGGTCACACAGCTGGGAAGTGTCTGAGTCCAGATTTGAACCTAGGACCTCCCATCTCTATGTCTGGCTCTCAATCCACTGAGTTACCCAGCTGTCCCCATAAGATGGGATTTTAGACAAGAACTGGAGGAATCCTGTAAACTCAGGATGCAGAGACTAATGGGGGCAGCAGTGTAGCCTCGGGTGGAGAAAAATCCAGTAAAAATGGTGGGTCGGGAGATGGAGAGTCTTGTGTGAGTAAAAGTAAGAAGACCAATGTCACTGGATCCTGAGAATATGGAAGAGAATAAAGGGAGAGTGATGGAGCGTAAGGGGGGAGCTCTCAGGGTGACCAGCCTTATAGGTGGATGCCCAGGCAGAATAACAAGCCCTGGGGTGGTTTGGAAGCCTTGGAGGAGTCTAGGCTGCAGAGGGGCCATTCTGGTGGCAGTGGCATTCCAGATAAGAGGGTAGGGCTTGGAGTGGAAAGGCTGGCAAAGTACTGAGATCCTGCCCTTGGGTGCTATTGGAGGAAGGCTCTGATCTTAAGACTGTACAAAGGAATTCTTTAATTTCTTTCTTTTTATTTTAGATTTTTTTTAAGTTTTGAAGGAAATTATTCTTTTGGTTACATTTTTTTTCCTTTTAAACATTATTTTATTTCGTCATTTTCAAACATTATTCATTAGAAACAAAGATCATTTTCTTTTCCTCTCCCCTCCCACCCCTCCCATTGGCTATGCGTGATTCCTCTGGGTATCACATGTGTCCTCGATCCGAACTCATTTCCATGTTATTGGTATTTGCATTCGTATGTTCATGTAGAGTCTCTCCTAAATCATATCCCCTCCACCCCTGTCGTCAAGCTGTTGCCTTTCCTCAGTGTTTTTACTCCCACCATTTGTCCTCTGCTTGTGGGTAGTGTTTTTTTTCTCCTAGATCCCTGCAGGTTGTTCAGGAACATTGCATTGACACTAATGGAAAAGTCCATTACGTTCGATTGTACCATAGTGTATCAGTCTCTGTGTACAATGTTCTCCTGGCTCTGCTTCTTTCGCTATGCATCACTTCCTGGAAGTTGTTCCAGTCTCCATGGAATTCCTCCACTTTATTATTCCTTTTAGCACAATAGTATTCCATCACCAACATGTACCACAATTTGTTTAACCATTCCCCAATTGAAGGGCATTCCCTCATTTTCCAATTTTTTGCCACCACAAAGAGTGCAGCTATGAATATTCTTGTACAAGTCTTTTTACTTATTGTCTCTTTGGGGTACAAACCCAGCAGTTCTATGGCTGAGTCAAAGGGCAGACATTCTTTTATCACCCTTTGGGCATAGTTCCAAATTGCCCTCCAGACTGGTTGAATCCATTCACAAATCCACCAGCAATGCATTAGTGTCCCTACTTTGCCACATCCCCTCCAGCATTCACTACTTTCCATAGCTGTCATGTCAGCCAATCTGCTAGGTATGAGATGATACCTCAGAATTGTTTTGATTTGCATCTCTCTGATTATAAGAGATTTAGAACACTTTTTCATGTGCTTATTAATAGTTTTGATTTCTTTAGCTGAAAACTGCCTATTCATGTCCCTTGCCCATTTATCAATTGGAGAATGGCTTGATTTTTGGTATAATTGATTTAGCTCTTTATAAATTTGAGTAATTAGACCTTTGTCAGAAGTTTTTGTTATGAAGATTGCTTCCCAATTTGTTGCTTCCCTTCTAATTTTGGTTACTTTGATTTTGTTAGTACAAAACCTTTTTAATTTGATATAATCACAATTATTTATTTTACATTTTGTGATTCTTTCTAAGTCTTGCTTGGTTTTAAAATCTTTCCCTTCCCAAAGGTCTGACATGTATACTATTCTGTGTTCACCTAATTTACTTAGAGTTTCCTTCTTTATGTTCAAGTCATTCACCCATTCTGAGTTTATCTTGGTGTAGGGTGTGAGGTGTTGATCCAAACCTAATCTCTCCCACACTGTCTTCCAGTTTTCCCCACAGTTTTTATCAAATAGTGGATTTTTGTCCCAAAAGCTGGGGTCTTTGGGCTTGTCAAAGACTGTCTTGCTGAGGTCACTTACCCCAAGTCTATTCCACAGATCCTCCTTTCTGTCTCTTAGCCAGTACCAAATTGTTTTGATGACCACTGCTTTATAATATAGTTTGAGATCTGGGACTGCAAGGCCACCTTCCTTTGTATTATTTTCATTGTTTCCCTGCATATCCTTGATCCTTTGTTCTTCCAAATGAACTTTGTTATGGTTTTTTCTAATTCAGTAAAAAAGTTTTTTTGGAAGTTCAAAGGGTATGACACTAAAGAGATAAGTTTGGGTAGGATGGTCGTTTTTATTATATTAGCTCATCCTACCCATTATCAGTTAATGTTTTTCCAATTGCTCAAGTCTAGTTTCAGTTGTGTGGAGTGTTTTGTAGTTGTGTTCATATAGTTCCTGTGTTTGTCTTGGCAGATAGATTCCTAAGAATTTTATTTTGTCTAAGATGATTTTGAATGGGATTTCTCTTTCTAATTCTTGCTGCTGAGATGTGTTGGAAATATATAGAAATGCTGATGACTTATGTGGGTTTATTTTGTATCCTGCAACTTTGTGAAAGTTGTTGATTATTTCCACTAGCTTTTTTGTTGATTCTCTAGGATTCTTTAAGTAGATCATCATATCATCCGCAAAGTGTGACAGCTTGGTCTCCTCATTGCCTATTTTAATGCCTTCAATTTCTTTTTCTTCTCTAATTGCTACTGCTAGTGTTTCTAGGACAATGTTAAATAATAGAGGTGATAATGGGCATCCTTGTTTCACTCCTGATCTTACTGGGAATGCCTCTAGTTTATCCCCATTGCAGATGATGTTTGCTGATGGTTTTAGATATATACTGTTTATTATTTTTAGGAAAGACCCTTCTATTCCTATGCTTTCTAGTGTTTTTAATAGGAATGGGTGTTGTATTTTATCAAAGGCTTTTTCTGCATCTATTGAGATAATCATGTGATTTTTGTTGGTTTGCTTTTTGATATGGTCAATTATGTGGATGGCTTTCCTAATATTGAACCAGCCCTGCATTCCTGGTGTAAATCCTACTTGATCATAGTGAATGACTCTCCTAATCACTTGCTGGAGTCTTTTTGCTAGTATCCTGTTTAAGATTTTTGTATCTATGTTCATTAGGGAGATTGGTCTGTAGTTTTCTTTCTCCATTTTTGACCTGCCTGGCTTTGGAATCAGTACCATATTTGTGTCATAAAAGGAATATGGTAGAACTCACTCTTTGCTTATTATGTCAAATAGTTTATATAGTATTGGGATTAGCTGTTCTTTGAATGTTTGATAGAATTCACTTGTGAATCCATCAGGCCCTGGGAATTTTTTCTTAGGGAGTTCTTTGATGGCCTGTTGGATTTCTTTTTCTGTTATGGGATTATTTAAGAATTCTATTTCTTCTTCTGTTAGTCTAGGCAATTTATATTTTTGTAAATATTCATCCATATTGCCTAGATTAGCATATTTATTGCCATATAATTGGGCAAAGAAGTTTTTAATGATTGCCTAAATTTCGTCTTCATTGGAGGTAAGGTCCCCCTTTTCATCTATGATACTGTTTATTTGCTTTTTTCTTTCCTTTTTTAAATTAGATTGACCATTACTTTGTCTATTTTGTTTGTTTTTTTCAAAGTACCAGCTTCTAGTCTTATTTATTAGTTCAATAGTTCTATCACTTTCGATTTTATTAATTTCTCTCTTAATTTTTAGGATTTGTAATTTGGTTTTCTTCTGGGGGGTTTTAATTTGTTCGCTTTCAAGTTTTTTGATTTGCATATCCAATTCATTGATCCCTGCTCTCCATAATTTTTTAATATATGCATTCAAGGATATAAATTTTCCTCTTAAGTACTGCTTTGGCTGCATCCCATAAGGTTTAAAAGGATGTCTCACCATTGTCATTTTCTTCAATGAAATTATTAATTGTTTCTATGATTTGTTCTCTAACTAACCGATCTTGAAGCATATTATTTAATTTCCAATTGATTTTTTATTTTGCTCTCCATGTACCCTTACTGATCATTGTTTTTATTGCCTTATGATCTGAAAAGTTGTATTAATTATTTATGCTTTTCTTCATTTGTATGCCATGTTTTTATGACCTAGTTTATGGTCAATCTTTGTGAATGTGCCATGTGCTCCTGAAAAGAAGATGTATTCCTTTTTATCCCTATGTATTTTTCTCCATATATCTATTAACTCTAATTTTTCCAAGATTTCATTCACCTCTTTTACCTCTTTCTTATTTATTTTTTTATTTGATTTATCTAAATTTGATAGTGGTTGGTTCAGATCTCCCACTAGTATAGTTTTACTATCTATTTCCTCCTTCAATTCTCCTAGTTTCTCCATTAGAAATTTGGGTGCTATGTCATTTAGTGCATACATGTTGATTAGTGACATTTCCTCGTTGTCTATACTCCCTTTTATCAGGATGTATTTGCCATCCCTATCCCTTTTAATCAGGTCTATTTTTGCTTTGGCTTTGTCAGATATCATGATTGCAACTCCTGCCTTCTTTCTGTCAATTGAGGCCCAATAGGTCTTACTCTAACCTTTAATTCTGACCTTGTGTGTATAGGGTTTTGGATTCTAATCCATTCTGCTATTCGTATACGTTTTATGGGTGAGTTCATTCCATTTACATTCAACGTTATGATTGTTATTTGTGATTTCCCTAGCATTTTGATATCTTCCCCTAATTCTGACCTTTCTTCTTTTGCTATAACTTTTTAAACCAGTGGTTAACTTTAAATCAGTCCCCCTAGTCCCCTCCCTTGTTATGCTTCCCTTTCTGGCCCCTCCCTTTTTGTTCCTTTCTTGTTTTGGGGGAGTCTGCTACTCCTCCCCTTCCCTCCCTTTTTGAACTCCCTCCCCCCACTTAGTTTTCCCTTCTCCCTTACCCTATTGGATAAGATAGAATTCAAGATCTCAATGGATCTAGATGCTCTTCCCTCTCAGAGTTGATTTCACTGAGAATAAGGTTTAAGTAGTACCAATTAGCACTCTCTTCCTCTCCTTCTTATAGGAGAACTCTTCCCCTCCCCTTCCCATGTGTATCTTTGTATAACCTAGATTATTCTATTTAATTTATTTCTATTTCTTCAAGTATATCTTGGTACCATCATTGATCCCCCCCCACCTTTTTCTTTTTTTTGTTGTTTTTTCCCCCAAAATCATGTTAATGCTCCAATCTTTCCCTATGAGCGATTCTTCTGATTACTCTATTAGTGCATACAATTTTTGAGAGTTACACACAACATTTCCCCCATATATTAATATATATTATTTGATCTAATTGTAGCCCTTATAGAAGAGAGTTTGAATAAAAGAAAAAAATGGTTTTCTCCTTTTCCCTTTCTTTCATATTTACCTTTTCATGTTTCTCTTGCTCTTTGTGTTTGGATGTCAAACTTTCCTCTGAGTTCTGATCTTTTCTTCATAAATACTTGGAAATCTTCTATTTTGTTGAATGCCCATACTTTCCCCTGGAAGTATATAGTCAGTTTTGATGGGTAGCTGATTCTTGGTTGAAGACCCAGTTCTCTTGCCTTTTTGAATATCGTGTTCCAGGCTTTGTGGTCTTTTAGCCTGGCTGCTGCTAGGTCTTGTATAATCTTGATTGGCGCTCCTTTGTATCTGAAGTTTCTCTTTTTGGCTTCTTGTAAAATTTTCTCCTTAGCTTGGAAGCTCTTGTATTTGGCAATTACATTCCTGGGGATTGTCTTTCGGGGATTTAGTATAGAGGGTGTTCTATGAACTCTTTCGATTTCTATTTTGCCCCCTTGTTTGAGAACATCAGGGCAATTTTCTTCGAGTATTTCTTTTAGTATGGCATCAAGATTTTTGTTTATCTTTGGTTTTTCAGGTAGACCAATGATTCTCAAATTGTCTCTTCTTCCTCTGTTTTCCTGGTCTGTCACCTTGTCAGTGAGATATTTTATGTTTTCTTCTAATTCATTAATTTTTTTACTTTGCTTTATTAATTCTTGCTGTTTTGCAAGCTCATTGTCTTCCAGTTGCTTAATTCTGGTCTTTAAGGACTATTTTTGCTTTTCAGTTTGGTCTGTCCTGCTGTTGATGCTTTCCAGCTGTTTCTCCAATTAGGAGTTCTTGACTATTAGACTGTTGACCTCTCTCTGAATTTTTTCCCATTTTTCTTGCCAGAAGATTTCCATCTTTTAGATAAGATCCAATTTCAGTTCTTCCAGAGCTTGTGGACAATTTCCATTTCTTCTGGGAAGGTTTTGATTTTGTTTGAATTTCATCCTCTTTTTCCTCTGTAACCTGGATTTTCCCTCTGTAAAAGTTTTCAATAGTCACTTTTCCCCCTTTCTTCTTGGAGGGTTGGTCTTGGGCACTATGAGCCATCCCTTTGGTGGTTTTCCCTTTCCTTCTTAGTCAGAAGTCTGAGTGAGATGGGCAGGTTTTCTGTGGGGTTATGTGCCGGTGCTTTTGCCTCAGGCAGGTTCTTCCACAGCCTCCATAGTTTGTTACCACCCCCGCAGTCTATGGTCTGTGCTCTCCCGTGGGCAGGAGTCTCCTGTGAATGCTTTGAGGGGTAGTTCCCTGGTAGACCTTGTCAGTTCCCATGGACCCTGGTGTGCCCCCCTCACTACAGCAAGGAGTGGAGTTTTTACCTCAGGCAGTCTCTAGATTCTCTGCAGCATTCACAGGTTGCATGAGCCCCCACGGTCTGTGCGCTCTCCAGTGCGCAGGGGTCTCCTGTGAAACTGCTCTGGGGGGTAGTTCCTTCGCAGTCCTAGTTAGATCCCAAGGACCCTGGTGTGCCCCCCAGTCACTACAGAGATGTTCCTCACTCACTCACTGTCTCCAGTGAGTGCGCTGGTCCCTACTCTGCTTCTATAGGTGAGGTGGGAGAGGGTAGTTCAGATCATGTTTGGGTGCGAGCTTTTTCTCCTTCTTATAATGTGGAAATGCTCAAACCCCATGTACCTTCGTTGCTGTGCCCTACTGTAGAGTCCCTCTGTTCTTCCAAAGATGGTTTTTATGCTCTTTTGAGGTAGTCTATTGCGTTGGGTGCTGAGGAGAGGAGCGATTTGGGTCTAGATTGCAGCCATGTTTACCCGGAAGTCCTCTTTAATTTCTTTAAGTTAATGGGGGACCTGTAGGTGCTCTTACCTTAGAGATGTGTAGGGAATAACCAGACCACAGTGACACAAGTAGGAAGCAGGAAGAGGGGAGCCCCCTACTGAGCCAGTGGCAGTTGCTGACACTTAGGGCTGGAAATTTGGGCGAAGTTGTCTGCTAGACATGTGTTGGTAGTTGGGGGTTGGGAGTTGGTTGCTGGTAGCTTGGGTTGGAGTTTAGTTGCTGGAATATAAAGGTGGACCTCAGCTTACTGAGAGAGCTTTGGGCTTTAGCCTTTAAAGGACTTTTTGCCCCTGGGATCTCTAGAGAGCAGATTTGTCTCATAGATAAGAATCTGTTGTCAGTTGTCTACTGACAGTTGGACAACTTTAGAAAACTGATTGAAGGAGTGAGTGGAGTGGTAGTTGTTAATTATTTTAGGGAATTAGGTAGTTAATGAATCATTTATAGATAGAATAGGTTAGATTAGGCCTAGTGTTTGCCAGACAAGAAGAAGCTGTCCTCAGAAGACAGTAAGAGGTAGTATTAGGAATTTTAGGTAGTTTGGGGAATTTTAGGTATATTCATAGGGTATAATATTAGTAAACTTTCATTCATCTTTTCTATCTTTCTATCTTTATTTCTTTCTTAAGCAAAGTTTTTTTTTATTGTTAAACTCCTCTCCTCACTTTGTTTCTCATTAAAACTTAAATTATTAAAAGCTTCTCATTTTGTCAAAACCCCAATTTTAACCCTTATAGGACTTCAGAGGCAGGGCTGGTGGGGCTGTGGGGACTGGGATGACCCACCCAGAGTAGACTGCTTCCAGACAAGAAGGTGTCATCTTTCCTTGGGACTGAGATCTCTTTGCCTTCTCCCTTCAAGCCTCATATATCTCTAACTTCCATCTGAGCTAAGATGTCTCTGCCTTCTTCTCAGGAAGCCCAGATTTCTCTGCTTCCTTTGGGGCAGAGATTTCTTTGCCTTGTCCCTTTTGCTGCCCCTGTTTGTGTTGGCTGCCTCTTTCCACTGGGCATCATCTTTCCTGTCTGAACTCTTTGAATGTCCTTCAGAAATGTCAGCACCAGTTCTCCCTCCCGGATCTGTTCTCTGCCCCTGGTACTGTTGTAGGAGAGTCAGTTTTGTTGTATGAGAGCAAGTGCTGGTTCTCACCAGAGAACTGCATGAAAATGCTTATTCAAGGATGTTTATAGAAGGTTTAGCCAGGAGAATAGAAAAACCTATTGCAGGCAATAGAATAGCTTCCAGTGACTTCATTTGGTGAAAAATCAAGGTAAATAAAAACCCAAAGTGTGACTGGATATTTGATGAAACTGCAGAGAAATTCAGATAATATTCAATCCTTATTGAGTACAAGAAAATAACCTCAGGAAATGGATATCATCAGGAGAGTTAATACAGAAAATACTTTCCTGAGGGAGTAAAACTTCTTCAGTCCTATTGACATCTCCTGAAATGTCAATTTTTCAAGTTAATCTAGGTGGAGTAGCCTTCAGACCTCATTAGACATCGAAAGAGTAACCCTGTAGAAATGGTTTCTGGGAGTAATAAAGGTGAGAAAGCCTTCAGTCACAAAAGAGAAACCATATGAATGTGAACAACATTGAGACTTTCACAGAGAGGGGCCATCTTGCTTCACATTAGCGAATCCCCACTGGAGAGAAACCTCATGAGTGAGGCTGAGCTTACAGTTGCCACTCTTAGCTTATTTAACAGAAGAGGATCCATACCAGAGAAAAACTTTAGGAACAGATTTAATATGGTAGGGCCTTCGGGCAGTGATCATCTCTTATTCCCAGTCTGAGAATTCATTTTGGAAAGAAGTCTTGTCACTGTCATGAATGAGGAAAGACATTCAATTGGAGAGTTTGGAGTTTGTCCAGTAGGAGAAAAATGCCTTCTGAGGAAACCAGTTCTTGATGAATTCCCAGTGGGAAGACTTTTGGCCAGAGATCATCACTTTATATTGGAGGATTCATAGTGCAGAGAAGCCTTATGAATAGACTGCTGATGGATGTGCTTTCCTTAAGTGGAGTGTGATCACTATTCATTAGAAGAATGCAAATGAAAACAGATCTGGAGGACCAGCCCATATCTTTCAGATTAGCTATTATGACAGAAAAAGAAAGTGAGAAAAGTTGGAGGAGATGTGGGGAAATTGAGAAACTATTGAATTACTGGGGGACCTTGAATTGATTCAACCATTCTGGAGAAAGAAATCTGGAACTATGCCCAAAAGTCATTAAAAACAAAAAGGCAAAGGACCTATATGGCTAAAAAACACTTAAAGCAGCTCTTTTTTGTATTGCAAAGAATTGGAAAGCAAGGAGAAACCTATCAATTGGGAAATGGTGTTTCAAACCTCCATTTTCTCCAACGGTTTCTGATATATAACAATAATCCTTTGCAACTATAAACTAAGTTTGAGAAAAAGGGACCACCAACTGGATCTGGACAGTTCCTTCCTATTGAACATGAACTAGAAGGAACTCTAGTGATAAAGCAATTGATATTTTAACTTTGAGAAACTAGAGATTTCCAGATAAAATAACTTTAGCTCCCCAGGTCCCCAAATCCATTTCAAGAATTTGCTGTTGCATACATTTCCCTGAGAGATGGTGTTTTTCTTTTTTCTTTCTTATTTGGAAGAAATAAAAAGTCATCTAAGTCCTCTATCTGATGGCCTTCTTTCCTTAGAAAAGGAGTTCCTATAAGGATGCCATTCTTCTGAGAAGAATATAATAAAAAAAATGCCCTTCCCTCTCTCTGGTTCTTGGGGTCTCTTTTTTCACTCAGTTCAATTATGGTCTATGAAATCAAATACCCTATCAAACTGATGTCACTACAAGTGCTCAATTTCAGAGCAGACTCCTTGCTTTGAAGACTAGTTTCCACACTTGAAGAAAAAAGAAAGAAATCCTCCCCTAGTTCCCCCATTCTTCCTTTAGAAATCCAAGAGAAGGACCAGACTGGGTTTCCAGAAGGTCTGACACCAGCCAAACCTTGGATTCCACAAACATTTATTAAGTACCTACTATGTGTTAAAAAGATCATTTTGCTCTCTTGTCCTAATATATGTGGACAGTTTTCTTTTATGACTTTTTGGACAAATGATGTTTGGACTTTTTTTTTGGTCAGTGATTATCAGTCCATTCACTCTTTCTTTTGCTGTTTTCAAGACTGATTGTTTTCCATAGTAGTTGATATAAAATATCTTATATTTTCTTCTAATTTTTTTCAGTTTTGTGATTTTCTTTTTAGTACTTATCATCTCATGGAGTTGTCAACTTCTTTTAGCTCATTCATATTTGCTGGCATGAGGTTTTTGTATCTCTTGTGCCAATATCATGTTTGGGTGAAAACCATATCTGCTTAATGACTTGTGTTTTGGAATCTCAGATGTAGGGCAGTCCATATTGCACTTGAGGGAGAAGCTGAGACATACCTATTAATTAGCCATCACTTCCATTTAGAAAAACAGGGACAGAAACAAAAGACATCACAATGATCCAGGATGGCATCAAGACCTTTGATAAGGAGACAGAGTTCTGTGGATAAAACTTGTTCAAAGACCTTAAATTAGCTGCCTAAAGGACTAGTGAGACTGCACAATAGGCATACTTACAAAATAGCTCCAGAGAGTGGGATCTATTGGAATTATTCATTTGAGCACTTCTTGCCCACAGGAGAATTAATTGTACTTCCTAATGAGCAGGTAAAGAGAACTAATGGTTAATCATCAAAATGGACAAGAAGAAAAATTTTCTGATCTGGATGTGGTGCTGATGTATTCTGGGAAGGAAATTCTATAAAATTACAGAACCAGAGAACCAAACCCAAAGGCAACTAATTTCTTGCTCCCAAACTGCTACAGAGACTTCTAGGTATAGTTTTAACCCACAGAGCACAAACATGACAAGTAGTCAACCTTATACTGCTACCAGCCCAGGTGTAGACAAACATATTTATAAAGACCTTGTTGGTCAGTCCATACTGTTTTGATTAAAATTCTCTGTAGACTATATAGTAATATATAGCTATTAGTGAGAGAGAGAGAGAGAGAGAGAAGCAGAAGAAGCAACAGCAGCAGCAGAAGAAGAAATCTAGCTCAACTATACACATTAGAGAACATGCAAAACCACAGGCACCACTATAGCATTAATATAATACAAATGTAATCCTATGAGCAGAACAGGAAAAAGATTATGCAAACAGGTCATTATTACTAATGGATAACTATTTCTTTTCTTTTTCTTAATCTCCTGCCTTCTATCTTAGAATCAATACTATTGTGTAATTAGGATTTGCTCCCCAGAATTCTAGATCTCAGCTTCCCATTTTCCATCTCACATTACATGCTAATGAAGAGAAGATATAAGTTTTGTGTAGCTCCACCTTCTCGCTCTCTTTTCCCCTGATCTCATTTTGTGGTGGTAAGGTAAGGCGAGAGGCAGGAGAACAATCAAAGTGAGCAGCAGTCCCCTGCCCATGTGACAGTGGAAGCAAGTGGCTCCCTGTCATTTTTACTCCTGGGGGGAAAGGAGAAAGGTTACTCTTCCAAACCTCTTAACTTTACTCTTAGCCAGTACATACTAGGGTAGCACCCCCTACAGACAGGAAGTAGAATTGCAAGTGTGGCCCAGTTTCCTGCCTATCTCCAATAGCTCCCATTTCTAGAGAGGCTTACCAAAGTTTTAGGATGTCTTTTTCTTGCTCCTGTTCCTGGGTGCACTTGTCCTTGCTGTTGACTTGAGTAATCTCAAGATTCAGAAGGGAAATTCATTCCTCTTACTATCTAAGCATGCTCAGCCTCTGCAACACATCCAATATGGAGTTCATCCACACTATGCTCAGTGCGGGTATGGGGAACCCCAGAGGTTTGACCAAAGGAATCTATATGGATGATGATACTGAGGAGGGGAAGGAACCTTAAACAGTCTGGAGCTGAATTTTAGATTCCATTGCCTTATTGATGTTAACTGTTTCATTTTGTTCCCTTCAAATAGTGAAGAAGTCTCTGTAACATAGCTCTCAGAATTGGAGAAAAGGATTCTTAAATTCATTGCTCACATCCTGTTATATATATTGTATTTGCTGATTGTGTGCTTTAAGATTTAATTTTGGTTTTTTAATTTCAAATTTTGATCTAATCTATGCTATTCTGTTACACTATGTCACTTTAAGTTATTGTGTTTTGGCTGTGCTCAGGGAGGGGTAGTATCTCTGGTATGGAGGGCTTGTTGTGCCCTCTTAGGGAAGCTCTCCAGCCTCTGATCTTCACCTGACACCCAGCTCTCACTTGTGGCTCCTAGTAGCTCCTAGCATGCGGCAGCGGCCACACCCTGGGCAACAGCTTCGAAAGGCCGGCTAAACCTTGTGAGGGTAACCATCGGGTCATAGACCCCTGGTGAACCAGGGCTTTGCTCACCCAACATGTGAAGACTGCTTCGGCCGAACAGACTAGGAAGAAACCAATAAGAAGGTTCAATGGCTGAGATGGCAACGCAGCAAAGCACTGTGGAGTGCTTAGGGTGTGTTGGAACACAAAGGACAACACGGCCATCCAGTGCAGCTGAGGAAGTCTCCAGGTGTAACAATTTTTCATGCCATTGGACCCAGGCTTCCAATGCCGAGAGAGTGGGACTGTCTCTGTGCATCAACTTTTCCACTTAAATCTCCTTCACAAACAAGTGTCTTTGTGCACACTCATCTATACACCATAGATGAAAATGCACAAAGACAATCGTCATCCTCCGTTACCAAGAGACTACTACTATATGTTCTATTACACTGTTTTCATTTGTACCATCCTTCTATCTTTATTTGTACTGTCCTATGTGTGGACTGGAGATAATACCATTGTAAAAGCCCATAGTCAAGTTGGACAAAACCTTTCCCTGGCTTGACCATAAGACCTTATGGTTACTGGATTTGTCACCAGATCCATCGAGGTCACATATTGCGTATACAGCCTTTTGTACCTTTTTTGCCTTTGTTGTCACAGATGATGAATGTACTCCATCAAACTGGTTACAACCTGTATCAGTAACCTTTGGAGAATTGGCACTTCTTTGAATGTGTATTAGCTGCTGTACTAGTGTTTTTATAAAACTGTTACCTGGTAAAAAAAAATCATATACACTCACACTGTGGATCATGGCCAAGTTAAGAAGGAAATAAATCTTGTTTTTGAGAAACTTCTGTATTGTACCTCTGATTGGTTAACACAGAGTCTCATGAAATGTGCACTATGAATTTTGGATTTTTAAAAATTTTTATTATTGTTTTTTCCTTTTATGTGTAATAGGATACTTGAATTTTCTTTCCTCTATTATTTTTTGTACTTGTAGTACAAGCAACCAGTATTAATGGGGGGGGGGGGGGAAGGCTGCACCAATATTTTACAATATCCATTAGCCCTAATATTAATGCATACCAAATGATTTACACTATGGAAACCTGCCATTAATTATTTAATATTATAGGACTTTGACTAATAATTGTTTCTAATTTCAGATGAAGGGATCACAAAGGAACCATTGTACAGTGCCAAGAAGCATAAGGTCAAGAAGACAAACCAATCCCAGTGGGATTGATGATAATCTGTGCCAACACAGAGGACTTGTTCTGGGGTTTGAAGAAGTGACTGTTTGACAACGTCAAACACAGGATTACCCCGTGCCAGATTCAGACAAAGTGCCTCAGTTGGGCTGACATTTTGGTTCCCCTATCCCTGTAAGTAAGTAAGAAGGTAAAATCAGACCAGGAAATGCTATTTCTTCTTCAAAAATCTAGTCCCTTTTCTGTCTTTCATAGTGCAACAATTTTCTGTGGTCCTGGCTGCTTATTGGGTAAGTACATAATTGCTTCTGCAGGCTTGTGAGACATAAATCACTTTAATCAGGCCCCGATTCAAGGATCTATTTTAGGTTTATTCTTCCTTACTTTAGAATTTTTATGCATGAAACTTTGATATTTTTGTTTCATACAGAAGTTACTTTTTCTTTTTTGTTTTTTTTTTATGTTTTTAATTTTTCTTTTGACAATTGATTCATATACCTCATAACTCAGCCATGTATCCCTGGGTGATCTGTGTGTTGGTCAACATCCTCCTCGGGGAGGACTGTATTATTGTCATAAAATTCTAGATTTATAAAAAGTTTTCTTGTTTGCGAGTAATTTTAGGATAAGAAATTTGCTACTTCCCCAAATCAAGAAAGTGAATTATTTGGAGAAAGCACCATGGATATGTGTGCAGAAATCACACACTGCACCAAAAGATCAAGAGTGAACTTTGGTATGTGGTGATTTGAACTGTAAGGGGTTGAAAGCATTTATTTTGAATGTAAACTCTTATGCCAAAGGGGACTATCCCCTAATTGGCTTTTTGTCAATGTACCAAGCAATCATCAGTTTTGTTCTCTTTCTCATTTATTTCTCTCTTATCCCCAAATTATTGTAATTTCCCCTTAGAAAGTGCAATATTTTATGTACCTCTAGTTAGAGATCTTTAGAGATATAAGTTGGTTATGTGTACTGATTCCATGGGGAAACTAGGCATGTAAATCTGGGAGATTTCTATATGCTTCTTTTCCAATGGAATCACAGGGGGAATTGTGTAATTAGGATTTGCTCCCCAGAACTCTAAATCCCTGCTTTCCATGTTCTCTCTCACATAGGGAGGATATCAGTTTTGTGTAGCTTTGCTCTTTCGCTCTCTTTTCCCCTGATTGTGGTTTGTGAAAGTATGGTGAAGTATTAGGCAATACTTTTATACATTAGGCAATGAAGAATTGAGGCAATAATTGAGGTGGATGGATGTTGTTATCCAACGGAACTGGTTATAAGTACCACAGTTCCCCTATAGTGAAGTAAGGCAGATTCGGCCTTATCACACTAGGGCCAGAGTGCAAACCAATCTTCCAAACTTCTTTATGTAACAGTAACAGATTTATTATTAAAAAAAAAAAAAGGGAAGGAGGGAGGATTTAGAAATAAGGATGCCCTAATCTCTATGTTCTAATACTATCCCCTTCCCTTTATACCCTTTGCGAGATGAACTCTTCGAGATCTTGAAGCTCCCTATCACTCCCTGCTTCTGGCTAAGTATCCCAAAACCTCTCTCTGCTACCTGACACTTAAATCCTCCTTTGTTGGTTTATTTGGTTGTTATTAGTTTTCTTCAAGGTTGAATAAGGATGAACTCAAAGTGACTGAGTTCACCCCTGCTGGGCTGGGCCTGAGAACTCCTTAGTCCACACACCAATGGACTCTGGCTAGCACTTCTTTTCAGTCAGAGTTGATGGAATAAAGAGATCTTCTTTTAGTAGGATTCTTCTGTGGAAAAGGTACCTCCAAAGTAATTTCAAAGGTTTCTCTTCTCTCACAACAGGATTGGTTAGACAGGCTAAGCAGAAAGGCAAGGTCCTTCCTCTCTGGCAGTTGGACAAGAAGTGAGTGAAGTTGACTGTTGCACCCTTAAAACTCTCTTCTCTCTCTCCACGTTCCAAAATCCATCCTTCAGAGTTCCCAGCATGTGCCTCATACTTATTGCTATAATCCTATCTCTACAGGGGTGAGGTGAGAGGCAGGGGAATTTTCTTATGTGTCTTTACTCGGGCTTTTACTTTTGTTCTTGTATTTTTTCTACTTCAAGTGATTATTAATAGATCTTATAAAATATAATACTTGGAATTATTGGATATTGATTTAAATCTTACACTATGCATTGGTTCCAAGACAGAAAAGTGGTAAGGGTTAGGCAATGGTGGTTAAGTGACTTGCCCAAGGTCACACAGCTAGGAGTGAGTACCTATTTGTTTATGGTTCTGTTCCATCATAAATTAGTTCAGTGATTGGTCTGATGGGTCTGTTCTCTTGTCACCAATTGATCCCTCTGCTCTTATACCCAAGACAATAATTAGCATTGTATAAATTTATTCTAAATTGTGCCCCCTTATTCTGTTAGAAAAGCCATTTTGGTTGGTATCAGCCCCACCCTTTGACTGGGAACCACATGGCTTCTTAGTAGCCCCAAAGAGGCTGTTTTGGTCCCGCTTGACTTGTGGCATCCAAAGACGGGGCTCTGAGCCAGTCTGAGATTGTCATGTACCTTTTTTTTAAACCCTTTTCCTTGCATCTTAGAATTAATAGTATGTATTGGTTCTAAGGCAGAAAACCGGTAAGGCTAGGCAATGAGGGTCAAGTGACTTACCCAGGGTCACACAGCTAGGAAGTAAAGTCATGTACCTTTGAAATGTACATGTATACCTCATGGAGCTAGGCATGTTGCCCCCTTGCAGTACTCTCTCAGGTGATGCTCTGCATTATGCCAAGTCCACTGCATGCCCTGGGAGAGCCCACTCTCTAGCATCAACAGGATCATAGGTTCTGTACATGGGCTGAAAGGAAGGTTCAAGCCTGCCCCACATACTTGCATGGGACAAGACCAAGTTTTGTCCCCAGATGAAACATAAGGCGGGACTCCAGCTCCTTTGCCTCTGATCAGAGGCCACGATGAAGGAGGGGGGTGGCAAGCTTAGGAGGGAAGGGGAATAAGAAGGTCCTGGCGCAGGTGAAGTGAGATTGGCACTCCTGGTGTGGAAGTTTGTGTCGGAGAAGCCCCAGGAGTGAGAGGAGCCATTGAATTCCAGAGGGTAGGACGGGGAGCAGAGGCCTGCCTGAGATCCAGCCTCTGAATGGGCTGTGCCAACTAGAGGGGCAGGGCATGGGCACCTGTGAAGGCAAGAAGGGGAGGCAGGCCAGGCCAGTCGTGAGGATCGGCAATAAAACCCCAAAACAGGCCCGGAAGTCAAACGATCTCTTCCTGGGCGGGGAGAGAACGAGGGGCTAGGTGGAGAAGAAGCTCCCCGGGAGCTTGCTTGAGGTAGAAAACACTGCAGCCTGGAGGCGATGCTTTCCGCACCAAGCATTTGGCCAGCGCCAAGCCTTTCCCTGGCTTGATAGGGGGTTACCCAGGCTCTGCCGCCACCAACGTTCCATCTCCCAAAGGTCGTGCGATCCAGAAATGAAGAGCCGCCCTACCTCCCTCAGGTCCGATCGCTTCTCCCCAGCACCCAGGGCAGGAGAGGCCGGGGAGACGTTCGCAAAGTCCGGGTTCCTGGGCTAAGCAGGAGAGCAGGATGGGGGCCGGCCAAGATGGAGCCACGCAGGGGCCGGGGGAGGGACATGCCATTTGAGACCCAATCCTCAGGCCTTAGGGGCGGGGCGGCTGGAGCCAGGAGGACCCCGAGCCCACTACACTCCTGGCCCACTGAGGCCGGGGCCTTAGCTTCCCCCTCTTCCGTGGCCCCGCCTCGGTTGGTGCAGCCCTGAACTCCTCCTCCAGGAAGCCTTCGGGGCTGGCAGTGGCCACTGATCGCCGGCCCCCCGCCTTCGGGGAATCCCTTTCTTCAAGCCTCTGGCCCCGCCCTGCCTCTGCTGCCTCGCCCTTCACTCGAACCTCCTGGTGAGTCTCCCAGCATCCCGCAAGGACACAGGCACCCAGCTTAAAGCCAGACCCCAGGTTCCGCCTCCTCCCGGATCAGGACTTTAGCCTCGTCCCCCTGAACAAAGGGAACCTTTCCTGAACCCCTCCTCGCTCCTGCCTGGCCTCCCATCACTCCCCAGCATCCAGCGTGGAGCCACGCCTCCAGGTCTCCAACAGTAGTGTTCGCTCCCCACCCCCGGCACTGCGGCCCGGCTTTCCTCCAGCCCCGAGCCACTTCCCACCTCCCCCCGGGTCTTCCACCAGCCTTCGGCCCTCGAACCCCACCCCACCCCCTGCTGCCTATGTATGTTCAGTCTGCCTCCCGCCGCATCGTGTTCCCGGCTCGGCATCCTGCCCAACTCTGTCCCCTCCTCCCAGGGCTGACCCTTGAACTGCCCCCCTTCCCGCATCCCCAGGTTAGTAGGCCCCAAGCTTCCCCCACCCCAGCCAACCCTCAAGCTTGGCCTTTAAGCTCTCTACCCGGCTTCTGCCCGCGGCCAGACCCCGCCCCCTCAGAATCCGAACTCCTCCCCTCTTGGCTAGGGGTCCGGCGGCCACCCCGCCCCAGCCCTGGGACTGCGAGCCTCGGCTCTACCGCAGGAACGCAGGAGCCCGGTGCACTGGCTCTCCTCCCCAGCCCTCCTGGCCCTCAGCACTCTGCTCCGTCCCTATTGGTCGGTTCCAGGGCCAGTGTCAGACCTCCCAGGCTGCCCCCCCACCTCCCAGAGGCCTCCTGCCCCCCCCCTTTCTGTCACCGTCCTTCGCCTCCCTGCTGGGATCCGGGTCTCCCCCTCACCTTGAATACTCTTCTAGCGGCCGCCCTTCTTGCTCCCCCGCCCCCATCTCTGGACACTGTCCGCTGCCCCGGGGGTCCCGGCCCCAATCCGACCCTCCCTCCGCAGCTCAGCCTTTCCTCGCTTCCCTCTCCCCTAGATCGGGCCGGCAGCTGCCTGCCTGGCGGTCCCTTCCTGCTGGGAGTTTCCGAAAGAGGAAGGGGAGAGGGGAAGGCGAAATAATGTTCCTCTCGGCACCGTCTCATTTTCCAGGCCTGACCCACTTGCTGGCCTTCCCTCAGGGACACACATCTCTCTCCTCAGCTCAGCCAGCCAAGGATTGGGGCCTGGCCCCAGAGGAAAGCCTGGAGCCAGAAGGAATGGCCTCGGGGCCCTGGAGGAAGCCGTGCCAGGTACGTGTCTTCGGGCCCGGACTGGATAAACGCCAGCAAACGGGAACCTTTCCACAGACCCCGAAGAGGTCGCGAGCTTTTACCGGAGCCTGTCAGCCTCGATTACGTACCTCTGGAGGCCTTTCACGCTCCCAAGCCCCGCCCCTCGCCATTTCTGACCCCGCCCCCTCTTCCGGCCCTCCTGCTTATCTCATTTTTATCCTCGTATAATCCATCCCCTTGTGGGGACTCGGTACGGGCCATTGACCCTTCCGCCCGACGCGGATGGCTCTGACCAGAGTGCTGAAATGGGGCTCCCTAGCTTTCCTTTAGTCGGCTGCCTTCTCCGTAGGAGTTGTCCCGGCCCCGCTCCCTTCTTCCTGCCTCAGTTCATCCGAGTTTTTCCGTTCGGGCACGAACTCAAAGAGATGAAAGGCGGAAACAAAGGTCAGATGTGTACATTGCGTCAGAAACCCTTTGTCCCTTTTAAAGTTGGATTGAGGGGGCAGCTGGGTGGCTCAGTGGATGGAGAGCCAGGCCTAGAGACGGGAGGTCCTGGGTTCAAATCTGCCCTCAGACACTTCCCAGCTGGGTGACCCTGGGCAAGTCACTTCACCCCCAAGGCCTAGCCCAGACCATTCTTCTCCCTTGGAACCAATACACAGAATTGATTCCAAGATGGTGGGTGGAGGGTTTAAAAAAAATTGGTTCGAGTTTCAAAATTAAAGCATCTTAGAGATGGTGGGGACCTCAGTAGTCAATATTATTCTTTTTATTTAATTAGTCCATTTAGAACTTTATCCCTTGGTTACAAGAACCATATTCTTTCCCTCCCCTCCCTACCCCTTCCCACAGCCAATGCACAATTCCGCTGGGTATTACATGTGTCCTTGATCAGAACCCATTAACATGTTGTTGGTGTTTGCCCTGGGATGTTCATTTAGAGAAGTAGCCAATATTCTAATGGTAACCCCTTCTCTCATCCTGCTCCCTCCCCTTACCAGCTGCATGACCCTGAGCAAGTCATGTATCCTCGGCCACAGTCTCCCAATCTGTTCAATGTACACCGATAGCACCTACCTCCCAGGGTGGTTGTGAGAGTAAAATAACAAAATAATTGTAAAAAATCCCTTCACTAGTCCCATTGGGGGGAATTGAAATCCTTGTTGCTTTCCATTGCTAATTTTAGATTCTCTCCTTCCAGCTCCATTCAGGAACTCTTCTGTCCAAATTGACCCCAATGACTGCTTTCTATTGATCTCCAGAATTTTTTCTCTCCTTTCTCATTGAGTTGTTTCTCTCCATCCCAACGGTTGCCATCCTTGTAGGGACTTCAGCACACATACCCTTAAGTACTTGAACCTAATTCCTCAGTCCCCTGGATTCCCCCCCTCTACTCCTTCACCCCTCAGACACACACAAGGATGTTCACCCCCATAAGACTGGAAGCTCCTTAAGGGCAGGGACTGTCTCTTCCCTCTTTTTGTATTTCTTTTTTTTTTCAAACCCTTACCTTCCGTCTTGGAGTCAATACTGTGTATTGGCTCCAAGGCAGAAGAGTGGTAAGGGCTAGGCAATGGGGGTCAAGTGACTTGCCCAGGGTCACACAGCGGGGAAGTGTATGAGACCAGATTTGAACCCAAGACCTCCCATCTCTAGGCCTGGCTCTCAATCCACTGAGCTACCCAGCTGCCCCCTCTTTTTGTATTTCTTAGCACATAGTAGGTGCTTAAAATGTTTATTGATTGGTTTATCCCCTTGGTCTGGCCATCAGCTACCTTCCATGTTCCAGAACTCTGCATTATCCACTCATAATCTTTGATTTCCCCCATTCCTGCGTCCTGCTACTCCTAAATGTTTATTGCTGTCCTTTTTCTAACATCATAATAGTTTTCTCCAGTATCCCTTCTCCCTCCTCCCTCCTCCCAGAGAGCCATCTCTTCTAATGATGAAAAAGATCAGTATAATCCATTGATAAACTGGAAGAATCCAAAACACTTTGCAGTGTGCAACACCATTGACTTCCCACCTTCCCAAAGGGATGGGCTGGGAGCATTCTCTCTTATCTCTTCTTTCCAACTATAGTTGCTCTTTATAAATTTTCATCATTCACTTTTTTTTTAAACCCTCACCTTCCATCTTGGAATCAATACTGTGTATTGGTTCCAAGGCAGAAAAGCGGTAAGGGCTAGGCAATGGGGGTTAAGTGACTTGCCCAGGGTCACCTAGCTAGGAAGTGTCTGAGCTCCTATTTGAACCCAGGACCTCCCATCTCTAGGCACTGAGCTACCCAGCTGCCACCCCCATCCTTCACTTTTGATGCATGTGTGTGTGTTTCCTTCCATTTGTATTATTGTAGTCATTGTGTATATTTAAGTCTTTCTTTTTTCATGCATTTTATTTTTTTTCTGCTAAAATTTTATCCCTCTCATTATCCTCCCACCAAACACACAGTGACAAAGCTAAAAAGAAACATTTATAGTCAAACAAAGCCAATTCCTTCATTATTTGTGTCAAAAAAAAAAAAAGCCTCAATTGGTACTGGGCAGCGTCTCTCGATCTGGAGGTGGATAGCTTGCTTCATCATGAGTCCTGGGGATGTGCTGTTGGTCATTGTTCCCAAACTTCTCCTTCTGGTTCAGTCATTTCAGTCGTGCTCAACTTTCCATTTGGGGTTTTCTTGCCAAAGATACTGGAGTCGTTTGCCATTTTCATCTCCAGCTCATTTTCCAGATGAGGAAACTGAGGCAAAGTGGGTGAAGTGACTTCCAGCTGTTTCTCTTGTTTTTTAGAGACTTGTGACTAGCACTCCAGTTCCTTTAACTACATAATATCAATTAGGATATATATGTTTATATATATATACATATGTATATATTATATATATTTATTTATGTATTTTTTTTTAGTTTAGTTTTTTTAGTTAGCTGATGGTCCAATTTATAGAGCAGGGAGCCTGGTTGTAAAGTCCTAAGTTCAAATCTGGTCTCAGACAATTACTAGTTCTGTGACTTAATCCCCATTGCCTACTACTCCTTACCACTTTTCTGCCTTGGAACTGATACACATTACTGTTTCTAAGAGGGAAAGTAAGGGTTTAAAAAAAATTAATAGTCCTAGGCACATAGTGGGTGCTATATAAATGCTTGACCCCCCTTTCCCTTTCACAAAGAGATATTCTTTCAGCAATATAGCAAGATAATACCTAATTATTATATAATAATAAATTATAAATTTATTATAATTTCAAATACATAACAAAAATAAATAAATAATTATACATTATAGATTAATTATGAATTATAATAATTAATTATAAATACCTAATAATTCCCTAATACCTCGAGGGTCTCTTCTCCCCTAAACTAGCTTTGTCTCTGGGTGCAGGCTCAGAACTTCTCTCAATATCTACATATAGTTGATTTCACTAAATTCAATTTTAGATGTGGCACAACTGCTCCTTGAATCCTTTTCATAGGCAAGATATCTCTCCTTGTTTCTCTGGGCACTGATGTGCAGATATAATACCTGGTCTGAATTTTGACTGCTGAATTCCAGTGGCTCATTCTGCTATTGTCAAAGTCTCTACTGCCCTTAGGATGTAAAGGAAAAGGGCAACAGGGTCACATTTTGGGGTGCTCTGTGGGTTTAGACAGAAAGATCCCACAGCCCTTCATTATACAGCATGGCACCTGAATGTAATGAAATAGTGCTATGATGTAAGGAATGAATGAAGAATATGATGAATAAGGAGAAGCACAGGAAGACTGTATCACCTGATACAAAATTTAGAAGCAGGACATTATACTCAATGACTATAATAATGTTAATGGAAAGAACAGCATCTACAAAACAATAAAAATGAATATTGCAAAATTACAAAGAGCAAGCTTGAACCCAGGAAAGCTATATGAAGTGTCACCTTCCCCTTCTTCTTTGCAGAGTATGGGGCATACAAGGGTGTGGAACTACTGCAGGTAATGTCAGAATTTTTAAATTTGCTGATTGGTATTACTGATTTTTTTCTCTTATTTTTAAATTCATTGTTATCAAGAGTGGTTCTGTGACAGGAGGAGGTATACATGTAGAAATATCAACAATGAAAAACAAAAGGCATCAAGAAAATATATTTATAAAAGAATCTTCTTTATATTTTTCCACTGGATAAGAGTGAAATTTGTTCTTTTAGGAAATAATTTGTGCTATATGAGTTTTCTTTGTTTTTTTTTCCCCCTTTTCAGCAATAACAGAAAATATTTTTGCAGAATACACTGTACCTGGGGGCAGCTGGGTAGCTCAGTGGATTGAGAGCCAGGCCTAGAGACAGGAAGTCCTAGGTTCAAATCTGACTTCAGACACTTCCCAGCTGGGTGACCCTGGGCAAGTCACTTAACCCCCATTGCCTAGCTCTTACCACTCTTCTGCCTTGGAACCAATACACAGTATTGATTCCAAGGTGGAAGGTAAGGGTTTAAAATTAAAAAAAGGAATACACTGTACCTGCTAAGTCCTTGTGAAAAATCTACAAAATTATCTTTATAAGTTTTCTTTATAACATATCACCTGTGACAAGTTTGATGAAAGTTTCACATCTCCCTCTGTCTTCTCTCCTTCTGTCTTCACCAGAAATTTTCATCAATCATGAATAAATCATATCCATCCTTCCTTACACACTAGGTAAAAACTAGTCACAATAAGACATTTCTCAATTCTCTTCCAACTGCTAGTATAAACTGCTCTTCTCCACATTCCATTTGGGTCTCCAGCTTTAGGGTTTCAAATGGTGGCTCTGACACTAGGAATATGATCATTGGCAAATTTGTGGCCTTTGGTTTCCTCCTTTGGAAAATGAAGAAGTTATCCTACATGACTTAATAAAGCATCTTCTAGCTCTAAATTCTATGACTTTGGATGTTTCCAGGAATCTGTGACATTCAAGGATGTGGCTGTGGACTTTACTCAGGAGGAGTGGTGTCTCTTGGACCCTTCCCAGAAGGCTCTGTACAAAGATGTTATGTTAGAGACCTCCCAGAACCTGCTCTCTTTAGGTAAGGATAGATTTCGTTCTGACCCAGACCCTGTCCAAGCAATTGTGAATCTTCCACTGAAAGGAGTATATCTTTGTTCTTTCCTTCCCTGACTATTTTAGTGTTTCATGCATCAAGCATTTAACCATTATTAGAAACCAAAAATTCCTAGTCCTTTCCTGTCCAAGAAGAGGGGAACCTCTTGTTTTCTGTTCTCACACCAAAGGTGTTTGCTTTGTCTAATAGAGTTTCATTTATTTTGCTTTGTCTAATAGAGTTTCTTTATATTTTCCTAATGCATTTCAATATATTATTCATATGTTTCCATTTATATTTCCTAATAGAGTTTTATTATTATTCCAGACTATCTCTTCCTAATTTTAAGGAGTTTTAAATGAAAAATGAAATCAAAATTATGTTCCTAAAATATGGTCATTTCAGCTATTTTGTGAAGACATCTAGTCAGAAGAATCTTCATTCTCCTAAGGCAACCCCTTCCCCTTTGAGATGTGTCTCATTCTTGGGACTTTCTACCTAACATAAAGTCTAAATTTGCAATCCACTGCTACCAGTCTTGTTCTCAGGGGTCAGTCAGACCAAGTCTGTCCTTATTTTTCTCTTGATACTTCCCCCAAATTGAAATGGCAATGCTGGAAGATATGAAGTGTTTCCCTCTTTCTAGCAAGGAGATGAAAGAGTTGCTAATTTCGTGATTCCAAATTGATTCTATGGTTCTCTCTCTCTCTCCTGTAGCTCCTAGAACCATTGCATAGATTATCCCTAAAGAGGCTTCAATATTATGCTTTGGCCCTTCCTAACATGCTCCCTTTCCCCCAAAAGAACTAAATTTTCAAGTTCTCTAGGTGCTCAGAGCTACCTTATTTATCTTGAACAGGGCTTCCAGGGGCCAAAGCAGATCTTATCTCCCAGTTGAATCAAGAGGAAGCTTGGATGCTGAAAGAAGAAGACCCAAGGAACTCCTCTCTATGTAAGTGAGTGAAACTGGGAACTATTATTTCAGAAAATTATCATCTGGAAATATTGTGCAAAGAATTCTCCATTTCCTCCCCTTCATAAATTTCCCAAGGTCATTCCTAAAATATTAAAGGTATCTTTTTAGTTCAATCATAAACTCTTATTGTCAACAAAAGTCATTTTCCTGATCTCTCTTGCCTAATGTTTGCCTATACCTGAAAGAAAGATTAGTCTCTGTTATGACACAGAGCTTTCTTTTCCCCCATTTTTGGTGGTCTTCTGTGTCCCAAAAGTCATTTTCCTGAGTCACTTTTTCTGACTGTTTATTGATTGGACAAATGATCCATTGTGTAATAATAACTCACGAGACAGAGATGTTCATTGCCCTTGAGGGTTTTTGTAAGCCACCTTGAAAGTGTGAGATATAGCTATGTAATAATGCATGCTGTGGCTAGGTCATGTCTGGTACACCTAGCAAGTGTTTTAGGTGTAGATAAAAGAACAATAGAACTGTGAACCAAGCTGAGAAGATGGATTACAATACTAAAAGAGGGGTGAGGGTTGGTGAAGATTAAGGTATCTAGCAAGAGGGCATAGTAGAGAGTATACAGGAGACTAGGGAGTGCAGCCTGGAGAAGAATGAAGACATGGCTGGTTTAAAAGAAGAACAAGTCAATCAGAGGAAAAGGCTATTGGTTAGAGGTATTATAGCATGTGAAGGCCAAAAGTAGAGTCAACTTCCAGGAGGAAGAGGTTTCTGTGACTTGGTAGAGAAAGTCGGGGAGAATCAGGAGTGTAGCCTTGAGCAGAATGAAATGAAAGATGTTGGCTGCATGAAAAGAAACCCAGCCACTATACCAACGGAGTTAATAGTCCCATTGTATGCAAAAGAGTCAGGATCCAATGTGTACACTTGAGGTAATTCATTCCAGCACTATACTGTATGATAGATATAAACAGACTCAGAGAAGAGTAATAGGAGATGCACAGGTATGGGTGGTTTCTAGTCAACTCCTTGGAGGATCCCTGACCTTTGATATGATGGCAGAACTACTGAAAAAGTAATTGGTAAAGTGTGGTAGAATAATTGGATGAAAGACTGAATAAATGTCTAAATGAATGAATTAAAAACACATATTAAACAGTTTCTATGTGAAAATCACTATATTGGGTGCTAGGGATATAAACAGAAAAGCAATGGAGTTCTGGCCATCAATGAACTCACATTCTATTAGGAGAGAGACAATCCATAAAAATGGCAGCTGCCTGTCAGATGAAAATGCCCCATTGTCCTTGGAATGCCGTATCAAAATTGATGATAATGCATGTTCTTTAGTTTCATTTTCACTCTTAAATCACATCTGGTTCTGATCTTGAACCTCTTGATAATGCAATGGAATTTGGTGGTAAGAATTTTTTTCTGAGGTTCTTCAGTAGCTAAGACTGCTAAAGGGTCAAGAGTATAGCACCTGAGATCGAAGTTGGATACTTGCGTCTCCATAGGGGCTGGTTCCCAAAATGATGCCTACACAGCTCTCTGACAGTTACCCAATATCTATTGAAGGGAGTATATATATATACATATATACATATGTGTGTGTGTGTGTATTTCTCAGGTAATTATGGCAATTTCACAAAAATTAACAATGAGATGATGACTAAAAAAACTCATAAAGAAATATAGAACATATCCTTTCCCTATCAGAACACAACAAAAATTATAAGCAATAACAGAAATTTGAATACTGAATTCATACTCATGTGGATTGACTTTCAAGAGCTGTGGAAAGAGCTCTTGCATAGCTTTGACAGAATAGAATTCTAGACCCAACCCATTACTTATTAGCTGTGTGACTTTAGTGATGTCATTTATCTATTACATTTCCCATTTCATGAGCTATAAAGTTTAACAGGAATGCCTGCCCTATTGGATAGGATCCAGGGGTTTCATATGTGAATCTCTGTAAAGTAAATTACTTTAAAAGATGTGAGTTAATACTAATTATTATTGATTTCTACCATTTGAGTCCATTGAAGGCTGTTCTTTTTGATTGGGTGAATGAATTAAAAAGAATTAAAAATCATTTTATTTTATGCCACTCACCATTTTAAGTGCTGGGAATCCAAGTAGAAAATTGGAGGAAGATAACATATATAAAAATATTCAGCCACAGTTTAGACGGAAAGGCCAAGAAGGCATAAGGGTGCATTGTATGGATGGTAAGATCTAGGGTCCTTAGGTTGTATCAAGTCAGATAGCATTTCCTGGGTGTCTGTAGGGCACAGAGACACAGTAGAGGTCAAGGTCTAGAAAGTGTTAGGAAGCAGTGTCTTTGCAGTGGTAAGGCCATAAGGTCTTCCAACTCCCTTTGAGGAATAGAGTTGGTGATTCTGTTCACGTTGAAGCAGTGTAAATAGTTGAACAACTATTATGGGTTCTGGAGGACATTGAGAGGTGGCAAAGAGAAAAGAGGGGATAACATCACTTGTGGTCACACATCTAGTCTGATTGGATGTGTACTGAACATCTGGGTTAAGGTGGGAGGAGAAAGCAAGGAAAGGGAGGAAAGGAGGTTAGAAAATATAGGTATCGGTCTTTTTTTTCTGCTAATGGAAATAAGCAAATATACTTCTGTATTTTTAATTCCTTCAGGTGGGGAAACCAGGACTAAAACCAAGAAATCTACTCCAAAACTAAGTATCTCCTGTGATTTCAGTTTGAGAGAAATCTGGAATTGGGAGAGCAATTTGGAGAAGAAGCAAGGAAATTGGGATAGTCATTCCAGACCATTAAAAATTAACTTCAGGAAGACTTCCAGTAAAGGGAGAGATGAAGAATGTAATAAATTTCAAAGAAGTTTTAGTCCAGAGTTAGATCTAACCCTTTCTGTCCAACAGACAGTGCCCACTGGAAAGATTCTATGTGAATATGATGATAGTGGAAGGAACATCAGGCAATATTCAGACCTAATTCAGTTTAAGAAAATTACCTCAGGAAATAGATATTCCAAATACAATGAATATAGAGGTCATTTTGATGAGCAGAATGAGCTTATTCAGCATCAGATAAAGCAAACCAGAGTTAAGGTTTTTCAAGATAATCGTGGTGAGACCACTTTTGCTTTAATCCCAGATCTTATAAGTCATCAGAAAAGTCATCCTGGTGAAATGACTCATACAGGTGATGAATGTGGTAGGGGGCTCATCCATCAATCGTCTCTTGGTTTACATCAGAGCATTAAAACTAGAGAGACATTGCATGGATGCAATCAATGTTGGAAAGCCTTTTTTCAGAGCACAGAACTTATTAAACATCAGAAAATTCACAGACCAGAAAAGCCCCAGAGCTCAACCCTTTCTTCGCACCAGAAAATTCATTCTGGAGAAAAACTTTATAAATGTAATCACTGTGGAAAGGCTTTCAGACAGTCCTCCAACCTTGCTGTACATCAGAGGATACATACTGGAGAGAGGCCTTACAAATGTAATGAATGTGGGAAGACCTTCAGGCAAAGCTCAACTCTTATGACACATCACAGGGTTCATTCTGGAGAAAAACCCAATAGATGTAATGAATGTGGGAAGGCATTCAGTCAGAGCTCATCCCTTATTGCTCATCGAAGGATTCATACTGGAGAAAAGCCCTATATATGTAGTGAATGTGGAAAAGCCTTCTGCCATAGTTCATCCCTTATTGCACATCGAAGGATTCATTCTGGAGAAAAACTGTACAAATATAATCGGTGTGCAAAAGCTTTCATAAAGCCCTCCCAACTTGCAGTGCAGGAGCAGAGGATTCCCTCCGGAGAGAAGCCCTATATATGTAATGAATGTGGGAAAGTCTTCAGATGGAAGGCAAAGCTTGTTGTACATGAGAGAATCCATACTGGTGAGAAACCTTATGAATGTAATCAGTGTGGAAAGGCTTTCAGACAGTCCTCTAAACTTGCAGTACATCAGAGGATTCATACAGAAGAGAAGCTGTATCAATGCAATGAGTGTGGGAAAGCCTTTTCCCAGAACTCATCCCTTATTGCACACCAAAGGATTCACTCTGGAGAAAAACTTTATAAATGTAATCAATGTGGAAAGACTTTTAGAAAACCTTCCAGACTTGTGGCCCATCAAGGGATTCACACTGGAGAAGCATCATATAAATGTAATGACTGTGGGAAAGCCTTCAGTGACAACTCATCCCTCACTGCGCACAAGGTGATTCATACTGGAGAGAAACCTTATAAATGTAGTCAGTGTGGAAAGGCTTTCAGACAGTCCTGCAACCTTGCTGTACATCAGCGGATACATACTAGGGAGAAACGCTATAAATGTAAGGAATGTGGGAAAGTCTTTGGTGAACGGTCATCCCTTATTGGACATCAAAAGATTCATTCTGGAGAGAAACCTTACAAATGTAAAGAGTGTGGGAACGCCTTTAGACAGAGCTCATCCCTTATTGCCCATCAAAGGATTCACACTGGAGAAAAGCCCTATAAATGTAATGAATGTGGGAAGGCATTCAGCCGGAGTTCATCCTTTATTGCCCATCAAAGGATTCACACTGGAGAGAAGCCCTATAAATGTAATGAATGTGGAAATGCTTTCAGCCACAGTTCATCCCTTATTGCCCATCAGAGGATTCATACTGGGGAGAAACCCTTTAAATGCAATGAATGTGGGAAATCTTTCAGCCACATCTCATCCCTTATTGCCCATCAGAGGATTCATACTGGGGAGAAGCCCTTTAAATGCAATGAATGTGGAAAGTGTTTTAGCCAGAAGTCATCCCTCATTGTACATCAAAGGATTCATTCTGGAGAGAAACCTTATAAATGTGATCAATGTGTAAAGGCTTTCATAAATGCTTCCAAACTTTCTGTACATAAGAGGATTCATACTGGAGAGAAACCCTATAAATGTAATGAATGTGGGAAAGCCTTCAGCCGTAGTGCAAACCTTATTGTACATCAGAGGACTCATTCTGGTGATAAACGTTATAAATATAATCGTCAAAAGTCTTTTGGACAGACCTCCACCCTTGTTGTACAGAAGAGACTTAATACTGGAGAGAAGCTCTACAAAGATAATGAATGTGGGAAGGCTTTCCCTCTGAACTCATATCTTACTGGTCATGAAAGAATTCAGCCTGAAGTAAAACCTAAATCTACTTGAAATGGGAATGCCTTTAGCTGGAGGACAGAACTTATCATATGTCAGAAAATTCCTCTACAGTCTTTAATGAATTGTAAAAAGTCTCTCATGTCCATCATGTATTATAATACATTAATATTCTAGGATATTCTTCAGCCCTTCTAGAAATGAATGGCAACCACTTTGCTTCCAATTTGTTGTAACCAGAAAAATTGCTTATTTGAACATTTTTGTGTATCATTCACTTTTTACTTTTAGGATCAAAAGGGACGGATGATTTAATAATCTTTCTTGAACAATTCATGGATAGTAATTTTTTTCCAGTTTTTTCAATACTAGATTTGAAGTTATTTTGTAGAGAACTGATGACTTATTCATTGTCAAATCCAATGTTGTTGTTTTTAATCAATCTTCATCCATCTTGACCTTTTTGTAGCCTTTGATAGTATCACCCTCTTCTTCACAAACTTGATCTCAGCCAAAAGGCCAAGAAGCAACCACTCTCTTCTTAATAATCCTTTCTCTCTCAGTATTAGGACATTACCCTCTCCTAGTTCTCCTGCTACCACCTGACCAGTCCTAGGTCTCTGTGGGATATTCATCCAGGTCATGCCTACTAATACCCATGAGTATGCCTCATAGTTCTGTCCTGGGCCCTCTTCTCTCCTTCTAAACTACCTCACTTGGTGATTTTTATCAGTTCCCATGGATTTAATGACCACCTCTGTCCTAATTATTCTCAAATACAACTTTTGTTGTTGTTCAGTCATTTTTAGTTGTGTCTATCTCTTCGTGTTTCTATTTGAGGTTTTCTTGGCAAAGATACTGTAAGCATTTGCCATTTCATTCTATGGCTCATTTTCCAGATGAGAAAATGGAGTCAAACAGGGTTAAATGACTTGCCCAGGGTCACATTGCTAGTAAGTGTCAAATCCAACTATGGTTCCCAATCTTTTCTACTGACCTCCAGTCTTGTATCCCCAATCACCTGTCAAGCATCCTGAACTGACTATCAATAGACATCTTAAACTTAACACATCCAAAATCAAGTCATTCTAATCTCTCCTCAACTCTCCCTCCTTCTAGACCTTCCTATCATTGTTCAGAGTATCACAGTCCTTGTTAGCCAGGCTACCCACCTAAGCATTATCCTCAACTCCTCACTATCTCTCACCCTCCACAACCAATTTGTTATCAAAGCCTGTTGATTTCACCTCAGGGACACATCTCTTATCTATGCCCTCTTATCTCAGCTGAGGCCATCACCACCCTGTTGCAGGTTTCTTGGAATATTACAGTAACCTGCTGGTTGTTCTGTCTGCCACAAGTCTCCCTCCAATCCATTCTCCAGATTAATCCACCAAATCGATTTTTCTAACGTTCCTAGATCTGACCATGCCACCTTTATTTATTCACTTTCACTTCTACTCCATAAACTCCAGTGGCTCCTTATCACCTCTAGAATCAAATAATCACAAAATCCTTTGTTTGGCTTTCAAAGACTTTGATAACCCAGTCCTCCCCCACCTTTCCAATCTTCTTACTCTTTATATCTCTCCCCCCATGTACTCTTTGATCCTTGACACTGGACTTCTTACTGTTCCCTAAACAAGACATCTCATTTCTTGGCTCCATGGTTTTTGTTGGTTTTTTTTCCCTGTCACCCATGCCTGGAATCCTTTCTTTTCTTTTCTACACTCCACCAGGCTTTCCTGGCTTCCTTCAAGACCTGGTTATAATCCTACTTTCTATTGGAAGCCTTTCCTGATCCTCTTAATCCAGTGCCTTCCCTCCTTGATTATTTCATATATCTATAACAAGAATGTAGATATCTGTATATGCATTGTCTCCTTCATTAGATTGGAAGTCCCTTGAGTATAGAGACTGTCTTTTGCCTTTCTTTGTCATGCCTAGTGCTCCAACCGTGTATGGTATCTAGTTGGCACTTAATAAATGTTTATTGACTGACTGACTGACTGATTTCCATCGCTTCTGGTTCTCTGTGTAGACTACTCTATTGATCTCTATTTTTTAAAACCAGGCTCTAAATGGTTTTGATGACTGATGTTCTGTAATACAGATTTGAGGTCTGGAATAGCAATTGCTCCATGATCTCTAGATTTCTTTTCATATTTTGTCTTGATATTCTAGAACTTTGTTTCCCCAAATGTTGTTTATTTAGTATAAAGTTTCTTTGATAATTTGACTGATATAAAAACAAAGTTGTAAATCAACTTTAGTATTGCTTTTGTTTTTATCATATTCATATGACCTAACTGAATACTGACTATTCTTCTAGCTATCTAAGTTATCCTTTATTCCTATATGAGGATAGGAGTTTCACAGGTATACATTTTCATGTGTTCTATTGAATTTTTTTTCCTTTTTCTTTAAAAATATTCATTACATGGACTAGCCCTTGGGGTAGGGAGGAATACTGGGTGGAATACTGATGTTATATCAACAAAAAATATTTTTAAAAAGAAACATAGGAGGCAATGAGGTGACTCAGTGGATTGAGAGTCAGAGTAGATATGGGAAGTCTTGGGTTCAAATCTGAATTCAGACACTTTCTACCTGAGCAAGCCACTCTTCTGCCTTGGAACCAATATATAGTACTAATTCTAAGATAAGAAGGTATGGGATGAAACATAAAAACATATAATATAAATTCTCTAAGGTAATTCTAAAGCTGTCCCACTGTTCTGTTTCATCTTGAACCATTTTTTAAAGCATCATAACATTCATTTAAAAATTTCAATCATTATCATTATGTTCTTCCCTTTTTCCAATTGAAAAAAAGTCTCTGTACACAATCATCCAAAGTACTCAATCTCGTTTTCTTCTGATTTTTTAAAATGACATGATCTTTTGTAACTAGGTCAAATATTCATTTTGAGTTTAGTGTGACATGAGGCATAAAAGGTATCTGAACCAAAATTCTACCAAACTGCCCAATAGCTAGCTTATTAGTGTTTCCAAGAAGGAAAGAGTCACTTTCCCCCAAGAACTGATGTTCATGAATTTATCAAATAATATGCTCTTATTTTCACCTACTTCTCCTTTTGAGGTAAATAATCTATTGTACTGAATTTTATATGAACTGTCACTGAATGAAATTCAGATAGAAAAGAATGTCTTTTGACTAAAGTATCTTTAGAAGATCACCACAAGGAAACAGAACTCTGTCAACTGACAAATCAATGAAGATCTCAAAGAGCATTTGAAAGATTTGCATTCTCTGTCTAAAGATCAATGAAATGTCTGTTAAATATCTCCAATTTATACTGTATACCTTGTTTGCACATAACTGTTTGCATGCCTTCTCCCCATCCCTCATCCCTTCTGCCCCTCATTAGAATGGGAGCTTCTTGAGAGCAGGAATTCTCTTTCTTTGTATCTTTAAAACTTAGCATGGTGTCTGGTACATAATAGGCACTTAATAAATGTTTATGACCAGCTGACTGGAAAATATGAAATGAGGAAAATCCAAGAGCAGTTCAGATATTGTAGAAGTTGGAAAATAATAATGATGATGATGACAGCTAGCATTTTCATAGTGCTTTAATGTTTGCAATGTGGTTTACAAATATGATTTCATTTTACCTTTATAATGTGAATCTTAAAATTTCTCAGACTCTACTTCAGAGGATTTGATTAAGCTATTCCTTATTTTAAACAATGGAGGTACTTGATTAGGAATGTATTGGGAACTTTAAAATTACTCCATACTTAGGCATACCTTAAGGGAAGATAAAGTTGTAAAACTCCTTACTGAAAAATGAAAAAGTCCCCAACCCATACTTATAGTAAGGCAAAAGCCCTTAAGCTAGGTCTGTTTTTAGATCTAATACAAAAGGGTGCTAAGTACCTATGAAGGTCAAATTCATCACTAAAAGGGCAAGCTTAGCAAAGAGGTGTAAAGTACTCAGAAGTTTTAGTCTACCCAGAGAAGGTGATAACAAGATGTGAATTAAGAATGGTCAGTCCTTTGGAAAACGTCTACTGTGATTGGTAGATGTGAAAACTTAGGGGAGGTGACACAAGAGAAATTTCTCTTTAAAGGAGCTGTCTGAACCAGTTCAGGGGAGTTAAGAATAGTTCCACTTAGGAAGCTGAACTGAAGGGTCTCTCTGAATACTAGAGCTTGCTTGCAACAAGATCTTGTGGTGAATGATTAAAGACTGACTTAGTTTTCTCTCTTAAGGAGAAAGGCTTAGGCCCTATTTCCTCTTACTCTCTCTCTCCCTTTCCTTAATTCCTTCATTTGTATTAATTAAAATTTCCATAAAACCCAGCTGACTTGGGTATTTCATATTTGGGAATTTTTCCCATGGCAACCACTTATTTTTTATTTAACTCAAGACATTAAAAATTATCTTTACAGTTTTGGCAATTCAAAGTCTTGAAACCATATTTTCGCAGTCACAGTTTATGGCAACCACTCTTTTGTCGGTAACAATAACAACACTGATGAGACAGGTTAAGTTACTTGCCAGTATCACATAGCTATTCTGTCTGAGTCAGGATTTGAATTCAGGTCTTCCTAACTCCAAAACTAACACTCTATTGCACCTTCTTGCCTGAAAAACAACTTCAATGGTGACCAAAAGTAAGTTGTGCATTAGACTGGATAAAGCCTACTAGCAGCAATGTAAGGATATAGGACAATTCTGAGGGACTTACGAGAAAGAACGCTATCTGCATCCAGAGAAAGAACTGAGGGAGTAGAAACACAGAAGAAAAACATTTGCTTGATCACATGATTCGATGGGGATATGATTGGGGATCTAGACTCTAAATGATTGCTCTATTGTAGATATTAATAATATGTAAATAAATCTTGATCAATAATACCCAGTTGAATTGCTTATTGGCTATAGGAGGGGGGAGGAAAGAGGGCAGGGAAGGAACATAAATCATGTAACCATGGAAAAATATTGCAAATTAATTAATTAAATAAATTTAAAATAAAAAAAAAACCACTGGATAATGCATTAATACAGATTGTGAGCTCCTTTAAGGACTGTTTTCTTCTTCTGTGTCTGTCCCCACAATCTAGTAGAGTGCTTCACCTGAAGCAGATGTATAATACACATTTACTAGTCAGATTGGATTTTTACCAAGGAAAGGGAAAATAATATCCAATGAACAACGAGAACAGGAATAGCACAATGATTGCAGCATAAGAAATATTACAGAAAATGGGAAATATGGATACTAGTATATTTGAGATGATAAATGATTTAATATTGACTGAAACAAAAGACTTGAAACTGCCACAATGGGAACGGTATTACTTAATAGACCTATGCCAAAAACAATGATAGCTGCCAAATTAGTATTCTTGAAACACATCTAACCATGCTATTCTTTATTCAAACATTTTTAAGTATTCTCCATTGCCCATAGGGGGAAATACAAAAGCATGAGCTTGGCATGTGAGTCCTTTACTGTCTTGTCCAGCTTAACTAGACAGACTAAAAGTCTTATTCTGGATTCCAGCCAAGTCAGACCATCAACTGTTTTCTAAAATTGGCATTCCATATCTAGTCTCTTAATATTTGTCTCTGGATCTGGAATGTGCTTCATCATTACTTCTGTCTGTAAGAATGCCTGGCCTCCTTCCAGGGACATCTCAAATGCCATCTCTTCCAGGAAGTCTGTCCTGATCCTTTTAGATTTTGTATTCTCTTCCTTAGGTTTTGATATCCAAGTGTTATCCCTACCTCCAAAGTAACCCATTAGCACTTTGAGGACAAACTGTTTTATCCAAGCATCCCCAAGATCCAGAATAATTATTTCTCTCTAGGTTCACAATACACAGAACTAAATGACCATAGCAATCTAGTATCTGATAAGCCCAAAGATCCCAGATTTGGGGACAAACACTCACTAATTGTTCAAAACTGCTGAGAAAAATGGAAAACAGTTTGGCAGAAACTAGGTATAAACCAACATCTGACATCCTATGCGAATAAAAAGTCAGAGCACGATTTAGACATAAAGGGTGATAGCATAGGCAAATTAGGGGAACATGGAATAATTTTCCTGTCAGATCTATGGATAAGGAAAGAGTTTATGACCAAATAAGCTATAGAGAGGATATAAGAGATAGAGGATAAAGAGACAGGATATACAATGAATTATTTTGACTATATTAAATTAAAAGGTTTTTGCACAAAATCAATGCAACCAAGACTAGATGGAAAACAGAGAACTGAGGAGAAAATCAACATAAAATTCCTCTGAAGAAGACCTCATTTCTTAAATATAGAGATAAAAGAGTCAAATTTATAAGAATGCAAGTCAATTCCTAATTGATCAATAGTCAAAGAATAAAAGCAGGCAGTCTTCAGGTGAAGAAATCAAAGTTATCTATAGTCATGAAAAAATTTTTCCAAATCACTATTATTTAGATAAATGCAAATTAAAACAACTCTGAGGTACTACCTCACACCCATCAGATTGGCTGATATGAGAAAAAAGGAAAATGATAAATGTTGGAGGGGATGTGGAAAAATAGGGACACATGCACTATTGGTAGAGTTCTGAACAGATCTAAACATTTTGAAGAGCAATTTGGAACCATGCCCCAAGTGCTATAAAACTGCTCATATCCTTTGATCTCACAATACTACTACTAGGTTTGTATCCCAAAGAAATTTTAAAAAGGAAGGGTAAAGGACCTATTTGTACAAAAATATTTGTAGGTCTTTCATGGTGGCAAAGAATTGGGATTGAGGGGTATGAATTTTAAATTTCCTCCACCCTGCTTAGTCTGGCAACCAGGAATGTCTACACCCCTACTTAAGGATTAAGTGTTGAGGAGGATGGCCTATGATAGACATGTGCTAGCAAGTGACAAATAAGAAACAACTGACAGACCCCCTTGGCTGTCCTAAGTCAAGCTTAAGCTACCATTGGTACATGTGAGATGCAGGAAGTGATGTAAAAAAAAAAAGTCTATATATTCACGTGACTTCCTCTTGCTACACACTTTGGTGGCTGAGGTATTGAGCTCTGGGTGTCTCTCTTGGAGACGTTGGGTTCTGAAGCAGTGTGGCTGGTGGCAGCATGCTGGGCGTCTGGGCGTCTTGGCATCTTGGTGTGCCTGCAGCTCTTGCCCAGTTTTGGCAGTGAGCATCCTTGATGCGGTAACTGGGAGAAGCTCAATAGCGTGGGTCAGGTGAGGTGTCTTCCCTGAGCTCTCTTAGAGTTTAGGCTGATTCCTTTTTTTTCTTTACCTTTCATAAAATGCTATCCTCCTCAGAGGTCCCTCATCTCGGAGGAGGCCTCGTGGCTGGAAGCCGAGCTAGATTAAATTTTAGAGGAGGCCTCGTGACTGAGGTCTCTGAACTCCCCTTGGCTCAGGTTAGGCCAGAGAAATCTTAAACCCTTTTCCCCTCTATCTTCTTCTTAATTCCTTCCCTCTATATTAATTAAACCACTATAAAATTCCCAAACTGATTTGAGTATTTTTATTGGGATTGAATTAATCCCTGGCAATCATTAGTATAATATATTCAGTCAAAAAACCCCTAAATTTACCCCTTACAGGGGATACTCATCAACTGGCGAACTACTGAACAAGTTGTGGTACATGAATGTAATGGAATATTGTGCTATAAGAAATGATAAACAAGATAATTTCAGAAAAAACTAAAAAGACTTATATGAACTGATACAAAGTGAAGTGACCAGAACCAGGAGAATATTGTACACAGTAACAGCAATATTGTACGATGATCAACTGAGAATAACTTAGCTACTATTATAAACAATACAATGATCCAAGATAATTCCAAAGGACCGATGATGAAAATATTATCACCACAGAAAGACTTGATGGAGTCTGAATGGAGATCAAAGCATACCATTTTTCATTTTGTCTCCTTCCAGAAGGTTTTTCATTTGTTCTTTTTGTGATATGTGTCTTCTTCCAAACATGATGAATATGGAAATACATGATAGCACACGTATAACCTATATAAAATAGTTTACTGTCTCAGGTCGAGGGCAGAGAAAGGAGAGAAGCAGGGAAAGAAGTTGTAACTTAAAATATGAGAAAATGAATGTTAAAAATTACTTCTACATGTAATTGGGGGGAAAGAAAATATTCCTGGAAAAAAGAATTAGAATTTTTCTACTAAGAAAAAAGTTCTACCTTCTATTTAAAAAATAATGATTCTTGTGCAGAAAACACTTAATAGTTTTTCTTCATACATTAAAGCATAAAGACCTCATAGTCAAATAGAAAAGTAGAAATATGAAATATGCTTTACTAATAGCAAGGCAATAAAATTATATTGAATAAAGAGTCTTTGATAAAAAGGATTAAAAATTAATTGGATGCCAGTTTTAAAGTTATACCAATCAAATTGTCAAAGGTATACGGTATGAAATAATAAAATTCATTTGAAGAAACAAAGGATTTTGGAATCTGAGGGGAAATAATGACAACCAAGCTGGTACAAAGAAAGAAATACCATTTCATATCTCAAACAATATCATAAAGTAGCAGTCTTTAAAGCCATTTAATATTGTTCAAAACAGAGAAGTAAGTCAAAAGGGACAGATTAGAAAAATGAGAATGAGAAAAAATGGAACTTAATAGTCCTGTTTTCAATATATATTTTTCAATATATATTTTATATAATATATATTTCATATATATATAATATATTTCAATATATTTTAGGAAATATAGGAATTTATTTAGGAATTATTCAGGAAATATAATTTAGGAAAGAATGTACCTACTTCATTAAAAACTGCTAGGAAATGGCAAATATTCTAATATTTAAGAGGATTTTTCTTTTTGACATCGACCTTGTTATAGTAAGCGGTCAATGACAGAAAAGTCTCCTATATGCTATAATATTCATAGCATACAAATAGTATACAAATATATGCATATAGACACATGTCTATACACACATGTGAAACATGCATACCTATACAGCACACTGTATACACATGTACATTACATGCTTAGGTCATGAAATCTCAAGATCACAAAGTATGAATAAAGTGTTTTAATATTTTGTTTAGGTAATTTGAAATTGATTTGCCAAATAGTTAGACCAACTAAACATTACCAACAATGAATTAGTGTGCCCACAGTTTCATAATTCCTCCAACATTAATGATTTTTATCTGTTATTTTTGCCAATTTTAAAGTAAATTTTACTCAAATTTTTGTGGTTATATCATTTAAATTTCTCCCTTTATCCTACCTTTTCTCCTCCCAGAGAGTTACCTAATGTAATTAAGAAAAAATTTAAATAGAAAGAAGAAAAAAACAAAACAATCATTATATTGGTAAAAATCTGAAACTATGTAATTTTCCATATAAGCATCCTAATTCCCCAACTCTGCAAAAGAATGAAAGGAGAAGTCTTTTCATGTCTTTTTCTTTGAATCAAGCTTGTTCTATGTAATTTTCCAACATTCAAAATTGTGTGATTCTTTCCATTTATATCCTTGGCTCTCCTTTTTTTTTTAATTTTACATCAATTCATATGTCTTTTTATGCTTTTCTGTATTCATTACATTAATTGCTTTTTACAACACAGTGATATTCTATTTATGGATCATAATTTGTTTTGCCACATCCCAGACAATGGACATCCATTTCATTTCCAGTTCCTTGCTACTACAAAAAGTGCTGCAATAAAAGTTTTGCTCTCTATAGACCTTTTCAAAAATCCATGACCTTTTGGGATTATATGCTGAATATATTTGGACACATATCAATGGAATTTCTGGATCAAGTGGTATGTGTAAAAATTACATTAGTATCTAGTAATAAATATATTATATTTTATGAAGTTTATTAAGGATTATTAGAAATCAAGGAATAAAGAAAATACACAATACTAACCATTTGTGCAGGGCTAATTAGCCCATTCAAAGCTTACTTACTACATCTTTGCAATGGCTGAGAAGAGGGAGAGGCAGGCGTTACTGCCAGTTAAATACCAATTGTGATCTCACCTACATGGAGACTCAGGTGAGATTAAAGGGAATTCTGGGAAATACCAAGGACTTCTGGGGATTGAAGTCTAGGGTTCAAAATCTCCATTTATACATTTGGATGTTTTAGCAGCTTTATTTGCATAATTCAAAGTTGTTTTCCAAAGTTGTTGTTTTAATTCGCATCTCTAATAATGATTTAGTATGCCTATCTTTCAATAACCTCATCACATTGAGTATTACCTTCTTCTAGTATTTTAATCAATTTGTTTGTTGTGATATGAAGCCTCAGGGTTGTTTTGATGTGCATTTCTCTTATCATTAGTGATTTTTTTATTTTAAATTTTTTCTGGGTTATACATGAATTATCATGCAAAATATTTCCATATTATTCATTTTTGTAAGTAAATAATCTTATAAAACCAAAACCCCAAATCATACATCTAAGTAAACAAGTGATAAATCATGTTTTCATCTACATTGCTGCTCCAATAGCTTTTTCTATGGAGGTGGATAGCATTCTTTTTCACAAGTCCCTCAAAATTGTCCTGGATCATTGTATTGCTGTTAGTAGCAAAGTCTATCAAATTTTATCATTCTGCAATATTTCAGTTACTGTGTATAATGTTCCCCAGATTCTGCTTATTTCACTCTGCATCAGTTCGGATAGGTCTTTCCAGTTCTTTCTGAAATCCTGTTTATCATTCCTTATAGCATAATAGTATTCCATCACTATCATTTATCACAATTTGTTTAGCCATTAGTTTCCAGTTCTTTGCAAAAAACACAGCTATAAATATTTTTTGTACAAACAGGTCATTTCCCTCTTTTAAAATCTCTTTGGGATACAGACCTACATGTAGTATTACTGGATCAAAAGGTATGCATTCTTTTATAGCCCTTTCAGCATAATTCCAAATTGCCCTCCAGAATGGTTGGATCTATTCACAACTTCACCAGCAATGCATTAGTATCCCAATTTTGCCATATTCCCTCTAGCATTTATTACTTTCCTTTACTGTCATATTGCCAATCTGATAGGTGTGAGGTGGTACCTCAGAGTTTTTTAAATTTGCATTTCTCTAATTATGAGGGATTTAGAACATTTTTTCATATGATTATCAACATTTTGATTTCTTAATCTGAAAACTGCCTATTCATGTCCTTTGACCATTTATCAATTGGGGAATGACTTGGATTCTTATAAATTTTACTTAGTTCTTTATATACTTTAGAAATGAGACCTTTATTCGAGAAATTTGATATAAAATTTTTTCTCAGTTTGTTGCTCTCCTAATCTTAGTTGCATTGGTTTTGTTTGTACAAAAACCTTTTAATATAATCAAAATTATTCATTTTACATCTTGCAATGTTCTCTATCTCTTGTTTGGTCACAAATTCTTCCCTTATCCACATATCTGACAGGTAAACTATTCTACATTCCATTAATTTACTCATGATATCATTCTTTATGTTTAAATTATATACTGATTTTGACCTTATTTTGGTATAGGGTGTGAGATGTTGATCTAAACCTAATTTTTGTCATATTGTTTTCCAATTTTCCCAGCAGTTTCTGTCAAATAGTGGATTTTTATCCCGAAACCTGGGATCTTTTAGTTTATCAAACTCTAGATTGCTGAGATCATTTACCCCTACTCTAGTCTATTGATCCACCCTTCTATTTCTTAGCCAGTATTAGATTGTTTTGATGATTACTGCATTATAGTACAATTTAATATCTAATACTGCTAGGCCACTATCCTTCACATTTTTTTCATTAGTGTCCTTGATATTCTTGACATTTTTTTCCATATGAATTTTATTATTTTTCCTAGATCTATAAAATAGTATTTTTAGTAGCTTGATAGGCATGGCACTGGATAAATTAATTTAGGTAGGACCATCATTATTATTATTACATTAACTTCACCTACCCATGAGCAATTAATGTTTTTCCAGTTGTTTAGATCTAATTTTATTTGGGTGAAAAGTATTTTGTAATTTGCCTGTGTTTGTCTTGGCAAATAGATTCCCAACATTAGTGATTTTTGAGAATACTTTTTATATGACTGATAATAGTTTCCAATTCTTCTTTTGAAATCTACTTTTTCATCTCCTTTGACTTCTTATCTCTTGGGGAATGGACTTGACCTTAAATATTTTTGTTAATTACTATAATGGTTAAATTGGAATTTTGACTAAATAAGAGAGTTATAAAAAGTGGTTGCCGATTATTATCACTTAAGTCCGGAAAATTGTTAGCAGCTTTTAACAATTTTGTTTACTTTGAATATTAGTAAAAATAGGGAAATGTGGAAGGGAATGAGGTAAGGAGACTGCCTAGCCTACCCTAAATGCTGATCTGGTGAAATGAAGCTCACTTCCCAACAGAGTTCCAGTCTCCACGTGGTCACTTGTGGTCACTAGTCACTTACCAGCAAGCTGGGCAGGATCCAAGCAAGGTCCCAATGCAGAAAAAACCTTCATGAGCTAAGTTCACCAAGGCAGCAGTGAATCTAACAAGAGAGTCCCCAACTCCAAGAAGCTCCAAAGCTGAAAATTTAAGTCCCAAAGCCAAAAACTCCATTTGAAAGGCACAAAACTCCAAGTTGAAGTCGAAGTCTAAACGCCCCAAGGAGCCTTCCTCCAAAGGAAAAGATCCAAGGAGCAGAGACTCCAAAGACAAACCCCAAAGGAGAAGTCCTGAGGGCAGGAAGTTCTGGACTTTTTATAGTTCTTTTTCCACATCACTTCCTCTCCCTTCCATTTTTCACAGGTGCCAATCACAGCTTCCAAAATACCCAGGGGGGCTGTATCTGTGGGATCCACCCCTCGTCCTCTGAGGGTATAAACACTTATCAAAGGATTCAAAAGTTTCTGACTGATTGAGTTAAAAGGGTGGAGCTCTCTAAGTAAATTACTTGTGAATTCTCTTACTCAATGGCCAACATAGTGTTAAGTAGGGGTTTCTGAATTGATTAACTCAAAATAGACAACGAAAATAAAGAATTCCCTTTCATAATCCCCCTGTGATTCTTTGGGAGACTAGTCTCCCCAATGAATCATTTAACATAACCAAGTTATACCTCTAAAGATCTTCTAGCTAAAGGTGCATACAATATTGCAATTTCTAAAAGGAAATTATAATAGTTGGAGATAAGAGGGAAATAAGAGAGACAGAACAAAACCAGTGGTTTGTAGGTGAATTGACAAAAAGCCAATTAGGAGGCAATCCCCTTTGTCATAAGAGTTTACATTCAGATTAAATGTGTTCAACCCCCTTCAGTTCACTCAATACATCTGAAAGTTCATTCTGGATCTTCTGATGGAGTAGATTTCTTTTAGATTTCTTTATGGCACCTTCTCCAAACAGTTCATTTTCTTGATTTGGGGAGTTAATGATCTTCTTTTCCAGAACTTTTTCTCAAAAAAATTTAAGTCTTGGATTTTACAAAAATTATACATTACCCACATATCTTGCATACCAAACCCTTATCCAAGAAACTTCACATTAAACAAAATTGTTTTGTAGTCAACAATTTACCTTACTATTTTAGCTATGTTAATTTTGTTTGTGCAAAAGCCCAATTTGGAACTATGCCCAAAGGGCACTAAAAGACTGTCTGCCCTTTGATCCAGCCATAGCACTGCTGGTCTTATACCCCAAAGAGATAATAAGGAAAAAATACTTGTACAAGAATATTCATAGCCATGCAGTTTGTGGTGGCAAAAAATTGGAAAATGAGGGGATGCCTTCTGATTGGGGAATGGCTAAACAAATTATGGCTGAACAAATTGTTTGTGCAAAAGCCTTTGAATTTCATACAATCAAAATTATTTATTTTATCTTCTTCAAATTTCTCTATCTCATGTTTGGTTAGGAATAATCTCCCCAAAGCTGTGAAAGGTATATTCATCCATCCATCTATCTGTTTCTATTCATCCATCCATCTATCTATCTATCTATTTATCTATCTATCTATCTATCTATCTATCTATCTATCTATCTATCCATCCATCCATCTATCTATCTATCTATCTATCTATCTATCTATCTATCTATCTATCTATCCATCCATCCATCTATCTATCTATCTATCTATCTATCTATCTATCTATCTATCTATCCATCCATCCATCCATCCATCTATCTATCTATCCATCTATCTATCTATCTATCTATCTATCTATCTATCTATCTTCTAATTTTTATGGCATGATATTTAATATTAGGTTATATAAGCATTTTGAATTTTGATAGGCCCCTGAGTTGTTGGACACCTAGGTCAAGGAATCATAGTACATTGAATAAGCCTGGGTGAGCTAGGAAGGAACCAGGACAGCCTTGTGTATCATAGCCCTGGCAACCCTATAACAGAAGAGATATCATCTTGAGTTTGTGTTCATGTATCTTATGGATACCTCTTTTACCTGTAACCATGTGGATAGGTGTGTTTGGGGAAGCAATTCAATATGATTGGTTGCTAATTATAGTAACAACTCAGTTTCCTATAGGTATCCTCCTCTCCTTCAATAAATCCCCCATTGATGTCACTGAATACCATCTATGTTAAGAGAGTTAAAGCAAGCTGCAGTCTTATTTGGCCCTATCACGCCCCCTCCTCTGGTATTAGACATTTTTTCAATTCTTATTCTTCCTCCAGAAGATTGAAGAGTGATAGTAAGAATTTGTTTGCCAGCAGGAGACTATCAGGTACGGAGGAATAGCTCTGTAGATAAAGCTCATGCTCAGGCAGAGAGAAACAAAGTGCTCAGGTAGAAATTAATTTTGACATGCTTGTAGGTCAGGGAATTGATTCCTCTATTCCAGTCCAATGGCATATGATTTGCAAGCTGATTAGCAGATGAATGCCATTGCAATACTGGCTTGTCAGAAACTCCCTTTTGTTAATGGAACCCAGAAAGGTAGAGTTATGCCAGAATCTGAGGAAGCTATAAAAAGAACAGTAGTTTGTTTCAGATGTGGATAAGAAGGACATCATGGGAAAAAATGTAAAGCAAATTCGACTAATTAGATCCCACAATGAAAATCTGTGTAATTATTTCCAACTTTGCCTTGAAAGATGTCCCTAGTGACCTCGGAAAAACGTACCTAACCCCCTTGGTCATAAATCTGGAAAGTAAACAATTAGACCTTGGAATACAACTATTCAAACAAAGTAATTTAAAAAACTCATTAATCAAGTCATTTGCTTAAAACAACCCAGTAGTAGCAACTATATTAGTAGTCAGATGGCGATTTTCAGAATGGTGAAATTACTTTTAAATGTGACTTATGCTAAAAAGACCCGATTGGACAGAAAAATTCTCATTGAGTGCTGCTCTGAGAACACTTACTAAAAATGACTTTAAAAATACTGGAAATGGCTTGACAAAATAAAAAACACGCCAGATGAGAAGTGTTTTATGTGTGTCTTGTGTGTCTGTCGCATAGGCCTATATTATTAATTGTGCACAATAGGTGGATTTCATCTTGGGGAAAATAAGCCTCAGATTAAAAGAGGTCCTTTTCTCTTGTTCTCATTTTCATCTATTCCGGAAGGGTGGAAGTGATCAATTGTAGACTGTTTAGAAAATCCAAGAAACTGTATTAGAGATTTTGAGTTTCCTAAATCTTATTTAAAAGAAATTTTACTCTATGCTACTCTTAATTCAAGAGTCAAATAAATCTATCAAACATTTTGCCTTTCATTCCTCACTGGATATGAGGAGAGAAACAGACTTGATAAGAACAGAAAGGGGATGATTTGATCCCATAATTGGATAATATGAAAAAATATTCAAATTATTTTTGATTCAAAAATTTTTGATTCAAAAATTTTAAAAAATTTTGATTCAAAAATTCAAAAAAAATTTTGATTCAAAAATTCAAAATATTTGGGCATCAAAAGTGATTTTGAATGTAATCCAGGAAAACTGGTTGAAGAACTCCTGGACAGTTACCTGGAAAGCAAGAATTCAGAGCTGTGTACAGAAGTACAGTGACCAGTTGGGCATATGATTACTTAAGAAATTATGCCAATTTAATTTCAATGCAAACTCTGTGGAGTGTATAACTGTGTAAGATTTTAACAACTATAAAATTATCCAACATATGCAGATCTCCCTAATCACAATAAAAAGGGGGAATAAGCAGAGGTGTTTCGATACATAAAATGGTACATATTACAAAATGTTACAAAAATGTTACCAAAAATGATAAAAATGGTAACAAATATTCCCACCAACTTCTGGGAGAGAGGCTCTGTGTGTTTTTCCAGATTATAAGGCAGGACCATGGAACCACTACAAAATGGCATGCGACAACTTCTCCTGGGAACAGCTTCATGTTAGAAGATTCATTGGATGGCTTATAGCAGGAGCTATTGCTCTAGTAACACTCATTGCCACCACAGTCCCTTCTTCAATGGTGCTTGCTACTATTATTCATACTGCTTCTGAAAATAGATCCCAAGCTTTAGGAACCCAGGAAATCATAGATGCAAAATTGCAAGCCCAGTTCGATGCATTACAAGGCACAGTTTTCTATCTAGGTGAGCAAGTAGCAGGAAGGAAAATGAAAAATCGTTTGCAATGTCACGGAGGATATAAATCCATTTGTGTCAACCCAATCCTCTATAATTCTTCTCAATACAAATGGGAAGAGACTGTTCAGCACTTACATATGGCATCATAAAAACGTTAGCCTTGATTTATAGACCCTTCATTGAGAGGTTTTGGCTATTTCTCAATCTCATCTCACACTCATTCCACCAGAAGACCTTGCAGCAACATCACCCACACCTTAATGAGTTTAGCACCGCATCCTTCACTTATTTTTTCCCTGATGGGAATTGGAGTATTTATTCTCATTATTTTTTTCTGTTGTTTTCGGCCAGCCTTAAGTGCTTCCACCTCAGGAGACAAAAATTGGCATCCAGCATCTATTCCTTTCGGCTTCATTTGTTAGATTTAAGAATTAAGGGGGGCAGCTGGGTAGCTCAGTGGATTGAGAACCAGTCCTAGAGACGGGAGGTCCTAGGTTCAAATCTGGCTTCAGATACTTCCCAGCTGTGTGACCCTGGGCAAGTCACTTGACCCCCATTGCCTAGCCCTTACCACTCTTCTGCCTTGGAGCCAATACACAGTATTGACTCCAAGACAGAAGGTAAGGGTTTAAAAAAAAAAAGAATTAAGGGGGGATATGGATCCCAAGACCCCAGAAGCATTGATTACTAAATCGGTTACTAAAATTCTAAAGCAATTAAGCAATGATTATCAACAATAACGATGAGTGTGATGTGGAAAAAGTAATAGTAGTTATAAGAGGTATGGTATAAAAATAGTTTATTTGCAGTGGTTAGTGTAAAAGTGTGAAAAAAGACGTGCAGTGTGAGCAATTAGTTGCATTGTGGAAAAGATTAAAGCAAAAAAGATGATGAGTGAGACTACTAAAAAATCAAATATAAAATTAATTCTATAGAAAGGATAAAAATTTGCTTGGTACATAGAACAAAGAATTGGACATTTTCAAACATTGGATAATCTTGTAAAATATAATTGGGTTTCTCAGAGTAATTCAGTATAAGTTGTGATAAGTGGTGTTTGTCTCTCAATAGAAGCTGTTGGGAGCCTAATCATCAAACATAGCCAAAAGGCTCAGAGGATAACACTTTGTCGCGAGAGCAATCTTAGTCTAATCTGAGATGGGACCCTCCTGATTTAAGGTTCTGAACCCTGAGCAAAAGCGTTCATCTCAGCTCTCAAATAGAAACCCCTGAGACACGCAAACTAACTTTTCTTCATCTGCCCAGGACAAGTCTCTATGGTTAGTGGCCCTTTTGATCCGGCCATCCTTCTGATGATCCTGGATGCCTTTTTACCCCAAGGAGGACTTTGCAGGACCATCCTAGGACCCCAGATGCCAGCAGGGTGTTGCTGGCCAAACCCCTGTTCCCATCAGAATTTACTATGGGACATGGTATTAAATGTTGATCTAAGCCTAGTTTCTGCGAAATGGCTTTCCAGTTTTTCCAGAAGTTCCTATGAAGTAGGGAATTATTTTCAAGTCATTTATCTTTTGGTGTTTATCAAACACCGGGTTATAGAATTCTTTTTTTTTTCTTGATGTTTGATTCTTACTTATTTAGACTCTCTCCCTACTGACTCTCATATCCACTGAGAAAAAAGACAAACAAAATTTATTACAAACATATACATATATGTAGCTACACAAAAGAAATTTCCTCATTCGCCATGGTCCCCCCAAAAAATGAAAGAAAGAGAAGAAAATATGCTTTAATTTGTATCCTAAGCCTATTAGATCTCTATCCAGAGGTGAATAAGATATTTCATCATGAGTTCTTTGGAATTATAGTTAACCATTGTATTGATCAGAGTTACAAGGTCTTTCAAACATGTTACAATATTGCTATTACTATATGTATTGTTCGCTTGGTTCTGTTCACTTCACTTTGAGTTAGTTCATACAAGTTTTTCTAGGTTTTCCTGAAATGATTTCCTTTTAAATTTCTTACAACACAATATTATTCCATCTTTTTCATATAGCAAAACTTTTCCCCCTCCAATCCTTAACTTCCTGGGGTTACTAGATAGCTCAGTGGATTGAGAGTCAGGGCCAGTGATGGGGGGTCCTGGGTTCAAATCTAGCCTCATATACTTCCTAGCTGTGTGACCCTGGACAAGTCACTTAACCCCCATTACCTAACCCTTACCTCCCTTGTGCCTTGGAACCAATAAACAGTATTGATATGAAGAGAGACAGTAAGGCTTTTTTAAAAATCCTCACTTTCTGTCTTAGTATAAATTCTAAGACAAAAGAATGGCAAGGAGTAGGCAATTAGGGTTAAATGGCTTGTCTAGGATCACACAGCTAGGAAGTATCTGAGGCAGATTTTAACTCAGGTCCTCCCAACTCCAGGCATGGTATTCTATCCACTGTGCTACCTATCTACTTTCATATACCATAACTTGTTAAATCATTCTCCAATGGATGAACATCCCCTAAGTTTCCTTTTTTTTCTTACTACAAAAAAAAAAAAGCTGTTGCAAATACTTTTATACATCTGGATCTTTTTCCTCTTTCTTGAATTTCCTTGGGGATAGAGAGCTAATAGCAGCATCACTGGGTTAAAATGTACACACTATTTAATAGCTTTTGAGGCAAAGTTCCAAACTGATTCCCAGAATGTTTGGACTATTTCACAATTTCATCAACAGTGCATTAGTGTACCTATTTTCCCCCATATTCCTACTAGAAATTTGTTACTTTCTTTTTTTTATTATCTTAGCCAACTGTAAAGGATAATTTAGCATTGTGACTTTAAATCTAAATTTAATTGGTCAGCAGAGAAAATCCCAAATAATAAAATACCCAAGTCGGCTGGAAATTTATGATGATTTAATTGATATAGTGGAAAGAGATTAAGAAGAAGGAAGAAGGAAAGGGAATAGGGTTTCTCCTGCCTGGCTACTGCCAGGAGGAAGACCAAAGGCTCTAGGAAGTAAGGAGGAAGGAATCAGCCTGAACTCTAAAGGGCTCAGCCAAGATGCCTGAACCTGAATCAGCTCAAGGGCAAACTCACTGCCAAACCCAGACAAATAGCTGTAAGCATGCCAAGATGTTGGAATGCTTAGCACACTACCAGCCAGAGTTGTCTCTCCGGGGAAAAGAGGGAGAGAGAGCAAGTGACGTGCCTTATATAGACGGTTTTATGTCACTTCCCTGTGTCTCATCTGTACCAATGATAGCTTAGCTTGACTTAGGACAGCCCAAGGGTCTGTCTGCTTTTTCTATACATGTATGTTGAAGGCTATTTCCTCAGATAATTAAATCTTTGAGTATGGTGCAGGCATCCTGACCTTGTTAAACTGAGTAGGGTGGAGAAATGTAGAGTTCCCAAGACTTGATTCTGTTAAGCCAAGTACCTCCATTGTTACTAATCAGGAAATAGCTAAATCAGATCTTCTAAAGTACAGCCTGAGTAGGGTGGAGTAGTTTTAAAATTCACACAATCTGATGGATTTTAAAATTTTTTATTATTATTTTTTATATTTCCCTAATTGTTCATGATTTAGAACACTTTTTAAAATATGGTTGTTGATAGCTTTAATTTCTCCTTCTGGAATATCCTTTGACCATTTATCAATTTGGGCATGGCTCTTATTTTTATAAAATTGACACAGTTTTACACATATTTTAGAAATGAGACCCTTATCAGAAAAACTTGATGGGAAGATTTCCCCCTTAGTTTTCTGCTTTTTCTTCTAATTTTAGCTGCATGGGTTTTGATTATACAAAAACTTTCAAATTTTATGAAATCAAAATTGTCCATTTTGCCTCCTGGGAATCTCTCTAGCTCCTTTTTGGTCACCATTCCTTCCCTTATCAATAGGTGATTTCTTACATTCTTCTATATAAGTGGAAGTTTTCTACCTTTGAACTATGTTCCTCAGAATTCCTTTCATATTTCCCAGCATCCTTTTCCCTTCGTTTATGTGTGTCTTTGCTATTGTTTACAGCTTTCTGGGACTCCTTCCTCTCTCTTCTTCTTCTCTGGTGGTCGAGTTAGGCAGGTTTTACTCTAGTTTTTTTATTTCAAGTTGTTATTAATGAATCTTATAAATATAATACTTGAGATATTGTATATTCATTTTAATTCTCACATTTTGGCTTACCACATAGTGATAGAATTGTAAAAAAAAAATTTTAAGGCTTTGAGAAAGAATGGACAGTAGAGAAATTTTATAGGCCATATTTTCTCTCCTGCCACTTCTCGTGCCCATCTGCTTGAGCCTGTGTTCCCTGCTGCCTGCACTCCTGTAGTCACATCTCCTCCCAACCTGTGACCAGATCTGCCTGCTGTGAGGCTGTGCTGTGTCTTTTCAACACACAACATGTGGATTCTTTTTTTTTTTAATTTTATAATATTTTATTTGATCATTTCCAAGCATTATTCACTAAAGACAAAGATCATTTTCTTTTCCTCCCCACCCCACCCTCCATAGCCGACGCATGGTTCCACTAGGTATCACATGTGTTCTTGATTCGAACCCATTGCCATGTTGTTAGTATTTGCATTAGAGTGTTCGTTTAGAGTCTCTCCTCTGTCATGTCCCCTCAACCGCTGTGGTCAGGCAGTTGCTTTTCCTCGGTGTTTCTACTCCCACAGTTTGTCCTCTGCTTATGGATAGTGTTTTTCTCCTAGATCCCTTCAGATTGTTCAGGGACATTACACCGCCACCAATGGAGAAGTCCATTACGTTTGATTATACCACAGTGTATCAGTCTCTGTGTACAATGTTTTTCTGGTTCTGCTCCTCTTGCTCTGCATCACTTCCTGGAGGTCGTTCCAGTCTCCATGGAATTCCTCCACTTTATTATTCCTTTGAGCACAACAGTATTCCATCACCAACATATACCACAATTTGTTCAGCCATTCCCCAATTGATGGGCATCCCCTCGTTTTCCAGTTTTTGGCCACCACAAAGAGTGTAGCTATGAATATTTTTGTACAATTCTTTTTCTCCATTATCTCTTTGGGGTACAAACCCAGCAGTGCTATGGCTGGATCAAAGGGTAGATATTCTTTTATTGCCCTTTGGGCATAGTTCCAAATTGCCCTCCAGAATGGTTGGATCAGTTCACAACTCCACCAGCAATGAATTAATGTCCCTACTTTGCCACATCCCCTCCAGCATTCATTACTTTCCATAGCTGTCATGTTAGCCAATCTGCTAGGTGTGAGGTGATACCTCAGAGTTGTTTTGATTTGCATCTCTCTGATTATAAGAGATTTAGAACACTTCTTCATGTGCTTGTTAATAGTTTTGATTTCTTTATCTGAAAACTGCCTATCCATGTCCCTTGCCCATTTATCAATTGGAGAATGGCTTGGATTTTTGTACAATAGATTTAGCTCTTTATAAATTTGAGTAATTAAACCTTTGTTAGAGGTTTCTATGAAGATTTTTTCCTAATTTGTTGTTTCCCTTCTGATTTTAGTTACATTGGTTTTGTTTGTACAAAAGCTTTTTAGTTTGATGTAGTCAAAATTATTTATTTTACATTTTGTGACTCTCAAGGTCTGACATGTATACTATTCTGTGTTTACCCAATTTACTTATGGTTTCCTTCTTTATGTTTAAGTCACTCACCCATTTTGAATTTATCTTGGTGTAGGGTGTGAGGTGTTGATCAATTCCTAATCTCTCTCACACTGTCTTCCAATTTTCCCAGCAGTTTTTATCAAATAGTGGATTTTTGTCCCAAAAGCTGGGGTCTTTGAACATGTGAATTCTTAAGAACAGGGTGAAGTATAAGTCCCTTCCCCCCACCACCACCACATCCCCCACATGGGTTTCCAACCTGTCCTAGTCATTTTTCAGCAGAGGAGAAGCAAACCTGTGCTATTCAGCCCCACCATCCTTCTAGTTTCTAAGTGGGTTTCTTAAGTTGACCCTCAGCTCCTGACTTGCAACTCAAAGGAAGGGGACTCCCTGGCTGTTTGGAGGGCAGATAGCCCAAATATGTGGATTTGAAGTCAGAATTTTGAGGAATAAACCTGATTTTTTCTCCTGACCCAAAAAACCAGAGTACTCTTTCTCTCCTATGCAAATACACTATTGTTTTCTATAATAATCCGACCAGTGGTTGCTATATTATTTCCCTTTATGGGTTATAGCTTGAGAAGGAGAAGGGAGCCTGAGGAACATGGGTGATAAATGAAGACTCACAGACAAGTTAATTGATATGGGAAGTGGCACTGGCTACTTATATTTTCCTTTGAAAATTAATTAAAGGAAAATATGAGAAATAAGAGAATACGTGGAAGTAAGAATTCCAAGATAGAAAGCACGTGAGCTAGGAAAGGTAAAGAGAGATAGAAAAAAGAACTCCAAGGTTGCAGGAATCAAGAGGAAGAGCAGAGCCCCTCACCCCAGCATTTATTGTGGATTGAGAGCTGATCAATGAATACACGGCAAGTAGGTCTTAACATTGGTTGAATAGACAATGACAATATCAGAGGAGGTGGGGATTCACCTGACATGCGATTTTCAAAGGAATGAGGTGTGACAAGGTGAGGGCTAAGCTTTGTGGCTCAGGCTCAGGAATTCTCCTGCCCTTAGATCTGTCTATACATTGATCATTAACTGATCTGATCAAGTATCTAATACATCAACCATACTTCCCAGATGCCAATATTCCTGGTATACTACATTTTCCCTCAAAGTTTTGCCCCTAGGGAGGAGGTGAAAGAACAATACTTTTCCAAGCCTCCTAGTTAATTCCTTTACCTTCCAGTCAGGGTTGTTGTTGTTGTTGTTGTTGTTGTTGTTGTTGTTGTTGTTGTTGTTGTTGTTGTTTTCCCTGAAAGAAAATCCATTCACCTTTTTTTTTGAGGAATAATACTGTTTCAAAGCATGCTGGAAACTCTGAAACAACAGTTTTGAGTTGGTAGAGCTAAAAAGTGCAGTTTGGATCTGCTTGATTCTTTTACTGGCAGTTTTTATTTTCATTGCATATTTTCCACTTTATTTACTTCTCTTTAAGAATATGCAGCAACAAGGTAGGTTGCTTGAATTCCAGACAAAACTGGAATATTTTGACAAAGTTTTGAAAGTCTTAAATATTCTCAATGTGCAGAATGGAGATTCTGCCCAGTGCATGTATGAGGAACTCCATAGGGGTGACAAAAGAAATGAAAATGGATGATAAATACTTGGACGGGGAATGAATCTTAAATATAGATGGAAGTTTATTGCTTGCTAACTATTTTGAATGTATTCTCCATAAAGGTGAAGAAATCTATTGGAATTGGAGAAAAGGATTTTTGAATTCACTGCCTGTACCCTGTCAATGCTTCTTGTATTTTACTGATTGCTTTAAAATTTAATTCTTTTTTAAGTTCATATATTAATATAATCAATATATTCTGCTACATGATCTTTATTTGTACCTTTTCCCTATGTCTGTACTGAAGAACATATCATTGTGAAAGCCCATAAACACCTTTTTGGTGTTTGGCAAAACCATAACTCCTTAGGGAGGCTGCATTTGTCACATAGATCATGATAAATGGACTTCATCAAAAACTGGTTACAACTTGTATACAACCTTTGGAAAATTTAATGAGCTAGGAATTTAAATTAATTTTAAGGAGTTTTCAGAAATGATTGTTAGATAACTAGTAGCTTCTGATTGGGTGGTTTAGTATATATATATATATGTATATATATATGTATGTATATATGTATATTAAAAGGAATGTTGAAAGGAAAGTAGTCAATGCTGGAGGGGATGTGGCAAAGTTGGGACATTAATACATTGCTGGTGGAGTTGTGAATTGATCCAACCATTCTGGAGGGCAATTTGGAACTATGCCCAAAGGGCGATAAAAGACTGTCTGCCTTTTGATCCAGCCATAGCACTGCTGGGTTTGTACCCCAAAGAGATAATAAGGAAAAAAGACTTGTACAAGAATATTCATAGCTGCACTCTTTGTTGTGGCAAAAAAATTGGAAAATGAGGGGATTTCCTTCAATTGAAGAATGGCTGAACAAATTGTGGTATCTGTTGGTGATGGAATACTATTGTGCTAAAAGGAATAATAAAGTGAAGGAATTCCATGTGAACTGAAATGACCTCCAAGAAGTGATGCAGAGCGAAAGGAGCAGAACCAGGAAAACATTATACACAGAGACTGATACACTGTGGTACAATTGAACATAATGGACTTCTCCATTAGCGGCAATGCAGTGATTGTGAACAACCCAGAGGGATCTACGAGAAAAAACACTATCCATATTCAGAGGAAAAACTGTGGGAGTAAAAACACAGAAGAAAAACAACTGCTTGATCACATGGGTCGAGAGGACACAGTTGGGGATGTAGGTTCTAAATGAACATCCTAGTGCAAACAACAGCGTGGAAATAGCTTATGATCAAGGACACAAGTAATACCCAATGAAATTGCACATTGGCTGCAGGAAGGGTGGGTGGAGGGGAGGGAGGGAAATAATGTGATTATTGTAACCAAGGAATAATGTTCTAAATTGACTAAATAAACTAATTCAAATGGGAAAAATGGCAACATAAAAAAAAAAGATTAAATAAAAGTTGAAATAAAAGGTAGATAACACAATAGAAGTTCCTGCCATAAAAGTTTTATATAAAGCATGAAGCTAAAGTAAGTTTCTGCATGTTTTTTTTAACTATTCAGTTTAATCTACTTCCACAAGAACAACCTAGAATTCTTGGTGACATTTTAGACCCCAAAAGGTTTTCATCAGCAGTATAGAGGTTTGTGGTTTTTTTCTAGACTCTTCTGCCAAATTTTGGAATAATAGCAGTAATGGACTTTGTTAAAAATATCTTTGCCAATGTTGCTACCCCTGTAAACATATCTTTGCCAATTTGCTACCCCTGTAAAACCTGTAACAAAGTATCCATCAGTTTCTAAGGTTTTTTAAATGTTATACAGCAAGTGGCTATATACAGCAACTCATGTGAATCCTATATAATAGTGAGTCTATAAGGAGACTTCTGGGAAGAGAGGTTACTGGGTAATGGTGGGGAGGGAGGAACCATTTTCTCCTCTGGGGGAGAGCAAGGCCCTTCCTTGGTTCTGCCCCACCTGACCTGGGAATGTCTCTGTTTATTCCTTTTCTATGGTCCTTTGTAAAAATAGACTTGAACTCTGGACTTCAATTCCCAGAAGCCCTTGCTCCACTTCCCCAGAATGCTTTGAATTCTCAAGTGGGCCAAGATCGAGAAGGTATTTAACCTGATTGCAAAGGCTTTTGTGGTCTCTTTTGGACTTCTGTTTTGGAGCAGATGTGTCTCTTTCATGATGTGAGGTTATCTTGTCTAGGCCTCTCTGGCCTAGGCATGTGCTTTTTATTCTGTATTTTCTTTAATCCTTAATCTTTAATAAACCTCATAAAAATATAATACTCCTTGCAGAGAGAAACTAATTTCTACCTGCCTCAGTATCCCCAAAATTTTAATCTTTACAGTTGGCAACCATTTTGGCTTACAACTTCGGGAAAACGAAATACTCTCAATCTTCTGATTCTTTTCTGATCTTAAGTTCAGCTTTTAATAGCTAGTGCCTAGAAATTTTTTGATCCACTTTTCGCTGGCCGAGATTTTTTACCTTCGCAAAGCTGCTGCTCATTCCAGCCATTAGCTCCTGGCCCTGCCTGCCTGTTTGCTGTTTGCCTCTCACCTGGTTCCCGGACGCTTCTCCCTGCCTGCGTGTGTTCCTGCCTGCAGTCCCTGATCCTGACCTCTCTCTGTCCTCACCTGGTGCTCCGGCTCCCGGCCCTGTGTTCCTGCCCCAGCCCACCCCAGTGGTCTCTGCCCATCTGGCCCAGCCGATCCCAGTCCAGCAAAAACTGACCTCTGACCCAGACAGCTCATCAGCCCAGATCCAGACCCAGAACTGAGGCTGCTGGTAGCAGATCGAGTTTCTTCAGGATAAAAAACCAGCTGGTAAAAAAAAGAAAAACAAAAAAAAAACCCAAAACGGGGGGGGGGGGGGGGGTGTATTGGCCACGTGGGCAGACAAGAGGGAAAGAACAGGTAATTTTTCCTTAGGCTAATCCTCCATGTGGATGGGGGTATTGACCACCTGGGCAGATCATAGCAGAGGAGAGAGAAAAGGGAGAGAGAAGAAATAGACTTTTCAAAACAGGAACTTACAAGCAATGGACTATTTAAAAGGATACCTTTTGACTGTTCTGGTAATTTTATTGACTTCACCTGCATGTCAGGGAGAAGATTCAACTAACTTTGAAGGGGGAAATGGGTAGCTCAGCGAACTGAGAGCCAGGCCTAAAGACATGTGGTCCTGGGTTAAAATTTGGCCTCAGATACTCCCCAGCTGTGGAGCCCTGGATGGATCCCTTAACCCCCATTGCCTAGCCTTCAGACAATAGACATTTAAATGGATAATTAATTTAAAAAAAAACACAGCTAAGGAACTTTAAAGACTGGAGGTTATATAATTTTAAGGCATTTCAGACTCCAATGGTTTATACAAATCTCTGTATTCTACCTTATTTTATTGTTTGTTTTGTTTAAGGTTTAACTTTGTGATTTTAAGTTCATATATTACTGGATTCAATATTATTCTGTTATACTGTTCATTTAATGTACTGAGTTTTAAAATTCTGTTGCTTTCCCCCTATAACTATTGAACAAATATTATTGAATAATCCCATATATGAAAAAAGTTTTTCTATTTTTGCCTTTGTAAATTGTCACATAAAGGATAGATGGACTTCTTCAGAACTGGTTACAATTGCTATAACAACCTTTGGAAAATTTAATGTGCTAAATATCTCAAATGATTTTAAGGGTTTTTTAAATATGATTTTTGGAATTTTTTTAACAATCTCTGGTTATTTTTGCCTGCCCCTACCATGAGGTAAGGCCCATAGCTGAAGTGAAATACAATTATAACACCCAAACTTCCAGCATTTCTAAATATGTGAATGGAAGTTGGGGCAGTTAATCTCAGAGCATTTGTACCCCTAAAAAGCCTCCAAAAAAGGAGCAACCCTTTAATTAAACTCTTCAGCTCACTATTTTACTTCCACCAGAATTATATATAGATTTCTTGATGATGTTCTAAACCCAAAATGAGTTTTACTTTGTTTTAAAAATATGTTTATTACCAAGGTTGAAAGATTTGCTACGATTGTTAAAATTGTGACAAATATCCATCAATTCATAGGTTTTAAAAATGTCATACAGCAACTTATGTGAAATATGATAGTGTGTTTGCTATTGTAATTAATTGGGCTATTGAGAATTTTGGGGATATTAATATCTACATATTTGTAATACTCTTCTTTAAAATGAAAAATGCTACCTTGTTCAATTCATTTGCCTCATATTTATGGTGGAGCATGGCCAGATATTAAGAGGAAATGGATCTCATTTTTGGTGCATTTTATATTTTCTTAGCTGACACAATGTCAATGATTATAAGCTATATTTTTTATTTTTTAAAGCTCTTTTATTATTATATTTTTCTTGCATGTGCAATATACCATTTTTTCTCACTTTTTTATATTTGAAGCACATGTCACCAGCATTAAGATTTTCTTTAACTTTTTGTTTTTCCAGTAATATAAGTTTAAGATACATTTGCTAATGAATGCCCCAAAAAGCTTGTGACTATAAAAATGATGCCACTAATTATTTTTTAAAATTATGGGACTTTACTTAATGATTCTGTCTGATTCCAGGACAAGATATACACAACAGAGCCATTGCACAGGGCCAAAGAAAAGCCAGTCCAGGATGGATTGATGCACTTCCAGGCCAATACAAAGGTCTTGAACCTAGTGTGAAGACTCGAGGTTACTGTGCTTAACATGTTGTTAAGACATAGGTTTTCTTGTGTCCACACTCACTCTGAAAATACTCACAGATGAGTATCCCGGAAACCTTGGCTCCTATAATCTGGTCCCTTTTCTGTCTTTCATAGTGTGGTAACTTTCTGTAGTCCTGGCTATTGACAGGGTAAATGCATCATTGCTTAGATCATTTTGATTAGGCCCTGATTCAAGGACCTGTTATAGATTTATTTTTCTTTTTACTTGGAATTTTTACACATAAGACTTTGATAGTCTATATTTTCATCCAGAAATTTTTCTTTTCTTTTGGATTTTTCTGATATCTTTTTCATTTCTCTTACCAATTGATTCATATACCTCATACCTCAGCCATGCATCCCTAAGTGATTTTTCAATCACCCTCTTAATGGGGGAATGTAAAAAATATTATTTAAATTGCAAAGTTTAAATTCTTTTTGAGAAGAATTTTAGGTAAAGAAAGATGCTACCTCTCTGAATCCAGAACTGAACTGTTGAAGAAGACACCATGAAGAAGCCTCCAGACCACAAGCTGCATGAGAAGATCAGGAATGAACTTTGGATGTGGTTGATTGAACATTTATTTGTATGTATACTTTCATGCCAAGGGGGACTGCCCCCTAACTGGCTTTTTGTCAATGCGTCTAGCAATTATTGGTTGTTGTTTTTTTTTTCTTTTCCTCAATCTCAAATTATTGTAATCTTTAAGTAGATTATGTTTTCATGATCTTTTTTGGGGAAACCTTTCCCAATAAGAATCAAACATGGGAATGTAAAAATAGACTCGAACTCTGGACTTCAATCCCCAGAAGCCCTTGCTCCACTTCCCCAGAATGCTTTGAATTCTCATGTGGCCCAAGATCGAGAAGGTATTTAACCTGATTGCAAAGGCTTTTTGTGGTCTCTTTTGGACTTCCGTTTTGGAGCAGACGTGTCTCTTTCATGATGTGAGATTATCTCGTCTAGGTCTCTCTGGCCTAGGCATGTGCTTTTTATTCTGTATTTTCTTTAATCCTTAACCTTTAATAAACCTCATAAAAATATAATACTCCTTGCAGAGAGAAACTAATTTCTACCTGCCTCAGTCTCCCCCTAAATTTTAACTGTTACACCTTTAAAGGCATGGACAGACACACAGACACAGACACTCAGACACACACAGAGACATGACCCTCCCCCCATCACACACATTTATACCCGGGCACACAAGTTGCACATGCATAGGAGCTTCCCCCCTTCTCCATTCTCCACACTCCCAGGCTCAGTGACCTACAACTGGTCCAACTGGGGCTTCTTGCTCCCCAGGAGTTGGGGAGCAGAAAGTCTCCTCTGCCAGAGCAGCCCTGGCAACACCTCTTGCATTGACTCCCTCCCCTCCCCCTCTCAAGGAGGAAAATCCCCAAAAGCACATGTGGGAGCAGGCCAGGAGCTGAGAGTGGCCTCATCAGATTCCCAGCATGCCCTGGGACTTGTAAACCTCAAAATTCCTTAGACTTATAAATGTTGGAAATTTCACCATTGGGATATTTCATACTTGGAAAATTTCTTACTGATAGTCTATTGGAATGGGAACTCCATTGGCATGGGAGGTTCCTTCTCTTCCCTTCTTAAGATTACTTTAGGACAGAAACCCTTTGCTGAACAATGGAAAGGACTTTGACCTATGCTTGAGCATAGAACAGGAATTTCTTTGAGTCTTGATTGATTTTAGAATTGATACAATGGAGATACTCCACCCTATTCAGTCCTAATAGGATTGAGTAAGGGCTGCAGCCTAGATCAAAATTTAATTATTCCAATCTCTACCATACTCAAGTTAACAGGATTTAGAAAGGGCTGGAACAAAGGAGTAAAGATTTAATCATTTGAAAAATATGACCTTCAACAGACATGTGCAAAAGCCAGAAACCTCTGGGCGGTCCTGGGTTAAGCGAGAGCCTCCATTGACAGGGAAATTGATGAAGAGTGATTGGTAGATGTGAGGACTGAGGGGAGGAACTTGGATGGTGTCCTTAAAGATAGGAGGGTCTGGAGAGAGGGGGGGGGTTGAGTTTTGGAGCGGTGTGGTTCCTGGGCTCTGGGGAAGCTTGCTCTGAAGGAAGCTGAAGGTGGGGGCCTCTGAGACTGTTTCTCCATTTTGGACACGTGAGTGAAAGGGACTGATCTCTTTTCTTTGCCCCAGCTATCTAAGGGCTTGGGCCTTTTGGCCCAGCCTAAACAGAAGGGGTATTTAAGCCCTATTCCCTTCTCTCCCCTTTCTCTCTCTATATATATCTCTAATTCCTTTCTTGCTCCTATTGTAATTAAACTCCAAAAAAGGCTGACGGCTGACTTGAGTTTTTCATTTAGGAATTACATAGCTGATTCCTTGGCGACCTTAAATTAATATATATCAGTCTTTTAAAGTGATTCCCTTGTAACATTGTGGCTGACCACACGGGAGTCTAAAGAATCCTCTCAATAAAACTTTTTCCTTGCCTTTTTACTATACTGTTTCACCACTTAGTCCTTTCTTTTTAACAAAAAACTTGGCTTAAAGACACAGCTGCTAGAACTTTTTCTCTTTTCTCCTTAAGTTAAATTGGAATCAGCAGTTTTTTTCTTTTTCTTCCCTTTAATCTTAAGGGACAGCTGGGTAGCTCAGCGGATTGAGAGCCAGGCCTAGAGACAGAAAGTCCTGGGTTCAAATCGGACCTCAGATACTTCCCAGCTGTGTGACTCTGATAGACAGAAAACAGCTGTTTTAAATCTCAGCAACAGGACTCTAAAGTCCTGGCTGGAAGAACTGTTTCTAAATATCCTTTCCCTTAAGGAACAACTTCCTGGATTAGGAAAAAAAAAAACCCTGTGGAAAGTTTGTTGCTTTGCCCTGCTCCCCACGTGTTTTGTGAAATTACAAAATATACATATAAAAATGAGTACTACATTCTTTGACAATTATATGGCAGCTGAAGAAGTAGGGGCATTGAGGAATGAAGGATACCTCCAAATTTTTATATTAATAGGTACTGTCATTTTTGTACTCCTCAATACTATATTTAGAGATGAAAAAATAAAAAATATTGAGGATAAAATAAAACAAAATGAGGATAAAATAAAACAAAATGAGGATAAAATAAAACAAAATGAGGATAAAATAAAACAAAATGAGGATAAAATAGAAAATATTGAGGATAAAATAGAAAATATTGAGGATAAAATAGAAAAAATTGAGGATACAATAGAAAAAATTGAGGATACAATAGAAAAAATTGAGGATAAAATAGGAAATATTGAGAATAAAATAGAAAAACTTGAGGATAAAATAGGAAATATTGAGGATAAAATGGGAGATATGGAAGATAAAATAGGAAAAATTGAGGATAAAATGCAAGCCCAATTAGAAGATCTAAAATGTTTCTTACAGGATCAATGGGCAAACACCCACTCTACCAGAAACAGACCTGTTTCTGAACCTTTGAATGAGGAAATTTCCTTCCCTGAAATAGAGATGGAAAACACCTTCCCTATAGCCCAGTTAACAGACTGCTTCTCTCGTGCAGTGCAAATCTTGTCTGAATTTAATCCCCAAAACCCTTCCCCTGCAATCCCAGCTTCTCATGTTCCTTCTCCTACAGAAAACCAAATTCCAATGCAAGGGAGATCTTGTCCTCCTAGAGAAACCTGTCCTTGTCAAACTGACCCACAGGTGCAAAATTCAACTAGAGGCCTGTTTCCTCTAAGAGAAGTACCTGAAATAGGACGAAATGGGGATGTGGTGACTTTAAGACATAGGATACCGTTTACTCCCCAAGAAATAAATGAATTTACACGAAATATCCCCACATATGAACAAGATCCTTTTCTAGTAACAAAAAAGATGGGAGACATATTTTTTCAATATAATCCGTCTTACAAGGACGTTGAGAGCTTACTACAGGCTTTTTTAAGTGAACGTGAAAAAAATAAAATAATTGCTCATGTCAACAAAACCCGGGGGCGTAATGCAGCACATTGGCCATCTCAGGATCCCGAATGGGACTATAATAATCCTGAGGACTATCTACAACTATACCGTTGTAGAGAGGCCATCCTCACGGCCATGAAGGAATGTGCGGACAGTACAGATAAGTGGATGGAACTGGAAAAAATTAAGCAAAAGGAAAACGAAACACCCTCCAGATTTATGGACAGAATTATCGAGTTTGGGGACAGATACTTAGATTGGGACTTAAATAAAGAGAATAGTTTAAGACAAGTTAGAAGAATCTTTGTAAATAATTCTTGCAAAGTAATTAAAAATTATTTTAAAACACAATGCCCAAGATGGTCAGATATGGACCTTGAAGAATTGCGAAAAACAGCTATATATGTTTTTAAGGGAAACAAAGAAAAGGAGAAAGAGAATAATGATGACATGGAGGAAATGAAGAAAAAAATGAGATGTGTAATAGATAGGATAACTAAATTAGAAAGTGGGCATGATAATGAACCAACGACAATTGCCCCTCTCCAGAAATCCAATTATCAATCCATTACTTGCCACTTCTGTGAGAAGAAGGGCCACAAAATGATGGAATGTAGAACCTTTCTTAAGATGTTTGGAAGGAATACACAGTTTAATAATGGTTTTAGAAATAATAACTATAGAAATTATGATAATGGTTATAGAAAACCGAATTCTAGAAATTATAATAATGACTATGGAAATAACTATAATGAATATAGAAATAAGAACTTTAGAAACCAGAATTATAGAAATAGGAATTGGGAATTTAATGACAATGCTCAAATTGAAGAAAATTTTAATGATAATACTCAACAATATATGAGAAATGGCGCTCGTCCAAAAATTACTCGAGGTACTAATGACCCTCAGAGAGGTGCCCTTCAGGGGGGTGCCCAAGGAATATCCCAAACACAATGATGGTGCCCGGGGGGGGCTGGGGCACAGGAATCAGAGGATACAACCTTTGATTTCCCAGACCCTGATGTCCTACTACCCGTTGTCCCTATCCACTGCCCTCCCCATACTAATGAACCCCATGTTACCTTAAAAGTGGGTAACACCTATTATGATTGTCTATTAGACACCGGAGCTTCCTGGTCTGTATTAAAGAGAACACCTGATTTACAATGTTATTCTATTGGCTCAGAGAATGTAATGGGAGTATCAGGAATAACCCAAAGAGTTAAAAGACTTCCTCCTAGAATGGTGTCTGTAGGACCCCTAGAGGTACAACACTCCTTCCTTTTGATGCCTGACTCCCCTTTAAATTTGCTGGGGAGGGACCTTCTATGCAAACTCAGAGCCACAATAACCTGCTCCCCAGATGGCTCATTATCATTAGAAGTACCAGAGGAATCTTTAAAATTACTCCCTGTACTTCTCTCGGAAAACCAGGAGGCAAAAGAACCTTCCATTTTTGAAATACCTAAAGATATACCAGAGTCTCTTTGGGCCACATCTTCTTCTGAGGTAGGCTTACTTAAATCTGCTGTTCCTGTGCAGATAAAAACTAAATCTAGCCCACCTCCTTCTATCCCTCAGTATCCCCTCTCAAAGGAGGCAATTGAGGGTATTACACCAGTTATTAACTCATTAATAGAACAGGGAATAATAATCCCTTGCAAATCTGAATACAACACGCCCATCCTGCCAATTAAAAAACCAAAAAAAGAGATGGCAAGCACATCTATAGATTCGTACAGGATCTAAGGGCAGTGAATAATCATGTTATAAAGAGACACTCCGTAGTTTCTAACATACATACTATTATTTCATCTATTCCTAGCACAGCTACATACTTTACAGTAGTAGACTTGTGTTCAGCTTTCTTTTCCATACCAATACATGAAAACTCCAGGCATATTTTTGCTTTCACCTGGAAGGGCTCACAATATACCTGGTGTCGGCTGCCACAGGGTTATGTCGAAAGTCCGAGCTTATTTGAGCAAATTTTGAGCCAAGACACAGACAATATAACATTTAAAAATAGCAAATTAATCAAATATGTAGATGATCTACTCTTGGCTTCAACAGATGCAGAAACATGTCAAGAAGATAGCAAACACCTTCTTTTGGAATTGCACAAAAGGGGACATAAAATCTCTAAGGATAAAGTTCAATGGTGTCTCCAAAAAGTAGAATATTTGGGATTCATCTTGACTGCGGGTGCTCGTTATATTTCTCAAAAACGAATTGAGAACATTCAAAAATTGAGTGCTCCTACCACTAAGAAACAGCTGAGAGCAATTTTAGGAGCAACAGGGTTTTGTAGACAATGGATTCCTTGCTATGGGGAAATCACTAAACCCCTTATAGCATTAACAAAGGATTCAGTTCCTGAACCCCTCAAATTAGAGCCTGAACACTTGTCAGCTCTAACAGATCTGAAAAAGGCTATCATGTCTGCCCCTGCTCTAGGCATCCCAGATTACAACAAGCCATTTACTTTATATGTGCATGAGCGAAGAGGAGTAGCCTCTGGTGTGTTAACTCAGACTTTGGGACCTTCTCAGCGCCCAATTGCTTATTATTCTGCCCAACTAGCCCCAGTAGCAGCAGGAGCACCACCATGCCTTAGAGGAGTAGCTGATACAGCCTTACTAGTAACAAAAACCGTTGATTTAGTATTGGGATGTCCATTAACAATAATGTGCCCACATGAGATTGAAGCATTATTGGTAAAACATAGAACACAGGCATTCTCGGATCAGAGAATTACAAGGTATGAAATAACCTTATTAAATAGTGAAAATATTACCTTGAAACGCTGTTCAACTCTTAACCCTGCCACCTTGCTTCCAGATTTACCCACTTCAGGAGAACCACTACATAACTGTGAAACATTAGTGTCCATGGTAGAAAAGCCTCGAGATAATCTCTTGGACACTCCCTTAGACAATGCAGATCTGATTTTATTTACCGATGGTTCCTCTTTTATGAGGGATGGCATACGTTATACTGGAGCTGCCGTAGTCTCAGAATTTGCCACTGAATGGTCAGCTTCACTACCTTCTAACATTAGCGCTCAAGGAGCAGAACTCATAGCTCTAAAACAAGCTTGTATAATTGCCAAGGATAAAAAGGCAACAATTTATACAGATTCTAGATATGCTTTCGGCATTTGTCACTCAGTCGGGATGCTATGGCTCCAAAGAGGATTTTTAACCTCAGCTGGAAAATCCATAGCTAATGCAGAAATTATTAATGAAGCTCTTTCTGCTCTCAAACTGCCTAAAGCCCTAGCTGTAGTTCATTGCTCTGCCCATACAGGTGGCTCTGACCCTGTCTCTAGAGGAAATGACCGAGCAGATGCCGCTGCAAAACTAGCAGCCATAGAAGGACCTGGATTAATTTTAACATTAACAACCACTGATAATTTAAATTTATCACTCTCCTATAATGAAAAGGAAGTGGAAAAATGGAAACAAAAATTTAAAGCAAAACAAATTAATGGAGTATGGGTGTCACCTGAAGGAAAACCCCTGCTCCCTAGAAGTTTCTATAACCAAATTTGCCAATCTATTCATAAAAATGGTCATTTTGGCACCCAGGGCATCGTGGACTCTGTCAAGAGAGTATGGATAGCCCCTGGTATAACTACTGTAGCCTCTAAAGTATGTTCAGCCTGCCCTATTTGCCAGGCATATAACCAACATGCATATCGTGGAAAAGCCTTTGGGGGACGTCCTCTGGCTTACACACCTTTTGAACACCTACAGATAGATTTCATAACAATGCCAAAGGCTGGACGTTATAAATTTTGTCTAGTAATTGTAGATCAACTAACCAGATGGCCGGAAGCATTTCCTACGACCCGAGCCACAGCAGATTTTGTTGCAAAGATACTTTTAAAAGAAATTATTCCTCGTTTTGGCCTACCAGCACGTATTGACTCCGATAGAGGGAGTCATTTTACCGATTCTGTCTTAAATCAAATATATTCTTGCTTGGGGATAACTCCAAAATTCCATGTTCCATATCACCCCCAGAGCTCAGGCCAAGTGGAGAGGATGAATAAAGAACTTAAGACTATGATTGGCAAATTATGCACTGAGACCCATTTAAAATGGCCTGAAATTCTCCCTCTGGCCCTATTTTATCTTAGAAGCAGGCCTAGAGGAGACTTACATATTTCACCGTTTGAGATGCTTTTTGGACATCCGCCTATACAGGCTAAGCCTTTCTCCCCGGCTTATACATCGTTATTAGGGGGAGATATTACTATTGCTTCCTATATACAGGAGTTACAGCACAAACTACGTGAACTTCATGAATCCGGAGCTGCAGTACAAGCTGGACCATTAGACTTTTCTCTGCATGACCTGAACCCAGGAGATAAAGTTTATATCAAGAATTTCAAGCGAACTGGAGCAACTGAACCTTCATGGGAAGGACCATTCCAAATATTATTAACTACTCCAACATCTATAAAGATTGGAGAAAGAGACTCTTGGATTCACTGCTCACATGTGAAGAAAGCATCTTCTGCTGAGACTGATTGACTCTATCCTATCATATGAATTGTGACTCTATCTTATCATAAGAATTGGAGATAATAATCCATAGACAAATGGATGCTGGTTTTTTTTCTCTCAAGAATATATTGAATTACTGATTTTTTTCTTATTTTTTCTTATTTCTTTTCTTTTATTTTTTATCAGAATATTTGATTTTTTTTTCTCATTTTTTTGTACTGAAGGTACACATAATTAATATTAATATTATTTTTTTCCCTGCAGTAATACAAGTTAATATATATACTCTTGCTATAATATCAACATATGCCTAAAAGCTTTAAACTATGGGAACCTGCCATTTATTGATAAAATATTATAGGACTGTGATTAATGTTTGTGTCTGATTCCAGGAAAAGGGATAAAAACAAGGAGCACAGACTAAACCTGAATAGTGCCAATAGAGCACACATGAAATATTAAAGTGAGACTCAAGGTTGCGACGCTTAACTTATGTTTAAGTCGTAGGACTTCCTTGTATCTACACTCCTTTTGAAGTACTCAAACAAGTACAAAGCTTGACTATCATGCTGGCTCCCTATATCTCTGGAAAAAAAAATCAGACAAGGGAATGACATTTCCCCATCAAAATAGAATTCTAATTCTTTCCTTCTTATATTATGGCAACTTCCTGTAGTCTTGGCTACAAATGGCTAAGTGAAATATTACTGTATTCTGTCCTACATACTTGTGGGATAGAAATTACTTTAAACTGGACCTATACAAGGCCTATTTTGAATTTTTCTTATGTTTTTGATTATTTTTCTATTCTTTTGATAATTGACACATACACCCCCATAACTGAACATTGCATTCTGAGCTAAACTTGATATTTTTTTTAAATACTTACTTCAGGGGGGATTGTATTTTAATTTAAAATCTAAGAATTTTTGAATTTTTTTTGTTTGAGATTTTATTTTTATAAAAATCCAAGACTTTTGTTTAAGATTTTACTGTTATAAAAAATTTTCAAAGATTTTGATTTTGTTCGAGAAAAGATCTTCAAGAAAGAAGCTTGAAACTTTTATATCCAGAGAATGAACTGTTGCAGAAAGATGCCAAAAACCTACACTTCATCAAGAAGATCAAGAATGAACTTTGGATGTGATTGATTGGACTGAACTTTTGATTGAACATTTATTGTAACATTTATGCCAAAAGGGACTGCCCCTAATTTGGTTTTCTGTCAATGCGCCTAGCAAACATTGGTTTTGCTTTCTTTTCTTTTCTATTTCCTCTCTCACTATTCTAATTTCTCTTAGAAATTGAATATTGTGTATATCTTTAGTTAGAAGTGAATTTAGAACTACAAAATGATTATATTAAATGATCAATGGGGAGACTAGTCTCCCAATGATCATCAGGGGGGATTGTAAACCTCAAAATTCCTTAGACTTATAAATGTTGGAAATTTCACCATTGGGATATTTCATACTTGGAAAATTTCTTACTGATAGTCTATTGGAATGGGAACTCCATTGGCATGGGAGGTTCCTTCTCTTCCCTTCTTAAGATTACTTTAGGACAGAAACCCTTTGCTGAACAATGGAAAGGACTTTGACCTATGCTTGAGCATAGAACAGGAATTTCTTTGAGTCTTGATTGATTTTAGAATTGATACAATGGAGATACTCCACCCTATTCAGTCCTAATAGGATTGAGTAAGGGCTGCAGCCTAGATCAAAATTTAATTATTCCAATCTCTACCATACTCAAGTTAACAGGATTTAGAAAGGGCTGGAACAAAGGAGTAAAGATTTAATCATTTGAAAAATATGACCTTCAACAGACATGTGCAAAAGCCAGAAACCTCTGGGCGGTCCTGGGTTAAGCGAGAGCCTCCATTGACAGGGAAATTGATGAAGAGTGATTGGTAGATGTGAGGACTGAGGGGAGGAACTTGGATGGTGTCCTTAAAGATAGGAGGGTCTGGAGAGAGGGGGGGGGTTGAGTTTTGGAGCGGTGTGGTTCCTGGGCTCTGGGGAAGCTTGCTCTGAAGGAAGCTGAAGGTGGGGGCCTCTGAGACTGTTTCTCCATTTTGGACACGTGAGTGAAAGGGACTGATCTCTTTTCTTTGCCCCAGCTATCTAAGGGCTTGGGCCTTTTGGCCCAGCCTAAACAGAAGGGGTATTTAAGTCCTATTCCCTTCTCTCCCCTTTCTCTCTCTATATATATCTCTAATTCCTTTCTTGCTCCTATTGTAATTAAACTCCAAAAAAGGCTGACGGCTGACTTGAGTTTTTCATTTAGGAATTACATAGCTGATTCCTTGGCGACCTTAAATTAATATATATCAGTCTTTTAAAGTGATTCCCTTGTAACAGACTGCACAGGGGGAGGTTCCAAGACTTGAATGAAGTCCACTCTGGGAAATGGAGTCTTACTTCCTGGACCTCTAGTTTTGGAGCCCTGGTGATCCACCCAAGTTTCCTTCCTGTGATATGAGGAAACTATGAATAGAAAATAGTGAAGGATTTTGTGTAAGTAAGATTTGAACCCCAGAATGCTCTTTCCCTGCTTCCCATGTTCTTTCCACTTTAGGTGCTAACATGGGGAAGGTATAAGTTTTGTGTAGCTTTGTGCTCTTGCTCTCTTTTCCCCTGATCCTGGCTGGGAAAACTGGCTTTATGAGGGGCAGGAGAATCTACATATGTTGTTAGATAATTAGGTTTGAACTTCTATTTCTTTTTATTTCCTTTCTACTTCAAGTGATCATTAATAAACCTTATAAAATATGATACTTAGAGTTATCGGATATTAATTTAAATTTTACAATTTCTAATAAGAACAAAGATTTAGGGTTAGAACTGTGTAGAGTTCATTTTTGAGGGGGAATTTGCACCCCCAGAACTCTCTAAAGGTTGGAGCTGCATTTGAGGAAATCAGTGGACAGCAAGGAAGGGAGGAAGGAAGGAAACGGAAGGAAAAGGGATTCTGTCCACACAAGCTGCTTGCTCAGGGCAGAAATTGAGTGAGAAGGGACCCAAGAAGCCCCTGAGTGCGGCCTCCTCATTTCAGGGAAGAACAAACTGAGGCCAACAGGCTGGTCCTCTTCTTGAATGAGGGGCCCGAGGAGGGATGGTTCCAGTGCCGTATTGATCCTAATAGCAGCGCCCCATAGCGGAAGAGCCCCATTTCCTGTAGTTTAGGAACAATGACTGTATTTCTCCGTCAGACCCGCCTCCGAGATGCCATCTAGTCTAAGGCTTGTTGCACTTCCTTTGCCTTAAGCATCCCAAAGAACTTCTTCCTCTTCCACAGAATTTGGTGCCTTAGTGAAGGGGGCAAAGAGGGTTTTCAGGGCTGAGAGGGAACCTTCCCGAGTCCCCCTGAGTGTGACAAGGGCTGAGGGCTGGCTAGACCGTCTCATCAGGCTTTCACCAGTTGGGGTGTCTCAGGGGGCTCCAGGGAGGGGCTGAATAATGAGCTCCTCAAACTCTCTGTTAAACTCCCTGAATAGCTTCCAAAGAGGTTAGGCCCCAAGGAAAGGCAACAGTCAGCTCATATAGGGTTTGATATGTATTAATTAGAATTCTGAACCACAAAAAGTCCTTCAGTATTTCCCAGCACCCCTTTACCAGCACCTCCATGTTTGCATGGTCACGTTATTGCTTTATAAGTTCTGTAGCTCCTCCCTCTTACTTTCTTCTCTCGTGACAAGGCTGGGTTTAGGTAGTTCTTTTACTTTAGTTATTAATAAAACATTTAAAATATAATAGTTATGGAATATTAGTAATAATAATATTTACATTTTGGACAACCACTTCCGAAAACAAATTTCTCAAAAATTTTGAGCAGATAGCCTTGTAGTAAAGATATTAAGTTTGACTGGTGCTGTGAACCAACCCACCATTTGAATGGGAGTGGGGACTAGGGTCTCTGCCCACTGCTACTGCCATAGCCCAGGACAAGAGAAGAGGGCCAGGTAACTGCCTTGCTCCAAGCGCCCTCAGCTTGTGGCTGTCACTGCTGTTCCTACCTCCCAGCCCCATTGCTCCCACCACTCCTGGGCATAGCCCATCCAACCTGCCGCCTCCAGACCCACCACAAGAACCTGTCAATCTGAGTCGCATTTTTCCCAGAGGGTGACGTTAAAGAAAAAAAAAAAACCTTCCACCTACCCCAATCCCTTTGACCATCTCCCCTGACCAATGTAGGTTTCTAGCCTGTCCTAGTGGGTTTTTCCCAGCAGGGGAGAAGCAAAACCCATGCTATTCAGCCCCACCCCCTTCTAGTTTCTAAGTGGATTTCTTAAAGCTGACCCTGGACTCCTAGTTTAAAAGACTGTTACTAAAAGTTTTTCCCAGGGAGGGCAGTTAGTCCAAATCAGTGTATTTAAACTCAGAATTTGGGGGAATAAGCCTGATTTTTTTCTCTTGACCCACCAAGGACTACTCTTTCTCTCATATGCAAATACACTATTGTTTTCCCTTGAAGTTTTGCCCCTAGGGATGAAGTGAAAGAACAATACTTTTCCAAGCCTCCTAGCTAATTCCTTTCACTTCCATTTTTTTGGAGGAAAAATGTTGTTCCAAACTATGCTTCAAACTCTCAAAGAACAGTTTGAATTGCTTGAGCTAACAAGAACATATTGGCTCTGCTTGGATTTTTTTACTGGCAGTTTGTATTTGCACTGCATATTTCCCATTTTGTTTTATTTTCCTCAAGAATGTGAAGCAACAAGCTTGGCTGCTTGAATTCCAGATCAAACTGGAATATTTTGACAAACTTTTGAAAGTCTTAAATACTCTCAACATGCAGAGTGGAGATTCTGCCCTGTGCTTCTATGAGGAACTTCAGAGCTCTGACAAATGAAACCTAAATGGGTGATAAATACTGGGGAGGGAAATGAATCTTAAATTACATATATATGTATATGTACATATACATACATATGAGTTTATTGCTTGCTAGCTATTTTGAGTTTACCCCCCTCCATAATAGTGAAGAAATCTATTGGAATTGGAAAAAAAGGATTTTTGAATTCACTGCCTGTATCCTGTCAGTTTCTTATAATTTTACAGATTGCTTTAAGGGTTAGTTTCATTTAAGTTCGTGTATCATTCTAATCAATATATTGTTACATAATTTTGATTTGTACCTTTCCCCTATGACTGTACTAAAAAGAACATCATTGTGAAAGCCCATAAATACCTTTTTTCAGTAGAAAACCCATAACTCCTTAGGGATGATGCATTTGTCACATAGATGATGATGGATGAACTTCATCAAAACTGGTTATAATTATATACAACCTTTAGAGAATTTAATGAGCCAGGAATTTAAATTGTAATGTTAAGAGGTCTTCAGAAATTTAGATATCTAGTAGATTCTAGAAATATATATATATATGTGTGTGTATATATATATACATATTTATATAGTGTATTAAAGGTAGAGAACCAAAAAGAAGTTCCTGCCAGAAAAAAAGCTTCTGAAAGCATGAATTTACTTCCACCAGAACAATCTAGATTTCTTGGTGTTGTTCTAGACCCAAAAAGGTTTTCCTCAACTGCACTGAGGTTTGTGTTTTTTTCTAGACTCTTCTGCCAAATTTTGAAATAATGGCAGTAATAGACTTTATTTAAAAATATCTTTGCCATGGTTGAAAGATTTGCTACACCTGTAAAACTTGTAACAAAGTATCCATCAACTTCTAAGGTTTTTTAAAAATGTCATACAGCAAGTGGCTATATACTGCAACTCATGTGAATCCTCTATGATAGTGGGTTTGTTTGCTATAGTCATTACCTTGGCTATTATAATTTTGGGGATTTTGGTACTTTCTTTAAATGTGCATTATCTACTGTACTACTGCTTTATAAATCTGTTACTTTGTGAAAATCACTTGGACTTACACAGTGGTTCATGGCCAAGTTAAAAAAAGAAATGGATCTCATTTTTTGGGTGAGAAACCTTTGTATTCTGCCTCTCCTTGGCTGACACCGTGTGTCACTGATTGCAAGCTACATATTTTTAATTTTTAAAACTTAGTTTTTTTCTTGTATGTGCAATATAGTATTTGAGTTTTATTTTTCTTTCCTTTTTGTTTTTGAAGAACATGTCACCAGTATTGAGATTTTCTTTAAATTTTTTTGACTTTGCAGTAATATGTTTAAAATATATTTGCCCTAATGTTAATGCATACTCAAAATCTTTAGACTATAAAAATTATGCCATTTACTGTTTTAAAAAATTATGGGACTTTGCTTAACGATTCTGTCTGATACCAGGAGAAGGAAATACAAAAAGAATCACTGCACAGTGCCAAAGAAGCACAAAGCTTCCAGCATAGTACCAAATAGAGCAGAAGGTCAAAGAGACCAATGGATCAGAGTGGGATTGATGAAATTTTGAGCCAAGAGAAGAGGACTTGAACTTGTTTGGGATTCGAGGTTGCAGCTGTCAGAAACATGTCAGAAACAGGTCTTCCTCGACCTACATCATTATATCAAGCACCTCACTTTGGCTCCTACCTGGCTCCCATAATCTAGTCTCTTTTCTGTCTTTCATAGTGTGGCAAACTTTCTGTAGTCCTAGCTACTTACTGTATAAGTGAATAGTTGCTTAAATCACTTTAATTGGGCCCTGATTCAAGGACCTATTTTTTATAGGTTTGTTTTTCCTTTACTTCTATTTTTAGACATAAGATTTTTATATTTTATATTTCATCCACAAGTTGTTTTTTTTTCTATTTGTTGATGTTTTTTCTTTTGCCAATTGATTCACATACCTCATAACTCAGTCATGCATCCCTGAGTGCTCCCTGTGTTTGTCACCATCCTTCTCAGGGTGGGGACTGTATTATCCTATAATGCAAAGTTTAAATTCTTTTGAGAGTGTAATTTTAGGATAAGAAACTTGCTACCTCCCAGAATCCAGAAGGTGAAACTTCAGAGAAGGCACCATGAAGATGCCTGCAGAGACCACACACTGCACTAGAAGATCCAGAGTGAACTTTGGGATGTGCTAAATTGAACTTTGGAGGGTTGAATGCATTTGTTTAAACTGTATACTATGCCAAAGGGAAATGCCCTAAATAGGTTTTTTGACAATGTAGCAATCATCAATTTTGTTCTCTTTTCCTTTTGTCCTCAAATTATTGCAATTTAAAGTTGGTTATGTTTAAAATGATCCCTTTGGGGAGACTGGTCTCCCAAAAGGATCACAGGGGGAATGTATAAATGAAAAATTTCTACCTTTGAACTACATTCCCCAGAATTCCTTTTGTAATCCCCCACATCCTTTTCCCTTCATTTATGTACATCTTTACATTATTGTTTATAACTTTCTGGGACTCCTCCCTCTCTCTTCTTCCCTTGTGGTTGAGTTAGGCATATTTTACTCTAGCCTTTATTTCATGTTGTTATTAATAAATCTTATAACTATAATACCTGAGTTATTGTATATTAATTTTAATTCTCTCACTTCACAAATGTGCTTATATCACTCTGCAATTTTGAGTTTATCTTCTTATATGGTATGAGGTATTGGGCCAGGGCCAGTTTCTGCTAAAGTACCTTCCATTTTTCCCAATTTTTTTTTCCAAATAAGGAATTCTTGTCCCCCAAGTCAGGATCTTTGGGTTTATCAAACAACTAGGTTATTGCACTCTTGTTTTTAAATATCATCTTGTATACCTAATCTGTTTCATTGATCAGCCTTTGTAATTTCTTACCCAGTAACAAATTATGATACTGATTAATAAATCATTTCATGTTGTTTTATTCTTTTTATTGCTTTGGCTCAGTCTACCCTAATACACAATTAATATTTCTCCATTTAATTTAAATATCTATTTGTGGGAAATGTTTTATACTTGTGTTTATATAATTTCTTTGTGTATCTCAACTGGTTGAGTCAATTATTTTATATTGTTTGTAGTTATTTTAAGTGGAATTTCTCTTTCTGTATCTTCCTGCTGAGTTCTATTGGTAATATGCTGAAATGCTGATGATTTGTGTGAGTTGTTTTATAATCTGCAACTTTGTTGAAGTTGGTGTTTTGATTTTTAGTTGACGCCTTAAAATATTCTAAGTAAATCATCATATCACCTGCAAGGAGAGATAGTTTTGTTTCTTTATTGCCTATTTATATTCTCTTAACTTCTTTTCTCACCTTCTTGCCATCGTTAGTATTTTTAGTACAGTATTGAAGCCTCTGATCTTACTGAAAAGGCTTTTAGCTTATTTCCATTTCAGATAATATTTACTCTTGGTTTTAGATAGATACTGCTTATCGTTTTAAGGAAAACTATTCCTGTGTTTTCTGTGGCCTTTCATAGAAATGCATGTTGTATTTTGTCAAAAGCTTTTTTTACACCTATTGAAATAATCGTATGATTTGTTATTTTCCTTTTAAGAATGGTTCATTATGCTTATAGTTTTCCAAATACTGAACAAGCCTTGCATTCCTACTATAAATCTAGTGCAATTTTAATGTGAGATCTTTGTGATATATTGCTACAATTCCCTTGCTAGCATTTGAAAAATTCCACATAAAAATGGATTAGGAAACTTGGTCTATAGATCTCTGTTTTAACTCTTTGCTTCAGGTATCAAGAATGTGTTTGAATCAGAAGGAATTTGGCAGAACTTCTTTAGAATTTATTTTTCCAAAAATGTTTTTGAGGTATTGGAATTGTACTTGAAAAGTTTGATAGAATCTTTCATAAATCCATCTGGCCCAGGATTTTTCTTCCTTAGGAAGTTCATTTATGGCTGATTTATTTTTGAGATAGGAATAATTGTTTTCTATTTCCTATTCTATTAATCTGGGCAGTTTATATTTTTGTCAATATTCATCCCTTTCATTTGGATTGTCAAATTTTTTTGGCATGTAGTGGGTCAAGGTAGCTCCTAATAATTGCCCTAATTTCATCTTCATTGGTAGTGTATTCATTTACCCTTTTAATTTTTGATACAAGAAATTTTGTTTTCTTCATTTTTTCCTTCAATTTAGCTAATCTTATCTTTTTGATTGGTTAAGTTTCTAGTTTTATTGGTTCCATTAAAAAACATTAAAATTAATAAAATAAAATTATAACTATTAACATATTACTTTCATAATTATTATAATATATTTATTATATATTATAATTAATATAATTAAAATTCTATTAAAAGTTAAAAAAATTTTTTAATTGTTAATATTTCCTTTGCTTTTCAGAATTTCTAATTTGATGATTATTTGACTGTTTTTAATCCTAATTGTTTAGCTGCATGCTCTATTCATTAGTCTGTTCTTTCCCTCTTTGATTTATATACAGAAAATTATCATTTTACATAAATTTTCATTAGACAAATTTGACTCCCGAGTGGACAGGCAGAATGAACCTTCACTCCTGTGTCCACTGACCTTTCTAAGTTGCCCTGGATAGAAAAATGACTTGCAGTGAATTTTTTTCTCCCTTGGCTTTCCTGATCATTGGTCTGGCATGTTGTTGTTTTTTTTAAGCTGTGGATTCTTCTGAACGTCCTTTTTGTTTTCTGTATTCCGCAACTCTGGGCAATTTTCTTGATTTTTTTTTCTTGCATTATGGTATTCAGAGTTTTGAGTAGTCATGTTCATCTGGGATGTCTATGGTGCCCAAATTTCTCAGTATATTCTGCCTTTTGGATCAATGCAATTTGCTCATATAAAAATCATGTGATTCTCTTCCTTCAAATTATTCTTCATTTTAGTATATTTGAATTTCCATTCTATTCTCTATTTGACTGATTTTTTTTTCTATTTTACTTCTTTAAAAATACTAAACACTATGGATTCAAGTTCTTTCTGTTCTGTTAAATATCTCTGTTGTGTAAGCCATAAATTCCGTTATTTGTTCCTATGTAAATTTTCCTCTAACAGTCAGTCAGTTATCATTTATTAAGCAGTCACTATGTTCTAGGCACTGTGCTAAGCACTAGAGGTAAAAAGAAAGGTAAAAGACAGTCTCTGCCCTCAAGGAGTTCTTAGTCCAAGTCCAAACTCTCTTCTCTCTTTTGAAATGCTCTAGAATATTCTATTCTAGTTCCATGCTCTCCTGGGAACACATAGGGTTCTGTTTCTTCAGAAGTTGGTTCAATTTCTTTTGTGTTAAAATAGGTAGTTAGGGATGTTTATAATCTTTTAGATGTCTTATTAGTCATCTTGTCTTCTAATTTTAGCATCTTTCCCATTAGTCTAAAAGCTTGTGCTCTGTTTTTATTTTCAAAAATTTTGCCACTTTCTGTTTTTGAGAATGCAAGAAAAGCAAAGCCTCCGTTACAAACATGTGCAGTTAAGCAAAATCCACAGCAAGGAAGCCTTTTTAAAAATTCCTCCTTGATTCCTTATTTCACTCCCAGGAACATTATTACAAACATTATCTTTTTTCTTAAACCTCCCTCATCTTCCAGGTCTTCCTCTTTCAGCTAAAGTATTCATCTTTTACTTTTGTGAGGACATTCTACATGAACTCCTTCCTCTCTAATTTACTTAATTTGTCTCTTAGTTTTTTCTTCAGTTATGACAATAAAGTGGCCTCTATTCTTGCTAAGGCCAAGCACTCCTTAAGTCATTTAACTACCACGAGCCCCAGGTGACTATGAGTTAGGCAGAAAATTCTGATCTGAAAAGGAAGCTATTGGGGTGGGGTGGGGGGAGATCCTGGCACCAAAGAAACCAGAGATCTGGTCCAAAAAAGGAATTGCCTTAGAGATACTTTAAATTCAATAAATATTTACAACCCCTGACCTCAAAACACTTCCATTCTTCTTTGAAGGAATGGGCTGCCACGTCTACACTGCTGTCAAGTGCAAGATCAGGAGTCAGAGCGCTAGGGGACACTAGGGCAAGCTTCATGGAATAGATAGCATTGGAATGGACTCATGAAGGGTTCTCTGGGGCAGAGCAGGAAGGGAGTGCCTTCCACAATGGAGTGCTAAGTCAGAAATGGGAGATGGAATCATGAGTTGTCTGGTTTTGCTAGAATATAGAACATGTGAAAACATGGTCATACAAAATAAGATTGGACAGATAGACTAGGCCAAATTATACATCTTTTAAGTGTTATGACCATAAGTTGATATTTTATCCTGGAGAAATAGGGAGCCACTGATCATATATGAATAGGAGAGTAACAACAAGGTCATCTCAGAGTGTTAGAAAATTAAATTTTCTCAACCAATGAATTTTGATTGTGTCAACTATGTGCCAGGCATAGTACTGGAGATATAAGAGATAAAAGACAGTTCTTGTCCTCCACAAGCTCACTATCTAATGGGGTATCAGTGGTGTAAGGGACGGATTGGAGAAAAGAGAAATGGAAATTAGGAAGACCAATTTGGGATTGCAAAATCCAGGCAAGAAGTGAAAAGGGCCTGAACCATGGTATTTGCTATGGAAATAAGAAAAAATGTTTTTGTTCTCTTGAGAAAAAAAATCTGACCATCCCTTTGACCTTTTTTTTTCAGTGTTAAAAATGGTTATTTCTTTTACCCATTTCTATCAGCTACCCATATTTTGGATTTTAGATTTTAATCAGATGTATTTCCTGCCAAAAATCCCCCCTCCCAAAGATTCATTTTTACTTACATGTCTTTGATTTCCCCCCCTCTAAAAATGGTGGACTATGATTACATAAAAAGAAAAGGAATTTGATTTCCAATAATTCCTTTAAATTTTACAATAAATTTTAAAATATTTTCATTATACTCACAAGAAATACAATATACCCTTTTCTGACACAAAAGTTACACATAGAATTCATCATCATTAATAGTGTGCAGTTTGAGAGTGAAACTTTTTCTGACATGCTGATATCTCATTTTCCAAAAATTTGTACTGACCAATGTTATTTCTTTGCCCATTGATACTTACCTTGGGTTTATTAAAGGCCATTTTCCTTTTTATACTTGGTTGCTCTTCTAGATTACCAGTTCTGTTCATCCTGTTTTCTAAAGAAACAATGATTTTATCAAAGAACTGAAGGCTTTCCTTATTCTCATTTTTCTGACAGAATATTAATGTTGTGGGAAGTTTTGGCAAAATCTAATCTGTGGTTAATAAGGATATTGTAAAGCTATACTGTAATTCATAAAAAGATTTGCATTTAGATTTGTATTAAGTTTTAGGAATATTGACTATTGGGAATCAGTATTCCCAAAGTCAATATGTGAGGAGATAATATAGTATGGGAAGAATCATTTGGATTATAAAGAAAAAAAAAAGAGTTGTTTAAATGAGGGACAGGACTTTCCTCCCATGATGGAAATGACGAGCAAAGAACAGAAACATGGAGGTGATATAGGCCTGCATGGGCAGATTATATATGACAGCACCGGGAGAAAGTTCCCAAAGTTGCAGCTGCTCAAGAAGAAAATGAGAACCTGGTTGGGGGCCTAAAGGATCATTTTAGAGTGGGAACTATCATTGTAGACTATTTGGAACGTTACATTTAGAAGTCCATGAATACTGAGGATTAAATCCGTTAATACTAAGAAACTTGGCAACTGGATGGAATGATGTCTATTACCTGTTCTCTCACCAAGACCTAGAGGATGTCTTAAGGTTTTTTAAGTTATAATATGTGATCATGAACAGTAATTTCCCCTCAAGATCCATCTTCCTTCCTGCTATTTAGGCATTCCTGTAATCAGGCTAACTCTGTAAACGTCAGCAATGATGGATCAGCGGTCTTTCACTGCTAGGCCTTTCACAATCATCTCACCATCCAAAGGCTTCAGATCGGTTTGACTTTTCTAATGGTGAGGAGTGTGCACCAACCCAAAGCCTTTCCAAATGCATCACTTTCATGAAGTTTCACTCAAGCAGGATTTCTCCAGTGACAAGAAGATGAAAGCATTTTTGGGGGGGCTAAATTTGTCACATTTATAGGGTTTCCTTCAACTAAAAAACTCCACAAATAATTTGAAGAAAGTAGGGTCTTTGAGAGCAAGGAGTGCTTCATTTTGTCTTTCTGGACTCAGTAACTAGCACAACAGCTTACATAAAGAGAACACTTCATGTCTGAGGAATTTTAATTTCATTCCATTCCATGCATGGAGCACTGGACCCAGATGCAGGAAGACCCGAGTTCAATTTCAGCCTCAAGATACTTCCTACCTATTTATCCTGGAGAAGTCACTAACTTCTCTCAGGTCCATCTTCTACATCTGATAAATGGGGGTAATCATAACACCAACCTCCCAGGATTATTGTGATGATCAAATGACAAATATTGTAAAGCACTTTGAAAACCTTCAAGTGCTATATGAAGGTTAGCAATATTATTTATAAGGTTTCTTCTCCAGAAGGAATTTTCTTATGTCTAACAAATTCTGAGCCCTTAGTACAGGCCTTCCCACATAATTCTATTCATAAATTTCTCTCTTGTATGAATTCTGATGTACAGTAAGGGATGAGCTCTGTAGAAGGCCTTCCCATATTCATTACATTTCCAAGGTTTCATTCACTCTGAATAGATCAGTATCTAATAAGGTCCCTGCTCTATCAAAAGGCTTGCCCATGCTAATTACAATTAGACGGTTCTCATGTGGTTTGAATTATCAGGAGAATAAGAAATAAGCTCCCAATGAAGGTCTTCCCACATTCATTTCAAGTATAAAAATGTCTCTTCAGGACGAATTTTCTGATGGTCAATTATTTCTGTATTCTGACTGAAAACCTTTCCAAATTCGTTGCATTCATATGCTTTCTCACCAGTATGAATTCTTTGATGGTAAACTAGAGAGGAGTGTTGAATAAAGGCCTTACCACATCCGTTCCACTCATGTGACTTTTCTCTACTGTGAATTCTCTTATGCACAGTAAGGTGTCCACTCTGACTGAAAGCTTTCCAACATTCATTACATTTATAAGGCTTCTCTCCAGTGTGGATTCTCCGATGGCAAATAAGGGATGTGTGTTGGATAAAGGCCTTACCACACTCATTACATTCATGAGGTTTTTCTCTGCTATGAATTCGCTTATGCAAAACAAGGGATGAGTTCTGGGTGAAAGCTTTCCCACATTCATCACATTTAAAAGGCTTCTCTCCGGTATGAATTATTTGGTGTCTGATAAGTTCTGAGTTCCAGCTAAAAGTCTTCCCACACTGATTACACTCATAAGGTTTCTCTCTAGTATGAGTACTATGATGTACAGTAAGAGATGAACTACGGGTGAAAGCCTTCCCACATTCATCACATTTATAAGGCTTTTCTCCAGTGTGAATCCTCTGATGTAAAGTAAGAGATGAACTCTGAGTGAAGGCCTTCCCACATTCATTACATATATAAGGCTTCTCTCCAGTGTGAATTATCCGATGTCTAATAAGTTCTGAGTTCCAGATGAAGGCTTTCCCACACTCACTACATTCATAAGGTTTCTCTCCAGTATGAATTTTTTGATGTCTATTAAGTTCTGAGCTCTGGCTAAAAGTCTTCCCACACTGATTACATTCATAAGGCTTCTCTCCAGTATGAATTCTCTGATGTAAAGTAAGAGATGAACTTTGGATGAAGGCCTTCCCACATTCATTACATTCATAAGGTTTCTCTCCAGTATGAATTCTCCTATGTCTAATAAGTTCTGAGCTCTGGCTAAAGGCCTTCCCACATTCATTGCATTCAAAAGGTTTCTCTCCAGTGTGAATTCTCTGATGTCGAATAAGTTCTGAACTTTGGCTAAAGATCTTTCCACATTGATTACATTCATACGACTTCTCTCTGATATGAATTCTCTGATGGATAGTAAGTGGTGAGTGATCTATGGAGGCTTTCCTGTATTCATTACTTGTATAATATTTGTTTCCATTATGAATTTTCTGATGATAAATAAGCTTTGTATTCTGGCGGAAGGTCTTCCCACATTTATTATCATTATAAGAGTTGTTTTCAGTATGAAGTTTGGGATGTCCAATAAGATCTGTGCCCCAGCTGAATGCTATCTCACACTGATTATATTCATAAGCTTTTACTTGTGTATGCTTGCCATAATATTGAGTATGATTTGGCTGATAATTAAAGCATTCCCCAAGTTTATCATACCTGGCACATTCTTTCCCAGATGTCCCTTTAGTATACTGAATTAGGTTTGAATATGGTGGGAAGATCTGGTAATGTATATCACCTCCCTCTTGACTGTTACCTAAAGGAATGCTCCCAGAGAGAGAAAGGCCTGACCCTTGATTGAAGCTGCTTCCAAGTTTATTACATTGCTGGCCTTTTCCTTTGCATACAGTCTTTTGGGGAGTAATTGTTAATTTCCTGGAAGGGCTCTCCTGGCTGTCTGGTTTCTTGCCTAACTTGGCATCACAAGTCCAGGCTTCTTTCAACTTGAACTTCCAAGGCCTGTCACTGATGACATTCTTCCAGGATGATTCTTCTGGAGAAATGCCCCACACTGGAAGAGATCCTTTGATAGCAGGACGAGGCTCCCAATCTGAAGGAAATAAAAATAGAAATATATCTTCTCCATGCTACTGGGAAAATAAAATGACTACATTTCATCTCATCTTTTATTTTCTCAAAATAAGAGAATAATCTTAACTCTTGAAAAGGCAGAATCAATGTTAACAAAATTTTACAACTTCCCTTTCAAAGAGAAAACTACTTTAGAAAGGGTATTAAAAAAAAAAAACATGATAACCCAGAATCCATCCAGGTATGCTACAACACAGTTTGATGAGCAAACTGAGGGGCAAAGAGATGACCAAGGTCACATTGTGTCCAAGGGCCATGCTGGGATGAGAACTGGGATCTAGTGCGTTCCTTCCACCGCATTCGCTACTGTGCCCTTCAACCTTCAGCTCAGGGAGAAGCCAAAGGTGTCCAAGGCACAGATAAGGTAGGTGGATCCAGCCCTTCACACAGCCAAGAAGGCCACCTAGATGCAATACAAGCTACAGGTGTCATTCTCAGGCAGGTCCAACAAAAGTACCACCTGGAGTACTCAAAGAACTTGCAAATACAACGGAGAGAACTCTGCTACGGATATCTGAGACAAGAGCACCTGAAGAATGGTGCAAGGCAGCCACTAGGATTTGGAAAACAAGAAGGCAGGAGCCCCAAATGGTTAAATTAGAGACAAATTCCCAACTGAATTCCAAAGTCAATTCCAAAATGGATGGTTGGTGTACAGTGTAAGGGTAAAAACCAACCATGCTCAATTGATCTAATTTTCTTTGCTGAAGGGGCTTTGAGCCCATTTACTCAGACTAGGGCAGCCATGATATGATTGGATTTCAGCAACTATGTGGTAAAATCTTTCATGACAGGGCAGCATGGCAGAAGAGAGAGTGGAAAATGGACGATGCTGGCTCCTACTCGGATTTCAGCAGACCAGCCTATTCAGGTCTTTCTCTGATGAGCTGTTGAATGAACTGTCCCTGGACACACCTCTTCCATACAGTTAATTTTTTAAAGCCCTAACACAGAAGTTTACATATACTCTAATAATGCCAATAATCTGGCTTACAGTCGCCTTCTATGCACCCTTGAAGAACTTGCCATACGATGACACAACCATAAAAATGGGGCATGTTTTGCTATAGAACTCGGCCTCATCTTTTTTTACCAACACCCTTATGCCCCAGAAGTGAGGGACAATCTTATCTCTGTCTCGTATCCCTCTCAGCAATTGCAACAGGGCAATAGAACAATTAAATAAAAATAGGTAGAACTATAGCTCCTGGCCAGAGAGGAAGATCTCTAAAGTATGGCAAAGGAGAAAGGTTTGGACACGGCTGAAGGCCACTTTTTCCTCCAATGATCAAATTAAATATTAGGAAACTTGGGTTGTAATCTCAGCTCAGCTGGCCTCTCACAAAGACACTGCATGCTCACAGTGACTTTTACAAAAGAGAGAATCTCCGGACTAACTGCCATATAGGGAGGAGTCTGTGTGGGGCATTTAGAGAGAACAAAATAATTTCTGAAGAGACCAAGATAAGGGACATGGCTAACTGCCATTAGAGAGTGAGTCTCTGAGGATTCAGAAACCTTTTAAGTTTTAAAGATGTTAACTGAGTGGAGAAGACATTTCATGAAGAGGATAGAGAATTCTTGGGGGGAACAAGTTGAATATTCCTTTATTCCAGGGGGCAGCTAGGTGACTCAGTAGATTTGAGAGCAGGCCTAGAGGTGGGAGATCATGGATTCAAATGTGGCATTTCACACTTCCCAGCTGTGTGACCCTGGGCAAGTCACTTGACCCCCATTGCCTAGCCCTTACTGCTCTTCTGCCTTAGAACCAACATACAGTATTGATTCTAAGATGAAAGGTAAGATTAAAAAAAAATTCTTCATTCCTGATGAGAAAACTGAATTAAATTATAATCTCTGTAGAAAGTAGTTAATTTACATTTCTGAGAAAAACTGATCATATTTCTGGCTGCCTGGGAGCTGCCATGTTTAAGGAGTTGGCAATTGACAAAGGAGAGGAAAGTGCCTTTTTTGGTTAACCCACTTTCCTAGAACAAAATCATGACTGGCCATGACTGTCATTGCTGCTGACATACTTGAACCCTATTCTTTTGTGATTATTTCTTTTTGGAAACTGCTAATAAATCACAAAGCCAGTAACAATGCTGTGTGTTTAAGCCTGTAAGACTAGGGTTTGAGAGTCAAAGAGGAAAAATCACCTAAGAGAGAAGACTTTTTCCAGTTCTACTGAGGCAAGGTTGAAGTTAATTCAGCCTTGAGTAACTAGTTAACTGAAGAGATTTGACATTTCAGTAATTTTAATGGTATTATCCAAATGGACACTTCAATTGTCTTTGAACCTGGTGAGAGAAAGAATTAGGTAACGAGTTAGTGGCAATGATGGACAGGGTTTGGTGATTGCCCATCAGAGCACATGAGAGGCAATGGTTGACCCTCCTACACCTCCCACTAGGATGTGCTACATTTAGGGTCTTGTCTGTGGGATCCCACTTCATTCACTGCTATAGAGATAAAGCAACTTTCAGGCCTTCCTAACTAGTCCACCTGAGAAGGGACTTGGAGGAGTGTTTTCTCTCCCACATTTCCAGAAAACGATGACTTGAGTTTATGGCAACAGGGGCTGGTTTTAGGCACTCACCTGCAAGGGAAGCTCTTGGGGGGCCTTCTCTCTCCAGCATCCATGGGGCTTCCCCTTGCTCCAATTGGGCGATCACATCCGGTTTGCAAACTGGAAGCCCTGCTCATGGTAAATAGGGAACTGCTGAGAAGAGAAGGAACCTCAGAATTCAGTCCTTTTCAGGAAAATCAGCCTGTGCTAGGAAGTACCAGAGTATTGCCCACAGGACCCCAGAAAAATAATAACAAATAAGATAATCAGTATGGTGTTCCAGGAAGTTTTGGAGTGTATGGGAGTCAAGAAATGGGGAGATGGGGATTATACAGTCAATTTAGAATCAGAAAGAAAATTAGGTCATTTATCCATCTCTTTCATAAAGAATATATGAGCATTTCCCATCTTTCAGTATTTGCAGTGGGACATGGGAAAAATTGGGATAGATTGTAGTAATCTAGATTGAGGGCTGGATGGGACCTCAGGAGCCACTGCTTTCATTTTACAAATTAGGAAACTGAGATCCAAGAGAGAAAGTGTCTTGGCCATGACAAGCCAAGTGGTAAGTGTTAGAGGCAAGACCATACATGAAGACCAAACAGACCACCTTGGTTGTTCCAAAGGGAGGAGGAGAAGCAATGGACTAAGAAGAAACAAACTGGGATAAGAGGTAGGGAACAAAGTCTTAATAACGAGATCTATCCACAAGTGAAATGAACTAGGCTAACATGGGAGGTAGCAGCTTAGCCACTAGATGGTAAAGCAGAGACTGAAGAGTGGCAGCCCCTTGGAGCCAAGGATGACATGAGTTCAAATCCAGTTTCATACACTTAGTAGTCGAGTGTCCATTTAACCTCTAATCTGTAAACCTCAAAATTCCTTAGACTTATAAATGTTGGAAATTTCACCATTGGGATATTTCATACTTGGAAAATTTCTTACTGATAGTCTATTGGAATGTGAACCCCATTGGCATGGGAGGTTCCTTCTCTTCCCTTCTTCAGATTACTTTAGGACAGAAACCTTTTGCTGAACAATGGAAAGGACTTTGACCTATGCTTAAGCATAGAACAGGAAGTTCTTTGAGTCATGATTGATTTTAGAATTGATACAATGGAGATACTTGGAATCAATCTCCACCCTATTCAGTCCTAACAGGATTGAGTAAGGGCTGCAGCCTAGATCAAAGATTTAATCATTTGAAAATATGACCTTCAACAGACATGTGCAAAAGCCAGAAACCTCTGGGCGGTCCTGGGTTAAGCTAGAGCCTCCATTGGCACAGGGAAATTGATGAACAGTGATTGGTAGATGGGAGAACTGAGAGAAGGAACTTGGATGGTTTCCTTAAAGATAGGAGGGTCTGGAGACTTGAGGGGTTGAGGAGTTTGGTCGAGGTGATTGCGATGGACTCGGAGAAGCTTGCGCTGAAGGAAGCTGAAGGTGGGGGCCTCTGAGACTGTTTCTCCATTTTGGTCACGTGAGTGATAGGGACTGATCTCTTTTCTTTGCCCCAGCTATCTAAGGGCTTGGGCCTTTTGGCCCAGCCTAAACAGAAGGGGTATTTAAGCCCTATTCCCTTCTCTCCCTTTTTCTCTCTCTATCTCTAATTCCTTTCTTGCTCCTATTGTAATTAAACTCCAAAAAAGGCTGACGGCTGACTTGAGTTTTTCATTTAGGAATTACATAGCTGAATTCCTTGGCAACCTTGAATTAATATATATCAGTCTTTTAAAGTGATTCCCTTGTTACAAATCTTTGTTTGCCTCAGTTCCTCATCTGCAAAATAGGGACAATAAGAGCACTTGTGTGACCAGGATTATTGTCAGTATAAAAAAAGACAAGGGGTGAAGTTCTTTGGAAACCCTCAGTGCTAGGAGTTTTTATCATCATCATCATCAACAACATCATCATCATCATCATCCTGATCACCATCAATGGGCTTCCCTTCATCAGAGGACTTCTAGCCAAAGCAGGAGGACCACTTGTCAGGCATACTGGAAAGAGAATTCTTGCCCAGGCAGGGGTTCCTCCAGGATGCCTTGGAGTCCATTTCTGACTCTGAAGTTCTATGGTCCTAATTCTCTCCTTCATCCAGACCAACACAGAACAAGAACATGACTGACTCTATAATAGCTCAAGGATGATTTTAGTCTCCCATCATAGACTGGGAAGAAATATCAGAGGACAGGGAGCACAAGGAAGGGGCCCTGTCTGTCAGCCCCAAAAGAGGAGCAATCTCTGGTCTCTAATAATTGCTAAATATTTAAAATTTTGTCCAACATGTGGGAAGAGAGGAGACAAAGACACTCACTCCAGGGGCTGATGTAGGGTCTCCAGGGCCTGTACTAAAGAAGGTGGGGAGAGGAAAGTGGTCATCCTTACCCAGGGAAACCAGGTTCCTATAGTTCTCCAGCATCACTTCCTTGTAGAGCTCCTTCTGAGCAGCATTCAGGAAGCACCATTCCTCTTGGCTGAAATCCACAGCTACCTCTTCAAATGACACAGATTCCTGAAACGTCCAAGACCATAAGATTGAGAAATGGGACTTTGGAGGCCATCTGGTCCAACTCCCTTTTCTGAGACTCAGGTCACACTACAATGAAGAGGCAGGGCCTGGATGGGAACCCACATTATCTGATTTCCCATCCCAGTTCCTTCTGTACTCTATGCTGCCTTCTTTCTTCAGCTCTGATTATTGTCTTCTTAGTGGAGATTCGACTAAGGCCTGCACCCCACTCCATTGGGCCAAATCAAACAACTGGTGACTCCCTGGTGTCCTACCTAGAATTTTATCATTCTATAAATACCAGTGAACAGAGATAACATAGCAAATACTCTCCATTACTAACCAGTCATTTCTACTGGAACAGATGCAATCCTTGCTTAAAAGTCTTCCTAATCAGATGAAGGAGTCCTGAATTTAAATCCTACCCCTGGCCCTTGCTAACTGTGAACCTGGGGTTTCTCTGATTTTTCTATCATGCACCTAGAAAGCTCATTATTGGGATAACCTCTTCCCCCCCAAATACACACTCTTCTGCTTCCTTTCAGGTTTTGTCTTCCTCCATTAGACTGTCAGTTTGTTGAGGGAAGAGACTGCCTTATTTTTTTTCCTGCATCTGTATCCCTGTCCATGGTGCCTGGCATATAGCATGTCCTTAAATAAATATTTACCGACTTTGCCAATTTTTATAATACTAATACTGATTGCTCTTCAAAAGATTCATACAGTTGAGTTGTGAATCTAGCATCAACCAGACATTTGTTTCTGCAGTTCCCTCAAGTTATTTTCTGAGACAGAGTTGTTTAGGATCTCTTATATTTTGATAACTTGGTTATTTTCCATTTTATAGATATTCCTCCATTTTCTGTATGGGCTAGTTTGTGGCTATTAGTTTCTGTAATCTATAAATCCTTTTCCCTTTCTCTTAGTTATGAATTTGCCTTCTTCTTCATGCTTAGCACACCACAAGGCATACAGTAGGCACTGACTACATGCTGATTGATTCCTTTGAAAACTATTAATTTGATTTTATCCTCTTTATGATAAATTCTAACATTATATTATGATCAATTTTATCTTAGCAATTTTGGACGTTTTTAAAGGTTCAACTCTCAGCCTTTCTATAGTTTTGGCTATTTGTTCTATTTTCTCTCAATTTAACAATTTTTTCATTTTTGTGCTTGTTTGAGGGTCATCTGGTTTTTCTAGTTCTTTACTCAGTTTATGAGTATGCTTTTGCTATTGTACTAATCTCTTCAGAAATACATGTTACCTCTCAGTTATGTGTTATCTGGATCCCCAAAATGCTGAACTGATCATTCCTCTTATGTTTGACTCTTTCATGAGCATTTCAGAGGCAGCAGATACCCCTCTTTGGAGGCCTCTAAGCTTATCCCAGGTCAGGTAGGCTATAGTGAGATTTCCTTTGTGTAGAGGCTGGATTAGATGGCTACGGGGATCCCTTCCAAGCCTCAAATTCTCTAAGTCATCAGTCAATCAGGATGTCATTATTTCACATTTACATCTCTTTTTTCTCTTGTTTTAATAATTTTCTTGTACTGTGTTTGTAAAGGTCTTTAATATTATGGCATAAGCTTTATTTATGAGTTCTTTTCATACTGGCACCTGTTTCTCTAAAGAATTAGCATGTGATGCTAGAAATAGGTATATTCTTTCCTTATCTTTTGTCTTAAAATTGATACATAGTATTCATTATAAGGTAGAAGAGTGGTATTAGGCAACTGAGGTTAAGTGACTTATCCAGGGTCACACAGCTATAATGTCTCATGCCACATTTGAACCCAGAGTCTCCCAATTCCTGCTCTGCCTCTCTTCCACTGTGATAACTAGTTGCCCAAAGAATAGGTTTACTGTTGAATGTTCCCATTCAAAAATCATTTAAATCTAATTTTCCAAAGAGTCTGTGCTAGGTTTTATCAGGTTCTTAAAAAAAAGGGAAAAAAAGTTAAGTCTTTTCTAGTTACTGGGTTAACTCTAATTCTTTTTTTTCCTTCAAAAATCTGGAGACCTTGCCATTTGGTGCTGATATAATTAAAAGTTACATAGTTTTGTTGTTCGTTGTGACTTTTAAGAATGGGATTTTCCAATTTGTTTCTTGATGTAGATGTTTAGTGTTGCCTTATCTGAAGTCCTGATTGCACCTCAAACTCCTTTTCAATGAATTCAAGGAAAGATTTGATTCCAGGCTCTGATTTTCACTTGGTGTCTCTAATTTTCCAATGTCTTTGTTTCTTATAAACTCTTCTGCCATTCTCTTGCTTGGTATTAGGGAGTACAATGCCTTTCCTAGCTCTCTCTGTCTCAGGTGCCCTTTAAAGCACTTTCCAACATAGCTCTGGATTGCTTTGAGATTTACACATTACTCCTCACCATACTTTGCACACTCTTGGTGTAGCCAATCTCATCCATTGACTCTGTACCTTGGCACAGGCTGTTCTTGTCTTCCATGCCCCCTGGAATGCCTCTTTCCTTACAGATGGCATTCTTTATAACTCAGTTTAATCATCACCTCCTATAGGAGACTCTTCATAGTTTCCTGATCCCTCCTCCCCACTGAATAAATGGGAAAAAAGTAGGAAGGAAAGGGAAGAAAGAAAGAGGGAGGATGAGGAGGTAGGGAGGAAGTAAGTTAGGAAGAAATGAAGGAAGGAAGTTAGAAAGGAATGAAGGAAGGAAAGAAGGGAGGGAAGGAGAGACAGGAGGTAGGAAGTGAGAGAGAAGTGAGGGAGGGAGGATGAGGAGGTAAGGAGAAAGACTAGACACCAAATGCTATTTGCCTCAGTTTCCTCATCTGAAAAATGAACTGGAGAAGGAAATTACAAACCACCCCAGTATCTTTGCTGTGAAAACCCCAAAAGGCTTCACGAAGAATCAAGACATGAGTAACCACAGCAACATCCTGTGTCTCTTTTTGCATCTTCAGAGCTTAGCACAGTACCTGGTGTCTAATCAGTGCTTAATGAATGTTTACTAACTGAGTCACTAAGCCTTTCCTTGCCTCAGTTTCCTTAACTACAAAGTGGGAACAATAATAATAATACAAGCATCTACTTCCTAGGATTGTTCCAGTTCAGAGGAGATAATATTTGGGAAGCATTTTACAGAGTCCACTACACATGCTAGCTATCAAACAGGGCCTTCTGTCTGGCTGTATTTCCCATCCCCACTTTCCCTATATTGCCTGTATGAAACTGTTTGTATGGAGTCTCTCCTTGAGGGCAGTATCTGCGTTTTCCTATTTTTTTGTACTCTTGGGACTTAGCAGAAAAAGGCTTGCCAGAAGCTGGCATAATTCTTTGGGAGAGGAGGGAGTGAAAGAGTGAGCCAGAGAAAGCTGGAAGCTAATGGACTTATTGGGATGGTATGATCCCCGCCTGGTGGGCAGCCAGGACTCTCTGCTTCCCCTGGCCCTATAGCAGGAGCCCAGGCCAAAGCCAAGAGATCCCATTCCCCTTAAGAGGAAGCTGGGTCAGGGGGGCCCCTGGAAGCAGAGAGGGAGATAGTATATGGGGCTGGGCTATCACACAGACATGTAACATAGGACTTCCACATAAATATAACTTAAACCCCATGTAATGTGGACTCTGGGGGTCAGAGAGGCACATGGATGGGGAGCAGGTGTAATGGGAGCTGCTTCTTAGGGCCACCGAGTTTGTGGCCAACTACTGGGAGAACTGTTAATAGCAGACAGGGCCTGCCACAGCTCTGGGCCCACAGGAGCTACTCCTTGAGCCTCATGCCTTATGCCATGGGTGCTTTCCCACAGTTCGGTTTTCCTTATGGCACTTTCTATTTCCTGTTTAGGAGATGATGGAGGCTCTCTTTCCTTGGTCCTGTGGGCGTCCTTTCCACCCCAGTTTCCATGGAAAGGGACAATTCTTTAAGGCAGGGGTTCTTAACTTTGGTTGTAGCAAGGATTCCTTCTCAGGATCATGTTTACAAGTGCTTGAAAGAATTACAAAGGATACTGTATAAATGGAGATTTTGAGCCTTTGGACTTCATTCCCCAGAAGTCCCTTAGCATTTCCCAAAATTCCCTTTTCCAGTTTCCCTGCATTTTGCCTGATTGTACTTAAGTGGCTGTAACCCCTCCCTCTTCCTCTTGGACCTGCAACCCAGCTGAATTCAGGCAGATCTTCGGTTTTAGTTATTATTAATAAAACTTTATAAAATATATTTAGCTATTGAATATTAATTTAAAAACCCATAATACTGATTATGCTGAAATATGGTTCTCCCATGTTTAAAAACAACCAAAGCGTTTTTGAGCTAGGTTAAACATCTGTGCTTTAAGGAAAAGGAAAAAAAAAGTTTTCCTCCTCCTAATCTCTCCCTGCCAGAAATAACCATATCAGCTTGTTGGTGGCCTCCAATTTTATGTCAAACAATTGAGACAGTAGAGGCACTGCAAGATTAACTGTTAGGTTAAAAGTTAAGGAGACAAAAGCCAAGATGCTAGACACTTGCGACTTGGGGTCCAGTGGTTTGTCTTTCTTTTTTTAATCTTTTAAAAAATTCTTACCTTCTGTCTTACAATGGAATCTGCAGAAGAGTGGAAAAGGATAGGCAATGGAGTTAAGTGACTTGCCCAGGGTCATTCAGCTAGGAAAGATCTGAGACCAGATTTGAACCTACGGTCTTTTGACTCCAGGCTTAGTTCTCTAACCACCTAGATGTCGCTGTGTCATCTTTATTTTTTTAATTGTTAACTTTTTTAATTGACTAATAAATTTAGAATATTTTTCCATGTGTACATGATTCATGTTCTTTCCCTCCCCTCCTCCCTCCCCCTTCACTGAAGCCAATGAGCAATTCCACTGGGGGTGTCATCTTTCTTTCACACCTTCTCCCATGGAGCAGAAGCTGAAAGTGGGGGGAAGCGGGCAGCCTCCATGCTCCTGCTCTCTCCATAGTTAGCTGCAAAGGGAGGGAGGGCTCTGCCTCTCTGCCTGCTCCCCCCTCTATTGCCAAGCTCAACCTTAGCGGTGTTCGGGAGCTCTGGGCTCATTCCTGCACCTTAAGCCTCCAAGGCAATGCCACGAGCAGAGGAAGTCAGCTTGGGGTGCAAAGAGGGGCCGCCCAGGTCCCTCCAGAGCCTGAGCTCCTGGGAATGTGTGAATGGCTGTCCAGTAAACTCACCTGGCCCCTAAGTCTCCAGATCCCAGGGGCCATTGCCTCCTGCTCCATGCTCCCCTCTTAGCAAGGCCTGGGTGTCTGCTGGCTGTGCTGTGGGGACAGAAGGAGCCTTTAGACAGCCTGGAAGCTGCCATTAGCTTCATCTTCCTGGGTTTGCTGCTGAGGCTGGGTGGGTAGGGCTGACCCAGAGGCCCCTGGGCGGGCCGGTGTGGAGGCCCGGGGAAGCCCAATGTCTTATTACTTCCCCACAACTTGGGAGCCGGCCATGGACTGCCCTGAGCCTTCTCTTCTCCACCAGCTGAGCCTGAGCCACAGATCTCCTTTATTTGGGGGTGGGTGGGGAGGGCCGCCTCTTTGGCCTTCACTCTAGGAGGCTGGGCAGGGGGAGGTTCCAGGGGAATTCTCGTTCCCGGAGTAACTGCTCCGACAACAAACGGAGGGGGGGGGGGGTGAGAGGGAGGAGGGGTCCAGAGAGTCAAGCCACACAGGGGAAGTGGCTGGGGTCGGGCTTCTGCCCGGCTCGTGCTTTTCCCTAAATGTCTCCCGGGGAGACGCTGGTGCCGGGCCCTCCTCAAGCTGGGGCTGAAGCTGGCCTGCCCATCGCAGCCCATCGCACAGGCCAGAAGACCCCGGGGGAGGGGGAGCGGGGCAAGGGAAGAGGGAGATTTGGGGAGAGTCCAGACGGGCCAGAGCTGCTGGGGATGGGGGGAAGAGCTGGAGGGAGGAGCGGGTAAAGGGGGCAAACCGGGTGGAGGAGGTGTGGACTGTGGGGCTCCTGAATCCGGATGAGGGACTCAGTTTACCTATATCCCAATGGGGAGGGAGGAACAGGAGGCCCGGGTCCTTAAGGGATGATGAGGGACTGGCATGGTCTGGGGCCCTGGGGGGGGGGGGAGCAGGGGACGCCTGGGCCCCAGGGGTGGAGGAGAACCCAAGGGGGCGGGTACGTCTGGGGAGGGGACACGGGGGTCACGGGAAGCCTGGGCCCCTGAGGGGTGGATGGGGGTGGCAGGACACCTTGGCCCCGGGGTGGTGGTGGGGAGGGGGAGACACAGGGTCGCAAGACGCCTGGGTCTCGGGGTCTGGGCTGGGGGACACACATGTCGCAGGACGCCAGGGACCGAAAGAGGCGGACCAGCAGGGGGGACTCACCTGGCCGCGGCGGAGAGAGGGATAAGAAAGAGGAAATGGAAGGAAAGCCCCGAGCAGGGCTGCTGGGAAATGTAGTCCGAGGAGCAAGAGCGCTTTTTGCGCATGCTCAGAAGCCTCCACGGCCCCGCCTCCGAAGGGCGGGGCTGGCTCTACATCCCTGGGTAATTTGGAGTGCCCAAGGCTGAGGGAGGCATCTGGTCCAAAAGAGGGTGTGGAATTGCAGGCGCTTATTTGTGTTCTCTGGCGAACTGCCCATGCTAGGGACAAGGACAGCCTCTGAGTACAAGGGGAAAGAGCCCTGGCTGAGTCCGAGAGCCCGGGTTCAAATCCGCTCTGGGTCATTCCCTGAGCCTCAGTTTTGTCCTTTGTAAAATGAGGGTCTCAAACGAGGTGGCCTCCCTGGTGCCTTTCTGCAGTCCTGGGATCCTCCCGTCCCTGGTACCCGGGGCTATGGAAGGAGCTGGAGCTGAAGCCTGGAGAAATGACTGCCGATGGGGGTGAGGTCTCCTCACTCCAGCTGTCCATCCTGGGCTCACCTTCCAAAACTTGGGTCTCCCTACGGCACCCCTCACCCCACAAACTCCAGGAGCTCTCCAGGATCAAATCTACAATCCAGTTAAATGAAATCGTATTATAAAGCACTTTAAGCTGACACATGGTCGACACTAAATACATGCCCCCTCCCTTCGTTTCCCTCTTTTTGCCCTTGAAGCCCTTCCTCAGCTGGCCCTGCCCTCCCTTTCCAGGCTTCTTGTAGCTCCCTCTTTTCTACAGATGAGACTGTGCGGCCACCCTGGTCTTCTCTTGGAGTTCCTCTCCCTCCTCCCATCGTTGCTGGCTCTCCCTTTGCACCTCTGGCTTCTTGCTTCAAGACTGCTTAAACCTCATCCCCTTCCAGAAGGAGGCTTCACACTAGTGGCTACCCTGAATCTACCTTGGTGGCCCTCAGACATCCGCTGGATCTTGATGTCCAAACCAGCATCAGAGACAGTGTGAGGAGTTATGCGTGGACCAGAGTAGTTCTTGTGGTAGTCTCTGGGTGTCCGAGAATGACGATTGTCTTTGTGCAGTTTCATCTACGGTGTACCCTCATGTGGCTTTGGAGTCCAAAGGCTGAGGTGCACAGTTTGTGGCACATGGGGCTGGGACGCCAGTTGTTACGGGAGGTGCGGGTGTGGCCTGGTGTCAGCTTTCACGCGCAGCAGCAAGACGTTGATGTTGCTCATCTTCAGAGGTGGTGGCAGCATGGTGAATGTGGGTTCGCCAGCTGCTTCTGTCAGAGGCAGCGAGTTCTAGTTGCTTTGGTGTCATGCCAGCCCACTTCAAGTTGGACTTTAGCTGATCCTTGAATCTTTTCTTTGGTCGGCCTTGTTTCCCGAGTCCAGCTGACAGTTCACCGTAGAATATCTGTCTTGGTATTCGCTGTGGGTCCATGCGGATGACGTGTCCAGACCGTCATAGCTGGGTTTTGAGGACCAGGACTTCGATGCTGGTGGAGTTGGCTCTGTCGAGGACTTCCTGGTTGGTGATTCGGTCCTGCCATCGGATCCTCCTGATTGACCGGAGGGAGCGTTGGTGGAATTGCTCCAACTGCTTCATGTGCTTCCGGTACAGTGTCCATGTCTCACACCGTACAGGAGCGAGCTGAGGACCCTGCGTTGTACACTTTGAGCTTCGTTGCAGTGCTTACACCTCTGTGTTGGAGGACTTTGCAGTGCAGCCGCCCGAGTGCCCGGCTGGCCTTTTGGATCCTGGCATTGATCTCGTGGTCTAGGGACCCGTCGTTGGCGATGGTGCTGCCCAGGTACTGGAAAGTGTTGACGTTAGAAAGCTGCGTGCTGTCGATTGTAATGCACGGCTGGTTCGTTGGCCTCCCCAGTGCAGGTTGGAACAGCACCTGTTTTGCTGAGGCTAATGGTCAGGCCAAACACTTTTGTTGCGGTGGATAACTTGTCCACAAGGTTTCCTGGCCCTGACTCAGTGACAACCTTTTTCTATTGTCCTGGTTTTAAACTAGTGAAGTGAGGTTCCACGAGTCTGGGAACGCTTTGCTTGCTGGCCCAATGGTATGTCTATCATTGGAGGCTCGAGTTGGCTAATTCATTTAGTCCAGGCAGCTAGGGAGCCCAGTGGATAGAGCCCTGGGTCTACAATCAGGAAGACCTGAATTCAGATTCACTTATTGTATAACTCCAGGCAAGTCACTTATCTGCCTCGCTTTCCTCAGCTATAGCAGCACCTAATACCTAGAGCCCTTATGGGCTCAAATGAGATATTTGTGAAGAACTCGGCGCTCTGTTATCCGAAATGATGAGCAGGATGATTTCAGAAAGAGCTAGAAAGACCTCCATGAACTGATGCAGAGGGAAAGAAGCAGAAGCAGGAGAACGTTGTGCACGTAACTGCAAGAGTGTGGAACGATCAACTGGGATAGACTTTGCTACTCTCAGCAATGCAATGATCCAGGACAATCCTGAAGGACTGGTGACAAAGAAGGCTACCCACCTCGGAAGAGAGAACAATTGGAGTCAGAATGGAGATGAAAGCAGACTTTTTCACATTAGTTTGTTTAGTTTTATTTTGGGGTTTTGGTTTTGTGTGAGTATTCCCTTACAACAATGACCCTATGGATGTATGTTTTGTCTAGTAATACACGTAAAAGCCAAATCAAATTGTTAACCGTCTCTGAGAGGAAAAGGGAGGGAGGGAGGAAGACAATTTGGATCTTATAATTTAGGAAGACATATGTTGAAAATTGTTATTACATGTTATTGGGAAAATAAATTATCTTTGAATAAAAAAAAAAACCTCAGGACTGTGCCTGGCATACAGAAGGCCTATATAAATGCATATTCCTTTTTCCCTCCCTTTCCCTCCCCAGGGTTTACTAAGTACACTCTATTATGTATATGGTATGGTAAAGTAGGGAAGAGACTCATTTCAGAACCCTGGCCAGAGGCTTTTTTTTTTTTTTTGGTCACCGCAACTCCTGAATCCATTGAAGTCAGGGGAGGAGCTGTGTGGTGGTGGGAACATGCAGCAGGCAACAGCATAAATTCAGAGATTTTTTTTTTAGGTTTATTTTAAACAAAATTCAACAAATATAAACAGGTAATCAGAATATAGCATTGATCTAAAAATAAAATTATAAAATTCAAACTATTTGCATTCTGATTTTAAAAACAAAATACTATATAAACTTTAATAAAATTATTAACAATCTGGTTTTTTTGCGCCTGCAATTTCTTCTCAGTCTCTGCATATATAGTTTTTCTGTGGTCATCCTTGATGTTTAGAAAATGTCAAAGAATATGAGATCATGGGCTAAAAGACAAGAGCTGAGGGCTGCAGCTAATATCTATGTTAGGAGACCTTAGAGGCGGCCTTCAGCTTCATTTCTACACTGTTTTTTCCTACCATGTCAGCTTCTATGATTTCCATATTTTATTTCAAAGTCTGTTAGTGAGTCTTCCATCATTCTTTATAATTTCTCCTGATTGTCTCACCCATTTTTTTAAATCTCACATGAATTCTCTTATGGCTTTGGAAAGTGGAAAGTATGTCATGTTATTTCAAAGGATGAAAGAAATCACTTCTGAATGGCAAGTTCTGGTATCTTGTGAGAGTAAAATAACTCAAGTATTATATTTATAAGATTTATTAAAATAAAAAACTAGAGTTAAAGGGGAACTAAGAAAGGGCGGAGTCCCAGAAAGTTATAACCAATAACGTAACAACACAAATGTGAGGAGACAGGGAAAGGGATGCTGGGTAATGAAAAAGAATTCTGGGGAATGTAGTCCTGGGTTCAAGATTTTCCAACTATACATCTGTTGAGGGGGGGTGTTGCTTATTAATGATCTCATTTCTCCTTCTGAGACTAATCCATCATTACCCACTTCCTGTGTGGTCCATTGGGGCATTTTCCATTTATGTAGATGTTGATGCATTTAAGTGCATATTTATTGATATAAAGATATAATTTCCTTAACTTCTTTTTCTAAGTCTTTACAAACCTATTACTTAACAGGATAGGTGAGAAAGAGGGCCAAGAATTCTCTCCCACATTAGACTTGGAGGAGGCAATAATAATGCCTGGAGATTCCTAAAGATGCAGACACTGGAGATCACAGGACCAAATCAGATTGTTAAAGGATGATTTTAGAGTTGTGACTACAGTAATACACAATTTAGAAAACAGTGCTTGGGATATTGCCAACATTGAAGGCTACAATACATAGAAAATATAAGAATTTGCTTCAACTAAAGAAAATCCTACTGCTTGCCAAGTATGAAATCATTCCCCTGCTCCCCACCCTCTTGGATTTTCCTCAAGTGTGTAGGAATACAGTTTTGTGTGGCTGGGTCATGATGAACATTAGGCAATTTTCCTATGGATGCTATTAATATCATGCTTTCCACTTTAAAAAAGATGTTTCCAGAACAGATTTCACTGCTACCTCCCAACCATCTTGGGAGACGTGGGTGCATCTGGATTTATCAAACCCGATTTGTGGATGAGGAAATTGAGGCCCTGGAAGATTTAAATGTTTTGCTAATGGTACCTCCATTTAGAAAGCATCAGGAGAAGGATATGAACTCAGATCTTCCTGAATCTAGTCCAGCTCTATACCCACCACAGAACATTGCCTCTCTCAATATGCATCTTCCTATAATTGGATAGTCATGGTAAGAATATCCATAATTTTCTAATAGAGAATCTTTGATCTAGCACAGTGTGAAATTAGAATTTTATGCCCCAGGACTCTGTTTCCCAGAACCCCACTTTCGTCCTTGTGTTACGTCCTTACATTCTGGAGATAAGGTTTCTGTAACCTTGCGCTCTTCGTTCTCTTCTCCCATGAGCATGACTGGGAAAGCTGCCTTTACTCAGGCTTTGCTCTTGTCTATTTCCTCTACTTCAAGTGATTATAAATAAATCTTATAAAATGTAATACTTGGGAGTTATTGGATATTAATTTTAATCGTACAACAGAGAGCTACCCAGAATGCCTCACACCTACCTTTTAATTTTTTTTTCATGCTCCCCATCACACATTTTCCATCCTGGACAAATAAACCTACAATGTGTTCTCCATGCACCTTCTCAGTTTTGATTCCATGCCTTTGCATAAGTGGTGTCCTCCATCTAGAAAGCATTCTCTCCTCATCCCCCTTTCTTATAGAAATCTTAGCTTCTTTCAAAGCATGGACTTTTCAAAGCAAGCCACTTCTATAAGTCTTTCCAGACTCCCTCCACTATTCATTTTCTTCCTCTTAAAATTAGTTTGTGTATTTTTTGTCTCCTTGACTACAGGTAGTAGCAGGGTCTGGTACATAAATATTATGTGTTGAACAAAGGTTCCTTCAATTGAAAATGCAGTTTCAAAAGCGGAAAGGCTTTCCCCACAATCAGCAAAACTGAGAAACTTCTCTCCTTCCTTGGATGAATTTTTGGATGGTAAATATGAAAGGAATAATTAATGGAGTTTTCACACAACTTGAACTCTCTCAAGGACAGCAAGATTTGTGCTCCCTGTGAAGCCCTTTCCAAATTGACAATCATTGAGTTTCTGTTTCTATGCCCATCATCTCTCCTACCTCACCAATCCTTCTGGGAAATCCTAGCTCTCTGGAGAGCTCAATTCAAGGATCACATCCTGTAGGAGGTCTTTCCTGATCTCTTCAGTGGTTAAGTTTGGTTCAAGTCCCAGAAATCACACTGTATAGAGTTATCTGTGTACATATTATTCTTCCTGAATAGAAGTTCACTGAACTCAGGATGGCATTATTTCTGCTTTTTTATTCCCAGTGTCTAGCATAGTACCTTGCATAAAGTAGGCCAATAAATGCTCATTAAGGTGATTTGGATTGGATTCATTACTTTTATAAGGCTTCTCTTCAATATAGATTTTCTGATGTCTAACATGGTCTGTACTCCAACTGAAGGCTTTCCCACATCGATTACATTTCTAAGACTTTTGTCCAGTACGGATTTTCTGGTGTCTACTAGGTTCCAACTTCCACCAAAGAGTCTTTCCACATTTCCATCCAGGTTTGCTACAACACAGGCAGGGCACAGACTATTATTATGTTTTATTGATGAGCAAACTGAGGGGCAAAGAGATGACCAAGGTCAGTGTCCAAGGGCCATGCTGGGATGAGAACTGGGATCTCATGTGGCTGCTCGTCTAGTGTGTTCCTTCCACTGCATTCGCTACTGTGCCCTTCAACCTTCAGCTCAGGGAGAAGCCAAAGGTGTCCAAGGCACAGATAAGGTAGGTGGATCCAGCCCTTCACACAGCCAAGAAGGCCACCTAGATGCAATACAAGCTACAGGTGTCATTCTCAGGCAGGTCCAACAAAAGTACCACCTGGAGTACTCAAAGAACTTGCAAATACAACGGAGACTCTGCTACGGATATCTGAGACAAGAGCACCTGAAGAATGGTGCGAGGCAGCCACTAGGATTTTGGAAAACAAGAAGTCAGGAACCCCAAATGGTTAAATTAGAGACAAATTCCCACTGAATTCCAAAGTCAATTCCAAAATGGATGGTTGGTGCACAGTGAAAGATAAGGGTAAAAATCAACCATGCTCAATTGATCTAATTTTCTTTGCTGAAGGGGCTTTGAGCCCATTTACTCAGACTAGGGCAGCCATGATATGATTGGATTTCAGCAACTATGTGGTAAAATCTTTCATGACAGGGCAGCATGGCAGAAGAGAGAGTGGAAAATGCACAATGCTGGCTCCTACTGGGATTTCAGTAGACCAACCTATTCAGGACTTTTTCTGACATGCTGAGGAATGAACTGTCCCTGGACACACCTCCATAGTTATTTTTTTTAACCCCAACACAGAAGTTTACATGCACCCCAATTATTTTTCACTTTCCTCTATTTAGTCTAAAAATCTGGCTTATTGTCTCCTATGCACCCCTGAAAAACTTGCCATACGATGACACAACCATAAAAATGGGGCATGTTTTGCTATAGAACTCTGCCTCATCTTTTGACCTACGCCATTATGTCCCAGAAGTGAGGTTCAATCTTATCTCTGTTCTGTACCCCTCTTGGGGATTGGGACAGTGATACAGACCCATGAAGCAATGAAAAAGCCGGCAGAAATAGGGCTTCTGGACAAAGAGATCCCCAAAGAATGGCAAAGGAGAGAGGTCTGGACATTCATAGTAAAGAGGCAGTTGTTTATTCCTTTCATGAAAGTAGGCACTACAGCGTTGGGCTTGAAGTTCTAATTGTATAGGCTCAGACCCCCCAAATATAGGTCCCTCTTAGAGCCCTTTTTCTCCAAGGACAGAGTCAAAAATGAGGAAATTATCTTTTCAGGAATTGGGTTGTCATCTCAGAGTGGCAGGTAAGTAACAGCACAGTAAGAAACTTGTACAAAAGAGAGAATCCCGGGACTGACAGTTCATTGTCCTACGGGAAGGCGCTCAGAGAACCAACAGAATCCAGGAGAGACTGAGAAAAGTGACACTAGGGTTTGAGAGTCAAAGAGGAAAAATCACCTAAGAGAGGACTTTTTCCAGTTCTACTGAGGCAAGGTTGAAGTTAATTCAGCCTTGAGTAATTAGTTAACTGAAGAGATTTGACATTTCAGTAATTTTAATGGTATTATCCAAATGGACACTTCAATTGTCTTTGAACCTGGTGAGAGAAAGAATTAGGTAACGAGTTAGTGGCAATGATGGACAGGGTTTGGTGGTTGCCCATCAGAGCACATGAGAGGCATTGGTTGACCCTCCTACACCTCCCACTAGGATGTGCTACATTTAGGGTCTTGTCTGTGGGATCCCACTTCATTCACTGCTATAGAGATAAAGCAACTTTCAGGCCTTCCTAACTAGTCCACCTGAGAAGGGACTTGGAGGAGTGTTTCCTCTCCCACATTTCCAGAAAACGATGACTTGAGTTTATGGCAACAGGGCCTGGTTTTAGGCACTCACCTGCAAGGGAAGTTCTTGGGGGGCCTTCTCTCTCCAGCATCCATGGGGCTTCCCCTTGCTCCAATTGGGCGATCACATCCGGTTTGCAAACTGGAAGCCCTGCTCATGGTAAATAGGGAACTGCTGAGAAGAGAAGGAACCTCAGAATTCAGTCCTTTTCAGGAAAATCAGCCTGTGCTAGGAAGTACCAGAGTATTGCCCACAGGACCCCAGAAAAATAATAACAAATAAGATAATCAGTATGGTGTTCCAGGAAGTTTTGGAGTGTATGGGAGTCAAGAAGTGGGGAGGTGGGGATTATAGAGTCAATTTAGAATCAGAAAGAAAATTAGGTCATTTGTCCATCTCCATCCCAAGGAGGATATGAGCATTTCTCATCCTTCAGTATTTGCAGTGGGATAGGGGGAAAATTGGGATAGATGATAGGATTCTAGATTGACAATGAGGAGATCAAAGAGGTGGGAATTAATCTGAGCTTTGCAAATGAAAGTACTCTGAGCTGAGGGCCCTAATCTAACCTTGCTTTGCAAATGAATGTACTAGCAGCATGGCCCCTGTCAAGGCCCAGCCCATGAATTTGCCCATCCTTTGCTAGTGCTTCTGCCTGTACCTTTCCATACAATGACCATCAAGAGGTCTGACCATGTGTCTGGTAATACAATATCAATATATCAATCATACTTCCCAGATGCCAACATGCCTGGTATGCTACACTCTTTGGGCCCACTCCTGGCCTAGATAGTGTCTATGAATCAGATAATAAAACTGTGAGATGGATTCCAAACTAGTTGGCCAAGTTCAAAGAGTAGCTGTTAAGAGTTCAATGTCAACATGGCAGGGGTTTTCAATAAAGGATCTCTACCCAGGAGTCTGTGCTTGGCCCTATGTAGTTTAATTTATTTTAATGGCTTAAATAAAGCAATATATGGCATGCCCATCAAATTTGCAAAGAACACAGAAGTAGGAGATATAGCTAACCCAATGAATAGGCTGATTCAGGATGCAAAAGGAGGTTGACAGACTAGAGCCGTGTTGATGAACCTATGGTACACATGCTGGAAGGGGCTGTTCCCCTACCCCTCTCCACTGTGTTATAATTAAAATTTTGGGGCCAAACTGAGTCAGGTAGAAATTCGTTTCTCTAGAAGTATTATATTTTTAGAGGTTTATTTAAGATTAATAGTTTAAGAAAATACAAGTAAGAAAAGCACGTGCTAGGTGGGCCGAGAGGCCCATTCAACCTCACCTATATCATGAGAGAGCCCTCTGCTTGCAAGCCAAAACAGGAAGAGCCCCAGCCGTAGGTGGAGACTCTGTAAATAATCTTTTGCTCTCGGCCCAGGTGAGAATTCAGTGAGGTTACAAAGCATCCTGGGAAGTGGAGCAAGGACTTCTGGGGGTTGGAGTGCTAGGTTCAAATCTCCATTTTTACAACTGTGCCTATGGATATTTCTCACATAACCCACCTCTCTTCCCAACAGTCCAATGGGAGCACTTCCTCCCTCCTCTGTCTGGGCTAAGGGGGCAGCTCACATGTGGCATGAGGTTGCAATTTGGGTATTTGGTCTCTAAAAGGTTCACCATCACTAGACTAGAGTATTGGCCTTAATCTATTCAGATGAGGGATGAGACAGATGTTCAGATTGTAAACTAATGTTCAGTCATTTCAGTTGTGTTTGACATTTTGTGGCTCCTTTTGGGGTTCTCTTGGTAAAGATAATGGAGTGGTTTGCTATATCCAGCTCATTTTACAGATGAGAAAACTAAAGCCAACAGAGTTAATTGACTTTCCAGGGTAATAGAACTAATAAGCATCTGAGGCTGGATTTGAATTCACAAAGATGTTTTCCTGACTCCAGGTCTAGCATTGTGCCACCTGGCTGCCCCATAAACTCATGTAATTGAATACAAAAAAAATCAACTCAATAAATTCAATATGGGAGAAGCATAGACAGAGAGCATTTATTTTGAAAAAGATATTGGGATGTTAGTGGACTATAAACAAAGAGTCAGCAGTGTGAAAGGGTGGCCAACCTCCCTACTCTCCAATTTTATCTTGTGTTGCATTAAGAGAGGTAGAGTTTCCAGGAGTAAGGAGGTGATAAATCCACTGCACTCTGCCCTCATCAGACCTCATTTGGAGTATTGTGCTCTATTCTGGGTGCCATGGTTTAAGAAGGACAATCATAAATGAGAATTTCCAAAGGAGCAACAATGGTGGTCAACGGCCTGGAATCCATGATGTATGAAGATCAGCTGAAGATATGGCTTTAAAAAAAGACCACTGAACAACAATTATATGAATTTATAGTTACCGCCACTGAATTTCATCTGAATAGTTTCAGGCCTAGTCTGTCAAGCTCCTTTTGGATCCTGAGTCTGTTCATCCACTGTGTTATCTATACCTCCCAGGTTTTGTTTTATTTGTAAATTTGATAGGCATGCCGTCTATGCCTTTATTCATGTCATTAAAAATAAGTTAAAATATCCAGGGCCATGCACAGATCCTCTACTAAAAAACTCTTAAATATCTACAAGCAACCATTAATGACTACTCTTTGTGGAGGGGAATGTGATATCTGTGTTTAAGTATTTGAAAGAATGTCACATGAACAAAGAATTATAACTCTTTGGCCACAGAAGGTAGAACCAGGGGAAAGGTACATGTTCCAAAGACATCAATTAAAAATAAATGTGAGAAAAACTTCCTAAAGATGAGTGTTGCCCCAAAGTGGGATGATTTTCCTAGAGAAGAAATGGGTTTTCTCTTCACAGAGGTTGAAGGCAGAACCTACATAGATCACCACTTGTTAGACATATTATACTGGGGATTCCTTATGCATATGGGAGGGTCAATGAAATCCCTTCCAGTTCTAATGCTGCAAGACTATGAGATTTTAGCAAAACATCTGTAGTAGTTCTCAGGCTATTTTTGTGAACAAGAGAGTCAGATGTGGGTTAGAGGATGCCAAATATAGGAGGGTTCTGAGCTAATTAAAAGACTTCACTCAAAAAGTAGCCACCACTGGTTCCATGTTATTTTGGAAGGCCTCTACTGAGAGTGTCCTAGGATGGGCGTTTGGTCTTAAGCTGTCCAACTAGTACCTTTAAAATCTGTCATCCTATGAACTTTTTCTTTAGTAATATCAAGTAATATGATTTCTAACCTAAAGGAGCTTACATTCTAATAGAGGAAGGTATCTAAGGAAGATACCATGTGTAGGAGAGTAGTATTTTGATGAGGGAAGTCACAAGGACAGTACCTAGAGTCATAGGGCAACTGAATGATGATGGAGATTTCTTTTTCAGGAGTGGTAGTATTGACTAGTCACTTTTTCAGAGCTAGAGGTGAAAGGAGATGGAGGAAAGAGTACATGAGCTTTAGTATGGCATGAAGATGGTCAAGGAGTACCATGGCAGGTCTGGAGCAGGACTAGATATGGTGAATGCTCACCAATTAGAAGTCTGACTTCTTAATGAAGAAGGGAGTGTGTTGAGTAGGACTAGTTGGCTAGAGAGCAAGAGCTGGGTAAAATTAAAAAGCCCCCCTGATGTCAACCTAAAATTCTTACAAGGCTCAGTTCATGCCACCATCTAATAAAAGGCTTATCCTGATGCTCTTTAGTTTTTAGTGCCCACCCCCAAAATTATTTTGTTTTTCCTTGGTATACATCTTGAGTTGACTCACTTGTGCTCATTTCCTCCAATTAGAATACAACTTCTTTGAAGCCAAAGACTGTTATAGTTTTGCCTTCCACATAACAGGTACTTAAGAAACGCTTGCTCTAAATAGCACATAGCCAAGTTGTGGTTAGTGCAAATAAGGAATCTAATGGGCATTATTTGAATTCATACTGCATATTTCCCTTGGGCTGGAAGTAATCAGTTTGAATAATGCAAATTCAAATATCAAGGGATTCATTATTTGCACTAATTGGGACCTGGCTGTATAATTCTCTTTCGTTTATACTTCTCTGACTTGGATGTAAGGATAAAGGAGAGAAAATAATGTAGCCAAGTCTCACAAAAGGAGTATGTGAGGGCATCTTCTTTCTCAAATTTGAGAATTTTCTCATTTTTCACCTGGCTGTACTACTTTGAAGCTTCTCTGGCTGATTTCTCTACCATGCCCTAAGGAAGATTGTTATTGGGATCACCTCTTCCTCCAAACATACATACATTTAGATCTTCCTTCATTAGACTATAAACTGGTTGAAGGCACGGACTTTCTTATTCTTATTTCTTTTTCTGCATCTGTATCTCCACCACAGTGTCTGGCAGGTAGTGGATGCTTAAATGAATGTTTATTGACTGTTGACTATTTTTGTAGCACTGGTATTCATTGTTCTTCAAAAGATTCCTAGTTGACTTGTAAATCCGACATCAACTAGACATTTGTTTCTGTAGTTCCCTCAAATTTCATTCTGAGGTAGAGCTGTTTAGGACCTCTTGGATTTTGATCACTTGGTTCTCTTCCATTTTATAGATATTCATCCATTTCCTTTACATGCTATTTCATGGCTATAGGCATCAGCAGTTGGCAAATCACTTTTTCCTTTGTTATAAATTTAGCATCTTCTTCATGCTTAGCAAATCCCAGGGTATTTACTACATGCATTTTCAAAAAACAAACAAAACCCCCTTACTTTCCATCTTAAAATCAATGTTGTGCATTGGTTCTAAGGCAGAAGGGCTGTAAGGGGTGGGCCATGTGGGGTCAAGTGACTTGCCCAGGGTCACCTAGCTACCCTGTATCTGAGGTTGGATTTGATCCCAGGACTTTCTGTCTCTAGGCCTGGCTCTCAATCCCTTGTGCTATCTAGGTGTCCTGAAAGGGAAATTTTTTTAAGGCAGGAGTTGTAACCTTTGTTGTATCAAGGACTCCTCAGAATCACATTTTCAACTGCTGGAGAGCCATAGAATTATGAAGGACACCGATGATGCTGAACTACAGTTTCCTAAAGTTTACAAGTAAGGTTAGACATCTCTGCTTTACTGAAAAGGAAAAAGAACCGGTCTCCTCCTCCTCATCTCTCCCAGTGCCAGAAATAATGACATCAACTTGTTGGTGGCCTCCAGTATTATGTCAAACATGAGATAGGAGAGGCACTGTCAGGACAGTAGTTAGGCGGACAAAAGCCGAGAGGCTGGATACTGGCTGAGAACGGATACGTGTTCCATCTTTCTTTCACTCCTTCTCCCATGGGGCAGAAGCCCCGGGGAAGCCCAATGTCTTATTACTTCCCCACAACTTGGGAGCCGGCCATGGACTGCCCTGAGCCACAGACCTTCTTTATTTGGGGGAATTCTCGTTCCCGGAGACAACAAACTGCGGGGGGTGGGGGGGTTGAGAGGGAGGAGGGGTCCAGAGACTCAAGCCACTCAGGGGAAGTGGCTGGGGTCGGGCTTCTGCCCGGCTCGTGCTTTTCCCTAAATGTCTCCCGGGGAGACGCTGGTTCTGGTCCCTCCTCAAGCTGGGGCTCAAGCTGGCCTGCCCATCGCAGCCCATCGCCTAACCTAGCTCAAAAAACGGAGTTCTGAGGAAAGCCCACATGGGCGGGGGCAGATCGGGGGCGCCGGGCGGGTGAGGGCTCTGGATTGAGGGGGTGGGTAGAGCCCGGGTAAAGCCCGAGTGGGAAGGGAGGGCACGGGAGGTGGGGTGGGCCTTACTGGGGGCGGGGATGCCCGAGGGGAGACATTGTGGAGGCCGGTCGCCTAGGTTCCTGAGGGGAACTGGGGTTGGAGGGTCACGGGACGCCAGAGTCCCTGGGTCTGGGACTCGGGGAGTGAAGGAGGAGGACCAATGGGAGGGTGGGGGAAGGGGGTGGGGCTCACGGCTGCGGCCAGAGAGACTAAAGAGAAAGAGGAAGGAAAGCCATTGCCAAGGCTGCTGGGAAATGTATTCCGAGAAGCAGGAGCGGCTTATGCGCATGCTCAGGAGCTCGTATCTATCGGGACTTTCCCCTTGTCTTTCCTGAACACCCCATAAACCCCTTGATTGATGATTTTCATCAAAGGTAGAGGAGTGAAAAGAACCGCGTCTTCCCCACCCCACCCTCGCTTCTCCCTAAAAGCAACAAACCGATCAGTGGGAACCACGGGAGTCACGCCTGTTCCATGCCGGGACAGAGCTGTGTGTGCTGTAATGTGCCAGAACTAGCAATCCCCGGCAGATTTCGTGGAGTTTGGAGGGTCAGCTTGGGAAAACAGAACCGCTGCAGGAGTCAAGGCTCCGGCCCTGGGGACGCGTCTGAGAGAATCGCCGCCGCCAAAGAATAATAGAACCTGGAGCCTTCCTTATCTGCCTTTTGGGCAATATAGTACTGACTTGGGAAGGAGGCTGTAGCTAGACGCTGGGCTATCCGGCAGTGGCCTCGCGTACAATGGATATAAAACAGATGCGTCCCGCCAAGGGTGGGTCTTCTTGGGAATGGATCTCTGATCCAATGGGGGAAGCTTCTAAGACAAAAAGGATGCTTGAGGATTGGAGGACCCTCACGGATGCTTGGGAAGCCACTGTTCAGTTCAAGACCAAGTCAGTTTAGCACTTTCCCTAAAGGCAAGTTTCCAAGGGCCAGGGGCAAATTTGGGGCTTCCAGAAATACAGTGGACCGAGTAAGAAGGGGTGGTGGTGTGGGAAGGCATTGAGGTGAAACCCCAGGTGTGGAACACGTTACCCTTTGCAAGAATGCAAGACTCCAAAACTTAGTTTGAAAATGAAAGGAAATGTATTAATTTGGAAGTAATGTTGAAAGGCCAGGGGACAATGGGGTTCGGCGATTTTAGGCCCCTTCCACAGCAGCAGGGGTTACAGGAGAAGGAAAAAGGGGTGGGGTGAAGCAGGAATGGGGTAATTTCATTGAAGATCTGTGCAGTTCAAAGGGTGATGCTAATCAGAGCAGAACCAGAAAGTGCATATCTATGATAACTGAAGATCTAGGGGTGTAAAAATGGAGATTTTGAACCCTAGACTTCAATCCCCAGAAGTCTTTGATATTTCCCAGAATTCCCTATAATCTCACCTGAGTCTCCACATAGGTGAGATTACAATTGGTATTTAACTGGCAGTAACACCTCCCACACTCTCTTCTCTTCCGTTGAATTGATGTAGCAATTATAGTGGTAAACTGATTAGCCCATTTAAAATCCCTGCGCTCAGTTTACCACTATGATTGCTAGATGCTTTGTAATTTCACTGAGATTTTCACCTGGGCCTAGAACAAATTATTATTTAAAGAGTCTCCGCCCACAGCTAGGTCTCTTGCTACTTCCATTTCCCAGCAGACCTCTCTCATGATGTAAGTGAAATTGAATAGGCCTCTTGGCCCACCTAGGCAGTGCTTTTCTTACTTGTATTTTCTTAAATTTTTAATCCTTAATAAACCTCATAAAGTATAATACTCCTTGACAGAGAAACCCATTTTTACCTGCCACAGTTTGGCCCAATTTTTAATCTTAACAATGGGCACATGGTTTTTATTTTGTATCCTTGATTTCTAACAATCCTTAATAAACTTCATAAAATATAATATTTTTATTATTAGAGATATAATTTCATTTTTACAGGGGAAAGATCAAAGGGGTGGAGTAGAGGTGGGGGATGCACTTTTCAGGAAGCAGAAAGGAGTTTCTTATGTGCTCCTTGACATAGAACACTTCTGGAATTTGGGGTGTCTAGAGGGAAACCTGTACCCCCAAATCAACAGAAGATAAAGGACCTTAAATTCTGCTGGAGTAGTCAGCCCATAATGGATGGGGAATGCTTAGAAATGAAAGATTCTGAAGACATAAATAGAAACAAAGTTGCCCCATGTTCAAAAAAGGGGAGACAAATCTGCAAGTGAGCTTGATTTCAATTACAGACAAAATCTAGAACTTGTTATTCATCTCACATAGGTTAGTGAGGTTTTCTCTCTGACTGGGTGGTGTGTAGCACAGTCCCATGATCTATTCCACCCCTTTCAGCCCCTGTTGGCCTTCACACAAATACTCTATGTACCAACCATGCTTCTGCCCCCTTGTTTCTGGATTTTCTCTTTTTTTTCACAACCACCTCCTCCCTTTATCTATTTTGTTATTTTAAAATATTTCTATCCAAAGTTATATTAGAATCATAATGTCCATTGTGCCAAGTGTCATGATATTAATCTTTTCCTCCCTTCTTCCTTTCTCTTTCCTTCCTTCCCCTGTGAATTATTGAACATATCCTTACTGCCATTCTTCCTTTTACATTATAGCTATTCTTTGTTATCATCTAGAATGCTGGATAGACATAGGAAGTTTTCTTCCACTGTCTTTCAGCTTAAGATTCTGTTCTACGCAAATGAATTTTTATCAACTTTTTCCCATCGTTAGAAAAGAGCCAATTCCTATATTTCCCTTATTTGTAATTCTTATATGTATAATATTCCTGCATCAAAAACCCTGCTCCTTACATCCAAAATCCATCCTGAATTTAAATCAGCTGCTCACATCTCAAATTTGCCTTATGAAATTCTTATCTTTTGAACAGTAGCAATGATGAAAACAGATGGATCCTTGCCACATTTCCTGGGGAAACAATTCCTGAGAAGAGGCCAGTCATCCCCAGCACTATCATTCACAAGAGAGGCAAAGCAGGATAGCTGAAACACTGAAGAACCAAGGGCTAGGTAAATCAGAACACTGCCACTGTCACTGTGACCATCTCCCCATAAACCCTGATGGAGAAAGCCCAGGATCCTGAGCCCTGGAACCTTCTCAGCCTAAAGCCTGAAGCCATTATCCTAGGAAGCAAGCCACAGAGGTGTAGCCTGGCAGCTTCTCCTATGGCCACTGGCCATAAAGAACCAGAGAAAGAGGTTTTTGCCACCAAAGTTCTTAGTACTGTCAAATGGTTCAATATCACAAACTGACAGAATTTTATCAGTGGAAATGAAAGAAGAGTGGAAAAACCAGAAGAGGCATTTGGGTCTCTTTCATCTGCACCAACTTTCCCTATGCAACCTTTCCCATTAGAATGTGAGCTCCTTAAGAGCAGGGGCTGGCCTACTTTTCTGCTTATAGCCCCAGAGTTTAGCACATAGTAAGTACTTAACAGCTCATTCATTCAAAGAGAAACATTTCTCTCTATGCAAATCAGCAAAAGTAGATCATCATGAAATTTAAAGAAGCCTGGGGGAAGTTCTCTTTCAATCTGGATCAATGTCCTGGGACTAAACCTGACCTTTCTATGGTTAACATCCAGTGGACAGAGCTGTCTCAGGAATTCTCATCAGGAAGTGTCCAAGCATCACACCTCAACCCTTCTTCCCATCATCCTTCCTGGGGTTCTCAGCATAGTCACCTTGGATGTTCTAATTTACATGGCTACATGGATACATACATGTGGCATATATGTATTTTAAAATAGGAATACTTATATATTTACAGTATACAACAAAAAACATGTACATTGCACGTATGTATATGTATATGTTCATTCATTCTCCTAATTCTGTTCTCTTCATGATGCAAGTTGCATTCTTCTCAAAGGGTCGTTTCCTAATCTACAAGAAAGGTCTGTGGATCTAACACTTTGTTCCAAAAGTTCAGAGGTCCTTTACTGTGCCATTCTTCAAACCTGACACAACAGGCATTCCCTCCTGTTACAATTACATCCTTTTCCCTTTGAAGTTCACTTATTTTGAAGAAAAAAAACAAACTACTTCTTTGTCTCCAATAACCTGGTCCAGGGCAGAAGCAGAAGCTCTCTGGCCTTCTCTTTTAGGAAGGAGGTAAGGACCCATTTTAGGTTTTGGAAGAAAGCAAACATCCTGTAGTCGATGCAAACCAATGCCAAATTCTTGTTCTCTACAAATGTTCTTGGGACATTTCTTGGCTCTGATGTTCCCTGACTCTGGGGTGGTTAAGAAGGTCTTTCGGGGGTGTGAGATTCAGATGAGGTACTTTCCCATAAGGTTAGAGTACCTGAATAATGGCCCTCTGGGTGCCCTGAGAACTGTGAATCTTAAAACTGCTCAGACTCTACTTCAGAAGATTTAATTAAGCTATTCCCCATTTTTAACAATGGAGGTACTTGGTCAGGGATGTATTGAGAACTTTTAAAATTACTCCACCCTACTCAGACAGTGCCTTAGAGGAAGATAAAGTTGCAAACTCCTGACTGAACAATGAAAAGTCCCTAACTCATACTTATAGAGAAGCTAAAACCTTAAGCTAGGTCTATTTTTAGATCTAATACAAAAAAGTGCTCAGTACCTATAAAGTTTAAATTAGTACCTAAAAGGTCAAGCAACTTACAAAAGGCAAGCTTAACAAAAGAGGTGTGAAGTACTCAGTAGATTTAATCTAACCAGAGAAGGTGAGAACAAAAGAAGATGAGAACTAAGAATGGGCAGTCCTAGAAAAAAGTGTCTACTGTGATTGGTAGATGTGAATATTTAGAGGAGGTGACAAGAGAAAATTTCTTTAAAAGGAAGGGACTTATTGAGTTGGAGTAAGTTTTTGGATTAGAAGTTAGTTGGAGTTGGAGTTTGGAGGTTTGGAGCTTGCTTGAAGACGATCTTGTGGTGAGTGATAAGGACTGACTCTCTCTCCCTTAGGCTCAGGCCTAGGCCATTTGGCCTAGGTCTTTTCTACTATTTTCTCTCTCTCTCTCTCTCTCTCTCTCTCTTTCTCTCTCTCTCTCTCTCTCTCTCTCTCTCTCTCTCTCTCTCTCTCTCTCTCTCTCTCTCTCTCTCTCTCTCTCTCTCTCTCTCTCTCTCCCCTTCCCTTAATTCCTTCATTTGTATTAATTAAAATCTCCATAAAACCCCAGCTGACTTGGGTATTTTCATATTTGGGAATTTTCCCATGGCGACCACTTAATTTTAGATTTTAAATCAAGACACTAAAAATTATCTTTACAGTTTGGCCGAAACCTTTACAGTTTTGGCAATTGACAGTCTTGGCAAACCACATTTTCATGGTTATAGAACCTATGCACTCTAATCTTGGGATCTCAGTTACATAGAGCAAGCACTCAATCCAGAGTTTTGCAATGGTAATCTCATAATAAATGCTTTTTCATTCATCCATTCATGGCATCACTGGAGCCTAGGGATTAGTTTTTCCAACTTAAACTGGGAAATCCTAGAAATTGTGAGTCTCTTGGTGTCTAAAGCCTAAAGTGACCCAGCATCAGAAAATGAGTAAGGGACTGGGGTGGACTAGAGTGGAAAGTAGGCCCCTTGGCCCTGACATGACTCACAACCTTTTTCTGTTTGCCTTGTGATGGCATTGGGGGAAGAAGGAAGGAATGTTTCTAGGTTTTTAAACTAGTGAAGTCCAAACTCTCTGAGATTCCACAAAGCTGGGAAAACTTTGGTTATACAAGTTCAATGGTATATCATTTGAGGTTCATGCTGGCTAATTCAACTAGCTGCGATAGAGAGGTGGGCCAGTGGATAAAGTCCTGGACCTGGAATCAGGAAGACCTGGTTCAGATTCAGCCTCAGACACTTACTAGCTGTGTAATCCCAGGCAAGACACTTTTGGCCTCACTTTCCTCAACTATGCAGCACTATCTAATTTCTAGAGGTGTCAAATGAGATATTTGGGAAGAACTTAGCACAGTGCCTGGCACGCAGCATACCTCTATAAATGCATATCCCTCCCTCTCCTCCAATGTTTATTAAATACCTACTCTATGCAGGGTATGGTAAAGTAAAGAGGCTCATTACAGAAATCTGGGCAGGAGGCAATTTTTTTTGGCCACAGCAATTCCAGAATTTAATGACGTCAGGGAAGGGGCTGTGATCTGTGAACTGGTGGCAACATGCAGCTTGCTACAACATAGATATATTTTTAAAAGTAGTTTATTTTAAACAACACTCAAGAAATACAAACAAGCAATCAGAATACAGAATTGATCTCAACATGTAATTGTAAAATCCAAACCATTTACATCTTGATTTTAAAAAGCAAAACAATCTATGAACTTTAATAAAATTATTAATGATTTGTTCTTTATGCTCCTGCAATTTCTTTTCAATCTCTGCACACATAGTTTTCTTGTAGTTATTGTTGATTTTTTAAAAATGCAGCCATACAATTTGGAACTATGTCCAAAGGGCTTTAAAAGAATGCATACACTTTGATCCAGACATACTGCTACTAGGTTTATACCCTAGAGATAATAATGAAAAATGTTTGTACAAAAATAATCATAGCTGCTGAGGGAAAGAAAACAAAATGTGTAAACATGGAAAAATATTTTAAAAATGAAAAACTAAATTAAAAAATGCAGCCATAGAACAATAGACCACAGAGTTCCCAAGAGAGAGCTGAGGGCTTCAACTAATATCTAAGACCCTAAAGAAGGCCTTCAGCACATTAGATATACTTCCCACCCCACATCGACACTTTTAGCTTCTGTGAATCCTATATTATTTTAAAAACTGCTGGGGATCCTCTATCATGTTTTATAACTTCTGATGATCTTGCTGATTTTTTTTTTTTTACCTCACGTGAATTCTCTCTTGGCTTTGGAAAATGGAAAGTATGACATGTTCTTTCAAAAAATGAAAAAAATTCACTTATGATGGGTGAGTTCTAGTATCTCTTTATGGGAGAGTTATTTAACAATCTCTTTTCTCCTTCTGTGGCTAACCTACCATTACTCACTTTCTGTGTGACATTGATGGGGTATTTTCCATTTATGTAGATGTTGACGCATCGAAGTTTTCATATTTATTAACAGGAAGATGTCATTCCTTAACTTCTCTTGTATTGTGATCTACTTTTTCTAATTTGTTAATTTGATTTTGATATATTTTAAAATAATTTTCTTGACATCTTTGTTTTTAGGATATCATTTGTTAATATGTGCTTCACACATATGCATGTACCCACATGCACTCTTCATAATAAAAAGAAAAATTCACCAAGTGAAAAAGGCCAATATGGAAACCTTATTTGTCGGTGTATGCCACATTTGGGATCCATGGTTCATTGCCTTGTCCACTAAGTGAAGAGAAGGTTTCATCATCTGAACTCTAGAATTAAAATGAATCCTTTCAGTTCAACAGCCTTTTTGTGTTTTCACTTAAAAGCATGGTAGTCATTACATGCATTTCTACTTGTTCTGCTTTTATTTTATTCATCTTTACAAGCTTCTCTGAATTGCTCATTTGCCATTTTGTATAGGGCAATAATATTTCATTAAATCCATGTCCCCAACTGTTGGATACCCGTTTTGTTTCCAGGTTTAATACCACAAAATGTTGCTTTTGATGTTTTGGTATTTGGGGGACCTTTCTTTACAGCAGTGGATTCTCTGCGATCAAAGGGAATGAGCAATTTAGCAACTTGTCTGGAATTGTTTCAGAACAGTGGGTTCAAGTCTTAGTACCGTTAATAGTGTACTTATTGTGCCTAATTTCCCACAAGGACAATTTTTGTATTGGACAGTTTGCTGGCATGAGGTCAAACTTAAGAGGTTAGCCAATTTGCATTCTTAATTAGTGATAACTTCAGAGAGTATCTTCCCTTTTGGTGATAGTTTTCTCCTTCATTTCAATTCCTTTGCCCACTTATCAACTGGAGAATGGTCCTGTGCTTTATATTTGAGTCAGTTCGCTATATATTTTGGAAATTAAATGATCGAATATTTGAGAAAGATGGGTTTCCATTCTATAGCTTCTCTCAATCTATTTTCATGAAAAAGCTTTAAATTGATCATTGAAATTGTACTTTTATCCCACACTAGGGGTAGGATCTTCTTTTGAGGTTCTGAGTGAAATAATTGGCTTCTTAAATGACATATTATCATTGGTTTGGGATTTCTGGTATTTACTGAACACATATCACAGAGGAGCAGCAGCCTTTCCCTACTCTCATTTGGGGATGAGCACTTTGGGATTCAGAGAATATAAAGATGAAACAAAGACTTGGAAAAGTGTGATTTGTGGCCAAGAATATGGAGAGTCTAGGTTGTACAACAGAGTACATATTGAGTTTGGGGCTTGGCAGTCTTGATCCTCATACACTGAGGGAACTGTTTGAATTTATCGGTTGTTCTAGGATTTGTTTTGTTGGTTGTTTTTTGTAACTAATTGATATGTTAATTTTCATTTCTGGTATATTAAGTTCTTGCAAACTTGTTATATAACAGAACAGGTGAGAAAGAGCGCCAAGAATTCTTCCCACATTGGACTTGGAGAGAATGAAAATCCAAATTTTGGAGGTGATCTGCACGTTGAAGAGGGACTATAATGACAATAATGTCTGGAGATTCTTAAAGATGCAGACACTGGAGATCAGATGACCAAATCAGATAGTTAAAGGATGATTTCAGAGTCGTGACTACAGTAATACACAATTTGGAACATAATGTTTGGGAGACTGCCAATAATGAAGGCTACAATACATAGAACATATAAGTAATGATTTCAACAATAGAACTGCCTGCCAAGTGTGAAATCTTTTTCCCTCTTATATTTCCTCAAGTGTGGGAACACAGTTCTGTGAGGCGGAGTCATGAAGAACATTAGGCAATTTTCTCATGGATGCTATTAATGTTGTTTATATCATGCTTTCCACTTAAAAAAAGACGTTTCCAGAACAGATCTCCCTACTACCTCACAACCATCTTGGGAGACATGGGTGCATCTGGATTTATCAAACCTGATTTGTGGATAAGGAAATTGAGGCCTTGGAAGATTAAGTGGTTTGCTAATGGTACCCCCATTTAGGAAGCATCAGGAGAAGGATATGAACTTAGGTCTTCCTGAATCTAGTCCAGTTCTATACCTACTATGGAGTATTGCCTCTCTCAATATGTCTTCCTATAATTGGATAGTCATGGTAAGAATATCCATAATTTTCTAATAAAGAATCCTTGATCTAGCACAGAGGGCTTCCCACAGTGCCTCCCACCTACCTTTCAAATTTTATGCTCCCCATCACACATTCTCCATCCTGGACAAATTGGTCTACAACATGTTCTCCATGCACTTCTCAGTTTTGATTACATGCTTTTGCATAAGTGGTGTCCTCCATCTAGAAAGCATTCTCTCCTCATTCCCCTCTCTTTTAGAAATCTTAGTTTTTTCTAAAGCATGATTCATGAACCACTTCCCATAAGAAGCCTTTCCAGACTCCCTTCACTATTAGCTTTCTTCCCCTTGAAATTAGTTTGTTTATCTTTGTCTCTTCTCTTATCTGTAAGTAGAGGCCCTACCTAAACAGAAGGTAAACTCCCTAGGAGCAGGAACTGCTAGTTTTCCTTATCATTTCAGCTTCTAGAAGTGTTTGGTGCATAAAAAGTATGCATTGAACAGATGTTCCTTTAATTGAAAATATAGTTTCAAAAGGGGAAAGGCTTTCAACACAAACAGCAAAACTGGGAAACTTCTCTCCTTCTTGGGATGAATTCTTGGATGGTAAACAAGGAAGGAGTACTAATTAATGGAGTTTCATACAGCACTGAACTCTCTTAAGGACAGCAAGATTTGTGCTTTGAGTAAAGCCCTTTCCAAATTCACAACCCTAGATTTTCTACCTCTGTGTCTGGAAGCTCTCCCTCCTCAGTGATCCCTCTGGGAAATCCTAGCTCTCTGGAAAGCTCAGCTCAAGGATCACATCCTGTAGGAAGCCTTTCCTGATCTCTTAGAAGTTTGCTTTTAGCCCCAGAAATCACACTCTATTTAGTTATTTGGGTACATACTGTTCCTCCCAATAGAATGTAAGTTCGCTGAGGTCAGGGATTGCATCATTTCTGTTTTTGGATCCCCATTGTCTAGCATAGTACTTTGCATAAAGTAGGCCAATAAATGTTCATTAAATGGAATTGGGTTGAATTCGTTACATTTATAAGGCTTCTCTCCAGTATGGATTTTCTGATGTCTAATCAGGTCTGTACTCCAGCTGAAAGCCTTCCCACACTGATTACATTTATAAGGCTTCTCTCCAGTGTGAATTTTCTGGTGTCTAATAAGTTCTGTGCTCCTGCTGAAGCCCTTCCCACATTGATTACATTCATAAGGTTTCTCTCCAGTGTGATTTCTCTGATGTACAGTAAGGGAGGAGCTCCGGGTAAAGGCTTTCCCACATTCATTACATTTAAAAGGCTTCTCTCCAGTATGTATATTCTGATGTCTAATAAGGTCTCTACTCCAACTGAAGGCCTGTCCACAGTGACTACATTCATAAGGCTTCTCTCCAGTATGAATTCTCTGATGTACAGAAAGGGAAGAACTCCGGATGAAGGCCTTCCCACATTCATTACATTTATAAGGCTTTTCTCCAGTATGAATCTTTTGATGTCGAATAAGGTCAGTGCTCCGTCGGAAGGCCTTTCCACAATCACTACATTCATAAGATTTCTCTCCAGTATGAATTCTCTGATGGTAAATAAGAGATGAATGTTGGATGAAGGTTTTACCACATTCGTTACATTCATGAGGTTTCTCTCCAGTATGAATTCTTTGATGTACAGTAAGGTTTGCACTCTGCCTGAAGGCCTTCCCACATTGATTGCATTCATAAGATTTCTCTCCAGTATGAATTCTCTGATGGCAAATAAGGGATGAGTGTTCACTGAAAGCCTTGCCACACTCATTACATTTATGAGGTTTTTCTCCAGTATGAATTCTCTGATGTACAGTAAGTGATGAGCTTTGAGTGAAGTCCTTCCCACATATGTTACATTTATAAGGTTTTTCTCCAGTATGAATTTTCTGATGTCTAATCAGGTCTGTGCTGCGCCTGAAGGCCTTCCCACATTGATTACATTCATAAGGTTTCTCTCCAGTGTGAACTCTCTGGTGATAAGTAAGAGATGAGTGATGGATGAAGGCTGTGCCACATTCATTACATTTATGGGGTTTCTCTCCAGTGTGAATCTTCTGATGATAAATAAGTTTTGTATTCTGGATAAAAGCCTTCCCACATTCATTACATTTATAAGGCTTCTCTCCAGTATGAATTCTCTGATGTCTAATAAGATCAGTGCTCCAGCTGAAGGCCTTCCCACACTGATTACATTCATAAGCTTTCTCTCCAGTATGAAATCTCTGATGGTAAGTAAGGGAGGAGTGATGCATGAAGGAGATACCACATTCATTACATTTATGGGGTTTCTCACCAGTATGAATTTTCTGATGGTAAATAAGTTTTGTGCTCTGGCTGAAAGCCTTTCCACATTCATTGCACTTATACGGCTTTTCTCCAATGTGAATCTTCTGGTGTCCAATAAGGTCTGTGTTCCAGGTAATAGCTTTCTCACACTGATTATTTTCATATATTCTCTTTGCAGTAGACTTCTGATGAAAATGAGTAAGGTCTGACTGATAACCAAAGCATTTCCTCCATTTATTATAATTAGAAAGTGCATTATCTGAGTTGATTTCTGTATGTTTAACTAGGTTTGAATATTGCCTAAAGTTTTTTTCATCTGTATGACATTCATGTTGGCTCTCTCTGACAGGACCTTTCTGTTGTAGAGAAATAAATGACTCCAGACTGAAGTTTCCCCCAAATTTATGACATTCATCACTTTGCCCTTCAGGAAGAGTTTTCTGGGAGGTAACTTTCAATGACCTTGAATGATAATCTTGGTTTTTCTGCTTCGTTTCTAACTTGGCATTATATTCCCAGCCTTCTTCCAACTTGAAGTCCCAGTGGCTGTCGCATGAATGACTTTCCTGCAGTGATTCATCCATAGAAATGGCCATCTTTGGAGGAGATTCAATGGTTTCAGGCCTAGCCTCCCAATCTGAAGGAAATAAAAAAATATAAATATATCCTTTTCCTTCTACTGGCAGAAAGAAAACTGCTTTACACTTTGTCTCATTCGTTTCCTTAATCAAGAATAATTTTCAAACTCAACATTAGCTCATATTTGTGGTTATTTACTTTCCACACTTGATCTTAGCCAAAAGGCCAAGAAGCGATAGTTATTTACTCTCCAAAGAACTTTCACATACATTATCATGCCAGACTTTAACAACAAGCCTGGGACCCAAGTAGGGCAGATATTATTACCTTTTAAATATTATAAAACTGAGGCTCAGTGTAGATGACTGTTAAAAATAAGGAAATACGGTTTTCAGACATCATATAAAGGGACCCAAATTAAGTCTGAGTCCATAAGCTCCAGAGTTTTATGTCCTACTAAACTAAAAAGATTGGTGATCAACACAGCAGTTAAGCTTAAAAAAAAAATTAAGTCAAAAACAAAGACATGAAGAATGGAGGACATGTCATAATTTGGAAAGAGAAAATTCTGAAAACCACCCAAAACAGGTTTCAATAGATGGGTGATACATTTCCTAAAATAAGTTAAAAAGCAGATGATTTGCAAAATGCTGAAAAGTAGGAAGGATGGTTAGTAGAGCAGAGAACACAAAATGGAGACCCATTGTCATCTTTAGATATGTGAATTGAGTCCTATGTCCTAAGAAATAGCTTGTATGTGTATTGTGTTGCCTCACACAAAGAGCTTTTATTAACAAACCACCTGCCATGTGCACTATTATGCATCATGACAAAAACAGTCATCTCTGCCCTCAGGGAGCTTCCATTGTTACCCAAAATGATGGCCAACTGGAGAGCACAGGATTTTTGCAATGGAACCATAGTAAGAATGGTGAAGCATCCTTTTTTCTATTGTTTTATATAAAGAGGATTATTTGTGAGACAAAAGTGATCTTGTAAATCCATCCAGATCAGGAGGTTGGTTGGTTGTTGGTTTGATTTCTTCCCCTCCCCCCTCGGGAATTTTGTTATGGCTTACTCAATTTTTATTTCTGAGATCCAATTATTTAGATCTCTATCTGTTTTTGTTATTCCAAGTAATTAATATATTAAATTTCATTTGCTTAACATGTTTTTCTGGAAAAAAATTCTTTGGTCCTCTTTCATCAGTCATGAGAAAACAAGGTGAATGCATTCTTTTTGGTTCAATTTTTGGTCACCCAAAGTGCTAAGACATCAAGTGACTTGCCCTAGGTCACAAAAACATTATGTGCCAGAGGTCTGATGACCTCCAAGGGAACCTAGGTTGCACAGTGGATATAGAACATCTGGCCTGGAGTTAGTAAGAATCATCTCCCTGAGTTCAAATTTGGCCTTAGATACCAGCTGTGTGATGCTGGGCAAGTTACTTAACCCTAGAAAATGGCAAATAGCTCCAGTATCTGTACCAAGATGCCCCAAAATGGAGTCACAAAGAGTCAAACATGACTGGAATGAATGAACAAGTTTCCAAGACCAGATTTAGTGCTATGTATTTCTGAAATATTAGTTGAATGGCTCTGATAATTTATTTCCATTTTAATCACTGTGAATTTTTCAGTTTCAATCTTGCTAATTTGGCTTTCTTCTTTAATTTTTGGACCAAATTATTTAATACTTTGTCAATGGAACTGGTCTTTTAAAAAAATACCTCTATCAACTAGACACTTTTATTTTTAAATTTTTCTTCTGATTTCAAAACTTCTACTTTTTATGCTTATTTGGGATTACTTTTCTTATTTCCCAGTTGAATATTCACCACATAGGTCTCCCCCTACCCCAATATGTTTTTGCATACATTAAGAATAAAATATTTTCTTCTAAGGACTATTTTAGTAGCAACACATACATTCACCTATGTTGTGCCACTGCTATAATTTCCATTAGTATAACTGTTTCCAAAGTCTCTTCTTTGACCCCATAATTTTTAACAAACAAATTTAAACTCCATTAAGTCTGACTCTTCATATATTCCTTTTTGATTATATGGTCTTTAATGGATATGTCTTATAGTTCTTCCATTCAGTGATTTATTTGTAAATCCTTCATGCTCAAACATGATCAATTTTTGCCATGATGCAATGCAATGCTGAAAAATAGGCATACTTCTTAAAATTCTCATTCAATAATAATGCACTGTTATTATATGTAGGTTTCTAGTATTTTATTTAAATATGTACTTTTAAATCTATCAGGCTTATTTTACAGTTAGACACATTTAATAATTTACAATTACTGCCTACTGAAGTCTTCTCAATTAAGTTCACTTTTTCTTTAGATACTTAGGTGTATACTGGTACACATAATAATTTCATTTTTTATGCTTCCTTTAAGTCTATTATAATTTGTTTCTTTTATGACATGATTATCTTGTTTCTTGTTCCCTTGTCTAATATCATAGTTACCATAACTGCTTTTCTTGGATACAATTGAAACATAACAAATTCTAATAGAACCCTCCATTTTACATCTTTATGAATATATTAAAGTTTCTTATATATTCCAAATTGTTGGGTTTTGCTTTCTAATCCATCCTACTGTTAAAGTTTTTATTAATTTCTAATTTTTTATATTTAAGAGGAAAAGGAGCAATAAGTTTTTTTAGTAAGAGACCCCCTGTTGTGCAGGCTGTCAGTTGGAAGGAGGGTGGTGGTGAGGGAGTTGCAGAAGTGGCAGAAGGGCTTTTTGACTCTGGCTCTCCTGGGGAGAGGGTGTGCTGCGGGCACTGTCTCTGGTTAGAGACAGAGAAACAGCCTTATTAATCACTGATACTGTGCATAGACAGGTAGTAGTTATATGATTGGATAGTGGAGGGTAGGAGAGAAGGTGAGGGCTTCGGCCTAGCTGAACAGATAGGATTGGGTTCTTGGGCAAGAGTTATAATCTATGGTAAGACTGCTTTCACTTTCCTCCTTCCTATTTCCTAAAAATAAACGAAGTGTTTTGTGATTGCTCTCTGACTGCTCAAACTCCTGCCCCCAAACTGAACCCTCCACACGAGCATCATTTTGAAATGCGGGAAAGTTCATCCTGTCAACATCAATTTTATGATTTTGAGGAGTCCTATGCTCCTTGCGTGTCCTTGTTGCAGCTGCTCACTTACTGCTTGAACATCCTTTACTTTGCCTTGTCCATTCTAGACAAGGCCGTGGTTCAGGTCACGCTCTTCTCCCAATGGCTAACAATTCACCTCCGACACACATTTTTTTCAGATATATTTTATTCATGCCTTTTTACTTACATCAGTTTCACGATATACTTTCCCAAAGGAACCCTCCCGTGACAACAATTAGGCAAAACCAACCTGCAGAGCCACTGACAGTCTATACAACACCACATTACGAAGCACTCTATTATTCTGCCAAGAGGAGGGAGGAAGTTATTACAATCACCCATGCTCAGCTCAAGCACTGTGACCCTCTAAATTGGTGAGTTTTGGTCTACCTCTTCTTGTAACAGGCTGTCTCTGTTCCAGACATGCCCTCCCCCTCTTCCCAACTTCACTTACTAGCATGCTCTTTCCTAACTGGAAGCTTTCTATCCTATCTCCCAAATTGGAGGAAACAGAAGGAGGAAACCCCTGGGAAACATCTACTGGAAACAGTCACTAACCTTAGCAAATGGCTACCTCTGGTCTATCCCAGAAAATAGTATGTGAGATAGAACCCTAGTGTGACTACCACAACCTGAGGAGGGACTAGAGCTAAGTATGTTCTCTGGATGCCCTGTTGCAGATTCATCATTTTCTTGAACAGTAGGACCTCTTCCTATGCAAACTCTACACACACAAATTCAGGAAAACATGATGGGACAGTTAAAAAAAAAAAAGGCAGGAAAGATATGTAAAATAAAACATTTTAATTACCTGCTAAATCTGCACCACTTTTCCAAGCAGTGTAAAGTCTTACAGAACTTCACACAATCACCCTCAATCTTGCTCTGAAAGTCATCACATTATTTTGTGTGTATGAGTCATCACATTATTTTGCAACTAACATGAGCTCCAACGTCAAGTCTTTTTCTGGAGTTCTCCCTTGTAACAAGTCATGTGCACACCAGAACAGTGCTTTTCTGTTTCATTAACACTATTTCGTTATTAATAATGGCCCCCAAGCACAAGAGTACTGATGCTAAGTTGTAAAATACCTAGATACGTTCATCTAAGAAAAACATTAAACAAAGGGGTTCACTATTATGCTTGATTTTTAACTTACATGAAGGGTCTTGGAGCACATTGGCTCATGTAAAACAAAGTCCTTTTTTCATGTATTTCATGTCATACCTTTTCAGGTTGGGTGTTTTTATATTTTTGGAGAGCACTCCAGTTGCTTCCTTATCTTTTTCTTGGTAACTACAATACTGATAAAACTTTGTCTTACCTTCTTGAGTTCAAATCTCAAATTAAGCTATACTCTCCCCTTGAATAAAGGCAAGGTGCACCAACAGAAAAGCATCTCTTAGTCTTCCTGTCTATTTGTAGGAAATTTTAAAATTTAAAAAACAAAACAAAACAAAACTAGCTTTGGCAGACTCATAACATCTCACCTTGAAGATACAGTCTTAGATACATTCCAAGAAAGATATGCTTTCCCTAAGGTACTTCTTCTTGAGTATCCAATCCCTGAGCTTGGTTCTCTTGGTTCCTTAGGAAAACACTTAAGGAATGTGGGGCCATCAAGACATACTAATCTACCCTCACTGGACACTAGCTGGCTCTTTCAAGCTCAGGAAATGTATTTACTGGCCTTATTTTTTTTCCCCTTAAAACACTTCATATGCATTGCAGAAGTATTCACCCAACTCTGAGTCACTCACTCACTCCCCTTTACTATCAACTTGAGGAAGGGAGGGAGGAAGGGAAGAAAGTTTCATCATTTATTTCTCTGGGAGGGAGATTGGTCATTACAATAACCCAAGTTTGGCTCTCCCTCCCTGCCCTCCAGCCCACATTCTGGCGTGTTCAAGCCTGGAGGATGCTACCTTGTGTTTTCAGTCAGCAGTATTTATTCTTTGGTAGATCGTGTCCCAAACTTATTTTTCTCTTATGACTGTTGTTAAATAATCCTGGGTGATTTCTCCTGGAGTACCTGAAAGCTTTCCTCATAGCTTTGAATCTCAGAAATTTTATTTCTCAGTAGGTGCAACTGGAGCTTCTTCTTTGCAAATATCCTGTGAAGGCCACTGTCCTCTGCCCTCTAGTTCAGATACTTTGGGGCAAGGCATATAGTTCCCTTACATAGGATCTTCAGGCCTTTTCCCAGTTGTGTTTCTTTGAAAGATGAACAATTTGTAGGTAATCTTGTCAAGTTCTTTCTTCGAGGTCAGCTGTCTTGAATTGTTCTCAGTTGTTCTTCCAATTTTGTTATAATTTCTCATCTATCACTAGAATTCTGAAATATTCTCTTTCCCTTTTCTTTTTTCCCCCAGAGCTATCTGAGGTTAGTAAAATTTGCATTTATAGCTTCAATTAAACTCCTTATACTTTCCTTCAATTCCACTAGAGACACTCCATTGTCTCTAGGGTGTTTCTACAGAATTAATTTCTTCTGAAGTTCTCCTCACACTATATTATTCACAATACTTCTAAATTTTATTAGGTACAAGGCTTTGCTTGTTTTGCTCACTTATTACATCTGTTTTGCTTTGGTTTTTTTGGTGAAGATTTTTTTCTTTCTCAACTTTTGAATTGTTCTTAAATTGCATATGGCAGATTTCTACTGTTTTCAGGTAATGAGGGAGACTTGGGCTGTAGACATGATCTCTTGCTCAGTCACATTGTGGAAATCTCAAGATTTGTCTGTTCTTTGCTCCACATTATTTTGATTCCTGTTTCTCCTATTTAAATTATTCCTCCTGGTCCTGAACAAATCTCTTGAGTATCCAGAATTCTACAGAATGAAACAATCGAAACCAAACAAAAAGCTGGCTATTCCCTCATATCACATCTCTTTATATGGATGATTTATTCTCCAATTCAAGGTCCCAAAGTGAAAAACAATGATACAAGGATTGATTTCATTTAGATTTCTGTTGACCTTTCAAGAAAACAATACTGAAATATTTTCCTGTTTTCTAAGAATGTATGTTAATAATAATATTATTTAGCCTGGATCCACTGGCATCTGAGTTCTGCTTTTCTGGCTAATTGCATGATTTTTTCCCTCCCTTAACCTTAAAGGTAATGCTGCTGCAATATTAAGTACTAATATTAAGAAGAATTAATATTACTTAAACTTCTTGACTTTTCATATGTCCAGAAAATCTAGTTTCAAGATGTACATGTCTGGACTGTGGCTTAAACTATAGTAATAATAGGCTCCTGGTCAGGGATGGCAACGAGAAGAAGAGAATATAGTTGCTTTGTGTCTTACAAATCTAATATGTGAAGACTGGATTTGGCTATCTCCTGATTGTAACAATGAAGATACTTAGCTCTTCCTTTATTGTGAAGATTGAACTGTAATCCTCTGTCTGTTTTTAGATTTTAATCCCCAAAATGTTAACTCAGTATTTTAAGTAGATCTACTCATTTTAACTACAAAAGGTGTTAACTAACCACAAAGGTGTTAACTAACCACAAAAAGGTGTTAACTAACTACAGAAGGTGTGACACCCATTTTATACATCGAGTGGGCTGTCCTGGAGGAGCATTTGCTGTGATTGGTAGATATAAAAATTTAGGGGAGGTGACACAAGAGAAAAAGGTCTTTAAATATAGGAAACAGAGGCACAAAAGGATGAATCAAGAGATCTTCAATCACTTGGAGTTGGACTGGATAGAACAGTCACTCGGAGTTGGACTGGAAGAGACACTTGAGGAAAGCCTGGAAGACAGACACTCAGACTTGGAGTGAAGACACTTGGCTGTGAAACTGGACCCCTGGAGGAGTTTGTACAGGAGACCTTAGACTGCTTTCCTTTTAGACGGTTACTATGGTGAGTGTAAAGGGTGATTTAGTTTCCTTGCCTTTCTGGAGGTGTGAATCTCCGAGAAAGGCCCATCGTCTTGAACATCCTTTCTCCTTACTGGTGCCTTAGAATTTCTAACTGGCTCAGAGGAAACCAGAGCTCACTCATTCTCTTTCTCTTTCCCCTTTTCTCTCTTCCTTAAATAAACTACCATAAATTACATTTTACTTTAGTAATTCATTTTGGGATTAAGAAATTAAATCCCTGGCAATCACCAATTAAACATTAAGTACAATAATAAATTGACAAATAAAAAGGAATCTAGACTGAAAAAGATAAAGAAAGTGATCATGGACATCTACCACTAGATAGTATCAACAATAGTTACAATATTTGCTCATAAATTTTTTTTAAGCATTTGTTTGGTTAAATATGTCTGTTGGTGGTGAAGGTTACTAAGTATTTAATAAAAAAGAAAGAAAATTTAACTTTCACAAGCCAATATTAACAGACTCCAGTGTACCCTTGATTGTAGAGTTCTAATGACAGCTTCCTGTCTAATGTAGAAGCATCTAATGTTTGATTCCATTCTATCGTAGGGCAAGAATAGCAGCCAGGTGCTAGGTTTCTAAAAATTAAAGGGAACTGAGTTGTTTAGAAGATCATAGAACTATGAAGGAAGGAAAAAGACTATGACAGTTTTTTCTTGCCTATTAGAGTAATGATCTTTTTACCATACCCCACCTTTCTAAGTCATTAGTGTTGGTTTTGACAGTGTCTTCTTTGCAATCTCCCTTACATTTTCTTTTTTCATTCTGCTGTAATCATTCTAATATCAGTTTTCATTATGCTTACCCCTAGATTACTACACTTGCTACTTAAAAGTATTTATCTCCTTGCCCCTTTAATATATGCTCCCTGCTATAGGGTCTTATTATTCTCTATTTACACCTGCATCTTGTCTAACCTGTCCTTGTTAGCTTGCAAGGCATTCAATCTTTTAGGCCCATTCTACTATAAAAGTTCCCACTTCTCCCCAACATGCACCTTCTGCTCAAATCAGACCATTCTTCTTAATGCCTTTCTAGTACTTGAAGCTCATTTTCTTCTCCCCAACATGATCGATTTTTTTTTTAACTTTGGGAAAAAAAGAGCAATAATGCGTAAAAAATAGTAATTGTGACATACATTCACAAGAGATAAAATCCAAGAAAGGAAGTTTAATAAAACCCAAGGCTAATGACTCCTATACATACATGTACAAAGTATAGGTAATAAATAGGCAAGAACTAGAGAGCCAAACCAAGGAAGCCAAAGTGACTTCTTTGGAATCACAGAAACATAATGAGATCTATGACCAGAAAATAGCCATGAAAGGGTATAATTTACTTAAAAAACAGATAAACAAACAAACAAAAACTAGCAAACTAAGACATTAGAAGGGGATGGGATGAAAACATTTATAATATATTCCAAATGGAAAATCCAAGGATTTATAAGAGAGAAGTATGATAAAGAGCTTTTAGATGAAGAATGATGAAATAAAGAATGAGCAATATTGTCATTAGTGTAGACTACAGAATGGACAGGAAGAGGAAATAAGGTAATTCAGAAAAGAGATACCCAAGACTTGTGTGAAGGCATCATCTGGAATGAACTGGGGTCTTCAGTTGCCTGATTATTTAGGAGAGTTCTCCATCACCTAACTATGTGAGTGACCTGATTTGATGATAAGCACATCCTTCCAAAGCTGGGAGGAAGGACCAAAGGGGAAATTCTCTTCTACGTTTGATTCATACCATTGTGGAAGAAGAGTTTGCTGGAGTGGAAAGAATGGGAACCTTGGGGTTTGTGAAATGACTATTCCATACCAACAGCTATGATAATAAAAGACAGAAAATCTGCCAGAAGTCTGATGTGTACCTTGGCTTTTGAGAATGATTTCCAAGTATTCTGAGAAAGGATACACACAGGACTGTATGCTTAAATTGAAATAGGGAAGTCGGTTCCAGAAAAATAGAAAGATTTCATGAACAAAATCTAAGACACAAAGAGAAACAATTCCATTGAGGACAAGGGAACAATTGTCTAAATAAACCTGATGGGGAGGCACAGAAGCTTAGAGTTCAAGAGGGGCATGCCCAGAGGATGGAAACAAAGTCAAGGAATGGAAGACAAACATCACAATGTGTCATAATCTTGACATATCAGGAGGGCTTCTACTAAGGGGCAGAGAGCTGGTTCAGTAGATAGAACACCAGGCCTGGAGTCAGGAAGATCTGAGTTCAAATTTGAACTCAGATACCAGCAGCGTCATGAGCGTGGGCAAGTTACTTAACCCCAATTTGCCTTAGTTCCTCATCTGAAAAACAGGGAAACCCTGGACAAGGAAATGGCAACTACTCCAGTATCTTTGTAAGAAAATCCCATGTATTTGACACATGGGGCACTGACTAAATGACTGAACAAAAACATCCTATTAGCTAAGGATGGGGTAAGAAGAACAGAGGAAAAAGGGGTCAATTGTATGGAGCAAGAAGAGGATATAGGGCATCACAGCTCAGAATGGATGGGACAGTCAGAACTGACCCCAGAAGGCATTGCTGCTAAATTCTTCAATGTCTTTTTTCCTTGCCACGGACCACCATCTTTGGATTGGAAAAAGAGGAACAAATACAGACTACAAGGAATTGATACCCATGATGATTAAGGAGACAACGAGAGAAACAAATGCCCTTGATGATTTGGCCAACACGAATTATGTATTTGGGTTTTAAAAACTGCAGATATAATTGTGATCTATGCTGTCAATAATTCTTTTTAAAGTTTTCTTTTAATGTTCACATTAGTTATTTTTTAATATGGGCTTCCCCCTCGGTAAGTCTCCCCTTTTTAAGTAAGAAAGCAAAGCTGTTAGTTAATGTTTGATGATCTTTGGAAAAGAATAAATTAATGGAAAAAATACTGGATGACTGGAAAACAAATATCTTAATTTTTTTTAAGAAAAGGAAGAAAATGAAGTCTGAAAATTATAGATTGTTCTTAAATTTGGCAAAATTCTAGAAGAGATCATTAAAAGGATAGTTAACAAAACATGTAGAAAGGAAGAATGCTACCAAGATGTTGGCTACCATGTACTCTCTGCCAAAAAGTCTTACCAAAGTATCTAAGTCTCCTTTTTTGGCAAAGTTTCTAGACTGGTACACCAAGAGAAAGCTTTAGTTTACTTAGATTTTAGCAAAGAATATGAGAAAGAACTTCATTCTATTGTTAGAGAGAAACTGGAGATATAGGCTGGACAGTTTTGATGGACGTTGAACTCAGTGAACAGCTCCACAGGGTACTTCTAAAATGGATCAAGGTCAACTTGTGAGTTCTCCAAGGAATGGTCCTTGTCTGGGTATCATGGAACATTTTTATCAGTGTTTCACAAAAAAAAATCACTGATGGGCTGCTTACCACATTTGCCCTTGATACAAAATGGAGAGAGGATTAGCACATGAAGGCAGATTCCAAAATCCAAGGATAAAATTGAGTAGGACTAAATGTAAAGAGCTGGCTAACATCTTCTCACATTGATTACATTTTGATGATTTCTCTGAAGTATGAACACTTGGGTGATAAAACAAGGAATAATACTGGTTGGAAGCTTATCCATAGTTATTTTACAAAGTTTATTTCAACTCTTCAATTCTCTGATGTACATTAAAGGTCTGTCCTCTGGCTGACCACATTCTCACATTCATCATGGGCCTTCGTCACTCGTGTGAATTTTCTGATGTCTAATAAGTTCTGTACTCCAGCTGAAGGCTTTTCCACACTGAAAACACACATAAGGCTTGTCACCCATATGAATTTTCTGATGTTTGATACGATCTATGCCACACCTGAAAGCTTTTCCACACTGGTTACATTCATACGGTCTCTCTCCAGTATGAATCCTTTGATGCACAGTAAGGGATGAGCTACGAGTGAAGGTCTTTCCACATTCTTCACACTTATAAGGCTTCTCTCCAGTATGAATTTTCTGATGTCTAATAAGGTCTCGATTCCAACCGAAGGCCTGACCACAATGATTACATTCATAGGGTTTTTCTCCAGTATGAATCCTCTTGTGTACAGTAAGGCATGAACTCTGGCTGAAGGCCTTCCCACATTCATTACATCTATAAGGTTTTTCTCCAGTATGAATTTTCTGATGCCTAATGAGGTCTGTGCTCCGGCCAAAAGCCTTCCCACATTGGTTACATTCGTAAGATTTCTCTCCAGTATGAATTCTCTGATGGTAAGTAAGGGATGAATAATGTATGAATGCTTTGCCACATTCATTACATTTATGGGGTTTTTCGCCAGTATGAATTTTCTGATGATAAATAAGCTTTGCATGCTGGCTAAAGGCCTTCCCACATTCGTTACATTCATAAGGCTTCTCTCCAGTGTGACTCCTCTCATGGTAATTGAGTTTTGTCTTCTGGCTAAAGGACCTGCCGCACTCATTACACTTAAAAGGCTTCTCTCCAGTGTGAAGTTTTTTGTGGTAAGTGAGCGATGAGTAATGCATGAAAGCTTTCCCACATTCGTGGCATTCATAAGGCTTTTCTCCAGTGTGACTTCTTTGATGGGCGATAAGTTTGGTGCTCTGGCTGAAGGCCTTCCCACATTCGTTGCACTTATAGGGTTTCTCTCCAGTGTGAATCTTCTGATGTCTGTTGAGATCTGTGTTCCAGTGAAAGGCCTTCCCACAGTTTCTGCATTCGTAGCACTTCTCTCCAGGATGGTTTTTAGGACACTGATCATTTAAGCACTTGTCCTCTTCTTGACACTCACAATACCCCTTCTCAGAGGTACTTTCCCTACCTCTAATGAGATCAGAAGATCTGCTTTCACTTGTATCACATTCATGGGGACTCTGCCCCAAAGGTTCTCTCTGCTGACTCAGGTCTTGTTCTGATCTCGGCTGTTCCCAGCCTCTCTCTTGACTGGGAGCCTTCTTGGAGGTAATCACTAATTGTGTGGAAGGTAGCTTTGGGTTCCCCTGCTTCGTCTCTAACGGGCCATCGACTGCCCAGGCTTCTCCCAATTTGAGGTCCCGGGGCCCGTCGTTCATGAGTTTCTCCCGGGATGGTTCATCCATAGAAATGTCCAGCTTTGGAGGAGACTCTTTGGCTTCAGGCCTAGTCTCCCAATCTGAAGGAAATAAAAAATATAAATATATCTTCTTCCCTCTGGTGGGACAAGAACACTGATTTACATTTAACTTCTGTCTCCTCAAGGAGAATCTTCCAACTTGATAGGGTGGACTTAGTCCTACTAAATACCATTCCCTCACAGTCACAGGGTGAAACACTTTACAAAGCGCTTTCACACCCATTACAACTTTGGATCCTTACCCTGTGCCCAGGGCCCAGCATGCCTGGAAGCACAAGGCCATTTTAGAGGAGGATACGGAGCTGGAGAACTGTGAGGCCAGGCTGCGAGTCACAGGGCACCACCCTGGGCCTAGAACCTGGATCTTGTGACTGCTGTTCTAGGCTCCTCCTCCAGAGTGCCACGGAGAAGGAAGTGAAGCCCGAGGAGCACCTTGTCTGAGGAGGCGTTTATCAACTGCTCAGGAATCAGGGCACGCCAGGGAGGGGTGCCAGGACCAGGCTGGGGATCAAACACTGGATGAGGAATGGACTAGCGGTGTTACTGGGCAACACGTCCTCCCCAAGCCTGACAGTGACATGTGTCCTGCAGAGCCCAAGTCAGAAGCCAGATTCTGCCGATGGCTGTCCCTAGGCTCAGGCTTGTGGCACCTGCCACCCTCGGGCACTGCGCAGAGTCCAGACACACCCCTGCCTCCATGCTGGTCCCTGCTTGGAACAACCCCCCAACTCTGCCTCTAGGAGCCCTGACCCCCCAGGTCGCCTTTCTGGCCATCCCACCCAGCGGAGAGTGCTGGCCCCCTTCCCAGTACTCTGCCCAGATCTGTTGGCAGATCTGGGCAGAAGGTGAGGGGCTCGCGGGGGCAGGGAGAAGCTAGCACAGTGCCCGGCCCTGGATGTGTGCCAGCCAAACGAGCCTCCCGTTTTCATTCCAGCCCTCCTGTGTCCATGTGGCACTCTGGCCAAAGGACCCTTTGGGAGGCTGAGACACAGGGCCCCCGTGAGAGGCCTGGTCACCCGTCACTGGCTCTGGCCAGGCCCAGACTGCAGCCATCGTTGCTCTCTCTAAAGGCTGACCTGCTTCTCCAGAGACAATACTATGTCTGGGCCTGAGGCACAGAGAAGGCCAGGGCTGGGAACTGGGGATAAGTGACCTGCCCAGGGTCCCCCAGCCAGGCCCGAGGCTGGATCTAAACTGGGGCCTTCCTGACTCCAGGCTCCACAGTCTCCCTAAGATCACCCACTCCATACTGCCCGAGGCCCACTCCTAGGCCTCAGCCAGGCCAGGACACTGAGGCTGGGGGCCGATAAGAGCCCAGCAGCTATAGCAGCCTTTGGGGAGACCCTGATCCTCGTGTACCCCAGCTTCGGCACTGCTCCTGGGGGGCTCTGTAGGACAAAGGTCCAGCTCCCTGGGCCCCAAAGCTAAGAAGACAAAAGTGTGTGTGGGGGCACCCAGTGCTTTCCTCTCCCCCCAGGCCTGCACCCAGCCTGCCCTCAGGGCACCCTGCCTGTGGAACCTTGCCCTAGGGTACCATGGAGGTGCCATCTTCCCCCTCAGAGCCTTTTTCCAGTGCTGCCCAGGACCTAGGGCTTCTCCAAATGGATCCTAGCTCTGTCCCCACCCCAAGGCTGGGCCTGCGCTTCCTGTTTCCCCAAAGAGCATGAGCTCGGACAACAGGGATGGAAAGGGGAAATCCCTGCCCGCCCTTCTGGAGGCTCAGGGCCCTGCTGACCAGAGGCACTGCCAGGCATGACTGTACCCAGGCTACAGACCAAGAAACAGAGGCTAAGAATGTATCTTGCTGTAGATGGTGGCCAGACTATTGAACCCTTCCCCTCTCTAAAAGAATGTCAGTGCGGTCACAGGCCCCACACTCCACTATCACGTCCCCACTCCCCCACCTTGGAGGGGCCCCACAGGGAGTCCGAGGCCTGCCTCCTGCTACCTGCTTTCATGTTCCGGCTCTCCAGCCCCCCCCCCCCCCCCCCCCCGTCATCGCCCCTGCTTTCTAATAGTAACAGTGACAATCGATGGCAAAGTGCTTCCCCCATTCTCTCCCCCAACTCTCCCTCACAATAACCCTGGGAGGGAGGCACCATGAGACCTATCCCATTTACACACAAGGAAACTGAGGCAGACGGAGGTGAAGAGACTGGCCTGAGGCCACACGGCAAGGGCCCAAGGCCAGACCCAAACCCGGGTTGTTGACGCCTCTCACCCTTTCCTGCCTGGATGGTGCCTTTCTCGGGGCGATTCTCTGTCACCGCTGCCATTTTATGTATGAAGAAACAGGCAGAGAAAGGCTGCTCTTAGACGCCCACTGGGAAGGCATGGGAACCCTGGAAGAGCCCAGCTAAGAGAGGCCAAAGAGTCTGAGGCCCCCCTTGAACGGGCCGGCACAAGATGAACCTTCCTGAGATGGCGCCAGCCCCGAATCTCCTGGGAGGTACATCCAGAGACCACCCTGTCTGGGGCACAAAGACCAGCAGGGCCTTGTGTGCACCCCCCAGCCTCCCTCCAGTCCCCCGGCCCCCACTCACCGGTGCCTCCTCCAGGCAGCTCCCCCGGGGTCTCCCCTCGCTCCACCTGTGAGATCACATCTGCTCCCGGGCCTGGCAGCCCTGCTGGGGGACAGACATGCTGGGGTCAGCCAGGGCAGGGCCTGCCCCCGGAGGGGAGTGGGGCACCTCGGGGCTAGGGTGCTGAGCAGGGCCAGCCGGTCCTGGGTTCAGATCTAGCCTCAGATGCTTCCTGTGTGACCCTAGGCAAGTCACCAACCCGGCCTCTGTCTCCTCATCCGGCACAGGAGGGGGAGTAAGAGGGCAAAGGCCTCGGGTCTGCTGAGAACCCCCAGATGGGGCCGGGGAGAGGGGGCAGGTTGTACACTCCCTCCATGCAAGGAGGCCCCCTTACCCAGGGACAGCAGGTTCCTGTAGTTGTCCAGTGTCACCTCCCGGTACAGCTGCTTCTGCCAGGGCTCCAGGCAGCCCCACTCCTCCTGGGTGAAGTCCACAGCCACATCCCTGAAGGTCACCACCTCCTAGAAGGCCGCCAGGCATCTCAGGGCACAAGCTGGGATGGGAGGGGCCCAGAGGCCCGCCCCATTTTTACAGACACGCCCTCCCTCTATCCCTTACCCCCAAATCCCCCCTCTGGGGAAACTGAGGCCGAGCCAGGAGGCCGGCTGGACTAGAAGGTATGATGGGTTAGAAGAGGATAAGGGGGGTGGGGTGGGGCTGGACATGACTTGGGGGCCAGGAGCTGGGCCTTGGGAGGAAGGTCGGGCAGCCTTACTGGCCACAAGGGAGAGGCCCAGCAGGAAACTAGGGAAAACAAGGGCCCAGACCAGGCCTGAGGCCGGGGAGCTGAAGAGGAAGCTTGGCCCAGCCCCACCCGCTAAGCCTGCTGGGAGGGGGTGAGCAGGAGGGCGTGGCCAGGCTCGGACAAGCCCGTCCCCAGCTCAGTCCAGCAGGAGGCGCCCCCTCCCAGGCCAGGGGGCTCACCCCAAAGCCCTGGTTCCACAGAGGGGGGCCCGGAAGTGCCCACCCAGTGTGGGAGGTCACTGCCCGGTAAGGGGGTGTGGGGGTGTGGAGGCTCCAACTCACCAGGGAGGCAGTTCCTGAGCCCCCTGCGGCCATTCCGGGTAGGGCCAGGCTAGGCTCAAAGGAAGAGCTGGGGAGAGAAGAGAGCGGTGAGCCCCACGGGACTGCCGAGGCCCATCCCAATGCTGGTCCCAGGCAGTGACTCTGAGCCAGTCGAGCCCCGGAGCCTCAGTTTCCTGCTCCTTAAATGGGGCCCCCGGGGCCCCCCTTGATTCCCAGAAGGCACCCGCCCCTATGTGGGGAGAGCCGGACCTCGACCTCCAAACTCCCCGGAGAGCAGAGGGTGCGGCCACTGTCAGCTAGGATGGAAAAACTAGAGCCGGAGGGGAGAAGCCCTGTGGTCCCCCTGATGCCCAGGCAGCTCCTCTGTCATGGGTGGTCTGGGGACCTGGGCCCAGAGGGGGTGAAGGGGGGGAGGCGGAGGTGCAGGGTCCCCGGGCTCTTCTCCAGGCTCTCCTAGCTCCCCCTCTTCCTAAAGGGCGCTACGCCTCTAGCCCCCAGCCTGGGGCTTCTCCCCCCTGATTCAGGGCCCCAAAGCCCTGATGGGTGCTCCGAGGGGACCTGCGGCCTAGGCGTCCCCAAGCGGCTGCTGTCGCTGTGATGGGATGACAACACTCCCAGGGCTCGGCATACACGAGGCTTAGGGTAACCCTGGGCCGGGGATGAGATTCCCCCAAAGTAGAGGCGTTCGATAGTGGGAGGAGGAGGAGGAGGCCGGAGCCTCGGTCGGGGATGGGGGCGGGGCAGGGGACCGGAATCCTAGTGGGAGGGATGGGCGGGGAGGCTGGGGATGGGATGCGGGCCCCGGGTCCGATAGGCTGGATGGGGCATGGGGCGCCCAGGCCCAGGGCTCTGCAGGGGGCCTGGGACACCTGGGTTCTATCGCTGGGGGTACCCCCCCCCCCCGGTCCGAGGGTGATGGAGAGGAAGAAGCAGGACCACCACTAGATGCCGGGGGCCAATGGCTCCGGGGGTATCACAGGACCACGGGGTTCAAGGACTTGGGGTAGGGTGTCCTGCCCGCTCGGGGGGAACCTTAGGGAAGACTCACCCCGAGCAGCTGCAGCCACGAGGTCACGGGGAGGGGGGGGGGAACTCAGGGGGGGGACGTAGAGGAAAATGAAGGAAACGGAAGTGACGCATGGAGCAGGGATTCTGGGAAATGTGGTTAGGAGTACCAGGGACCTTCGCGACCATGCTCGGGAGGACAGACCATTCCCCCATTCCCTCCGAGGAGTCTGTAGGGAGGGGCGGGGTAGGGCGGGGCATAGTCTCCTCCAGAGGCTGGGGGCGGGAGCAGGGGTAGGCGTGGCCCAACGCCAGCATGGGGCCCGGAGGCGGGGCAGAGCCCTGTCGGGAGGGGCCAAGAAATACTCTTTCCCTCCCTTCAATCTAGCTGTATGATCTCCGCCTTGGATTTTCCTCCCATTCCGTGAAGGACTGCCTGGAAAGCAGTTTAAGGCTGTTTCCTCCCCCCATCTCCCCCCACCACCACCCCCGTCCCCGTGCCTTTGCTCTCCTATTGGCCAGGGCTTCTGCATTTGTCCTCCTCTCAAATACCGCATCCGGGCACCTGTCCACTCATTCATTCATCTATTCTTCCCTGCCTCCCTCCCTCTTTCCTCCTTTGCTCTGGTGGCTCTCAGTCCTTATGCCCCTCTCCTCCTAGAGTTTGGTGCTTTGAACATGTTCCTTCTGTCACCTTCTGTCTCTTCCCCTTGGACCCATGAGTGGCTGGTGCACTTCTAGTCTAGGAGAGAAAAGGAAGGAAGGAAAGAAAGAAGAGAGGGAGGGAGAGAGGAAATAAAGGAGGAGGGAAAGGAGAGGAGAAAGGAAGAAGGAAGGAAGGAAGGATGAAAAGAAGGAAGGAAATATTGCTCTTACCCCTGCCTAGAATCTTGATTCTGCTGCTAGATATTAAAGGAAAATTCTCCATAGGCAGAGTCTTCAGTATGTCCCTGCATGAGGGTAAGCAAGATAATCAGAACTTCAGGGGCTTAAAAAAAAGTTATTTCTTTCTCTCTTTCTCCTCTCTCTCTCTCTCTCTCTCTCTCTCTCTCTCTCTCTCTCTCTCTCTCTCTCTCTCTCTCTCTCTCTCTCTCTCTCTCTCTCTCCTCTGTCTGTCTCTCTCTGTCTGTCTCTTCCTCCATCCTTCCCTCCCTGAAGGAAGAGATTGTATAAAGCAGAAGGAGGAATGGGAAATGCTCACAATGAGATTGGAAGTAGGGAAAGCAAAGGTGAGAAGGTAGAATGGAGCCTCTAGAGGGGAGTCTAAAAATAGGTATGTCAGTTTTTATTGAGTAAAGGGATGATGTGGAAATTCTACACTTCAGGAAAACTACTTTGGAAGCTGAGTGGAAGGATGAATTAGAGTGAAGAGTCCTGATGGTAGAAAACAAATCAGAAGCTATTGCAATAGCCCACGTGATGAGGGACTGTACACAAGAGTGCTGGAATGAAGAGGATGGAGATGAGATATATGATTCCCTTCTCAATTTAAAAAACAAGAAACAAAACTCTTGTTCACCAAGAAATAGCAAGGCATAGTGGATGTCATGATCACTGTGGAGCCAAAAAGTTCTGTTCAAGTCCTACCTCTGACATACGTATAACCCTGAGCAAGTCACTTGTTTGCCCTCCTCTTTGCATCCTCCAGCTTCTCAAAGTCCTTCATTTCTGATTTTGTCATTTGAGTCATCCCCAGGTCCCTTTCTATTAATTAAAGTGCCTCTATTGATGTTTATTAGTGTTATTTAGTTTTTTTGGGGAAAAAAGTCACCTTGTTTCAGTTAACATGCCATTATAGTGCAGACCAGCTTAACATATAAATATTCATATCTGAAATCTTATGGAGAGGGGAATTGGGGCTGGGGCAGGATGGCACAGTGGGAAGAGCACTAATTTGCAACCAAGGTCCTGAATTCAAATTTCCCTTCTGACAATTACTACTTACATGGCCTTGGACAAGTCTCTCCACATCCCTGACCTGTTTCCTCATCTGTAAAACAAGGAGTTTGGACTAGATGCCTTTGAGATTTCTTCCAACTCTAAATCTATGATTCAGTGGAAGATTTAAACTCTCACACTTGGAATCTCACAGTACTGAATGGGTTTAATGAGGAGGTGGAAAAGTTAGCAAGAATACAGATGGAAGGAAAAAACCCATCTGGACTACGTCAAGTATACATAATGAAGGTCTGTGTAGGGAGCAATACAATGGGTGTGCCCCCATGATGAGGAATTAGTTCTCAAGGTTTGGAAGAGAGGAAGATGAGTATGGGGGAAGATCTCAAGGTATCAATAATTACATAATTTGTGCATATTTTCTTACCTAGAAAATGCTTATGAGAGTAAATTGCTAGGTGTTACAGTGAATAGAGGGCATAGGGTCAGGAAGAACAGAATTCAAATCTAGCTTTGGACATGCTAGCTACGTGACCTGGGCAAGTTGCTCAACTCTGCCTGTTTCCTATATGTAAAATGGGCACCACTTACCACCCAGGGCTGTTGTGAGATCAATTGAGATATTTATAAAATGCTTCTCAAACCTTCTCAAATCAAAAAGTGGTAGAGAAATGCAACCTCTGTTACTTACTACCTGTACAAATATGGCCATCAGTTGACCTCGTTAATATAATGACCTCTCAGGTCCCTTCTAATTCTAAATCTAAATCCATGACTCTATTTAGAGAATGAGATTCCATTGGGCTTAATTGTTGATTACAGAATAAAGCCCTTGACTGAATGGAACAAAATGAAACTGTATTAACAGACTTTCTGCCTGATTATTTCTATTACAGGAAAACAATATGCAAAATATACAAAGTAATCCTGGGTAAGTGAAATGACCAACCAGGATTTGAGGAAAGACCTCATTTTAGGAAGTAGTTCTTAAGCCAGGACTTGGAAATCAAAAGTTCAAAGAGGCCCAAGATGAAGGATAAATTCCAGATATAGTAGGCAGCTTATATAATGGGAAAGAGCTGGGAGATGGCAAGTCATGGATAGGAAACAAGTAGATCAGTTTGGTGAAGAAGGGGAGAGAGGAATGTACTATTAATCTGGAAGGGTAAACTGAACTGGGATCATCAAGTGCTTTGAGTGCCTAAAGGCAGTTTGTACTTTATCCTAGAAGCAAGACTTACTGGAACTAGAACCAGGAGAGTGATATGGTCAGACCTAGACTCTGGGAATATTAATTTGGCAGTTTTATGAAGGATGGATCAGAGACAGGATAGACTGGAGGTATCTGTATAATGAGAAGGGCTTTGGATTTAGTACAGGTAACAGATCACCATGATCTGAACTAGGGTGAGAGCCATGTTAATGAAAGAAGAAACGTGTAGGTAGACTCAATGAGATTCTGATTGGATGTGGGGGGTGACAGAAAGGGTAGAGTCAAGAATGATTCTGAGGTTACAAACCTGAGGGAATGAAGGAATGGTGGCAACTAGCAGAAATATCAGCAAATTAGAAGAGAACAGGGTTTAGGGAAGATGAATTGGTTTGAACATGCTGTTTGACATGCCTATGGGACATTCAGCATTAAGCCCAGGCAAGGCATAAAATAATGTAAGCAATACCGAGAACCCAGGTGATTGGGAAATGGACACAATGACCATCTGTTACTTGTTTCTTCGCACAGAAAGGCAAGGATGCAAAGTGTCTTCTTTTTTTGTTGTTGTTTTGCTAGCCTTGTTTTAGTTGTAATATTTATTATGTATAGAGCTAGAAATAGCTTTATATATGAGTGATCTGTAACTATATACATTCTTTTGTTATTTGTTCTCCCACTTTAAAGTGGTGTAGAATCATAGTTTCTATGTGAAGGAATAGACCTCCATCCCACCACAACCCAACTGTGGGTATTAGAATGTAATATCCATGAGCTGGTATCCCCTGGTGTCAGCATTCAATGTTGCCACAGAGGAGCTGGGGGGGGGGGGCGGGTTAAAATGTGGAGCACTGGAAGGAGAGCCTCTCTTTTACTGCTGGGTTTGAACAGACTGGTTCCCTGGCTCATGCTTGGCAAGGGGCAACATGGAGGAGACCAGGCTGGGCTGAAATATGGGACCAGAACTAAATTAGTACAGCTGAAATCTACCTATCACTCTCTCTCTCACACATTCTATTAATAAATGCTTATAACTCTGGCCAGTCCATCCTTTTTATTTGAAACATCTCTGTAACCCCAATGTATTTTTTTCACTTCCACCCAGACTTGATACCCATTTATTAAGCTCCTACTATGTGCTCATAGATGCAAGGACTGTGCTGGGCACTGAGAATCCAGAAAAAAAAGGGGGTGGGGTGGGAATCCTTGCTCTCAAAGGGCTTAGGGTTCACAATATTTATACAAATTAAGTGAAAAGTAATTTGAAGAGAAGAACACAACTAGAAGGTTTAGGAAAAGTATCCCAAAGTGGGTAGCATTTGAATTGACATTATGAGAGTTAAAAGATTATAAAGAATTGGAGGGTATTAAAAGGCAGGGTAGTAGGAGTATATATTCCAAGCAAGAAGGATAACATGTTCCAAGGCAGAGGGAGGAATGGAATACCTGATTTAGGAAATGGCAAATACGCCAGTTTAGCAGCAATGTAGAATGCATAAAGGAAGGCAATGTGAAATTCCTATGGAATGGTAAACAGGAGGCAAACTATGTGAATGGCTTGAAATACCCAGTTTCCATTTTATTCTAGAGATAATGTGGAGTCACTAAAACTGGTCTTCCAATAATAGTCATCACGTTTATTATGAACTTTTTGATGGTTAGAAATCTACCCAGGTCAAAAGACTTCCCATGATTACATTGCAAGTTTCTCTACAAGATAGGTCTCAGGTGGTAAATGAGGAATGAATGTTGGTTGAAAGCTTTCCCATTTTTAAATCATTTATAGGGAGGGCTTTCAGCTGAGCTATGATGCCCAATAAAGTTAGTGTCCTGGCTAAGGGCCTTTCCACATTTATTTACAAGGGTCCCTCAGTTATGAATTTTCTGGTGTCTAATAAGGTGTGTGCTTCTGCTGAAGGCCTTACCACATTTCTCACATTCATAAGGTTTCTCTCCAGTATGGATTCTTTGATGGTAGGTAAGTAGTGTATTGCGACTAAAGGCCTTGCCACATTCATTACATTTATAAGGTTTCTCTCCAGTGTGAATTTTCTGGTGTCTGACAAGGTCTGGTGTACGGTTGAAGGCCTTTCCACATTGACTGCATTCATAAGGTTTTTCTCCACTATGAATTCTCCGATGTACAGTGAGGGAGGAGCTGTCATTGAAGCCCTTGCCACATTCTTGACATTTATGGGGTTTCTCTCCAGTGTGAATTCTCTGATGACAAATAAGCTTTGCATTCTGGCTGTAAGCCTTCCCACATTCATCACATTTATAAGGCTTTTCTCCAGTATGCGTTTTCTGGTGTTTAATAAGATCTGTGCTTCGATAGAAGGCCTTCCCACATTGACCACATGCATAAGGTTTCTCTCCAGTATGAATTCTCTGATGATAAGTAAGGGATGAGCTATCAATGAAGGCTTTCCCACATTCATTACATTTATGAGGCTTTTCACCAGTGTGAATTCTCTGATGGTAAGTAAGGGATGAATGTTGGTTGAAGGCTTTCCCACATTCATTACACTTATGGGGTTTATCTCTATTGTGAATTCTCTGATGTACAGTAAGGTTTGTGCTCTGGCTGAAAGCTTTCCCACATTCATTACATTCATAAGGCTTCTCCCCAGTATGAATTTTCTGATGTCTAATAAGGTCTGTGCTTCGGCTGAAGGCCTTCCCACACTGGTTACATTCAAATGGCTTTACTCCAGTATGAATTCTCTGATGCATATTAAGGGATGAACCGTCAATAAAGGCTTTCCCACATTCATTACAGGCATGGGGTTTCTCTCCAGTATGAACTCGTTGATGGTAAAGAAGCCTTGTGTTTTGACTATAGGCCTTTCCACACTCATTACACTTATAAGGCTTTTCTCCAGTATGGATTTTCTGGTGCTTAATAAGATCTGTGCTACGGCTGAAAGCCTTTCCACAATGATTACATACATAAGGTTTCTCGCCGGTGTGAATTCTCTGATGGTAATTAAGGGATGATTGTTGGTTGAAGGCTTTTCCACATTCATTACATTTGTGGGGTTTATCTCCATTATGAATTCTCTGATGTACAGTCAGATATGTGCTTTGGCTAAAGGCCTTCCCACATTCATTACATTTAAAAGGCTTCTCTCCAGTATGAATTTTTCGGTGTCTAATAAGGTCTGGTGTCCGACTGAAATGTTTTCCACATTCAGCACACTCATATGGTTTTTCCCCTGTGTGTATTCTCTGATGATAACTAAGGGATGAATGCTGTTTGAAGGCTTTACCACATTCATTACATTTATAGGGTTTTTCTGCAGTATGAATTTTCTGATGATAAACAAACTTTGTGCTCTGGGTGAAGGTCTTCCCACATTTATCACCTTTATACTGGTTCTTTCTAGAATGACTTTTCTGATGTCTAATGAGGTTTGCGCTTAGGTTGAAGGCCGTTTCACATTCATTACACTCATAACAGTTCTCTTCAGAAGTCTTAGTATGACATTGAATGAGGTCTGTCTGATAACTGAAGTGCTCCCCACATTCATTATGCTTAGACTGTACCTTTCCTGAGGCAAATTTCTCAATTACACTTGAATGCTGTTTTAAACTTTTCCCAAATATATTCCATTTATTTTGACTCTTTGCTCTAAGAATTCTCCGTTGTCTTTCAGAAAGGACTAGACTTAGACTGATGCTTTCTCCAAATTTATTACATTCAAAGCCTCTGACATCCCTGGCAATTTCCCTGGAATGAAACGATAATTCCCTGGAATGATTCTCCTGGTTGCTCTTCTTTTCTAATTGGCTATCACTTTTCCAGTTTTCTTCCACTTTGAAGTCCCTGATCCTGTTGCTTGTGAATGTCTCCTGGGATGATTCTTGCATGGTAATGCCCAGCTTTACAGTAAATTCTTTGGTTTCAGGCTCAGATTCCCAATCTGAAAGAAAGTTAAAAAAAAAAAAGTAAATCCTCTCCTTCTACTGTTTACATGTAACCCATCCCTTCAGACAAAGTAGTCTATCTACACACATAAAAGGGTAGAAATCAACAATAATAAAACACCATGGCTTTGATTTCACAGAGTGAGTTACTCTGCAAAGAGTTTTTAATATGATCAACATGTTGGATGCTCCCATTGCCTTGTGTAATGGGCAGGATTATTATTCCATTTCCAATTATTATTCCATTTCACTGAAGAAACTGTGGCTCAGGATAATGACTTGACCAAACTGACATGCTCTTAAGGGCAACTTTGAAAGGAGTTCATCATGTTGACTGCTGATCCAATGATCCTTCCACAGCCCCTCAGTGTGCCTCTTTAAATGTCTTTATAAGTATAAAATAGGGGGCAGCTAGGTAGCTGAGTGGACTGAGAGGCAGGTCTAGAGGCAGGATGTCCTGGGTTCAAATCTAACCTCTGATACTTCCTAACTGTGTGACCCTGGGCAAGTCACTTAACCCCAACTGCCTAGCCCTTACCACTCTACCACTGTGGAACCAATATACAGTACTGATTTTAGGATGGAAGGTAAGAGTTAAAAAAAAAAGAGGTATAAACTGAATGATGTCTTTAGGAATAGAACAATGACATCCAAAGGTAGTAAAAGGGCATGTAGCCATAAATGTGTGTAGGAAACCCTGGGTGGTGGGAGGAGAATGTTTTGCATGGCCTAGGCTGATTTCTCTCTAAGTGGATGGAGCACAAGATCATGAGCTGTCCTCAAGGTTGGATGCTACGGTACAAACCAGCAGGGTAGTTTCCCATGTTCCTGAGTTATAAAAAGCCAAATCTAAAAGTAGCTAAGGCCTCTCAGGCTTGATGAAATTCCCAAGACATCTCCCTACCCAAATACTGTTATACTGGTGAATGGGGAGGGAAGCACCCTCCATTTGAATCTGACTGTATTACTTGAAAAATCTCATATTCTTTAGTAAATTTGTTTGACTTCTATGTAGTTCATGAATATTTCATTGGGTTATGGTCCCAAACTTAATCATGGACTTGGTCTCAGTAAAATCTGGCTGAAAATACCTATTAATCTCAGAAATTCTGGAGAACATGAATGTTGCCCAAAAAAGTGTGTGAGACTTCAGATTTGGGGATGGAAAATTCAAGGAGATACAACAAATAGATGGGTGCAACAAAAATGTCTGATGGTGTCAAAACAGATGATTTGTGCAAAATTGAAGAGTAAACAAAAGTCAAGTTAAACCAAGTTCATTTTCTTTATTTATAAGGCCTTTTGCCTGATAGATCAGAAAACTAAAGAACTCAACATTTCTCTTCTGTGACACATTTATAAGAATCTTTCAAGACATACTAGTGGACAAAATGGTGAAACAGACTAAACTAAGATGCATCCAAAGTGGACTGATTCATAGACTGAAGAAGGGCTCTATTTCTGTAAGACAGGGCCATGTACGTAGCTTTCTCCTAATCAATATTTAAATGACTTCACTCTGTCATGTGGTACAGGCCCATATCACTTCAAGCCTGGAATACTGCAACAGCTGCTGGGGGGTTGCCTGCCTCCAATCTCTCTCACCTCAAAGCCATCCTCTCTTTAGTCAATCAAGTGAATTTTCCTACCATACAAGTCCGACCACATCATGCCCTCTACTTGATAAACTCCAGTGACTGTCATCTCTAGGATCCAAAACAAAATCCTGTGTTTGGTGTCCAAAGCCTTCTCCAGTCTTCACACATCTTATTTCTTTCCATGTGCTTCATGAGAAGATTTTGGCCTTCTTACTGATCTGTCTATGGTCCATGCTTGGGATGCTCATCATCTTCATTTCCATCTCATAGCTTCAAGAATCAGCTAAAATTTCACCTTCTTCAAGAGGCCCTTCAAAGTCCTCCCTCTCCGTGGTCTCTTTTCCACCACAGTTATAGGTAGATCATGTCAGAGGAGATAAACTCCAGGTTATCTTCTGGTTCTTATAGGTACATAGTTGTTTATATGTTGTTTCCTCCATCATACTGAGAGCTCTGGAGGGTAGGGCCATGTTTTTGCCTTTTCTTGTATGCCTAGCACTTAGTGTCTGGCACATAGTAGGTACTTACTAAATGCTCAACTGGCTGAATAGGAAGAGAAGATATTCTTCTCATATTGGCAGATGATGCAAAAGTTGGAAAATAATACACTGGATGACAACAAGTTTCAAATAGTCCCTGAGGTAGGAGGAATTAAGTAAGAAGCAAAAAAGAGGAAGTATTTTTAGGGGTAAATATTGAGTCCTACACAAAGCCTCAAAAAAAATCACATGCAGAAACACAGCATGGGACAGAACTAGTCTGACAGAGTAAAGCAAAAACATGGTGGCCATTGTGAAGGTAATGTGACACACTGGAAGGAGCAGTGGCTTTATGTCAGAGACCCTGGGTTCAAATGCAAGCCTCCTGACCTCTAGGCCTGTTTCCCCACTTGGAGAATGGGAGGGAGGGATAAAATGGTGAACTTGGGAAGACCCATCTAGCTCCAAAGCTTTGATAATCCAATTGGGGAAGTGACAGTCACATAGTGTGATTCTGTCTTGGTCTAGAAGCATCTGGAGCAGTGCCTTCTAACTGGGAAACTCAAGGCTCTCTTGTTCACTGTGGAGTCACTGCTAAGGTGGAGGCCAAATGGGAACAACCATGTCCTTTTCTCTGCCCGGGGCTCCCTCTCCTACCTTCTGGCCACACTCAAGACTATCTAAGGGATATAGGCTGCTGCCATACTCTCTGGGGAGCATGTCAGCCCATTGGTGGAGAAAGGTAACATTCTTTAAGAGGATGTTTTGTAGGCTTGGTTATTTCCATATGAAACAAGGCATGCTTGAAAGAGGCTATGGCTTTCTACCAAAAGGGTGAGGAAATGGAAGTACAGAGAAGGGAGTAAATCCCTGGAGGGACAACAGATGAATAACTACCCAGTTGTGTGCTCCTCTGGGATCCACCAAGTATTAGAAGCCAGAAGATTCTCTTGGTGTTCAGGTCAGTTGTAGTGGATTGGGAAAAGATTAGAACATTGCCTTCCCCGCAATCACCCACATCTGAAAAGATGAAAAGGAACTTGGTGGCCTTCTTGTCCAACCTGGACCTGAATTTTCCTACCCTGTGGAACATCAATGCTAAGGGTTGCTGTAGCCTTTGTTTAAAGAACCTACACTTCTAGGATGCCAGGGGACCTTCTCATTTAAGGATTTTTCCTCGAGTTCAAACCTTTCCTAATTGTTGACACAGGCAACACTTCCCCAAGGAAGCTACTTCTGTCATCAGGGTTAAGCGGTCAGGACACATTTGTGAAGCCATTCCTTTAGACATCTGAATGTCAAACTTCTGTCTCCTCCAAGTCTTCTCCAGCCCCAGGTCACTCAGCTGGTCCTCACACAACACAATCTCTGATCCCCTCAGAGCCCTGCTCATCCTCTGAAGGACATACTCCCTTATGTCCATGCTTCCACCCTGACTTTGGTAACTTAATGGCAGCAGCATCAACAAGGGAGTTCTGACCCTCCTTCCAAAGGGGCAGATCAAAACTCCTTCATCGCAAGGTTTTGCCCATGTTTGCTGATAGTTTTCCTAAAACTGCACAGTGCTCTACAGGTGGCCAGAGCAGTGAAAAGGTTGTACTACAATCCTCACAGCCCTAGTTCATGCAACTGTCAGCCATGCTACCCAGCTGACTGTGACAGAATGCTCATAAAGCGCCCATCATGCCCAGGTCCTTTTCCAAATAAATCTTTGTGAAGTCTCACTCCCTGATGAGAGGCAGCTTGCTCCCAGGCCGAGGGGGGGCTTCACCTAGATCAGATACATCCTGGAGGTCTCACCTGTTGTCCCCTTCAATATGGTCTTGTAGTGTTTACTATCTGTACTCATCATGGTAGCAGTGGTTGTTTCTTGCTATTTCTATCATTATCTTATCATTTCGACTCTATTCTAAAAGTAGAGGGCACAGGGAGCACCCTCTCTTTTTCTTATATCATTCTCAGGGCTAGGATGGCATTTTATCCGCACCAGAAAACTAATGATGTGTTCATGGAGGAGGGAGTTAATTGAAGAATGACTTCTTGGTGAACCTCCAAGACACTGATGGAGAATGAGTTATCCCATTCTGGGAACAATTCTTTCTAAGAATAAAGGCAAAGAGAAATTAATTTAGATTAGGAAAGCAACTTGTTCAGATAAAGGGTTTCTATGAAAGAACTCCGATCAGAAAGCCTCACCTTTCCCCACAGTACTTGGGGCTCTGAGGCAGCCCTTGTACAGTACTTCAAAATCTATTCAACATTTATAAACAATGACTGATTCTTTTTCTAAACAGAAAATGTTTTTGCGATAATAGCACCAAGTGCCTGGCTCCAGTCACTCACCTTGATAGGAGCCTCTCGGGCCATCTTTCTCCAGCATCCATGGGGTTTCCCCTTGTTCCAACTGGGAGATCACATCCATTTTGGGAACTGGGAGCCCTGGTCATCAAAGATAGAGATGTGCTGAAGAGAGAGAGAATCTTAGAATTCAGTTCTCTTCAGGAAATGAGGACCTGATGGAGGTTCAGAAGACTGTCCAAAGAAGCTCTGGAGAAAGCTCCATGTGGTATTTCCAGGGGGGGGAGAGAGTGTGAGGTAGGGGCACCAAGCTGACTTGGAACTGGGAAGAAACTTAGTTCATTGTGTTCATTCCCTGACCTCTACCTACCCCATTCTCACCTTGCAGGATCTGCTCTGGTATTGGGAGAAATTATCAAGAAGGAACTTTCTCTGTCTCCCCCAGATGGTAGAGATAAGGAGCACTAGGCAAAAGTTGCTGGGACAAATTTAGGCCACTGGAGAGAACAAACTCCTAACAATGAGCTCCAACCACAAATGATTTGGGTTGACTTGCAAAGAGGCTTCAAATGGAGGCTTGGGGATCACAAAGAGAGAAGGCCTTAGGGGTCAGTCTTCTTCAAGACCTAAAGGCATATGGCCTTTGAGGCCAATCCAGTCCTTCACTTCTGTGATACTGATTGTATCTTTAGACCCAATAGCAAGGGAAGGCATCAGAGGCAGCTTGGGGCAGCTTAATGGAGCTCTTGGTTTCCAGTTACATTGTGCAGAGACCTTTGGGGTGAGAAGAGGAAACCAATGTACCTTGACTCTTAGTGTTGAGAAACTCTGGTCTCTAGGAATTGCCAATCCCTTAAAATGCCATCAACTACTGGGCAAGAGAAGAAGCCAAGGGAACTCACTGGCAAGGGCACAGGGAATCCATCCTCACCTAGGAAGACAAGGTTCCTATAGTTCTCCAGCATCACTTCCTTGTAGAGTTCCTTCTGAGAAGGATCCAGGTGTCTCCATTCCTCCCCAGAGAAGTCCACAGTCACATCCTTGAAGGTTACTGACTCCTGAAAGACCAAAGAACAAAAGATTTAGAGCTGGAAGAGACTTTCTACATCCTTCAATCGGGGAGGTTCAGTCACTTCGGCATAGGTCCCCAGAATGGTCTGAGCAAGCCTAAGTATTCTAGTTCTAAATGTGCTCTTTCCACATCTGGGCCCTTTACCCTTTCAAATTCTCCTTAAGAGAATGCCAAGTGAGCCCCTTATGCCGGCAGATCTCCCAATCCACAGAGCTTAGTTAGTCGTCTTACTGCCTCAAATTCCACAATCACACTGACATAGAATGATTATAATTTCACTAAGACACCTGGTACAGCACTATGTACAAGAAGCAATAGACGTGGAAAGGCCTGGAGCTATCTCTATCTATTTCCATCACAACCCCAAAGAAGAAACAGGAGAGAGGAGAAATCCTTAGGACAAAGTTACGGTAAATCAGAAGAAGGGATGGTCAGGAATAAATCCAGATCTCCTAATTGTAGCTTAATACCCTTCCCAGTGCACAAACGTGAGCTATTTTCCTTTGGGTTAAGTGGGAAGGGAGGTAAGAGGATGGAAGGGCAAGAAGGGGAGAAGATGGGGGACAACAAAAATGTCTCCAAGGAAGGAAACAAACCCGACCCCTTGAGCCAACATCATGCAATGACGGACAATCATAAAACCTGAGAGTTGGAAGAGCACTCAGAGGGCACGCAGATCAAAAAGGCATCTGTACAGGAATTCTCAAAATCCCCAGAAAATTTCTACCCTCATTCGTCTGAAGACCCATTCCAATAAAAGAGAACCCATTCCCTCTCAACACATCCCATTTAGCTCATTTTGCTTCTGTATGCCTGTATTCTGAAGAAGTCTAATTTCTGATATCTGGCTCAAATCCAGATTTTAGGAACTTCTACCAATGCCTCCTACTTCTGCCTCTAGAGCCAAGCAGAACAACATTTGCCTTCTTTTGTATCACAAATCTGCAAGTACGTGCCTCTAGCTGTTGAGGTAGCTAGGGAATTCAGTGTATCGTCCAACAGCTGGGCACATTCATGAATTCAGGAAGACCTGAGTTCAAATCTGGCCTCAGATACAACCTAGCCCCATAACCTTGCGCAAGTTACTTAACCTCTGTGTGTCTGTTTCCTCGATTGAAAAATGGAGAAAATAAAAGCACCTGCCTCTCAGGACTATATCAGATGGGGGACAGCTGGGTAGCTCAGTGGATTAAGAGCCAGGCCTAAAGATGGGAGTTCCTAGGTTCAAATCTGGCCTAGACACTTCCCAGCTGTGTGACCCTGGGCAAGTCACTTCACCCCGCACTTCCTAGCCCTTACCACTCTTCTGCCTTGGAACCAATACACAGTATTGATTCCAAGAGGTAAGGTAAGGGTTAAAAAAAAAAAAAAGAACCATATCAGATGAAATAAAGAAAGTACTTATCACAGTGCTTGGCACTGAGTAGGGCTTAATAAATGCTTGTTTCTTGACTTCCTGTTGTGATAGATCTGCAATAATGAAAAACTGAGGCACAAAATGTGTCTGAATGTGATCTAATTATTGGCAAGGCTAGCAGTTGCCAATAATAGAGGCCAATGGTCCCCGGGTGACCAGAGACACATGCTACAATCAAAGAGCTTTCTATATAGTTTGGCAGCCACATAAAGTCAATAATCAGTAATCAATTGCACCCTGCCTCCCAGATTAAAAATCTCTAGTTCTTTTAACCATTTCTCAAAGAGACAGCTTGGGCCACTGAACAGAGGGATGACCTTGGAATTAGTGAGAACTAAGGTCATATTTTCGCTCTGGTACAGTAGTTTTGGTCCCATAGATGATCTTTCTGATTCTTCATTTTCTCCTCTGTAAAACGTGGAAGATAATTCTGGTACCACTGACCATGCAGTCGTTGTGAAGTTCAAGTGAGAAAAAATGATTCCCATGCAGATGACAGCTATGACTATTACTTTCTTAGCATCAGTATTATTTTTCCCTATAGTCTCTGAACTGCCACATCCTGTAGTCTTTCTTCAACCCTTATTCCTTCTGACCTCTCTGCTATACAGTCATACTACTGTCTCCTGGACCTCCTCTGAACCCATAGGCCCCATCTCTTCTGTTGGCTCAGCATCATGCTCCCTAACCACAGGTACCTTCAAGACTGTCACGAGCCCTCTTCTCTTGACCACCTCTATTTTCTCTTGGTGACCGCATGAGCTTCTCTGAGCTTAAACCTGGCTTTGCGTCCAGTTCTCCTCTGAGCCAGGCTCAACCTCACTGGGAGTTTCCATGAAGTTTTGGTTTTTTCTTTCCTCTTTTTACCTAATCAATACATTCTAGAACTTTCTTCCTTAGAAGCCTAAATCTAAGCTCGGCCTACAGAGGAGAAAAAAAGACTTCTACACAGTAGAAAAACAAAACCAACCTCCGGGGACCAAGATGAACCATAAAAAATCTTCCTCCTCTGAATTATATAAAACTTAATGACCACGTTAACATATTTTAAAACGTAATACAAAGAGGAAACAAAATTATCCTTTTACTTAGAAAACAAACTGTAACAGTTAAAATTAGTTTCTCTGCTAAAAGTATTATATTTTTATGAGGTTTATTAAAGATTAAGAAATAAAGAAAATACAAAATAAGAAAGCACATGCCTAGGCACAACCACTCACTCTACATCTTGCCTGCTAGGTAGAGAGCCACATGTGCTTGAAAGTGGAAGCAGGGAGAGAGGCCAAGTAGGCGATACAATCAGTTTAAATACCCATTTTTGTTCTCAGCCCAGGTGGGAATTCAGGTGATATTATAAGGAATTCTGGGAACTGCCAAGGACTTCTGGGAATTGAAGTCTGGGGTTCAAATCTCCATTTTTACAAAAGGCAACAAAAAAATTAAGTGAAAACTTTCAATAAAGTTATACGATATAAAATAAGTCCACACAGTTGGTATTTCTATATATTATGAATAAAACCTAGCAGGAAGAGAGACAGAGAAATTCTATTCAAAATAACTTTAGAAGGTATAAAATATTTGAGTTTGCCCAGGGACTATGCAACTCCAACTACAAAACACTTTGAAAAAACAAAGAGTTAAATAATTGGAGAAATATTGATAACATAAGTCAATACATAAAAATGAGAATACTCTTTAAATTCACTTGTTCAGTGCTATTCCTGTCAATTCCAATAATCAAAGGATTATTTTATGGAATCAGAAAAAAATTATTACAAAATTCAAATGAAGGAACAAAAGACTGACAACGTAAAGGGTAATAATAACAAAGGAGCATCTAGGTGGTGCCATAGTACACAGAGGGCTGGGCCTGGAGCCATGAAAATTCATCTTCTTAAGTTCAAATCCAGTCTTAGACACTTATTATGTGATCCCAGGCAAGTCCTTTAATCCTGTTTGTCTCAGTTTCATCATCTGTCAAAATGAACTGGAGAAGGAAATGTCAAACCACTCCAGTATCTTTACCAAGAAAATCTCAAGTGGGATTATGAAGAGTCAGAAACAACTGAAAAAATGACTGAACAACAACAAAATAATAACAAAATGAGAAAGAGGGCCTAGCAGTACATGATCTTAAACCACAAAAGCATTAGAATTATTTGGTATTGGTTGATTTAAAAAAAAAAAAGACAGGTTGATCAGAGGAACAGAACATGTCCACAACAACAATCCATGGAAGGAAACAGACATATCTGCCTAGTGTTCAATAAACTCAAGATTCCAGTCACTGAGAGAAGGACTTACTATTTGAGAAAAATGGAAAACAGATTGGCAATTTCTCCTACTGTATACCAAAATAAATTCCAAATGAGTATGGGACATAGATAAAATGTCATCTGCAAATTAGGGGAGCAAGAAAATTAACCATCAGATCAATGGATAAGGGAAGGGTTCATGATGAAATATAGAGTCACAAAAGATCAAATGGATGATTTTGATGAAATAAAATTTAAAATGTTTTGCTCAAGGATCTTGTAGTTAAAATCAGAAGGGAAATATCAGTTTGGAGAATATTTTTTAAAATGTTTCTCAGATGAAGGTTTCATATCCAACATACATAAGGTATTGAGTCAAATTTCAAGATGAAGAGATATTTGTTAATAGACAAATGATTCCAGGACATGGACAGAAGTTTTCAAAAGAAGAAATCAAAAATATTAATAATTGAGTGAAGAATGCTCCAAATAACTAATGATAGTCAAAGTGAAAATTAAAGCAACTCTGAAGTTCTACTTCACACTCATTAGCCTGGTAAAGATGACAACAGAAGAAAATGACAAATGCTGGAGAGGTGTTATAAAAATCAAAGATTTTGATTCTGTTCGAGAAAAGATCTTCAAGAAAAAAGCTTGAAATTTTTATATCCAGAGAATGAACTGTTGCAGAAAGATGCCGAAAACCTACACTTCATCAAGAAGATCAAGAATGAACTTTGGATGTGATTGATTGGACTGAACTTTTGATTGAACATTTATTGTAACTGTACACATTTATGCCAAAAGGGACTGCCCCTAATTTGGCTTTCTGTCAATGCGCCTTTTCTATTTCCTCTCTCACTATTCTAATTTCTCTTAGAAAATTGAATATTGTGTATATCTTTAGTTAGAAGTGAATTTAGAACTACAAAATGATTATGTTAAATGATCAATGGGGAGACTAGTCTCCCAATGATCATCAGGGGGATTGTAAACCTTAAAATTTCTTAGACTTATAAATGTTGGAAATTTCACCATTGGGAAATTTCATACTTGGAAAATTTCCTATTGAGAGTGGGAACTCTATTGGAATGTGAACCCCATTGGCATGGGAGGTTCCTCCTCCTCCCTTCTTAAGATTACTTTAGGACAGAAACCTTTTGCTGAACAATGGAAAGGGCTTTGACCTATGCTTAAGCATAGAACAGGAATTTCTTTGAGTCATGATTGATTTTAGAATTGATACAATGGAGATACTTGGAATGACAGAACCAGGTCTTGGAAACTGCAATCTCCACCCTACTCAGTCCTAACAGGATTGAGGAAGGGCTGCAGCATAGATCAAAATTTAATTATTCCAATCTCTACCCTACTCAGGGTAACAGGATTTAGGAAGGGCTGTAGCAAAAGATCAAGATTTAATTATTTGAGAATATGACCTTCAACAGACATGTGCAAAGCCACAGACCTCTGGGCAGTCCTGGGTTAAGCTAGAGCCACCATTGGCACAGGGAAAATGATGGACAGTGATTGGTAGATGTGAGAATTGAGGGGAGGGAACTTGGATGGTTTCCTTAAAGATAGAGGGGTCTGAGGACGGTTGGGGTTGGTTGGAGAGTTTTTTGGCTCTGAGAGGTTGTGCTGCTCTGAAGGAAGCTGGAGGTGGAGGCCGCTGAGGCTGTTTCTCCATTTTGGTCACGTGAGTAATAGGGACTGATCTCCTTTCTTTGCCTCAGCTATCTAAGGGCTTGGGCCTTTTGGCCCAGCCTAAACAGAAGGGGTATTTAAGCCCTATTTCCTTCTCTCCCCTTTCTCTCTCCCTCTCTCTCTATATCTCTAATTCCTTTCTTCCTCCTGTTTGTAATTAAACTCTATAAAAGGTTGATGGCTGACTTGAGTTTTCATTTAGGAATTACATAGCTGAATTCCTTGGCGACCTTAAATTAATATATATCAGTCTTTTAAAGTGATTTCCTTGTCACAGAGGTTGAGGAAAAACAAACACATTGATGCCTGTTTTGTGTAGCTAGGAATTGGTTCCACCATTTGGGAAAACAATTTGGATGTATGCCCTCAAAGTCACTAGGCTAGGCATACCCTTTGACTCAGTGAAGGCCTGTAGGCCTGTACCTCCAAAGAGATCAAAGAAAAAGGAAAAGGACTCACATGTACAAATTTATTTATGGCAGCTCTTAAGAAACTTAGGGAGTGACTGACTGTTGGGGAATAACTAAACAGTGGTATATGAATGTAATGTAATATTGCTGAGCTATTAGAAATGATGGAGTTGGGGAGCTAGGTGGCTCAGTGGAGGGAAAGCGAGCCATGGAGAGGGGAGGTCCTGGGTTAAAATCTGGCCTCAAATAATACCTAGTTGTGTGACCTGGGCAAGTTATTTAACCCTCACTGCCTAGCCTTTACTGCTTTTCTGTCTTGGAACTAATCCACAGTACTGAATCTTAAGATGGAAGGTAAGGGTTAAAAAAAAATGTGCTGGGTATGTGAAAGAAGAAATTCTCCTTCGGCTATACATGAACTAGAATCCCCTTTCTCGAATATTGTGATTCTAAAATCCCATCCCACTTACCTGAGCCATGGTTCTCAGGAACCCGAGGCCCATATCCTCCTCTCAAAGCTGAGTTTGCTGGGAAGGACCAAATCCTCTGCAGGCTGAGCTGGGGAAGGAAGAGGAAACATGAGGGAGAGTAGCTTTCATAATGCTGCTTAAAAATGAGATAGCCACCTGGGTCCTGGGCGTTTTTGAATGGGGCTCTCACACTGCCTCCAGAGAAGGCTTAGGGTCACCAGATGCTACTCTTAAGGAATATAAGGTTGGCCAACATATTGCAAGGGAACCTGACAATGTGGACTTTAATGGCAGGTCACATATGCTAGCTGTGACTGTTCTCCAAAACATATTCCATGCGCAGAATACCATCTGTCCTCACTTCTTCTTGGAACCCCTTAAGAATCAGCTTAGGTATGACATCTGCACAAATGTCTTTCTGATCCCTACAGTTTCTAATTCTCCCCTGACAAATCTCCGTGTATCTATCTGTATATACCTCCATGTCCCTGATAGAATGGAAGCTTTAGGGAAGTTTCTTCTTTTTTTTTTAACCCTCATGTTCTGTCTTATAATTAATACTGTGTATTGGATCTAAGGCAGAAGAGCAGTGAGGGCCAGGCAATGGGGGTTAAGTGACTTGCCCAGGGTCACACAGCTAGGAAGTGTCTGAGGCCAGATTTGAAACTAGGACTTCCCATCTCTAGGCCTGGCTCTCAATCTACTGAGTCACACCTAGCTGCCCCCTCTTTTTAAAAATAATATTTTATTTTTTCCACTTACATGTAAAAACAATTTTAACATGTTTTAAAAATATGTCAAGTTCCTGATTCTTTCTCTCTGTCCTCCCTGAGATAGCAGACCATTTGATATAGGTTATAACTGTGCAATTACACAAAACATTTCCATTTTAGTCATGTTGTGACAGAAAATAGAGAAAAACTATGAAAAAAGATAAGGTGAAAAATAAGTCTGTTTTGACCTGCATTAATCCTTCAGATCTTTCTGAGTAGATGGATAATTTTTCAACCCGAGTCCTTGGGAAAGACTAGAAGCTTTCCGAGTGTAAGGACTCCTTTGCTCTTATCTCTATATCCCTAGTACCTATTCTGGAGCCTGAGCCATAGAAACTGCTTAATCAAAGTCTATTGGTTGATGACTGAAATGCCAAACCCTCAACTGGAAAATGATCATATGTGGCTAATAATTCCAGGTTCACTCAATCCACAAGACTGTGATGAGAATGCATGAACCAGTTAGGTGCTGCTATGCTATACATTTAAAGAAAAGGAGGCAGACAGTGACTTGCCTAAGGTCTTGCAGCCAATAAGTGTCTAAGGTTGCACTGATTTCAGGTCTTCTTTGACTCCAGGCCTGGTGATCTGTTACACCACATAGCTGTCTCTTAAAAAAAGAAAGTCTGCCTAGGGGTAGGATATTTCAATTCAATTGAACAAACATTTTTTAAGCACCTACTATGTGCCAGGCACTGTGCTAAGCGCTTGGGCTACAGAGATGGTGCTCACTCTCAAGAAGCCTACAATGTAAGAGAAGACAGTAGAAGGGTGTGTGTGTGTGTGTGTGTGTGTGTGTGTGTGTGTGAATGGGACCCAGGGGGGTTATGGGGATGATGCTAAGGTTGCCTGAGTCCAGAAGGGTGACAGGCCAAGGGCTGGATTTGGGGGCTTAGGGTTGGGAGGCTGCCTCCGTGCCAGCTCTGCCCCAACTCTCACTGGAGCCTTGGGCCGATGGAGGTCTGGGTGCCTGATCCTCCCGGGGAGCTAAGTTTAGTACGCTCTTTTAGAGGGGGTGGTGGTGGTGCAACAAAGCCCTGGGTTCCTTGAGAGGAGGGGCTGAAGCTCAGGACATTCGGGTTCCTTTAGGAGGAGACAGGAGTTCGGGCAGTCTGGGGCCTCTTGCGGGGGGTCAGGGGACTACAGACGCTGGGGTCCCTTGGAGAGAATCAATGTGCTCAGGGCATTTGAGTCTTTTTTGGGGGGTCGGGGAGCCCAAGGCGTTTGAGCCCTGATGGGACCGGTGGGGGGGGGGGGTCGGGACATCTGGGTACGGCCCGCTCTAGGAAACCCTCCGGGAGACTCACCATAGGAGCAATGTGGGCACAGGTCACGTGGAAGGAAGGGGAGGGAGCGGAAACGGGCGTATGGCGCAGCGCCGAGCCTCTTGGGAGACGTAGTCCTGGATGGTCTCGGCGCGACGCCTCCTGGGAGATGTATTCCGGGATTCTTCTCTGGAAGCCCGGGAGAAGGTAGGGTTCCGGGAGCTAGGAGCTGGGAGGGCTCCTGGGGATGACGTACATCTGGGGCCTCCCCAAAGCCGGTCCGGTTGGGGGCGGTAGGTGTGTACCAAGGATAGTCCCGGTGAGGGTGAAGTTATGGTAGGACTCCGAGCGAATATGGAGATGAGGGGGAGGGACGGAATGTAACCATGTGACTGTGGTCGATCTAGGGAGCAAATCCGGAGCAAGAACGGGCCCATGATGCTTGGCCACTGGGCGCCTGTGGGGAGGCTGCCCCACTGGCTTCCCTGGTTTCAACCTGCTTAGGGCAAGAGTCCCCGCAGCGCTGCCCCCGTGGCCCGTGTGTGGTAGGCATGGAGACCAGCTCTCGCAATAGAAATTCCCAGTTGGAGGTTATGAGCCAGAGGACAGAGTTTTTATTTCTTTCGCCTGAAAAGGGCACCTCCCTCTTGTCATGCATAGGCCTCTCATGGCAGAACCCAGCTTTTTAGAGCCCCTTTACCACAAACCTGCCTTTTCCGGGCTCCCCTCCAGAAGCTGGTGTGCCAAAACGGAAAATGTAAAGGTTTTACCCCTCAGAAAAGAGGACAGCCTCAGCTCCGAACACCTGCAGCCTAACTGGGCCTACTCGGGCACAGCCCGGCAAAAGCATGGGGCCTTCGTGGCTAGGGATTCCTGGGTGACCCACTTGTCAGCGTTCTTGGAAATAGCACATTGCCCAGCCAGAGGGCTTTGAGAAACGTATTCTGCTCACAGGCGAGCCCCCTCCCTCCCCTCTTGTGACTGGGCCGGGCTCCACCTGCAAGGAAGAGCTTTATTCCACCTGGAGCCTGGCCCAGCCTTGGCATGAGGAGCTGGGCGTTTGTGTGCTCCTCAGGGACGCTTCACCCTGGGCTGAGCCGCTTCAGTAACAGATTGAGAATGGCAGAGCTCATTCAGAGTATGTAGCCACCCAGGACTGCTGAGATGCCAAGCTCCCAGCTTGTCTTGATTGGGCGGCATGTGCCCAGCTGCTGGACCTAGGGAATACAACAGCTCAGGGAAAAGAGGCCTTGGTGAGGGGCCACTGACATTCCAGGCAATACAAATCCCATAATTGTAACTGGTTTTGTCCCAAGTTGAAGAATTCCTAGTAATAACTTGGGTGTCAAGTTTAACTTGAATCCTAGTTTTGGCCTCAAGGATCAGAGCTCCGAATGCTGCAACCAGCTTGGATTTTTTCATTGTTGTTGAAAATAGAATGAAGGGGCCGTGGCATGAGAGGAGGAGAATTTCCACTAAGACTTTGTCTCGTGCCTCATTATGGGAGCTGGCATTTCTGATTCCTGTGTGTTCCCCACCAGGAAGGAGAGAATGCTTGTGGACTATATGAGATATGAGAGCTGTGAGGGCATCTTGGGCTTCACATCATGCTCGTTTTGAGAAGTAAGATGGAGAGGTGATAGAATAGCTCAGTGTCACTTGAGGCCCCAAATACCAGTCATTTTTCATTTCCCATTATAGTCCTGGGAATATGTAGTCATAGGATGAACATGAAGAAATATGTTAGGTAGAAGAGAAGTGGTACAATGAAAAGAGTGGGAGGACCTGGATTCAAATCCTGGCTCTACCTCTTTGTAGCCATTTGACCTTAGGCAAATAGGTCACCCCTCTAGCACTCACATGGCCTTTTCAGTTCTAAAATTCCATAAGAGAAATCATACAAATTCTTATTCATTCATGAGATATTCACTAAGTATCCACTGTATGCATGCTTTGTGCTAGGTATTGGAGATACAAGGAGAAAGAATGAAGGAGGTCTTGTCTTCAAGCAGCTTACACCATAAAAGATAAGTGCATCTTTAAGTCTGGTACAAAGCAGAGTGTGGGAAGCCTCTTGTTTCAGAGAAGGGCCTTTCCCTAATACTTGTTCTATAAGGAGTGACACTGGCCATCTGTCTTAGGTTGGGATGCCTGGGCTACTAAAGGGATGAGGAGAAGTGGCATCTGAAGTAGGGGAACAGTAGAAAAACAACTTGTAGATGGGATTGAGCCCTTAAAATCGGGGCAGAGGCTGGAGCAGGGGAGTCTCAATAGGTCAGGAGTTCAGGCAAGAGGTATGAAGAGGGGGGCAGCTAGACAGCTCAGTGGGAATTATCCTCATCCTCCTCTCTACTCCTTTCTGCCAGCCACCTCCTTGCCAGCTGTCCAGTCAGAGTCCTGGGCTTCCCGCTGCGTTATCAAGGTATTCTGTGGAGGTTGCAGCCTTGGCTTTGGGATCTTAGTCAGCAAGATTCTTACCATGGCTCTCAGCTCAGTCCATGGAGGAGGGGTGTTGGAGATTGAGCTTCCTTGCCCTCTGAAGGCTTCATATCTGTCCTATTGATAGACTAGATTAAGCCAGGCAGAGCTGATCTATAGAGCTGGATGTGCCCTGAGGCCAAAACCTCAAGAAGTGGAGGCCCCAAATGAAGTGGCTGCGACCAGGCTGCCCTATTCTCCATGCTCTCCTTCAGCCACCTCCCCATGGGCTGTGGTCAGAGTCCTGAGACTATCACAGCTATGGCAGCAAGACACTCCCTCCAACCTGAAATTCCAGCCACTGCCAGAGTCTCAGCACAGTAGGTAGGGGAGGGGTCTTGGGACCTTTTCCTTTTCCTTAAACCTGAGAATTTAGGCTTCTTTGCATACCTTTTAAATTGAGCCGAGTAGGAGGGTCCCCTAGCTCTATCCTGTTGTTAGATTTGGTTTTCTACCCCCTGGAAGCACTTTGATTTTCATCTGTGTGGAAAGGTTTTTGAAGAGGACTCAATTTTAGCTGCTTCTAAGTGGCCATCTTGACTCTTCCTTCCCCCCTCCCCCCCACCTCCTCCCCACCTTGGCTCAGTGGTTTGAGAGCCAGGCCTAGGGATGGGAGGTTCAAATCTGGCCTTGGACACTTCGTAGCTGTGTGACCCTGGGCACTTAACTCCCATTGCCTTACCCATACCACTTTTCTGACTTGGAACCAATGTTCAGTCTTGACTCTAAGACAGAAGGTAAAGGTTTAAAAAAAATAAAAGGTAATGAAGAAATGAAACAAGGTGAGTTTAATAAACACTAAGCCCTGGAAGACCCCAAGGATGGGAAGAACCTAAGGAACAAAGGGAACACAACCCTTGCTTATTACACTTTCAATTATAAGGGCAGGTTCTAAGGTTGATATTGTTTTGAGATGTGGGGAAAGTCAGAAGGAGAACTTAACCTGTGAAAGGGGGTAAGGAGCAGGAATCACCAAGATGTTAAATTACTTCTGTCTTCAGCTAATATAGATGTTTTATCCAGTATTTCTTATGCTCTTGAAAGAGCCCCTGAGGCAAAGTTCCTGACTCTGGAATCTGCTTTATTTCTTAACCATTCTGAGGTGTTCCTATCCGGCCTTAGGAGGATCACATAGCACTTGGGAATAAAGATGCAGACCAGTAATCCTATACTGGAGGCTAAGATGGCAAAGACCTCCATGGCCACCATGGCTTTTCCCTTGGAACTCTGGTATGTGGGAAGGAAGCAGACCCACACACTGCAGAAGACCAGCATGCTAAAGGTGATGAACTTGGCTTCATTGAAAGTGTCAGGGAGGTTCCTGGCCAGGAAAGCCACCATGAAGCTACCCAACGCCAGGATGCCCATGTAGCTCAGGACACAGTAGAAGGCAATTACAGAACCCTCCTTACACTCAATGATGATGTGGCCAGGCTCTGAGTGAGTGTCTGTACCTAAGAAGGGAGGTGAGGTCCCCAGCCAGATCCCACAGAGAATGACTTGGATCATAGAGCATATGAGGACAAGAAAATTATACACCTGAGGTTGTACCCACATCCTGATCTTGCTCCCTGGTCTTGTGGCCTTGAAGGCCAGAACCACCATGATGGTTTTGGCCAAAACAGAGGAAACTGCCATTGTGAACACAACTCCAAATGTTGTTTGCCGAAGAAGACAGGTTACTGTGGTAGGACGGCCAATGAAAAGCAAAGAACAAAGGAAACAAAAGATGAGAGAGATGAGAAGAGTATAGCTGAGAATCCTGTTGTTGGCTTTGACAATAGGAGTATCTTGATGCTTGACAAAGAGGATGAGGATCAGAAGTGTGAGGAGAGAGAAGGAAAGAGCCATGCAGGTCAGAATCAATCCCAAAGGTTCTTCAGTGTTGAGGAAGGTCACAACCTTTGGGAGGCACCGATCTTTCTCTCTGTTTGGATATTGATCTTCTGGGCACTTCATACAATTGTCCATATCTGCAATTTAGTAAGCAATTATTAAGAATCCACTACTTCCAAAGTTCTGTACTAGGCAATGGAGAAATACAATAAAACAAAACAAAATGGTCCCTGTCCTCAGGCATCTTGTGTTGACTTTACTAGTGAGATGTAACATATACTCAAATGAATCAACTCAGGGTGATTTGATCAATGCAAGAAAAAAACTGGGAAAGGTTTAGTAAAAAAGAGATTATATGAAACTTAAAGAAGATAAGGATATCAGGAGAGGGCAATGGGAAATGTTCCAGGAATGAGGCGGAGCCTGTACAAAATCAGGAGGCAAGGGATGAAGTGTAAAATTTGAGATATAGTCTGTAGTCCAGTTTGGAAGGGCAAGAGAACCCATGAAGTAAGTGGGTTTAAAGACTGGAAGATCAGGTTGGATATGAATTGTAAGAGAACTTTGAACACTAAGCTAAAGGGTTTAAAAGGTTTTATCCTAGACATAATACATCAAATGTTTATCAGTAAAGACATGATTTGATGATACCTATGACTTGCAAAGGTTAGTTTAGCAGCTTGGGACAGGGTGAACTTAAAAGGAAGAAGAGTAAAACTGGTTTAGACCCATTACCAAGTCCAGGTAAGAGGTAAGGAAATCCTGAGCTAGCATCAGAGCCATACCCATGAGAAAAGGGTATGTATGAGAGAAGATTATCAACAACAGAGAAGCCATTAAGAGGTTTTACTTTCTAAAAATGAACAAGGAAACAGGTAAATGAGGAAATCAAATTGAATTTCCCTCACCAAATCACTGGGTTTGCTCATTTTTGTATATGTTGCATCTCACAAGTAGAACAAATATAAATCTTCACTCATGCTAAAAAAGCCTACAAAGTACAGGCAGAGAGGGACCTTTTATTAAAATAAAAAAATGTATGTCTGCAATCAAAAGCAAGCATCACATGCAATGGAGATATGTTAGAACCTTTGCCAAAAAACGTAGGACTAAAGCATGGATGATGCTGACTTTCTCCATTGTTTGACCTAGTTCTTAGCAATTCTAGTAATAGCAATATGACAAAGAAAGAATTAAAGGGAAAAAGAGAAAGTAAAGCTATCCCTATTTGCTAATGACACACTGACTTATTTAGAAAATTCTAAAGAATTATCAAGGATACTATCGGAGGCAATGAATAGCTTCAGTAAAGATGCAGGTTTCCAAATCCTCAAAAATCATCAGCTTTTCTCTAATGCATAAAATATTCAGGGATTAGTCTACCAAATAACATAAAAGACTCAATTATAATATATACACACATTCAATTATAAAGTCCTCTTTAAAGAAAAACAAAAATTTAAATAGCTACAGAAATATTTATTGCTCATGGCTGGGCTATGTCATGATAATGAAAATGACAACAAAGTTAATTTAGAATTTTAATATTATACCAATGAAATTATCAAAGGAATATTTATAAAACTCAATAAAGTAAAAAGATGGGGAAATTAAAAATCTAAAATATCAAGGGAAATAATGGAAGGATTTGGGGATAATGGTATAGAAGGAATAAGCAAGTTAACTGTATGCACAGCTCTAGCGTAAGCCTCCATTTTGTGGGACCAACTAGTTGTTATATAAGCTGCTTTTCTGTAATAAGGATGGTGGTGTTCTCAGCACGAAAAGGAAAGTTTGGACAAGTGGCAGAGTAGGGATAGTAAGATTCATTTTGATCATGCTAACTTTGCACTGTTGAAAGGCTATTCTGTAAGAGATGTTCTAGAGAAAAGTGGCAATGCAGGTGAGAATTCAGAGGAATAGTTAGAGATGAATAAAGGGACTGGAAATCTGAATCATGATTGTTCCTGAGCTTTTGTGAGTTGATGAGAGCCCCAAGAGAGGGTATGGAGAGAGGAGATGGGCCAGAAGAGAACCTTTAGGTATCCTCTACTGATGGGATTGGAGATGGACTATAAACCATCAGGAACCTGAGGTCAGTAACTATTCTCTGGTTCCTAGCACAGTCCCTAGCATATTTTAGGTACTTAATAAGTGCTGGTTGAACTGAATTGAACTCATCAAAAGAGTTTGAAAAGGAGTAGTTGGATAAGAGGTGAACTAGGAGAAAGCAGTGTCACAGAAGACAAGGGAGATTTTAATTTTCTAGCAGGATCAGGAGTGGTCAACTGTCAAAAGCTGCAGAAATGTCCAGAAGAATTAGAAATGAGAAAAGGCCATTGGAAGTAGCAGGTGAATCCATTGCTGATGTTGGAGAAAACAGTTTCAATAGTATAAAGGGATCAGAAGCCTGATGGTAGTTAGAGAAATTAGAAGCAGCAGCTTGTCACTGAAAAGGAAGAGATCACTTGAGAGGGTGGCGGGTGAAGCTGTGTTTTTTTAAAAGAGTGAATTAGGAATGTATGTTAGCCACAGGAAAGGAGCCGGTAGAAAATGGTTACCTCTCTCCAGTGGATCAGTGGTTAAAGGATATGAACAGTTAGTTCACAGAGGAAGAAATCAAAACTATCAACAGATGAGGGGAAATGCTCCACATCACTAATAATAAGTGGAGTGTATATTAGAGCAACCCTGAAGTTCCCCCTCACATCAAAATCTGCGAATCTCATTATCTTCCCTATTTATTTTAAGGAAATCATTCTTCCAGTCTCCCAGGCCAGCACCCTCGGGGTTATGCTCAAACACTTACTTCTCTGGTTGGAAATCTCTCCCTCTGGGCACTGGGCACAGTCAAAGCAGCAGATGGGTTCACCCTCCTGGGCAATTTTCCTGAGTCCAAAGCCACAGTGCTCAGTGCACACAGCCTGAAGGGTCTAGGCAATAACAGTGAAGAGAGTGCATCAAAGTCCTACTTGTGTCCTGCAGAGCAGAGGTTTGCCTTTTTTTTGTGAGAGCTAATGATACTGATTTAGAATTGGAAAAGATAATCCTGTTATGATTCTTATAGAAAGGTATCCCAATGTGTATTCACTTGGTACCTGACTTTGATGGCAAAGATGCTTTTTGTTTTTGCATCTTTGGTAACTAGCACAGGGACATAGTATCCAATGAACAAACATTTATTGAGGAGCCAAGATGGCAAAGTCCTGGGAGAGACTCAGTTGAACTCTCCCAACATTTGCCTCAGAACAACTTTAGATTACATTCTTAGCAGAGCCAACAAAAAGTGAGATGTTTATCCAGCCCAAGATAACTTGGGACACCTGGGTGGTGGTAAACATGGCGTGCAGCAAATGCTGTGGCCATAATAGCAGTGGGTCTTGGAAGTAGGTACAGCAGCAGGAGCAGCTTCAGGAGCTCTCAGCCTACAGATAAGGGGATCAGAAAGAGATGAAAGGGGATCCTGTGCTGGTATTGGGTGTCATTCTGATTCAAGGTTCCAGGGTGAAGAGGAACATTAGAACTAATGACCACAGAGGAGCAGAGGCCCTGGCCATGGTTCTGTTGGTGGATAAGAGTGCTTGGGATTGCTCATGAGAAAGCAGTGTCTCTGCTCTCAGTTCCAAGGTAGCAAGCACCAAGTTTTGATTTTGGAAGGAATAGAAAATGGTTCCTTTCTACCCTTTTGGATTTTGGATTTATACTAGATGGGGGAGGGGTAGGGAGGAGGATACGTTATTTATTAGTAAGGGGAGGAACAAATGTGAAAGGCTGGTAGAAGGATTAAGTACGGTGTCCAGCTTATAGAGGGGCACAGTAACAACAGAGCATAAACCAGAACAATGATTCGCAGACAACCAAGGATTGCTCTTCTTCAGTCTGATGATGTCTGTTATCTGATACAAGTAGGAGGCCAGACTAGAACAGGAATTGAACTCCTCAGTTAAGTTTTAGTAATTGATTTAAATGCTAACTAAAAAAAATTAAATATTCCTTAAAAAAAAAACCCCAAAACTAGCAGCCTTTCAATTGAAAGGTAATCAGGTCTCTTCCTGGTGAACGACCAGAGCACAGGCCAGGAGAGCAATGACTACAACTTTCCTATCTTGGAAACATCAAAAATTTGAGGATCTTGAGAATTAGTTCTGAAAATAGCATCATGAAAAAGCCTGAAATTGGGACAGTGTCTCCTACCCCCAGGTAAGTACAACCTAACTTTAACATAAAAGTTCAAAGTAAAGAAAAAGGATGGAAACAACAACAGCAACAAAAGAACCTAACTGTCAAAAATTGCTAGGATAATAGGGAAATTTAAGGCACAAACTTAGAAGAAGATATAAGGTTGTCAAAATAACTATAAGCAATTTTTCAAAGAAAAAAATGGGAATTAGACATGAGGCTGAGTGGGACAGGGGTCTCGAACAACATACCCTCTCTTTCTACCAATAATTTCTGGATTCTGGTACTGAAGTAAAAGCAGGTTTATTGTAGCTTCTTCAAGGGGACATCCCCTGGCTGCAGATGCCCTAACAGCAAATGTGGTGGCAAAAAAATGCCCTAATGGCAAGTGCAAGCATCTATGTGTAAAACATACTTTTTATAATAATACTGATGCAAGATTACCCCCCGCCCCTTCCCCCATCCAATCTTTTGTTGGGTTGGGAGCTGTGATGTGAGCACCTGTACAGAAGCATTACAAACCTCCAACAAGATTTTCATCCCTCCACACTTCCCTGCTACCTTATCAAACTCACAATTTTCCATAACAAGGCTTGGGCCAGGGAGATAAGTTCAGGTGATACATTTGCAAAGAAACATGGTATCTTCAAGAAAGTTACTGGGGGGCCTCCTGTCCTAGTTATATTTGTCCCTTCCTCCTGGCTTCTCTGGGACTCTCCCTGGACTCATTCCCAGAGTGAAGCTTTTAGATAAAAATTAACAAAAGCAACAAAACTAACTCCTGCATTTCTTTCCCTAGTCAGAGAAAAACTGTGCTTTAAACTGTGTGTGTGTGTTTTTTTACCCCCTGAGAATATTGGAGTACAAATCAGGGGACTAATAATACCTTACTGAGAAAGACATAAGACCAACAAAAATTTCTGATAGAGCTCAAAAATGATTTTTAAAAATCACATACAATAGAGGAAAAATTAGGAAAAGTAATGATAGTGAGCCAAAATTCTGAAAAAGGAATCAATGATTTGGTAAATGAGACACAAAAAACACTTTAGAAAGTAACACCTTAAAAAATAAAATTGGGCAAATAATAAGACTTACAAAAATCCACCAAAGAGAACTCCTGCTAAACCAGAATTGCTCAAATGGAAAAAAGAGGTACAAAAATTCACCCAAGACAAGAACTTCTTAAAAAGTAGAATTAGCTAAATGAAAAAGGAAGTACAAAGTTCTCTGAAGAAAATAATTACTTAAAATTATATTTGGTAAGTGGAAGCTTTTGATTCCACAAGACAACAAGAAATAATAAAACAAAGTCAATAGAATGAAAAAAAGTGTTAAATATCTCATTACAAAAATTAACTGGGAAAATAGATTCAGGAGAGATAATTTTAGAATTATTGGACTACCTAAAAGTCATGATCAAGAAAAGACTTTAGAGGGGGCAGCTGGATAGCTCAGTGGATTGAGAGACAGACAGAGATGGGAAGTCCTGGGTTCAAATCTGACCTCAGACTGCCTAGCTGTGTGGGAGAGTTACTTAACCCCCATTGCCTAGCCCTTACCACTCTTCTGCCTTGGAACTAATACACAGTATTGATTCTAAGAAGGAAGGTAAGGGTTTAAAAAAAAAAGACTTTAGAGATCATATTTCAAGAAGTTATTAAGAAAAACAGCACTGATATCCTAGAACCACAGTGTAAAATAGCAATGGAAAGACTCCACCAATAACATACTGAAAGAGATACTAATATGAAAACTCCAAGGAATAATATAGGTAAATTTTACCATGGACAAATATTATAAGCAGCCAGAAAGAAAGAATTAAAATATTCTGGAGATGAGTCAGAGTAAGATTTAGGAGCTTTCAGTTTATAGGAGCAGAGGGATTAGAATAAAATATTCCAGAAGGCAAAGGAGTTAAGATTACAACCAAGAATAATCTATTCAGCAAAACAGAGTATAATCCTTCAGGAGAAAAAAATGAATATTTAATGAAGTAGAGGAGTTAAAGATCAGAACTGAATAGGAAACTTAACATTCAAATACCAGACTCAAGAGAAGCATATAAAGAGGTAATCATGAAAGAGAAATCATAAGGGAATCAAAGTTAAAATGGTTACATCCCTATATGGGAAGATGATAGTTATGTCTTCTAAGAACTTTATCATTATTTGAGCAGTTAGAAATAGCATACACAGATAAAAACTACAAGTATGAGTTGATTTTGAGATGATCAATTTTAAAAAATGAAGGTGTGAGAAATAGGGATGCCCTGAGAGAAGAAGGAAGAGTAAGAATGGGGTAACTTATCTCACATACAAGGCATGCAAGGAAGAGCTTTTACAGTGGAGGTGAAAATGGGGGGAGGGTAGGCAAGACTTGAACACACTCTGATTGGAATTGACTCAAAGAGGTAATAACATACAGTTTGGTTATAGAGATATATCTTACTTAGAAAGTAGGTGAGAAAGAGGATAAGGTGAGTTGACAAAAGAGAGGTCATAGTAAGAGTCAGTTGGCAGAAGCTAAACAGACTTGAGGAAGGACAGGGTAAAAAGAGAATTGTTGTTCAGTCATGTCTGACTCATTGTGGCCTCATGTGAGGTTTTGCTGTCATATACTAGACTGGTTTGTTTTTTCCCTCACAAGCTCATTTTACAGAGCATCTATTATATTCCAGTCAATGTGTTGTTACTGAGAATAAAAAAAAACAAGGTATCCTTAAGGAACATTCATTCTAGAAGGGTGACAGCGTGTACAAAATAAATACAAGGAAATTTGGGTGTGAAAGAGTCAACTGGGGAGTACAGGGAAGGCTTCATGGAGAAGGTAGAACTTTATCTGAGCCTTTAACAAAGTACTGTAGTAGAGAGAGAATTCCAGTGATGAAGGCTTTATGCAAAGGTGTGGATATAAACGATGGGTTGTCTGAAGAACTGCAAAAAAAAAAAATCCAGTTTGGCTGAACCATACTCTGTGTGGAGGGGCATTATGACTCAAAGCTAGGAAGGCAGGATGGGGCATAATTGTAAAGGCTCTTTATAAACAAGCTCAAGAGTTTCTATTTTATCACTGAGGTTTGGGGACTCATTGGGATTTACTGAAGGACATGATCAGATTGAGGCCTTAGCAAAATCACCTTGTCATTTGGGTAGAGGTTGCATAGGAAAGACAAGAGAATGAAGGCAGGGGAAGCAAAGAGGTTGTTCTGTTGTAAGCTTGTTGAGTTGTATCGGACTCAAGAATCATTCCTCCATCCCTTCTCTGACCTGGGCACTTCAGATATGCTAGAAATCCAGCAGGTCACATCTGCCTCTTTCTTTGGGTGGGAAAAAAGTCATGCTTCACTCTAGGGCTCAGCTAGGAGGTGAAATAGGTCTATATTCTTGATGGTTGATGTTCTTAATGATGAGACACCAAGGTTTAGTTGGTACCTAAGTAACCCACAGTGAAGGGCCTGTGGGCCTCCTCACAGGCCCAGTGCACTGCCCAGACTCCCAGACAGATTTTATAAAACTATAAAGGGATTTGTTTATTGAAACATGGTAAGATGGAGGGGAGGATTAAAGGTAATAGGTTTCCCTACTTCTAAGGGGTCTAGCTAAAGTCCCACCTTCTACCACCTCTGCATGGAGATTTCTTCAGTTTCTTCCAAGCTCCCTAATTCCTACTCGGACTGTCTAAATTTTCCCCAGCTCTCTGGCTACCTGACCCTCTTAATCCTCCAAGATAACTTTTGTAGGATAAACTGGTCTTCAAAGTAGCTTCAGGGTGACCCCTTTATGTTAGGGTTCACCCAAGTAGGGTCAGGCCTAAGTTGGCTTTAAGCCTTCCCACCACCAACAGTTATATAGGCTTGTTGGTCACAGATCTCCAGAGCAATCAGGAACACTTTCAGGATGCAGGAATCACTGTTGAATCTTAAGTAATGAAGGGTTTTCAGGCAAGAACACCAGAGTTGTTCAGGCCATAGGAAACCAAAACCTCAGCTTCATAGAGATAGAGAGGAAGTTCCAGCTCCAGCCAGTCCAAGACACAGGAAGTCTAAGACCCTGAATAACTGCCAGTATCCTGCTTTATCCTTTCTCCGTGTTCCAGAATTCAGTATCATCCGTTCTACAGCATGCAGTCAGGTCCAGCACATCTCTCATTGCAAAATTTCTCTCTTTTACCTGTTTGCACCCCATTTCTCTTTTCCCTCCTTACCGAGGGAAATTCAAAGATCTGAAGAGATTTGTATATTGTAGCAGTTAGTAAGAGATTATAGAAACACCTTGAACATGGTAGTTGTTAAAAGTTTTTAAATCAATTAAATTATTTTAAAACTAAGGCTATGACATTTTTCTTTAAAAATTATTGCTTTTCTTCAAACAACTATCATTTAAAAAGAATAACAGTAGATTTCAGACATCCAGAGAGAAAAATCTCTAAAAAGAGATCCAGGAAGAAAATCCTTGGTCTCTGAAAATCTATTTAGAAAGACAAAAAGGTTACATATTTTAAAAAGGTATAAAGGAATTCTAAATAAATTTGATCTAATGATTTGTATCACTGAGGCATGATGGGGTAGGGACACAGAACTAAAATATGTCTTTGTAAGGATAAACCTAAGTCAAAAGTAACAGGATAGGTAAAATGGTGGTGGGGCATCACTATATGTTTGTAATATAGCTTCATGTGAGAAAATCCAGGAATAAAATGGAAGAATTGTGGAGAGCATTAGGAAAGGGATTAGTGGAGTGAGAAAGAATTGTTCTAGTAATCGAAGTATACAAAAGACTATCTAGACAAAAGGAGAATCTATTTGTGGGAAGTATATCATAAACCTGGGGAAATAGTACAATATAATAAACTTGTAGAATTCGAGTATCAAAAATTTTGTTCTAGCTCACTTTCTGCTAACTCAATCAGCAGTCATATAAAAATTAGGTACTGGGGATACCAGTATAAAAAAGTGAAATAATCCCTACTTCTAAAGAAAAGCAGTTATTACTAGTTCTTGACTTGTCTAAATGGAAAGGGAAATTTTTATTCTAGAAGTGATTCTTTTTTTTAAACCCTTACCATTTATCTTGCAATGAATATTGTGAATTGGATCCAAGGCAGAAGAATGGTAAGGGGTAAGAAGCTAGGGTTAAATGACTTGTGTAGGGTCACACTGCTATAAAGGGTCTGAGGCCAGATTTGAAGCCAGGACCTCCGTCTCTAGATCTAGAGCTTTATCTACTGAGTCACCTAGCTGACCCTCTAGATGTGATTCTGATCAAGAAGGATTTGGTTATACAATTAGAAATGATGGGAATTTTGGTGAAAAGAGTCAAATCCATTTGATATCAATAAGATTTGTTGCTGAAATGCTAAACAAAAGCCAGTAGTTTTGTTGACTGTTAAACACAAGAATATAGACAGGATCTAAGGCAGAGGCATACCAGTCCTGCTAGCTTTGCCCAGCTCCTTGTTTCTTGACTCCAGGTCAATGTAGGTGGTAAATATGGGCATGAGAGAGGGGCTGAGGCAAACACTGCTGCCCCATCCCCTCATAATCCCTTTGCATTTCTGTTGAAAGGGATCCCTGAAATGGTTGAAGAAGATAGAGGTTGACTATCAGGGATTTGGTAGGGAATAAATGGAATTTTCTGAATCCAGATTAGATAATTGCCTGAGGCCAGGAACTTTAAACTCAACAAAGTAGTCAAAAGGACAGATTTAATCCTTGATTGAAAGCTTCTATTGGCTCCTGCATGAAGATGGTAGCCAGAGACTAGTGGAAGTGCTTCACAGAGAAGAAGCATCCAACAGAAATATGAGACCAAACAAGCAAGGTGGGCCACCTGGTAAGGAACAAAGGATGATGTTACCCAAGCATATATATAGGTGGCTCTGAGGTGTCAGAGGAGTGAGTTATCCCAGGCATGCGCTCTGGCCACACCTGACCCCATTTAGGTGCTCTCCATGAAAGGAGTCCAGGCCACATGTGTTTTCCTCATCTGCATCCATTTGTGGAAATTCCCATCATCCATTTCTCCTCCATGTCTGCTCTGATCATAAAGCTTTTTCTCTACTTGCCCTTGTTAAAAGAAATCTTGGCCACGGCCTCACTCTGGTTAATGAAGCAAACTCAGGAAAAGGATGGAAAAAGTACTTTATTAGCACATCAGGGCAGCAACTTGTGTGGCCAGCCTTGATTCAAACTGCAGTGCTTGCTAGAGATAGGAGTAAACAACTTCCATATCAGGGCCAAAGTAGGTTGATTGGTACCCAGAATGAATGTGGAGATGGGATTAGTGTCCCTCCAGCTTCTTGTCATTTGGGGGTAGCCTTGAAACTCAATTCCTTACATCAGGGGCGGTACCCTAAACACTCACAGCAAACAATCCCTTGGAGGAAGGCAGAAAGAAGCCTATAAACAAATACTTTGGCCATGAAAAATTGAGCTGGAAGGAGGTTTTACTCTCTGCCTCAATTTCCATCAAGCTGGAGGGAGGTTTTGCTCTGAGAGATTTTCCCTAGTCAAAATTTGGTGGAGAAATTATTAACTTCTTGGCAGAGAATTTACTTTGGAGGAAACCATTTTCCCTAAGTACAGAGAGCATCTGCCAGTGGTCCATCTACCAGACATCCTCTTGGGCTAAGGTAATCCAAAGATTTTCATCTGGAATTTGGGTTACTTAGTGTAGCCAAACCCAGGCTTTTCTGTTTCCTTTTTTGTTAATCACTAGTGGGCAGTAGAGTTGGATAGCATGTTGGGTTTTTTGTTTTTGTTTTTAAATGGAGCAAGGAGCTATAGGTAGGGGCCAGAGAAGAAATAGAAAGCTCTCCTTTCACAGGAGACTGAGAATTGGGTGGAGCTTAGTTTTTAAGAGTGTTAGGGTCTTACCTACCAATTTCTCTTACTCCCTCTATAAAATAAACTTTGTTTTTATAAGACAAGGGGTTTTTGTGTTTTACTGACCTGAGTTCCTAGGTGGGTTGTATCATCTCCCGTCCTTCTAGGACAGTCCCCCATTACAAATGTTCCTAAAGATTGCTAGTGATAACAATATAATTTTAATAAAATGTGACAAAATCTAATCAGAATGGCTTTCTAATAATAGTTTATGTGGTAAAAGTCAGGACAGATCTTATAGATCTAATCCTATTAACAACAGAGCTCTAAGAACGCCAAATTAAGAACCCATAATTGACCTGAAACTTCAGAGAATTTCAGTATTTACATAGTACTCATTTTTTCTGTCTTTACCAAAAATCTACATCTGATATGGATGATGCCATTAATAGATTAAAGGATCCACAAGGCCCTGACTTGGAAAATTAGCCCTTCTGTCCCATAATATTATCAGACATTTCAAAATGGGGAAAAGAATTTTAAAATATCTTTATAAATATTATAAATATTCACATACTCTTATATGTAAAATCCTTAATGCAATAAAAAACTGATGACTAAAACACATACATAAAGCTTGTATTTCCCTTTAGAAACATTTGGAAGTCAATCATTTACATACATCCCAATCCTTAGATTTCTAGCAGTCTAATCTTGTTTCTTTCTCAAAGTTTACTATTCCATTAAATTAAAAAGACATCTTTTAACAAGTTTCTTCTATCCCTTTTTTTGAGTACATATGGTTATAGAAATTTGTTATGAAAGGGAAAGGGAGGGATATGGCTATGAGAATATCTAGGATGTCCTTTCAAGATACTGACTAAGGCCATAACAGGGGAAAAACTTACTTAGTTCTACTTTATTCCAAATAAGAGCCACAGTTTATATAGTCAGACATGCAGCAGAGTTCCACATGATTCATATGGCATTAGAACCAATCATGTCGGAAAGTTTTTCTGTTTAGAAAGAAATAAGCACTGTAAGGAAGCTGAGTCAAGGGGATCCAATCTTTTTCTATTCAAAATCATCCCCTGAACTTTCCCAGGCACAGAAATCCACCTGTAGCCATTTCCAGATCATACCTTCTTTGGGGAGGACATACCATTCTTTTGAATGGTGAAGTAGACAATTCAGATAATCATGACTAAAATCAAAACTCAGAATGTCAAATCATACATAGCCTCAGGAGATTTTACCTCAAATAGCAAAAATGGCACTAATTATAGCTTAGTTATAGCAAGGATGTTATTATTACCTTTCTCATGTTGCAATAAGAGTTAACAATGAGCATATACAAGGACATCTCGCTTGTCCTTTAATGAATCAAGAATAATTATAATCTGGAGTTTCACATATACACTGATAGTCCGCTCAAAACCCCAGAAACCCTCTAACTACAGTAAGCCTTTTATCTGTATTGCCAATCAACCCCAAAGGCAAAAATGAATCTTTGAATCTAAGGTGTATTATTCCTGAGTTGGCGCAAAGACAGAACTTCAATTCAGAATGTTCATTAACTGGATAATTTCAGTTTTCATAAGTGATGGTCAAATATTCTCAGACAAAACTCACTCTTTACTATACACAAACTTCTAAGTCCCCCCACTTTGACTGGAAGTAGTCCTAGTTTCTCAAAATTTCATTATCTTAGCATTTTACAACATGCTGTCAGAAAGATAGATAAGGTCTTATGACCCTGCCTGAATGGGAAGTCCTAAACCCTTCATAGATACGGACTATATAAGAGGTCTTAGTTACTCACCCACCTAAACAGTAAGTTATTATTATTAACCATTTTAATGGAAAATATTAAAGCAATTAAATTAAATTAAAAAGCAATGAAAAGTTTTCAAACATTTTGACCATATTGTTCCATAGCTCAGTTTATAATCTAACAGCATCTAGATTAGAAGAGAAGTTACTTTTCTGGCGATATAATGATAATGTTTTCTGGGTATTGTTTTCCAGTTAACAGCATTTCTGTTATATAGTTGCTTCTCAGAATTCACAATACAAGACAAATTTTAGAAATAAAACAATAAACTATATTATGTACTTAGAATCTGAAACAAAACTTCTTGCCAGTCAGATAACAACAAAGCAGTTGAATGCATCTCCAACCTTATTTAGAAATCATTCATGTGGGGGCAGCTGGTTAGCTCAGTGGATTGAGAGCCAGGCCTACAGATGGGAGGTTCAAATGTGGCCTCAGACACTTCCCAGCTGTGTGACTCTGGACAAGTCACTTAACCCCCATTGCCTAACCCTTACCACTCTTCTGCCTTAGAACCAATAAGTACTGATTCCAAGATGGAAGGTGAGGGTTTTTAATAAGAATAATAAAAAAGAAATGATACAGATACAAATGAAAGTTTTGGGGGGAAGCTGGGTAGCTCAGTGGATTGAGAGCCAGGCCTAGAGACGGGAGGTCCTAGGTTCAAATCTGGCCTCAGCCACTTCCCCACTGTGTGACCCTGGGCAAGTCATTTGACCCCCATTGCCTAGCCCATACCAATACACAGTATTGACTCCAAGACGGAAGGTAAGGGTTAAAAAAAAAAAAAGAAATCATTCATGTGATCACTTTTGATATTCTACACTGATTGAATTCAAGATCTAAATTTTGAGTCTCTAACAAAACTTAGTTTTACAGTTTCTAATTGACTTAATTCCAAATACTTGGTGTCTTTTCCATTAAGGTCTGATTTCCTCAAATAATTCCACACTGCAAAAAATATTTAGACTGGCCACCAACAGCTGAGACTCTCAAAGCAGGGACAAAGGGTGGCAATAGGAGAGGGGCCAAAGGTGATGGTGGAATTGGCAGCCCACATGGCAGCTGGTTCTTCATGGGGACCCACTGTTGAAAATCAGGAGGATGTTTATCCTTAGCCTCTTCCCACTCAAATTTCCATCAGGATCTCTTAAAGTGCCTCTTCCTTTTCCAATAAAAGCACACTGGGACATTCAGCCAATTTAATGAAACGAATCAATTAAATCAATGATTTAATTCTATATTGATGACTTTATCCTCAGGTTTTCTCTCTGTGATTAACTCCATTTTTTCCTGTGTATATCTTCTATGTACATGATTGTTTGCATGTTGTCTCCCTAATGTGCTTGAGGTTGAATATCAATCCTCTTCTTCCTTTTTAGCGAGGAAATGCTGATCTTCCTATTCCTGGCTTGAGATCATAGGTTTTGTATAGCATTATTATTGTACAAATTGAGGAGGGGGGAATAGGGCTAATCACATGTCTGTGATTTTATTACTATAGGGAATCCTAATAAATTTAGAATTCCCGCTGCCTCTACAGCTTGGCCCTAGCTCAGCAATCTCCAGAGTTGTCTGAAGCACTGAGAGATGAGATGTCCTTGAATGTGTTCATTGCCAAATACTCCTCATATTTACAAATCTACTTGTTTTACTTTTATTTAAAATAATAATGGTTATAATTATTATTTCCTGCTGGGGGCCATCAGTCCACGACGCCTTGACAGAATCACGCGTGGTAGCTGGGGAGACCACAGAGTGGTCCTTGGCGAGATGTGACTGCCCACTCTATCACCCTTGCATGACTTCTTTCATCAATGCCCCTTACCTATGAATTGACATGATTATTATCCCCCCTAGTCTCAAAAGAAATAATGCAAGAGCAAAGCACCTGTACCCTAATTCTCCTAAACATCACCAAAAGAGCAGACCCTCAAACCCAATCTCAAAAAGACTATCATGGGTTAACTTTTATTTAGGTGCATAATTCCCAGTGAAACCGCAGCTACAGGCCAAGCCCGAAACTTTCTCATGAAGTCAGCACACAAATCAATCATAGAGCCCCATACAATATGTACAGGTACAGTACAGGTCCACTAAGCTTCAATATGCCTCAGCGACTCAGTTACATAAATCAGTAACTCAAACTCCCTAGTAAGCCACCTGTGACAAAATCATTTATCTTGTGCGCAACCTTTATTCTGTCTGTAATCACAATACAAAAATATAGAATGTTAATCAAGTGATTTGTTAAAAGTTAATGTATCACTTTTCCAGTTATCTCTCTTTGATTTTGTGTATTCCTGCATGCCAAGAATATGGATATAAAATAAATCCCAAGCCTGGGAATGTCGGAGCAGCTGTCAGATGCAAAGCAGTCCCATGGCCGTAATGATTAAGCTGTCTTCCGTTTGTTATTTTTGTTGACTGATCATTCGCCACCAGTCAGGAACCTTGGAGTCGAGAGTGGGGCTGGACCAGGGCAATTTCCCTTGCTATTATTTTAATTGTTCCTTTGTCTTCCCAGCATTTCCAATGAAGACAAAGAGATAAATAGCTGGAGGTGGGGTAGAGTGAATGAATGATGGCCTAATTGGAGTTAAGTGGTTGGAAACATAAAATTATATTTAGTTTTCATACTGACCTTCAGATCAATCCAGTTGCTAGATATATCCTTGTTACAAATGGTGAAATCTTGACCAAGTGGAGCCTGAGGGACAAATTGCCCCACTTTTACCAGAGCTTCTTCATAATTAGGCATCATCACAAAGTTCATGATATCATATTTAGCCACAGGATTCTTTTTCTCATCCAAAACTACATGGGCCCCAGCAGTATTGTTAAAGTCAAGGTTCCTCAGAGAGGAGTGAAGCTAGATGGGAAGAGAGATTAGTCACTCCCTCTTGTCCACACACAGGGGGCAACAGGACCAAAGCTAGGCAGGAAATGTAGTAACATGCTTGCTCAACATTCGCTCATTCATTCATGCAACAAATATGTTCTAAGCACATCCTTTAGACCTTGAAACACTGTAGATGTGGAAGTTTCAAGATCTGGCCATTGTGTTATCATTACAGAATCAATCATTTTAAAAGTTCTGCTTTCTTCTAGGATTCATATAAGAAGGAAAACTCAAAGACTGGTGGAGAAGGTAGAATGCATCCCTCTCCTGCCTCCTTGAACACGCTAAATTCTCACTAGGGAGTTCTATGAGATAACCTGTGTAAAGGACTTTGCAATCTTTAAATTTCCATATAAATGTGAGCAATGATGACGACTACTGCTATTATTATTATTTTTAAAAGGAAAACAAATTAAACAAAATCACATCCCAGCAGGAATCATTCAATCATTCATCCATTTGGTGATAGTGATGGGGTCCGGGTGAATGAGCAACAGGGAACTTGTTTGAGGGTTTCTCATTCCAAGTCCCTGATTATCCCTCTTCTCCAGTGCTCATTTCTACACCAATTAGTGCCAAGCAATCTTAGCTCTCACCCTTGTGAGTAATGTGTGTCTCTGAGCTCATTTGATCTATGATGTGGATGCCACACAAGAAACCAACAATTCTGTATATTGGTGCTTCTGAGGTGTGTGTGTGTGTGTGTGTGTGTGTGTGTGTGTGTGTGGTGTTCACCCAGTAGCCCAAGACGACTTTTTTCTGGACCAGACCTAGGGTTTCAGAGTTCCATTTATGATGGTGATAACTACCAGACTCCTCTGGGCAGAGTGGTGATAGGGTGAAATGAGACATACCTTGTCAGTTGAGGTCAATGCGTCAATGTGTTTTGATTAACCATTATTTTTTTTTCCTAAGAAGATAATATTGTATTAGGAAAGGGTCATTAGGGTGTGATTTTCATTTTTTTTTAAACCCTTACCTTCTATCCTGGAATCAATACTATGTATTGGTTCTAAGGCAGAAGAGTGGTAAGGGCTAGGAAGTGGGGGTGAAGTGACTTGCCCAGGGCCACACAGCTAGGAAGTGTCTGAGGTCAGATTTGAACCCAGGACCTCCTGTCTCTGGGCCTGGCTCTCAATCCACTGAGCCACCCAGCTGCCCTCTGATGTTTATTTTTTTTTTTAAAGAGTGTCATTAAAAAAAAAAAAAGGACAGGAAAGTATTAAAGAACAAGTTAGAGTCCTATCAAACTCCAGTGGATCTACAGATTAGAACTGGGGAAGGGAATGGGATTATTCTAAAACACAATTTCTTTATCTTTTTTGTATCATGATCTGCTTTGCAGAATGGATAAGCCTATGGATACCTTCTAAGAAGCATGTTTGTTTTAAATTTACAATCAAAAGAAAATATACATTTCAGTCAGAAGTTAGTGAAAATGAACACATGTAATTTTTTCCATCCAGATCCATACATCCCTTGAAATCTATGTCTGGGCCTTTTGAGGGAGGGTGCTCTGCATCAGTGGACCCCAAGTAAAAAGCTCAAACCCTAAAACAATGACTCATAAGGATGAATAATTTTGAGGGCTCCTACATTTCATGTCCATCATGAGTTGGCACTGAGAAACATTTCTATATAAGGCCGCATCCTAAAGGGCAGTGAATGAGAAAAAGGGAGAATTATTTTGAGACCATGGTACTGGTGCTTTATAAAAGGGTAGTTAGGTTTTATCATGTTCCTGTATCTAACAAGTTGATCACTTTTTAAATTTGATTTTTAATCAAATTTTTAATTTAATTTGATTTAATTTAATTTTAATTTGAAATGAATTCTACATTCAGAGCACCCTCCTAGGCACTAGACTTAAGGGAATCTTTCTTTTAGCTCTGAGAGGAAGACTCAGCCCTTCAGGAAGAAAGAGTCTAATACAACACAGTGCAGTTACAAATAAGTCTTCAGTCTACAGTGATGTATCTCTCCATAACGCCATTAGTGAAAAAACTCTTAAAGCTTCCAAAAGGAAGGCAAAATGAGATAATCAAGGAAATTAAGAAATGGCCATCGGTGAGCCTTGGAGATGCCAAGGAAAGTAAGGGAAATATTAATGTCGAAGAAAGTCAGGAAATTAAGGATTGTCCACTAGTGAGCTTGGGGATGACAATGGACATTCACCACAGGAGAAGAGATCATTACCTGCCAGGGTTGAGGCACCAGGAACTCTTCATCTCTCACAGATCTCGTTTCTGATCTGGTCTGGAACATTTCATGAAGAGCCCAGGCCACAGCATACACAGCATTGTAGACCAAGTAACTAAGGCTAGACATGGTCATGTCAAAATAATGCAAAGGCAGAATGTCCAAGGAAGCATTCAAGGAACAGTCTTCTCGCTCCATTTTTGCTGGTTCATCTGGATACTCATATGCTGAGATCCAGAAACTCTTAAGGAAAATGTCCCCTGGGTATTTGGCTGGGGTAACTGTCCTAAGAAATGCTCTGAAACCAGGAATTTCACTTGTCTGATGTGAAAATATGAGAGAACCATAAAAAGTATCACCAGCATGATTGTAGGGTCTTATGGTGACATCCCAGTGTGAGGTAATAATCCAAACTTTCCAAATTGAAAATATTTGTGGCTGAGAATATCTCAGGATCATCAGTGAGTCTGTATCACCATGGACAATGATCACCTTGGCTGAAGATGCAATGATCCTGGGCATAAAACCCACCTGAGATTCAGCATGGCGTCTCTCACTGACGGGGATCTTCTCTGTGAAGGCCATACAAGCTTTGCTCTTTCTCATCTCTTCCCCTATGTCCCCAAGGAACTTCTCACCTCTCATGTCATCTGTGACCACCAGCCCCACCCAGGTCCAGTCAAAATGCATCAGCATCTGGATAATTCCTAGATGCAGGGAAGAATCCTGAGGGGCCATCTGGTAAAGGGAAGGAAACTGGACCTTATCACTCAGGGCAGGATCAAATGGGCCATAGGTCATCTGGATGGGAAAGGAATATAGGTCTTAGTAGGGTATATGAAAAGGACACTGGTGCACACCAACAAATCTTAGTATATTAACCTATCTCTGTAGCTTCATGAAGGGAAAAATAGAGTGGGCTACTGTGGGTGAAATTCTTATTCAAGATTAGGTCACCTGAAAGATAATGGCTAGATGATAGAATGCTCTGATGTAAATAGTTTTAAGATCTTCACTTCTCTAAATCTTCCATGAACTTTTCCCCAAATAGTTCAGGATTTCTCTTTACTTAATGTCCTTATTTGTGACCCCTAATTAATTTTTTTTAGTAAAATTGACATTATTACTGAGGATTAGAGATGGTGGTAGTTAAGAAGTGATTCTTTCTTCTACAATGGGGTATTCCTCAAGAATGGTGTTGATAAGACCAGTGTGCCTGGTGAATAGAGAGATGCTCACATATATGAGGCAGCAAGATATGGTAGTGCATAGAACACAAAGCCTGGAGGCAGGAAGATCTAAGTTCAAATCCAGCCTCAGACACTTAGTAGCTATTTGTCCCCAGGCAAGGCACTTACCTATTGACTTTGTATTAAAAAAAAAAACAAACCACCTATTTATTTCTTTTAAACCCTTGCCATCTGTCTTGGAATCAACACTGGGTATTGGTTCCAAGGCAGAAGAGTGGAAAAGGCTAGGCAATAGGAGTTAAGTGACTTGCCCAGGGTCACACAGCTGGGAAGTGTCTGAGGCCAGATTTGAACCCTGGGCCTCCCATCTCTTGGCCTGGCTCCCAAACCACTGAGCCACCTAGCTGCCCCAAGCTGCCCTTGCTACTAACTTTTTAAATGGAAAAATAGAGATAATAATATCACCCAATACCCAAATTTCTGTATAGATCAAATAAGGTAATACTTCCAAATTGCTTTGTAAAATTTGAAGCACTATATAAGTGGTAGCTGTTATTTTAAAATAATAATTGAAATACTTATTTCACTTATGTTTGTGAGATTAATGACTCATTTGGAAATAACACAATTTCTAGACCAGAACTATTTAATCATTGGAGTAAAGAAATTCCTTCTATCAATGAAGGTCAGTATCTTCTCTGTAATACCTACGTTGACTATTATTTAGAGGAAGGACAGTAAGGGATTTACCCAAAGATATGCAGCCAATGCTGCCCAGGCCCAGGCTTACTCTTCTAACCCCATTCCTAAACCCAGGCTAGGTTCACAGAGGACAGCTACCTGTATGTATACTTCTCCCCTCAGGCCTCTGAGAGTTTGGGCATGTCTTTATAATGCTGTTGCTCATTATTACCTCTCATGAGTCTTCCCATCCTAGATTGTCAGTTGATATTGTTATAAGGAAAAGATGAGTTAAGTTTTCAGAACACAGTGGCCTGAGACTAGCAGAAGAGAGAATTCTGGAATCCTGGAAGGAGGGGTTAATCTGGGAAAAAAAACCTCAGGGACTGTTAGTCTGTTTGTCTGTCTGTCTCTGGATTTGATCCTGGAGGGTGTGACTGCCAAGTCCTGGAGGATTGACCCAATCCTGTGTTACTTCTGTGTTGCTGGTTGTGTGCTGTGTGTCCTGAAGAAGATCTGAGGAAGCTGTCTCTGTCCTGTGTCATCTGAAGCTGGTTGTAAGCTGAGGTCCAAGTCCATCTGGACTCAAGATCTTCCCCTGGATCCCTGCCTGATCTGGAATTTGCTAGTATCTCCCTTAACACCAAGAAGGTTAGGGCATAATAGGTGTACAGGGATTGGGTTTACAGCTTAGCATATCAGGGAGATAGTGTAGGACTTAACTCTAAGAAGATCCTTCATGCTTTAGATTAGAAGGCATTAGATTTTGGGTTACTTTAGTTAGTAATCTCAGTGACAATTCCCTTTACCCTCTCAACCTTTCCCTTATTTAATAAAATACACTCCCAGTTACTGTGGTTTGTTGTCTGTGTATTGGTCTCAGTCCAGGCTGGACTTCCCAAACCACAGTTATTAATCTGATATTGGCCCAAATCTATTATAATATCAATGAGTCAACTAGAGCTTGTTAGCTTTTAGAAATAATTATTTAGTAAGATAGTAATAAGAATAGTTGGTGCAAATATTCTTCCCAAGAGGTGGTAAAGAGCAATCAATAACCCAATCTCTACTACTAAGGGTACAAGGTCATTAAAATGATCCGAATTCTCCCTATTTTTTATTGTTTTTTAAACTAGAAAATAAGGTTACACATTTGTGTAGACTCTTCTAGGCCTAACAAGTGAATGAGGAGTCAGGAAAACTTGATTTCAAATCTATTCTCAGTCAATTATTAGCTGTGTGAAGGGGCAGCTGGGTGGCTCAGTGGATTGAGAGTCAGGCTCAGAGATGGGAGGTCCTGAGTTCAAATCTGACCTCAGGCCACTTCCCAGCTGTGTGACCCTGGGCAAGTCACTTAACCCCGATTGCTTAGCCCTTACCACTCTTCTGCCTTGGAGCCAATACACAGTATTGAGTCCAAGATGGAAGGTAAGCGTTTTTTTTTTTTTTAATCATTAGCTGTGTGACCCTAGGCAAGTTACTTAACTTATGTCTGTCTCAATTTTCTCCAGTGTAAAATAGGGATTAATATTAACAGCATATAATTCAAGGATGATTGTAAAGGGTAAATAATACATTGCTAAAACACTTAACACACCGAGTGGCACATAATAGGCATTTGATATTTGGGTTTTTCTTCTCCCTTCCATCTTGTATGACCATGTACAAGTCACTTCACTTCAAAGAAAGGGGCAAGAGATGGCTGGTCCAGGGCTCCCTACCTGCGGGAATCTGTAGAGCTCCAGAAGGGTCCCCATCTGGACAGAAAGAGCAGAGGTGGCTCCTCCAATAATAGCCAGGGACTTGTCTTGCCTCTCACAACTATAATTTGGGATGGTCTGGCCCTGTCCTGAGAGCCACCTTAGGGAGCTCTCCAAGGTCCTGGCGTCACTGTGGTAGTTATTGTAGATGTGAAATCCCAGGGTAGTATTAGGGAGGAGGCTGGGGTCTCTGTTGATTTCCTCCACAGCAAACATCAGGGCCAGAACCTGTTGGTAATTTTTGTGCAGCCACCTGCAGGGAGTGGGGATAAGATGAGAAAATAGAACCAAATCCTAGAGAACTCAAACTTCAAAGAGATGCTCTCAGCCAGCCACACCAAGGTGAGATCCCAGGCCTAAGACTGAGGCAGCCTGGTCTATAGATCACAGTTTCTCTTTTTCACATGACCTGCATCCCTGCATTGCTGACCCTCCTGATCTTTAAGGGGTGGGTAAAGGAGGGGGAATTTCTCCAGAATCCCTTCTGAGTCTGAGTACCAGGAATGCTCTCCCTGCTCACTGCTCTTTGCCTTCCTTCATGACTTGGCCCACATCCCCTCTTTCTTCAAGAGGTCTTGCCAACCTTCTCATGGCTATTGCCTTTCCTTTGAGATTTTCTCCCATTACCTGTATGTATCTTCTATCTACATAAGTTTTTGCTTATTATCTCCCCCATTAAAATGCCAGCTCCTTAAGTGCACGGATTGTATGTTTTTGCCTTTCTTTTTGTATCTCCATCACTTAGCATAATGTCTGTCATGTACTAAGCCTTTAATAAATGTAGGTTGACTGACTGCTTGATGTGAGGCATTTAATAATTTCATTCAACAAATGTGTACTGATCAGTTAATTTGTGCAATGCATTGCACCAATAAGTGTGGATCCCTTGTCTAAGTCTCACAATCTCATCTAGAAGGTATACACCTCAATGACCATACTTTCAGACAGACCATGGTAAACGCCCCCTTCATAGTACCACACAAACTAGAAGTTTCAGGAAAGGAGAGGCACTTTCTGATTCAGTGTGTTCTGTCATCAGTTAAGTTTTGTCCCTTGTAATATTTAAAATTATGAGACTATTTGTAGCTTAATAACTTTATTAAATCAAAAGCAGCAGCAGTAGCAATAGCAGCAGCAGCAGTAGCAGGAGGAGGAGGAGGAAGAAGAAGAGAGAGGTAGGATATACCTAACTTTTCTAATTTGTAGGTGCCATAATGGGCATCTAGATACAACCCAGCAAGAGTCTCTTCTGCTCCTCCACATGCATGTCAAAGACTTCAACTTCCTATCAGTCTCCACTTATAAGCTTTTTTCTCCACCCTCTAACTCTCACATGTCACATCTCAGGAACCAATCATAGTTTCTTCATTTACCTGAGCTGCCCAGAATTGGGGAGGAGAAGTGGCAATGCCTATGGAATCAGTTTCCTGTATCGTTAGTTCATTGGTTCTTTAACTTCCTTTATCTGAGCCCTGTCAATACCTCAGTTTACTCAGTGGTATTTGACCTTGTAGAGAATTATTTATTAATTAAGCATTATTTATTAAGAGTTCATTAGGAAAAAGCGTTAAGTAGCCACAAAGTTATTGATAGACATATATGAGATTTATAAGGTAGGTTTCTTTAAAATCTGAATGGAATCTCAAATGGACTTATGGGTAAGAGAGAATTTTCCCAGAGTGATTTGAGAGACAGTTACCAAACTGACTTTTAACTCTTTGGGACTGATCATGATCTGAAAGGAGGTCCTTTGAGCTCTGTGAGATTTGGAAAACTCAGTGTTTTCATGGCTAATATTCATCTAAAAGACATGACAAGTGAAGGAGGTTGTTGGCGAAACATTGGTACAAGCCCCAATAGGTTTGCTGGGCAAGTGGAGAAGGCTATGGAGATTCAAAGCTGTTTATTCATCTATACAGCAAGGAAGAGAGAGATCTAACTTGTTTCTTTTGTGTATAATTTAGATAGGATAGATAGATTAAGGTTTGGGGGGATTTAGATAGAATAGGAAGAGAGACTCTGTTGGGGAAGAAGGAGATCCATGAAGATCAGATTGGGGTGGTTGGAATAAGAAATTTTAGCTTAGGGACTTATATATCATAAGAATTTCTTTTCCACTTGTTTCCTTTTACTATCCCTTTCTTTAGCTTTTTTTTTTACCTATAATAAAATATATATATTTTTTATACAACTGACTAAACTAGAATTCTTAGGCTGCTCTGAGAGCCATTTTCTCAAACAGTCAGATCCAACAGCCTGTCCACACAGAACATAATTATTGGTAATGTCATCATATACCAATAATCAATAAGGGTTAGGAAACCCTTATAACAACCTCCAGGTCACTGGGAGATGACATTAAGAATGGTGACACTGGAGAGAGAGAAATTTGCTTCTGACATCCTTGAGCGAAATCCTCACCTGGGGAAACTGAAACTTTGGCAGTGGACCTCTTCTGAACTCATAGCAAACTGGCTCATCCTATAAAATGTCTGACAATTTTATCCTTTGAAGAAATAATAGGGGGAGAACATGGAAGGAGTCAAGGACTCTTGTACCAACCTCTTGGCACCCACTGGCAGCCCAGTGCTCACTTTTTTCCTGGATGCTAGTCATGGTTCCTGCCTCTAACTAGTGCTAGATGTTATGAGACTGAGTCTTTGGTTGAACCAAACTAGTTACTTCTGGCCCTTCATAACAGAGATTCTCTTGGCCACTGGCTCACTGAGACCCAGCTAGTATTTACTATGTCATTTACAAAAGAGAAACATTGGCCTGAGTCTTCATTTCTTTCTCTTCCTCTCAACCCCTTATCTTCTCTTTTCTGGTCCAGGAAGGAGCCAGAGAAATGTCTCATGCATTAAAAAAACTTTACCTTCTGTCTTAGAATCAGTAATGTGTATTGGTTCTAAGGCAAAAGAGCAGTAAGGTCTAGGCAATAGGGGTTAAGTGACTTGGCCAGGGTCACATAGCTAGGAAATGTCTGAGGCCAGATTTGAACCTAGGACCTCTTGTCTCTATGCCTTGCTTTCAATTCACCGAGCCACCCAGCTGCTCCATCATCCCATGTATTTTAACTGAGTCTAGAGATAGGGGCATGTAGAGGGCTAATTTTGTGCAATAATGAGATATAGCTTTCTAGTTACCAATGGCTAACAGGACATCAATGTGGAAAGGCACTAACCTTATCCCCCACTTCCAGCCCTCAATAGACACGAGAGATACCAAGATTTTCTGTATAGGACAGACCAAATCAGAATTCTATTAAGCAAGCACTTGCTAGGTTTTATAGTTCGTTGGAAAAAGCCCATGGGATAGAGTTTGTCTGGATCTGCACTCCCTTCCCACCTTGACTTTTCAACTCCATACAGACTTTTTGCCTTAATTGATCATTCTGATCTATTCTGGCTCCAGAGATTTCCCAGGTTGTCACATCAGCATCCTGGCCACTGCCTTAAGTACCACTGCTTCAACTCATATATTAAACAAGTTTCCTCTATGACATATCCAGTGAGTGACTCTCTAGGATTTGCACAAAGACCTCCAATTAAGGGGAATACCTCAACTTCTGAGATAGTATGGACATGTTTAATAGTTAGGGAGTTTTTCCTTATACCAGGCCTCAACTTACCTTTTTTGCATATTCCACTGATTGTCTGTAGATATGCTCTTTGGAACCAAGGGGAAGAAGTGAAATCCTTCATCTCTTTAAGAATATTTCAGATACTTTTATGGAGTGGCCTAGAGATCCTTTATCATCCCAATTGTTCTCTTCTAGAAGCTTTCCAGCAGATCAATGACCTCCTTAAATTGCAGTATTGAGACCCAAACATTGTATTAAAAATGCAGTATGACCAGGTCACAATTCATTCAGACTTTTACCTTCCTTCTCTTGGACACCATAACTGTCTTAATGTGGTCCAAGATTGTATTGCCATCATTGACTACTTTATCACACTCTGATGTGCCATCTTATTCCCATCAAATTGGCAAAAAAAGCCAAGGAAGATCAATGCTGGAACAGTTGTGGAATAACAGATATATTTGTTTATTGCCAGAAAATTTTCACACCAAAAGAATTTTTGGGAAAGTAATGCTATAAGCATATAATTAAAAAAAAAACCCTCACCTTCCATCTTAGAGTCAATACTGTGTATTGGTTCCAAGGCAGAAGAATGGCAAGGGCTAGGCAATGGGGGTTAAGTGACTTGCCCAGGGCCACACAGCTAGGAAATATCTGAGGTCATATATGAACTTAGGACCCCCTGTCTCTGAGCCTGATTCTCAATCCACAAGCCAGTAGCTGCCCCCATAAGCATATAACTTTTTTGCCTCTTGGAATGCCTACATCCTTTGAAAGCTCTCTTCCAAGCCACCTCCTATAAGAGTCCTTTGTTAATGACTCCATTTCTCATAACCCTTGTTCTACCTCCCCTTTTTAATTGATATAGCACATATCTATACTGATCTCTGATTGGATAGGTGCCAACCCCAAGGTATTTGAATGAAAGGATTAGCTTCCTTGTTTCCCATGTACCCAAGTGGGTAGAACATAGTTATAATAATGATAAATAAAACTTATATGGCACTGCACCATGCTCAGCACTTTTTACAATTATCTCATTTTATTTTCAACAATGCTGGGGAATAGGTGCCATTATTATCTATATTTTATAGATGAGGAAACTGAGGCAGGCAGAAGTTAAGTGACTTGCCCAGGATCACCACCTAGTATGTGCCTGGTTTGAACCCTGGTCTTCTTGATTAGAGGTCCAGTTTTCTGTATACTGCTGCTATTAATAATTGCTTGTTTGGATTGGAACACATATTTCCAGAATCACAGGGAACTTGCTAATTTTAGAGAAGTTGCTGCTTGGCATCACTAAAAGAGGTTTTCCCAGTAGGAGTTCCTCATTTCATTGAAACCACAAGACAGACTGATGACTTGCCATTTCTCAGTGAAGTCTGATTCCTCTCAACACACACACACACACACACACACACCCACACCCAGAGGCACAGGCACACACACAGACAAATGCACACAACTGGAACCCAAAGTCATATCCTGGTACCACTAGTCTTCGGGGACCTGACAGTGCAACTAGCAAGGCAGAGTTACTCCAGAAAGGAAGCCACCGCTTTCTTTACTCAGGCTCCTCTTTCTGAGAGAGTGCCTAGTGATTGATCATTAAAACTTATCTTAATGGAAGTTTGGTTCCTGCTGTATCATCCTGCATTTTCCCACCAGGGACAGAGAACACAGGTGCTTCCCTTCTCCAAAACAAAGCATCAAGCCAGTGCCCAGACCATTAACACAAAGTATGTATGATCCAAAGAAAATGTTAGGGACTGACAAGCAGCCCAGCTTTAGGCAGGTAAGATAGATGCGATTCCCATTTTACAGCAGGGGAACCTGAGACTGAAAAAAATCTTAGTGACATGTTCAGGGTAACAACTCTTTAGCATTCAAAGCAGGATTTGACTTTGGGTTTTCTTGACTCAAAGTCCAGCATTCTATCTACTCAGGCTTCTTCCTATTTGATGAAGAAACTGAGGTCCAGCAAGATTAAATGACCTGCTCAAAATCAGCCAGGTAATAAGTATCAGAGGCAGGATTTGATTGCTGGGTCTCTGATTTCTGAGCCAATATGCTTCCCCAAGCTGCCTCCTCAGAATAGAGTTTGTTTATCCATCCCTCATGCTCTTATTTGCTCTGATCCAGGGAGGACCCTTGGGTATAAAACTATCTGAAGGACTCTTTTAGAGAACACAAATGACAAGACGTCTAGTTGCAGGTCCCTGGTTCCCTTGGTTGTATCTCTTCAGCTCTCCATCTAGTCTCATAAGTGCCATTAGTTACAAAGCAGAATCTGATGGGCCAATCAGTTCCCTCTTACTAGTAGAGGAAGCTGCACACTGCATCCTCTGGTGATTTGGGAGGGAAACCTCCTTCATTTCATCTCCTTAAATGAAGGCAAGTACATGACTCCACTATAGCTCATTCTCGCCTATTCAAAGCATCTATCCTTTTCGTATTTGTTAAGCAGCACAGTATGCTAGAAAGGGCCCTAGACTCAGTATCAGAAGACTTATCTGGCCAGGCTCTCTTGGAGCCTCAGTTTCCTCACCTGCAAAATATGTATAATAAGCAGACTCTCTGCCCAACAGGGAAGGCTTAGCACATGCAGGATGTGCATGCACTCACCCACACATGCACACACAGGCACACACACACACACACACACACATGCACACATACACAAACGGGAGCAATTCTGGACTGTCCACTTTTCTAGGGAGATTCATTGTAGATGATAACAGTAAAATAGAGGTTCTTCAACTTGGCAACATCTAATAATGTGGTACAAGTGTTGATTCCCTGGCATGGATGCCCATGCCAAATATTTCCTTCACAGGAAATTTAAACTGGAAATTTATGTACTTTTCATGTGAAACTAGTTGATACAGCAGGGATTTAGACTTACCAAAAAAGCTCTCTATATCATGCCTTTTGATGATCACAATCTCGTAAGAAATAGATACTATTATTATTATTTTCATTTTCACAGGAGGAAATAGGTTCAGTAAGATTAGGAGAATATCAAGCACCCTGTAAATGTTTAAGTGTTATATGAAAGCTATGCTTATCATCATCATTATTATTACTATTACTCTGTATTTGAATCCAGGTCTTTACTCTAAGTCCAGCACTCATGAAAATGCTGTTGCTGCTTCTAGTGCCAGCTAGTTTCTTGCTTGGGTTCCTTTCCTTTATTTTTTTTCAGCACTTACAGCATGGCAGTCAGAGCAGGGAAGACAGAAGGACCTTGTCCATGATAATGGGATAAAGGACAGAGTCTTCCTATTTCTTGGACTTGAGTGTCCATAGGGAAGATTCAAATGGTAACAACATGGCCACGACTAGGTCCTAAATTAGAGAAATCTTTTTTTTTTGTCCACAGATTTTAAGAGTAGACTAAGGGATGAGAAAGATACAAGATGAACCATAGACAAGAGGATACTCGGGCTTGTTCATCTATTTCCTTAGGTGAAAGCCCAGGCGCCTGTCTACTTACTGATGTGGATTGCAGGCCTTGTGTGGATGCTCAGCTCCTGTAAAATTCTTCACTGCCATTAAGTACAAAGGGAAGAACCCACCAATGACCAGGTCTCCATCTTGGTGGACTCGTGGGTTTATTTGTTCAAAGCAGGGGAAATGTTCTTTCCTGACTAAAGAAGAAGGGATGTTCAGGAGCAAGAAGAGGGCCAGAAGAAGGACCGATGGGACCTGCATCCTGAGGAATTCCTCCAATTCTGAAACTATGAGCAGGCAAGACTTCCACAGCCACTGCTTGAAACCCACTTTGATGAGAAAATTGGTCTTTCTCTGATAGTTGCCTTCTCTAGACAGAGGGCCAGACACTGGCCTGTTCCTGACACCAGAGCAAACACAGCAGGCATCTAGCTCCTGTCCAGAGGCCAATCTGCAGAAACCAGGTACTATTTATAATCCTGTGAACGTTGGGAGGTAGCATGGTCCCTAGTTGGTAAAGGTGCATTGTTTAGGAGGGGCTCTTAGGAGAATCTCTGCCTGGGGTTCTGCACCTGCATCTCAGCCTCTAAAGTAAAACCCAAAGGAAAATACGTTTGAATTTCTTCCTCCCTCTTCCAACTAAACTCCTATGGGAGCTGCCTCAAGGACTTGTTGAGCCTTAGAAAATTGTGTGCAGCTGCCACAGCAAAACTTCTAGGACTCAAAGTGGGTTTTGGATCAGCTATTATCAGCTCAGATTCATAGAGAAAGTGTGAGAATGAGCTGATAGCAGCAGGGATGGCAACCTCCTGGACTTGCCCTAACCTTATATGAATTGGGCAGCAATTTCCTTCCAATCTCAGGGGCTGGAGAAACCCCTCTCCAAAACCAGTATATGAATAGGTTACTCACATAGGGTCCAAGTTCTCCCACCTTGATGCTTGGATAGCACAGTGAACTAAGTAAGGTGTGCTCCAGTTTGGCCATCCTGACCAGATCTGGGCATCAATGTTGTTTTTCCAGATAGTGTGGAAGATCCTTGAGGGCAGAGACTTTCATTTTGGTCTTTTTATCTCTAGTACCTAGAGTACTACTTGGCCATAGCTGAGTCTTTTGTATATGCTTATTAATTGATCTGATCTAGGTGGTCTTTCCTAATCCCCACTCCCACAGTCCTTCTGCTAGTTTCTTCCTCTTTCATTGTCCCTTTTATCTACTCTATAGAAGTTCTATCACCCAGTTGTTCATGTGTCTTCTCTATTAGACATTTTAAAGAGCTCTCTAAAGGAAAGAATTGCATTTTTGCTTTTATTTCTATACCATGAGCTTGAAACAGTGTCTAGAACACAGTAAGTTTATACTTCTTGGCTGTTTCATTTCTGCCCTTGTATCTCCAGCTCCTAGCTCAGTGCCTGGCAGATTGAATGATTGTTAAGTTGGACTCTGTCCACCAAATTACCTTTCAGTTCTACAATTTCTAGGAATCGCAGTGTAGGAAGGATAGTGATGAGTTGGAGTGCCTAGATCATAGCCAGAATGTTCAAGTATGTGGAGTTCTTTCCTCATGAGGACCAACTGTTCAATCTTGGGATGCTGAACCTGGAGAGGAGTTGAATGGACATTGCTGCTCAATACAAGTATTTGAAGGGCAGTCACATGAAAGAGGATTTCAGTTTAGTCTTCTTGGCCACAAAGTTGAACTAGGACAAATGGATAGAAGTTATCAAGAAACCCATTTAAACTTCATGTAGGGGATAAAAACCCTTTGTAGTTGCTGTACTTATCCAAAATTGTTGTGGTCTGCTTCATGTGGTGGTGACTTACTCCTCTTTGGAGGTATCCATACAGATGCTGGCTGATCATTATTGGGGAGAGCATAGAGGAAATTCTTGTCACAATATAAGTTGGACTTGATGGCCCCAAGGTGTCCTAACAGAGACTCTGTGAAAGCTGAGTTTCCAGTAGGATAATTAGAAGTAGTAGATCTAGTGGATATGCCAAGGATGGATTTAAAAGACACTCCAATTGAAAATCCAGATTTGGTTTTATTCACAGATGGATATTCATATTTGTGTAATGGAATTAGATGTACAGGTGCTGCAGTTGTCACAGAATTTGAGACACTGTGGTATGGATTGTTACCTAGTAACCTTAGCACTCAAACCCCAGAGTTAATCATTTTAAAACAAGCATTTCTTCTGGCAGCTGGTAAAAATGCAAACATTTACACAGACTCTCAGTATACTTTTTATGTTTGTCATGCTACAGGAAAGATCTGGAAACAATGAGGTTTTATTACTGCATCAGGAAAAAAACCAATTGCTCATACAGAAATAATAACTGAGTTGTTGGATGCTATCCAGAAACCTAAACAGCTAGCAGTAATCCATTGTAGAAGTCATACTAATAGAAGAGATTCAGTTGCTAAAGGAAATCATAGAGCTGACATAATGGCAAAATTTGCAGCCAGAAATGCTCCAGTGTATATTATGAACTTATCAACTATCGAATCTGATGATCTAGAAAAAGCTTATGTAGACTCAGAAATACAAAAATGGAAAGAGAAGTTTGGAGCAAGAAAAGAACATGGTATATGGTTAACAGATACAGGAAAGCCACTGTTACCAAAAGACCTGTATACCTATTTGTGTCAAGCCATTCACACAAAAGGTCATGTTGGTAGTCAAACTGTAACTGACACCATAAAGAGGCAATAGGTTGCTCCTGGAATAATACTGTAGCAAATAAGATATGCTCAAGCTGTTCTGTTTGCCAAAAATTCAATCAAGGAGCATTCAGACAGAAAGGTTTAGGTGGTAGACCTTTAGCATATTGCCCACTTGAGAGTTTGCAAATTGATTATATCAGCATGCCAAAAGCTGGAAGGTACAAGTGTTTGTTTGGTGATGGTTGATAGATTAACCAAATGGCCTGAAGTTTTTCCATCAAATACAACTACAGTTAGCTTTGTGGTGAAAGTGTTGATTAGGAAATTATACCTAGATTTGGAGTACCATTAATAATAGACTCTGACAAAGGATTGCATTTCACTCAAGACATCCTGAAAAGAGTCTATGAAAATCTAGGAATAACACCAAAATATCATGTGCCTTATCATCCCCAAGATTCAGGCCAAGTTGAGCACATGGATAAGGAAATAAAGACTATGGTAGGGAAGCTCTGTGCTGAAACTTATCTCAAATGGTCAGAGATTCTTCCCATAGCTTTGTTTTACTTACGTACAAGGCCAAGAGCAGATTTGCATATATCATCCTATGAAATGCTCTTTGGACATGCTCCACTACAAGCAAAAACTTGTAAGACAGTCTATACATTGCTCTTAGGAGGAGATTATCAATTTGCTTCTTACTTAAGTGCTTTACAACAAAGACTAAAAGAATTACATGAAATGGGAGTATTCATTCAAACTGGTCCTTTGGATTATTCTCTTCATAATTATGAACCAGGAGATAAGGTATATGTAAAAAATTTTGCTAAAACATCAGTAACACAGGAAAGTTGGTTAGGTCCTTACACCATTGTGTTGATTTCTCCATCTTCAATAAAAGTTTTGGGTAGAGATTCTTGGTATCATTGTTCAAATATAAAATTAGCACATGGTATAGATAATGAAAATGTACAAATCATTTAAGAAGAAGGAAATGAAGAGATCGTAGAAAGATAGAATCATCAGTCAAATTGAGTCTACAGTCAAAAATATCAGTAAGGAGAGGACCGTTCCTATGGAAGAGGATAGAAGAGGACAATGCAGATGAAGAGGAGAATTCAGGAATTAATGGACATTGATGAAAGACAGAACTTAAAAATTTTAAATTCTTTGTGAAATTTGCAATTGTAGCATTCCAAGCATATTCACATCTATGAAATATAAAGGATTGTACGATTACTGTGTCTTCAGACACAAGGTTATACTCGGATGTTTGTGTATGAAATCTTGACCTGGCCATGCGGCCCTTGCCTAGGGCAAACTCATTAACATGATTGGACTCACAATTCCCTGGAAAAGCGTGGTTTGCAATCTACACACCCAAAGGTGTTTCCTCTACCTTGCCGCCCAATCTTAATTGTCTATGCTCTGTGATGTGATTGCTACGTAATTGGAAACACCTCCTTGCTTCCTCATCAATAAAAGCAAAGGCAACCTTATGATAGATCCTTTTGAACTTCCTCTTGGATCTTCAATCTGCCCTAGCAATGTCTCTGTCTCTCTCCCTCTCTAAACCTTTTCCTTCCCCTAGGCTGTAGTTCCTCTCGGCTTGCACTTTCTACCTTAATTTCCTCATCCACCTCATGTTCCTTAAAACTCCTATTTTCCTTCCAAGGAGAATATCATAGGGTTTGCCTGCCCTGTTTAAACTCTGATTTGTCTGTGTCTGTCATTCTTCACCCTGGTTCTCGGATTCCCTATCTCTCCTCTGGTCCCATCACAAAGGTGAGCCTCTTCCCTTGTGGGACCCTGCTGGTCAGGGAAGTCCATGAGTGGCACCCCACAGCAATGAAGAGGATTACAGGATAAATGGACTAATGATTTTATACTTTGGGTAATTATTATAGCATATAATAACATAGCATTTATTCACATACAAACAGAAATATATTTACTAATATGGAATTGCAGAAGAATATTCAAGAGGAAGGAAGTAGGGGTAAGTATGTTGCATACAACAGTAACATAACATATAACAGTAACACTGACATTTAAATAGCAAAACTACATGACATAACAAAAGTGACAATATAATAAAACATAAACATGGTTAGGTTACATTGAATCACTACTTAAATGAGTGAAATTATATATAGTTAGGGTACTAACAGTGTTATGATTAGCTATAGATATGTTATTTACTAACAAAATGTAGTTATATACTTAGATTTAGTTTAGGTATAGGAATTTAGTTAGGAGAAGTATTTTGAAGTTAGGTAAAATTAAGTAAGATAAAGTAAGAAAATTAGATACTGACTTGTACTGCATCATACATTATACAACACAAACAACATATGACATCACATATCAAACAAAATTATAGATACATATGTAAATATATGTAAATAGGGTATATAATAGGATTGTAAATTAATTGTATTATTATAGTGTATGTAAATATGTAAACAATGTAAATATGAAGTGTACATTAATATATATGTGCATATGTATAGCATACATGTATATATTGTATGTATGTACTATATGTATATATGTAAATTATGTACATAGCTCACTGTTACATGTATTTGTATAAGTGAGTTTATTGTTTGGTTTAATTTTCATTGTAAAACTTATGCAATGTTGTGTTTATTGTAATTAAAAATTTTTTTTCTCTAAATTTAATGTTAATGTATTGTAATACTAGTACATTGTTCTCTTTTAGCTAATAAGAATGTTTTAAGTTTGATATTTGCATGGAAGTTATGTTCATCTGTTTGATGTTATTTGCTGTTCGGGTTTGGCTTCTGTTTGACTTTTGTACTTGTTAATTATTTACTTTGTTTTCCTTTTCCTTTTTCCCTTGTTATAATTCCATAGAATAGGTTAGTGTAAGTTAGAGTAACATAGTTGAATGTAGGTTGTTTGTTATTTGGGGTAGATTTCTTAGTTTAGGTAACTTGTAAGTATTTTAGATTGTGCACAAATTCAAAAATAGTCTTTCCAACACGATTTTTGATTCGTGAAATGGGGGGAATTGTGATGAAGGATGGAAAGGTTTGCAATGTGCAAAACTGTGCAAAAACTGAAAAGTGCAAACCTAGGTATGATTGACAGGGCATGTGACCAATGGTCACATGGGAGCTTGAGCTGGAGGTTTGGGGAAGACTCCATCCTGCCCCAATGGACTTTTTTCTTTTGGGCCCCTGAGGAAGTCAAGAGGAAGGTCTGAAGAGGATTTTCCCTGTGTTGAACTGAGGAAGGGCTCCTGTATCTAGCTGCTGGCAGCATTCAGTCTCACTTGGACATCAGGACTTGCTGGGACATCTAACAACAACAAATCCTGGCTCTAACCGTTTTTTTTTTGGACCCCTGCTGAGTAAGATTTGGGAACTTGGTTAAGTTTTAGTTTAGTAACCTAGTTAGCATAGTTTTTAAAATACGAATAAGCATAAGTAAATCCCTAAGCCCTTATTCCTTTCCCTTCCAAAACAATAAAGTAGATTTTTATATGTTTTTTCCTCTCGTGATTCCCTTATTCAAAATCTTATCCTAACATTACTATCTCAGCAGCCAGGACTACAGTAAATTGCCACAGTATGAAAAATAGAAAAGGGACTCGATTTTCAAAGCAAATGGGAAATATCATTCTCTAGTCTGATCTTTCCTCATCTCTCAGGGATAGGGGAACTAGAATAGCCAATGTTAGGTACTCAATAGAAAGTATTTTACAAGGAGTCTTGTGTCTTAATATATGTAAAGTTCTTCAACCTCGAGTCTCACACAAGGTTCAAGTCCTTTCATATTGGCACAGAATCTAATCAGTCCTATCAGGATTGGTTTCTTTTTGACCTGTGTCCTCTCAAATTTGGTCCATGTACCTGGCCTGTTGGAGTAATCTCTCATTTCCTTTAGCAATGCCTCTCTGTCACAGCATAGCTGCAAATATTCTCCTTCCTCATTAACATCCCATTTCAGGTCTCTCTCTGGCCAACGAGCCCCATTCCTTCCTAGGGATTTATTAAGAATAGAAATAATTCTGCTTTCCTCCCATTCAGTCAAAAAGCAAGTTTTGTAAAGTGTGGTATGCAGGATCATATGTACAGAATATATTGTCCAGGATCTGAATGATGACAATAGGCTCATCCTCAAAAGAAGGGATATTTTGTTTAAATTTCTTGATATCCTGGGGATTAAAAGGAGTGTGGTGCCTTAAGGTATCACATTCCCATTCGTCCTTAAGGTTGGCACTTCCCTTAAGGGGAAAAGAAATTCATATGAATCGGTCATGGCTCTAGTCTTTTTAGTGGATGTTTATGTCAACACCGAGAAAGTAAGGGGAGGATTCAGGGGAAGGGAGGAGTTGGGTTGTGGAATGGGCAGGACTGGAAGCTGGGACAAGGGACAGGAGAGGGTGGGGCACTGGAAGAAGGGACAGGGGAGGACAGAGTGTCCAGGAGTTATACAATACAAGAGAGGATAAATTCCAAATGAGGTATAGGTGGAGAGGGATCCTCCCTTTGCATATGGAGACCAGGCAAGGATCTCATTAAAGCATCCATTTGGGTCTGCATTTGAATCTGCATTTTAAGCAAGCTGGCCATTTGATGTTTATTGTTGAGGTTTATAAAAAGAAAACCTCCTAAGATCAGTAAAAGAAAATTCAGTCTGAACCCCTAAGGCTTTCAAAAAGCCCTGGGGACAAAATGCTGTCCATCAAGGTTAAAAATATATTTTGCAACATTGTATTACTGCTAAATGACAGGAAAAAAAAAACAAAAACAGGAAACCCCCTGTGCCTGGTAAGTTAACATGTCTAGGTGCAAATCACCCCCAGGCAGGAGACTAAGTATGGGGTTGGGCAGGAAACTGGAGGTTTGAATGGCATGTGGGGGTGAGGAAGTTTTGAAAAATCCACATGGGTGGGGGGTTGGGTTGGCTATGGCCAGAAACAGGGGCTCTAGCAATGGCCACTCAGCTAGGCGATGGGGGAAAGGAGTTATACTTTACTTTAGGCTGGTGCAGGCAGGGGAAGCTTGGGAACTGGGTCTGGAGATGGCTTGGCAGCTCCCACAGCAGGCAATGAGTCTTTTTTCATTAATTGCTTATAATATTTTTCCCTTTAACTGGAAGCTCTTGTATTTTAGTATAAAGTTTTGTGAAGATTGAATTTAGCTATCTCCTGATTATAACAATGAAGGTACTTAGCTCTTCCTTTATTGTGAAGATTGAATTGTAATCCCCTGTCTATTTTTAGATTTTAATCCCCAAAGTGTTAACTCAGTATTTAAAGTAGATCTGTCCATTTTAACTACAAAAATTTAACTAACCAAAAAAGGTATAACTAACTACAAAAGGTGTGAACATCCATTTCATACATTGAGTAGGAACTCCTGGAGAGGAACGTCTGCTGTGATTGGTAGGTGTAAAATTTAGGGGAGGTGACACAAGAGAAAAATGTATTTAAATAGAGGAAACAGAGACACACAAGAATAATCAAGATCATTTAGTCACTCATAGTTGGACTGGAAGAGATTCAGTCACTTGAACTTGGAGTGAAGAAGAGTCACTAGGAGGAGAGACTGGAAGACAGACACTCAGACTTGGCGTGAAGACACTTGGCTGTAGAACTGGACCCCTGAAGGAGCTTGTGCAGGAGACCTCAGACTGCTTTCCTTTTAGACAGTCACCATGGTGTGTGAAAGACTGATTTAGTTTCTTTGCCTTTCTGGAGGTGTGAACCTCTGAGAAAGGCCCATCATCTTGAGACTCCTTTCCCCTGGCTGGGGTTCAGAATTTCTACCTGGCTCTGAGGAAGCCAGAGCTCTCTCTCCCTTTCTCTTTCCACATTTCTCTCATTCCTTAATATCTTCCTCTATTGTAAAAATAAACTACCATAAATTCCATTTACTTTAGTAATTCATTTTGGGATTTAGAAATTAAATCCCTGGTGACCACCACTTAAATATTAAGTCCAACCATATAAAATTAAACATATGACAGACCCTTCCTTCCAACCCTTTAAATTGGGAGGAAAAATTGTCCACCCCTTACTTTTGTGGTTTTTGGTGCCATAGGATTTATTTTAAGGCATATTTTAAATTAGTTTGTAGGGGAAATTGGAGGAGCTCCAGAAAACCACTATCCTTTCTCCACTACTTTGGCTCTGCCTCCTCCATTTTTCTCTCTCTCTTTTTTTTAAATTTCATAATTTCTCATGAAATCATTAGCTCCTACTTGACCAATTCTAATTTGTTAAGGAATTATTTTCTTCAGTAAACTTTTGTATCTCTTCTGCCATTTGGTCAATTCTGATTTTTAGTAAGTCATTTTCTTCAGTATCTCTGTGTTTTTTCATCAAGCTGTCAATTCTCATATATATATATATATATGTATATATATATATATATATATATAGTTTTTTGCATTGCTCTCATTTTCCTCAAATTTTCTCTAATATTTAAATTTGATTATTATATTTATTTTGCTCTTTTAAAATCTTTAATATTTCTAGGAATTACAGTAGTGTTTTTATTTAAGAAGAAATATGGTATGTTATACATGTGCTATCATTGCAACATATATTTCCAAATTTCTTATGTTGTGAATGAAGTCACATTGCTCATAGAAGAACAAACTCATGAAGGAAATAAAGTGAAGAATGGTATCCATTGGTCCACATTCATACTCCATCATTTCCTTCTATGGTAATGGGTAGCATTTTTCATCATGAATCTCTTGGTGTTGTCTTGGATCCTTGCATTGCTGATAATAGTTGTCATTCACAGTAGATCATGTTCTGTTTCTGCTCACTTTGCATCATTTCATAGAAATCTTTCCAGTTTTTTCTGAAATCATCCTGTTCATTATTTCTTAAGGAACAATAATATTTCAAAACAATCATATATCACAACATGTTTAGCCATTCCCCAATTGATGGACATCCCCTCAGTTTCCAGTTCTTTGCCACCCCAAAAAAGAGCTGCTATAAATATTTTATAAAAATAGGTCATTTTCCTTTTTCTTTCTTTTGATCTCTTCATTATATAGAACTAGTAACGACATTGCTGGGGGTATCCAGTTTTATGTCCCTTTGGGTATTGTTCCAGATTGCTCTCCAGAATGATTGAGTCAGGTCACCATTCCACAATAACATACTAATGTTCCAGTTTTCTCACATCTCTTCCAATATTTATGATTTCCTTTTTTGTCATATTAACCAATATGATAGGTGTGAGGTGGTATTTTTCTAATCCATAGTAATTTGAAGCATTTTCTCAGGTAACTATAGATAGTTTTAGTTTTTTCATCTGACAACTGCATGTTCATATCCTTTGACCATTTGTCAGTTGAGGAATGATTGACATTCTTGTAAATTTGCCTCAGTTCTTTATATATTTGAGAAATGAAGACTTTATTAGAAACACATATGATAAAAATTTCCCACATTTTTATTTCCCCTTTAATTTTGGTTGCATTGGTTTTGTTTGGCCAAAACATTTTAAATTTAATGTAATCAAAATTATTCATTTTACATCTCATAATGTACTTTGTGTCTTATTTGGTGATAAATAATTTCCTTATCCATATGTCTGGAGGGAAACTATTCTGTGCTCTCAGAATTTATTTTTTATTGTATAAATCTTTATTTCTCAATGATGTGTCCATATCCCTAGTTTCTGCCATAGCGATTTCCAGTTTTGCCATCAGTTTTTGTCAAATAATGAATTCTCCCAGAAGTTTGGATCTTTGGGTTTATAAAATATTAATTTCCTATGGTTATTTACTATTGTGTATTGAGTACCTAATCTATTCCATTGATCTACTACTCTATTTTGTAGTGAATACTGTATTGTTTTGATGAGTACCACTTTATAATCCAGTTTGAGATCTGGTAGGGGTAGGTAGGCCACTATGAAGATTGGATTTAGCTCTCCCCTGATTGTAACAATGAAGGTACTTAGCTCTTCCTTTATTGGGAAGTTTGAATTTTAATCCCCTATCTATTTTTATATTTTAATCCCCAAAGTGTTAACTCAGTATTTAAAGTAGATCTACCCATTTTAACTACAAAAGGTGTGAACTAACTACAAAAAAGTGTGAACTAACAACAAAAGGTGTGAACACCCATTTCATACATTAAGTGGGAGGTCTGTGACCCAAGTGTGAAAGAATGGGCAGTCCTGGAGAAAAGCATCAGCTGTGATTAGTAGAGGTAAAATTTAGAGGAGGTGACACAAGAGAAAAAGGTCTTTAAATAAAGGAAACAGGCAGACAGGGATATACATCTTCAGTTAGAATGAAGAGGAGTCACTCGGAGGAGAGACTGGAAGAATCATCAGACATTTGAGGAGAGATGGGGAGACAGACACTCAGACTTGGAGAGAAGAAACTTGGCTGTGGAACTGGACCACTGGAGGAGCTCAAGCAGGAGACCTCAGACTGCTTTCCTCGTAGATAGTCACTGTGGTAAGTGAAAGGCTGACTTAGTTCCTTGCCCTTTCTGGAGGTTTGAACCTCCAAGAAAGGCCTATCATCTTGAGACTCCTTTCCCTTGATTGGTGCCTTAGAATTTCTACCTGGCTCAGAGGAAGCCAGAGCTCTCTCTCTCTCTCTCTCTCTCTCTCTCTCTCTCTCTCTCTCTCTCTCTCTCTCTCTCTCTCTCCCCCACCCCCCATTTATCTCTTCCTTAATATCTTCTCTCTATAGCAAAATAAACTACAATAAATTCCATTCTACTTTAGTAATTCATTTTGGGATTTTGAAATTAAAATCCCTGGAGACCACCAATTTAATATTCAGTCCAACCATAACACTACCATCCTTTTTTTGTCATTATTTCCCTGGAAAATATTGACATTTTGTTTTTCCAGATGAATTTTATTATTATTTTTTCTATCTCTATGAACTTAATTTTTGGCAGTTTGATTGGCTTAGCACTGAATAAAAAATTAATTGAAGTAGACTTTTCATTTTTATTATGTATGTTGGCTTGGCCTACTTATGAGTAATTAATAATTTTACAATTGTTTAGATCTAACTTTATGTGAAAAGTGCTCTATAAATGTGTTTGTATAGTTCCTTGGTTTGTCTTGGTAGATAGACCCCCAGATATTTTATATTGTATACAATTATTATTATTTTGTAAAATCTTCATCTTCTATCTTACAATTGATATTAAATATTGGTTCCAAGGCCAAAGGTAAAGGCTACCAAGGCCAAAGGTAAGGGCTAGCCAATGGGGTTAGGTGATGTAGCATATCAGGCATGTTAACTTCTTGGAAGTATGATTGGTGTATTGATATCATATCCTATATATTCATTTACTAGATACATGGTCAGATCACTTAATGTTCATTGTATGGAAAGGGACAGTCCAAAGGACTAGCAAAGGGCTAGCAAATTCCTGGGCTGGGGGTTGACAGCCACAGTGTCCTGGCTCAGACTACATTCCTTTACAAAGCGTGGGTTGGATTAATCTCCTCCTCTTTGATTCCATCATTGTCAATGTTACCAATGTGAAAAACCTATATCATGTCATGTATTCATTAATCATCTCCCACTTGAAATTCCTAGGGTTCCCAATAAAGGCTGGGGAACATGTGCGAGCCTCCTCTCCTCTCCTCTCCTCTCCTCTCCTCTCCTCTCCTCTCCTCTCCTCTCCTCTCCTCTCCTCTCCTCTCCTCTCCTCTCCTCTCCTCTCCTCTCCTCTCCTCTCCTCTCCTCTCCTCTCCTCTCCTCTCCTCTCTCTCCTCTCCTTTCCTCTCCTCTCCTCTCCTCTTCCACCTCTTGCTCTCACAGCCTTTGCTCTTGCTCTTGCTCTTGCACCTCTTAATCTTGCTATGCCCTATAATGGCCTCCTCATGTCTGACTGATGTACGCAGCGCAGCTGCCCTGCACATCTCCCATTAATATCTTGGCCGTGTGGCCCAAGGGGGATGTCCCAGAGTTCTCAGCTCCACTCATGTTCTCATGATTCTCATACTTATAATTTCTCCACTTGTTATCTTATTATAGAGAGGTAATTACGGAACTTGCAACTCCCCAGGTGTTTTAACTTGTGGTCTCTGAATCTTTATTCCTGCATCTCTTCCTCTGACTGCCTTACCTATCTCACATCTATATTCCTCTAGCCTCCATTCTCCTTCTCAGGGCACACCCACAGATAAATTATATAGGAACGGCTGGAGGATCCTATAGGTGACTTGCCCAAGTTCACTCAGCAAGGAAGTGTCTGAGGTCACATTTGAACCTCAGATCCCTCATTTCTAGCTTAGGCTCTCCATCTACATTCTGTATCTATTTTGAGGTTGTAAGGGCCAAAATGTAAGGGGTTAAAATTAAAGGGTTGGATAAGATATTAAAGAGTATAGTCTCCAGGAATTATCACTCAATTTCAAATTATTTTTATGGTAATTTATTTACAAAAGGAGAAATAGTGAAAGTAAAAAAATCAGAGAGAGTAGATATTTACTCTGGCCCAGTCTGAACCAGGCAGGGCTTCAGAGGTCCAGCAAAGGGGACCCAGAGGCAAAACAAGTAAGGGTTTTTAGCCACAAGTCCTCCTTCAAGATGAGGGGCCTTTCTGGAGGCTAGTACCCTCAGAACAAACCAGGGAAAGGAGTCAGCCTTTTTCACTCACCCATGTGGTAGTCCTAATAGAAAATAGAAAGCAGTCCTCAGCTGGAGCTCCTCCAGGGTCCTTCAAGTCAAGTTCCAAATCCAAACACCTCATCACTTTTAAAGTGATATTCTTGTCACTTTTAAAGAACATTCCATTTGTCACTTCCTGTGACTTCCTTCCATAAATTATAGCTTTTAGCTTTGCTTAGGAATGCCCAGGGGGCAGTCACTGAGTTCTGATTTGTCACCCACTTTCACACAAGTTGGTCACAGACCTCCTCTACTTAAGGATAAGTGGGATATATATGCTTCTGGTGATTAAGTGTAAAAATGGGCAGGGAAAAGTTAATCCCATCTTCACAAAGTTATCATGGTATATTGTAACATGTTGGTCTATGTCTAATTTCTACTGAATTATATATATATATATATATATATGTGTGTGTATATATATATATATATATATGTATAAACCCTTATCTTCTGTTTTAGAGTCAATACTGTGTATTGGCACCAAGGCAGAAGAGTGGTAAGGGCTAGGCAATGGGGGTCAAGTGACTTGCCCAGGGTCACACAGCTGAGAAGTGTCTGAGCTCAAATTTGAACCTAGGACCTCCCATCTCTAGGCCTGACTCTCAATCCAGTGAGCTACCCAGCTGCCTCCCTGAGTTATATTTTTTTGTCAGTTTTTTCAAAGAGTAAGTCCTTCCCTCAATATCTGAGTTCTTTGGATTTATTAAACATCAGAGCATTGTGCTTGCTGATTGGCTTTGCATATTGAACACTTAATCCAGTCCTTTTTTAACCTCTCTATTTCTTATTCAGTACCAAATTTGTTTTGATGAGTACCACTTTTTAAGTTTGAGATATGCTATTGCTCAGCTCCCTCCCTTCACATCTTAAAAGACTGATTTTGGGGGCAGCTGGGTAGCTCAGTGGATTGAGAGCCAGTCCTAGAGACGGGAGGTCCTAGGTTCAAATCTGGCCTCAGCCACTTCCTAGCTGTGTGACCCTGGGCAAGTCACTTGACCCCCATTGCCTAGCCCTTACCACTCTTCTGCCTTGGAGCCAATACACAGTATTGACTCCAAGACAGAAGGTGAGGGTTTAAAAAAAAAAAAAGACCAATTTCCTTGATAGTCTTTATCTTTTCTTCCTCCAGATAAGCATACCAACAGTAGGTTGTTTATAAGAGACACATTTGAAACCAAAAGACAAACACTGAGTTAATATAAGGAGTGGGAGCTAAATTCATTATGTTCCAACTGAAGTTCAAAAAATGTAGGGGGCAGCAATTTTTATTCCACACAAAGAAAAAGCAAAAATTGGCTTATATTGTTGAATTCTGGTTTCTAATTTATTCTGTTGTGTTTCTGTTTTAGGGGCAAGTTCATCCTATTTTTTTCTATTATCCTCTTTTTTACTTTGTTTCTTCCTCAAAAAATTGTTTAGCTTTTGATCAATGCCTCCCTTAATCTATCCATTCTCTTACTACTCCTTTCCCTTGTTACCTTTTCTTCCTAATTCTCTTTTGAACAAAATGGATTTCTATACCCAACTGTTTGAGAACACACTGTAAATACATATCCACATATATGTGTATATATTCTTTCTTTTCTAAGTTCAGATCAATTTAAGATTAAGATTCAAGCATTGCCCACCTCCACCATTTTCCCATTTATTATAAAACTCTTCCTTTTGTGCTTCTTTTAGGTAAGTGAATTTGTCCCATTCCATCTTTTCTTTCTACCTTTTCCTAGCACAGCTTTCTTTCTGTAATGGAAGATGGTTTGGGGATGGGATTAGATGCTTAATTATAGGCCAGTATCAGAAGGATTCCTGTTTTGGGAAGGCCAACTGTGGACTGACAGGCTAACAGGTCCAGTCCAGGCATAGCCTGTCGTGAGGTAACAAATACAGACCACTATATAATAGGGACAGATGTTGGATTTATTAAACCAGGGAAGGTGAAAATGGGATTTGGATAATTCTAAGCTAATGTCAACTACCTAAACCCCCTAGATCTAAATGTCTTGTCACCAGGAGTCTTCACAGATTTAAACTACACTGTTCCTTACCTATATGTCTAAAGACCCCAGACCCTAATATGAATAAACTCAGACTAACCCAATCCCATCCTTTTGATACATAAGGCGTAAATTTTGGTTTGGACTGAATATATATTTTAGTTGGTTGCCAGGGATTTAAATTCTAAATCCCAATAAAATACTCAAGTCAGAATGGAATTTTATGGTGGCTTATTTACAATAGAAGGAAGAAGGAGTGAGAGAAAAGGGAAAAGATCTGCTTTGGCCTGGTCTGAGTCAGGCAGGAGTTCAGAGGCCTGGACGAAGGGACCTCTCCAGAAAGCCAAAGAAAAGGGGAGTCAGCCTTATAACTCACCATGTGACTGTCTAAAAAGAAAGCAGTCTGAGGTCTCCCTCATGAGCTCATCCAGGGTCGATTTCCACAGCCAAGTCCCTCTCATAGGAAGTGATGTGAAATATAAAGGTAGTTATTTACACCACTTCCTGTGTCTTACATGTACCAATGGTGGCTTAAACTTGGATTTGGTTGGCCCAGGGAGTCAGCCAGTTGTTTCTGGTTTGTCACTTGCTAGCACTTGTGGCTCATAGACTTTTCCTCCCCCACACTTAATCCTTAAGTGGGGGTGTATACATTCCTGGTTGCTAGAATTCTAAAGACTAAGCAAAGTGGAGTAAAACAAAAATTCACAGATGGTAATAAAGGTAGTGGTTTTTGCAGGAAGAAATCCTGGATCCATGTGGACCTCAGGCCTAATATTACAGATATATAGTACAGGATCACACCAGGAAACTCTGTAGATATCAACTAGCCAGCAGGGAAGCAGTTAGGATGGAAAAGATAAGGTAGAAACAGCCACCAAAGGTATAAAAAGCCACCAGTCCCTCCTGGTCAAACCAGAGAAAGACTCAGCTCCAACCCCAGTTATGTAACCATGAAAAATGGTTTGCCAAGACTGTGAACTGCCAAAACTGTAAAGGTTTCGGCCAAACTGTAAAGATAATTTTTAGTGTCTTGATTTAAAATCTAAAATTAAGTGGTCGTCATGGGAAAATTCTCAAATATGAAAATACCCAAATCAGCTGGGTTTTTATGGAGATTTTAATTAATACAAATGAAGGAATTAAGGGAAGGAGAGAGAGAGAGAAAGAGAAAATAGTAGAAAGGGCCTAGGCCCAGGCCTGAGCCTAAGGGAGAGCGAGTGAGTCTTTATCACTCACCACAAGATTGTCTCAAGCAAACTCCAGTCCTCCACTGAACTCCTGACCTCCTCAAATGAGTTCAATCCTTCTCCTTTTAAAGAAATTTTCTCTTATGTCACCTCCCCTAAATTTTCACATCTATCAATCACAGTAGATGCTTTTCCCCCAGGACTTCCCATTCCTAGTTCTTATCTTCTTTTGTTCTCACCTTCTCTGGTTAGATAAAATTCTCTGAGTACTTCATGCCTCTTTTGTTAAACTTGTCTTCTGTAAGTTGCTTTACCTTTTAGGTACTAATTTAACCTTTATAGGTACTTAGTATCCTTTTGTATTAGATCTAAAAATAGACCTAGCTTAAGGTTCTAGTTTTATTATAAGTATGAGTTAGGGACTTTTCATTGTTCAGTCAGGAGTTTGCAACTTTATCTTCCCCTAAGGCACTGTCTGAGTAGGGTGGAGTAATTTTAGAAGTTCTCAATACATTCCTGATCAAGTACCTCCATTGTTAAAAATGGGGAATAGCTTAATCAAATCTTCTGAAGTAGAGTCTGAGTCATTTTAAGATTCACAGTTAACTGTCTCACACTTCCTCCCTCCCCCCACATTCTAGATTTTTTCTGCATCCACATCTCCCTGTAGACTCACTTCATCTGCTCTCTTACTTATAACATTTTTCACAGTTTCATTCTTTTATTTTTGAGACTATTCTGTCATAATAGACTCACACTGATGTCCTGTAAATGAGGAAATTAAAATTATTCTTTATTATTTAATAATTAATTGTATTTTATAATTGACTCTATTCTTTATTACTACCCCATTTTGAATACTTGCTTAAGTCAACTTGCTCCATTCCTAAATTAGGATAAGGGATGCAGCTCTACCTCTGAATTAGTTTAAAAGATAGGTTAATGGTTGTCATCCCCAAAGAATATACTATCCATCCTTAATTATCCTTGAGTCTTGTTTTCATAACAAATTCTTCTTTGTTCCAAAGTGTTTGTTTACTCAGCTCTTCAAGAAGCTAAAATCAGTCCCATAAGAGCATTGAACATTTCTCAATTGTCAGAGAAAGGTAGGTTAATGGCTTCATATAGGTGTGTTAGCCCACTTTTTTACAATAAACAATTATATGTTCCCAATCCTTAGAATGCTGTTCACCCTAAAACCAATAAAAAATTTTATCCCTACCTACCCAACTCTGTACTCCTCAAAACTATATTGAGGCTGGTGAGCCTAACTTAGAGTGTTTGGTCATTGAGAGGGGCCATTGATCTAAGTTATTGATTACTGTTGAACTAATAAATTGATCATGCTCAGATCCATGTCTTTAAGTTTACCTCAATTTTCAAATATAACATAAGTAAACTCCTTCTAACTGCCCTAATAAGGATAAGTTTTAAGGAATTACATATATCCTCAAACCTAATATTTTTATGAGTATAAAATCATTTTTTCTCTTTAAAAATCTTTTTCTTTAGCTATTCAAGGAATTTTTGTGATCCCAGCCTCTTATGTCCTTATGAATATGGTTATTAGAAGAACTGATTACTTGTTGGGATTCATCCATCCACAGACCTCCAGAATAACAATTTGGGGATTCCTTAACAGATACTTAGACCTTTTGATCCTCATTCTGGTAGCAGTAACCAATGAGGCTATTTCAATGGATCCTGTGGCAAATGAAGGGACAAACCATGGCTAGAGGTGTGAGTGGAGAGGTACTATGGTATGACAATGGGTAGATATGGAAATAAGTGCTAGGTAGATGACTGGCCACCATGTTTAGTAACTATGTATGTGACTACAATTATGGCCTAGAAGTATTAGGTTCAGAATACAGGAGCCTCAGAAAGAAAACACTGAGAAGGGCCCATAACTAGCATGAGATAGATGAGATTTTGCCCTCATAAACCATCATAGGATGGAGGATGTACTTATTCTGGAGGGAAAGGGTGGAAAGGATGCTTTTTTCTCTGGTATATTGCTCTCTCCATGTCTCAGGTCCAGTAATCCTCAGAGTCCTGTTTTGGCAATTCCATCCCAGGCAGTGTTTTTACTCATTCTCCAAATATAACTTAATTTGTGTTCAGATGAACCTGCTTGAGTGTGACCACTGTACCCTCCCCAATCATAGCTGTTTTTGCCCCAGTTTTAAAATTTTCTGCTAATGACATTGGCACAAAATTTAACTTGAACTCTGGTTTCGGACTCTAGCTTCAAGCCTCTAGCCTTCTGTAAACCTTAAAATTTCTTAGACTTATGAATGTTGGAAATTTCACCATTGGGAAATTTCATACTTGGAAAAAATTTCCTACTGATAGTAAGAACTCTATTGGAATGTGAAACCCCTTGGCATGGGAGGATCCTTCTCCTCCCTACTTAAGACTACTTTAGGACAGAAACCTTTTGCTAAACAATGGAAAGGGCTTTGACCTATGCTTAAGCATAGAACAGGAAGTTCTTTGAGTCATGATTGATTTTAGAATTGATACAATAGAGATACTTGGAATGACAGAACCAGGTCTTGGAAAATACAATCTCCACCCTACTTAGAGTAGCAGGATTTAGGAAGGGCTGCAGCAAAGATCAAGATTTAATTATTTGAGAATATGACCTTCAACAGACATGTGCAAAGGGGCAGACCTCTGGGCGGTCCTGGGTTAAACTAGAGCCACCATTGGCACAGGGGAGACATTGACAGTGATTGGTAGATGTGAGAACTGAGGGGAGGGAACTTGGATGGTTTCCTTAAAGATAGCGGGGTCTGAGGACAGAGGGAGTGAGTTCCAGAGTTTTTTGCTCTGAGAGGTTTTGCTCTGTAGGAGTCTGAGAGGAGAGAGGTCCTGGAGGGAGAGCTCTGAGTGAGGTGGCTCTGAAGGAGGCTGTGGAAGGAGAACTCAGGAGGAGTCAGGAGGAGAATTCTCTGGAACATTTCTTGAAAGGAGACTCTCTTGAAGGTGGAGCCTGAGGTTGGCATGAGAAGCCTTACCTAGAGAGATCTTGGGTGAGTGATAAAACCAACTGACTGATTTATTCATTCTTATTCCTTTCTTACTTTCTCTCTTTTTCTATTGATTAATCAGTGTATTATAAATTAAATTTCTCTATAAAACCCAGTTGGCTTGGGCATATTCATAAATTGGGAATATATTCCCTGGCGACCATCTTATATTTATATAAAACCAAGACACAGTAGAAAACACATTTCAGCGGTCATAATTGTTATATATTTCCCTTGCTCCCAAAACATTTTAATTATCACAGTTTATGGCTCCCACTCTCTTATCTACAACTATTTAACACTCAAAACTATTTTAAATCTAACACTTCCTATTTGCTCTTGATAACTACTAAATATAGACTGAATGACATATGAAGAAAATGATCTCCAGTAAAATTTTTGCCTCATTTTAGGAACTGATGCTCATGTTTTCTCCCACCAGGGATGAAAGAATACTTAAGGAGAAACCACAAACTTAGAACTTATGGGGTATGTGATATTGAATGATGAGATTATCTGTGTCTTTAGAAAGTCCCATTTTGGGAAATGAAGTAGTTGACAAAGCAGTTAAGTGACAAGGGTCTTCCCTCCATTCTCTTTAGAAAACTGCAATTATGTATTCTAAAATGATAATTTTTAACAAGAGCTAATATTGATTTTTTTAATGATCTATTCCATTTTGTAAGTAAGAGCTTGTACTAGCTGATAGCCAGGCATAATAGATGAACTAAGCCAACACAGGTATTTTTAGACTATTACCTATAGAATCATTAGCTAATTTGTCATTTAGTTACAGAAATCTTTAAAACAAAGAATATATTTAATAGAAATAAGAAGAGCTTTTGATTAAGTTGTAGATCATAAGTTTTAATTTCCATTTCTCACATCTGGCTGTAAAAAGGGAGACTTCCTTGCATAAGGGCTTCAGCAATCACAAACCACAAATGGTTTGATGCAGCTTCTAAAACCACAGCTTTCTGCTTTTCCAGAAAGGCAATCAACACTTAACTCTCAAAAACATCTTATATATTGATAAATATTAAGTTCTAATTCAATAAAATATTAAAATCCTATGTACTCATTGTTATTCCCTAATTACACCTAGCCATCAAATATTACAAATCATCTATTTCTCTTTCTTATCAAAACATCATAGGTTCTTGTTTGTGTGTATCTTTAATATGAAAAAAAAAAAAACCATACCTAGTAATCCCTCTTTTTTCATATCATAGCCCTCCTTACACTCAATAATGATGTGGCCAGGTTCTGAGTGAGTGTCTGTACCTAAAATTGCATCCTGTAAATCATTTGTTTCTGATAATTGGGAGGCAGCAGACTTGATATATGGAAGTCAATATCATAGCAATAAACCAATATACTCTGAATCTTGGCCCAGACTTTTCCCCCCATAAAAATTATTCATCAATTCATAGGATCAACATGCAGAAAAAAGTTAGAGATAACACAGTACAATGAAAAGTGATGACTTTGTATTGGGAGGACCTGGATTCAAATCCAGATTCTGTCTCTTAGTAGCTATGTAACCTTAGGAAAAACTCTTCTCTTCTTTTAAACTCATTGTCCTTATTGGTAAAATGAAAATGTTGAATTAGATGACACTCCTAGCCTGTTCCAGCTTTATGATCTTATGAGACAAATCAATCAAATTCAGATCAATTCATAAAGTATTTATTAAGTGTTCATTTGGGAAAAGGTGCTCTGGTAGGTGTTGGAGATACAAAGACAAAGAATAAAGTAGGTCTTGTCCTCAAAGAGCTTGAACCATAACAGGACACACAAGATAAGTGCATTAATAAGTCTGATACAAAGTAGAATAGAGGAAGTCTTTTGTTTCAGGGTGGGGCCCTTCCCTGATGCGGGCTCCTTAACAATAGACACTTTCCATCTGTCTTAGGTGCAGTTGCCTGACCTACTCGTGGGATGATGACAGTGAGGAAGTACAGTGGAAGATGAGAGAGATGAGCAGGGGAACAGAATAGAAAAATTAAGTATGCATGGAATTAAGTCCTTAAAAAGTGGACAGAGGCAGGAGGAAATGTGGGCAGAGGCAGGAGGGAGGGAGTTTCTATAGGACAGCAACTCAGGAAAGAGGGGATGAAGGAATGTAGCAAGGCAGGTTTAGATAGCAAGCACTAAGCCCAGGAAGATCCCAAGGATGACCAGAACCCAAGGAAGGTAAGAAACAAAAATCTTGCTTATTTGTGCCTTTGAGGATAAGGGCTAGATCTGAAGGTCTCTATTCCATTGAGAAAAGTGGGGAACGTCAAAAGGAGGACTTAATTTGTGGAGCAGGGCAAGAGGTAGATATTACCAAGCTATTAAATTACTACCATTTGCAACTAATGTAGATGTTTTATTCAGCAATTCTCATGGCCTTGGAACAGTCTCTGGGGAAAAGTTGTTGGCCCTGAAATCTGCTTTATTCCTTAACCCTTCTAGGATGTTCCTATCTGGCCTTAGGAGGATCACATAGCACTTGGGAATAAAGATGCAGACCAGTAATCCTATACTGGAGGCTAAGATGGCAAAGACCTCCATGGCCACCATGGCTTTCCCCTTGGAACTCTGGTATGTGGGAAGGAAGCAGATCCACACACTGCAGAAGACCAGCATGCTAAAGGTGATGAACTTGGCTTCATTGAAAGTGTCAGGGAGGTTCCTGGCCAGGAAAGCCACCATGAAACTACCCAACGCCAGGATGCCCATGTAGCTCAGGACACAGTAGAAGGCAATTACAGAGCCCTCCTTACACTCAATGATGATGTGGCCAGGTTCTGAGTGAGTGTCTGTACCTAAGAAGGGAGGTGAGGTCCCCAGCCAGATCCCACAGAGGATCACTTGGATCATAGAGCAGATGAGGACAAGAAAATTGTACACCCTAGGTTTCAGCCATATCCTGCTCCTGCTCCCTGGTCTTGTGGCCTTGAAAGCCAGAACCACCATGATGGTTTTGGCCAAAATAGAGGAAACTGCCACTGTGAAAATGATTCCAAATGTTGTTTGCCGAAGAAGACAGGTTACTGTGGTAGGACGGCCAATGAAAAGCAAAGAACAGAGGAAGCAAAAGATGAGAGAGATGAGGAGAGTGTAGCTGAGAACCCTGTTGTTGGCTTTGACAATGGGAGTGTCTTTATGCTTGATAAAGAGGATGAGGATCAGAAGTGTGAGGAGAGAGAAGGAAAGAGCCATGCAGGTCAGAATCCATCCCAAAGGTTCTTCAGTGTTGAGGAAGGTCACAACCTTTGGGAGGCACCGATCTTTCTCTCTGTTTGGATACTGATCTTCTGGGCACTTCATACAGTTGTCCATATCTGCAATTTAGTAACCAATCAAGCAATTATTAAGAATCTATTACATCTAACAACCTGCACCAGGTAGCAGGGAAATAAAACAAAACCCCACAAAATCCTCCCCTCAAAGATCTTGTGCTCATTTATTGGTGAGATGCAATATATAGTCTATGAGTCAGCTCAAGGTGACTTGATGAGGATAAGAAAATCAACTGTTTAATGTTTAGTGCCAGCAAGATTAAATGAACTTTCAGGGTAGATAAAGAGGACAGTAGAGAAAAAAAATGAGAGGCATTGTGTTCCATGTATGACACACAAATTGTACAAAGTCACAACAGCAAGGAATAGATTGTGAAATTTAAATAGTCCTGTATGGATGAAAAAGTGATCTCAAGAAAGGGACTAATAGAAGATAAAGATTAGTTTTAATGTGAATTATAAAACTGAACACTAAGTTGTCAACATGGAATCTAGAAATCCCTAAATCTGTAACCTAGTGAGATCTGATGATTCCCCCCCCCCCCAACACCCCCCAGTCTAGTTAGCTTGGAAGTAAAGACCTCACATTTGACCTTGTCACATGAGTTTCTCCCTGAGAGAAAGCCCAACTTCACTGAGTTTTAGTTTAACAATAGACTTTAAATTAGTTTAGGAGAAACTAGCTAATCCCATCAGGTGTTAAGTACCCTTTTTGTCCCAGTGGTTTCTCCCCTTAGGCCAAAATCCTTCACCAAATTAGCTCAGCCCTTTGTATCAGTTTCCCCCTGATAATCCTGTCTAGGACTCCTTGTTTTCTGTATAGCTATTGTAAAGCCAATCAACTATACTCTCCCATCCTCAGTCCCCAGTTCTCCTAAAAGGGTATATTAGCTTCCCAATTTTCATGGCTCTTTGGAATTGTCCAATCTAGTGCAGTTGGTGTACCTAGGGGTCAGTGGCCAGAGCAACCAGAGTCTAGGGACTCTGTACACATATCAAATTTGGAGAGACACATATCAAATTTAATAAGCATTTATTAAGCAACTACTATGTTCCAGGCACTGTGGTAAGTGCTAGGCATACAATTATAAAAAGAAAGTCATTAGTAACTATTTACCAGATTGGGGGACATGCACATATATCATTGCCAAAGTATACCATTTAGGTACTTCTCTTATTATTGATAGTCAGCTTGCCTAACAACTACTTGTTCAGAAAATGGTGACTTAAAACAAGGAAGAGCTGATCATTACTCTCAGTTTACTCCTTCATCCCTATCTCTTGTCATTCTGGATATTCTAGACCTCTAATTTTTCCATTTTGTTATTTAATTACATGAAATAATCTATATATTTAATTATGTGACATATAAAATACTTGATTGAGAATGTATTACAATTGTAAATTAACTCTGATTATCATATTCGTTATCATGGCATGACCTAGTCATGAGCACTGAATATTCCTCTGACTATTTAAATTATTCTTTACTTCTTTAAAAAGCACTTTATAATTGAACCACTAGCAATATTTTGGGTCCTTTGGAAGACTAATCTCCAGATATTTTCTGTGTTAGAAATATGCTGTTGATTTTTGAGAGTTTATTTTGGTGCCTGAAACTTTAATGCTTCGATTAATATCCTTGATGATTACCTATGATTTTCTAAGCAAATCATCATGTCATTAACAAACAAGGATAGCTTTATTTTCTCTTTCCTCCTATAATTTCTTTCTCTTGTTATGTTGGTATTATAAGGATTGCTAAAATTTTATCCAAAAATGGAAGAGAGAGTGAGTATCCTTGCTTTAATTCCACACTTATTGGCAAAGGTTCTGGTATATTCCCATTGCAAATCATGCTTGCCTTTTGGTTTTAGATATACATTAAAAATTATTGATTAGGGGGCAGCTGGGTAGCACAGTGGATTGAGAGTCAGGCCTAGAGATGGGAGGTCCTAGGTTCAAATCTGGCCTCAGACACTTCCCAGCTGTGTGACCCTGGGCAAGTCACTTGACTCCCATTGCCTAGCCCTTACCACTCTTCTGCCTTGGAGCCAATACTCAGTATTGACTCCAAGACGGAAGGTAAGGGTTTAAAAAAAAATTATTGATTAAAGATCCTGCTATGTCTCTACATCATAAAGGGTTTTTTAGCATAAATGAAGTTCTTATATTCATCCTACTCATGAGAAGCAACTTATATAATGAGCAACTCCAAAGTGATTTGAAAAGAGAACCAACATCCATTTGATTTCTTCATTCAGACTTTTCTCCTTGCGAATTCTTAGATAGAAAACTTTTAGTAGTCTCTCTGTTGTTCTTCTCTTATCCATCACCTTCTCTCCATGGACCCAAATACAAGTCTAGATCAGGTTTTGCTTATCTCTTATCTGCTCTTGGTAATATGTCCTAATAGGTCTTCCTGTACTCTCTGTCAAGTTTGGCCTCTCCAAAATTACAGGTTTTCTCATGTCATTCTTTTACTGACAAATATTTGATGTATTGTCTCTGAAATAAACTCTTTAACTTTGTTAAACTGGAAAAAACCAACATAGAACTATTAAATAGTCAGAAAAACCATATTTTAATTAATGAGAGGGGTTCAGTGCTTTCCTCTCAAGGCTCCACACAGAGCTTGATGCCACACACCTACACAGAGTCTGTACACATCTATGTATACTTATATAAGTATGAATGCATATGTGCATATATCTGTATTTATGTGTATTTATACATACAAAATATACTCTGTCTCTCTCTCTTTCTTTCTCACACACACACATGCACATCAAAAAACCATTCCTTGGTAGATGTGTGAATGACTATGAACAAACCAGTTCTTGAAAGAATAAACAATAACCTCATGCAAGAATGCTTCAAATCACTAATAACAAGGAAATTGCAAATCAAATTATTCTGAGATTCAATTTATCCTTGTAAATTGGCATTGGTGATAAAAGATAAAAATACAGTAAGTTGGAGAGGTTTGCAAAAATAGGCACACTAGTGCATTGTTGGTGAAGCTGTGAATAAGTACAATCAATTTGGAAAATAATTTAGAATTATGCAAGCAAAGTAACTAAAATATCAATACCCTATGACTCAGAGATCCCATTACCAGGCTTATATACTAAAGGAGGCCATTGATAAGAAGTCCTCATATACCCCAAAAGATTTATAGCAGCATTACTTTTTGTGGTAGCAAAGGATTAGTAACAAAGCAGATAGAATCCCATTGGCTGAGAAATAGCTGAACACATTTTGTCACTTTAATGTAATGAAATATTACATTACTATAAATGTTGAATAATTCTGACTCCAGGAGAAGAGCAGGGTCACAATCACAGATTCTAGCAAAGTCTGAAGCCTGTAGAGGAATAACCAGGGCAACAACCCTAAACCAGACAGGCACTTGTAGTTCTGTCATGCAGAATCAGCAGAGCTTTCCAACAGGGTGATTGTGGTTATGTTAAACTTGCTCAGAGTCAAACCTACATCAGGGACTTTTAGAACCCTGACCAGGGATATAGCAATCAGCTTTGGATAAGATCCCTTTGAGAGCATTGAAATTTTGTGGGTGCCCTGCCTGAGCTCTTGATTGTGATTCTAAAATAATATACCACTTAATACCTGAGGAAAGCAGCAATAGGACTAACTTAGATCTCTACAGAAATTTTAAGATCCCAGCCCTAAAAATCAAGTCCAAAGTCAGAAGGTAGACTAGAAGAATGATTTAAAAAACCAATTGCACTATGAAAAGTTATTATAGTAACAGGAAAACAACACACAATTTCACAGAAGAGAATGACACCAAATATCTACAAGCAAAGCCTTAAAGAAAAATCCCAGAATTTACCAATAAATTGTTATAGGTGATTTTAAAATGGGAATAATCAAAATTGTCAATTATGGAGAGGTTGGGAATAATTTTAACTAGAATTCCTGGAAGAAACTAAGGAACATTAATTTTAAAAAGAGCTAAATTTTTTTTTGTCAATGAAATAGGAAGTGCTAGAGGTAAAAAATTGGAAAAGATATATCTATGGAAGAAAGAATTGGAAAGGGAATTAACATCTTGTTGTTATAAGAAGCATGAAACATTGCCCTAGCAACAATATTTCTGAAAATTAGAATAAACTGAATAGAAGCCAATGATTCCATGAGACTAGAGGAAATCTTAAAACACAAATGACTGAAAAAAATAGAGGAAAATATTTTGTCTCATAGCAAAAACAATTGACCTAGAAAACATTTAAGAATTATTGGAGTATCTGAATGCCATAATTATAGACAGCATATATGACATACAAAAAGAAAGAAAAAATGCCCCTATTCCCACCACCAATTTGCACATGTGAAAGGTCCACAAGCAACATACATTCCACATGTTTTCAGACTTTTTCAATGTATTGATCAGTTATGCTTATTTTTTCCCCTTTCTTTTAAAAAATACTATTTGTTATATAAGACGACCCTCTGGGAAAAGGATACTAGGGGCACTAGAGAATGCTTTAAGTCCTTGCTAAAGAAAAATAAATGAATAAAACTTATTTTTTAAATATGTAGGTGTGATGTAAAAAGTTAACTGTGAGGTTGTGAACTTGGTTGGCTCAGAGGATGGTGGTGCCCTCAACAGGAAAATGGAAGTTTGGACAAGTGGCAGATTAGAGGCAAGGTAGTATGATCCATTTTTAAAAAATCCTTACCTTCCATCTTAGAATCAGTACTGTGTATTGGTTCCAAGGAAGAAGGGCAGTAAGGAGTAGGAATGGGGATTAAGTGACTTGCCCAGGGTCACACAACTAGGAAGTGTCTGAGGTCAGATTTGAACCAAGAACCTCCTGGCCTGACTCTTAATCTACTGGGTCACCCAGCTGCCCCTATAGGATAAGATCCATTTTGAATATGCTAACTGAGATGTTGAAGGTCCATTTTGGAAGAGATGTCCTACAGACAACTGGCAATGCAGAACTAGAGTTCAGAGGAATAATAAAGGATAGGTAAGGAGATCTGAGAATCATTTGTATAGAAATTGTCCATGAGCCAATGGGAGCTACGTACCCCCAAGGGACAGAGTATGGACAGAAGAGAAGGGCCAGAAGAGAACCTTTAGGAACCTCTACACTAATGGAATTGAATATTGATTGTAAATCATCAGGCCCTTAAATCCAGTGACTATTTCCCCCAGTGCTTAGCACAATCCCTAAGATAACTTGAGTACTAAATAAAAGTGAGTTGAATTGACTTGCACTCAACAAAAAGTGAAATGGAATAGTTAGACAGATAAGCAATGAATTAGGAGAAAGCAGTGTCACAGAAGAAGACAAGGGAGTTGATAATTTTTAAGCAGGATTAAAGAAACAGTTGAGCATCAAAAGCTACAGAAATATTAAGAAGAATTCAGATTGAAAAAAGACCCTTAGAAATGGCATGGGAAGCCACTGAGGATCTTTGAGAAAGTAGTGCAGTGGGATCTGAAGGCTGATGGTAATTAGAGAAATTAGAGAGAGCAATTTTTCAAAGAAAAAGAAGAGAGACATGGAACGATAGCTTGAGAGGGTGGAAAGGCCATGTGAAATTATAGTTTTTAGGAATCAGTTAGAATAAGCCATGTCTGTCAGCCACAGGAGCTGGTAGAAAAGGGAGACCTCTCCCCAGTGGATCAGTGGTTAAAGGATATGAGCAACCAGTTTGCAGAGGAATAAATCAAAGGCATCAATAGAGAGGGAAAATGCTCCACATCACTAATAACAAGAGAAGTGTAAATCAGAGCAACCTTAAGGTCCTACTTCACACAAAAATCCACTACTTGCATGACCTTCCCTTTTTCTATTGAGGACATCTGAATTCTTCCAATCCCCCAGGTTGTTAATTTCAATTTTAGGCTCAATCACTTACCCCTATAGTTAGAAATCTCTCCCTCTGGGCATGGGATACAGTCAAAGCAGCAGACAGGCTCTCCGTCCTGGGCAATTTTCCTGAATCCAGAGCCACAATGCTCAGTACACACGGCCTGGAGGGTCTAGGCAGTAACAAGTGAAGAAAGTTCATCAGGCCCTGGTTATAGAGTAGGAGTTTTGCTGCTATATAAAAGTTAAAAATATTGACTTAGTATTGGAAATATTCCTGATATACTCCTCATAGAAATGTGTCACAATTTTTTATTCATCACTTGGTCCCTGAGTTTGATGCTTTTTGAAAAGATGTGTCCTTAACATCCAGCACAGGCACATACCCACAATACTCAATCAACAAACATTTTTTCAGGAGTCAAGATGGCTATAGATAGTGATTGATATAAATTCTCCCAATACTTTCTTCCAAACAACTTTCAAATAATGCCTCAAATAAAATTCTGGAGTGACAGAGCCAACAGAATGTTCAGGTGAGGCTTTTCATTTTTCTAGTCCAAAAAACTTAGGAGAAGACTGTGATACTTATAAGTGGTGGTGGTCAGCATATTGTAAAGTGCCTGTTGTGGTATCAGCAGTGGTGGCCCTTGGAAGCAGGTACAACAGCAGCTTCAGGGTATTTCAGCCCACAAATGTAAAAGAGGTCAGAAAGAGATTACAAGGTATCCTTTGCTGGCATGGGTACCAAACCCTGTTGCAATGCCCTTAACCAGTTCTGATTTGAGGTTCCAGTTTGAAGAGGAGCACTATTGCTTGTTGCCAAAGGGGAGCAGTGTCCCTGGTCACAGTTCCAGTGTAGAGAAAAGGCTTGTGATTACTTATGAGGAAGCAGTGACCAGGTTTCAGTTCCAAAGCAGAAAGGAGTGCTAGCACTTGTGTCTTCAGAGGCACAAGTTTCCTTCCTGGGTAAAATGAGCAGAGCATAGGCCATCAGAGCAGTGACCACACCACTCATTAGATCATATCACCTTGGAAGCAGCAAAAATTTGCAGACCCCAAGAACTAGCTCTGAAGATAGCAGCATGAAAATGTCTAAAGCTTTGGACAGTGTCTTCCAGCTCCCAAGTGAGCAGAGTCCAACTTTAACATAAAATTCAAAGTCAAAGAATAGACTGGAAAAAATGAGCAAACAATAAATGAATATGACTATAAAAACCTCCTATGGGGCCAGGGAAGATCAAGACACAGACTCAGAAGAAGACAATGGTGTCAAAATAAGTACAAGATAAGCCTCAAAGAAAAAAATTGCTAATTGAAACACAAGGCCAACAAAAATTCATGGCAGAGTTAAAAATATTTTTAAAATCACATTAAAAAGATAAAGAAAAACAATAGAGAAAAAATTGTGAAAAGAAATTAGAGTGATGCAAGAAAATTATGAAAAGAATCATTAACACAGTAAAATAGACACACAGATGTTCATTATAACAGCTTTTAAAAAATCTGGAATTTTCCCAATGGCAAAAGAGGCACAAAAGTCTACTGAAGAGAACTTAAAAGCCAGAATTGACCAAATGGAAAAAGAGATTCAAAAATTTACTGAAGGGAAGCACTTAAAAGTTCTTAAGAGAAGAAAAAAGGACTTAAAAGGCCAAATGGAAAGGGAAGTACAAAATCTCACAGTAGAAAATAATTATTTAAAAATTGAATTCACATAAATAGAAGCTAATAAATCTATGAGACATCAACAAAACAAAAAGTCAAAAGAATGAAAAAGGAAAATAATGAAACATGCCATTGGAAAAACAATTGACCTGGGAAATAGATCAAGAAGAGATTATGTAGGATTTTTTGGACTACTTGAAAGCCAACATAAAAAAAGGAGGAAAGCACTAGAAGATGGAAGAAGGAAGAGGTAGAATTCAGGGAGTAAAATGGGGGTGGGTCAGGCAACATTTGAACCTTACTCTCATCAGAATTAACTCAAAGAAAGAATAACACATACACTTGTTTATAGAAATATATCTTATCCAACAGGAATGTCGGAAGGAAAAGGGATGGGATGGGGGCTGATAGAAGGGAGAATAGTTTAAGGGAGTCAGTGGTCAGAAGCAAAATGGACTTTTGAGGAGGAAAAGTGTTATTGTTCACTCATATCTGATTCATAATTCCATGTGAAGTTTTCTTGGAAAAGATACTAGAGTGATTTGCTATTTCATTCTCCAACTAATTTTACAGATGAACAATTAAGGCAAACAGCATTAAGTGACTTGCCCAGGATTGCACAACTATTATGTGTTAGAGCCTTGATTGATTTCATAGCATATTCCTATCTCTTTTGATCCCATTATTGGATTTCTGGGCTGACTTTTATGGGAATGAATGTTGTTGAAGTTGTTGGGAACCCAGATACAGCACTCCTGACCCATCAGGCCCATACCTCTCCTCTCTCTGGTAGAAAGAAGTCTAAATCTTGCCTATTTTATAAGGTCATAGCCCTGAATGTGTGAACCTCAGTACCAACCACCTCCACAGAACCTAGGGCCTCATTGACTAAGATTTATAAAAATAATTCATGATGTTCAAGTAGGTTATTCATTGTGTGGCCTCACACATGATTAGTGAGGAACCTAAGATGGTCTCTGATACTTAAATGGCTATCTATTTGCTATGTGTATGCTTTTAGGTTGGGCATGGAGGCCAAAAAGAATCCTGCTCACCCCATAGCATCCATGATAATTTTATATAAATAAAAAATATATAAAAATATAAAATAAATAAATATATAAAATATAATATAAAATATATTAAAATAAATATATAAAACTATATAAATAAATATGTGCATTATAATTATCAATATAATTAATTTGGTATGATTAATTATGTTATAATTAATATAATATATAAATAAAATGTTTATAAAAATAAAAATAAAAGCAACAATATGCTTTGTTATTGCATAAAAATAAAATCCCAGAGGGACTATCAAAAATGCTTGTCAGTGTATACCTGGCCTGCAGAAAGTAAACATTCTCTACATACCCCTGGTCCTCATCATAGTTACATTCTTATGCAGGGATGTGGTAGAGTTACATCTCGTCTTTCATCCCATTACTTGGCCATTTCTCCCATTCTTTTCATAACACAGTAGGGATGGCCTTACAATATAGTGCAGCAGAAGTGGGGTGAAAGCTGGGAGATGTTACTCATTTTCATCTGGTCAAATGTAAGGAATGCTAAGGAATTCTCCTTCTACCTCTATGGCAAAGGAATGAGCTTTGTTCTTATGGTTTCCTCCAGTGATTGAAAATTGTCCTATAAGTCCTTCACATTCTGTCCCACTCCCTCCAGGGTATCTCTTCTCCAAGGATGAAGGGATATGGATCCATATCCAACATTAGTCCAATTCAAGGTATGGCACCATTTTGTATGACGTGCACATAAACATTAGATTTCTCTAATCCCCCAACAGGAAATGCACAAAAAATGTAGAAAGCTTGGGGGAAAATGCAAAATACATTGCAATACAATATGTTGACGGATAAGTTTTGAGTTTCCAGGGACAAGACAACAGGCAGCCAATGACCAGGATCTAGAATTGGCATCTCTTTTTAGCCTAAGTGGGTCTAAAGACTGATCAAGGTTGTGCTCTCTACTGGGCTGATGTCAATCATGGAAGACTTACATGGGGGTAATGTTTCCTTGTCATCTGAATGATAGTATTGGTGTCAGTATGACTGATCATCATGATCTGGAAAAGCCTCTACCTATTCACTCAACTGCACACTAAACCATATTTCTAGTCCATAGACTTTGACAATTCAATAAAGTCACTTTTCAGGTGTTCAAATGGTAGGGTCACTCACTTTCTCTCCTCTTTTGTCACTTTGATTCCATGAGAATTTAAACTGTTCATGAGGAAGGTAGCTACAATCCATATCATAGGCTGCTGCATAGACATTGTGAGATTCTCTAGCTAATGTTTCTAAATATTGCTATTGATAAGACAATATAATTTTAGTAAAATATGGCAAAATCTAGTAAGAATGGCCTTCCAAAAATTATTTTATATGGTGAAAACAAATTCTGACCTTATGTATCTAATCCTATGAATAACAGAGCTCTAAGAACATCAAATTAGGAACCTATGATTCTCCTGGAACTTCAGAGAATGTCAGTTTTATACAGCACCTGTTCTTTCTATCTTTACTCAAATCTTATATCTGATATGGATACTGTCATCAATAAGTTGAAGGAGGAATCTTCAAAGAATCCATAAGACCCTGACAGAATGAGCTCTTCTGTCCTTTAATATTTTCAGAGACTTCAAAATAGGAAAAGGATTTCTTTATAAATATTAATGCAATTTTATATGTAAAATTCTTATTCTAATTTTTTAAATGTATTACTAAATTATACTTGCAACCTGTATTTCCCATTAGAAACATTTGGAAGCTAAGAATTTGTATATACCCTAGCCCTTATAATTCTAATATTCTAATATTTTAAAAAGAATACTTTACTTTCCCCCCAATTACATGTAAAAACAACTTAGCATTTACTTTCTAAAATTTTGAGTTCCAAATTTTATTTCTGATTCCAGTCTTCCATCTCTCACTCCCTTTTACTCCACCCCTCTCCCTGAAATGGGAAGGGATCTTAAGTAGTTATTATATGTGCAATCATATAAAATGGTTTTTTTTCATATTAGTCATTTTTAAAAGAGATCTGAAACAAAAAAAGAACAAAAAGAAAGTGAAATAGAATATGTATTGGTCTACATTCAGACTTCATGTTTTCTTTCTATGAAGGCACATGGTATTTTTCATTATGCATCTTTAGGATTGTTTTGGATCACTGCATTGCTGAAAATAATTAAGTCATTCACAGTTGTTGATTAAAAAATATCACTGTCACTATGTACAATGTCCTTCTGGTTCTGCTCACTTCATGTTGCATAAGTTCATGTAAATCTTTCCATATTTTTATGAAATCATCCTGTTCATCATTTCTTATAGCACAATAGTATTCCATAACTATTCACATACCACAACTTGTTCAGCCATGCCTCAATTGATGGACATCCCCATAAAATCCAATTCTGAGCTACCACAAAATGATATGCTAGAAATATTTTAGTTCAAATGGGTCCTATGTCATTTTTTATCTCTTTGGGATACAGACCTGCTACTGGTATTGCTAGATCAGTATATAATTTTAGAGTTCTTTGGACATAATTCTAAATTGCTCTCCAGAATGGTTGGATGAGATTACAACTCCACCATTAGTGGCCCAATTTCCTCATCGCCCATCATTCGTCATTTTCTTTTTCTGACAGATTGGCCTATCTGATAGATGTGAGATAGTACCTCATGGTTGTTTTAATTCACATTTCTCTAGTCAAGAGTGATTTAGAGCATTTTTTCATATGACCATAGATGGCTTTGATTTTTTTCATCAGAAAACCACCTATTTATATCCTTTGATCATTTATCAATTGGAGAATAACTTATATTTTTATAAATTTGACTTAATCCTCTATATATATTTGAGGAATAAGACCTTTATCAGATATACTTTCTGTAAAAAATTTTCCCCAGCTTTCTTTCTAACCTTGGTTGCATTGCTTTTGTTTGTACAAAACCTTTCACATTTAATATGTACAAAACCTTTCACATTTAATATGATCACAATTATCCATTTTACATTCTGTGTCTCTTATTCTTCCCTTATCCATAGATACAACAGATAAACCACTCCATGCTGCCCTAATTTACCTATGGTGTGATCTCTTATTTTTACATCATGTTTCCATGTTGGCCTTATCTTGGTATATGGTATAAGATGCTGGTCTATTTCCAATCTCTGCCATACCATTTTAAAATTTTCCCAACAGGTTATTTTTTTTTTTGGTCAAATATCAAGTCTTTGTCCCTCAAATTTGGATCTTTTGATTTATCAAGCGCTAAATAACTACATTTATTTATTACTAGGTATCACATACCAAATCTATTCCACTGCTCTACCATTTTATTTCTTAGCTGGTACCAAAATGTTTTGATGATTACAGCTTTGTAATACAATTTGAGATCTGACACTGCTGGGCCCATATCCTTCACATTTGCATTCATTGATTCCATTGATATTCTTGACCTTTTGTTCTTCCAGAAGAATTTAGTAATTATTTTTCTAGCTCTTCAAAGTAATTTTTAGGCAGTTTGATTGGTATGCCACTGAATAAGTAAATTAATTTTAGCAAAATAGTCAATTTATTATATTGTCTCAGTTTACCAATAAGCAATTGATTCTTTTACAATTATTTAGAGCTGATTTTATTTGTGAAAAAAAGTGTTTTGTAATTGAATTAATATAGTTTCTGGGTTTGTCTTGGCAGATAGAGAAGTTATTTTTCTAATGATATAATTATATCACTGTCTAGATATAATTTTTCAAGGTAGCAGCATTTTAATATAGTTTTTCATAAAAATTTACAATATAAGAATTTTAGATATGCAAGAATAACCTATTCAATATGAAATAAAATTTATTATCAGTCAAATGACACTAATTTAAACACATTTCCAGCCTTACATAGATGTCATTCATTTGATTACTTTTGATATTCTATACTGATTTCATTAAAGACCAAATTTTGATTCAATTATACCTGTAACAATACTTACCGTTTCAGTTTCTAAATGTATTGCCACAATGCCAAATACAAAGACTTCTTTTCATTAAGGCCTGATTTCTTCTTATGGTTTCATAATGCAAATATATTTAGAATGACAAAAAGCAACTTTGGCTCATTCAGTGGGAACAAAAGGTGGCAGCAGCAGGTTGGGCTGCAGGTAATGGTAAGAGTGGTGGTCGACTTGGCAGCCAGTTCTTCATGGGGGACTCTTGTTATTAATCTGGAGGCATTTACCCTCCTTCTCATATTTCCTCTTAAAACTCTCTTAAAGCACCCCTCTCTAATATAGCAAAAGTACACTTAACCCCCTGGTACTCTAAATATCCCTTTCCCACCAATTGCCTCTTTTCTTCTGTCTGTCAGTGTTGTAGCCTTGATAGTGGATCCACCAGTGTTTTTCTCCTGAGCATCGTTTTATTTCTTTTTTGTAATTTCCTTCTCCTCTTATTATTTTCTATAAAAGTAAGGTCTCTGGTTTTGAGAAATTTGGATTGTATGAACGTGGCAGTATCTGGTATTCAGTTTGAAAGTATTACTCAATGTCACCAATAAACTATTTTGCCAAGACTCTAGATATTTAACTCTGTCTGTTAGCAAGTGCAAGGGATGGTATTCAAACATCTGGTATTCATCTGGCCATATTTGTTTTTCCAAATTATCCCTGTACTAAGTCAGGCCCTTCTGAGCTCTACCACTTCAGCTTTGGGCATTCCCAGTTGAACCGGCAGTTTTCCCTGAGTTCCAAGCAGTAGAAATTTGCTTAAGTGGGAATCAGCAGGAGCCTTATTCTCTCCTCATCCCATAATGACACCAATATCCTTTGATTGTTCCTTCTCTTGGTAACATAGCATTAGATAAAACCCCTACTCACCACTATCTTTTTCTTCCTTTAGGCAGCTTCCATTTTTCTTTGTGCACAAATAAGAGAGAATAAATTTTGGACCCAGGACCTATTTCTCCCTATCATTCCTGATTTGGGGGATTTTGATCCTCCAACCACTACACAGCTGACTAATCACTGAGACAGTCTATTCTGACTCATGATCAGATAAAAATCCAAGGGCCAGTTGTGGAGTTGCATAGTAGGTTCATCCAGTGAAAGTCATATAAGATAACAGTTCCAGTGAAGTTGCCAGATTTTAAAAAGCAGTCTTGGTCAAGTCTCACCCTAATCAAAGAAGAAAATTTAGGAAAAGAAAGGTAAAGGTATTTTATTAGCACACCAAGTTAAAAAAAAACTTGGGTGAAACTGGCATGGATTTCAAACTACACTGCTTTTTATAGGCAGGACTAGACAACTTTTGGATAAGGGCTAAAATAGGTTAATTGGTATACTGGACTTAGAGTCAGGAAGACTTGAATTCAAATTCAGTCTCAGAGAATTTCTATCTGTGTGACCCTGGGCAAATCTCTTAACCTCTGTATGCCAAGGAAGCAGCAAGATGGCTCAGTCGATAAAGTGATGGGCCAGGAGTAAGAAAAACCCGAGTTCAAATCCAACCTCGGATACCTCATAGTTACGAAACTCTTAATAAATCAGTTAATCTCTGATTACCTAACCAAAGGACCCATTGGATCCACTGGAGAGGAAAATGTTAAACTACTCCATTATCCTCATCTAGACAACCCCTTGGGTAACTATTATTAAAGAGGTTACAAAAAGTCAGATCCCATGAGAAAATAAACAACAATACATACTATGGGGGCAGCTATGTGGTACAGTGGATAGAACAAAGGGTTTGGGATCAGAAAACATCATCTTCATAAGTTCAAATTTAGCCCCTAACATATATTAATTTACCTGAGGTCAAGTCATTCAACACAGTTTGCCTCAGTTCTTCCTTTGTAAAATAAGCTGGTAAGGAAATGGCAAACCACTTAAGTATTTCTTCCAAGAAAACCATAAAATGGAGTCATGAAAGATTTGGACATGAGTGAAATGACCTAACAATAAAAACAACAAAACATCTCATGAAGGGATGACATTAATGCCACCCCAGTTCCTCCATCATCACAGTATTAAAGGGAAATGGAATTAGTGCATAGGCAAGGTTATTTCTGGACCACCATCTTCTGTAGGCTGGCTGCAAATGTATACAAGTTTTTTTTGAGAAGGAATTTTTCAGTTGTGCCCAACTCTTTGTGACTGAATTTTTGATTTTCTTCTCAAAGATACATTTTAGGGTTGTAAAAATTAAAAATGGTTTGACTAAATATAAGAGTTAAAAAATTTAAGATTGTGGTTGCCATGTATAAAATTAGCTCTTAAGTCACGAGTCTGTTAGCCACTTTTGACAATTTAGTTTAATAGAGATATAGTAAAAGAGAGAAATGTAGGAAGAAAGTAGAAAGTATTGCCTAGCTAGATACCCCATAATTTCTGTCTGAAGAAGTCCAGCTCACCACCCTGAAAGGGTTCCCTCAAGTCCCCATTTCCACATGGAGTTGTGGTTGTCTCTTAAGCCAGGAGTCCCTGTGGTGTCTTTAGCAAGGGTTCCACCTTCTCTTCCTTTGGCTCCATCAAGCCTCTAGAGCAGAACCATGCAGAATCATCCTCCAGGTGAGTCTCCTCACCAAAGAGTCAAGGAATGAAAAATATCTTCTTTTCATTCTCACCTTTTATAATCCTTTTTCTACGTCACTTCCTGTCACTCCCCCACTTCATGGGAACCAATCACAGTTTCCAAATTTGCCTAGCACTCCTGTAGGAGGGGTAGTGCTTGGGGCCTTTGGAGGTGTGATATAGTAAGTGACTTGTGAACTCTCTTACTTAGTAACTTACTAAATGTTAAGTAGGGATACTTTAAGTTCTTGATTGATTAATTCAAAATAGTGTGGAGGAGGCATGCATGCAAGACAAGAAACTGGAGATGGATCAGCTGTCAATCAAATGAAGATTCCATTTGGAATGTTACTGGAAAAAGCAGTTGGAGCCAAGCCAACTGCTGGACTGGGCTGAGGGTCTTTGGCTTCTGGCTGATGTGAAGGAAAAAGCTGGTTTTTATCTCTGGGACTTGAGATAATCAAGTTGGATTGGCTGATTGGAAGGAAGAAGAAGGACCATAGTCCTTATAGCTCTCTGACTGGCTCTATTTCATGCTTGTGATGGAATTGCCATTTCCCTCAATATCCTTCAATCTAATACTCACTATAGAGAATAGGGATATCCCACTCCTCTTACTTCCATTCTCCATCCTTGTCCTGTCTTCCCCAAATAAACCCCTTGTTTGACAAAGAAGAGAAAAGAGTATTTAATTGAACCCTCACAGATCACACTGAGGGACCTGAAGGAGACTGAAGAAGGGGAGAGGGGAGGCTGAAAGGCTTCTGAAGAGGGAGGAAAATGGGAGGTATAGGGGGGAGGGTAGGCAAAGAAGATAACTACCTGATCCATTAGTTATCTAGTATACCATCAAACATATACCCTCAAAATATCATCTATTACAATAGACAAAGGTAATAAAGAATTTTCTTTCACAGGGTTTTGAAATTACTTTGAGATGTGAGTGCTGTGTCAATGTTGTCATTCAGTATAAAATCATGGTGATTGAGTATGGTGCCTTGGGTCTGAAGAAAAGAATCTCCAGTTTTACAAAGGAAAACAAATGTAGTCTCTAAAATACATGCTAGTGAGATTAATTTAGATTCACTGCAAAATTCCAAAAATATTACTAAGAGATTGTGTTGGTCACTAAAAAGTGTCTTGGCTTCATCAAGAAGAGATCATGATGGCTTCTTATAGCCTATATAATAGCACAATTAGATTCTAAACTGGTTTAATGATTGGACCCAAAGAGCCATCATTAATTGGTCAGTGCCAAATTGGAGGAAGCAAGAACTGACCTTAGTCTTGTGCTGTCTAATGTTTTTATTGATTTAAATGATGATTTAGTTGGAATACATAATACATAGTTTTTTAAAATCTGAGAATAGCTACCATATTTTATGACCAAGAATTCTAAAAGATCTAAAAACCTAAAAAATTTGGCCTAAATCCAGTAATATGAAATTGAATAAGGCCGATGTAAAGTGTTATATTGGGATTTAAAAAATCATCTCTGCGAGGGTGAGTTGGGGAGACATACTAACATCTATCACAGACATTGACGTAAAAAATATTGAAATTCAGCATGGTATAGAGATAGAGCAAGCATTGGATTTAGTTAGGATATCTAAGTTCAGATCCTGCCTTATATTTACTAGCTCTGTGATAAGGATCAAATCCCTTTGGTCAATTCTCAGTCTCAGTTTCCTCATCTATAATATGTACTATCTACTTTAAAGGGTTATTGTGGAGGTAAAAAGCTTCCAAATCTTAAAACATCATAGAAGTAGAAAAGTTGCTATCATTTTAATGAACTACAAACTTAATAACTCAGGCATATGATAAGGCAGCCAAAATGTCCTACTGAGTGTGATCCTAGACTAGATTGAGAGAGGATCAGAGTGTGCCTAGAAGGCTTCCAAAGGATCAAAAAAATGGCTGGATTCATTGTTCAATGTAGTGAAAATAACCAATTTTTTAACTTAATGTACAATGTGTTTTCTTTTTAATGAGGAAGCGCCAATCTTTCTATACCTGGCTTAGAGTCATAAGTCTTGTAGAGCTTTACTGTTGTCCAAGTTTAGGAGGATAAGAAGGAGAGGCCAAATATGTGAAATAAGAAAGCCTAATGAAGAAATTCTGTCTGCCTATATAAAGTGGTACCAGCTCATCAACCTTAAACAGTTGTTTATAGCACTGAGAAATTTAGTGACTTGTCACTAAATAGCAGTCTATTTTAGAGGCAGAAATTGAACTCATGTCTTTCTAATGCTTATGCCAGTTCTCTTTCTTCTCCATCATGACTGCCTATTGTTGTCATTGTGCCCTTGGGACTAATGTTGGTTGCCAACTTTTCTATATATTAAAAAATCTACTTGGTTTACTTTTATTTAAAACAACAATGATGGTAATGATAATACTTGTTATTACCATCATTGTTATTTTAATTGTTCTTATTTCTTTCCAGAATTTGTGTGAAGTCAAAGAGAGGAGGCTGGCAGTGGAGCAGCATGAGGTAAATGCTTGATAGACTAAATGGGGTTAAAGTGTTTGGATCATAAAATGGCATTTAGTTTTTGTACTGACCTTCAAATCAAACCAGTCGTGCTGTATCTCCTCCTCACAAATGGTGAAATCTTGACCAAGTGGAGAATGGGAGACAAATTGCCCCACTTTCACTAGAACTTCCTTATAATTAGACTTCATTGCAAAGTTCATGATATCATATTTAGCCACAGGATTCATTTCCTCATTCAAAACCACCTGGTCCCCAGCAGTGTTTTTAAAGTCAATGTTCCTCAGGGATGAGTGAAGCTAGATGGTAAGAGAATTTAGTCACTCCATCCTGTCCACAGGGAGGGGGCACCAGGACCAAGGCCAATGGGCAAGGCAGGAAACAGTAATGACGGTGATATATTCTCTCATCTATTCACTCTTTTATTCATTCATTCAAGCAATATTTTAAAGCACTTCCTTCAGATAATGAAGAACAGTAGCTATGGATGTCTTAAGACCTGAGGGTTGTTATTGTTACAGGATTAATAATAAAAAGTCTTCCTTTTTGCTAGGACTCTCATAAGAAGGAAATTCAAAGAGTGGCAGAGAATGGTGTTACAATGCCTATTGTGTCTATTGTGCTCATTAGGGAGTTCTGTGAGATAACATATAAAGTACTTTGCAAAGCATAAATTTCCATGTAAACGTTTGCTATGATGACGATTGTTTTTTAAGAAGAGAATTCAATTAAATAAAATCACATCCTAGCAGGAATCATTCAACATCCCAGCCATTTTGGTGATAGTGATGGGGCCCAGGTAAATGGGTCAAGGGGAATCTGGTTGAATTTTTCTCATTCTATGTCCCTGATCAGCTGTATTCAACAGTGAACACTCCTACTTTTAGTGCCAAACAGTCTTGTCTCTCACTCCTGTGAGCAGGGTGTGCCTCTGAGCTCATTTGACACAGTTTGGATGAAGCACAGAGAAGCAACAGTTCGGTCTATAGCCACTTGTACGGGGTTGGTATATATGAAAAAAAGTGTTCCTTCAGTGGTTGGGGGGGTATTTTTTTCCTAGAACAGAGACCTGGGGCTCTTGAAATCCATTTGTGATGGTGAAAACTTCTCAGAGTGGTGTTGGACTAAGGGGATGAAATGAGAACTACATTGTCAGTTTGTTTTTATTAACTGATTTTTTTCTAACAAGATAATATTCATTTATGGAAGAGTCAGTAGGACATGATGTTGATACTTTAAAAGTATAATACATTTTTAAAAATAATGAGTGTAAAGAACTAAAAAAAAGTAAGAATCACACCAAACACCAATAGCTCTTCAGATTAGGATGGGGGGAAGTGAATGGGATTCTTCTCTAACACAGTTTCCTAATTGTTTTGTATCATGGTCCTTTTTTTACATAAAGGGGTAGTCTATAGATCCCTTCTCAGAAGCATGTTTATTTGTTTTCATTTACAAATGCCATTCTGACTATTAACTAGAAGTTACTGAAAATCAATATATAAGTTGTTTCATCCAAGTCCACAATCCTCTAAAATCTATCTCTGGGCACCTTGGATCCATATCTATTAATGGATACAATGTTAGCAGCCTAATCTCTAAAATAAAGTCCCTAATTCTCCATGTAATTTTAGTTGAGGCTGCCATTACTTCTCCCAAAGGTAAGTAATTCTGTGGAAGCCTGTATTTGAAGTCCATTATGGGTTGGTCCTGAGAATGATTTTTGTACTGGGTTCTATCCTAAAGCACACAGAATGAGAAAAGGAAGAATTACTCGAGAGTGGAACTACTTTGTTAAAACAAGAGCAGTTATGCTTCATTGTGTTTCCACAACTAACAATTCAGTCACTGTTTTTTAACAACCAAATTGACATGCATTTACATTGGATTCAGAGGACCCTCTTGGGCACCAGGTTTGAGAAAATATTTCTCATTGCTCTAGAGGAAGACTCAGACCATTAAGGCAGGAAGGGTCTAGTACAATGCTTTGCAGTTACAGATAAGTTCCTAGTAGGATGATGTATCTATAAGGCCATTCGTGTACAAACTCTTAAGACTTCCAAAGAAGACCAAACTAAGAAAACAAAGGAATGTCCATTAATGAGACTGGGGATGCCAAGGAGATGGAAGGGAAATGTCAATGCTAAGGAAAAGTATCAAAGCAAGGAATGTTCATCTATAAGCCTAGGGATGCCAGTGGACATGTGAGGTGAAGTGAGGTGAAGATCTCAGGAGGAGGGTTCATTACCTGCCAGGGTTGAGGCACCAGGCATCCTTCATTTCTCACAGATCTCATTTCTGCTCTGGTTTGGAACATTTCATGAAGAGCCCAGGCCACAGCATACACAGCATTGTAGACCAAGTAACTGAGGCCAGACATGGTCATGTCAAAATAGTGCAAAGGCAACATCTCCAAGGAAGCGTTCAAGAAACAGTCCTCTCTTTCTAGTTTTGCTGGATCATCTGGACACTCAAATGCTGAGGCCCAGAAACTCTTGAGGAAAATGTCCCCTGGATATTTGGCTGGGGTGACTGTCCTGAGAAATGCTCTGAAACCAGGAATCTCACTTGTCTGATGTGAAAATATGAGAGAACCATGAAAAGTTTCACCATCACGACTGTAGGGTCTTATGGTGACATCCCAGTGTGAGGTAATAACCCAAACTTTCCAAATTGGAATTGTATGTAGCTGAGAATATCTCAGGATCATCAGTGAGTCTGTATCACCATGGACAATGATCACCTTGGCTGATGACGCAATGATCCTGGGCATGAAAGCCACTTGGGATTCTTCATGGCATCTTTCACTGACGGGGATTTTCTCTGTGAAAGCCACACAGACTTTGTTCCTTCTCATCTCTTCTCCCATGAGCCAAAAGAACTGTTCACCTCTCATGTCATCTGTGACCACCAGCCCCACCCAGGTCCAGTCAAAATGCAATAGTAACTGGACAATGCCCAGATGCAGGGAGGAGTCCTGAGGGGCCATCTGGTAAAGGGAAGGAAACTGGACCTTGTTACTCAGGGCAGGATCAAATGGGCCATAGCTTACCTGGATGGGAAAGAAATTTGTATCTCTCTGGGATTTATAAAAGTGGCACTGGAGAATACTAATAAACCTCAATGTATTACCCAAACTACCTAGTTTAATTAAGGAAAAGAAATAGAATAAAAATAGGAAATAGTCATTGACTCAATGACAGAATACTCTGGTGCTGCTGGTTTTAAGTCCTTCACTTCCCTGAATCCTCCATGACTTCTTTCCCAAATGGTTCTGAATTTCTCTTGTTTGTGGCTCCAAATAAATTTCCTGCTCAAACTGACACGACTGTGTTTTGGGGATGGTGTTGGTTGGAGTAATTCTTTCTTACTTGAATCAAAGTGATTTCCTCAGGAATGGTATTAAAATCAAAGTGCCTAGCGAATTGATATGGGAACACATATAGCTATCCAGTGGATATAACAATAAGTCTGGAGTCAGGAAGATCCAAGTTCAAATCTAGCATGAGACACTTAGTAGCTCTGTGCCCCCAGGTAAGTCACTTAAACACTGCTTCAACTGAAAAATGGATATAATAATAGCACTCAATTCCCAAAGTTGTTATAAGGATCAAATAACATAATATTTCTAAACTGCTTTGCAAAACTTAAAGTGCTATCTAACTGCTAGTTATTATTAGTTTTAAATAATAATTGAGATAATTATTTCACTTATATTTACAAGACTGATGACTCATTTGGAAATAATGCACTTTCTAGGGATAGGGACCAGACCTGTTTAATCACAGGGATAAAGAAATTCCTAACAATGCAGGCCAGCACCTGCTCTGCAACACCTAGGCTCAGAATTACCTCAAAAAGGTAATTGTCCAAAGTCATACATCCAGGATTTCTCGGGCCTTGGGCTCACTCTCCCAACCCCCTTTCACAATGGGAGGCCAGGTTCCCAGAGGACAACTGGTTATACCTCTCCTCCAGCTTCAATGGGTAGCCCATCACTGTTGGGTTTGTCTTTCTAATCCTTTTGCTTGTTATTCTCTATAGTGAGTCTCCTCCCTATAGATTATCAGTTGGTAGCAATAACTCAGCTAGAGTTGGTTTTGAGAAATAATCATTAGTAAGGCTATATAAAAAGAAGAGGTGGTGCAAACATACCTTCCAAGAGTCAGTAAAGAACAATGAATAACCCAAGTTTTTGCACTAAAGGTAAGAGTTCATACAAATCATTTAAAGGCTCTGAATGCCCATTTTTGTTGTATTTAAAATTAGAAAATCTTACGTTATTTCTGAAGACTTTTCCAGGTCTAATAAGCAAATGGCTATAACATAGCCTACAAAAAGACGACAGCCTTTTCTCCATGCCTCCAGATGAGTATAGTGAGGGGGTGATCAAGGACATGCCAGCCGATTTCAAGTGCAGAGACAGATCTGGCAAGAAGTCTGGCTGAGTCAAAACATGTATCACTAGAAACCTGACTGGCTACCTCCTGAGCATGAGTGACACTAAGATCTGGGGTAAAAGTCGGGGTGGAGCACTGCCTATCATGCCAATAATATACCAGCTCTATTTACATATTAATTCTATTCTGGCTGCTCTGGGTCAGGTAGAGTATTGGACTTTGAATCAGAAAGTACTCAGTTCAAATTCTGCCTCAACACTTAATAGCCTTGTTTCATTTGGGTGGAACCGTAGAGTGTGTACCGAGCCTTGAGTCAGGAAGTCTTGAGTTCAAATCTAGCCTCAGTCAGGTACTAGCTGTGTGATCATGGGTAAGTCAGTTAATTTGTATTTACCTGAATTTTTTTCCATTGTAAAATGGGGATTAACAATAGCACCTAGCTCCCATGCTGATTGTTAAGGATCAAATGACATCATTTTGCAAAGGCACTTAGCACAGTGAATGCCACATAGCAGGCACTTAACAAATATTTGTTTTATTTCTCTCTTCCATCCTGTGTGATCAAATCACTTCACTTCAAAAAAAGGGGCAAGAGATGACAGGTCCAGGGTTCCCTACCTGTGGGAATCTGTAGAGCTCCAGAAGGGTTCCCATCTGGACAGAAAGAGCAGAGGTGGCTCCTCCAATAACAGCCAGGGACTTGTCTTGCCTCTCACAACTATAATTTGGGATGGTCTGGCCCTGTCCTGAGAGCCATCTCAGGGAGCTCTCCAAGGTCCTGGCATCACTGTGGTAGCTGTTGTAGATGTGAAATCCCAGGGTAGTATTAGGGAGGAGGCTGGGGTCTCTGTTGATCTCCTCCACCGCAAACATCAGGGCCAGAACCTGCTGGTAATTTTTGTGCAGCCACCTGCAGGGAGTGGGGAGAAGATCAGAGGCTAGTAACAAATCCTGGAGAGGACACAGGCTTCAAGGAAACCCATCTAGCCATGCCCAAGTCACATCACAAGGCTCATGGCCGAGGCAAGCTTGGTCTGTGGATCACAATACCTGTTTTTCACAGAACTGTACCCCTGTTCTGTTGACTCTCCTGAAATTTAGGATGTTGGTTGTGGAAGGAGAATTTCTTCAGAATTCCCAATGAGGCTGAGTACCTGGAGGCCTCTCCCTGGTCACCTCTACCTCCTGGCTCCTCTCTCTTCCTTTATGACTCAGTTCATATCTGTCCTTCTGTAAGACGTCTTGCCACTCTCCTCATGGTGCTCTTCCTCTGAGATTATCTCCCATTACACCCTATGTGTCTTATACCTATGAAAGTGTTTGAATGCTAATTCCCCCAATAAAATACTAGTTCCTTAAGGCCATCGATCATGTTTTTGCCTTTATTTTTTGGGTCCCCAACACTTAGCATAGTATAAGCACTTAACAAATGTTGGTTGACCTGAAGCACTCAGTCATTTCATCAACAAAAGTATAGTGATCAGTTAATATGTGCGACACAGAGTACAGGTAAGAATAACTTCCTGGTCTCTCTCTGTCTCACAATCTCATGTAGAAGGTCTACACATCAGTAACCACATTCTCAGGCAGTCTATACACATAGGCCACATTCATAGTACTGCACAACCTTGCAGTTCAGGGAAGGGAGCTATAGCCTTGGACTTGATGTCTTCTGTCATAGTTTTACTCCTTGAAGGAAATCCCCCAAAGAGAAGCTGAGTCAATTGATCATGTCCTCTTCCCAACTGAGGGCAACTTGGTTCATTCTACAAAATATTTTTGGCAGTTTTAATCCTTGAAGGAAGCTCTAACAGGGGCTAAGTCTGGAAGCCCCAATTGGAGAGAGCATGGTAAGTCCAGAAAGCCTTGGACCTCTTGGTGTGCTCTTCAGTCTATCTGGAGTCTCAGTTTCTTGGGTTCTTGTTTAACATAGGATCACTTTGTTTTATATTATTCTTCTGGAGTCCATTCCAAGCCCAAATCCCATTTATCCTGGATATCAGCCCTGGGTTCTAGCTGTGGCTACTATTTACTCTATATTCTGTACTTGTGTTAGATGCCATGACCATTGGCCTCTGGATTGAACAGGCCCTTCATAACAAAGGCTACCATTGCTACTGTCTTATTCAGATTAAATCAATCTTTACTAGGATTTCAATCTTTTATATGAAAGTCTATAAAACTAGAGCCTTTCCAAAGAGAACTCCTGACCTCAGTCCATACCACTTTCTCTTCAGCTTAACTCCTCTCCATGCCTTCTCTGGCCTAGAGAGGGCCAGAGAAAAGCCAAGCCTCTGCATTGTTAACTGAAGCTAGAGACAGGGGAACATAGAGAAGTATTTTTGTGCAGTGGTGAGACTCAGAGTTTCAGTTAGCCACTGAGGGAAAGGGTGGGGATGCTGCTGGAAATGCTGACATGTGAGATATTTAATGGAAAAGAAGACTACAACATGGGAAGGCATTGACTTTTCTTACTTGTCTCTAGTCCAGAAGCACTTAGAGAGATAGCAAGTTTCTGGTTTTAAGGCAATCCAACCCAGAATTCTATGAATCAAGGACTTGACAGGTTTTATAGTACCTTGGAGAGAGCCAAAGGGAGGCAATTCATCCTCCACTACCTGCTCCCTCCCCAATTGACTTTTTAATGTAGACACATTTGCTGTGGCAAGTCATTCTAGCCCATACTTGATGCTCCAGAGCCTTCCCAGAATGTCTCATTGGCACAATGGCTACTGATTTAAGCACCACTGCAGGTGTCATACCCACCTAGTCTCTGACAAATATGATTCTAATAGATTCATCCTAGTCCAAAGACAAGGCATAGTGCTAAGAACTCAAAATAGATGTTCTCTCTGTAGAATGCTTCAGAAACATGAGGATTGTCTGTACCATAAATGGGGCAATCAAAGAAGCCCTCCATGATCCACTGGTCTGGGCCACTTCCCCAGAGCTGACCAGTAATACTGGCCTTCCAAGGGAGCAGCTGTCTGAACATCCCTCCTCTCCCCAACCACTTTTTAAAATTTATTTATCCTAAATTTTGTATTTACTTATCTATGAATGCATTGTATCCTTCTCATCCCCCATTCGCCATATCCTTCAATAAAGGAATTATCATGTTTGTTTTCTGTATATCTTCATTGCCTGTCAGTGTCTGATACATAGTAGTAATAATATCAATAATAATAGCTATCCTTTACAAAGTACTTACTCTGAGTCAGCCCTGTGCTAAGCATTTCTAATTTACAATTATTATCTCATTTGGCAATTCTGAGGGAGAGGTTTATTGTTATTCCCATTTTACAGATGAGGAAATGGAGGCAAAGAGAGATGAAGTGCAAGTGACTTGCCCAGGGTCACTAGCTAGTATGAGGCTGAGGCCAGATTTGAAATCTGTTTTTCCTGACTGGAGTCCCAAAGTTCTAACACTGTGCTACCTACCTGCTGTTGCTTCTTGAGTTCAGAGCCCCTGGAAACTTGATAGTGACTGAGGAATTTCTGTTTGGTATTAGTGGAGGATATTTCTCTATGAGGGGTCCCTTATTTCATAGAAATTACATGCCAGATTGATGACTTGTCATTTCCCAATGAGGCCTGATTCCTCTCAACACGCACGCACACACACACACACACACACACGCACGCACGCACACACACACACACGCACACACACACCAAAGTATCATTAGTCTTCTCTGACCTTGTAATAATCTTGGCAGATGAAGAATTGCCCACTGAAGGGATCCATGCCATTCTCAACTCAGACTCCTCTTTTGGAGAGAGTATCTAGTGACAGATCACTAAAATGTGTCTTGATAGAAGTTCAGTCCCTACCATATCATTCTGCATTTTCCCATCAGAAACAGAGCCGATTAGTGTTGCTCTCTCTAAACACAAAGCTTCAAGCCAGTGCCCAGACCACCAACATAAAATATTACAAGATCTGGAGGAAAAGGCAGGCATCTGACAATCAGCCCAGCTGAAGGCAGATAAAGAGGGTTCTAGACCAACTTGCAAGTTCATAAAAGGAAAAAGCAAAAGCTTTTGAATCCTCTGAAAAAAATCAAGAATGTATTTTAGAACCAAGGTCATGAAGCCAAAACTAGAAATGACTGAAGAGGTCACCTAGTCTAATGCTAGAATATTGGTGATTCTTTCAGCATTTTGCACAGAATTTCTCATTTTATCCCCTCAACATCCCTGGGAGTTAGGCACTAGTTTAATCCCCATTTTACAGATGAGGAAACTGAGACTGGAGACAGTCTTAATAACCTGCCAAGGGTAATGATACTCATAAATATCTAAAGCAGAATTTGAAGTCAGGTCTTCCTGGCTTGCTCTAAATCACCTGAACAATGCAGATTAGAGGCAAGACTTAAGCCAAGGTCCCTGGATTTATGAGTCAGAATGCATCCCCACACTGCCTTCTCAGCATAGAATCTGTTCCTCCATTGCTGATGTTCCTATTTGCTGTGACTCAGGGGGGACCATTGGGTATAACACTTTCAGGGAGCTCATTTGAAAAGCACTATTTACAAGAAGACTAGTGGCAGGTCCCCAGTTTTCTTGGTTGTGTCACCTTGGTATACATGGACCCAGTTCATGTCCTTTAAGTGCCATAGGTCACAAAGAAGAATCTGCTGAGCCAAATGATGTACCCTCTTGAATGGAGGAATCTGCACACTCCGTTCTCTGGTGATTTGGGAGTGAAGCCTCCCTCATCTTGTCTTTCTAAATGAAGGCAGGCACATGACTCCACTCTAGCTCACAATCATCTGTCTATTCAGTATTTGTTGAGCAGCATAATATGTTAGAAAGGATATTGGTCTCAGTATCAGAAGACCTATCTTATCAGACCTTCTTGGAGCCTCAGTTTCCTCATCTATAAAATGTATATAATTATAAGAAGTCTCCTTGCCTCACAGGGAATAATTCATAGCACAGATCTCCCCACCTTACACACACACACACACACACACACACACACACACACACACACACACACACATACACACAGAGGGAGCAATTTTGGGCTGCCCATTTTGGGGGGAGGTTCATTACAGGATAACAGATACTAAGAGGAAAACAAAGGATTCCTTCAGTTTGGGTCCATCCAGTGATGTGACAAAAGTGCTCATTCCCTGGGATGGAAATCTATACCAAGTATTCCTTTTCATGGAATACAAAGATGTTTTTAAAATTGACATTTACATGACACTTAAGGATTACCAAAAAAAAAACCCAAACATTATATGTATCATGCAATTTTGTGGTCACAATCTCTTAAGTGATAGGTGCTATTATTATTCCCATTTTCACATGAGCAAACTGAGACCCAACAAAGTTAAGGTATTATAAAGCACATTGTAAAACTTGAAGTGCTATATAAAAGCCATCTTCATCATCATTATCATTATTACTACTACTCTGAATCACATATAATTATTGCCTGAAGCTGGATTTGAACTTAGATCTTCTTTACTCTAAGACTAGCACTCAAGAATGTGATGCTTCCAGTGCTAGCTAGCCTCCTGCTTGGGTTTCCAGTGTCTAGGAATGTTCAGCACTGACAGCATCACAGTCAAGGTAGGGATGACAGAAGAACCGTGTCCCAGATGATGGGATAAATGTCAGGGTCTTCCTGCTTCTTGGATGTGAGCAACTACAGGGAAGATTCAAATGGCAGTAAGATGGCCCCCACCTAGATCCTAAATGAAAGAAAGGATATTTCTTGACTACAGATTTTAAGGATAGACTAAGAGATGAGAAAGATACTAGAAGCATCACTGACAAGAGGACGATGAACGTCTCCAGGGGCTGGAGGCTGCATTCTCGGGCTTGCTCATCGATTTCTTAAGATAAAAGCTCAGGTGCCTATTTACTTACTGATGTGGGTTGCAGGCCTTTTGTGGATGCTCCGCTCCTGTGAAACTCTTCACTGTCATTAAGTACAAGGGGAAAAACCCCCCAATGACCAGGTCTCCATCTCTGTATACTTGTGGGTTGATTTGTTCAAAGCAGGGGAAATTTTCTTTCATGACTAAGGAAGAAGGTATATTCAGGATCAAGAAGAGGGCCAGCAGAAGGATCATTGAGCCCTGTGTCCTAAGCAAATCCCCAAATTCTGAGCATGTGAGCACCCAAAAGGTCCTTAGCTGCTGCTTGATTTACACTTCAAAGGGAAGATTGTTCTTTATTTTTGGAGAGGTGACCAACTGCTGGTCTGCTTTGGATACTTCAGCAAGCACAGCAGGTGTCCAACTCTTCCAGGAGCCAAGCTGCAGGAAGGAGGTACTATTTGTGATCCTAGGAAAGATGGGTGAGAGGATGGTCCCTAGTTGGTAAATGTACATGTGTCAAGGAAGAACTCTAGGGAGCATCCCTGCCCAAGGTTCTGCACCTGCATCTCAGCCTCCAAGGGAAAACCCAGAGAAAAAAACAATTGTTTGGTTGACTTCTTCCCCTTTTCCAGTAACCCCCAGTGGGAAACAAGCAATTTGTTACCTCAAAGACACTTGCTGAACCCTGGAAATTATTGTGAAGTTGCACAGCAAAACTTCCAGGATTCAGAGTGGGTCATGGGTTGGGTCTGGTATGATCAGCCCAGATTTACAGAGTAGGTGGGAGAATATCAGTTGGGCTTCCATCCAGCTGGACACAGTCCCTGACCTTCTATGTGTTGGACAGAACATTCCTTCCAATCTCAGGGCTGAGAACCCCCCCCCCCGCCAAGGCTCATACATGATTAAGGGACTCACACTGGGACCAAGCTCTCCTGCTCCAAAGCCTGGACTGCACCGTGACCTAAGGAATGTGTACTTTAGTTTGACCATCCTGACAGAACCTGAGTTCATTGGCACTTTCCCTGATAGAGTGGAAGATCCTTGAGGACAGAGACTTTCAATCTAGTCTTTTTCTCCCTAGCTTCCAGCTGGCACTGCCTGCCCATAGTAAACCCTTGCTTACTGCTTCTTGATTGGCCTCCTCTAGGTGCCCTTTTCTGGCCCCCACTCCCAACATCCCTGCTGCTAGGGTTTTCCTCTCTCAAAGTCCCTTCTATCTACTCCATCTACTGTGTATAGACCTTGTATTGACCTAGTTATTTACACTTCTCTCCTATTAGAATGTGAGATTCTTAAAGGAAGTCTTGTGTTTTTGCTTTTCTCTTTATGCCTTGGGCTTGACCCAGTGGCTGACACCTATTAAACTTGTTCTTGTTTATTGTTTCATTTCTGCCTCTGTATCTCCAGGACCCAGGCCAGTGCCTGGCAGTTTGAATGAGTGTTGTGTTGGACTCAATGGCTGCTGAGTTGCCTTTCATCTCAAAAATTCTGTGATTCTCTGATTGCTTGGAGTCACAGTGTAGGAAGGACAGTGATAACCTAGAATATCCAGAGGGTGATTGGGATCCTCAAGGATCTCAAATTTTGTCCTCATAAGTATCTACTATCAAAATTGGAGATGCTGAGCCTGGGGAGGAGTTGGTAGACATAGCTGCTCAATAAAATATTTGAAGGCCAATCACATGAATGTGGGATTCCATTTAGTCTTCTTGATCACGAACAATTAAAATAAGTAAAATGGGTACAAGTTATAAAGAAGTTAAGTTAAGCTTGATGTAAAGGGGAAAATACTTTGTAAGCAGCATAATTATCCAAAATTGTTATGGCCTGCTTCAGATAGCAGTGAGTTCCTTATCCTTAGAGGTTTCCAAGCAAATGATGGATGACCATTATTGGGAAGAGGATAGAAAGAATTCTTGTCCCAATCTAAGTTGGAGTAGATAACCCCAACTGCCCTAGCTCTGAGAGGTCTTTGGAAATTGAGTCCTCAGTAAAATAATTGTCTCTAGACCTAGGGAAGAATTTGCAAAAGACTGTCACTTAAACACCCTTTTCAAGTAATTCCCATTCCCCTTTTCTCCTCACAATAAATCTTACCATGACCAGAAAATTCTGAGTGTGGCAAAGATTCATAGACAATGAGACTACGCAAGGGAACAATTTAGCTTTGACCAAGCAGAGCACACCCCTTTGAATATAAAAAACAATCTTTAACAGAAAGACACTGCAAAGGACTCCAAAGAGTAAAAATGTAAAGATATAAAGTAACAGCATCTCTTATCTAATAATTTATCAAAATTATAATACAGAATTAAGCAAAACAATAACATAAAACAATATCATGAACATAGATCCCAAACAAATCCTTTTGCTTATCAAATGATTACCAATCTTGTAGTGTTGGACCAAAAATATACGAGCTACAACAATGGACAAATGAGACAGAGCTCTGAGTATGATCATTCATTTAATAGGAATTCTGATGGTCTCAGCTCAGTTGACTTCAGTGCCAAAGAACTCTCTGAGGGAAAAAAAAATTCTTGAGGGGGTACCAAAAATGGAATGAAGTGGCACAATTCCATGATTGGTCATCTTCAGAATCATGGGAGATTCTATGATTGGCTAATGGATATGTGCATTAATCATAACCACTTTGTGAGCAAGTCTTTTCAGGTCACCAATTATTTGTATCTTATCATAAGATGTTCCATAAGTCCTGAGACCATGACAGCAAAGTCTTTGGCCTTCTGATGGCCTCTTTACCAGTTCAGTAGTGTTGTGGTCAACAATATCTCAGTCCCTATTTGGTGCCATACCAGTCAAAAATTGTTTCATAGAACTAGGAAAAATAATTAATTTGGAAGAACAAAAGACCCAAACTTTCAATGGAATAAGTGAAAAAAATATGGAAGGAGATATATAGTGGTACTAGATTTCAAATTATACTATAAAGTGGCAATCATCAAAACAATCTGGTACTGGCTAAGAAATAGAGTAGTGGATCAATGGAATAAGTTAGGTAATTAACACATAGTAATTCATGTCCCTAAGAACTTAATGTTCAATAAGTCCAATAATCCAAACTTTTTGGAAAAGTACTTACTATTTGACAAAAACTGCCAGAAAACAGGAAAACAGTGTGACAGAAACTAGGCATAGACTAAAATCTCACTCTGTACACTAAGAAAAATTCAAAATAGATATTTGATTTAGAAATAAAGAGTGATAACATAAACCAAGTTAGGGAACATGGAAAAATTTACCTTTCAGACTTTTGGATAAGGGAAGAATTTATGACCAAACATGACACAGAGGACATTATGAAAAATGAAATGGATACTTTTGAATTTCATTAACTCAAAAAGGTTTTGTTGAAACAAAACCAATGCAACCAATGTAGAAGGAAACAACAATTTTGGAAAAATAATTTATAGCAAGTATCTCTGACAAAGGCCACATTTCTCAAACATATAGAAAACTGAAACAAATTTATAACAATACAAAGAATTCTCCAATTGGAAAATGGTCAAAGGGTATTAAAACTATATCTTTGGGAGCCATCCAGCAGTCTCCCTCAGGGTGAGAGCTTGCTCTGTCTAGATGTGACCATCTGGTCGACTAATGGAGATGAGAGACACTGTGTGCTTAGGCCCATGTGTTTAGGCATCACAGAGTGTTCTGCCATAGCACAGAGGTTCGTTTATTGTATAGGCTGGTGATTACATACTTCTTTGGTACACAATCAATTTTCTATATATATGTTTCCATGGAACTTAACAAGACACGTAGCCTAAGGAGATAGTCAATGAAACATTGTTACTATAGATGTATGACATAAACAGGGTGATCTAGAGATTAGTTCTCCCTGACCTAGGAGAATCATTGTCACTTTTGGTCAGCTTTCACAGTCAATCACAATTATTTAAAAGATAGGTAACAAAACATTTTGTAGCTAGGTACAAGGTTATAGGGCAACTTAATGACAGACTAGATTTGGGGTTTTCCTCAATTTACAAGTTCTATTTTTCTTGTGTTACTTTAAAGCACCTGGAAGTGTTGCCTGGTTTCTGTCCATCAACAAATTCATTGGAATGTGATAACTATAATGAAAGATTTATTATAGTGCTCAAGCACTTGGCCAGTGTTTATTGTGGGGCCTTGAAGTATATCTGTGCTTGTATGAGAGAAAGGAGGGGTAATGGGCAATACTATTTGGGCTTTAATTCTGTAAATGCAATCTTTTTTGGGGGCAATAATCTAGGGGGATTAAAGTGGGATATATATGTATTGATCCTATAAGTATTTGCTCTCATATTATTTCTCCTGTATTGGGGAGGAAACAATAATCATAACAAGTCCATTAGTAGGGAAAGTTGGAGAGAGAGAAGTCACAGAAGGTGGTCAATGGAGGGGGCTGGTTCTTGAGGGGCTACCCTGCAGTTCCCATCTCCCAAACTGTGACCTTGTCAGTCAGTGGGGGGTCTGTTGGCTCCCCGTACTATATTATTCCTAAAACTAATTTTCAAAACTATATTATTCCTCCTCTTAGGGATATATAGTTGTATCATAGACTTAAACCAAACTATGAAGTTCCAAATACAATAATTGTATCAAACATACTTAAAAATCTTCCTTTAGATTCAAGCTTCTTTCAAACTTTCTTTTTTATCTCTTCCTCATCTCATTTGATTAACAAAAAAGCACTTTCAAACTAATTTTGCTTATTCTACACTTTTCTTACCTTCTATTTGCTTAGTCCCTCTAGTCTTTATTTCCAATAGTATTTCAGGTTATCTACATGTACACCCAAACAAATTTCAGCATTAAGGTTTTTTTTTATCTTAAGAAGAACTTCCTTCCTCTAGTTAATTTATCAAGAATTACTAAACAATATTACAAATATGCAATTTATAGCAAATTTATAAAATCAATTTGTATAACAAGCAATTTATAAAACTCATATAAAACTCAAACAAAATATACATGAGAGGATGACCATCATATACAACCCTTTTAACACATATTAATAAGTCATACATTCTAGACATTCTAATGTTATATTAAAAGCTACTAAAGTGATCTCAGAAGCCACCTGTCTTAATGTGACTGCAAATGCCTGCATAATAACCCCTGGTAGGAACTGCCAGGTGGGCTTGGAGATAACAATTGTAGAAGGAAAACGCTTGCCTTTCCAGACCCCTGAAATCTGGTTTGCATTTTACTGTGGTGTCTTTGTCTTCTTTCTCTTCATCGATGTCTCCATGAGTGATGACTGGCCATATGCCTTTTCTGCCTCCTGCCTCAGTGTCCCTCGCAGCACATTCAGCAGCTTTCTTCTGCTGCAAGCTGAACCTGTTCTCATTCTTGGTGGAAAGCTGTCTGGGCACTTAGATCAGGCATAAGAGAGGCTGGACAACAAAGACCACAGCAGTTCCTGCACCTCTTCCCCTCTTTTTAATCAGGATTGTGAGAGGATACATTTGTGAGGTTTTGTCAGTTCAATCAAGTCTTTTCCCCAAATAAAGATTTAAGGAAGTCTCCATGTGGTGGCTACTGGGCATTGGGGCAACCCTCGGCAGGAGCCGTCATGAGTGCTTTCATAAGAGAAGTCTTAGTGGGCCCAGTGAAGTGGCTTCACAGCCTCTCCAAAGCTTGGAACCATGACTGATGGCCAGCTGTCCCCAGTATGGTACATACCTGTTTCCGGGTTCTGGGTACCAACAGGTCCTGCAATGGCTTACATTTCCTTTTGGAGAAAAGCCCTTTTCTGGTTTTGGATATCTTTTGTCCCCACTGAGAGAGTTCTTGAATCAAGTAGAGTGTCTAGGGGAGGTCTAGATCAAGGCAGAAACTTTGAAGATGATAGTAAGTCCTTTTAGAGAGCTTTATCTTGTGGAGAGTTTATGATACGGGTGGTTTTGTCAGGTAAATGCAAACATATTGGGATTGGCTTAAGATAGGATGGAAGGCAGCACACAAATTAATAAAAAATAATTGGCATCACAAGAAATAGCAGTCATAACAGTGATTAGATAATCACAAATGGGCTTACTGCTGGGACAAATAGATATTGAGATATAGATGATGGTTTTCCTCCTTTGGTGACATTAGCTTGCCCAAACCTCATTAGGTAAGAAATCAGGTATTGAGAGATTTTTATCCTGGGTTTCTTATTCATTCTTAGAAGACATTTTAATTTGTCTAGAAGACAAAGACCAAAAGTTCTAAATTTAGTTCAAAAGTTCCTTAGAGTCTTACCCCAATTAGCTTTGTTTCTCTTCTTCCAATGGAGAGTCCCCAACCTATGCCTAGGGGAAAACCTGAAGAAAGGAGAGCCTGTCTGGACCTGACGAGGTACTCAGGTCAGACTACAACTATTCTCTTATTTTTGGGGACCAACTTAGCCAGGTTATTCAAGCTAGATCAATGCTCTTCCACACTACTTTGGCTAGGATCACTAACTGACCCAAAAGACTTCCTCCTAAAAATAAATAAATTTAGTTTCTTTTTAGAAAATACCCAGTTCTTGCTCAGTTTCAAAGATAAACTTCACTGCAGGAAAAAACAGAAGGAAATCTTATTGAAGCATGCTCCAAATAAAGACTCAAGAACTATGGCATATGTCAAATTAACAGCTAATCTTGCTTAAAATCAGGAAAGAAAGAAGAGTTTGAATGGTTTTTCAACCTGCAGTTGGAAAACCACTCGGGAATACTTACCAGCTTGGAGTTCCAATCAAATCCCCAAGGAATCTTTACTTATGGATCTCTCCTCCAAGAAGGGGCTGAGAAAGAAAACCCTTCTTGGGGGAAGGATCCCTGAGGCACAGGATTTCCTGTGGATCACTTTGGGGTCACCAAAATGTAGCAAAAATTTATCACAACAATACAGAACTCCAAGCTAAATAATAGGTTTATTGAGAGGAGGCCCACCTCACAAGAAAACTGGACCCTAGACCCATCAGAACCAGAGACCCTGAGCCTTAAAAGATGGCCTTTTTTTTATAGAGAGAAATCTTATGATATGGTGACACTGATAAAAAAAAGATGCTCATATCTTTCACATAGGTGGTTCTTAATTAGTGACACAGGTGCTGATTGAGCAAGTGAATGCCAAAGAAGGTCACTTTGGGTGATAAATTAAGTCTGTTATTCTTGCTGACGTTTCAAAGGCCTTTGCACTCTTGGTGTCTTTTACTGACAATATTAAGAGTCAGCAGTTTGTAGAAACAAGAGTGGCCCTCCTCCTGTGTGACTGTCCTGAGGTTTGTGATAAAGAATGAAAAGGCTTGCAAGTTGCAAAACTGTGCAAAAACTGAAGAATAAAACGTAGGAATGATTGACAGTGGCATGTAGGTCACATGGGAGCCTGAGCCTGAAGGATCTAGGTGAGGATTCTATCTATCCAACTGACTTGCTTCTCTCCTGAAGAAATTGAGATGAAGGCTTGAAGAGATTTTCCCTGTGATCAAACTGAGGAAGGACTTTTCCCTGTATCTGGCTGCTGGCAGCATCAGTCTTACTTGGACATCAGGACTTACTTGGATGTCTAACAACAAAAGATCCTGGCTCTATTTGATTATGAACTCCTGCTGTGACATTGGGATATTTGGATACGTTTTTAGTTTAGTAACATAGTTAATATAGTTTAGTTAGTTTTAAGAATAAGTATATCCCTAAACCCTTATTCCTTTCCCTTCTCAAACAATAAAAAAGATTTATTTATATGTTTTCCTCTTGTGTTTCCCTTACCCAAATCCTACCCTAACAGTTTGGCTGAGCCAGCTAGGTTGAAGAGTCTATTTATGTGATTGTTTTTTTAATTATAAGTCAATATTCTACTGTGTAGCTAGCTAGAAGCTTATGGGGTTACATAGAATTCTAAGGGTTGATTTGCTGAAGGGGTTATTGAAGCTGCACCACAGACCCAGCAGCCAACTTGGAGTAGCCATCTCGAGGGAGAAACTGTTTTGAATTTTTGAAATCTATTTTTGTTTGTTTTGGTATATGTACAAGTTACATTGTAATAATAATATTACAATGGATGCTAGCATGTCAGTAGACCTGTTTACCAATGGGCTGTTAATGTTCTTCTATTATTTACTGTATATTCCACATTTCATTTTGTAGCATTTCCTAGATACTGTCCTTATGGCTTTATAATGGATTGTTTGAAACCAGTAATGGATTTAAAGCTCTGTGACATTATGGCATATGTACCCCTGGATGTAATCTGTGGCTGTATTGTTTATAAGTCTTGTGCCTCTGTGTGCATTTGTATTAAGCATCTAAAATATCTGGTGATCTGGTTCTGAAGGGATGACATGAAGATGATGGTTATACAAATGAAAACTCAACCTGATACACTCGAGCACTTTATAAACATGAATATGAATCAAGGTTTTGCACAAGATAACAACAGATTAAACACTAATGGGAAAGACTTAAATAAACTAGAAAAAGAGGAAGCAGCAGGAATAATTTCTTTATGCCCACTTAGAGATATGCCTGTGGTAAAACAAAATGAAGCCTATAAAGTAAAGATGCATAAGAGATTTTCCCCAGAAGACCTTGAGTCCATCAAGAAGAGGACCCCTATTTTTAATGATGAACCTAATAGGGTAATTAAAGAGATGCCTAGGACAAATGATTTGTATGATCCTGACTTTAATGATTTTGTCCTACTGATGAATGAGGTCTTGAAAAAGAGAGAAAGAACCAAATTTATACAGGAGACAAGAACAGATCCTTTATTGCAGTCTAGGCCAGAGGACTTAAAGTTAGACACATCTGATGAGGGGGTTTATGATACATTTAGTAGAAGAAAGAGAGGTAATCCTGGAGGTAATGGGGAGGTATACCAAAAGGTCCAATTCACAGTCAAAATTTGAGGCTATCAAACAGAAGGTCTCTGAAGCTCCTTTGGTTTTCCTGGAAAGGATAACCGAGGCAGTTGAAACTTTACTGGTGATGGATGCACTGGAAGAAAACTCAATTGCACATATTAAGAGGGTCTTTGTAAAAAATGCTATCCCAAAGATCAGGCAATTTTTAAAACAAATTACCATGACTGGGAAGAGTTAGACCTCGATGATTTATGGAGAAAGGCCACATATTTGATTACTAATTTGGAGGATAAAAATGATGAGAGAGATACTGTTGTTGAGGACTTAAAATGGAAATTGCAGGAAGCTGAAAGGAAGGCTAGGGACAGTGAAATAAAATAAATAAAATCTGTGGCTGCATTGAGATCTGTACAGCCAAGGTATAATAATAATTATAAACCAAATGAGAGAAGATCAGGTCCTAGGAGGTGTTTCCTGTGTGATCATATTGGAAATTGTACAGGGACTGCAGATTTAGGAATCAGGTTAGGAGACAATTAAATAATGGTTATAATAGAAACAATAATTGGAGTAGTAATAATTATAATAATAATAGATGGAATACTAATAATAACAATAATCAAAATAGGTATACTACTCAATGTCAAAATTCCTGTTGCTAGGGACAACAAGTGCCCAATTTAAATACTATGCAGTCTTAGGTAAATGCTGAAGCTAGGCCTAAATACAGCCAGGTTGTAAAGGGTGACCAGGGTAAGAATGCTAGTGCCTTATGAAAGTTTCCTCTTGAACACATGAGAATGAATCAAGAAATGAGTGTGATATAAATGAAAATGAGTTGAGGATAAATGAAATTGGGAGTAATGAAAATAAAATACATGGTGATAAAAATGAATTAATTTAATCTACTGAGGATATAATTGGGTAAATAATTGTACAGAGAAAGAACATCGTAATAAAAATTTAATAGAAAATCCTAATGAATGTATAATAAGAGAAATTAATGAAGAATATAAACTAAATAATAATAATGAAATTATAAATGGGAACAATGATACTAATATGGAGAATTTAAGGACCAATGAGAATAATATAAAAGATGATGATGCAAAATCCTGGGAAAGTCATGAGCTTTGTACTGATATTACAGTGCTTGCACCAATTCTTGAAACCTTCCAAACTCCAAATTGTCCTGAGTCCCATGTTTCCGTAACTACAGGCGATCAGATATATGATCTTTGGGTGGATACTGGAGCCAGTAAATCAGTTTTGCAAAGTCTTCCTAAAGATTGTAGAGCTGTTGGTACTATGGAAGTGATTGGAGCTATTGGAAAACTGGAGAGAGTAGCAAAATTACAACCTAAAATGATTACCCTAGGTCCATTAAGCATGGAGCATGCATTTCTATGTATGTGTCCAAAGAACCTTCTCGGCAGGGACTTGCTTTGTAAATTATGAGCAACAATTCAATATACTGACACTGGGGATATATCATTACAACTCCCAGAAGAATCTCTGAAAGCCTTTCCATTGCTCTTCTTAGATTCAGTCAATGAAGAGAATGAGTTGAATTCTATCTATCCTATTCCTGAGGACATTTCAGAAGATTTATGGGCAAAGTCTTCCACAGATGTAGGCCTATTGAAATTAGCTGATCCAGTGACAGTGAGAACCAAGGAAGGACCAGTTCCTTGTGTTCCTCAATATTTTTTTTAATAAAGAAGCTATAGATGGAATAAGACCAATTACTGAGTCCCTAATTCAATAAGGGATAATAATACTGTGTTTTTCAAATTACAATATTCCCATACTGCCACTAAAGAAACAAAAGCTCAATCAAGATGGCAGGATTGTCTATAGATTCATACTGGATTTGAGAGCTGTAAATGATCATGTAATAAAGACTCATCCTATAGTACCAAGTCCAGCTGCTATAATCTCATCCATTGCAAGTCAAGCAAGATATTTCTCCATGGTAGATTTATGTTCAGGGTTTTTATTGATACCAATTCATGAGGATTCTCAAAAGATCTTTGCTTTCACATGGGACAGTGCCCAGTGGACTTTCACTCATCTTCCACAAGGTTTCTGTGGAAACCCAAGCCAATTCTCTCAAATTTTGAACAGAGACCTTAAAACAATATCATTCAAGTAAAGTAAAAGAGTACATTTTGTAGATGATATGCTCCTAGCATCTCCATCTGCTAAAATGTGTTTAAGAGATAGCAAGATTCTTTTGATTGAATTACATAAACGTGGACATAAAATCTCTAAAGCAAAACTTCAGTGGGTTTTGCCTCGCATTGAGTATCTTGGTTTTGCGTTGTCAGAGGGTTCCAGACATATCACTAAGCGAAGAATACCTGATATCTAGAAACTGAGTGCACCTAAGACCAAGAAGCAACTCAGAGCTATTCTTGGGACAACTGGTTTTTTTAGACAATGGATACCTGCATACAGTGAAATTACTAAATGTTTAACAGATCTAACCAGGAATACAGAACCAGAACCTCTGAAACTTAAATCTGAACATCTGCAAGCCTTAAGTAAGCTTAAGGAAGTGATTTTATCTGTACCAGCTCTTGGAATCCCAAACTATACTAAACCTTTTCAATTATTTGTGAATGAGGTGAAAGGAATTGCATCTGGTGTACTGACACAAACTTTAGGACAAAGTTATCGTCCAATTGGATACTATAGTTGTCAACTAGATCCAATTGCTGCAGGTACAGTTCCTTGTTTAAGGGGTGTAGCTGCTGCAGCTGTGTTAATTCATAAGTCATCAGACTTAGTTTTGGGATGTCCATTGACAGTATTTTGTTCACATCAAATAAAAGCACTAATGACGAAATTTCATACTCAAGCATATTCAGACCAACGAATATCTATGTATGAAATTATACTTCTAGGAACTGAAAACATCATGTTGAAAAGGTGTAGTGTATTAAACCCAGCTACACTTCTTCCTGATTTGCCAAAGAATGGTGAACCATTACATGAATGTTTAGAAGTAATAGATCTAATGGATATGCCAAGGATGGATTTAAAGACACTCCAATTGAAAATCCAGATTTGGTTTTATTCACAGATGGATCTTCATATTTGTGTAATGGAATTAGATGCACAGATGCTGCAGTTGTCACAGAATTTGAGACACTGTGGTATGGATCATTACCTAGTAACCTTAGCAATCAAACCACAGAGTTAATCACTTCAAAGCAAGCATTTCTTCTGGCAGCTGGTAAAAATGCAAAAATTTACACAGATGCTCAGTATACTTTTTCTGTTTGTCATGCTACAGTAAAGATCTGGAAACAATGAGGTTTTATTGCTGCATTGGGAAAACCAATTGCTCATGCAGAAATAATAACTGAGTTGTTGGATGCTATCCAGAAACCTAAACAGCTAGCAGTAATCCATTGTAGAAGTCATACTAATAGAAGAGATTCAGTTGCTAAAGGAAACCATAGAGCTGATATAACTGTAAAATTTGCAGCCAGAAATGCTCCAGTGTATATTATGAACTTATCAACTATTGAATCTGATGATCTAGAAAAAGCTTATGTAGACTCAGAAATACATAAATGGAAAGAGAAGTTTGGAGCAAGAAAAGAACATGGTATATGGTTAACAGATACAAGAAAGCTGCTGTTACCAAAAGACCTGTATACCTATTTGTATCAAGCCATTCACACAAAAGGTCATGTTGGTAGTCAAGCTGTAACTGACACCATAAAGAGGCAATAGGTTGCTCCTGGAATAAGTACTGTAGCAAATAAGATCTGCTCAAGCTCTTCTGTTTGCCAAAACTTCAATCAAGGAGCATTCAGACAGAAAGGTTTAGGTGGTAGACCTTTAGCATATTGTCCACTTGAGAGTCTGCAGATTGATTACATCAGCATGCCAAAAGCTGGAAGATACGAGTTTTGCTTGGTAATTGTTGATATTGTTCTGAAATGTCCTGAAGCTTTTTCATCAAATACAAATACAGCTAGCTTTGTGGTGAAAGTGTTGATTAAGGAAATTATACCTAGATTTGGAGTACCATTAATAATAGACTCTGACAAAGGATCCCATTTCACTCAAGACATCCTGAAAAGAGTCTATGAAAATCTAGGAATAACACCAAAATATCATGTGCCTTATCATCCCCAAAGTTCAGGGCAAGTGTAGCGCATAAATAAGGAAATAAAGACTATGGTGGGGAAGCCCTGTGCTGAAACTCAGCTCAAATGGTCAGAGATTCTTCCCATAGTGCTTTACAACAAAGATTAAAAGCTTCTGGGTAAGCATGGTGGCAGTCTAGATGTGGGACACTTCCTCTCAGACCCACCAATATAGACTACCTCAAAAGCCCCCCCCCCCCAAATTTCATAAGAACGAAGGGATTCTACAGTAGGGTGTAGCATTGAAGGTATGTGGAATTTGAGCATTTCCACACTATAAGGGGGTGGAAAAGTTCCCACCAAAATGTGAGCTGGTCTATCCTCCCCCATCCCACTTACGGAGCCAGAGTCAGAGCCAGCATGCACCAGAATCAGTGAGTGAGTGAGGGACACCTCTGGAGTGAGCAAGGGGCACCTCTAGGTCCTTGGTAGCTGACTAAAGATACCAAGGACCTATCCCTGAGAGCAGCTGCACCTGAAACCCCAGTGGGCTGGGGAGCACAGACTGTGGGCGCTCTTGGCAAGTTGGTTCAGAGAAGGCCAGCAAACAGTAGAAGCTGCACCTGAAACCCTGGCAGGCTGGGGAGTGCAGATCTTGGGTGCTCTCAGCAAGGAGGCGCAGAGAAGGGCAGTGAACAGCAGAAGCTGCACCTGAAACCCCGGAGGGCTAGGGAGTACAGACTGTGGGCTCTCTCGGCAATGATGTGCAGAGAAGAGCAGTGAACAGAAGAAGCTGCTGAGATTTGAGAGCTTTCCTCATGCAAAATCCTTGCTCCTTGACTCCATACATAGAGAGCCTGCCAATCTCACTCAGATCTCTGACTAAAAAGGGAAGGAAAACCCCCCACAGTGATGGCAAATTGCACCCAGGAGCCACAACCTCCATCCACCACTACCCCCCCAAAAATAAAAGGCATTGACCCTCAAAACTTTTTATGGTGGAAATGTCTAGGCTACAGAGGAAATAAAGAAGGAAATTCAAACAATGCCAAAACCTTCCAAAAAAAATGGAAATTGTCTGCAAGCTCTTGAAGAATTTAAATTGAACCTTATAAAAAAGATGGAAGCCTTCTGGAAAGAAAAGTGGGAAATAGTTCAAAGAGAAAATAACAGTCTGAAGGACAAGAACTCCCAATTGGAGAAACAGCTGGAAGCCAAGAAAAGCAGGATAGACCAAACCGAAAAGGAAAACCAAAAGATCAAAGCAGAAAACCAAAAGATTATAACCAAAAACCAGGCCTTAAGGACCAGAATTGGACAACTGGAAACCAATGATCTTGCAAAACAGCAAGAATTAATAAAGCAAAGTCAAAAGCCTGACAAAATCAAAGAAAATATAAAATATCTCATTGACAATCTGACAGATCAGGAAAACAGATCAATACGAGACAATTTGAGAATCATTGGTCTACCCGAAAAGCCAGAAATAAACAGAAATATTGACATCATACTACAAGAAATCATCCAAGAAAAGTGCCCTGATGTCCTTGAAGAAGGGGCAAAATAGACACCCTCTACACTAAATTCTCAAAAGACAATTCCCAGGAATGTAATTGCCAAATTCCAGAGCTTTCAAGCTAAGGAGAAAATTATACAAGAAGCCAAAATGAGAAAATTCAGATAACAAGGAGCACAATTAGGATCACACAAGACCTGGCAGCTTCCACACTAAAGGACTGCAAGGCCTGGAACATGATATTCAGAAAGGCAAGAGAATTGGGTCTTCACCAAGGATCACTTATCCATCAAAACTGACTATATACTTCCAGGGGAAAGTAGGGGCATTCATCAAAATAGAAGATTTCCAAATATTTGTAAAGAAAAGACCAGAACTAAATGGAAAGTCTGATATCCAAACACAAAGATCAAGAGAAACATGAAAAGGTAAATGAGAAAGAGAGGGAAAAGGGGGAAAATGTTTCTTTTTATTCAAATTCTCTTCTCTAAGGGCTACAATTAGTTCAAATTATATTTATATATGTTAACATATGCAGAAAATATTATTTGTAACTCTCAAAAATTGTATTCATTATTATTGTAATTAGAAGAATCATTCATAGGAAGAGATTGGAGCATTAAGGGCTAAAAGATAATATGCAAAAAAAAAAAAGAAAAAGGGAGGGGGGAATCAAAGATGGCACCAAGAGATACTTGAAGAAATAAAATAAATAGGATAATCTTTATCACATAAAGATATACATGGGAAGGGGAGGGAAAGAATACTCTTATAAGAAGGAGAGGAAGAGAGTGCTAATAGGTAATACTTAAACCTTACTCTCAGTGAAATAAATTCTGAGAGGGAAGAGCATATAGATCTATTGGGATCTTGAATTCTATCTTATCCTACAGGGTAAGTAAGAAGGGAAAACTAAGGAGGAGTAGGGGGGAGGGAGTACAAAAAGGGAGGGAAGGAGAGGGGGGAGGTAACTTAACAGACTGCCCCCCCAAAACAAGAAGGGAACAAAAAGGGAGGGACCAGAAAGGGAAGCATATTAAGGGAGGGCACAATTAAATGTAATGGACTTCTCTACTAGCAGCAATGCAATAATCCAGGACAATTCTGAGGGACTTATGAGAAAGAATGCTATCCACATCCAGAGAAATAATTGTGGAAGTAGAAACAGAAGAAAAACAACTACCTGATCACATGGGCCAATGGGGATATGATTGAGGGTGTAGAATCTAAGTGATCACCCTAATGCAAATATTTATAATATGGAAATAGGTCTTGATCAACAACACATGTAAAATTCAGTGGAGTTGCTCATTGGCTATGGGAAGGGGGTGGGAGGAGGAGAGGGAAAGAACATGATTCATGTAACCATGGCAAAATATTATTAATTAGTTAATTAAAATTGTCCAAATAATGAATATATAAATAAATAAAAGGACTAGTGAGAATGGACTCACAAATGAACTGAGTCCTTTCCCAAGCCTGGGGTTGATTTCTTAGGTAAAAACCCAATGTCCCAGATGTTAAATCTTTTGGTTTACCTTAGCCAAATTGTCATAGCCAAATTGTCCATAGCACTGCAGGGAAACATCCTAGGTATTTTCCAAGTCCAAACCCTCCATGTTCCTCCACAAAACTAGCCAGGTTTCAGGAGCTCATGGAGTAGGTGTTCTCCCTTCTAGTTCAGGGAAAGGACAGTTGTGTAATGGCAGTTAATCCCAGTTAACTTCCCAAATCCTCCTCTGTAATGCCTTCCCTTCTAGAATTTTTTCCCCAGGGTTCATGGCTAAATTCTCCTCTCTCCCTTTTAGAGACAACTTTTGCATTTTCCCTTATCCCTCTATCTTTACACTATGCATGAGTCTAGGTCCTGTGTGTTCTTTTCATATGCAGCCATTTTTAGGTGTTCCCATTACCCATTTCTCTTACATGCCTGCTTTGGTCATCATGCTCTTTCTGTATGTATCTTTGTTTAAAAAAAATCTTAAGATGTAGTTTTTTTTAATTAAAGTGGGTTTTTTAATTAAAAAATCCTTAGATTTTAATAAATTTATTATGATTTATGGATAGGTAGTGTGAATATGTGATTGATTCTCCCCTTGCCTATTTTAAAATTAATCAACAAAATCTGAAAACACTCCTACTTAACACTAAGTAGAGGAGGTCTACAAGCCACTTGCTAAAGTGGGTGACAACTCATAAACAACTGACCACCCCCTGAACAGTGCTAAGCAAATTTAAAGGCTGCAATTGGTCCCCAGAAAGTGGAAGAAGAGACAGGAAGTGATGTAAAAAAGGACTATAAAAGGTGATGAACTTCCTGTTCAAGGGGTCTTCATCCTGAATTTTTGGGTTGAAGGATATTGGACTGGGTCTGTGGGTTGGAGCCATGACTTGGACCTGGGACTCTGGATCTTGGACTGCTTCTGGTAAGCTGATCCTGGAACTTCTCCTTTGGATATTCGACCAGGGTGAGAAGCTGACCCTTTTTTCCTGGCTTCTGGAGACATTAGTTCCAGAGAGGTCTCCCTGTCTTGGAGGAGGCCACGTGGGTGGAGCCCTTGTTTAATTTACTAACGAGCCCTGCCAGAGTTGAATGGGCACTGGAGCAAATATTTAGTGTGATAGGATAGACATCTTCTCTATCCTCTTTCATTTCTTTACTTTGACTCTCTCCACCTCTTTTTTTTTTGTAAATAAAAGCTAAAATTTACCTGGGCTAAAATTGGCCACCACAGTATTATCTTAAAATTCTCATATATTTAGTCCAACCATAAAAGTTAAATCCTTATAGTAGAAGAGAGAGAAAAGAGTAAGTAGCCTAATCTGACTTTTCCACTTGGCCAGGGATGCAGTTAGTTGGCAGGAGATGATGTCACTTGTGTGATCCTAGAAGGAGGGAAGGGTAAATTTCCTTCACAGGTTAATGAAGTAAAATCAGAAAAAATAGGTAAAAATATTTTATTGACATACCAAGGCAGGAAGCAGTTGAGAGTGGCCAGCCTGATACCTTCAGACTGCCCTGCTTTTTATAGATAAGAGTAAACAACTTCTATATGGGGTCAAACATACATTGATGGATACATGTAACTGTAAGGATAATTTTATAGTTGTGACTTAAAAATCTAAATTAATTTGGTCACCAGGGAAAATCCCAAATAATAAAATACCCAAGTCAGCTGGAAATTATGGTGATTTTAATTAATATAGAGAGAAGGAATTAAGGAGAAGAGAGAGAGAGAGAGAGAGAGAGAGAGAGGAAAGAGTTAATTTAAACTGCTGCAACTCAGGCTGAGCCAGGCAGGAGTTAAAGGCCTTGGCCAAAGTGGCTTCCCTGTGCCCAAGGGAAAGGAAGTCAGTCTTACCCAAGTCACCACGAGACTGTCTCAAGGAAGGTGTCTGAGGGAGCTCCTCCAGGCTGAGTTCCACCATTGAACTGAACTGAACTCTCAGGCTGCTCATATAGACCTCTTTTTAAAGATCTTTTCTCTTGTGTCACCTCCCCTTAATTTTCACATCTACCAATCACAGCAGATGCTTTTCTCCAGGACTGTCCATTCTTTAATTCTCACCTTCTTTGATTAGATTTTTGAGTTACTTAACACTTCTTTGTTAAGTTCGCCTTTTGTTAGTTACTTGACCTTTTTGTGATTAATTTAACCTTTATAGGTACTTAACATCTTTTTGTATTAAGGTCTAAAAATAGACTTAGCTTAACGTTCTAGATTCACTATAAGGTGAGAACTAAGTACCCTCATTGTTCAATCAGGAGATTACAACTTTATCTTCCCCTAAAGTACTGTCTAAGTAGGGTGGAGTAATTTTAAAGTTCACATAACCAAGGTGAGGTGGGATTAATGACTCACTTCCAACTCTTCTTTCATCTAGGTGGGTATGAAAGCTATCAAAGTTATCAAGAACTCAGGTGCAGCACTCCAGGAAATGCCTCTGTGTTAGGAGGATGTCTAAAGTTAGCCTGTTTTGTAAGACCATAGCTCTGAGAGGATGAACCTTGGTATTAAACTCCTTCATACCCATTATAGTCTCACTGCCAAAGACTTGTTAAAATCTGTTTCATTCTGTTCAGCAGGTTTAGGCTGCAGAAGGACCTGTGCTTGGGCACTAAGGCACCAGACACTCTCAGGTCATCCTTCTTAAGTGAATAAGGAACAGATATATAGATGGTTAAAAAATTGCTGTGTGTACTTGTGCATGCTTGGAGTGCTTGGGGTGCCCAGGGAAAACTAATAGCTCTGAAAGGAGAGCTTGCTGAGCCCTTTTCAGGACTCTTTTCCTCTTTTGGGTTCTCATCTGTGGCTACAAGAAGGTATAGCATCAGCAGCAGTCATACAACAGTAAACCATCTCATTGGATGGAGTAAACCAGGTTGAGGGTCACTAACAGTCCTGAAATCTTTTGGTAAGTTAAGGCCAGTGAAGAGTGAATCAAACTCACTTTGTCTATCAATCAGCAACTTTTAGGTTAACCAATCAAAAACGTAAGTACCCCCTACCTTACTAAGTATGAGGATTTACAAGTCACTTGCTAGAGTGGGTGACAACTCCAGGGCAGTGTTAGGCAAATTGGAATACTGTGATTGGTTCTTGTAAAGTGGGGGAGTGACAGGAAGTGACAATAATAAAACTGCTTTAAAAGGCCAGCTCAAGGATTCAGGGAGGCTCTCTGTGTTGGTGAGCTGGACCCTGCGAGGGCTTGCAGTGGTGAGTGGAGTTATTCCTTCCTTGGTTCTTCTGTGAGGAGACTCTCTCTGTTCATTGGCTCTTTGGTGGGACACTCCCTTCAGCATGAGTTCTGGTGAGATTCTTGGAAGTCTTAGCCTTGTGTGCACTGAAGGTTCTCGGAGTATTCTTCAGTGTCTCCCGATTCTTTGGATTTCAGCTTCCTAATTAGGACTTTGGATTCTGGCGATATTTGCTTTTGAATTCACATTTGCAGTCTAGAGACATTAGGATTAAACTTAGGGTATTTGTAGTTAGACAGTACTTTCTGTCTATATTTTTCCATTTTCACCTCTCTGTAAATAAAGCTGCTAAAAGTCACTTTGACTTAAACTGTAATATTTTAAAATCAGCAACCACAATATTAATTTAGAATGTTCATATTTTAGCATAAAACCTAAATTTAAATTTTTACAGACAGAAGCAATTCTCATGGACCACTTAGAACTCTGCTAGACATCAAAGAAACAAAGGTCATCCACTGGAGAGTCATGTTCTTTTATAATGACATGATTTGTTGCATTTCTGATAGGATAGTGTCCCCAAATTTATGGCATGAGAAAAATTTTAGAACTATAATAACATACCTAATATTATGTACCTAAAACATAAAACAAAGCTTATTGTTAGTCAGGTGACATAAACCTCTCATCTTATTTTTATAGGAAATCCTGATGAACTTCCCTCTACCTAATATATTGGCATTTTCCCCTCATGTTAGAGCACCTGTGGTCACAGTGCCAGTCTGTACTAGAGGCAAAAATTGAACCCATGTCTCTCTGATGCTTGTGCTAGCTCTCTATCCTCTCAAACAGGGCTGCCTCAATTGTTGTTGCTATTGTGCCCTTTGGACTAATGCTGGTGGCCAAAATATTCCTCACACTTTCAAATCTACTTGGTTTACTTTTATTTAAAATAATAATGATGGTCATAGTAATTATTAGGATCATCATTTTTATTTTTATTGTTCAGTTGTCTTCCCAGAATTTACTTTGAAGGGAAAAAGAGAAAAACTGGGGTTGGAGTAGAATGAGTTAAATAAATGAATGGGATAAAAGTGGTTGGAAACATCAACTGGTATTTAGTTTTTGAGCTAACCTTCAAATCAAGCCAGTTGCTATATAACTCCTCACAAATGGTGAAATCTTGACCGAGTGGATCCTGGGGGACAAACTGCCCCACTTTCACCAGAACTTCATCATAATTAGACTTCATTGCAAAGTTCATGATGTCATATTTAGCCACAGGATTCTTTTCCTCATCCAAAAAGACCAGGTCCCCAGCAGTGTTGTTAAAGTCAATGTTCCTCAAGGATGGGTGAAGCTAGATGAGAAGAGAAATTAGTCACTCTCTCCTGTCTATAGGCAGGAGGCAATAGGACCAAGGTCAATGGGAAAGACTGGGAAATGTAGTAATATGAGCACTCGCCATTCATTCATTCATGCATGCAACAAACATTTCCTAAGCATATCCTTTAGACAATGAGGCACTGTACATATGTAAGTCTCAAAACTTGAAAGTTGTGTTATTGTTTCAAAATTAATAACAAAAAAGTCCACTTTCTGCTAGGATTTCATAGAACCTTAATGTGCGAGAGAAATGTTAAATAATACTATTTTAATTTTTAAAGTGAAATTAAATCAAATAAATTCACCTCCCAGCAGGAATCACTCAATAACTCATCCATTTTGTGATATGGATGGGTTTTGGTGAATGGGAAAAGGGGAACTTGGTTGAACTTTTCTCAGTTCCAATCAGAAATCTACAGGAATGGCAAGTAGGACCACCAGGGGATAAATTGATACATTACTTCCAGGAGATATGGTAGAACAGATGTTATCCTTGTTCATGGTTCCCAGACTGAAAAGTAAAGCAGAGAAAGGGAGAAAACCATGTTTTCAAGGACAATAGTATTAAGTGTTATCAGAATGTTGATCTCAGGAATTACTAATTTAATTGATGGTGAAAACTATTAAACACCACTTGTCAAGAATGATGCTAGACTAAAGGATGAATCTTGACACATACAATCAGATTTAGTCAATGTGTCAGTTTTAAAAAATTAATTATGATTTTTTCTAAAAGGATAATATTGTAGTAGCCATTGTAGGGTCATTAGGATAAGATGTTGATTTTAAAAAAGTATTATCAAAACTTTTTAAAAAAAAGAATAAGAGTAAAGAATTTTTCTTAAGTGGAAGTCACATAAAACATTCCCATGTGCCACCAGATTAGGACTAGGAAGTGAATGAGATTTTTCCTAAAACGTGGTTTATTAATCCTTTTTGTACTGTGGTCCTCTTTGGAGAATGTAATACTTTTCAGAACTATTTTTTGCTTGTTTTAAATTCACAATGGAAAGAAATTCTTAATTTCAATCAGAAGTTTGTAAAAATAAAAATATAATTTTTTTCTATCCAAGTTCAAGATCTTCTGAAATCTACCTATTAGACCCTTAGAGGAGCTATCAATGGATGCCAGATTAACAGCCCATGGTCTAAAATAAGGACTCTAATTTTCTATGTGATTATAGTTTGAACCTGTCATTTGGAAAAAGATGAATATTTTAAGGGAGTGTGTGTTTCATGATCATCATAAGTTGGCACTGTGATAATAGAAATCACTCCCTAAGTTTATCCTACCTCTCACCCCATTTTTTGTGCATATATGTAGTGGGACATAAGGGTACATAGGATAAAAGGTGTGGGTTGGAGCTCTCTCCATTGATGTTGGCATTTGAGGGCTTTGTGGGCTACGCAACTTGGGGGGCTTGAGATTTCAGCTTAGGTATTTTTCTAGATAGGTGAGATTTTCTGTGCCCTTCCTTTATTTCCCTTTTTCATTTATCTCCATTTTTATTAAAATTACATTGGTAAGAGCTACTAATGGATTCCTGATTTGAGAATAAATTTTATATCGGTGATCACAATATTTTATTAATATTACATTTAATAATTTCACTTTTCATTTATTCCATTTGGCAGACCACAAAGGTTCAACAACCACCTTCCATCTTCTCCAATTTTCTTTGCTTTTTACTCTCCTTAAGTTAATTTTTTAGTAGTTCACTAGGAGCTGTTTGACAAGGTCACATGCGGAAACCAGTTACTGCAAAGCAGCCCTCAGGAAGGATGGAAGCACCCACTGAAACTTTCCTTATGAACATCCCCTTATTATTGGAATTGCTATGATTATTCCCCAGAAAAAATAGATGAGAGCAACATGCTTGCAGGATTCATACAGATGCCTCATTTTAATCCCCCCAGAATATCACCAAAAGATTATAAATATAGAATTAAACCTAAGGATTCTTATGTACCCACTTAGATAGGACCCTCTTTTCAAGGCATAAAACTGGCAAATCTGTGCTCAGAATTCACCAACCTAATTTGGGTCATGTTGATTCTCCCTCTGACCCTGCACTTAGCAACAATGTTTTGTTGACTATGTCCTTAGGTTTCATGTCTGTTGTTAGGATCTATGGAAACATTTATGTTGAGAATAAAACTGTGTGCCAAGTAGATGTGTGACCGTGAGGGTATAAAATAAAGCCAAGCATCAGCCAAGGCAGAGCAGTTTTTCCTGTGAAACCTGTGCTACAGGTTGAATTGCAAGCTATGTCCTATTCATCATTCTGCCAACACCATCCCACCTCCAAGACTCCATCCCATGTGGGAGGCTGCTTCATCCCACAGCAGTAGCTAATTCTTTAACTTGGAGTTTTCACCCCACTATTGGTAGAGCAGTTTTGAAATAACAAAAGGGCATTGGTCTGATACTAAAAAGCTTTAGAGATCCCTCAGCAGTGGCAGAGAAAACAGCCTAAGGAAAGCTGTGCAATGGCAGCAGGCTTCCTCAAGCCACCAGGAGTCAGACCTTGTGGAGCCTGATGCTACTCCCACCCACCTCCCACCACTTCCTGCCACTCCTGATTTCTGCAAGCTAATGAAGTCAGCTCCCAGTGAGGATCCTTTGGAAACACCACATCTTCTTCTGATGTAGGCCTACTCAAATCAGCTGCAACTGTTCAAATTAATACAAAAGAAGGTCCACCTCCTTCTATTCCTCAGTATCCCCTATAAAAAGAGGCAATTGAGGGAATTACCCCAGTGATAGATTCATTAATTGAGCAAGGAATAATAATTCCATACAAAATTGAATATAATACATCTATTCTACCTATAAAAGAGCCAAAATTAGACACATATGGAAAACCTGTATGTTGATTTGTACAGGATTTATGGGCTGTAAATAATCATGTCATAAAAAGACGCCCTGTGGTTTCCAATTCAGTCATAATTATCTCCTCTCTTCCCAGCACAGTCACTTATTGTACTGTAGTAGATCTGTTTTCAGCATTTTTCTCAATCCCTATTCACGAAAATTCCAGCAATATATTTGCCTTCACCTGGAAAGGTTCCCAGTGGCCCTAGTCCAGGTTACCAAATGGGTTCCTGGAAAGTCCTACCCTGTCCTCACAAATTTTAAGACAGGCTTTAGAAAATATTAAGTTTCAGGAGATCTGTTTGATACAATTTGTAGATGATTTGCTCTTGGCCTCATCAAATGCCTCTGTATATCAGAAAGATAGCAAACATCTTATTTTAGAGCTACATTGCAGAGGCCACAAAGTCTCAAAGGCAAAGGTTCAGTGGTGTTTCCCTAAAGTGGAATATTTAGGATTTATTTTAATTGCTGGTGTCCACTCTATTTCCCTGAAGTGCATTCAAGATATTCAGAAATTGAGTGCCCCCTCCACTAAGAAACAGTTGAGGGCAATTTTAGAAGCAACACAATTTAGTAGTCAGTGGATCCCTTGCTCTGGGGAAATCACTAAACCCCTTATACCACTGCCCCTGCTCTAGGCATTCCAGATTACAAAAAGCCATTTTCTTTGTATGTACATAGACAATGAGAAGTAGCTTCAGGTGTTTTGACTCAAACCTTTGGACCTGTTCAATGTCTAGTTGCTTCTTATTCAGACCAACTGAACCCAGTAGCTTCAGGAGCCTCACCATGTCGTAGAGACATAGCTTCCACAGCTTTTTTAGTAACAGAATCTACTGATTTAGTATTGGGATGCCCATTAATCATAATGTGCCCATATGATGTCGAAGCATTGTTGCTAAGACATAGAACACAGGCATTTTTAGATCAAAGATTTGCTAGGTACAAGGTAACTTTGTTGGGTAATGAGAATATTACCTTAAAATGCTGTACAATTCTTAATCCTGTCACCTTCTTTCAGATTTACCAATTTCACAAGCACCATTATACAGTTGTGAATCTTTAGTGTCCTTGGCTAAATTGAGATAATCTCTGGGACACTCCTTTAGATAACCCAGTCTTAGTGTTATTCACTGATAGTTCTTCTTTCATGAGGAATGGAATACGCTACACTGGAGCTACTGTAGTCACAGAATTGGCCACTGTGGGGTCAATTTAACTGCCCTCAAATATAAGTGCTCAAGGTGCTCAAGTGCTCAAGAACTGATAGCTCTAAAACATGTGTGTATAATTGCCAAAGCTAAGGAGGCAACAATTTACATAGACTCTAGATATGCATTTGGAATATGTCATGCAGTGGGTCTGCTATGGTTCCAAAGGGGTTTTAACCTCAGTTGGAAAATGTATAGCAAATGCAGAAATCATTAATGAAATAATTTCTACTCTCCAGTTACCTGAAGCCCTGGCTGTGATTCATTGCTCTGCCCATACAGGTGGAACTGATCCTGTTTCTAGAGGGAACCACCAGGAAGATACTACAGCAAAACTAGCTGCCTTTAAAGGACCTGAATTAATTTTAATTTTGGAAACTAATAATGATTCAAATTTATCCGTGCCTTACAATGAACAGGAAGTAGAAAAATGGAAACAAAAGCTTAAAGCTAAACAGAACAATGGAGTGTGGGTGTCATCTGAAGGAAAATCCCCATTCCCTAGAAGTTTTTATCACCAAATATTATTATCCATTCACAAAAACGGTCACTTTGGAACCCAGGGCATTGTAGACTCTGTTAAAAGAGTATGGATAGCCCCTGGTATAACTACCATAGCCTCTAGAGTGTGTGCAGCCTGCTCTATCTGTCAAGTCTATAATCAGCATGCCCTTTTGTGGCCAAACTTTTGGTGGGCATCCTCTGGCTTACACTCCTTTCAAGCATTTACAAATTGATTTTATCACTATGTCAAAGGCTGAACATTGTAAATTTTGTCTGGTCATAGTGGATCAGCTGACCAGATGGCCAGAAGCATTTCCTCCTGCCTGAGTCACAGTGGCTTTTGTTGCCAAGGTGCTCTTAAAAGAGATTATTCCTCACTTTGGCCTACAAGCATGAATTGATTCAGATAGAGGAACTCATTTTACTGATTTGGTTTTGTCTCAAATTTATTCATGTTTGGGGATGACTCCCAAATTCTCATATCATTACCAGAGCTCAGGCCAAGTGGAAAGAATGAATAGCAATATTAAAACTATGATTGGAAAATTGGGCACTGAGATTCATTTAAAATGGCCTGAAATTCTCCTTCTAGCTCTCTTCTATCTTCAAAGCAGACTCAGGGAAGATCTACATATCTCACCATTTGAGATGCTTTTTTGACATCCCCCTATTCAGACTAACCAACAGCTATTAAAACTGGAGAAAAGGACTCTTGGATTAATTTATTACATATAAAGTCAGCACCTTCTATAGACATGGAATAACTGTATCCTGTAATGCAATTGTTCTTTTTATTTTTACCCCTCCTATGATAGGACTGGAGGTATAAATCCATATCTTATGGCTCCTCCCAATCATTGACTGACACGTTGTCATGAAATCGGTACTTATGCTTTTTTAATTTTGAAGAATAAGTTAAAATATACATTATCCCTAATATCAATGCATACCCCAAAGGTTTGGACTATAAAAACATGCCATTAATTGTTAAGTGTTATTGGACTTTAACTAATAATTATGTCTTTCAGAAGAAGGAATCACAAAAGAGTCACTGTACAGTGCTGATATGCACAAGATCAAGAAGACCAACCAATCCCAGTGGGATTGATGAGAATCTGCACCAAGACAGGAGACTTGTTTTGAGGTTTGATAAAGCAACTGTTTGACAGTATCAGACACTGGACTTCCCCATGCCTGATTTCTGACAAGTACCTCAGGTTGGCTGCCATTTTGGATCCCCTCTCCCTGAGAGTAAAGATAAAGTCAGACAAGGGAATATTTCCCTTTTGCTTCAAAATCTAGTCCCTTTTCTTTCTTTTATGGTATGGCAATTTTCTGTAGTTCTGGCTACCAAAGAGTAAATGCTACATTGTGTTATAAGTAAGAGAGGGTTATAGCTTGAGAGGGTGATGTGCAGTGACAGATGCAGAGGATGGAAGCAGGGGACAAACAGGGAAGGAATTCTGGAATGTTGAAAAGAGGGTTGAGCTGAAAAACTGAGAAGCAGTTAGAGTCTCTCTGAGGGTTTGTTGACAAGCATCTAGGAGGCTTTGCTGTGAAGCTACCTGGTGGATTACCTTCACCCATCCCATCCTTCCTGCTAAGTCCTGTGTTTACTGAGAAAGAAAATCCTTGAACTGAAGCTAGCCTGACTTAACATCTTGTCTACTGCAGCTATCAGTGACTGGGAGATATATAAGTCCATCTGGACTTGGGATCTTTCCCCGAGCCCTGCCAAGCTTACTGCAGGCCAGTACCTTAGTATCAATTAAGGAGGGTTTTAGTGCAGAATTAGCTAGAGTAGGGACTGGGAATTTTAGGTAATTGAGGTGAGTAGTGTAGACTAACTCAGTGAAGACTCTCCTTGAGGAGACATTTAGATCCTGGGGGCTTTAGTTAGAGAAACTTAGTATCATGGCTACCTGATCTCCATTTCAACCTTTCCCTATTTAATTAAAATACTGTTTCAGTTACTGAGTGGTCTGTGTGTTGCTCTCAGACCAGGCTCTGCCCTGGTTTGAGTTTCTGTTGGCCTTTCCACCCACAGTTAACAACCTGATTCTGACCCAATGCAATTCATCCTACCCCAACTCCAAACCACCATGTTACAATAATTGTTACAATTATCCCACAGGCATAAATCATTTTAATTGGGTCCTGATTTAAGGACCTGTTATTATTATTATTGCTTATTATTGGATACTTAGAATTTTATACACATAGATATTGAGATTTCCCCCAAAATTTTTGAGTTGATTCATATACCCCATAACTCTGCCATGTATTCCAGGTTGATTCTGATTTTGGTCAATACCTTCCTCAGAGGGGCATTGTATAATTGTCATTGATTCATATTTAAACATTTTTTCTTGTTTTAGAGTAATTTCAGCAAAAGAAGTTCACTAATACCCTGAATTGAGAAAGTGAACTGTTGGAAAAGGCGCCATGGGGAAGCTTGAGGAGGCCATACACTGCACTGGGAGATCCAGAGTGAACTTTGGGATATACTGAATTGAACTGAAGAGGGTTGAACACATTTACTTTGATTGTAAACTTTTATGCCAAAGGGAATTGCCCCCTAATAGAATTTTTGTTAATGCACCTACCAATCATTGGTTTTGTTCTCTTTCTCTTTTGTTTCTCTCATATCTCCAGTTATGGTAATTTTCCATTAGATGTATTGTATGCTCCTTTTGTAAGAGATATAAGCTGGTTATTTATAATGATTCACTGGGGAGACTAGGCATGTAGATCTAGGAGATTTCAACATACTTGTCTCCCAGTAGAATCATAAGGGGGATTGTGATGATATAAACCACTCCCTAAGTTTGTCCTATCCCACACCATTTTTGGCATCCATATGTAGTGGGATGTAGGGGCATGTAGGATAAAAGGTGTGGGGTAGAGTGCTCTGTGTGTGTGTGTGTGTGTGTGTGTGTGTGTGTGTGTGTGTTGGGGCTTAAGGGTTTTGCTGGTGGACTTCAGATTTCGGCTTATTTTTCTAAGTATGTGAGATTTTCTGTCCCCTTCCTTCATTTTCTTTTTTCATATATCTCCATTTTTATTAAAATTACATTGCTAAGAGCTACTAATGGACTCCTGATTTGAGAGTAAATTTTATAATGGTGACCACAATATTTTATTAATATTACATTTAGTAATTTTACTTTCATTTATTACTGCACTTGGAAGAGTTTCCATATAAGACCTCATACTTAAATATGTAGAATAAGAAAAAGGTAAATGAGACTGGGAGAGGGGAACTACTATATAACAGGGAGGGCAGTTAGGTGTCATCATGTTCCTTCATCTTACAATTTGGTCACTGTTTTAAATAATTTATTTGAAATGCATTCTATGTTGGATTCAGAGAGCCTTCGTAGACCCCAGTCTTATGACAATCTCCTGTAACTTTGAGGGGAAGACTCAGTCCTTCAGGAAGAAAGAGTCTGGTACAATGCTTTGCAGTTACAGATAAGTCTTCAAAATGGTGGTGCATCCATAATGCCATTAGTGAACAAATTCTGAAAGCCAAACTAAGAAAATAAAGTAAACCAAAGAAAGTTCATCTGTGAGACTGGAGGATTCTAAGGAAAGGCAAGAGAAATGTCAATGCCAAGAAAATATAGTAAGCCAAAGAATGTGCACTTGTGAGCCTATGGATGCCAATGGTTATTAATCTCAGGAGGAGGGTTCATTACCTGCCAGGGTTGAAGCACCAGGTATCCTTCATTTCTCACAGATCTCATTTCTGCTCTGGTTTGGAACATTTCATGAAGAGCCCAGGCCACAGCATACACAGCATTGTAGACCAAGTAACTGAGGCCAGACATGGTCATGTCAAAATAGTGCAAAGGCAACATCTCCAAAGAAGCATTCAAGAAACAGTCCTCTCGTTCTAGTTTTGCTAGCTCATCTGGACACTCAAATGCTGAGACCCAGAAACTCTTGAGGAAAATGTCCCCTGGGTATTTGGCTGGTGTGACTGTCATGAGAAATGTTCTGAAACCAGGAATCTCACTTGTCTGATGTGAAAATATGAGAGAACCATGAAAAGTATCACCATCATGGTTGTGGGGTCTCATAGTGACATCCCAGTGTGATGTTATAATCCAAACCTTCCAAAAAGAAAGTACAGGTGGCTGAGAATATCTCAGGATCATCAGTGAGTCTGTATCACCATGGACAATGATCACCTTGGCTGATGATGCAATGATCCTGGGCATGAAAGCCACCCGGGATTCAGCATGGCGTCGCTCACTGACAGGGATCTTCTCTGTGAATGCCACACAGGCTTTGTTCTTTCTCATTTCTTCTCCCAGGACCCAAAGGAACTGTTCACCTTTCATGTTGTCAGGGACAACCAGTCCTACCCAAGTCCAGCTAAAATACAATAGCATCTGGACAATGCCCAGATGCAAGAAGGAATCCTGAGGTGCCATCTGATAGAGGGAAGAAAACTGGGCCTTGTCATTCAGGGTTGGATCAAATGGACCATAGCTGATCTAGATGGGAAAGAAAGATGGGTCTTCCTGGGCTTTGTGGAAGTGACATTGGTGCATACCAACAAATCTCAATGAAGTCATTAGGGAAAAATAGAGTGGGTGGCTATGGGTGAAATTTTGATTATCCCATTATTAGGACACTTGAAAGCCAATGGCTAGATGACAAAATACTAATGCTACTGCTTTTGTCTTCCACTTACCTGAATCCTGTAATTTAATAAAATTCAAGATTTAAATTTTTGTTCGAGAAAGATCTTCTTCAGAGAAGAAGCTTGCTAACTCCTAAATCCAGAGAATGAACTGTTTGCTGAAAGATATCTAAACCCTTTCACTACAGGAAGATCCAGAATGAACCTTGGGGTATGGTTGATTGAACTGAAGGTTGATTGAACATTTATTTTGAATGTACAATTTTGTACCCTTGGAATTCATTTCCCAGCATTCTTTTCCTTTTGTCCCCATGTTGCATCCTTACATTTGTATAGATAAAAGGTTCTGTAACTCTGCCCTTTCCCTCTCTCTCTTCCCACTTTTCATGGTCCAGATAGCTACTCTTGTTCAGGCTACCACTTTCCTTTCCTTCAAATTATTATTAATAAATCTTATAAAGATACAATACTTGGAGTAGTGGATATTAATTTTTAATCTTACATTTATGGTGATCCACTTCAGGATAGACCTCATATTTGTTTAAAGATAGACTTTCAGTAAAGATAGTAAGTTTTCCAGGTGCTAGGGACATGCCCATCATGGGAGCAAGGAGCGGGGACTGGTGTCTCTGTCCATTGCTGCTCCCTGCCTCAGGCCAATGCTATTCATGTGCCTCTGGCTATTGCTTGCTGCTGCTGCCACTTATTGCTGCCAATTCAGCCTGGGTGGTCCCCATCCATCCAGTAGCCTCCAATAGCCCTTGGAGGGCTCTGAAATTAGTTCAGCTTTGGTAGCTGAGTTGGAACTTGGACTACTTTGAGTAGCTGGGTCTCTGAACACTAGAGTTTTGCTTGGACAGATCTTGTGGTGAGTGATAAAAGACTGAATAGACTCTCTTAAGGCTCAGGCCTAGGCCATTTTGGCCTAGGTCCTTCATACTATATTTCTCTTATTCTCTCTCCTTTTTCTTTAATTCCTTCATTTGTATTAATTAAAATCTCCATAAAATCCAGCTGACTTGGGTATTTCATATTTGGGAATTTTTCCCATGGCAACCACTTTATTTTTAATATAAAATCCAGACACTAAGAATTATCTTTATGCTTTTGGCAATTCAAAGTCTTGAACTCATATTTTCATGGTCACAGTTTATGGCAACCACTCTTTTAACTGTAACACCCTCAACCAGACCTGTTGCTGTGAGCCTGCCCCACTTTTTTTCCCCCATGGAAGGGTGAGATCTAATCTCTATTTTCTCCTCTTAAAAATTGAAAGCATCTGGATAACCATTGCTTGCTACAGCTGGGAAGCTGGGTATTTTGTTTTGTTTTGTTTTGTTCTTAGCAAAAATTAGCCTCTAATCCTTCTGACTCCTTTCACCTGGGAGAAACAACATTGACCCCTCACCCCTCCACGTGGGTTCCTGGGTTGCAACCTTAAGTGTCTTTTAACCTAGAAACAGCTTCACAGCTCAGTGTAAATGCTGCCTACCCTATTTACCTTACTGAGGTGCTAGCCCACATGGGGGTCTCCTGTGCCACCCTCACCAGATCCTAAAACCCAGTATAATAGGGAGTCCAGGCACCATGTCAGTGGATTTGAAGCCAAATTTTTATTGGGAGTGGGGATAAATCTCTGATATTTTTTTTCTCCTGACCCCAAACACCAAAGGGTACTCTGTCTTTCATATTCAAATGCCTTATTGTTCTCCCTGGCAGTTTTGCCCCCAGGAAAGGGGTAACAGAAGAATAGCTTTTACAAGCCCCTTAGCAAACATCTGAAAAGTTTTTTCCCCCCTTCAAGTCAGGGTCTTTGGTTTATCTGTAAACAAAACCCCATTGACCTTTATTTGAAGAATAAAGATGTTATAAGCTTTGGTTGAAACTTTCAAGGAACACTTTTTGTTTCCTGGAATTTTTATTCAGGTGGAAAAGCTTATAAGTTTAGATTGGCTCAGTTTACTTGTCCTGGGAGTCCTTATTTTCATTGGCCATTTCCCACTTTATTTGCTTCTCATCAAGAATATACAACAACAATCTAGGCTGCTTAATTTACAGACCCAACTGGAAATTTTTGACAAAGTTTTAAAAATCTTAATTGAGTAACTCCAGAGGTGTGACCAAAGGAATCGAAATGGATGATCATACTGGGGAGGGGAAGTAAACTTAAAAGAGTCTAAAGGTGATTTGTTAAGCCTTTTCAAACACCATTGTTTTATCGATGTTAACTCTTTTCAGTTTTGTTTTCCCTCCATAATAGTCAAGAAGTCTGTTCAAATTGGAGAAAAGAATTTTTGAATTCAATGCCTGTGTCCTGTCATGCTTATTGCATTTGATGAGTATTTCTTTAAGATTTAATTTTGTTTTTAAGTTTATGTATATATTAATATGATCAATACAATTCTGTTACAATTAATCATTTAAAATTACTATGTTTTGACTATTAACTATATGTTCTGTTACATTGTCTTTCTTTGTACATCCCCCTATGACTGTACTGAAGAAAATATCACCGTAAAAGCCCATAGTCAAGTTGCACAAACCATTTTCAGTGGCAAAAACATAAGTCCTTATGGATGCTAGGTTTGTCACCAGATCCACTGAGATCACATGTTGCCTTAACAAACTTTTGTTCCTTTTTCCTTTTGTTAATTGTCACCTAGATGATGGATGAACTCCATCAAAATGGTTACAACCTCTATAAAACTTTTGAAGAATTTAATGAGCTAAATATTGTAACTGATTTTAAGGGGCCTTCAGACATACTTTTTAGATATCCCTACCTCTAACTGATCATTTGCCTGCCTCTGAGTTGTTTGTAACAAGAGGTAAGGGTCCATTATTGTTGAAGTGAAGTGCAATAGTACTATTGTATTTTCCCATTTCTGCATTTATTAAAAATGTAATGGATGAGGCATCTGAAGTGATTTTTGCTATTTTAGTTCTCAGATCCACATTAAAAATGGGTGTGACATATTGGAGAGAGCTCTTTTACACTGTCATAGTTTCATACCAAAGGGAGGAAGGTCCCCAAAAAGAATATGTCTGATTCCAGGAGAAGGGATCACAAAAAGAGACACTACATAATGCCAAGGAGGCACAAAGAGAACCCACATAGTGCCAAACAAGCACACTGACAAAGAGACCAACCAATCCCAGTGGGATTAATGAGATTCTGAGCCAAGACAAGAGGACTTGAACTTCCTTGAGGTTCAAGGTTATGGCTGTTTGACATATGTTAGATGCAGAACTTCCCCATTCTACATTCTACCAAGTACCAAACTTTGGCTACCATCCTGGCTCCCCTATCCCTGAGAGAAAAGGCAAAATCAGACCAGGGAATACTATTTCCCATTTGCTGCTAAAATCTAGTCCCTGTTCTGTCTTTCATAGTGTGGCAAATTTTCTGTAGTTCTGGCTGCTGATTGGGTAAGTGCATAATTGCTACTACAGCCTCATGGGACATAAATCACTTTAATTGGGCCCTGATTCAAGGTCCTGTTATAGGTCAACTTTTCCTTTACTTAGAATTTTTACACATAAGACTTTGATATTTTATATTTCATCCAGATGTTATTTTTCTCTTTCATTTGGATTTTTTGATGTTTTTCACTTTCTTTTGCCAATTGATTCATATACCTCATAACTCAGCCATGTATCCCTGTGTGATTCCTGTGTTTGTCAATATCCTTCTGGGGGGGGGGCTGTATTATTATCCTATAATGCAAAGTTTCAATTCTTTTGAGAGTAATTTTACAATAAGGATCTTGCTGCTTTTCTGAATCCAGAAAGTGAACTGTTTGGAGAAGGCACCATGAAGATGAGTGCAGAGACCACACACTGCACCAGAAGATCCACAGTGAAATTTGGGATGTGGTGATTTGAACTGTGGGCAGTTGAATGACTTTTTTTTAATGTACACTCTTATGCCAAAGGGGACAGTCACCAAATTGTTTTTTATAAATATAACAATCATTGGTTTTTGTTCTTTATCTCTTTTATTTCCCTCTTACTCCCAAATTATTATAATTTCCCTTTAGAAACTGCAATATTATATATACCTTTAGTTAAAAATCTTTAGAGATTTATGTTGGTTATGTTTAAAATTATTCTTTGGGGAAACTAGGCTCTCAAAGGATCACAAGGAGAGGGATGTGTAAATAAAATTTTGTACCTTTGGACTTCATCTCTCAGCATCCATTTCCTTTTGTCCCCATGTTGCATCCTTATGTTTGTATAGATAAAAGGCTCTGTAACTCACCCCCTCCCCTCTCTCTTTCCTCCCACTTTTCATAGTCATGGCAGCTATATTCTTGCTCAGGCTATCACTTTCCTTTATTTCAAGTTATTATTAGTAAATCTTATAAAAAATATAATACTTGGAGTAGTGTATATTAATTTTTATTCTTACAACTAGGACTCAAGTCAGGAATCTCTAACATAAAATTCAGCTTCAGACACTTAGTAGATGTATGTCCCTGGAAAAGTCATTTAACCATTGCCTATTTCAACTGAAAAATTAGGAAAATAATAGCATTCAACTCCCAGGGTTGCTGTATGGATCAAATAAGATAATATTTCTAAATTACTTAATTAATCTTAAAGCACTCAGTAATAGCTATTTATTATTTTTAATAATTATTATCTTACTTATGTTTACAAGATTGATAACTCACTTGGAAAAATCTAATTTCTAGAAATAGGGAACCACACCTGTTTAATTATTGCGTTAAATAAATTTATTCTACTAAAGCTGGCCAGCATTTTCTTTGCAATACTGAGGTAGAGAAATAACTACACCTCTGAGGAATTAAGTGACTTACCCAAAGTCACACAGTCAATATTGCTCAGTCTCTGGGATCACTCTCCTAAAGCCCATTCGCACTAGCAGACCAGATTCATAGAGGACAATTGGATACTTCTCACCTCTTGCTTCAATGGGTAACCCTAAGGGACTGGAATTATCTTTCTTTTTTTTTTTTAATTTTAAACATTATTTAATTTGGTCATTTCCAAACATTATTCACTGGAAACAAAGATCATTTTCTTTTCCTCCCCACCCCCCCTCCCACCACCTTTCCCTCTCCCATAGCCGACGCACGATTTCACTGGTTATCACATGTGTTCTTGACTTGAACCCATTTCCCTGTTGTTGGTATTTGCATTAGAGTGTTCATTTAGAGTCTCTCCTCAGTCATATCCCCTCAACCCCTGTAGTCAAGCAGCTGCTTTTCATCGGTGTTTTTACTCCCACAGTTTATCCTCTGCTTGTGGATAGTATTTTTTAGATCCCTGCAGATTGTTCAGGGACATTGCATTGACACTAATGGAGAAGTCCATTACCTTCGATTGTACCACAGTGTATCAGTCTCTGTGTACAATGTTCTCCTGGTTCTGCTCCTTTCGCTCTGCATCACTTCCTGGAGGTTGTTCCAGTCTCCATGGAATTCCTCTACTTTGTTATTCCTTTTAGCACAATAGTATTCCATCACCAACATATACCACAATTTGCTCAGCCATTCCCCAATTGATGGGCATCCCCTCGTTTTGCAATTTTTGGCCACCACAAAGAGTGCAGCTATGAATATTTTTGTACAAGTCTTTTTCCTTATTATCTCTTTGGGGTACAAACCCAGCAGTGCTATGGCTGGATCAAAGGGCAGACAGTCTTTTATCACCCTTTGGGAATAGTTCCAAATTGCCCTCCAGAATGGCCGGATCAATTCACAACTCCACCAGCAATGAATTAGTGTCCCGACTTTGCCACATCCCCTCCAGCATTCATTACTTTCCATAGCTGTCATGTTAGTCAATCTGCTATGTGTGAGGTGATACCTCAGAGTTGTTTTGATTTGCATCTCTCTGATTATAAGAGATGTAGAGCATTTTTTCATGTGCTTATTAATAGTTTTGATTTCTTTGGCTGAGAACTGCCTGTTCATATCCCTTGCCCATTTATCAATTGGAGAATGGCTTGATTTTTTGTACAATTGATTTAGTTCTTTGTAAATTTGAGTAATTAAACCTTTGTCAGAGGTTTTTATGAAGATTGTTTCCCAATTTGTTGCTCCCCTTCTGATTTTGGTTACATTGATTTTGTTTGTACAAAACCTTTTTAATTTGATGTATTCCAGATTATTTATTTTGCATGTTGTAACTCTTTCTAAGTCTTGCTTGGTTTTGAAGTCTTTCCCTTCCCAAAGGTCTGACATGTATGCTATTCTGTGTTCGCCTAATTTTCTTATAGTTTCCTTCTTTATGTTCAAGTCATTCACCCATTTTGAATTTATCTTGGTGTAGGGTATGAGGTGTTGATCTAAACCTAATCTTTCCCACACTGTCCTCCAATTTTCCCAGCAGTTTTTATGAAATAGTGGATTTTTGTCCCAAAAGCTGGGATCTTTGGGTTTGTCATATACTGTCTTGCTGAGGTCGCTTGCCCCCAGTCTATTCCAGTGATCCTCCTTTCTGTCTCTTAGTCAGTACCAGATTGTTTTGGTGACTGCTGCTTTATAATATAGTCTGAGATCTGGGACTGCAAGGCCCCCTTCCTTTGTATTTTTTTTCATTATTTCCCTGGATATCCTTGATCTTTTGTTCTTCCAAATGAACTTTGTTATGGTTTTTTCTAAATCAGTAAAAATTTTTTTTGGAAGTTCCATGGGTATGGCACTAAATAGATAAATAAGTTTGGGTAGGAAGGTCATTTTTATTATATTGGCTCATCCTACCCATGAGCAGTTAATGTTCTTCCAATTGTTCAAGTCTAGTTTTAGTTGTGTGGAAAGTGTTTTGTAGTTGTGTTCATAAAGTTCCTGTGTTTGTCTCGGGAGATAGATTCCTAAGTATTTTATTTTGTTTAAGGTAATTTTGAATGGGATTTCTCTTTCTAGTTCTTGCTGCTGAGCTGTGTTGGAATTATAGAGAAATGCTGATGACTTATGTGGGTTTATTTTGTATCCTGCAACTTTGCTAAAGTTGTTGATTATTTTGATTAGCTTTTTGGTTGAATCTCTAGGATTCTTTAAGTAGACCATCATGTCATCTGCAAAGAGTGATAATTTGGTCTCCTCCTTGCCTATTTTAATGCCTTCAATTTCTTTTTCTTCTCTAATTGCTACTGCTAGTGTTTCTAATACAATGTCAAATAATAGAGGTGATAATGGGCATCCTTGTTTCACTCCTGATCTTAATGGGAATGGATTCAGTTTATTCCCATTGCAGATGATATTAGTTGATGGTTTTAGATATATACTGTTTATTATTTTTAGGAATGACCCTTCTATTCCTATGCTTTCTAGTGTTTTTAGTAGGAATGGGTGTTGTATTTTATCAAAGGCTTTTTCTGTATCTATTGAGATAATCATGTGATTCTTGTTGGTTTGTTTGTTGATGTGGTCAATTATGTGGATGGTTTTCCTAATATTGAACCAGCCCTGCATCCCTGGTATAAATCCTACTTGATCATGGTGGATGACCCTTCTGATCACTTGCTGGAGTCTTTTTGCTAGTATCCTATTTAAGATTTTTGCATCTATATTCATTAGGGAGATTGGTCTATAGTTTTCTTTCTGTTTTTGACCTGCCTGGTTTTGGAATCAGTACCATGTTTGTGTCATAAAAGGAGTTTGGTAGAACTCCCTCTTTACTTATTATGTCAAATAGTTTGTAGAGTATTTGAGTTAGCTGCTCTTTGAATGTTTGATAGAATTCACTGGTGAATCCATCAGGCCCTGGGGGTTTTTTCTTAGGAAGTTCTTTGATGGCCTGTTGGATTTCTTTTTATGATATGGGATTATTTAAGAAATCTATTTCTTCTTCTGTTAGTCTAGGCAATTTATATTTTTGTAAATATTCATCCATATCACCTAGTTTGGTATATTTATTGCCATATAGTTGGGCAAAGTAGTTTTTAATGATTGCCTTAATTTCCTCTTCATTGGAGGTGAGATCCTCTTTTCATCCTTGATGCTGTTAATTTGCCTTTCTTCTTTCCTTTTTTAAATTAGATTGACCAGTACTTTGTCTATTTTGTCTGTTTTTTTTCAAAGTACCAGCTTCTAGTCTTGTTTATTAGCTCAATAGTTCTGTCACTTTCGATTTTATTAATTTCTCCCTTAATTTTTAGGATCTCTAGTTTGGTTTTCTTCTGGGGGGTTTTAATTTGTTTGTTCTCAAGTTTTTTGATTTGCATTTCCAATTCCTTGATCTCTGTCCTCCCTAATTTGTTAATATATGCACTCAGGGATATGAATTTTCCTCTAAGTACTGCCTTGGCTGCATCCCATAAGGTTTGAAAGGATGTCTCGCCGTTGTAATTTTCCTCAATGAAATTATTAATTGTTTCTATGATTTCTTCTCTAACTAACAGATTTTGGAGTATCATGTTATTTAATTTCCAATTAATTTTTGATTTGGGTCTCCATGTACCCTTGCCGATCAATATTTTTTATTGCCTTGTGATCTGAAAAGGCTGCAGTTATTATTTCTACTTTTCTGCATTTGAGTGCCATGTTTCTATGACCTAGTGTATGATCTATTTTTGTGAATGTGCCATGTGGTGCTGAAAAGAAGGTGTATTCCTTTTTGTCCCTATTTATTTTTCTCCATATGTCTATTAACTCTAATTTTTCTAAGATTTCATTCACCTCTTTTACCTCTTTCTTGTTTATTTTTTGGTTTGATTTATCTAAATTTGATAGTGGTTGGTTCAAGTCTCCCACTAATATGGTTTTACTGGAATTATCTTTCTAATGCTATTGTTCATTATTCCCTACCGTAAGTCTCCCCCTCCTGGATTATAAATTGATACCAATGAGTCATATGGACTTAATTAGCTTTTAGAAATAATTATTTAGTAAGGTCACCTAATAAGAATAGATGGTACAAAGATTTCTGCCAAATATGAATGAATGAATGAAATATGAATAGGCATTTTTCAGATAAAAAAATCAAAACTATCAATAAGCACATGAAAAAAGGTTCTAAATCTCTTATAATTAGAGAGATGCAAATCAAAACAACTCTGAGGTACCACCTCACACCTAGCAGATTGGCCAAAATGACAGCAAAGGAAAGTAATACATGTTGGAGGAGATGTGGCAAAATTGGGACATTAATACATTGCTGGTGGAGTTGTGAATTGATCCAACCATTCTAGAAATCAATTTGGAATTATGTTCAAAGGGCTTTAAATGACTGCCTGCATTTCAATACAGCCATACCAATGCTGGATTTGTACCCTAAATAGATAATAGGGAAAATCCATGTACAAAAATATTCATAGCTATATTCTTTGTGGTGGCAAAAAATTGGAAAATAAGGGGATTGCCTTTGATTGGGGAATGACTGAACAAATTATGGAATCTTTTGGTGATGGAATACTATTGTGTTAAAGGATTAATCAACTGGAGGAATTCCATGTGAACTGGAACAACCTCCAGGGATTGATGCAGAGTGAAAGTAGAACCAGGAGAACATTGTACACTGAGACATACACTATGGTACAATTGAATGTAAAGGATAATTTTAGCGTTGTGACCTAAACTATATTAAGTATTTGGTTGCCATGGATATCCCAAATCAAAAAAATACCCAAGTTAGCTAGAACATTTATGGTAATTTAATTAATATAGTAGAAAGAAATTTAAGAAGGGAGAAGGAAAAGGTGTAGGAGCCAGGTAGGAAGATTAGAGGCTCCAAAAGGTAAGGTTTTGAAGAGTAAAAGAGGAAGGAATCAGCCTGAACTCCAAGAGGGCTCAGCCAAGATGCCTGAGCATGAATTAGCTCAAGAGCAAAATCACCGCCCAAATCCAGACAAATAGCTGCCACCATGCCAAGATGTCGGAATGCTTAGCATGCTGCCAGCCAGAGCCACCTCTCCAGGAAAAGAAGCTGAAGAGAGTAACTGACGTGTCCTATATAGATGGTTTTATGTCACTTTCCTGTGTCTCGTCTGTACCAATGTTAGCTTAGCTTGACTTAGGACAGCCCAGGGGTCTGTCCACTGTTTCTGCACATGTCTGTTGAAGGCCATTTTCTCAGATACTTAATCCTTGAGTATGGTGCAGACATTCCTGACCTTGTAAAACTAAGTAGGGTGGAGAAATTTAGAGTTCCCAAGACTTGATTCTGTTAGACCAAGTATCTCCATTGTTACTAATCACAAAATAGCTAAATCAGATCTTCTAAAGTATGGTCTGAGTAGGGTGGAGTAGTTTTAAAATTTACACTCTACTAGCAGAAATGCAATGATTCAGGACTTTCTGAGGGGCTTATGAGAAAGAATACTATCCACATCCAGAGAAAGAACTATGGGAGTAGAAACACAGAAGAAAAATATTTCCTTGATCACATTGTTCAATGGGGACATGATTTGGGATGTAGACTCTTAAGTGATCATTCTATTTCAAATATTAATAATATGGATATAGGTCTTGATCAATGACATGTGTAAAATCCAGTTGAATTGCTCATTGGCTACGGGAGGTGGGGAGGAAAAGAATATGAATCATGGAATCATGGAAAAATATTCTAAAATAACCAAACTAAATAATTAATTAAGTAATTAATTTTAAAAATATTCCTTCCAAGAGACAGTAAAGAACAATGAATAATTCAAGCTCTATCACTACAAGTAAGAGCTCACACAAGTCATTTAAATTTTCTTAATTCTCTCCATTTTAATTTTTTTTTTAACTCCAAAGTCAGGGGACATGATTTGTGAAGATTCTTCCATGTCTAACAGGGAAATAACTATAATCTACTCTATTAAAGGACTAGAGTTTCACCCCACCCACCCCCCACATCTCATGATGTTAGAGTGAGGGGGTAATGCTGAAGTTGTCAAAGACTGACATGGCATGCCAGCAGAGCTCATGTGGAAAGACAGACCAGAAAAAAAAAGCCTGACTGAGTTGGAATAGATACTTCCTCAAACTGGCTACCAGCTGTGACATTTCCCTCAATAATGCCTGAGCATGAATGACACTTTGACCTGACATATAAGGTTTCATGGGACATTGCGTATTATGCCAGAGACATCAATTTGAGCTCTATTGAAGTATGAATTTCATTCTAACTGCCCTATCTCAGGTAGAGTGCTAGACTTGAAGTCAGAAAGTCCTCGGTTAAAATCCTACCTCAACAATGAATAACTATATGGCATCTCAGTGGCATGGTGGATAGTACTCTAGGACTCAAGTCAGGAATACTTGAGTTCAAATCTAACTTCAGTCAGTTATTAGCTGTATGACCCTGGTCAAGTCATTTAACTTAGGTCTACCTCATTTTCTGCCACTGTAAAATGAAAATTCATAGTAGCTCCTACCCCCAGTGTGATTGTAATGATTAAATGGCATCATACTGCCAAGGCATTTAGCACAGTGAGCAGCACATAGTATAGGTACTTAATAAATTCTTGTTTTGTCCCTCCATCTTGTGCGACCATGGACAAATCACTTAATTTCAAGAAAGAAGTAAAAGGTGGCAGGTCCAGAGTTCCCTACCTGTGGGAACTGGTACAGCTCCAGAAGGGTTCTCATCTGGACAGAAAGAGCAGAGGTGGCTCCTCCAATAACAGCCAGCAACTTGTCTTGCCTCTCACAATTATAATTTGGGATGGTCTGGCCCTGTCCTGAGAGCCATCTCAGGGAGCTCTCCAAGGTCCTGGCATCACTGTGGTAGCTGTTGTAGATGTGAAATCCCAGGGTAGTATTGGGGAGGAGTTTGGGGTCTCTGTTGATCTCCTCCACAGCAAACATCAGGGCCAGAACCTGCTGGTAATTTTTGTGTAGCCACCTGCAGGAATGGGGAGAAGACCAGAGGCTAGTAACAAATTCGTGAGGACTCAAACTTCAAGGAGATGCACCAGACAGCCATGCCAAGGTCAGATCACAGGGCCTGTGGTTGATGCCTGGTCTGTGCTTAATGACACCTTTTTTTCCCCAGAAGACCTATATACCTCTGCACTGTTGACTCTTCTGAAATTTGGAGTGTGGGTGATGGACTTAGAATTTTTCCAGAATTCCTTCTGACATTGAGTGCCTGGAATATTCTCCTTGCTCAGGGTCAAGGGCCTGTGATTTCCTGATTATAGGAACTTCCTCCGCTAATACAGTTCACCAGCTCTCAAGAACTTCTAATCTTAGAGTACCCTGATACTCATTGTAACTCTATGTTGTGAATTTTAAAACTACTCTCCCCTACTCAGACTGTACTTTAGAAGATTTGATTTAGCTATCTCCTGATTGTAACAATGAAGATATTCTCTTTAACAGAATCAGGAATGTCTTGTAGTACTTTACATGACTCCAACTTATTTAGACATGCTTTAGGGGAAGATAAAGTTGTGATCTCCTAATTGAACAATGAAGGTACTTAGTTTTCACCTTATAGTGAAGCTAGAACTTTAAGCTAAGTCTATTTTTAGACCTTAGTACAAAAAGGTGTTAAGGAACTATAAAGGTTAAATTAATCACAAAAAGGTCAAATAACTAACAAAAGGTGAACTCAACAAAGAAGTGTGAAGTAGCTCAAAAGATATAAACTAATCAAAGAAGGTGAGAACTAAAAGTATGGGCAGTTCTGGAGAAAGCCTTTGATGTGATTGGGAGACATGAAAATTTAGAGGTGGAGACACAAGGGTGAAAGGTCTATATATTTGGGATTTTTTCGTCTCTCAAAAACTCTTTCCCCGGAAAATTGGATCTGACTGATCACTTCCTGTGAATAGCCTGGGCACCAGTTCGATCCTGGAACTCAGCCTGGAGGAGCTCACTCAGACAGCTTCCTTGATACAGTCTCAGTCTTGTTGAGAGTGATAAGACTGATTTCCTTTTCCCTTGGGCTCAGGGAGGCCCCTTTGGCCAAGGCCTTTAACTCCTGTCTGGCTCAGCCTGAGCCGGAGTAGTTTAAATTAACTTTTTCCTCTCCCTCTCTCATCTCCTTAAATTCTTTTCCTCTATATTAATTAAATTACCATAAATTTCCAGACTGACTTGGGAATTTTATTTGTCAACCACTTAAATCTAGATTTAAAGTCACAACTCTAAATTCATCTTTACAATGTGTCAGCTTATGTCAGAGGAGAGATATGAAACTATGTCTTCCTAGCTCCACATCCAGCTTTTTATTGAATATTCACACTACTTGTCTCCCTCTCTCACTTCTCTACTGTCCCTAAAGTTTGTTTCATATTCTTATAAATTAAATCCAAATGTATTTAATATGGTTGGGAAACAATAATAAAAAGGAGAAAGATAAGAGCAAGCTGGCAAGTTCACAGACTAAACTTTTATAATTTTAAAAGTTTGTTCAATGTCGGGAGTTATAAGAAACTTTAAAAAGTAAATGTAGGATTGTTGTAGTTGGCATGCAGATCAAAGCATACAATTTTTCACTTTAGTTTATTTGGATTTTAATTTGGGGTTTTGGGCTTTATACCAGTATTCTCTTATAAAAATGAACAATATGAAAATGTGTTTTGCATGATAAACATGTTTTATCCAGATCAAATTGCTTTTCCTCTCTGGGAAGAAAGAGAGAAGAGAAGGACACAATTTGGGTTGTATAACTTCAGAAAACTTATGTGAAAAGTTGTTATTACATTTAATTGGTAAAATAAAATGTTTCCAAAAATAAATAGAAGTAAGTGTAATTTTCATTGAACAATTTTAAATCTTTAAATTATTCAATATGAAATATTTTGAGAAATTCTACTCTTAGGCCACATAGGAAAGCAACAAAAAATAAAATGTCAGAAGAAACATATAAAATGTTAAATATGATTGTAAATGGGAATGGCTAAAAATCTAAAAAATTTTAGAATGTATTATAAAAGAATAAATATTAATATGTTGCTTCTAGGAAATATTTAATTTTTAAAATGGATTAAAGTTGAGGTTAACCTAAAATGCATTATACAGGTACAAGATTTTTTTTAGAAGCATAAATGGCAATATTCAGAATTTCATAATCGAGAGGGACTTCAGAAGTCATCTGGTCCAACTCACATATAAACAAGTTTCCCTATGAGCTACCTAATGAGTGATTATCTAGAATTCTCTTGAAGGGCTCTACTTATAGGGAATCCTTCAACTTCTGAGATTAGAATATGTCTCATGGTTAGTAAATTTTTCTTTACCCCAGTAGCCTCTTTACTACTTTTACCTATTGTCCATAGCTATGCCTTCTGGAACAACTAGAACAAGTCAAATCCTTTATCTATCTGTCAGTATTTCAGATGGTTTTATAACTTTGCCTGGAAACTCTTCATCATCTTTATTGTCTTCCTTTAGAAAATTTCCAGCTAACCAATGCCCTCAAATTATAGCATCTAGACCTGGACATCATATTTCAAATCTAGTATGACTGTGTCACAGTACAGTCAGATCTTTGCCTTTCTACTCAACACCCTAACGCTATTCATGTGGTTTATGATTGTATAACCCTCTTTGGTTGCCATATCACACTCTGATGAACCATCTTATTCCAATCAAATTGTCAAAAACTAATTAAAAACAAAGAAGATGAATGTTGGCAAAATTGTGGAGTCACAGACACACTTGTTCATCATTGGAAAAATTTCAAAATAGCAGAATCTTTTTTGGAAAGTAATGTTATCTGTATATAGAACAATTTTTAAAAGGGCTACACTCATTTAATCAAAATACCACTGCTTAGAATAGACTCAGGGAATATTATGAAAATGGGTGAAAAGATTAATCTGTTCAGAGATTTTCATAGCAACATTGAACAAATGTGCTTGAAATTTTTAAAAACCAAATCTTGAAGTCATCGAATTGTTCTAAAGATCTTAAACTCATGGTCCACAGGTCACATGTGGCCTACAACAGTTCTGAGTGCCAGACAAACCAGATTAAAATGTAACTAGGAAATCTTTAGTAAGTGAAACAAAATAAAATATAAGTAGTATGATTTTCTAAGTCAAAATGGAGCCTTATTGGATCCTTAGGTGTGATTGGTACCAATAGGGTACCAATTTGCATTTGAGTTAATGGAATAGAAGCCACATGGTATGGTGGAGCTGTATCAAATTTAAGTACATATGGGGGCACTCCTTACATAAAATCATAAGAATCCCTAAAGTGACTGAAAAGTTGTTTGAACATTTTGGGGAAATATTGAAATTTGGTTATTTGAATATAAACAGTTATAAAACACTTTTAATTGTTGTGCTACTATTTGATATTACATTGATCATAAAACATGGTTAGTAGTGGAGGAAGTTTCAACCAGAATTAAATAAATGCAACAGGGAAGAAATAAGTTTAATTCTATAATTTAAATAAATTCCATGAATGAAGAGATCAATATGGAGAGGAAAGAAAATGACAGTAAAGCATAAACCATCTTGCAGGAACAGGGAGACAAAAGGGAATGCAGATTATTTTGTACTCATGAGATGTGAGATGGCCTTTAGGTTTGAGACCTGACTTTGATACATTACCATGTGCAACACTAGCTTTAATAACATCTCTCACAGAGACTATATATACTATTACTCCATATTTAAGAAGGAATAGATTATTACATGACAGAGAGTTTAACTTTGGGAATGGATAGTGTATTACTTTCTATGGGAGAAGAGAAACCAGATAAGGTATGGAGACAAAGAGGATGAAAGAATATTAATCCTAAAGATCTGTTTTCATTTTACCCTGGGAAGAAAAACATTTCTAGAGAACTCATGAAAGACTTTAGCGGCTCTCTTGAGAAAGTTGAATGATGGGACTATGTTTCCAGAACTGAGAAGTCAGTAATTGCAATGATAAGACAAATGTGACTTTGTATATGATTTTCTCACAACTAATATAATTGAATGTTTTATCTTGTTACACTGATAAATAAATAATATTGACAGTAACTTTGTTGTTTATTTAAACCTAATAGATTGGTTGAATTTGAGATTATAAGCACACATATATAATATACTTACTTATATTCTACATATTCATACAGAGAAAGAAAGGAATGGAAGAATAAAGAGATGAACTATTGTTTTGGGGGAAATTATTTCACTAGTTTATCATATAAATGATCTAAATCAAATAAATAATATTAAGTGAACTGGTGTGGGGACTCTCATCTGATTAATTACTTAAAGAGAGAAAGTTGGTAAGGGGACACCCAGTCATCTTTGAATTATTACAAAACTCAGGATTTTTAGAATGAATAAGGTACCAAGTTGAGTAGCTAATGCTGAGCTTCCTCTTGCTCCATGGAGGTCACACATGAACATCCCTCAACTTTGCTATATGTCTACTATTAATATTTCTATTGAGAGCACCACCTTTCTTCTAGTCACTCAAGTTTGTGACCCTAGAGTCATACTCCACTCTTGATCTTCACTCTTATTCACCCATTCAATCATTTGTCAAATTTTGTTGAATATTCTTCCTTGACACTCCTGGAATCCGTCCCTTTCTGTCCATTCACACCACAAATTCTCAGTGCAAGACTACATATACCCTTTTGCCTATATTATTGCAATAGTCTCCAAATGATCTCCTTACATATAGTCCTTCCTCTCTCTGATTCATCCTTCATATATGAAACATGATTTACATCCCCTCCCTGTTCAAGAAGCTTCATTGACTTCCCATTGCCTCTAAAATGAGACAAATTCCTGAATAGCATTGAAAGTCCCTTGCACTCTGGGTCCAACCTATCTCTTTAGGCTGATTATATATTACCTCTTTCATGTACTCTATAGTATAGTCAAACTTGCTTCCTGGATATTTCTCTCACTTGACATTCCATCTCAAACCTTCATGTCTCTGTGCCTTGTGTCTGGAATTTTTTTCTCTTCTTATATCTGCCTCTTGGAACTCCTAACACCCTTGAAAGTTCTCCTTCCATGCTAACTCCTAGAAGAATCTTTTCCTGACAAGTCCATTTGTCAGAAGCTTCCATCCCTTTATTTATTCATTTGTTTAGCACATCGTTTATATTTACTTATCTGTGTATACATTGCATTCTTCCCATACCCCAGTTCTTTGAAGAAAAGGAATATCTTGCTTGTTTCTTGGGTATCCTCAGGGCTTATCAAAGTGTCTGACACACAGTAATTAATAATGACAATAACAAAAATAGCTAACAGTTACATAATACTGTCAGGCCTGTGCTAAGCATTTTCTACAATTTTTCATTCAATCATTAACAATCCTAGGGGATGGGTGCTATTACTGTTCCCATCTGCTGTACAGATGAAGAAACTGAGGCAAACAGCGGTTAAATTACTTACCCAGTCACTGACTAGTGTATGTCCAAGGCTAGATTTGAACTCTGGTCTTTATGACTTGAGGCTCAGAAGTATATAAAGCACATCACTGCCCTTAATAGATGGGGTTTAAATTTTTTTTAACTGGAATATAACTTTATAAATCCCCAGACAACTTGCTAACAGAGGAGTTGCTGCTTTGTATCAGTGGAGATTTCCCCAACAAGGATTCTTTATTCCATTGAAATCACATGCCCAATCTATGACTTCTCATTTCTTAATGAAGTCTGATTCCTGTCAAAACACACACACACACACACACACACACACACACACACACACACACACACACACACACACACACAGAGGCACACAGCCAGAATCCAAAGTCATGTTCTAGTACCATTAGTCTTCAGTGACCTCACAATAAACATGACAAATAAAAGTTTATCCCAGGGAGGAATCCATGACTTTTTAAACTCACACTACTCTTCCTGACAGTGCCTAGTGACTGATCACTAAAATGTATCTTTTTTTAAACCCGTACCTTCTGTCTTAGTATCCATGTAATGATCAATTCCAAAACATAAGAGTGGTACGTGCTAGGCAATTGGGGTTAGATGAATTGCCCAGGGTCACACAGCTAGGACATGCCTGAGACCAGATTTGAATCCAGGTCCTTCGGACTCTTGGCAGGGTATTCTATCCATTGAGCCATCTAATGTACCTAAAATGTGTCTTGATATAAGTTTGTTCCCTGCTATATCATCTTGCATTTTCCCATCAGGAACAGAGCAAACAGGCACCTCTCTTCTCCAACACAAAGCTTCAAGCCAGTGTCTAGACCATCAACACAAAGTAGGACAAGATTCAGAGGAAAAATCAGGCACATGACAACTGGCCCGGCTGAAGGCAGGTAAAATGGTTCTATGTCAAGTTGCAAGTTAATACAAGAGAAAACAAAAGCTCTTGATGCCTCTGAAAATTTCAAATTTCATATTTCAGAAACAAGTCTATGAAGCCAAAGCTAGAAAGGACCCAAGAGGCCATCTAGTCTAAGCCTTTATTTTCATCATAACAGCTAGACTATATGTAGCCCTTTCAGTATATTGCACATAATTTCTCATTTGATACTCAAAACATCCATGAGAGGTAGACATTATTTGATCTCCATTTTATAGATGCAGAATCTGGGACTGAGAAAGGGTTAGTAATAGGCCCAGGGTAATAAAAGTCATAATTATCCAAAATAGGATTTGAACTCAGATCCTCCTGACTCCAGTTTTAACATTCTTCCCACTCACTAGGAAGAAATTGAGATCAAGTAAGGTTAAGTGACTTTCTCAAAATCACTCAAGTAACCACTATCAGAAATAAAATTTGTTCCTAGGTCCTCTGATTTCTGAGCTAGGACAGTTCTCAAAGCTGCCTTTTCAGAATAGTCTGTCCATCCATTCACCTGCCTTCATCTTCCTATTTACTATGACCTTTGGGTATAAAACTAAGAGAGGAGCCTTGGGTATAGAACTATCCAGTGAACGAATTTAGGGAGTGTGAAGGAAAACAAGATTGATTTACAACTGCTTCATTCCTTTGGTTTTGACCCCTCAACACCCATGAACCCAGTCCATCCTATAAGCCATTGGTCACCAGGAAGAGTCTGATGTAATCAATCCACTGTCACTAGTGAAGGAATCTGCACCCTGTATCCTGTGATGATTTTGGAGGGCAGTCTCTTTATTTCATCTTCTTAAATGAAAGAAGACACTCAAGTTCCCTACAACTCACACCCTCATTTGATATTTAAAGCATTAATCAATTAAGTATTTGTTAAACTTATTGGTATCCTGGTATGGCTATTGGTCTCAGTATCAGAAGACCTACCTGGCCAGGATGCCTTAGAACTTCAGATTCTTCATCTGCAAAATGGGTATAATTATAAGCAGGCATCCTACAAAACAGGGAATGCTTAATACTCACACAAACACACACACACAGACCCACAATTTGAGGCTACCCACTTTTCTGGAGGGGTTCCTGACAGGACCACAGATAATAAGCAGAAAATAAATTATTCCTTTAACTTGGCTGCATCCAAAGATTGGCACAAGGAATGGTGCCCATGCCAAATATTTCTTCTCACAGGATGAAAAAAAGTTGTTTTTAAAGCTTATATTTATAAGGTACTTTGGGATTGCCATAAAAGCTTTTTGTGCATTGTATCATTTGATAATGATCCCCTTAGGGAGAGATGCTATTGATATTGACATTTTCACATAAAAATGGGGTTCATCAAGGTTAAGGGAATAGAAAGCAAATTGCAAACATTAAAGTGTTATCTAAATGGCTAGCATCATCATCATCACTATTACACTGAATCACACATAACAATTGCCAGGGGCTGCTTTATACCCTAAGCTTACTTTCTCTAACACTCAAGAAAGTGATTCTGGTGTTTCCAGTGTTGGCTAGCCTCCTGCTTGAGTTCCCAGTATCTAAGGACTTTCATTTATCCCTTCAGTATTGACAGCATGGCAGTCAGAGCAGGGAAGGCAGAAGGACCTTGCCCAGTTAATGGGGTAAAGGGCAGGATTTTCCTCTTTCTTGGACTTGAGTGACCACAGAGAAGATTTAGATACCAGTAAGGTGGCCCCTCCCGGGTCCTAAATTTAAAAAAAGGTTCTTTTGTGTTTTTTTGTCTACAAATTTTAGGGATAGACTAAGAGGTGAGAAAGTTACAAGAAGAGACAGAGACAAAAAATGAGGAAAGTCCCAAGAAGCTGGGGGTTGGCTACTCAGACTTGGTCATCTATTTCCTTAGATGAAAGCCCATGTAACTATTCACTTACTGGTGTGGATTGCAGGTCTTGTGTGGATGCTCAGCTCCTGTGAAACTATTCACTCCCATTAAGTACAAGGGAAAAAACCCGCCAATGACCAGGTCTCCCTCTCTGTGGTCTCGTGGTTTGATTTGCTCAAAGCAGGGAAACTTTTCTTTCCTAAGTAAAGTAGATGGTACATGGAAGAGCAAGAAAAGGACCGGCAAAAGGAAAGTTAGGGACTGCATCCTGAGCAATGCCCCAAATTTTCATCCTGCGAGCAAGCAAGATGCCTACAACTATTCCTTGAATTAAAATTATTCTTTACCAGAGAAGTGTCTTCTCTGGACTGATAGACACTTTTCTGTTCCTGACATGAGCAAACACAGCAGGCATCCAGCTCCTGCCAGGATACAAGCTATAATAATCAGGTGCCATTTATGATCTTGGGGAAAATGCGAGGGAGAACAGTCCCCAGTTGGTAAAGGAGCATGTGTCAAGGAAGAGCCCTGGGGAGCATCTCTGCCTAGATTCTGCACCTGCATCTCAGCCTCTAAGGGAAAATCCAAATTAAAATATGTTTGAACATCTTTCTTCCTCCTTCTTCCCAGCAAATCCTTCTGGGAAACAGCAGCTTATTGCCTCAAGGACATTTGATCAGCTTAGGAAATTTGTATGTAGTTGCCAGAGCAAAAGTCCTAGGACTGAGTGTATGGCATGGGTTGGACTAGGAGGGATTATCCCAGCCTTATAGAGAAACTGAGAGAGTGAGTTGCTGTCAATGGGACTGCCAGCCTCTTGGGATCAGGCCCTAACCTTCTACAAATCGGACACCACATGCTTTCCAACTTCAGGGGCTAGAGAAGCCTCTTCATGAATAAGGTAGTTACCCCAGGACCAAGACCTCTCATCTTGCTATCTAAACTGCACACAGACCTGAGTAGGGATTTCTTGGGAGTGACCATCTGGAAAGGAGTTCATGTGACATTCTTTGATAGAATGGAAGACCTTGAGGGCAGAGACTTTCATTTTGGTATTTTTATCTCTAGTATCTACACCATCACCTGGCCACAGTAGACATATAGCGAATTCTTGTCGACTGATTTAGTTTAAGTGACTTTTCTTAGTCCGCACTCTCATGTCTACCACTGCTACTGTCTACCCTTCTAAAAGCCCTTTCTATCTGCTCCATACTCTTATAGACCTTTTATTGACCTAGCTGTTCTCAAATCTTCCCTCTTAGAATATGGGCTACTTAAAGGGAAGAATTGTGCTGGAATTACGCCCAAAGTTTTAAAAGAATGCATGCCTTTTGAGCCAGTAATACTACTACTAGGTCTGTATCCCAAAGAAATAAAAAAATGGGAATAGATCAGTTTGTAAAAAAGTATTTATAGCTGTGCTTTTTGTGGTAGCAAAAAATTGAAAACTGAGGGGATGTCTCTCAATTGGGAAATGGCTGAACAAATTGTGGTATATGATGGTGATGGGATATTATTGTGCTCTAAGGGGCCAGTCATAATTTTCTAATTTGCCTGGGCCACCCAGGGGGCATTCCAGGGAAGATCATCCTGCCTTCCTGGTCTCTTGATATTCTTGACTCCTTTGCACCATTTTTCTGGCTGATTCTCCTCTCATGACTGAATTTATCCAATGATTTTCCTCACACAGCCCTCACTTCTGGCATGAGTGCAAACAAATGCCAGGTACCCATAGTCAAAAAGGATAAATTTTCTTTTCAAAAGAGGTAAAAAATGGGTACAATATAATAATATAATATAATAACCAAATTAGAAGAGAATTAAATATTTTACTCATGAGATGTATGAATAAGGGAGTTTTATGACCAAATAAGAGATAAAGAGCATTATGGGGTAAAATGGATACTTTTAATTACATTAAGTTAAAAAGGTTTTGTACAAACAAAACCAATATAGCCAATAATAAAATGAAGGCCAGAAACTGGGGGGGGTGGGGGATGGAATTTACAGCATGTTTTTCTGCTAAAGATCCCATTTCTCAAATATATAAAGATGTACAATCATGTAAAATATTTTCCCATATTAATCATTTTGTGAAAGAGAACTCAAATTTAAAAAAGGAAAAAAGTGAAATATAGTATATGTCTCTAATGAATAATGTTTGGAAATGATCAAATAAAATATTGTTAATAAAAAGAAATATAGTATATGTCATTCTACACTCAGACACTATCTGAATATTTTGTGTAAAAAGGTTAAATATAAATGAATATTTACATAAACATATAAATAAATACAAGTCATTCCCCAAAGGTTCAATGGTCAAAGGAAATGAACAGGCAGTTTTCAGAAGAAATCAAAACTATAATGATAGAAAAACTTTTTCTAAATGACTATCCACTAGAGAAATACAAATTAAAACAACCCCCATGTACCATCCCACACCTCAGAGCAGCTAATATGACAGAAAACAAAAATGACAAATGTTGGAAGGGATACATAAAAATAGGAACAGTGATGCACCATTAGTAGGGTTGTGATCTGATCCAACATTATGAAAGCAGTATGGATCTATGCTCAAACAGCTACAAAATGGTGCATACTTTTTGACCCAGAAATACCACTACTAGGTCTGTATCCCAAAGAGATCAAAAAAGAGAACTTATTTGTACAAAAACATTTGTTACAGCACAGAATTGGAAATGAAAGGTTACTCATGCATTGGGGAATGGTTGAAAAAGTTGTGGTATATGGATTATGACTGTACTGTAAGAAATAACAAGCAGGATGATTTTACAAAAATCTTGAAAACTTCCATGAACTGATGCAGGGTGAAGTAAGCAGAACAAGAACATTGTACCCAGTAACAGCAATATTTTTTGATGAACAACTGGAGATGAATATTAAAGAGAAGCTAGGTTGTTCAATGGAGAGGATCAGACCTAGAGAGGGAAGGTCCTAAATTCAAATGTGGTCTCAAACATTTCCAAGTTATATGACATTGGGCAAGTCACTTAAGCCTCATTTCCTAGCCCTTACCACTCTTCTGCCTTGTGTGTGTAATAATTAGTGGGTTTAGCAGTTTTTCTCAGTAATATATTATTAGTCCCTGACTTACACTCCAATATTTCCAGGAGATAAAGGGGCACAGTTTAAAAAGCAGTTTTAAAGGGTTTTTTCTCCTAATTAGGGAAACACCTTGAGTAGAAGCTTATCTTTAGTCTGGGAAGGATGCTAGCTCTAGCAAGGAGTGAGAGAAGCAGAATAGGAGCTCTCCCAGAACCTTCTTAAAGACATGATGTTCTCTGCAAAAGGAACTTTTTACTCTAATTTGGTGAATTGCCCAACATATCATAAGTTTGGATGAGCTGGCAGAAAGAGAGTGAAGAGGGGCTGGGGGTGTGTAATATCAGAAATCTCACACTCAAGATTATAAGCATCTGTTTGGAGGTAGAGCCAAAACCACAAAAATCCTCTCAGACCAAGATTTAAAATATCGCCACAAAATGAATACAGGAGTAAAAGAACCAACAAGGAGACAGAGTGAAACAACTTTCAAGAAAAGGAAAACCCAAAAGGTAGTCACTAATGTGAGAGGAGAGCAGAGCCAGCAAGAGACTGTAGAAAAGAGAGAACAAGCCAAGAATAAACCACATCCCTCTCCTAACCACACCATCTGATGTCCTAGGTTCCAAACCTTAGTCCAAGCCAACATTCAGATCCTGAGATCCTGCAGGGAAAATAGTGGTCCAAGCCAAGACACAAACCAAGGAATTCCAAACCCGTGACGTCGAGAATCCCAGCCCAGGGCAATCAGGACTAAAGTGGGCTGATCTGTGTGGGCCCAGAGTGAAACCAAGAGTCCCAGTCTGGGCTTTGGATGAGGACACATACACAGTTTGAGGTGGCTGATAGTACTAAGTACCAAGTACTGATCTTTTTGCCTAAAGCTAGGGCAGGGAAATAAAGGGTGTGCCTGATTGGATCAAGTACACAGTGAGACTAAAAACTTGAGCCTAAACCTGTCTCTAGAATTTGACCACCCCTGAACTGATCAAGTTCAGATGGAAATCAAAAGCTTATACCCAGAGGCAAGTCTTGAAGATATCAGCATCTCAAGAGTCAATTGAATCATCAGGGGGAGGGGACTCTCAGAGCTCTCAGCCCTCAGACTATCACATCATCCTCCCTCCCCAAGCCTACCTATAATTAGATAAGAAAAATGAGCAAACAACCAAAAAACAAACAACTAACTAAAGATTTTTTATGGAGACAAAGAGGAAGCTACAGATAGAAAGGGGGACACTGAAAGCAAAGGAAAAATATGCAAAATTCAAAAGAAAATTTTAGTTTGGACACAGATTCTGAAAGATATCAAAAAAGACTTCAAAAACCAATTAAGAGAGGCAGAGGAACAGTGGGGGAAAAGAAATGAAAGTGATGCAAGGAGAAATGGGAAAATTGAAAAAGGAGAACCAAAAACAGACAGAGGAAAATCAGGCCTCCAGTTAGACTAGGAGCAGGACTCCTTTCCAGGCCTATCTACTGGACCTGCTCCCTGCCCCTGCTAGTTGTCCAAGCTCCTCCTCACATCACAAAGGTTCTGGAGTACCACACACCTGTTTAGTATTCAGTTGTAGTTGCCCAGTCTTTATGTCTCCCTCATAGTATCAGAAGGAAATCTGAGTCAGGGGCCACTGATGTTCCAACTAGTCTCATTTCACTGGGGATCCCAAGTACCTTCTGCTTCTTAAGATTTGATGTGGAAGTTGGGGAATCAAGCCAAAGATGGGGTTAGAGAGGATGGGAAGGCTTCTCCCTGTTCATTTCAACTTCATTTCCAAGCCTCACTCTCCCTGTTCCCCTCTTGTTGGGTAGAATCTCCCCAAAGCACAGGAGAAGGACCCTTGTAGCTCCTCTGAGACCTCTTTTTTCTGTAATTTCCTACAGGCACACAAAGAGAAAGCCTCATCACCTTGGGGATCATACTATCTGAAGAAGGCCAAAGTCTGACCCAAGGACAGACCTAGAGCTCGAGGGAATTGCCCCTGGGACCCAGAGACCCCCATCCCCAGGTGAGTGCAGTCCAGCCCCAGACCTGGCTAAGCTTCCCTAAGGTGGCATATACAACAGAGCTAAGGAAGCTTAATCCTATTAGACTCAGCATGTCCTTTGCAGAACTGTTGTCAGAGCAGAAATTGTCCATTGAAATCTTTCCCTTTTTCCATTTCTTAAGTCAAGTCAGGAAGCATTTAGCAAGTGGATGCTCTGTGTCAAGCACTATGCTCACCTCCTGGACATGCAAAGGAAGGGAATAAAACCAGCCCCTGCCCTCTGGGAGGTCACAATCTCATGGGGATGTGAAGATTGAATTTAGCTATCTCCTGATTGTAACAATGAAGATACTTAGCTCTTTCTTTACTGTGAAGATAAAATTGTAATCTCCTGATTGTAACAATGAAGGTACTTAGCTCTTCCTTTATAGTGAAGCTAGAATTGTAAGCTATAATCTATTTTTAGATTTTTAACTTCAAAAAGGTGTTTAGTAACTATAAAAGGTGAATTTACCAAAAGAGGTGTTAAGTAACCCAAAAAGATGTAATCTAACCAGAGAAGGTGAGAACTAAAGAGTGGGAAGTCTTGGAGAAACTCTAACCAAAGAAGATGAGAACTAAAGAATGGGCAGTCCTGGAGAAAAGTGTCTGCTGTGATTGGTAGATGTGAAAATTTAGAAGAGGTGACACAAAAGTAAAGGATCTTTAAAACGATGACCAAAAAGGCAAAATCATTCATTTTTGATTCAGTCAATCACCCAGGCTTGGAGTGAAGGATCAGTCACTTGGAGCTGAAGGGAAAATGGACATTCGGAGATTCAGAGATTCTTTTGGACATTCAGGCACTGACTCGGAGAAGGACTGGAATACAGACACCCAGACTTCTTTTAGACTGTTACCATTGGTGAGTGAAAAGCTGACTTACTAACCCTGCCTCCAGGAAAGGCCCAACTTCTTGAGACTCTTTTCCCCTGGCTGGGACTTTGAAATTCTAAACTGGTATAAAAGAAGCCAGAGCTCACTCACACCCTCTCTCTCTCTCTCTCTCAATCTCTCTCTCTCTCTCTCTCTCTCTCTCTCTCTCTCTCTCTCTCTCTCTCTCTCTCTCTCTCTCTCTTCCCACCCCCCTCTGAGCTTAAAAAACTAACCACAATTTAAATTTAACAGGGAGAAACCATGTGAACATGTGTGTCCAGAGAAGCCCTAAGCAGTATAGATAGGAGTCCTCTAAGAAGACTCTAGCTTGTTCAAATACCAGGGAAAGCTTGGAAAGGGACACATTTTGAAGAGCTAGGTGTCTTGGCCAGGGATAAGCCAGGAGGCCAGTTTCCCTGGTCAGAGAGGAGGTGGAAAGGAGGAAGATATAAGTGCCCTGGAAAAAGGGTTTCAAGGCTAACTGTGTGGTGTTTGCTCTCAGCCACCAGCCCTCTCAGTATGATGGTATTTAGACCTGTGGGGAGATTTGTCAGGTTCCTGTCCAGGGTTCCCCTACAGCATGGAATTGCTGGTTATTTGATTCTAAGGTTGACGTTTACTGGGAACAGCCAGACTGAGGCAGCCTAAGAGGCAGCCTGACAGGCCTTGGGCTGTGTTTGTGTCCACTCAGGAGTGTGACCTACATGCTAGGTGGGTGATGGACACTTAGGTCTCCCACTTTTAGAGATCCCCTGTTCTGTTTGTTGTTGTTGTGGGATTGTTGTTGTTCAGTCATTGTAGGTGTGTCTGCCCCTTTGTGACCCCATTTGGGGATTTCTTGGCAAAAATTCTAGAGTTCTACAGAGTCTCAGGGAGAGACTTGTGTGAGGAAAGTAAGAAAAGCAGTGTCACTAGATCCTGAGAATATGGAAGAGAATAAAAGGAGAGTGAGGGAGGGTAAGGGGAGACTTCTCAGGGTGACCAGTCTTAAAGGTTGCTGCCCAGGCAGAATAACAAGCCCTGGGGTGGTTTAGAAGCCTGGGAGGAATCTAGGCTGCAGAGGGGCCATTCTGGTGGCAGTGGTATTACAGATAATAGAGGACAGGGCTTAGGGTGGAGAGACTGGCAGGGTCCTGAGATCCTGCCCTTGAGTGCCATTGGAGGAAGGCCTTAACCTTGGGACTTCAGAGGCAGGCTGGTGGGGCCATAGGAACTGGGAGGATCCACAGAGTAGACTGCTTCTAAACAGGAAGCTGTCATCTTTCCTTGGAACGTAGATCTCTCTGCCTTCTTCCCATGGAGCCCAGATTTCTCTGCTTCCTTTGGGTCTCAGATCTCTCTGCCTCATACCTTTTGTTGCCCCTTCTTATGTTGGTTGCCCCTTTCCACTGGGCCTCATCTTTCCTATGTGAACTCCTTGGATGTCCTTCAGAAATGTCAGCAGAAGTTCTTCTCCTAGGCCTTGCACAAGGGCTGCTTTCTGCCCCTGGTACTGGTGTAGGAGAGTGAATTTTGTTGTGTGAGAGCAAACGCTGGTTCTCGCCCAGAGAACTGTAGCTCAGACTTTGTCTTCCTAAGGCATGAAAGTGTTTATTCGAAAATGTTTACAGATAGTTTAGCCAGGAGAATGGAAAACCCCATTGCAGGCAATGGAATAGCCCTGGGGTAGGGGGACAATGGAATTGTCCCTCATAGGATTTCAGGATTCTAGATTTTACTAAGAGTTGGGGGGATTGCTTCTTCCCATTCATGGAAACTCAGCCTTTCTCAGAATATTCCTTCCCTGAGTGTGACAGGGCTGTTTCAGGCCCAGAATCAGGGGATGGGTCAGTTAGGGGTACAAAGATCCCTCATGCACCTATGTGATGTTATTCTCACAACCCCCTTCCTTTTTGCCAGACTTTCAAGGTGGTTTTTGGGTGCTGGGGGCATCATTTCTCAGCCTTGCAATCTCTTATAGAAGGGAATGAAGCCATAAGATCATCTGTTAGCCTTCAGGTTACCTCAGATGCTTCCCCCACTCTTCAGGCTTCGAATGTCAAGCAAACCCTTTTCAATCTGGAGGAAGTGCACAGATAAAGAATAGGAAGACATCTACTTTTCTACATTCTAATTTGCATTCTCTGCTACTAAAAAGCACAAGATCTAAAAGCACCAATAAAAAAGATTTTAAAGCATTTCTAAGTTTTTCAAGGACCATTTAGCACTGCAAACTGTTATGATGGGATTTGGGGTGAGGAAAGAAGAAAAGGGAACAAATAAATAAATTTAGATTTATTGGTGGAAGGGTAGGAAGGAACAGGGGTGTTAGGTGTAAACAATACTTATATTTAACTTAAAAGCTAATATCTATAAACTAACTAAAACTATCTAATTAAGCTAAGCATTAACTTTCCAATATCCAAGTTTCACACCAGGAGTCCAATCAAATGGGCCACGATCGTCAGTTGTTTGATATCCAAGCAGATCCAGAGATCTTCTTACTGATGCTGCCAGCAGCCAGATCCAAAAACCTCTTTCTTCTGCTGGTTTCAGGAGAAAATATCTTCTTCAAGCCTTGGGTCCTTCCAGGAGAGAAGACTATGAGATGAAGCACCGTTGGGCATAGAATTTTCCCAGATCTCAAGCCTCAGGCTCCCATGTGACCCTTAGTCACATTATCCTGTCAATTATCCTCTGAGGTTTGCATCTCTCAGTTTTTGCAACAGTTTTTGCAAACCTTTCATCCTTTAACACATAGCTCACATCCTTACTATTTGCCCAGGCTCCCATCATATCTCCAAGACCTTGGAGTGCCATTCTCAGTCTTCCCATTAGGTCACAGCTACAGGACTTTCATTTGTCAACCATCCTATGCCTTGGAGTTAAAGCTTGGCTTCAGGAATCATTGATGTTCTGACTGGTCTCATCTGCTCTGGGATCCCCAGCCCATTCTGCCTTCTAAAACTCTGCAGGAGGATGAGGGACTGAAATGGGACTGTGAAAAGGGAAATAACACTCACTTTGTTTTCTTTAATGTAATCAGTCAGAAACTTGAAGATCCTTTAGCATTGATTGCAAGGAAGTTCACACCCTCAGAGTTGATCCCACAGGCACGTCCGTCCCCTCTGAGCAATGCCAGAAAAATTAATGAACTATGATTGGTTCCTGAGATGTGACATGGGAGAGTTAATGGATGGAGAAAATTGAGTATAAGTCAAGACCCAGCCACTTCTTAGTCTCTTTTGGATTGGTGACTTGGGCTGAAGGGAGATGCTTACTCTGGGGACTCTTGCTGAAGATATTCTCTGGGACTTCTGACTGGAAATTGGAACTTTGTCAGAGGTGTATCCAAAGACTTGTTCTGTTTGTTTAAAATGTCAAAGGTCCTCTTTGACTGGGGAAAAAAAAGAAGAATAAATTTACTTTCTGCCATCAGAGGAAAGAGCTTAGATTTCCATGTTGATATCATTATTTGTTTTCTTCAGAGGCTGAGGCCAGTTTTGAAGTGAAAGAGATATCTACAAAGCTGAGCCTTTTTGTGGAAGGTTCTGGCCCCCAAAGATGCATGAATGAGGCTTCCAGTGACTTCTTTTGGAGAGAAATCTGTGACCAATATCAAGGTAAATAAAAATCCAAAGTGTGACTGTGAATTTGGTGAAACTGAAGAAATTCAGATAATATTCAATCCTTATTCAGTACAAGAAAATAACCTCAGGAAATGGCTATAATTATGTTAGTGAATAAAGAAAATACTTTCCTGAAGCAGTAAAACTTCTTCAGTCCCATGGACATCTCATGAAATACTCATTGTTCAAGTTAATCTAGATAGAGTGGTCTTCAGACGTCATTAGACATCCAAACAGTAATCCTGTAGAAATGGTTTTTGGGTGTAATAAAGGTGAGACAGCCTTCACTCAGAATTCTGAGCTTGTTGCATATCAGATTATCCACAATGAAGAGAAACCCTATGAATGTAAACAGTGTGGAAAGGCTTTCACAGAGAGGGGCCATCTTGCTTCACATTAGCAAATCCTCACTGGAAAGAAACCTCATGACTGAGACTGAGCTTACAGTTGCCACTCTTAGCTTATTTAACAGAAGAAGATCCACACTGGAGAGAAACTTTAGGAGTAGAATTGATATGGTAAGGCCTTCAGGCAACAATCATCTCTTGTTCCCAGCCTGAGAATTCCATATAGTAGAATATTATGTATTGTATTATATTATATTATAATTTTATAATAGATTGTTATGTCATTTTGTATTATAAATTATATTATAAACACTATAATATTATTACAATTATACAAAAATCCCAACAAACTTTTATCATTTTTATAAGTACATTAAAAAAGCCATCAGAATGAAATTTAATGCTTCAGAATTAGATTTAGAACTGAAATTAAAATTCAGAAAACAATGCTTTCTATAATTAAAACACATGATCAACCAGGCAGGTAAAATACGTGATTTTTTTTTTCCAAATGAATGTTTTTTTACCTTAAATGTTTAGATCATAATCTAGCATCCAGATTGTAGGAGAAGCAGCCTTTCCATGCCATATCTTCACCAGATGTTGTCAAATTTCACCCTTTCATAAAAAAATATTTTGAGTTTTAGACCTGAAATGAAATTATTATCATCTTTTCAAATTCCCTATCAGAGAATTGCTTCCATTTTTTACCCTTTGAATTTTTAGTCATGTCGAAAGTCCTTTATGAGGGCATCTAATATGAAGTAGTTCTTTTCCATTAAAGCACTAATAACAACAACAACAATGGAGATAGCAAGATGGTTCAGTGTATTGACAGCCAGACACAGAGTGGTTCTGATTTCCCATCTGGCCTCAGACACTTGGAAGCTTTGGAATCCTGGGCAAATCACTTAACCTCAACTGGCTAGCCCTTACCACTCTTATGCCTTGGAACAAATATATAGTATTGATTCCAAGACAAAGGTAAGGGTTTAAAGAAGAAGAAGAATTAAAATATATTTATTGCCTGTCATATACAAAACAGAGTAGTAGATTTTTTAGGTGGAACTATTTCTGTATTCCCCTTTAGACAAGTGAAATCACATGGGTAAATTACACAACCTGGCCAAATCATTATATTTGCCAACATTGTAGTTCTTCCTTAAAACTGTTAGCACTTCAAAAGAAAGAAAGAATCTCATTTTATCAGTGCTCAGTTTCCAAATTCCTGGATCCCTACAAAATTACCCCCATTTCCTTTCAAATAACTGGATCCATTTTTATCACCAGCCTGCTTCATATTCATCCTCACTCCAGTTTCAGGAGGTAAAAATTTCAAGCTGCAATTTTACACAGAGTAACCACATAAAGTTTATCACATACAAACTACATCTGTCTTCCTTTATATCCAGCTCTAACTCTTCCCTTAACAATCACATCCTAAGTTATTTATAGAAATAATACTTTTACTTCACTAATTTCTTTTTACAACCTTCATGGCTGAAGAGTGATAGGGGCTAGGCAAGTGGGCTTAAGTACCTTGCCCAGGGTTGTAAAGCTAGGGAGGGTCAGAGGGATTTCAACCAGGACATCCTGCCTCTTTACTTGATTGACTCTTAATCCACTGAGCCACCTAGCTGCCTATCTAACAACTTGTTTTGATTCCAAATAGCTGTGCACTTAGTGACCTCAGTGCATTCTGAAACCAGTATTAAGAATTTCCAATTATTTAGAAAACTTTCGACTTCCAGGCTAAGATGGCCACAGAATAGAAGCAAGGGTCATCTTCTCTTCACCAACAACCAATTTAAAAAGGATAAAAACCAAAATCAGATGAGTGAAGGGACTCTACCACAGAGTACAGCCTTGAAGTTAGGCAGGGTTTGGGCTCCATGCTATAAGGTGTAAAATTACTCCTACCAAAGTATGAATTGATCACCCCTCCCCCACTCCACTGCACAAGTTGGAGCGAGTGTAGGGCAATCTCTAGGTTTTTGTGGGGCTGGCTGAGGACACCATAGACTTACCCCTGAGAGCAATGAGACTTGGGACCCCAGGGACAGAGACTGAAAATAGCCTTGTGACAAAAACCGCTCTGTAGCTTGATAGACAGAGACCTCCCTACCATCCTCACTCATATTTCTGGCTGGAAAGGGAAAAAACTAACACAGCAATGGCCACCAACACCCACAAACAACAATCTATAACTACCAAAAAAATAAGAAACAGACTTTGACCCTGGATAACTTCTATGGTGAAAAACAGTAGACTACAGAGTAGATAGCAGAAGGTGACAAACAAGGAAACACATCCAAACTTTTTTTTTTAAATGGAAATTGGCCACAAGCTCTCAAGGAACTGAAATTTGATTTTAAGAACCAAGCAAAAAAGATAGAAGAAACTTGACAAGAAAAGTGGAAAACAGTTAAAAAAGAAAATGACAGTTTAAAAGACAGAATCTCCCATTTTGAAAAAAAGAGCCCAGAAATTAAATGAAATGATAAGCAAATTGGAGACCAGAATTGATCTGCTGAAAGTCATGACAAGCAGGATAGACCAAACTGAAAAGGAAAATCAAAAGATCGAAGCTGAAAACTAGTTTTTAAAGACTAGATTTGGGCAAGTAGAAGCTAATGATTTCACAAGACCACAAGAACTAATAAAGCAAAGTCAAAAGAATGGCAAAATAGAATATGAAATATCTTGTTGAGAATACAACTAACCTGGAAAACAGGTCCAGGAGAGATAATTTGAGAATCATAAGTCTACCTGAAAACCTAGAAAATATTTCCAAGTATTTGTAAAGAAAAGACCAGAACTAAATGGGAATTTAATGTCTAAATACAAAATTCAAGAGAAACATGAAAAGGTAAATAAGAAAGAGAGAAAAAAAATTTAAGGGCTTCAGTAAGGTCAAATTGTTTATATTCCTATATAGAAAAATTTTATTTGTAACTCTCAAAAGCTGTATTCAGTATCATAATATAAGAATTATTCATTGGTAGAGGTTGGGGTACTAAGTGGTTTAAGATGATATGTAAAAAAAGAAAAGGGTTGGGGGAAATAGAAGATGGCACCAAGAGAAACTTGAAGGAATAAGAAAAACAGAATAAATTATAACACAGAAAGAGGTACATGGAAGGGAGAGGGGAAGAATACTATTATGAGGAGAGGAAAAGAGTGCTAATAGGTAATACTTAAACCTTACTCACAGTGGAATCAATTCTGAGAGGGAAAAATGTCTAGATCCATTGGGGTATAGATTTCTATCTTACCCTACAGGGAAGTTGAGAGGGAAAAACCAAGGGGAGGGAGTGGGGGGAAGTACCAAAAGGAAGAGAAAGAGAGGGAGGAGGGAATTCAATAGATCCTAAAGAAAAATAAGAGGAGAATAAGAAGAGAGGGGATAGGAAGGGAACTAAAATAAGGGTGGGGATTAGGGGGACTGATTAAAAGCAAAACATTGGTGTAGAAGAAAATAGTAAAAGAAGAAAGGTCAGAACTAGGAGAAGAAATCAAAATGATGGGTAATACAGAGGTGGTGATCATAACTCTGAATGTGAATGGAATGAACTCACCCATAAAACAGAAGCAAATAGCAGAGTAGATTAGAAATTAAATCCTACCATATGTTGTCTACAAGAAACACACATGAGGCAGGTAGACACATATAGGGTAAAGGTAAGAGGCTGGAGAAAAATCTGTTGGGAATCAACTGAGAAAAAGAAAGCAGGAGCTGCAATCATGGTATCTGACAGTTAAAGTAAAAATATATCTGACTAAAAGAGATAGATAAAAGGTAGTATAGACAATGAAGAAATAGCAGCACTCAACCTATATGCACCAGATGATATAGCATCCAGATTTTTAAAGAATAAACTATTAGAGATTAAGGAAGAAATAGATAGTAAAACTATACTAGTGGGAGACTTGAACCTTCCTCTATCAGATCTAGATAAATCAAACCAAAAAATAAATAAGAATAAATTAAGAGATGTGAATGAAATCTAAGAAAAATTAGCATTAATACATAAATAGAGAAAAATAAATAGGAGCAGAAAGATATACACCTTTTCAGCAGCACATGGTACATTCACAAAGACTGCCATGTATTAGGGCACAAAAAATTGCAAACAAATGCAAAAAAAAGCAGAAATAATAAATGCAACTTTTTTCAGATCATAATACAATAAAAATTATAATTATTAAGGGTACATGGAGAGGCAAATAAAAAATTAACTGGAAATTAAATAATATGATTCTCCAAAATTTATTGGTTAAAGAAGAAATCATAGAAACAATTAATAATTTCATTGAAGAGAATGACAATGGGGACATCATATCAAAATCTATGGGATGCAGCCAAAGAATTACTCAGGAAAATTTCTATCCCTAAGTACATACATTGTTATGAGGAAGAGATAAGTTTAGTAGGAAAATTAAGGTTTGCAGAGGACAGAGGCATGGGATCAACAGGGAAAGATTCTGGAATGTTGCAGATCAGTGACATAAGTAAGATCCAGTGGAATTACTTGTTGCCTAAGGGAGGGGGGGTGAGAGGAGAAGGAAAGAACATGAATCATATAACCATGGAAAAATATTCTAAATCAATTAAATAAAACTTTTCAATTCTAAATTTTTTTTAATTAAAAAAAATTAAAAAATCAGACCAAGGAAATAGTTTTTGTGGTGCTAACACAGACTTTGGGACAAATTTATCATCCTATTGGATATTATATCTGTCAGCTTGATTCCATAACTGTAGGCACTGTGCCTTGTCTGCAGGGGGTTGCTGCTCCTGCTGTGTTAGTCCAGAAATCAACTGACTTAGTTTTAGCATGTCCATTGACTGTATACTGTTTACATAGAATAGAACTGATGAGAAAATTTCATACTCAAGCTTATTCAGATCAGAAAATTTCTAAGTATGAAATTATACTCCTAGGTAGGGATAATATCCAGTTGAAGAGGTGTAATGTATTAAATTCTGCTATGCTTCTTCCTGATCTTACAAAGAATGGTGAACCATTACATGAATGTGTAGAAGTGGTGGATATGCCTAGAATGGATTTGAAAGACACTCCTATTGAAAACTGAGACTTGGTTTTGTTTACTGATGGTTCTTTCTATTTGTGGAATGGTATTCGCTGTACAGTTTTGGCTCATTACATGGAAATATCAATGTTCAGGGAGCAGAGTTAGTAGCATTGAAACAAGCCTGTTTCTAGCTGATGGTAAAGTTGCAAATATCTATACAGAGTCTGGGTATGCTTTTTTCAGTTTGTCATGAAGCAGAGAAAATCTGGAAACAGCGTGGTTTTATTACTTTATCAGGAAAACCAATCACACATGCAGAAATAATAACTGAGTTGCTGGGTGCTATCCAGAAGCCAAAACACCTGGCTGTGTTTCATTGCAAAAGTCATACTTTGGGTCCGTATCAAGATTTCTATACTGTGGGTGAAAGGGCCTAACAGATAGCTTGGACCAGGCACAGCCTGGTCTGGGACCAGTACACAGATAATCAAAGTCATAGTAAATAGGAATACAAGGGCCTGTTATGAATTTATTCTTGTTTCACTCAGAAATTTTATATCTAATCCCATTTCCCAAATACCCCTATAATAATATTAACAAATTAGAGAGGGAAGAGGACAATGAATTGGGTATACAAATTAAAAAAACTAGAAAGCAAACAAATTAAAAATCCCCAGATGACAACTAAATTAGAAATACTAAAAATTAAAGAAGAAATTAATAAAATTGAAAGTGAAAGAACTGTTGAATTAATAAATAAGACTAGAAACTGTTACTTTGAAAAAGACAAATAAAATAGATAAACTGCTGGTTAATCTAATAAAAAAGGAAAGAAGAAAATCAAATTAACAGTATCGAAAATGAAAAGGGTGACCTCGCCTCTAATGAATAGGAAATTAAGGTAATTATTAAAAACAATTTTGCCCAATTATATGGCAATAAATATGGCAATCTAGGTGATATAGGTGATTATTTACAAAAAATATAAATTGCCTAGATTAACAGAAGAAGAAATAGAATTCTTAAATAATCCCATATCAGAAAAAGAACTTGAACAAGCCATCAAGGAACTCCCTAAGAAAAAATCCCCAGGGCCAGAAGGATTCACAAGGGAATTCTATCAAACATTTAAAGAACAACTAATCCCAATACTATAAAAACTATTTGACAAAATAAGTAAAGGAGTTCTACCAAAATCCTTTCATGACACAAATACGTTACTGATTTCAAAGCCAGGCAGACCAAAAACAGAGAAAGAAAACTATAGTCCAATCTCTTTAATGAACACAGATGCAAAAATCTTAAAGAGAATATCAGCAGAAAGACTCCATTAAGTGATCAGGAGGGTTATTCACTATGATCAGGTGTATTTTATACCAGGAATGCAAAGATGGTTTAATATTAGGAAAACCATCCACATAATTGCCCATTTCAATACCCAAACCAAAAGAAACCACATGATTATCTCAATAGATGCAGAAAAAGCCTTTGACAAATACAATACCCATTACTGTTGAAAACATTAGAAAGCACAGGAATAGACCATAAGCAAGTATCATCTGCAGTGGGGATAAATTAAAAGCTCTCCTATTAAGATCAGTAGTGAAACAAGGATGCTGATTATCACTTCTATTATTTAACATTGTTCTATAAACACTAGCAGTAGCAATCAGAGAAGAAAAAGAAATTGAAAGGATTAAAATAGGCAATGAGGAGACCAAACCAATTTCTTTGGGATGCTTAAGGTAAAGGAAGTGCAACAAGCCGAAGTCTAGATGGCATCTCTGAGCCAGGTCTGACAAAGAAATACATAGAAATGTTCCTAAAATTCAGGAAGTGGGGCTTTTCCACGCTGGGGCTCTGCTATTAGGATCAATACGGCACCGGAACCTTCCCTCCTCGGGCCCCTCATTCAAGAAGAGGACCAGCCTGTCGGCCTCAGTTTGGTCCTCCCTGAAATGAGGAGGTCGCGCTCAGGGGCTTCTTGGGTCCCTTCTCACCCTCAGTCTGCGTTCTCCTCAGAAATGCTTCCGTGGTTCTTAATAGCCGCTTCCTATATGACAGAATACATAATGTGTGTACACACACACACACAGTTAAAAGTACCAGAAAGGAAAGGAAACTAAAAGGACCCGGCTGAAGTCAGGGAGCCTGAGGACTCTGGGTGCGTGGCCCCTCCTCCACCAGAGCTCCAAACCTAGGGGACCAGGAAGTAAGACTCCATTTCCCTCAACACCTTTGGCATGACGACCTCCAAATCTTGGCACTCCCATTATAGAAGACTTCATTTCCCAGAATGCCTGGCTTCTGACTTTACCCAAGTCTTGGCACCTCCCCCTGTGCAGTCTCAAGGCATGCTGGGAATCTCTTGAGGGCAGTCTCTGCTCCTGGAGTGTTCACAAGTTTGGGATTTTGGCTTTTGTCTTGAAAGGGGGAGGGGAGGGAGTTAATGCAAAAGTTGCCACTGTGGCTTCGGCTGTGGAGCTTTCTGCTCCCTAGTTCCTGGAGAGAGAGAAAACCCGGGTGGACCAGTTGCGGGTAACAGCCTGGAAGTCCGGGTGGGGGGGTGGGGGAAGGGGGAAATCGGTGCACGTGCAACCAGAGAGGCGGGGCAGGGGCGGTGTAAGTGTGGGGGGGAGGGGGAACGTCTTTGTGTGGCTGCGTCTGTTCATCCCTTTAAAGGACGATAGGAAAGGGACAAATACCGAAGTGCAGGTGTCATGCAGGCGCGGCTCTGTCAGGACTCGGAGCCTTGGCGGGGATTCGTCCTCCCCCAGAGGAGAGAATAGGCTCCCTCTTCTTCCCTTAACCCCCTCCCCCTCAACCTCAGCAACCGAGAGTGGAGGCAGCTGGGATGGGGTTGGAGCTGGTCGGAGCCCTTCCCCAAAGGTCCAAGGGGAGAAGCAGCCAACATGAGCTTGGTTGGAGGGGGATTGGGGGGGGGGGGGGATGTGCCGGTGCCCACCGACCATGGAAGGGGCTCTGATCTCTGGCACAGAACAAATGCCAACATGTTTTCCCCCAACCCCGACCTGATGTCTGTCTCCCTCTCCAGCATCTCCTGCTCCCCCCATTACCCATAACCTCTCCTCCTAGGAGTCTCCCTCAATCCACCCTCCGCACCCAAAGCAGTTTCTGAATGGAATGAAGCCAGAGAGAGCAGCAGAGGGGGTGGGGAGGCTTCTCCTGACTAGTCCAAGGTCCTTTCCAAGCCTGAGGCTCCCTGTCCCCTCCTGTGGGGAGAGTCTCCTCTGAGGCCATGGAAGAGCCCTGGGAGCTCCTCTGAGCCCTCCCTCTCTCTAATTTCTCACAGGTGTACAAGAGGAAGTCTCCCCTCCTTGGGGCTCCCACCCCCTGAGGGACCACAGTCTGCCCCAAGCAGAGACCCTGGAGCCCGAGGGAATGGCCCCCGGGACCCCGAGGCCCCCTTCCCAGGTGAGTGCAGTTCAGCCCCGGCCCTGGCCAAGCTCCCCCCAAGGAGGAATCCAGCAGAACTCAGACCTATTTCTTTCCCAGCCTCCAGGAGAGCCATCACTGCTTGCTGTCAGGGTGACCTCAAAGGTCACCTCCAATCCCCAGCTGTCTTCTGGGGGGTTTTCCAGGGCCTCTGTGACCCCTGCGTGGATGAGGTTCCAGACAGACAGGTCCAAGTGCAGTCATTTATTCATTCATCCTCCAGTGTGATAAACTCCATCAGGGAGGGATGCCTGTGTGTCCCACCTTCCAGGGATGGCCCAGGCACAGTCTGCTCCTGACTTTCAGGTTCTGGGGTTTGGACAGATCATTTAGGGCTACCAGGGAGGCTTTGGAAGATGTTTGGGGTGAGATCAGGTGAGAGCACAGACAGGAAAAGGTGTGTTTTTAGTAGGAGAAAAAGGATGGTAATTCCAGGGGAGGGCTAAAAGGTCTGCTTTTCAGATATTATTAAACTATCAGGAACTTGGAGTGCACTTAACATACAGAAACTTTACGCCTTTCCTTTTCCTATTAAAATCATATATCTTGAACCTACTAGGATTACATGACCTGTTGCTTTCTGAATATTTGTCATTTTGGTTCCTTTATTTTTTAACTTAAAAAAATTTTATTTAGAATATTTTTCCGTGGTTATATGATTTCCCTCCCCTCCTCCCTCCCTTCTCCTGGAGCTGACAAACAGTTCCACTGGGCTGTACATGTATTATTGCTGTAAAAAGGAAGGGAGTTTGGGGATATGTAGGGATGAATTATGTTGGGCCAGTGTTAGAAGATGATTATCTATGGTTTGGAAAAGCCACCAAAACCCAGCCAGGCAAAGCCTGGTCTGAGACTACACACACAGTTCACTCAGTGAAATGGGAAAGCAGGTTTAATAAAAAAGAATGAGATAGAACCGTATGGGATAACCTAAAGCTAATTTTCTAATTTCTGGGGTATTTCCCTCTAAGGGAGGTCCTAGATTCAAAAAAGTCCCAGGCCTGGTCTCATAATCACTGCAGATGTTTCATCAGGATCACCAGGTTCTGCTTTGATGAAATATAACAACAAAGACAGCAAGTAGGACAGGAACAAGGATAGGATCAGTCACTAAGGAAATGCAGCCACACCTCTAGATATCTCCTGAGAGAGAGAGAGAGCAGCTAACAGCCTTAGTACTCAGTCTAACCCTTCCTTCAAAGTTCTAGAATCTTCCTGCTGGTCTCATGCCACTTCTCTCTGCAAACTTACACACTTTCCTCCAACATTGCTCAAAACCTATTTCTATGTTATTCATATTTGGAATAGAGTGATCTTTTTAAAAAAATAATTAATTAAAACTTTTCCCCCTATATTTCCACGATTCATTTTTTCTTTCTCCTCTTTCTTACCCCTCCCAGAACCGACAAGCAATTCCACTGAGTTGTACAAATGTTGTCACTTGATACCTATTTCCATATTATTCATTTTTGCTATAGAGCAATTATTTAAAGCCTAAACCTCAAATTACATTCCCATATATACATATGATGTGTGATGTGTAAAAATGGATTTGAACTCTGGACTTCGATCCCCACAAGCCCTAGCTCCACTTCCCCAAAATGCTTTGTAATCTCACTGAATTCTCAGGTGGGCCTAGATCGAGAAGGGATTTAACCTGATTGCAAAGGTTTTGTGGTCTTTTTTGGACTTCCATTTTGGAGCAGACACGGCTCTTCCATGATGTGAGATTATCTTGTCTAGGCCGCTCTGTCCAAGGCACGTTTTTCTTACTTGTATATTCTTAAATCCTTAACCTTTAATAAACATCTAAAAAATATAATACTCGTTGGAGAGAGAAACTAATTTCTACCTGCCTCAGTCTCCCCTAAATTTTAATCTTTACAGATGTCATATACTTTCCTTTTGCATTTTTACTCCCATAGTTCTTTCTCTCAGGGTGGATACCATTGTTTTACATAAGTCCTTCAGGAGTGTCCTGGCTTGTTGCATTGCTACTACTAGCAAAGTCCAATACATTGGATTTTTCCTCAGTGTTTTGCTTTCTGTGTACAATGTTCTTCTTGTTCTGCTCATTTCACTCTGCATCAGTTCATTGAAGTTCTCCCAGTTCATATGGAAAACCTCCAGATCGTCAATCCTTATAGCACAATAGTATTCCATCTCCATCATATACCAAAATTTGTTCAGACATTCTCGAATCAAGGGACACCCCCTTGTTTTCCAATTTTTTACCACCACAAAAAGCAAAGCTATAAATATTTTTGTACAAATATTTTTCATTTTTACCTCTTTGGGATAAAAACTCCATACTATTATAGCTAGATCAGAGGGCATGCCATCTTTTAAAGCCTTTTGGGCATAATTCGACATTGCCTTCCAGAATGGTTGGATCAATTCACAACTCCATGAACAGTGTTTTAGTGCCCCAATTTTTCCACATCTCTAACATTTATTATTTTCCTTTACTGTCATATTGGCCAATCTGCTAGGTATGAGGTGGTACCTCAGAATTGTTTTGATTTGCATTTCTCTAAAGAGATTCAGAACACTTTTTCAAATGATTATTGATTGGTTTGATTTCTTTATCTGAAAACTGCCTATTTGTGTCCCTTGACCATTTGTCAAATGTGGAGTGGCTTGATTTCTTGTACAGATGACTTTTTTCCTTATATATTTGGGAAATTGGACTTTTGTCAGTTTTATTCTAAAATTGTTTTCCCCTAGTTTGATGCTTTTCTTCTAATTTTGGTTGCATTGGTTTTCTTTGTACAACCACTTCTTAAATTTAATATAATCAAAATGATTCACTTTATATTTTGTAATGTTCTTTGTGTTTTGTTTAGTCTTAAATTCCTTTCACATAGATGTCAGGTATACTCTTCTATGTTCTCCTAATTCATTTAAGATTTCACTCTTTATGTTTAAGTCTTTTATCCATTTTGAATTTATCTTGGTATAGGGTGTGACATGTTGAACTCAACCTAATTTTTCCCATACTGTTTTCTAGTTTTCCCAGCAGCAGTTTTTTATCAAATAATGAATTCTTGTCCCAGAAGCTGGGATCTTTGAGTTTCTGAAACTGTAAACGCCAAAACTGTAAGGATAATTTTAGTTTTTGACTTAAATTCTAAATAAGTGGTCGCCATGGGAAATTCCCAAATATGAAAATGCCCAAGTCAACTGGGTTTTATGGAGATTTTAATTAATAAAGAAAGAAGGAATTAAGGGAAGGAGAGAGAGAGAGAGAGAGAGAGAGAGAGAGAGAGAGAGAGAGAGAGAGAGAGAGAGAGAGAGAGAGAGAGAGAGAATGAGAGAATGAGAATGAGAATGAATTTAAACTGCTCTGGCTCAGGCTGAGCCAAGTAGTCGTTAAAGGCCTAGACCAAAGTGGCCTCCTGAGCGTAAGGGAGAACAAGTCAGTCCTATTACTCACCACAAGACCGTCTCCAAGCTAGCTTCAGTCCTCCACTGAATCTCCTGAACTCCAATTACCCTGAACTGACTTTTTACCCTTCCTTTTAAAAGGAAGGGTAAACTTTTCTCTTATGTCACCTCCCCTAAATTTTCACGTCTACCAATCACAGTAGATGCTTTTTTCCAGGACTGCCCATTCTTAGTTTTCACCACTCTTTAGTTCACACCTTCTCTGGTTAGATTATATCTTCTGAGTACTTCACACTTCTTTGTTAAGATTGCCTTTTGTAAGTTACTTGACCTTTTTGTGATTAATCTAACCTTTACAGGTACTTAACACCTTTTTGTATTAGATCTAAAAATAGACCTAGCTTAAGGTTCTAGCTTTACTATAAGGTATGAGTTAAGTACCTTCATTCAATCAGGAGTTTACAACTTTGTTATAAAATAACAATTGTTTAATAAAATAAGGACAGGTTAGAAGGGATTTGGATATAACTTACTCTAATAATAACCAACTACATCTCCCCAGATCTACAAATCTCTTCACAGAGATATCTTCTGAGTGATTTTCCTACTCTACTCTCCTATACTCTTTATAACCCCAAATTACTGTACTCAGCTAAGCTAACACCAAATGCCCCTTTTGAAGATCTAAGGAAGGGGTCTGTGTGCAAGTCTGACAGGGCCCAGCAGTGGTCTTAAGATCAGCTGTCAGTTGTTACAAGAGCAGCACAGAAACTTGGCAGATGTCAAATAGCCAACAGGGTAACAGGGTAATCCAAACAGCAGGTAGGATGTGAAGATCAGGTAGTCAAATGCCACAGGGAAAAAGCTAATCTTCTCAGGTCCACCCAGAGGGAGAGAAGCCACAGCCCCTAGCCTCAACTGTCTCTCTCTTACAGCATCTGCTCTGTCCCAGAATTCCAGAACTCTGCACTCTGCTGTCCATTTGCAAACTTACACACCTTACTTAACTTTTCCTATAACAGTTCCCTCTTTGCACAAAGTCAAAAGTGTTGAAAACAATGTTTTGGCATTTGTGCACCAACAAACTTATATCCCACCTAAACTAAATCTTACCCAAAATAGTAAACAGCCTGCACTCACTTATCTTATCCTATCTAATATTACCTTAATGTAGGAATTCAAACCAAGGAAAGGAAAAGGAAAAATTATACATTGAACAGTTAAAAATTCAAAATACAAAGCAAACATGCGAAAACAAAACAAGCAAAACATCAAAATAGAGTTACAAACACAAAACTTCATGTAAAACATTAAAGTCATAAAGACTATTCTTATAAATACAGAAAAATCCCATTACTATTGCATATATATAAATGTATATATATGCATATATATAAATGCATATAAATGCATATATATAAATGCATATATATGCATATATATAAAACTTAGAAGAAAAAATTTTAAAAGTACAATAAGCACATTGCCCAAGTTTTTACAAAAAAGTTAAATAAGTCCATTAAAAAATACGTATGCAAAATACATTTAAAAGTAGATGAAAATTCAACACAATCTTGTTCTAAATTAGAATCTCATTATTACACAAAACTCAATCTGTTACATAGAACTAAGATTTTCTATTCTGTAGGCTGAGAACTTATCAAATATTAACTACTTACATAATTTTACACATATACATGTGTGTATGTGTAAAATACACATATAAACATATACAATATATACACATGATCTACATGTATGAATACACACCATATTTACACACACGTTGCATATATGCATGTATATACATACACCACAATACAATTTTAACCCTAACTATAATATACACTATTTACATATCTATTTACATGCTTGTGTGATATGTATTATGTAATGTGTAATATGCACATTGTAATGTATATTGCAGTATTTGTTGTAATGTATTTCAGTACCCTATCTTAACAACCCAAAATTCTAATCTATCTAACTACAGCTCTATCTTAAAAATTTCCTAAAAACTAATACTGATACTTTTCTAAAGTACCTAAAATCTAAACAGTAGCCATTTACCTACACTTATATAACTAAATTCTATAACAATAATTAGTCATTGTTAGTGCTACCTATTTTATAACTAAATATAGCATTGTTAGTAACTTCATGATTTACTACCTGAACCAATGTATCTTAACTATGTTTATGTTTATGTGCTTATGTTATGTTGTGTCATGTTTTTGTTGCATGCAATATGCCTAACAAATTTCAGATTTTTCATTTTCTCATCTTGTCTGATGAAATCTATTCTTCAGTGTCTGTGGCAGTAATATGTACTGTTTAATGTATTATGCCATGTTGTTAAGTTACATTATACAAAATTTTTACAAACATTAGTCCATCAATTACTTCCTCTTTGATGAAAATTCTTCTTTAAAAGTCTCTTATTGTCTTCTGTGAATCATACATTTCCTGCACAATATCCTCTATTGTCTTTGGATCCTCCTCTTCCTCTGGAATGTCCTTCCCCTGGAATGGTCCTCTCCTTATGATCTTTTTGACTGCAGACTCTATTTGACTGATAAAATCTCAGTTTTTCACTAACCTTTCTTCTGCTTCTACTAATTCTACATTCTCATCATCAATTCCATGAGCTAATTGTACATGAGAACAATGTAATCAAGAGTCTTTTCCTAATACTTTCACTGATGAAGTTGAAATTAATACAATTGTATAAGGATCAACACAACTCTTGTGTAGCTGACGCATTGGTAAAATTTTTCACATATGCTGTATCACCTGGTTAAAAATTATGGAGAGAATAATCCAATGGGCCAGATTGGCTCAATACTCCTATATCATATAGTTGTTTAAGCCTTTGTTATAAAGCACTTAAATATGAAGTAATTTGACAATCTCCTTCTCAGAGAGCTGTATAAACAGCCTCACAAGTTTTTGCTTGCAATGGAGCATGTTGTAAAGATTAAAATTAGAAATGTAGTCTCTAGGGTTTAAGATTCTAAATCAATACAATGTCCAAAGAGCATTTCATAAGATGATACATGCAAATCTGCTTTTGGTCTTATACACAGGAAAAATAAATCAGTGGGAAGAATATCTGGCCATTTTAGATGAATTTCAGCACAAATCTTCCCTACCATAAACTTGAGTTCCCTGTTCAAATGCTCCACTTGACCTGAACTTTGTGGATGATAAGGAACATGAAACTTAGATATTGTTCCTAGATTCTCATAGACTATTTTCAGAATATCTTGAGTAAAATGAGATCCTCTCTCTAAATCTATGGTAATTGAGACACCAAATCTAGGAGCAATTTTTGCAAGCAACACTTTCACCACAAAGCTGGCTGTATTAGTATTAGTTTTAGATGGAAAAGCTTGAGGCCATCTTGTTAACCAATATACAATTACAAGACAAAACTTGTATCTTCCAGCTTTTGGCATGCTTATATAGTCATATTTCCATACTCTCGATTGGACAGTATGCCAAAGGTCTACCACCTAAACTTTTCTTTCTGAATGCACTTTGAACTTTTGGCAAACAGAACAGCTACTACAGATCCTCTTTGCAATAGTACTTATTCCCGGGTCTACCCAATGTCTCTTAACAGAATCCAGAACAGCTTGTGTACCAAAATGACCTTTTGTATGAATGGTTTGACACAAATAGGTATAAAAATCTTTTGGTAATAGCGGTTTCCCATTATCTGCAACCCATATATCATGTTCTTTCCTAGCTCTAAACTTCTTTCATGTTTGTATCTCTGAGTCTACATAAACTTCTTGTAAATCATCAGACTCAATAGTGGAGAGATTCATTATATACACTGGAGCATTCTGGGCTGCATACTTTGCAGTTATATCAGCTCTATTATTTCCTTTTGATACTGAGTCTCGACCACAATGACTTCTGCAATGAATTACTGCTGCTGTTTTGGTTTCTGGATATATAGCATCCAGCAACTCAATTATTATTTCTTCATGTGCAATTGGTTTTCCTGATGCAGTAATAAAACCTCATTGTTGCCAGATTTTTCCTGTTGCATGACACACTGAAAAAGCATACTGAGAGTCTATATAGATATTTGCCCTTTTACCATCAGCTAGAAGATAGGCTTGCTTCAAAGCCACTAATTCTGATCCCAGAGCACTTAAGATTTCCAGTTAATGAGCCATACCACAGGTTCTCAAATTCTGTGACCACTGCAGCACCAGTACAATTAATACCATTACACAAATGTGTAGCCTGGACCAGGCTCTGACCCCAGGCTGGACCTCTTTGGCAATCTTGCCCAGAGCAGAGTCCCCCACTCCACGCTATCCTCCCCCCCCTCTCTTCCCAGGTGTGCCATGACCCTCACCCAGGGGGGCTTCCAAGCTCTTGGCTGTGAGGGCAGGGACTGAAGCACCAGCCCACACAGGGAATCTCCCATGCTGCACCCTGAACTCAGCAGAGGGCTGAGGCTCCTGCTCCCAACTGTGGTTAAAGGTGCAAATGTAGAGGAACCTGCAGGCAAGACATAAAACTACAGGTAATTAAAAATGTTTTAAATAGAATCAAATATAATTGAATACATTAAACTGAATTGAATCAAATTGAATAAATTTAAATAAAAGAATTATTAAATCAAATTAATCCAAATTAACAAACTTAAGCCAAATTAATGCAATGCAGTATTAATAAAATATAGAAATTCTGTGCTTCATTATTTCAAACTTCATAATAATATCTTTAAAAAACAAATATAGTTTTTATAAGTAGATATTTATTATTGATACTATTGCCTTGCAGCAATTACTAGTGCCTTGCATTGGTTTCTTATTTAACCCTCCTGTAGTTTCATTGCTTTCTACAATAAAATTGATTGTCTGAACTTTTTTTTTCTAAATGTTTTGGGATCCTTTCATTGTTGGAATTCCCCATTCAGCAATAGGCAGAACAACTCCTCACTGATAGTTATAGAATTATAGCAGAGCTACTGAACTCCTTAATAGTAGCAGCTAGAAAAGAAGCCTCACTCAGACAGGGCAAAAGGCCCAGGAATTTCTCCTAAAGAGATTAAGATAGAAAGGCTAGAATTTTTTTCCCCCTTTTAAACACTATGGGAAGTCTTGCAACAAATTAGAGGAAATCAGACTAGATTCCTCCCAGATCACCCATGCATAGACTATTGAATTCTTGGCGTAATCCTGATTTCCCTAAAGAACATGGTATGCCAAAGAAGGAAGCAAAGAGTGTGGCAAGGATGGGTAGTCACATTCTTTAGCTGGCCAAGATTTGGTTCATTTGACTTTAAAATTTTAAAGAACTAAACTTGGCTGTTGGCCATAAAAACTCTAAAGACTACTCATTGACTTCTCTAGCCATATCATCCTGACAAGCTAACCTAACCCACTGCCCCTGAAATGACCTGGTTGTCTCTGAGAGCCCTGACACATGGTGGTCACTGTCACCCAGGCATGAAGCAGTTCAGCCTCTCAATCCAGGCCATTCTGGCTTGACTCCTTCAGTTCCTCCTCATAAACCATTAATTAAATCTAGCAAGAAACACACCCTTTTGTTTCCCTGCCTGCCTGTGAGGAGGCTCCTCCTCTTGATTCAAGCCAGGATATGACTCCTTTTGCCCCTCCCCCTTCTATGCCCCTCTTACCTCCCAGCCCAACTTTGGTAGCATCTCTATTCCCCACTCTTAACTTGGAAGGCTATCCAGGCTTTGCCTTGCCCTGCCCACCTCTCTTGTCTTGCCCAGCTTTTCACTGCCCAAACCTACCCTTTCCTCCCCCTTGCTCAACTTCTCCCCCTCCCTCACCCACCCCATCCTAACTCCTGACTCAGCCCCTCCTCCCACCCATCATCCTTCTTCCTCCCGCTCTCCTTCCCTGACCAAACCTTCTTTCCCCCCACCAGTCTTCTTCCCCCTGACCATGACCAACCCCTTCCAGCCAGTCCAGTCTCCTCTCCTCCTTGACTCTACCCCATCTCCCTTCTAAAGGAGTGTATGTGATCACTTGTATTGTGAACAATAATATAAAGGCAGGAAAACAGCTTTCCTTTTAATATGTATGAGAGAAAATATAGGAAATCAAATGAAGAGGGATTCACAAAAGCATCTGCAGAAGATGTGATTTTATTTTTATTTTATTTTTGTTTAATCTTTGTTTTGTTTTAATAACAAATTTACACATACATTTTTAAAATTTACATGAGTCATGTTGTCTCCCTCCCTTCTCTCCCTACCCTCCTGGAATTGACAAAGAAAATGAAAGTTTAGTCCAGATGTGAAGGAATCCAGTGGACTCAGGAGGCAGAGACTAGAGGGGACAGCAGTGAAGGCTGGGGAAAGAGGCAGAGGAGGCTGGGACAATAAAAAGTCTAGAAGATGGAGAGTCTCCTGTGAGGGACTAAAGAGAGCCTAGTGTCACTGGGTACTTAAGAGTATTGAAGGAAATAAGGGGAGAGGGAAGGCGGATAAGGGGGGAGTTCTTAGGGTGACCAGCCTTGTAGGTGGCTGCCCAGGTGGAAACCAAGCCCCGGGGTGTTGCAGATGCCTAGGAGGAGTCTAGGATGAAGAGAGCTCACTCTGGTGGCAGTGGCATTCCAGATAATAGAGGGCAGAACTTGGGGTGGAGAGGCAGGTAGGGTCCTGAAGTCCTGGCCTTGGATGCCATTGGAGGGCAGCTGTGATCTTGGGACTACAGAGACAGGACAGGAGGGGCAGTGAGGACTACTAGGACTCACCTAGTGTAAGACGAGTTCAAAAAAAGCTGTTGCTCTCCTTGGAACTGAGGTCTCTCTGCATTCTTCCCTTTGAGTCCAGATTTCTCTGGGGCTGAGTTCTTTCTGCCTTCTGGTTCTAGGTATGTCTGAATGGGGACCTTTTGCTGGCCCTGCTTGTGGTGGTGGCTGCCCTTTTCCCTGGGCCTCATCTTTCCTGTCTGAACTCTTTGAATGCCCTTCAGATAGGTCAGGGGCAATTCTCCCTCAGACCTAGCTCCAGGGGCTGCTCTCTGCCCCTGCTACTGTTGTGGGAGAGAGCTTTATTGTGTGAGAGGGAATGCTTGTTCTGGCCAAAAGAATTGCAATTCATAGTTATTCCTCTCAAGACACAAAGGTGTCTACAAAGTGTAGCCACAGGGGTGGAGAAAGCCATTGCAGGAGAGTGGAATAGCCCCCAGATGGGTGCAGAGGATAGTGGAATGATCCCTTGTAGGTTTTCAGGTGGAGAATTGTGTGTCCTCCCATTTTTGAAAACTCTCAGCCTTTCCTCACACCAGTCTGACTGTAAAGATGATTTTTAGAGTTGTGACTTAAATTTGGTCGCCAGGGGAAATCCCAAATAAAATACCCAAGTCAGTCTGGAATTTTATGGTAATTTAACTAATATAGAAGGAAGAAATTTAAGGAGAAGGAGGGAAAAAGATACAGGATTTCTCCTGCCTGGCTTATGCCAGGGGGAGTTTACAATCCCTGCCTCTAAGCCTCTGAAGAAGATTATATGCTTCTAAGAGGATAAAGTTGGAAAGTAAAGGAGGAAATTGAGCCAGAAACTCACCACTGAAATGGACAATAGCTTGTAGCCACGCTAAGATGCTGAAAGCTCAGCACGCTGCTCTTAGCTAATTCTCCACCACCAATCAGGGAAAGAGAGTGTTCTGAGAGACAAAATATCCCAAATATATAGACCTTTCACCCTCGTGTCTCCTCCTCTAAAATTTCACATCTACCAGTCACATCAAAGGCTTTCTCCAGGACTTCCCATACTTTTAGTTCTCATCTTCTTTGATTAGATTATATCTCTTGAGTTACTTAACACTTCTTTGTTAAGTTCACCTTTTGTTAGTTACTTGACCTTCTTGTGAGTAATTTAACCTCTGTAATTACTTAACACCTTTTTGTATTAAGATCTTAAAATAGACTTAACTTAAAGTTCTAGCTTCACTATAAGGTAAGAACTAAGGACCCTCATTGTTCAATCAGGAGATTACAACTTTATCTTCCCCATAAAGTAAGATCTTAAGTAGGGTGGAGTAATTTAAAGTTCACACTCTCCTGGGTGTGCCAGGGGCATTCCAGGCTGAAAAGTAGGGAATGGGTTAGGAAGGGGTGAAATGGAAGAGCCTCCAATACCAGGTGAAGCCTGGGTTTTCCATGGAACAATATAGAAAAGTAGAAGAGTCCTGCCAAGTAGTGTGTTATTGTTACATCTGGCCATTGACCTGTCAGTTATTCCTTAGTCTGCCTCTTAATTTCTTCTCTTGACCCTTGTTCCCCAGGTTTCCATAGTTATGGGGCTAGGCTTAGATCCTTTGTTTTTTCATAAATAAGCTTTTTGACAATTAATGTTGAATTATGATGTTTTTGTGGAATATCCCTTTAGCCTGGCCTAGGTTAAAACTCCAGACTTTCTGTCCATTTCCCCTGAAGTTATGAAATTAGGGGCAGCTTCCCTTTTATTGTTATGATAAATGGATTAAAGGTCTGACTGACTAGCCATGGTGAACTTTGACCCATTTTGAGAGTGTTTTGGGCAAAGCCACAAGGCTGGGGAAAGGTTGGACTGACACCTTCTTTGTATGGACAAGGACCTGCTTTTCTTGTGAAGAGGTAATGAGGGAGGAGTTGAGGTCTCCTAAATCCCCCTCTTCAGGAGTTAAGAATTGGAGAATTAATCTGTTCAGCCCTCAAAAACCACACAAATTTTTTGTTTTATGTTTTTAAATAAAAAATGTAGTTTATATATAACAATTAAATATATTTATAGATAATAAAGAATGTAAAGAAATAAACTTGCTTATAAAATGTTATTTACTTTCAAGTTTAGGTGAAGATGCTGGCAGAAAAGGTTTTCATTTCATGCACTAACTCTTAACATAACTTACTATCTACACACATAATGCTACATTTAAATGCAAAATTGATCTTACACATTACTTGTGATATGTAAATATTGCTAAACTTAATTGCTATTTTTAAACTTAATTATCATCATTTTCTTCATTTAATTTTGGGTGTTATGCCACACTTTCCTGGATTTCACTTAGAGGCCATTTCAACATAAACCTTTTCATGGAAGTTTGTGTTAAAGGGATTTTATTAATCTCTCCCTCTGTCTCCTTCAGAGGCCAGAGGGGTTTCTAAGTAGATGAGAACTGACAGGATTCAATGAGACAGAGCTGAAGATTCCTTTACTAGGGAGACAAGAACTGAGGAGAGAAAGTAGCCACCCTCTGACAGGAAGTTAGGGAGGACACTTGGTCAGTGAGGAGATAAAGGAAGCAGCTGGTGAGAGTTAGGGGTCTTGGGGACTTCCAGGTAAGCATGGTGGCAGTCTAGACGCGGGATGCTCCCTCTCCTCAGCACCTACTGATTTAGACTACCTCAAAAGTCCCAGAAAAACCAAATTCATAAGAACGAAGGGATTCTACAGTAGGGCACAGCATTGAAAGTACATAGGATTTGGGCATTTCCACATTATAAGGGGTTGAAAAAGCTCCAACCCAAATGTGAGCTGATCTACCCTCCCCCACCCCACCTATGGAACCAGAGTCAGAGCCAGGGCACACAAGAATCAGCAAATGAGCAAGGGGCACCTCTAATAGAGTCTTGGGAGCTGACTAAGACCACCAAGGATCTACACCTGAAACCCTGGTGGGCTGGGGAGCACAAACTGTGGGTGTTCCTGAGAAGGTGGCACAGGGAAAGGCAGCAAACAACTGAAGCTGCTGAGATTTGAGAGCTTTCCTCAGGCAAAATCCTTGCTCCTTAACTCCATAGACAGAGAGCCTGCTGTTCTCACTTGGATTTCTGACTAAAAAGGGAAGTAAAACCCTCCACAGTGATGGCAAATTGTGTCCAGGAGCCTCAAACTCCCTCCACCAAAAAAAAAAAGAAAAGAAAAGAAAAAGAAAAAGGCATTGACCCTGGAAAATTTTTATGGTGGAAAAACCCAGGCTACAGAGGAAATACAGGAGGAAATTCAAATGAACCCAAAACCTTCCAAAAAATGGAAATTGTCCACAAGCTCTTGAAGAATTTAAATTGGAGCTTATCAAATAGATGGAAGCCTTCTGGAAAGAAAAGTGGGAAATAGTTCAAAGAGAAAACAGTCTGAAGGACAAGAACTCCCAATTGGAGAAACAGCTGGAAGCCAAGAAAAGCAGGATAGACCAAACCGAAAAGGAAAATCAAAAGATTAAAGCAGAAAACCAAAAGATTATAACCAAAAACCAGGACTTGAGGACCAGAATTGGGCAACTGGAAACCAATGATCTTACAAAACAGCAAAAATTAATAAAGCAAAGTCAAAAGACTGACAAAATAGAAGAAAACATAAAATATCTCATTGACAAGCTGACAGATCAGGAAAACAGAGCATGACGAGACAATTTGAGAATCATTGGTCTACCTGAAAAGTCAGAAATAAACAGAAATCTTGACATCATACTTCAAGAAAGCATCCAAGAAAACTGCCCTGATGTCCTTGAACAAGGGGGCAAATTAGACATTGAAAGAATTCATAGGACACTCTCTATACTAAATCCTCAAAAGACAATTCCCAGGAATGTAATTGCCAAATTCCAGAGCTTTCAAGCTAAGGAGAAAATACTACAAGAAGCCAAAATAAGAAAATTCAGATACCAAGGAACACCAATGAGGATCACACAAGACCTGGCAGCTTCCACACTAAAGGATTGCAAGGCCTGGAACATGATATTCAGAAAGGTAAGAGAATTGGGTATTCAACCAAGGATCACCTATCCGTCAAAACTGACTATATACTTGCAGGGGAAAGTATGGGCATTTAACAAATTAGAAGATTTCCAAGTATTTGTAAAGAAAAGACAAGAACTAAGTGGAAAGTTTGATATCCAAACACAAAGATCAAGAGAAACATGAAAAGGTAAATGAGAAAGAGAGGGAAAAGGGGAAAAATGGTTTTTCTTATTCAAACTCTCTTCTCTAAGGACTACAATTATATTAAATTATATGTGTACATATATGTTAACATATGCAGAAAATGTTATTTGTAACTCTCAAAAATTTTATTTATTATTATTGTAATTAGAAGAATCATTCATAGGAAGAGATTGGGGCATTAAGGGCTATAAGATAATATTCAAAAAAAGAAAAAGAGAGGGGGGAATCAAAGATGGCACCAAGAGATACTTGAAGAAATAAAATAAATAGGATAATCTTTATCACACAAAGATATACATGGGAAGGGAAGGGAAAGAATACTCTTATAAGAAGGAGAGGAAGAGAGTGCTAATAGGAAATATTTAAACCTTACTCTCAGTGAAAGCAAGTCTGAGAGGGAAGACCATCTAGATCCATTGGGATCTTGAATTCTATCTTATCCTACAGGGTAAGTGAGAAGGGAAAACTAAGGGGGGTAAGAGAGAGGGAGTAAAAAAAGGGAGGGAAGGAGAGGGGGGAGGGAACTTAACAGACCCCCCCCCCCAGAACAGGAAGAGAATAAAAAGGGAGGGACCAGAAAGGGAAGCATATTAAGGGATGGTATTAGGGGGATTGACTAAAAGTAAATCATTGGTTTAAAAGGATATAGCAAAAGAAGAAAGGACAGAACTAGGATAGGATATCAAAATGCTAGGGAATTCACAAGTGACAATCATAACTTTGAACGTGAATGGGATGAACTCACCCATAAAATGTAAAGAATAGGAGAGTGGATTAGAATCCAAAATCCTACCATGTGTTGTCTATAAGAAACATACCTGAGGTGGGTAGATACTCACAAGGTCAGAATTAAATGTTGGAGTAAGACCTATTGGGCCTCAACTGACAGAAGGCAGGAGTTGCAATCATGATATCTGACAAAGCCAAAGTAAAAATAGATCTGATTAAAAGGGATAGGGAAGGTAAATACATTCTGATAAAGGGGAGTATAGACAATGAGAAAATATCACTAATCAACATGTATGCACCAAATGGTATAGCATCCAAATTTCTAAAGGAGAAACTAGTAGAATTGAAGAAGGAAATAAATAGGAAAACTCTACTAGTGGGAGTCCTGAACCTACCACTATCAAAATATTTAGATACATCAAATAAAAAAATAAATAAGAAAGAGGTAAAAGATGTGTTTTGGGTGTCTTTTGTCTTTTGAATCTTGAGAGAGCAAGAGGTCTGTCTCTGAGGCAAGGGGCTACTGGCAGTTGCTATTGACAGTTGGGCTGCTATAGAAAATTGAAGGGAGTGGGTGAGTGGCCGATGACTATTATTTTAGGGATTTAGGTAGTTAGTTAATAATTTATAGATAGAGTAGGTTAGATAGGCCTGGTATGCCAGGCAAAAGAAACAATCCTCATAAGACAGAGGTAGTTTTTGGAAATTTTAGATAATATATGGAATTTTAGGTTTATTTATAGGGTATAAAATTAATAATATCTTTTCTCTTGTGTAATTTAAATGTTACCCGTGAAAATTACGATCCCCAACAAAAGTGCTATTCCCAGTACTTTATTTACTTCCTGTCATTACGTGCTAACATTGACTGGATATAAATTGGTTGCAGTTCCGTGTCTAGCCCTCTTTTCCTTCCTGTCGGGGGCTTTGGTGGAGAAGGAATTTTGAGCTGGCAGGAAAAACTTAGTCACATGGTTTCCATTTTGTCAGATAATAAACTTTATAAAATAATACTTTAAATATTGCAGATTAATTTAAAATCCTATATTTATGGTGACCAGAAGTGGAGTTCAGAACCCTTAATTCTCTTTGAGTGGATCAGTTTGAAAAGAAAACATGTTTCTCCTGCCACGGCTTTTTTCCCCACCCCCAAACTCTCTTTGGAGTTGCCACCTGTTGCTGGTGATCCTGGCTCCTGCAGCTAACTCCTTGAGTGGGCTTAGCAACCTGCTCCTGCTAGTACTAATGCTTCTAATTGCAGTTGCTGCTCCTGATTGCTATCAACAAGCTGGAGGTTTTTGGAGCTGCTCTCCAAATAAGCTGGGAAAGTATAAAATCCCTCTTTCCCTTACATTGCAAATAGCTGAGTGCTTTCTTGCTGCTCGATTTGGAAGCCTGGGTGTGTTTCACTTAGGCAGTCCCGCTTAACTCCCTTACCACATGGCAGGAGGAGCAAGCTGCTCCCTGGTGTTTTATCCCTATGGGGAAGGTGAAGGAAAGTTACTCTTCCAAACAAGAAGTAGAATTGCAAGCATGGCTCACTCTATCTCAAACATTTCCCAGTTTTCTTCCTACCACTCCTGGGTGCACTGGTCCTTTCGAGGACATATTTATCTCCATACACCCCCTTGCCATTCTGGCCTTCCCTGTCTCTACAATACGTCCAATATGGGATTCCTCCACAATATGTTCAGCATACCAGAGCTGTGACAAAAGGAACCTAAGTGGACAATGATCCTGGGGAGGGGAAGAAACCTTAAAGAGTCTGAAGGTAGATTTTAAGTCTTTTCAGTCTCCATTGTTTTATGGAAATCTCTGTATCAGAATTTGAAAAAAGAACTTTTGAATTCAGTGTCTGTGTCCTGTCACATATATTGTATTTGCTGATTGCTTATTTTAAGATTTTATTTTGTTTGTTCAGGTCTGTTACACTGTGTAACTTTAAGTTACTGTGTTTGGGCTATTAGTTGTATGTTCTATTACATAGTCTTTATTTGTGCCTCCCCATATGACTGGACTGAAGAAAATACCTTTGTAAAAGTTCAGGAAAATGTAATGATCTAAAAAAATTTAATTCTATTTTAAAGGACTTTCTTTTTTTTTTCTTTAAAGGACTTTCTGATGTGAAGTGCCTATTATATTCCCCCCCTCCACATTTATAAAAATGTAGTGGATAAGATGTGTATACTAGCGAGGGATCAGGAACCAAAGCTTGACAGGTCTAAGAGAGATGGAGGGAACAAATAAATAGGAGCACTACTTTATCTCCCAGGCAGAGCTGCCCAAGAGAAGGTGAACTTGGATATCACTGTCTAGAGCTGAAAGGTAAAGAGGAAATCCCCTTCAGTCTCTGGCTTCTGTTTCCTTTCCTGGATGAATATTATCTTGATCCCCTTAGTACATTTGAAGAATGAGATGTTTAGTTCTTCTGTAATTTGTAAGATCTATTTATTGTCTGGAGATTCAGGACTGGTAGGTTTAGGAAAGAGGGAAAAGTAGTGTAGGGTCCGAGAAAATCCCCCAAGAATTGAGACACGGAGACAATGCAAGTAAGCAAAGGATCACCATTTATTTCTAGCTTGCTCTAGGGCTGCCCCAAAGAAAGGGGGGTGCCCTGGCTTGGCTGGGGGAACACCTTTTATAGTATAGGGGGCCAGCATGAAATATTGAACAATAGGATATCATGATTTGGCAGTTGCTGCTAGCTGTGGGGTTCACAATACAGGGAGTGTCTGCTTAGCTGCTGGAATAGTTATGCTGACTTGGGCAAGAGTTTACTCCTGACCCCAGGGGAGGTTGTTCTGATCTCCTTCAGTAGGAAGTCCCTATTTCTATTTCACCCTAAAATCTCTTCAGGGGTTGAGGGCTTATGTGAATATTAGATTTACCTATTTTCTGATTTTAACAATGAAGATATTTAGTCTAACAAAATCAGGGGGGTTGTGAATTTTAAATTATTCCACCCTACTTAAATCTTACCTCATGGGGAAGATAAAGTTGTAATCTCCTGATTGAACAATGAAGATACTTAGCTTTTACCTTATAGTGAAGTTAGAACTTTAAGTTGTCTATTTTTAGATCTTAATACCAAAAGGTCTTAAGAAACTATAAAGGTTAAATTAATCACAAAAAGGTTAAGTAACTTAGAAACAATGAAGTGTTAAGTAACTCTAAAGATCTAATCTAATCAAGAAGATGAGAACTAAAGAATGGGCATTTAGAGGAGGAGACACAAGAGTAAAAGTGCTATATATTTGGCTCATTGGCTCTCTCCAGAGGAACCTTCTGGCTCTTTCCCCAGAGGGGTGGTTCTGGCTGGTCACTTCCTGTGAGCTGGACTGGACGCCAGTTCAATCCTGGAACTTGAGCCTAGAGGAGCTCCCTCAGACAGCTTCCTTGAGATGGTCACTTGGTGAGTGATAAGACTGACTCCCTTTTCCCTTGGCTCTCAGGGGAGGCCCCCTTGGCTAAGGCCTTGAACTCCTGCCTGGATCAGCCTGAGCCGGAGCAGTTTAAAATTAACTCTTTTCCTCTCTCTTTCTTAATTTCTTTCCTCTATATTAATTAAAATCACCATAAACTTCCAGCTGACTTGGGTATTTTATCATGGGATTTCCTTGGTGACCAAATTAATTTAGATTTTAAGTCACAACCCTAAAAATTATCCTTACAGTTTAGCTGACCACACCAGTTATGACGAGAACCCTCAAATTTCTGTGAAATTTCTTTCTTTTCTCTCTTTATTACTTGCTTAAGTCAGTCAGTTTTTTATTTTTATTTATTTATTTATTTTTGTTACAATACTCACTTTATTTCCCTCCCTCACCTCCACCTACCCTTCTCTCAGCCAATGTGCAATTTCATTGGGTATTACTTGTGTCCTTGATCAGAACCTATTTCAATGATGTTGTTTGCAGTAGGATGTTCATTTAGAGTCTCTACATCCTCAACCATATCCCTTCGACCCATGTATTCAAGCAGTTGTTTTTCTTCCATGTTTTTACTCCCACAGTGTTTCCTCTGAATGTGGATAATGGTTTTTCTTGTAGATTCCTCCAAGTTGTTCAGGGTCACTGCATTGCCACTAGTGGAGAAGTCCATTACATTTGGTTGTACCATAGTGTATCAGTCTCTGTGTATAATGTTTTCCTGGTTTTGCATCTCTCACTCTGCATCAATTCCTGGAGGTTGTTCCAGTCCCCATGGAATCCCTCCACTTTATTATTCCTTTGAGCACAATAGTTTTCCATCACCAACATGTACCACAATTTGTTCAGCCATTCCCCAAGTGAAGGGCATCCCCTCATTTTCCAATTTTTTGCCACCTCAAAGAGCACAGCTATGAATATTTTTGTACATGTCTTTTTCCTTATTATCTCTTTGGGGTACAAACCCAGCAGTGCTATGGCTAGGTCAAAGGGCAGACAGTCTTTTAGCATCTTTTCGGCATATTCCAAATTGCCCTCAAGAATGGTTTGATCAATTCACAACTCCACCAGCAATAAATTAATGTCCCGACTTTGCCACACCTCCTCCAGCATTCATTACTTTTCTTTGCTGTCATGTTAGCCAATCTGCTAGGTGTGAGGTGATACCTCAGAGTTGTTTTGATTTGCATCTCTCTAATTATCAGAGATTTAGAGCACTTTTTCATGTGCTTATTAATAGTTTTGATTTCTTTGGCTGAAAACTGCCTGTTCATGTCCCGTGCCCATTCATCAATTGGAGAATGGCTCGATTTTTTGTACAATTGGTTTAGCTCTTTATAAATTTGGGTAATTAGACCTTTGTCAGAGGTTTTTGTAATGAAGATTGTTTCCCAATTTGTTGCTTTCCTTCTAATTTTGGGTGCATTCATTTTGTTTGTACAAAACCTTTTTAATTTGATGTAATCAAAATTATTGATATTATATTTTGTGATTTTTTTCTACCTCTTGCTTGGTTTAAAGTCTTTCCTTTCCCAAAGGTCTGACACGTATACCATTTTGTGTTCGCCTAATTTGCTTATAGTTTCCTTCTTTATTTTCAGGTCATTCACCCATTCTGAGTTTATCTTGGTGTAGGGTGTGAGATGTTGATCCAAACCTAATTTCTCCCATAATGTTTTCCAATTTTCCTAGCAGTTTTTCATCAAAGGATCTTTGGGGTTATCATAGACTGTATTGCTAAGGTCATTTACCCCTAGTCTATTCCACTGATCTTCCTTTCTGTCTCTTAGCCAGGTCCAAATTGTTTAATGACCACTGCTTTATAGTATAGTTTGAGATCTGGGACTGCAAGTCCTTCCTTTGCATTTTTTTTCATGATTTCCCTGGATATCCTTGATCTTTTGTTCTTCCAAATGAACTTTGTTATGGTTTTTTCTAATTCAGTAAAAAAGGTTTTTTGGTAGTTCAATTGGTATGGCACTAAATAAATAAATTAATTTGGGTAGGATTGTCATTTTTATTATTTTAGCTCAGCCTACCCTTGAACAATCAATGTTTCTCCAATTGTTTAGATCTAGTTTTAATTGTGTGGAGAGTGTTTTGTAGTTGTGTTCATATAGTTCCTATGTTTGTCTCAGCAAATAGATTCCCAAGTATTTTATATTGTCTAGGGTGATTCTAAATGGAATTTCTCTTTCTAATTCTTGCTGCTGAAATGGGTTGGAGATATATACAACTGCTGATGACACATGCGGATTTATTTTGTATCCTGCAACTTTGATAAAGTTGTTGATTATTTCGACTAGTTTTTTGGTTGATTCTCTAGGATTCTTTAAGTAGACCATCATATCATCCGCAAAGAGTGATAGCTTGGTCTCCTCCTTGCCAATTTTAATACCTTCAATTTCTTTTTCTTCTCTAATTGCTACTGCTTGTGTTTCTAGTACAATGTAAATAATAGAGGTGATAATGTACATCCTTGTTTCAATCCTGATCCTATTGGGAAAGCTTCTAGTTTATCCCCATTGCAAATGATGTTTGCTGATGGTTTTAGATATATATTGTTTGTTATTTTTAGGAAAGGACCTTGTATTCCTATACTTTCTAGTGTTTTCATGAGGAATGGGTGTTGTATTTTATCAAAGGCATTTTCTCCATCTATTGAGATAATCATGTGATTTTTGTCACTTTGCTTGTTAATATGGTCAATAATGTGGATGGTTTTCCTAATATTGAACCATCCTTGCATTCCTGGTATGAATCCTATCTGGTCATAGTGAATAACCCTTGTGATGACTTGCTGGAGTCTTTTTGCTAGTATCCTATTTAAGATTTTTGCATCTATGTTCATTAGTGAGATTGGTCTATACTTTTCTTTCTCTGTTTTTGACCTGCCTGGTTTTGGGATCAGTACCATATTTGTGACATGAAAGGAATTTGGAATGTCTTTGCTTATTCTGTCAAATAGTTTGTATAATATTGGGATTAGTTGTTCTTTGAATGTTTGATAGAATTCATTTGTGAATCCATATGGACCTGGGGATTTTTTCTTAGGGAGTTCTTTGATGGCTTGTTCAATTTCTTTTTCTGATACAGAGTTGTTTAGGTAATCTATTTCTTCCTCTGTTAGTATAAGCAATTTATATTTTTGTAAGTATCCATATCACCTAGATTGCCATATTTGTTGCCATATAATTGGGCATAATAGTTTTTAATGATTGCCTTGATTTCCTCTTCATTAGAGATGAAGTTTCCCTTTTCATCTTGGATACTGTCAATTTAGTTTACTGCTTTCCTTTTTTTAAATTAGACTGACCAGTACTTTGTCTATTTTATTTGTTTTTTCAAAGTACCAGCTTCTAGTGTTATTCATTAAATCTATAGTTTTTTTACTTTCAATTTTATTAATTTCTCCTTTGATTTTTAGGACCTCTAATTTAGTCTTCATCTAAGGATTTTTAATTTGTTCACTTTCTAGTTTTTTTAATTTGCATGTTCAATTCATTGACCCCTGCTCTCTCTAATTTGTTAATATATGAACTCAAGGATATAAATTTTCCTCTGCATACTGCTTTGGCTGCATCCCATAGGTTTTGAAAGAATGTCTCATTATTGTCATTTTCTTCAGTGAAATTATTGTTTCTATAATTTCTTCTTTAACAGGTTTTGTAGAATTGTATTGTTTAATTTCTAATTAATTATTAATTATTTACCTCTCCATGTAGCATTACTAATTATTATTTTCATTGCATTGTGATCTGAGAAGGTTGCATTCATTATTTCTGCTCTTTTACACTTGTTTGCAATGTTTTTATACCCTAATACATGGTCAGTTTTTGTGGATGTATCATATGCTGCTGAAAAGAAGGTATTTTCCTTTTTGTCTCTATTTACTTTTCTCCACATATCTACTAATTCTAATTTTTCTAAGATTTCATTCACTTCTCTTACCTCTTTGTTATTTATTTTTTTGGTTTGATTTATCTAGTTTGGATAGAGGAAGGTTCAGGTCTCCCACTAGTATAGTTTTTCATCTATTTAATCCTTGAGCTCCACTAGTTTCTCCTTTAGAAATTTGGATGCTATGCCATTTGGTGCATACATGTTGAGTACTGATATTTCCTCATTGTCTATACTGCCTTTTATCAGGATGTAATTATCTTCCCTATCTCTTAACTAGATTTATTTTTACTTTGGCTTTGTCAGATAGCATGATTGCAACTCCTGCCTTCTTTTTTATCAGTTGATGCCCAATAGATTTGGCTCCAACTTCTTACTTTCACTCTATGTGTATCTACCTTCCTCATGTGTGTTTCTTGTAGACAGCATATGGTAGGGTTTTGGATTCTAATCCACTTTGTTTTTCTCTTGCATTTAATGGGTGAGTTCATTCCATTCACATTCAGAGTTATGATTACCAGCTGTGTATTTCTCAGCATTTTGATTTCTACTCCTAGTCCTGCCTTTTCTTCTTTCACTATTTCCTTCTACACCAGTGTTTGTTTTTAATCAGTCCTTCTAGTTCCCATCCTTATTTTGCTTCCCTTTTCACCTTCTCCCTTCTTGTCCCCCCCTTATTTTCTTTGCAGTCTTTTTAAAACTACTCCCCCTCCCTCCCTTATACTGCTTCCCTCCTTACCAGTCCATTTGTTACCCTTTTACTCCCCTATAGGGAGCAAATCTATTCTCTGCTTTAATAGATTGGATTGTTCTTCCCTCTTTGGGTCAATTTCAAAGCACCTAAGAGTTCTGTATTTTCTGTCTCCAACCTCTTTACCCTTCCAGTGTATTGATATTCTCCTCCCTCCCGCCATGAGCTTCTTTGTGACATATGAATTTACCCTCTTTTGTTTCATTTCCCATTCCTTTTAGTATTAACGTCTTTTTTAGCTCTACTTATATATATATATATATATATATATATATATATATGTTTATATTGTGAATCTTAAAATTTCTCAGACTTGTGAATGTTAAAAATTCTCAGACTCTACCTTAGAACATTTGGTTAAGACCAATTCCCATTTTAAACAATGAAGGTACTTGATCAGGAATGTGAGAACTCTAACATTATTCCACCCATTCTTAAGCATACTTTAGTAGAAGATAAAGTTATAAACTTCTTACTGAACAATGAAAAGTACTTAACTCATACTTATAGTGAGGCAAAAGCCCTTAAGTTAAGTCTATTTTTAGATCTAATACAAAAAGGTGCTAAGTACCTATGAAGGTCAAATTAATCACTAAAAGGTCAGGCAACATGCAGACTTGCAAGGGACCAGCTTAACAAAAGAGGTGTGAAGTTTTAGTCTACCCAGAGAAGTTCAGAATTAAAGAAAGTGTGAATTAAGAATGGTCAATCCTTTGGAAAACGTCCACTGTGATTGGTAGAGGTGAAAACTTAGGGGAGGTGACATAGGAGAAAATTCTCTTTAAAAGCAGGTTAGAAAGGCCTCTGAGGGAGGTGAGCTTGCCAAAGCTGAATTGGAGGGCTCAGTGGCTGAACTTAGTTGAGCTGAGGAGCTGAACTGGTGGGTCTCTCTGAACACTAGAATCTTGCTTGGGACAAATCTTATGGTGAGTGGATTAAAGACTGACTGATCTCTCTCTTAAGGCTTAAGCCTAGTCTGGCCTAGCTCTTTTCTTATTATTTCCTCTTACTCTCTCTCTTTCTTTAATTCCTTTATTCATATTAATCAAAATCTCCATAAAACCCAGCTGACTTGGGTATTTAATATTTGGGAATTTTCCCATGGCGACCACTTTATTTTTTATTTACCTTAAGACACTATCTTGAAACCATATTTTCGCGGTCACAGTTTAAGGCAACCACTCTTTTAACTGTAACAACATATACATATACATGTGTATGTATTTATGCATACATGTATCTATGTATACCTATTTATGTCTTGTTATTTCATCCTATGCAGTTTGTCACTGTTCTCTCTAAGTGTAATTCTTCTGGCTGCCCAGGTAATGACAACAGTTTTTTTTTTTTAAACCCTTACCTTCCATCTTGGAGTCAATACTGTGTATTGGCTCCAAGGCAGAAGAGTGGTAAGGGCTAGGCAATGGGGGTCAAGTGACTTGCCCAGGGTCACACAACTGGGAAGTGTCTGAGGTCAGATTTGAACCTAGGACCTCCCGTCTCTAGGCCTAGCTCTCAACACACTGAGCTACCCAGCTGCCCCCAATGACAACAGTTTTTAAGAGTTACAAATGATCTCTTTTCTTATAGGGATACATATCATTTTAACTTATTGAGTCTCTTAAAAAAGAGTATCTTTTTCCCTCTTTTTTAATTACCTTTCTCTTGAGTTCTGTACTTGGACATCAAATTTTCTGTTCAGGTCTGGTGTTTACAAATGCTTGGAATTCTTCTATTTTGCTAAATTACCATACTTTCCCCTGTAAGAATATTGTCAGTTTTGCTGGGTAGTTGATTCTTGGTTGTAGACCTAGTTCCCCTGCTTTCCGGAATATCATATTCCATGCCTTTTGGTCCTTCAGTGTAGATGCAGCCAGATACTGTGTTATCCTCACTGTGGTTCCATGGTATCTGAATGACTTCTTTTTGGCAGCTTTAATATTTTTTCTTTGGTCTGATAGTTCTTGCATTTGGCTATAACATTCCTGCGTTGTCAGTTGGGTATTAAGTACAGAAGGTGATCTGTGGATTCTTTCAATCTCCACTTTTCCCTCTTGTTCTAGAATATCAGAGCAGTTTTCTTGAATAATTTCCTGTAGTATTATGTCCAGGCTTTTTCTTTTGTCATGGTCTTCTGGTAGACCAATGATTCTTAAATTGTCTCTCCTCGAATGATTTTCTAAATTGTCTGTTTTGTGAATGAGATGTTTCATATTTTCCTCAATTTTTTCATTCTTTTGGTTTTGTTTTGTAGTGTCTTGCTGCCTTGTGAGGTCACTTAATTCTAGTTGTTGTATTTTGGTTCTTAAAGACTGGATTTCATCCTTGGCTTTTTGGTCATCCTTCTCCTTCTGCTCTGATTTTTGTTGGAGGTCATCTTTCATCCTTTTTGCCTCATCTCTCATCTCCTTTGCCTCATTTTCAAGCTGGTTGATTTTGGCTTTCAAGACCCTATTTTCTGTTTCCTGATGACTTATCTTAGTTTTTAAGTTCTTTTCCCAATTGTCTTCAGCCTCTCTTAATTGTGTTTTGAATTGCATTTTGAGTTCTTCCAAAGCCTGTATCTAATTCGCTGGGATTTCTGATTTAATGTATGCTGACCCCTCCCCCTCTGTTCTGTTTGCTCTTTGCTCATTGCCTATACAGAAGCTGTCTTTTGTAATTTCTTTATTCTTTTTCTGTTGTTTTCTCATGTTTACCCCTTCTTTGCTTCCTGTATTTGTGCTCTTGCTCCTCTAATTTTTTGGTCTTGGGCTTTCTGTCTGTCTTCCCTCTTGGAACTTTGACAGAAGATGTCTCCCTGCAATCTGTGGGGGAGGGGTGTTGGAGTTTGAGCTTCCCTGTCCTCTGGAGGCTTTTGATTGGATTAAAGTCCAGCAGTCTGTGAGGAAGGGGTGTTGGAGTTTGGGCTTCCCTGACCTCTAAAGTCTTTTGACGTGATTAAGTTCAGCTGGGTTGGGGTGGATGTACCCTGAGGCCAAATACTCCTGGAAGATTGGAGCAATATGGAGGGTCTCAGCTGCTGTGATCAGGCTGTCTACTCTATGCTCCCTCTCCTGCTCCTTCCCCATTGCCTGTTTTCAATATTCTGAGCCTGGCACAGCTCTGCCCATGAGGTACTCCCCCCAGACCAGCACCTTTGCCCATCCAGAGGTTCCTGCTGCCACTGGAGGCTTAGTGTTCTAGGTGGGGGAGGGTCCTGGGACCTTCCTTCTGCCTTCCCCTTAATCCCGTGTGTTCTCAGATTCTGGCTTTTGGGGGGCGTACCTTTTGGATTGAGTCCAGCAGGAGGGTTCCTTGGCTCTGCCCTGTTGTTAGGTTTATCAGTCCCCTAGGAGCATTCAGTTTGTGATTGTTAAGGAAGGGTATTCAGAGGTCTGAACTTCTACTGCTTCTAGGTCGCCATCTTGACTCCGTCTACTGTCAGTCAGTTTTTTAAACAGCTAATTCGGCTTCAAAACACAGCTGTTAGAGCAGGTGAGTAAAAAACATATTAATTTCTTTTCCTCTTAATTTAAATTGAATACAGCTTTTTTTTTAAACCAAAAAGCAGCAAGACTGGGGAAGCTGTTTAGCTACACACCCCCTTTCCCTCAGAGAACAACTGCCTAGGTTACTCTTAATTAAGAGTGAGGGAAACCTGGAGAGAGTTTTGGCCTTGACCTGCTCCCCACATGTTTTGTGAAATCACTAGGAAAATTTACAACAAAATAAATCCCTTGGCAGTAGAGCCATCTATTATTGACAAAAGGCAAAATTTCAGGCAACTTAATGTTTGACTTTAGGAAAATATGGCTACAACTAGTTTACAATTTATTTAACAACTGGCATTTCAGGCTTTTCAGTAAAAACATTATTCCTTTTAAGGTACAAATACTGTTCTTTGTCTATTTCATAATCCCAGACTATGTATGGCAATGGCTATACTTCACACTGCTCTTGGTTGCTATTTTACTTGTTGGAGCTGTAACATTGTATCTAATTTTCTTTAAGAGAAACCTAGAAAATACCATACATTAGTTAGAGAATCAGATAAGAGATTCAGGTCAGTCTCCCCTTGAAAAAACCATTTCCCAGTCAAACCAATCGATTGCTCCTTCTAATACTCAACAAAATGCAGAACTAAATACTCTGCTTAAGTTTTTAGAGGAAAGTATGGGAGAGCTCATAGCTTTTATGAAAAGCACTAAAAGGGACTCATTAACATCCCAGAATAGGAGTGACTTATCTCTCCATACTTCCTCATTATCAGAATCTCTGTGCCACCCTTCTCTGGACAATATGGCTCCTAGTTCACAGATGAGCTCCTCCCCACCCAACTTACTACTACCCAACCCATACTGACCACCCCACCCCCTCCACTCCAAGTTCACAACCTGCCCATGCTTCCTACCCTACCCACTCCACCCTAAGTTCACATCTAAGTTCACACCGTGCCCATGCCTCCTACCCTAACCCCTCTGCATCCTTTCCCCCAACCACTGACCCTTCTTCCGTTGCCCCTCCTTCCCACCCTGCCTAGTTTATATCCCATACCGTTCCTACCTCTCCTCCTTCTGGCACTATGGGGCAACAACAAACCCTCCCTCTCAGCATGCCCAACACTTCCCTTTCCTCATACCTACCCCATTGAGAACGGAGCAAGAAGCCTAGAAATATAAGCAGGAGAAAATTCAGATAGTTTATTTCCTTTAAGGGAAATTCCAACTTTCAATAAAAATGGGAACTTGGTATCTATAAGACACCATACACCTTTTAACTCTGAAGATTCAAATAAATTTAAGGAAGATCTTCCATTATTTGAGGAAGAACCAATATTAATTATAAAAATATTGGAGAACATATTCAGAACTTTTTACTCCCCTTGGATGGATGTTGAAAATTTATTAGAAAAATTTCCGACAAAAAGAGAGAAAAATAACATCATCTTTCTGGCTAATCATAAGCGAGGTAGAGGAGCAAATTATTGGCCAACTGAAAATCCACACTGGAACCCCAATGTTGAACTGGATCACACAAAACTAAACCAGGCCAGAGAAGCATTATTGACAGCCATGAATGAGAACTTGCTCTGATAGACCTGAAAAATGGTCAGAATTTGAAAGAATCCGACAAGAAATTGATGAGACCCGCTCCCAGTTTATGGATAGACTTATTGACATAGGAAATACATATATGGACCTTGATTTGTCCAGAGAAAGGGACATTAGACAAATACGTAGGCAATTCATTGAGAACTGTTGTTCAGTGGTAAAAGACTGCTTTAAAATGAGCTGTACTAATTGGGATTCTATTGACCTCGAAGAATTGAGGAGAATAGCAGCCTATGTTTATAAGGGTCATGTAAAAAGATCTGAGGAATACAGTATGTCCGTGGAAATCTTAAAGAAAGAAATTGAAATGTTAAAGGGATAATCGAAAAATCAGGGGGAGACCATAGCCCCTTTGCAGGAATCCACAGATAAATCACTAACATGCCTGTACTGTGGGAAGAGAGGCCATGTAATTATGGTCTGTAGGAACTTGCTATGGGAAAAAAGAAATAATAACAACTTTAGAAATAACAACTATAGGAATTGTAATGCCAATCAAAATAATGACAGTGCTCCAAATGAGGAAAATTATAATACCCAACATCTATATATAATGGAGCTTGTCCGCGCTATACTCTGGGTGAGAATCCCTTGCCGTGTGGGGGATCCCAGAAAACTGCCCAAGCACACCTTCATGAAGGTGTGAAGGGGGAAGAGGTGAAGGCCTTGGAATCAAGGAGTGAAACCTTTGATTTTCCAGATCCTGATATTTTAATGCTAGTAATACCTATACATGCCCCTCTGCATAGTAAGGAACCTCTTATCACTTTGAAGGTAGGAAATTCATACTATGCTTGTCTTTTGGACACTGGGGCATCTAGGTCAGTTTTGGTAAGCAAACCAGATGCAAAATGTGACTCTATTGGTTCTCTAAATGTAGTAGGTGTATCAGGAAAACCTTTAAAGGTCCCAAAACTTTCTCCTCACATGGTATGCGTGGGACCCCTAACTGTTGAACATTCTTTTCTTTTAATGCCTGGAGCCCCCACAAACTTGCTGGTGAGGGATTTACTATGCAAATTATAAGCCACAATAATGTGCACCCCAGATGGTTCTATGTCCTTGGAAGTGCCTGAGGAATCCTTAAATTTACTCCCTGTACTTCTTTCAGAGAGCCAGGAGGCAAAAGAGCCTTCCACTTTTGAATCAGAGATATCCCTTGCCACTAGGCATATTAATGTAGTCAATCTATAAACATTGGAAAGGTGTATAAGATAAAGATCTTTCTCCCAATACTTTGTTCTTGAAATGACCTTGATGAATTTCCTGCATATATCACATGCCTGACAAATTCTAATAGTGTTTGTAGATATCCCTGGGGCTGTCCAAAATCTTCTTATTTCCTCTAACATAGATTGAACTCCATGATGACCTTTAGAGTGAATCACATTACACAGATATTGATAAAGCTTTCTGGGCAGTATGGGTTTTCCTCCTTCTGCTAGCCATATTCCTTTCACTAATTTGGCTCCTAGGTGTTTTTGCCATGACTGAATTTCATTTCTGTGGTACATTTTAGTAATATCATGCTTTTCCATCAGAGAAAGATTCAGAACACAGAAAGGATCAAATCTGGCTGCATATCTCGCTGTTATGTCAGCCCTGTTATTTCCCTGGGATATGTCGTCCTTGCCAGAAGTTTGCGCCTTGCAATGTATCACAGCTATTTCACTTGGCAAGTCTACTGATGCTATTAGGCGGGATATGAGATCTTTGTATGCAATCTTCTTCCAAGCTGATATTACAAAACATATAGATGGAATTCTTTGTCATAATTAGGTATCCCTAATGCTAGGGCTGTTAGAATTGCCTGTTTCAACTTTGACAAAGCGTGGAGATGTTCTTTTGTTAATTGCAATGGTTCTTCTACCTCATTCTTTGTCGTCTGTTAAGCATTTAGATATGTTGGAATGCCCTATGACATATTGCTGAGAGAAAGGTCCCAAGGAATGCTCTTAGTTGTTTCTTTTTTCTTGGGATTCCTAGCTTTTGAGTATCAGCTATCTTTTTACTAGAGGTTTTCCTGGTTCCCTTTTCCAGGATAAATCCTAAGTGTTTGACTCTCAGGAGAACCCACTGTAACTTCTTCCTAGAGACCTTATGTCTATTAGCAGCCTTTTAGAATCTTCCAAGCATGTTTTTGAATCGAGTGATGCAAGGAGTAGATCATCAATATAGTGTACCAGTTTGCTATGCTTGAATTTAATAATCTCTAGTTCTCTCCTAAGCAACTGACAAAAAAAATCAACACACTTTCACAACAGCCCTGAGAACTAAACGAGTCCAGCAGAGCTGATTTTATCCCCATGAGAATACAAAAATGTTTTGGGAGTCAGAATGCAATGGGATCATAAAATAGGCATTGCTCAGGTCCCTCGCATTGGGTCATATTTCAGTGATAATGTCATTTGGTGGCGGTGTTATGGTGTGTGTCTTCTTAACGTTGTTGACTGCTCTAAGATCTTCCACAAATCTCCATGAAAATGACCCATCAGAATTTTGTTTGTTCTTCTTGATAGCTAAGATGGGGCTGTTAAATTATGACACTGTTGGGCTTAATATGCCCTGCTCCAATAAACTATTGATTATAGGACTGATGCCTAGAATTGCTTCTTTACTGAGCTTATATTGAGGTATCTTAGGAGGTATGCCATCTCTGGCTTCTATTTTTACTGATGTTGTTGATTTAATTCTACCCACATCATTCTGGTGTTTAGCAAATACTCCTTGTGGTATATCATTGGAAATTTCATACATCGATGTTAATTCTTGCTGCTGTTCAGTTGTTTCATCTAGTTGTTCCAAAAATAATAAAGAATAGTGTTTGAGAGACTGCTTGAGTAGATGTAAATATCTGTTCCCAGATTGTTCACACTGCAAAGTCGCTCCTATTTTACATAAAAAATCCCATCCCAAAAGGTTGTCCAGATATCTAGGAATTAAGAGAAATGTATGGTCAATGGACAGAGGACCTAGTTTTACCATGGTGCTTTTGAGCTCTGATACCTGTTCTATTTCCCCAGTAGCTCCTGCCACTGAAACCATCCCCTAAATGGTAGTATCTCTTGGGAATGACTTTAATACAGACTTGGAAGCACCAGTATCAATGAGAACTTCATATTCCTTCTTTCCGACTTTAATCCATACATATGGTTCAGGTGTGTCAGTTGTTGTACCAGTTGTGTTGTTAATGTGCACTGCCCCTACATTAGCTATAGTCTGTGTGGTTGGACTAATTGAAACTTCTTGGCTTAAGGTACTTTCTGTTTGCTTCCTGTCAACTGCATCTTCTCCATGCATTTTTATGATAAGAAATCATGGTTCAGGACCATGGTCAACTGCCTGTTCATTTTGCAGCGTGAAGGGAGACTTCGGATCTGCATTTAGAATGTTGGAGAATATCAAGCTTTTTGAAGACTGAGTGTCATTGAAAGGCGTTTCTTGCTCTATCCTACCCATTCTTTCAGTTGTTTTTGTTGTACACTTTGGTATTAGGGTTAACATTTCTTGGTTTTGTGATTGTGTATTCATGTCAACCCCTTTCCCAAGCTTACAATTGAAATGTTTTGAGTCTTCTTCTTTAAATGGCAATGGGTAAAATATTGCTGCTTCTGCATTCAAACTAGTCTTTTTCTTCTCTTGAGTTGTCCCTAAATGTTCTTTGGTTGTTTCAGTTAGCACCTGTGTGGATTGATTTGGTTCTGTAAGACTATCAGTGATGTATTTTGTTTCTTCAGTTGTAGATTTCTGCACACAAGATCCAGAATGAACTTTGGGTTGTAATGAAATTGAACTGGGGGGTTGTAACACATTTATTTTGTATGTATATTCTAAGACCAAAGGGGACTGCCCCCAATTGGCTTTTTGTCAGTGTGCCTAGCAATCATTGATTTCATTCTTTTTCCCTTTTATACCCAAATTATTGTAATTTATAAGTTGGTTATGTTTCTGAGATCCATTGGGGAGGATAGTTTTCCAAAGGATCTCAGGAGGATTGTGTAATTTGAATCTTTTACCCTAAAAATTTTAATCCCCAGCAAAACTACTATTCCCAGCTCCCTATTCACTTCCTGTTGTTATGTGCTGATGTAGACGGGATATAAATTGAGTGGAGTTCCTTGTCTAGCCCTCTTTTCTTCTTGGTGGCAGCTTTGGTAGAGCAGGAATTTTGAGCAGGTAGAAAAAAGTCACATAGTTCTATTTTGTCAGATAATAAACTTTATAAAATTAATACTTGAACTATTTCACATTAATTTAAATCGTACACTATTTTCTATCTTTCTATATGTACTTCTTAAATTAAAGTTTCTGTTAAACTGCACTTTTCACTTTGTCAAACTCCTTTATTTAACCCTTACATTTGTTTCTTCCTCCCTTTCAGAACATTTTGATAATGTGCGAAACAAGTGTCCGTACACAGCTCCAATGCAGGACCTGCTGCAACTTTTTCTGGGTTTATCTTTTTAATAAACTGTTTAATTTTTTCCCAAACCCTCATCCTTTCCTACATCTCACTTGTACTGATTACCTCATCCACCTAGGACTCCTCCCACAGGGGGAAGCTTGTGATTCAAATAGCCACTCATGAGTTAAAGCAAAACATCCTGATTGTGACTGCTGGTATCTCAAAATTGCTTGTAACTGAAGAGGCTCATGTATCAAGGCACCACTATATGTGTGTGTGTATGAGAGTAACTGAAGAGGCTCATGTATCAAGTCACCACTATGTGTGTGTGTGTGTGTGTGTGTGAGAGAGAGAGAGAGAGAGGGAGGGAGGGAGGGAGGGAGGAAGGGGGGAACAGAAATGAACAAGAGACAGGGGGAGGGAGAGAGAGAAGGGGGAACAGAGAGACAAACATGGGAAGGGGGAGAGAGAGAGAAGGGGGAACAGAGAGATAAAGAGATGGTGAGGGTAGGTTAAGAGAGAAGGGGGAACAGATAAACAGAGATGGGAGAGGGGAGGGAGTGAAGGGGGAACAGAGACAGAGACAGGGGAGGGAGAGAGAGAGAAGGGGGAACAGAGAGACACAGAGACAGGAGAAGGGGGAGTGAGAGAGAGAAGGGGAAACAGAGAGACAGACAGGAGAAGGGGGAGGGAGAGAGAAAGAAGGGGGAACAGAGAGAAACAGAGAAGGGGGGGTGGAGAGAGAGAGAGAGAGAGAGAGAGAGAGAGAGAGAGAATGAATACTCCAGTGCTAGAGGAATTACCTTTTTTCTTTCTTTTATATTGTGGAGAGGTTCAACTGACCACATTAAATGACCAGTTGATTAATTCTTCAAATGAAAAAATTGCAGTCAATGCCTTTCTTATGAACAATCTCAGTCCCCAACCCCAGTTAATCAAATGTTATCTTTTTAAAAGATGAAACACCCCCTCCTTTCCTTATCACATTTACTCTTCTGTAACTAAATATAAAATGACTGAATTTTTTCCACTTTTGACGGGGAAAAAACACAGAACTATTAAATTAAGTCAAAATCATTCTTTAATCAAGGGCAAATGGGGTTCAGCACTAGTAGGCCTCGGCAACAGAGCTGCATGCCACACAAGACTGCACAGAGTCTGAGGATTGACTGGTTACTGAGCCCTGGGAGTGCCACTGGGCTAGATTACTCCAGGGAACAAAAGAATTTAGGGAATCCAGGGGCAAGGAAAAATGATTGACATCATTATAACTACAAAGGAAATGAGAGTGTTCAAACTACATTGACATGATACAATCAAGCTTGGGAAAGGAATCATAGCTAGAGGCTAGGGTGTAAGAGAAAGGGCTACTTACCATAGATACTAAAGGATGGTTCCTGCCCAGCTATGGATCTTCTTGGGAATGGGTCTGATACAATAGGAGAAACTACCTGAAACAAAGAGGATCCTTAGCATATGCTTAGTCTCACCCAACTAGAATTGTCATTCCTCTGAGGGTACCCCACTCAGTTTGAAACTGCTAGCCTGGGATTCACTTCAGGGTAGATTCCCATGGGAAAAGGGAACAAGGACAAGCTTTGGGGTCTCCAACCTATAAGCTTGTCCTGAAACTTGGGATTCATCAGATCCCACTAGACCACAAGTTTGGGATTCCTAGATTCCATGTTGACACTACTAAGAATTGACATACATCATAAAGCAAAAACAGGATATTTTGACACTTCATACCCAGTGTTTTGCCAAACTCATTATAATAACAAAAGATTGCTCTTCTACACATATCTAGAATCAGAGTCTGATCCCTTATAACTCTGGAGTCTTCTTTATGCTTTCAGTTATATAAAAGTCTTTCCGCCTTTTAGGAAATTAAGTAGAGAATTCTTTTGTCGTCATTTTCTCCTTATTGATCTTTGGCAATTTTCCTCCCCAGAATGCCCAGTAATTTCTTCCTTCTCACGAACTTGCAAAATGTTCTTACTAGATGAATTCTGACAGTTGTGATGAGGAGGTGTTTTAGATGACCTTTCTTCTCCACAGAACTCCCACCTCCCTCAGAGAGCACATATCCTCTTCCTCATTCCATAGGGGAGAGCATTTCAGAGTAAGACAATTCTACAGTCTTTACTCTTCCAACACAATTCTCATTTCAGACACAAAATGCCTTTGTCAGTATTCCATTGGGCTCTGAATGACTGGTCTCCAGAGCTAGCTCTGACACTTTAAGGTGTAAAGCGTTTGGGGTGAATTCCTTGTGTGCTTCAATTTCTTCAAGTTAGCTGATGAGCCCCAGTTGGATGAAATCTGCAGGCTCAGTTCTAAATCTTGTGACTTTTTCTGGTTTAGGGGTCAATAACATTCAAGGATGTGGCTGTGGACTTCACCAAGGAGGAGTGGTGCCTATTGGACTATTCTCAGAAAGAGCTGTACAGGGAGATCATGCTGGAGAATGTGCAAAATCTACTCTTCGTGGGTAAGGACCATTTTCTCCATTGTCTATGAATCTTCCATGAAGGGAATATCTTCATTCCATGCCAAAGGTACATCATTTTAGCCTTTGTCAATAATTTAAAAAAGCAAAAGTGCTGATATCTGCACAGGGTTCTCCTCCTGCCTTGTATCATTAAAAAAAAAAAGTCTTTGAATTCTGTGATGTATAACAGTTAAATTAGTTTCTCTATTAAAAGTATTATATTTTTTGAGGTTTATTAAAGATTATCAGACTTAAGAAATAAAGAAAATACAAAATAAGAAGACACATGCAACCTACTCACTACATTTTGCCTGCCTGGTAGAGAGACACATCTGCTTAGAAGTGGAAGCAGAGCGAGAGACCGACATAGGCAGAGAGTCAGTTTAAATACAAATTGTGTTCTTGGCCCACATTAGGAATTCAGGTGATATTATAGGGAATTCTGGGAACTGCCAAGGACTTCTGGGGATTGAAGTCTGGGGTTCAAATCTCCATTTTTACATACCCCTGTTTGATCCTATTGGGAAAAGTTTCCCCAAAATGATCATGAAAGCATAATCAACTTAAAGATTACAATAATTTGAGGAAAGAGAAAAAAAGAACAAAACCAATAATTGCTAGACGCATTGACAAAAAACCAGTTAGGGGGCAGTCCTCTTTGGCATGAAAGTATACATACAAATAAATGTTCAATCAACCACACCCAAATTTCATTCTTGATCTTCTCGTGCAGCTTGTGGTCTGGAGGCATCTTCATGGTGTCTTCTGCAAACAGTTCAGTTTCTGGATTCAGAGAGGCAGCATGTTTCTTAACCTAAAATTCTTCTCAAAAGGAATTTAAACTTTGCAATTTAAAATATTTTTAAATTCCCCCTGTAAAGAGGGTGATTAAAAAAAAACAGGGATCGTTTAGGGATGCATGGCTGAGTTATGAGGTTTATGAATCAATTGGCAAGAGAAATTAAAAAGACATCAGGAAAAATCCCAATAAAAATAATTTCTGGATGAAATGTAGACTATCAAAACCTTATGTATAAAAATTCTAAGTAAAGGAAAAATAAATCTATAATAGGTCCTTTTTAAATGATATAAGCAAGTAAGCATTTACCCATTCAGTAGCCAGGACTACAGAAAGTTTGCCACACTATGAAAGACAGAAAAGGGACTAGATTATAGGAGCCAGGTTAGGAGCCAAGTTTGGGATACTTGTCTGTAAGTATTTTCACAAAGAGTGTGGATACAAGGAAGGCCTATGTCTTAACATATGTTAAGCATCACAACCTTGAATCTTCACACTATGTTCAAGTCTTTTGTATTGGCTTAGAAGTGCATCAATCCTTCTTGGATTGGTTTATTTGTTGACCTGTGTACTCATTTGGCACAATTCAGGTTTAGCTTTGTGCTTCTTTGGCCCTATGAAATGGCTCTTTTGTATATCTTGTCCTGGAATCAGATAGAATCATTAAGCAAAGTTCCATAATTTTTAAAAAAATAATTACTGGCATCATTTTTTACAGTCTCAAGCTTTTTGGTTATGCATTGACATTAGGGCAAATGTATTTTAAACTTACTGCTAAATCAAAAAAGTTAAAGAAAATTTTCTCAATGCTGGTGACATGTGATTCAAATACAAAACAGAGAGAAAAAATAAAAAACTGAAAAAGTATTTTGCACATGTAAGAAAAATATAATAAAAGAGTTTTAAAAATACAAATATAGCTTATAAATATTGACACACTGTGTCAGCTAAGAAAATATAGAATACAAGGCTTTCTCACCAAAAATTATATCCATTTCCTTTTCATAACTGGCCATGATCCACTGTGAGTACAAGGAAATGAATTTTACAAGGTAACGGTTTTTTAAATAAAGAACACAAGGTAACGGTTTTTTAAATAAAGAACAGTAGTACAAATATGTAGGTAACAATATCCCCAAAATTCTCAATAGCCCAATTAATTACAATAACAAACACACTATCATTTTTTATATGAGTCTGCTGTATGATATTTAAAGAAAATATATACTTGTCACAAGTTTTTATAGACATAACAAATCTTTCAACGTTGGTAAACATATTTTTAAACAAAGTAAAATTTATTTTGGGTTTTGAACATCATCAAGAATTCTAGATATCATTCTGGTGGAAGTAAAATGAGCTGAAGAGTTGTAAATGAGAAATGCTCCTTTTTTGGGGGGAGCCATCCAGGGGTACTATATGCCCTGGGATTAACTTTCCAGCTTCTGTTCACATTTTTATAAATGTGGGAGCTGGGGATTATAATTATATTTCACTTCAGCTACTAAAATGGGCCTTACCTCCTGTTAGGGGCAGGCAAAATGACCAGAGATTGTTAAAAATATTTTCTAAAAATCTTGTTTAAAGAACCCTTAAAATCAATTTGAGATGTTTAGCTCATTAAATTTTCCAAAGGTTGTTAAATAATTGTAACCAGTTCTGATGGAGTCCATCTATCCTCTATGTGACAATTTACAAAGTCAAAAATAGAAAAGCTGTTTTTATATATGGGCTTACTCAACAATGTTTGTTCAGTATAGTTATAGGGGGAACGCAACAGAATATAACAGTAGTTAAAACACAGTACATTAAAATGATTCAGTGTAACAGAATAGTATTGAATACAGTAATATATGAACTTAAAATCATAGTTAAATCTTAAACAAAACAATCAGCAAAATGCAATAGAATACAGAGATTTTAATAAAACATTGGAGTCTGAAATGCCTTAAAAATATAACCTCCACCCAGCTGTGTGACCCTGGGTAAGTCATTTGACCCCCATTGCCTACCCCTTACCACTCTTCTGCCTTGGAGCCAATACACAGTATTGACTCCAAGACGGAAGGTAAGGGTTTAAAAAAAAAAAATGTATATATATATAACCTCCAGTCTCTTTAAAGTTCCTTGGGTTTTTGTTTTTTAAATTATCCATTTAGATGCCTATTGTCAGAATGCAGAAGATTGGTAAGGGGTAGGCAGTGGGGGTTAAATGACCTACCCAGGGCCACACTGCCAGGAAGTGTCTAAGGCCAGATTTTAACCTGGGACCTCCCATCTCTAGGCCTAGCTCTCAATTCACTGAGTCGCTGAGCTGCCTCCCCATAGTGAGGGTGGATTTTTGGAATTTCAATTTTTGCCAAAGACTTGCAGGGAGTTGAATTTTTCCCCTGACTCTCAGGTGATATAAATAAAAGTATCAATGCAGTCAAAAGATATCCTTTTAAAGCAGTCATGCTTGTAACATCCTATTTGGGAAAGTCTCTTCCTTCTTTCCCTCTTTCTCCCCCCCCCCCCCCATGATATCCTGCCCCCAGTCCACGTGGAGGCTAATTGTAGCCTAAAGAAAAAAATACCCCCATTTTTACCAGCTGGTGGAGGTGAGTCAACCTGGGGCAATGAATGATCTGCTCGGAGCCCAGAATTGCTGGGCTGGGTGGTTCATCTGGGTCCAGATTGAAGGCAGCAGCCAGGCGGGCGGGGCTGGGACCAGTTGAGCACAATAGCCAGGAGTAGGAGCCAGAGCTGGGAGCCAGGAAGCAGGCAGGCAGGAGCGAGATGAGTTAAGAGGCTTGCTTAAAAGCCTTGGAGAAATGTGGCTTAGAAATCATTATCTAGGCAATCTTTTTTTTTTCTGAAAAATTGAGAGTTTTTTCCCGTTTTGGTCACCATAACTGTAACAGTTAAATTAGTTTCTCTACTAAAAGTATTATATTTTTACAGGTTTATTAAAGATTATTAGAAATAATATATAAAGACAATACAAAATAAGAAAACACGTGCAAACTACTCACTACATTTTGCCTGCCTGGTAGAGAGACACGTCTGCTTAGAAGAGGAAGCAGAGAGAGAGACCAAAGTAGGCGGACAGTCAGTTTATATACAAATTGTGTTCTTGGTCCAGGTGAGGAATTCAGGTGAATTCTGGGAACTGTCAAGGACTTCTGCGGATTGAAATCTGGGGTTCAAATCTCCATTTTTACAGATGGGGAGCTGGGACTTTCCTTTTTTGCTCCTGTCTCTCTTCTATTTTAGGTAGCTTCAGGTGAATACTTAAAAGAGTGTTAACAGATTTGCATTCCTGAAGTTAATCACAAAGGTCATCTAGTTCACCTACTAATTAGATCTGAATTTTGTGTGCAAATCCTCTGTTAATACCAAGGGATATTTTCCTTGCAGATGGCCATTGAAGGGGACATTCTACCTGCCAAGGCAGCCCCTTCCCATGTGGGATGACAGGTATTTAGAAAGGTTTTTTTGTTAAGAAGTATTAATAGAAGAGGCAGTGTCAAGATGGCAGCAGAGTAGAAGCAAAAGCTGGAACTACCCTAAGAATCTGAAAAATCTTAAATGAGTGCTTCTAGAACAAGAGTCAGAGTAAGGTGAGGCTCCTGAGGAAAACAACTTGAAAGGTAGACAGAAAGGGTCTTATTTCTGGAGACAAAGAGGAGTTGGATATAAAACTGGTCAAAGGGGAGTGGAGAAAATCTACTCCGTATATACCAATCCATATCCTGTACCTGGGCAGAAGAGAACTTCAAGATCCCAGACCCTTATTAAGCCTTCATTAGTGCCTCCCACATTCACCCCTTGAAGGTAGGGATACAGAAAGTAAAGGGAAGGGGATGGAGGAGAAACTATTGGACTTCAACTCAAATAAGAAAAGCAGGAATAGCAATTATGATCTCAGATAAAGCTAGAGCAAAAATAAATCTGATTAAAGAGATAAGGTTTGTAATTACATCTTAATTAAAAAGGTAGTCTAGATAATGAGACCATATTAGTTCTTAACATATATGTACCAACTGGCATGACCTCTAGATTTTTAAAGTAGAAACTAAAGGAAAATAAGGAGGAAATTGCTAATAAAACTATTGGTAGGGGAACTCAAACTTCCTTTATCAGAACTCTCACCAAAAAAATAAATAAGAAAGGAAGTTTATGAAATTATAGATAACTTACATTTAATAGGTATCTGGAGCAAATGGAATGAAATTTAAAAGGAGTTAACATGGAAAATATGCAGAAGACCATGTACCAGGTTATAAAGACTTCAAAATGAAATGCAAAAAAGCAAAAATAATAACTGCAACCTTTTCAGATCATAATGCAATAAAAGTATTGTCATTAAGAATTCATGGAAAAAAATTTTAATTCATTGGAAACAATCTAATTGGTCAAAAGAGGTGAGTCAACAAACAAATGATGGAAACAATCAATATGTCATAAAAGAATGACAGTGAGGACACTACACATCAAAAGTTGTGGGATGTAACCAAAGCAGTACTAGGAGGGAAATGTATATCCATGAATACTTATCTTAATGAAATAGAGGGAGAAAATGAAAAAGAACAAATGAAAAATCCAAGTAAAGACTAAATTGGAAATCCAAAAACATCAAAGTAGAAATGAATAAAATTGAAAGTAAAAGAACTTTTGAACTAATAAATAAGACTAGGAGTGTATTTTTAAGGGGGAAAAGGGCAAAAAAATAGAGCATTAATCTTACTACTAGTTAAACAATTTAGGAAAATAGAAAAAGCAGTCCTATAAAATTTTTAGTGTGATACAAATAAGATACTGATGGATGAGCCAGGCCAAAAAAAAAAACAGAGAAAGAAAAATATAGGCAAATTTCCTTAATGAATAGTAATGCAAAAATCTTAGACTGCTCATAAAGTTTATTATCTGTGAGCAGGTGGAATTTATACCAGGGATGCAAGGCTGGTTAATATTAGTAAAACTATCAGCATAATTGACCATATCAATAAGCAATCTAACACACATCACACAATTATCTCAATAGATGTAGAAAAAATCTTCAACAATATACAATACCCATTCCTCTTAAAAATCCTAGAAAGCAAAGCAATAAAAGGGCCATCCTTTAAAATCATAAGTAGTACCTGTCTAAAACCATCAGCAGTTACCACATGCAATGAGGATCAGTTAGAAGCCTTCCCAATAAGATCAGAACTAGAACAAGGATGCATATTATCACCACTATTATTTAATATTGTCCTAGAAATGTACACTTTAACAATAAGCAGCTTTATTTTTCCTGTAATTGCATGTAATAATTTTTAACATGTTCATTTGGGTTTTTGTTTTGAGGTTATGGTTTTATATGATTATTCACTTCTAAAAATAAATAATATGGAAATAAAATTTAAAAAGAAGTATGAAACTAGAGCTCACAGCCCCTAATTCTGCCTAGTCTAGCAAGTTTATCCTTATTCCTCCTTCATTCTTCCCTCAAATTCCAGGCCTTGTGATAGGAATGAAAGGAAAGGCAGTAAGCATTTAAAAATACCTGATCTGTGTCCTCTACTAGGTAAAGGATTTCATAATTATCACTAATTTCACAAAATGCCTGTCAGTTTGATACTCTTATGGTCCTCAATTTATAGTTGAGGCATCTGAAGTAACAGGTTAAATAACTTATCCTGGAAAATCCACCAACCATCTCTCTCAGACTGGATTAAATTTGTTTTTCTGAATCCAAGTTCTGACCTCTTCACTACCTTTAATTTCTAGCTAATGGAGGTTATGGAATATTCTTTTATTCTTCTCTTACAAGAGGTAAATCAAGATGGAATTTTCTGATTGCAAAAGTGTTCTATGATCTCTGGCCTTCTGCAGATGGCCCAACAATGAATACAACAGAAACCGTTCTGTGGGCCTTTGTAAAAATGGAGATTTGAACCCCAGACTTCAATCCCCAGAAGTCCTTGGTACTTTCCAGAATTCCCTATATTCTCACCTGAGTCTCCACCTGGGCAAGATCACAATTAGTATTTAATGGGCTCTCTGCTTCCCAAGAGCTCTTTTCCTCTCCACTCGGCAATTGCAAGGATGTAGTGAGTAAACTAAGCACAGGGGTTCTGAATTTGGCTAATCAGCCATGGGCACGTGGTTTATTATTTTCTATCCTTGATTTCTAATAATCTTAAACCTCAAAAAACATATTCTCTATTACTAGAGACTAATTTAACTTTTACACCTTGCTTGTGTGCTACTTTTCCAGTATTTTTTCTCTCCTGATCCCTTTATTCTTCCTTATGCCCAGGGCTTCTAGTTACAAGAGCAAATTTTATCTCTGGTTTTCAGTGAGGGGAATCACCATGGCTGCTAGAGAAAAAAAGCTCAAAGATCTCCTTTCCAGGGGAGTGAGGTGAATGCAGGTGGATAAGCGCTTTTACCCCAAAAGACTTTTCTTTGTTGTAGTGAATGGAGGGCTAGACTTGGGGGCTGGCAGACCAACCCTGAATTATACTATTCATTTCATGAGACATGCATGATGGACTCAGTATATAGAAGGAGACATAATATATGATAGCTTATAAAATAAGATGAATATTTAGTATGTCTGCACTGAATGGCATAATATCTTTGCATCTGTGGAGAAAATAAGAAAACTTATATTGCACTTTGAAAATTGCTGCATGAGTGTTAAAAAGAGTGAAGTTGTTTCTTAGATTAGCATACAAAATTTACCAAGAATGACCATGTGATAGTGCATCCAAACTGACGGGAATGAAATATCTGGAAGGTTACCTGAGATTGACAAAATTATAAGATTAATCAATGAGTAACTTTAAAAGGAAAGACAGAAAGGACAGTGGACAAAGATTGTTCAGTACTGTAAAAAAAAGCATGCTTAGGCACAGGATTTGAGTTGTAGTCTACTTGCAAGGAAGTTGGTTAGGTCACTTCTCCATTATTTACATATGACATGAGTCGTGAAGTATGATGAGAGTCTTGGTCTTGTCTGTATCACAGATCTGTTGTGAGGTTTCATTGTTATTTTATGTGAAAGTATTTAAAAAAATCTTCCATCTTTCAGATAATGACTAAATCATATATCCAAAGTCTGGTTCTGCTCGTTTAAGTCTGAAAACTCCTTTTGTCCTTGGGAAATAGAGTAAAAATCAGTTTAATTACTGCCATCAGAGGAAAGAACATATAATCCATGTGTGTATGTCCCCTTTTGTTTTGTATTTATATCATTATTTTTTTCTTCAGAGGCAGAGACTGATTTTGAAGTGAAGAAGATGTCTACAAAGCTGAGCCTTTTTGTGGAGGGATCTGGTCCTCCAGGAGGCATCAATAAGGGTTGCTGTGACTTCATTTTGAGAGAAATCTGTGACTCTAACATCAAGGTAAATAAAAATCCAAAGAGTGAGTGTGAATTTGATGAAGTTGCAGAGAAATTCAGCCAACATTCAGTCCTAAATCAATATATTAAATTGACCTCAGGAAATGACTGTTTTGGGGATAGTGAATACACCAAATGCTTTTCTGAAAAAGTTGAATTTCATCAGTCTTATAAGAAGCCTCCGGACATGCCCATGAATCAAGATAACCTAGAGAAAGTTACCTATGACTCAAGTTTAGACATCATAAGACATTCAAAAAGTAAACATGTAGAGATGCCTTCTGTGAGTAATAAAGATGGAAGACCTTTCAGTCAGAACTCTGAGTTTGATTCCTATCAAATTATCCACTCTGGAGAGAGACCTTATCAATGTAAAGAATGTGGAAAGGCTTTCACACAGAGGGGTAATCTTGTTAGACATCAGAGAATTCACACTGGAGAAAAACCTTATGAATGTACACAGTGTGGAAAGGCTTTCACAGAGAGTAGCTCTCTTGCGGCACATCAGAGAATTCACACTGGAGAGAAACCTTATGAATGTGCACAGTGTCAGAAGACTTTCACAGAGAGTAGCTCTCTTGCTAGGCATCAGAGAATCCACACTGGAGAGAAACGTTATGAATGTACACAATGTGGAAAGCCTTTCACAAGGAGGGGTGATCTTGCTGCACATCAGAGAATCCACTCTGGGGAGAAACCTTATAAATGTACTCAGTGTGGAAAGGCTTTCACAGTTAGGGGTAACCTTGCTAAGCATCAGAGAATCCATACTGGAGAGAAGCCTTATGCATGTACACAGTGTGGAAAGGCCTTCATAGAGAGTAGCTCTCTTGCTAGGCATCAAAGAATCCACACTGGAGAGAAACCTTATGAATGTACACAGTGTGGAAAGGCTTTCATAGAGAGTAGTTCCCTTGCTAAGCATCAGAGAATCCATACTGGAGAGAAACCTTATGAATGTACACAGTGTGGAATGGCTTTCACAGGGAGGAGTAATCTTGCTGCACATCAGAGAATTCACACTGGAGAGAAACCTTATGAATGTACACAGTGTGGAAAGGCTTTCATAGAGAGTAGCTCTCTTGCTAGGCATCAGAGAATCCACACTGGAGAAAAACCTTATGAATGTACTCAATGTGGAAAGGCTTTCATACACAGGGTGAGTCTTGCTGCACATCAGAGCATCCACACTGGAGAGAAACCTTATGAATGTACACAATGTGGAAAGATTTTCACAGTGAGGGGTCATCTTGTTAGACATCAGAGAATCCACACTGGAGAGAAACCTTATGAATGTACACAGTGTGGAAATGCTTTCACACAGAGGGCAGATCTTGCTGTGCATCATAGAATCCACTCTGGAGAGAAACCTTATGAATGTACACAATGTGGAAAGGCTTTCACACGGAGGAGTCATCTTGTTATACATCAGAGAATCCACACTGGAGAGAAACCTTATGAATGCACTCAGTGTGGAAAGGCTTTCATACACAGGGTGAGTCTTGCTGCACATCATAGGATCCACACTGGAGAGAAACCGTATGAATGTACACAGTGTGGAAAGGCTTTCACACGGAGAGACAATCTTGCTGCACATCAGAGAATCCACTCTGGAGAGAAACCTTATGAATGTGCACAGTGTGGAAAGGCTTTCACAGAGAGTAGCTCTCTTGCTAGGCATCATAGAATCCACTCTGGAGAGAAACCTTATGAATGTACACAGTGTGGAAAGGCTTTCACAGAGAGTAGCTCTCTTGCTAGGCATCAGAGAATTCACTCTGGAGAGAAACCATATGAATATACAGTGTGGAAAGGCTTTCACAGAGAGGGTCAAGCTTGCTGCACATCAAAGAATCCACACTGGAGAGAAACCTTATGAAGTAAATTTGGATAGCCTTTCTCTTTATGCTCCATAGTTGCTTAATATCAGAAAATCCCCACTGAAGAGAAACCTCTTTAGTGAGACTTTGCTATAGTTTCTATTCTTAGTTTATTTAACATAAACGGATCCATACTAAACAAAATCTTTAGAAATATGATCAATGTGGTAAGGCCTTCAGGCAACAATTATCTCGTATTTTCAAGCGAGAATTCCTTTTGGATAGAAATCTTATTCCTGTCATGAATGAAGAAAGAAACTAAAATGGAGAATCCAGAGCTTATTCAGTAGGAGAAAATGTCTTCTGGAACAGATCAGTTCCAAATGAATTCCCTCTAGGAAGGCTTTCAGCTAGAGATCATCTCTTATTTCATGTCAGAGGATTCATATTATAAAAAAACCTAATGACTGTGCTCAAGTTGATGTGTTTTCCTCAGGAAGAGGGTGATGACTGTCATTTGGAGAAGTACAAATGATCAAGTCTGAGGGACCAGTCCACATCTATTAGATTGGTTATTATTACAGAAAAAGAAAGTGGGAAAACTTGGTGTAGATGTGAGAAGATGTGAGAAGGTTGGAGAAGGAATGAACTTTTGGGGTTGTTGTGAATTAATTCAACCATTCTGGAGAAGGCAATTTTGAACTATGTCCAAAAGGCATTAAAAAATGAAAAAGAAAAAGTCCTAAACATAATAAAAATGCAAAACACTTAAAGATGCTCTTTTTGGTATGATGAAAATATTAGAAATTAAGAGGAAATTCATCAATTGGGAAATGGCTGAGCAAATGATGGCATATGATTGTAATGGAATCCTATTATTTTATCATTAATGAGGAGGAACTCAGAAAAACCTGGAAAGAATTGAGAACTGATGCAGACTTTTTAATTTAATGTAATCAAAATTATTCATTTTATATTTTTTAATGTTTATAGTCTCTTGTTTGTTCTTAAATTATCCTTCCTTTCCCATAGATCTGACAGGTATACTATTGTATTTTCCTTTAATTTACTTAAAATATCACTCTTGATGTTTAAGTCATATGCCCTTTGTGAATTTATCTTGGTATATGGTGTGAGAAATTAATCTGAACCTAATCTTTCCCATGCCGTTTTCCAATTTCTCAGTAGTTTTTGTCAAATAACGAGTTTTTGCCCTAAAATCTGGGATCTTTGGGTTTATTGAGTACTAGCATGCTGAGGTCATTTATTCCTAGTCTATTCCATTGCTCTACCCCTCTGACTCTTAGTCAGTACCATATTGTTTTGATGTTCAGTGTTTTTTAGTACAGTTTAAGATCTGGTACTGCTATGTCCCCATCCTTCACATTTTTATATTAGTTCCCTTGATATTCTTGATCTCTTGTTCTTCCAGATGAACTTTGTTATAATTTTTTCTAATTCTTTAAGAAAATGTTTTAAGTAGTTTGATAGGTATAGTACTGAATAAGTAAATTAATTTGTGTAGGATTTTCCTTTTTATTATATTCGCTCATCAAACCCATGAACAATGAATGTTTTTCCAATTGTTTAGACCTAGTTTTATTTGTTTGAAAAGTATTTTTTAGTTGTGTTATAATACCTGAGGAAAAAGATTTTCAAATGATTTATATTGTCTAGAGTGATTGTAAATGGAGTTTCTCTTTCTAACTTTTGCTGCTGATTTTTGTTGGAAATATATAAAAATGCTGATAATTTATGTGCAGCCATTTTGTATTGTATAATTAGCCTTTGCTCCCCAGAACTCTAAATCTCTGCTTCCCACTTTCCTTCTCACATTAAGTTCTTACATTTTGGAGATAAAGTTTTTGTGTGACCTTGCCTCTCGCTCTTCTCCCTGTGATCGTGGCTATGGGTATGGGCTTCATGTCAACCAGGAGAATCTACACACGTGTGTACTTTTTATTAGGTAATTAGGGTTCAACTTTCTGGTTTTTTTTTAGTTTATTTTCTTTCTACTTCAGGTGATTATTAATAAACTTCATAAAATATAGTACTTGGAGTTATTGGATATTAATTTACATTTTACATTGTGGAGCCCAGAAGTCAGGAGTTTAGAATCCTTGCCCTTCTCTAAGTTGGTAGAGCAATTTTTTTAAGAGACAAAAAGACAGATTAGTTTTAAAAGCCTTTGCTGCCCTCACTGCTCTTCCTCCCACTCCTGCTGCTCCCATACCCCTAGCTGCTATTGCTATTGCTGTTGCTGTTGATGCGAGCCTGCCTCTGCTTCTCTTGAGCACTCTGGCTGGGGGTCTTTGTGACCCGTTTTCTATGCAGAGGCTTAGGTTTTAAATCCCCCTTGTCATTGCATTGCTAACATTGCACTGCTTGCTGCTGCCTTGGAAGCTTGAGTGTTTTTTTAAGTCAACAATTTGCCTCCTAAAGGCTTTTACCTAAGGAGAAGCTTCCACTCTCTTAACTCCCTGCTATAAAAATTTTTTGAAAAAATGATGATGGCAAATATTAATTGAAATATGTAAGGATAAAGAAGGATTTCTAATTCTAAGGGATTCTAAGTCCACCTAAATAACTCCCTGGTTCTGCAAGGAACTGCTTTTCCTGTGTTTTACAGGTTATACTATTCCTCCCTGATCTGACTAACCCAAATTTATACTAATCTAAATAAAAACTACTGCTGTTATTCTTTGCCTTCAAATTATAACATAGCAAAGGCTAACTGGTTGAGTCTCAACAAGAATCAAATTAGGACTCTGAGAGTCCAAACGAAAGACCAGGTTTTTCTTTGGTCTTCTCAGATATAAACCTATCTATAAAGACCGCAATAGATAGCCAATAGTATTTCCCACGTTGGGAAGGGAAAACACTGAGCTCCTTCAGATATTTCCCTCAAACAGAGAGAGAGGCAAAGATGTTACCTCCTCAAGCCCTGAGAACAAGTCTCTGAGAGTGTGTCTCTGCCAACTGCCAGAGACCAACTTCCAACTGCCAGTGAGAGTAATTGACACAGAAAAAAAGGTTATAACTGTCAACATCTGAAATCAGCATGCTCTCTCAGCTCTGCTTCAAACTCCAGTTCTTTTCTCAATCAGCCACCTTATTTCTTATCTCTAAACTAATAAAACAATACTTATTTTCTAATATTCTTACACTGCCCACCTACTCGGGGAGAGCAATTAAGAGGAGCCGCAGTCCCTGCCCACGTGACAGTGGAAACAAGTGTCTCCCTGGCGTTTTTACCCCTAGAGGTGAGGGGAAGGAAGGTTACTCTTCCAAATATCCTACCTTTAGGCACTACATACTAGAGTAGCGCCACCTGCGGATAGGAAGTAGAATTGCAAGCATGGCCTACTCTATGAAAGAGCAGAGCCTTACTAAAGTTTTAATATGTCTTTTCTTGCTGCTATGTATTGACTGCATGCCTTGCTGTTAGCTTGTATAATCTCAAGATTCAGAGGGGAGATTCATCTCCCTACACCCCTCCTGCCATTGTGGCCTGCTAAGTCTCTGAACACATCTAATATGGGTTTCATCCACACTGTGTCTAGTGTGAGTATGGGAATGGGAATCCCCAGAAGTGTGAGCAAAGGAATCTAAATGTATGATGATACTGGGGAAGCAAAGGAACCTTAAATTCTGGAGGTAAATTTTCAGACTCCTTTGCTTTATTTATATTTACTCTTTCAGATTGTTCCCCTCCAAATAGTCTGTAACACAGTTATCAGGATTGGAGAAAAGTTACTCTTGAATTCAGTGCCTGTATCCTGTCATATGTATTGCATTTGCTGATTGTTTGCCTTAAGATTTCATTTTGGTTTTAAATTCACATATTGATCTAATCTATAATGTTCCATTTCACTATGTCATTTTCAGCTATTCAGCTTTCAGTGTTTGGCCATTAGCTATATGTGCTGTTACATTGTCTTTATTTTTACCTCCCCATATGATTGAACTGGAGAAAATACCATTATAAAAGCCCATAGTCAACTTGGGAAAACCCTTTTTCATGGCAAAACCATATGTCCTCATGGATGCTGAGTTTGTCACCAGATCCATCAAGGTCACATGTTGCCTTATGACTTTTTGTTACTTTTTGCCTGGGTTAATTGTCACATAGATGATGATGAATGAACTTTATCAAACTAGTTACAACCTGTATACAACATTTGGAGGAGTTAATGAGCTAAAAATTTCAATTGATTTTAAGGGATCCTCAGAAGTGATTTTCAGATATCTAGTAGCACCACTACCTCTGACTGATCATTTGTCTACCTTTGAGTTGTTTAGACCAAGAGGTAAGGATCCACTTAGTAGTTGAAGTGAAGTGCAATAGCACTATTGTATTTTCCACCTCCACATTTATTAAAAAGTTAATAGATGAGACATCTGAAGTGATTTTCACTATTGTAGTCCTCGTCTCCATATTGCAATGGATGGGACATATAAAGACATGCTCATTAAGCTATTACAGTCTCATACCAGAGGAGGGAAGTTTCCCAAAGCATTTGGTTACCCTATGATGGGTTATAATTTCATCCAGGAGGTTTTGGAAGGATTTTCCCATGGAGCCTAGTGGCTTCTGGATGGTTTTTAAATTTGTAACTCTTAGCTTACTCTACCCTTCCAGCAGAATGATCTCGATTCTGGGTGACATTTTAGATCCAAAAGGTTTTCCTCAGGAGTACAGAGGTTTATTGGTTTTTTTGTTTGTTTGTTTTTTTTCTGGGTTCCTCTGCCACATTTTGGAATGATGTCAATAATAGACTTTGTTAAAAATATCTCAGCCAAGGTTGAATGATATTCTAGATCTGGAGAATTTGTGACAAGTTCTTCATGAACATAAGCTTCAAAGATTTTTCAACTGTCTCACAGCAACTCATGTGAATCCTAATGATAATAGGTTTGTTTGCTATTGTCATTAAATGAGGTCTTGTGATTTGGGGGATTTTGGTACTTCTTTGCATGTGCATTAGCTGCTGTACTACTATTTTTGAAAATCTGTTACTTTGTGAAAATTATGTGCACTCACACTGTGGATCATGGCCAGGTTAAAAAGGAAATGGATCTCATTTTTGGTTGAGAAACCTTTGTATTGTTCCTTTCCTTCAGTAACACAGTGTGTCACTGAGTGTGAACTATATTTATTTATTTAAATTTTATTATTATTTTTCCTTGTATGTGCCATAGAGTATTTCAATTTTCTTTTTCTCTTTATCTTTTGTTCTTGAAGCACACATTACCACTATTAATGGTTTTTGATTTTGCACTAATATAAGTTTACAGTATCCATTAGCCCTAATATAAATGCATACCTCAAAGCTTTAGACTGTGGAAACCTTCCATTGATTGTTTAATATCATAGGACTTTGACTAATAATTGTGTGTGATTTCAGAAGAAGTTATCACAAAAGAGCCATTATACAGTGCTAGGAAGCACAAGATCAAGGAGACCAACCAATCCCAGTTGGATTGATGAGATTCTCTGCCAAGACAAGGGATTTGAACTTATCTTGCAGTTAGAGGAGGCAACTGTTTGACACTCTCAAAGGCAGGATTCCCTTGAGCCAGATCCAGACATCTGTAAGGTGCCTCAGTTCAGGTGCCATTTTAGCTCCCCTATCCCTGAGAGCGAAGGTAAAATCAGACCAGGGAATGCTATTTCCCATCTGCTTCAAAATATAGTCACTTTTCTTTCTTTTCTGGTGTGGCAATTTTCTGTAGTCCTGGTTCTTGATAGGGTAAGTGCTACATTGTTAAAAATCCTACTACTGGTTTCTGGGACATAAATCACTTTAATTGGGCTCTGATTCAAGGACCTGTTATAGGCATTTTTCCCCCTTACTTTAGAATTTTTACACATGAAAATTTGATATTTTATGCTTCATCCAGAAGTTACTTTTTACCTTTCATTTGTTTTTGTTGTTGTTGTTTTCTATTTTCTTTTTGCAAATGATTCATGTACCTCATAACTCAGCCATATATCCCAGGGTCATCCGTGTGTTGGTCAACATCCTCCTCAGGGGGGGATTGTATAATTGTTATAAAATTCTAGATTTATAAAATTTTTTCTTATTTGAGAGTAATTTTAGGATAAGAAATTTGCTACCTCCTCAAAACAAGAAAGTGAATTGCTTGGAGAAGACTCCATAAAGAAGTCTGCAGAAACCATACATTGCACCAAAAGATCCAAAGTGAACTTTGGAATGTAGTGAGATTGAACTGTGGGGTGTTGAATGCATTCATTTTGAATGTACACTCTTATACCAAAGGGGACTTCCCCACAACTGGCTTTTTGTCAGTGTGCCCACCAGTCCTTGGTTTTGTTCTATTTCTCTTTTATTTCCCTCTTATCCCCAAATTATTGTAATTTCCCCTTAGAAAGTGCAATATTGTATGTACCTCTAGTTAAAGATCTTTAGAGATATAAGTTGGTTATGTGTACTGATTCCATGGGGAAACTAGGCATGCAAATCTGGGAGATTGCTACATGCTTCTTTTCTAATGGAATCATAGGGGGGATTGTTTAATTAAGAATTGCTCCCCAGAACTCTAAATCCCAGCTTCCCACTTGCCTTTTCAAGTTACGTCCTTACATTTTGGAGATAAAGTTTGTGTGTGACTCCACCTCTCCCTCTTCTCCTCATGATTGAGGCTGAGGATGCAGACTTTATGCCAGCCAGGAGAATCTACACACATGGGTGTACTTTTTGTTAGATAATTAGGTTTGAACTTCTATTTCTTCTAGTATATTTTCTTTCTACTTCAATTGATTATTAATAAGTTTTATAAAATATAATACTTGGGAGTTCTTGGATATTAATTTAAATTTTCTAGTATCCTGCAATTTTGCTAAAATTGTTAATTATTTCTACTAGCTTTTAGTTGATTTTCTAGGATTCTCAAAGTATTCTATCATCTCACCTCCAAAGAGTGATAGTTTTGTTCTGGATCGATTTTTGTCCCCATCCAAAAGCCTGATAAAATGTTTTTTGTTCATTCAAATCTCTCCAGACTATAAAGTATTCAAGAGTTGTATGATCAGTAGTGAACAATATTCTTTTTGGAATGGAGGGGTGTAAAGGAAATGATGACAGAAAGGGCTTCATTTTGAGCTCATACTTGACTATACTCTGTGTGAAGAGTGAATCAAACTCTTTGTCTATCAATCAGGGACATTTAAGTTAATCAGTCAAAAACATAAGCACCCCTACTTATTAGTACCTTACCAGATACCAAGAGAGTTCGCAAGTAACTTACTAAAGTAAGCTCACATCTCCAAAGGTCACTGCGCCTCTTTGTGCATTGCTAGGCAAATTGAAAGACTGAGTTTGGTTCCTGTCAAGTGAGGGATTAACAGGAAGTGATGATGAGAAAACTGTTTTTAAAAGATCAGCTCGAAGATTCATTCATTCTCTCTACATTGGTGGGTCATACTGGAGGAAGACTCTTTTCTTGGATCCTGCGTCACCTTGCAGTGGTGAGTGGAGATTCCTTCCTTGGTTCTTTGGTAAGGAGACCCTCTTTGCTTGTTGGGGCTTTGGTAGGATACTCCTTTGAGTGTGGGTTCTGGTGATATTCTTGGTGGTCTTAGCCTTGTGTGTACTAAACTTCTTGTTGGATTCTTCAGCGTCTCCTGGTTCTTTGGGTTTCAGCTTCCTAATTAGGATTTTGGATTCTGGTAAGATTCACTTTTGGATTCTCATTTGCAGTCTGGAGGCATTAGGATTAAACTCAGGGTATTTGTAGCTAGATAGTACTTTCTTTCTCTATCTATATTTTCCCACTTTTCTTCTTTCCATCTCTTTGTAAACAAAGCTGCTAAAAGTCATTTTGACTTAAACTGTAATATTTTTAAATCGGCAACCACAATATTACTTTAGAATTCTCATATTTAGCCTAAAACCTAAATTTAAATTGTTATATCAGAGCACATTATGCAGGAGATTCAATGTCTCCAATTCACTAGGAAAGATTTTTTCTTGTCTCCCCTTCTTCATAGACTGTCCCACAGACATTAAATACTCAGACATTAAATCCCTCATTAAATACTCCAAATTTCATACTTTATATAGCAAAAAAATGCTACAACGATAAGGACTTTTTGTCTGAGATCCTAGTACTTATCATTTTTCCTCATTATTTGTCAGCATTCATCTATTACAGTTGTTTTAGATATTGCCTAGTTAATTGGCACTCATTAGTTTCCTGTTTTTTTTTTTTTTGCTGGCACATATAGGTCTTTCCAAACAGAGATACGAGGGAATGGGGAAGATGTCGAAGAAATAGGAGACCTGATCCATATTTTTCCGTCCATTCTATCCCAGGAATCAGGGTCATATTTCAGTTGGCTGATTTCTGGGACTGAGCAAAAGTCCTACCCCTCTGATGAAGTAATATGGGAGGATTTGAGGTGTAGAAGTCCACTTTGTCTCTTGAAATATCAATACAGGTTTCAGACAGTGCTACTAAAAATTTAAACTGCAGATTTCTTAACCCTTTACTGGCTTAAGAAAAGGAAAAAGTCTATGAATTGGGAATGTCTTCTCTATTTCATAATTCTTTTAATTGGAATTCAAGAACTATGTGTTTCTCACTGCAAAAAGGAAAACTTGAAGAGACTAAAGGAGGGCAAGCCCATGTCCCTGAAAACTCCCAAATAAATAAATTGTGATAGTCTGGGGTGAAATCCTCTCAGTTAGATCCAGTATAGAGCATTGAAATTCTCTGAGGACTAAAATATGGAAAGAGAGAATAAAGAAAATAAAGAGTGGGTGATTACTTTTATGGGAAGGTTAAAGGAGAAAACATTTTATCTGTAAACTTATAAGACTTTAAGAAGTCAATTGAGTGGGCAAAGCAATTAGCTTGCAGAAACCAGATTTTGGTTTTGTTATAGGAATTCTAACAAAGGAAATGGGATCATTGATGTATTTATTTGACTATGGTACAGTAATGATTTCTAAGAATTGATCTTTATACCAGGATAAGTTCTAACTTGAGGAAAATCAAATAAAACAACCAAATGAAATCTCTTCTCTGTGTGTTGTGAGAGAAAAATCCCTTTACTCCCTTATTTGAGAATTAGATTTTAATGTTATCAGTAGTCTTGAGATAATCATCATTGTAATTCTAAGATAGTTGGCATAAGTCATGATTTCAGTAGTTTTTTGGTGAATACTCTGGTATAAGTATTAAGGTTTTGAATTAATTAATAACTGCTTTAGTATAGGCCTACCCTTCAAAGTTGCCATATTAGTCACCCTAGCTTGGGATCCATTTAACATTATAATGCCTGACCTTTAATTCAGAACCAGCCATCATTCAACCCCACCTATTCTTATGCATCATTAACCCAGGACCATCTGCTCTCCCCCAGATCTATCAAGTGATTCTTAAATCATTGTCAAATGACTTCTGTCTGTAAAAGTTAAAATTGATTTGACTAAATTTAACAGTTCAAAAAACATTGTTGTGGTCACAATTTATAAAAATTAATTCTCAAATCAAGAGGCTGCTAGTAGCTTTAGTAGCTTTATTATAGCAAGGTAGAGATAGTAAAGAGAGAAATGTAGGAAGGAGATAGGAAGTTGACTAGCTAAATGCCCTAAGTCCTAGCTAAAAGAGATCCAGTTCACCATGTTGAAGGTTTCAGTCTCCAGGAAGAAGTTCTCAGGAATCTCTTCAGCCAAGCATATCATCAGAGCATCTAACTCCAGAGACAGAGCTTCTCCAAGACTGTGCAGTCCACAGAGGAGTCTCCAACCCAAAGAGGCTGAAAAGACAATCTCTGAGGCCAAGGAGGCAAGAGTCTCACCAGAGTAAATAAACATCCTTCATCCCAAGTCACCAATGTAGCAATCAGAATCTGAATCTGAAATCAGAATGAAAGTCCAAATGAATCAGAATGTTACCAGACCACAAGAGTATCTCCTTCAGTCAGCATGCCAGTCTGAATCAGAATCAAATACCCAAACTTCCTGTTGGGTGTTACCTTATAAGCATTTTACTCTGCCCAATAGATCTCCCACATCACATCTCAGGAACTAATCATAGTTCCTTAATTTGTATAGCACTGCTCAAGAAGCAGTGCCTGTGGGATTCACTTCCTATCCTATGAGGGTGTGAATTTCCTTTCTCTGAAGGTATGAGCTTTTTCTATTAAAAGGTTCTTCAAATTCCTGACTAAGTTAAAAGGGAGGAGCACTCCAAGTACTTGATTAAGTTAAAAAAAAAAAGGGAGTAAAAATTTCCTTTTACATGCCCATGAGAAGTATTTCCTGATTGCTTCAACCGATCCACATTTCTATTTTTATCACTGACCTGAATTATTTTTGTACTGGTATAAAAACTTGTCTAATTCTTTGGGGTATAAAAGATCTCCCACAGTGCTCAGGGTCATTTTGGTCTTGACTGGAAGTCCAGCTTTATTTTGAGACACCCCCTCCCCAATAAACCTATCTTTCTTCATGGCATGGAGACTTTATCATTTACGTACCTGTGGTTAGAAATTACACAACAGGTTGAATTATAGGAAAGTTTTTTGCTCTAAGTTGTAATTGGTAAGATTTGCCTTTTGAGGTAAAAGCTTTTGGCACTGCAACTAATATTTTGAGTCTTGAGTTCAGGATCATTGATCATGAAGTCAGTTATCTACCTACCTCTGTAGGGAAAAGCCACCAGTTACTCAGAAGGAATATGATCACAAATACTCACAGGTCAAGGTCTGGCAGAAGTCAAGGAGATAATTCTCAGCACATGTGAGAGTAGGATCCCTTTTTGATTCAGAATTTCCACTTTGTCTTTTCCTTTTAAATAAGAATATTTTCCACCCAATCGTCCTGAGTCTGGCTCTAAAGAAGAATTATTACCACCCTATTGACACCTCTGACTCTTTCCTAAAGTCAAATAGTGTTGAATCAGTCTATGCACAGAGGCTGATGTCTAAAGGACCAGTGTTAATGTGGTTATACTCTTGTGTGTGCTTTTTCTTTGATGGAAATTTTCTATAATCAGAGCAGGTGGCCAGGGAAATGTAGGAGTATAGTGCAGTTTGTAAAATGTGACTGTTTCCAGTCTAATGTGAAGTCATTCTATATCCCACAAAACCAAGTGAATTGGTTATTGGAATGTCCGTTCCTGCTATTCATGTATAAGAGGAAATCCCTAAAATATCTCATTCTTCCTAAATGTAAGGAGGGTTTGTGTAATATCTTTCCATTTGAATATTGTCAACAGCCAAGTATATTCTACTATGGGCAACTCAATGGATATGCAGTTTTCTATATAAAGTAGGGAATTATTGAAGTGTTTTCGCACCCCACCCATGGTTTTTTTTTTAAACTGGAGAATAATTAATCTCTTGTAAGTTAATTTTTTTGTGGAATCACTACACCTGGGGTTAAAGAAATCTATTCCCCACAAGACATTGTTGTTTATATTTCTGTCCATAGAGATAGAACCCTAATTGCATCTCATCCTCCAAAAAGAACCAAATGAAAAATATTGAGAAAGCAACAGGTTAGATAATTCTATTAGGTCCAAGTTACATGATTTTAATGGGACATGGAAATACCTAAAGTTTCTGTAGGTTTCTATATGTTAAGTACACTCTAAGTTCCTGATCGTTTAATATTTGAAAAGCAGACCTTTTAACCCTTATCCAAAATTCTCATCCTTTTTCTTCTGCTCAAAACATATCTTTTCCTCTCTTGTGTCCTAACCCCAAACTGGTCTCACGCCAAACTTCTTCCATAGCCTGCGATTTCAATATCACACCTGGCAGGCCTGACTGACCTGTCCAAACCCCAGGTCCTAGAGGTCAGGAGCAGAGACTGTCCCTGGGCCATCCCTGGAATTGTGGGACACACAGTCATCCCCCACTGATGGAGTGTGTCACACTGGAGGGTGGATGGATGAATAAATGACTGCACTTGGGCCTGTCTGTATTGAGCCAGGAAAACCCCCAGAACACAGTTGAAGATTATGGGTGACCTTTGAGGTCACACTGATAGCAAGCAGTGATGGTGCCACTGGAGACTTGGGTAAGACAGAGGTCTTCATTCTGCTGGATTCCAGCTGTGGGGGGAGCTTGGACAAGGTTAGGGATGGACTGCACTCACCTGGGAGGGGGGTCCTCTGGGTCCCAGGGGCCATTCCCTCTGACTCCAAGGTCTCTGCTTGGGCCAGACTGTATTTCTTCAGGGGGCGGGAGCCCCAAGGTGGGGAGACTTCCTCTTTGTACACCTGTGGGGCATTAGAGAGGGGGAGGGTGCAGAGGGGCTCCCAGGGTCCTTCCCCTGGCCTCAGAGGAGACTCTCCCAACTTGAGGGGACAGGGGGCTTCAGTCTAGGAAAGGACCTTGTACTGGACAAGTAGGTTCCTCAGCTTCTCTGGTGCCATCTTTTCCTTCATTTAATTCAGAGACTGCATGGAACCAGAGGAACATCTCATTAGGCATTCACCAGTTAGGGTTGTCTCAGTGTGTTTCAGGGAGGGGCTGAATAATGATCTCCTCAAAGTCTCTTTAAACTCCCTAAGTAGCTTCCAAAGAGGTTAGATCCCAAGGAAAGGCAACAACCACCTTATAAAGGGTTCGATATGTGCTGAGGCTATGGATGAGGGCAGGGTTGAAAAGTAACAGGCTGCACTGCAGACAGCTGGCCATCCTTGTTTACAGACCAGAGGAGGAGGACCCAGACATCCCAAGTCAGGACAAAAGAGAATGGTGGGTCAGAGAGGACTGTTGAGGGGGAGCAGGAGATACCAATGGTCCAGGGATCCAAGGCCAGAATCCAGCCCAGAGGAGGGCGGGGGCAAGGGGGAAATATTGGATGGGCAGCAAGTGGCTTGTGTGAAGGAAAACTATCAGGGAATGAGGAGGGGGAAGGAGGGTTTAGCTCTGAGGCCATTTTTATAGGCCCACTTCTACATGGCAAAGCTTAATATTCTGCCCCTACCCTCTACAGTTTAAATCAGAGACCTTCTAGATCTTCATTTCTCTCTCAAATAATTATGAATTTAATATGTCTACAATTAATTATAATTATAATAATATGGGGGAACAGGCTTCCCTGGACACCCCAAGTTTCTAAAGGCACACCAGGTCAAAGAGTACATGAGGAATTCCCCTGTAGTGCTGGCTGAAGGGAGTCGATCTCAGAGCCACAGAAGCTGTATTACAGAAGGAATTTCTGAGAGATACATCTCAGCCTTTCCCCAATCTTTTGGTAAGCATAAACTCTAGATGTTCTTAGCTGATAGGCCCAGATATGTACCTTCCATTTACAATCCCCCCCTTCTCTCTTATAATCATTGCGAAGTTTGGGTTCCAAGGCAGAAGAGTGATAAGGAGTAATCAGCTGGGAGGACAGATTTAAACCCAGTACCTCCCATCTCCAGGCTGGGCACTCTATCCATTGAGTCACCTACCTCCCCCTCAGAGCCTTTTCTGTGGCTCTCTTTTCTGCTTGGGATGCTCTCCCTCTTGCCTCTACTCTGTCTACTGGCTTCTCTGCCTTCTGCTTTCACTCAGATTCCATCTTTTATGAGCAGCCCTTCCCAGACCTTCTCTCTTCTAGTGGCTCCCCTCAATAATTATTTCCCATCAATCCTATGTAGAGCATTCTTTACAGGTATTTGTGGGTGAGTTTGCTTCTCCATTAGATCGTCTGCTACCTGAGGCCACAGACTGGCTTTTACACCTTTTGTATCCCAAGTGTTTAGATCATTGCCTGGCACATAGTATGAAATTTGAGTCTCAAGAATTAGACTCTCAGATACCGTCCAAATCCAGAGCTGCATCACCTCCTAGAGGAAGCCTGGTGGTGTACTGGAAAGACCAATGGGCCTGGAGTCATAAAGACCTCAGTTCCTGGAAAAGTTATTCACCTCTGCCTTCAGTTTCCTTCTCTGAAAAATAAAAATAATGGTACCCATTTCTCAGGCTTGTGGTGATGACCAAATGAGAGAATATTTAGCCCTGAGCACAATACCTGGTGCATAGTAAACATTTAATAAATTCTTGTACTATTTGTGGTATATAAGATTGTGATGGCATACTATTGTATTTTAATAAATGAAGAGTGGAAAGACTAGGACAAAGAGAATTTGGGGAAAATATTTATAAAAGGGTTATGAGATAGAGGTCTCCTATCCAAAATATGTACGCAACTTTGTCAAATTTATTGGAATAAGAACCATTTCCCAATTGAGAAATAGGCAAAAGATATGAGTGATCAATTTCCAGAGGAAGAAATCAAAGCCATATGTATGTAAAGGGAAAAAAAATGCTCTAAATCACTATTTTATGTGGGCAATGCTAATTGGATCTTGTCCAAGGAAGTAATTGATGGCTAAAAGGGACTCCTGTTCAGGAAACAAGCTTCATTATAAGAGAATATCCTAACAGAGTAGATAGTATAATAAGCAAATAAAGGTGAAGATAAAAATAAGAGTAAGAATTAGATTAAAGTAAGAGTAAGAATGGTTTGGTAAGGTCCTTTATTGCTCTGAGTTCCAGGGAACTATTGTAGCTTTACCCATGTTCCACTTTGCCTCTGGTGATATAACTAATTTATATGATACTTGGTTGTATAGGGATGTTTGTATTAGGACCAGTAATCAGAAAGCTCTCGGAGTTTGGGAAGGACAACAGGATACAGTTAATAGGATACCAATAATATGTAACAGGGTTTATTCAAGTTAAGGGAAGGAAGGGAAGAGAATTAGGATGATCTCTCAATAATATAAATAAACCTACCCCCCAAATCTTATGACAAATCTTATGACAGTTGGTATCTGCACTATCAGGGAGGGGTAGTATCTCTGGTATGGAGGGCTTGTCTTGCCCTCCTAGGGCAGCTCTCCAGCCTCTGACCCCCACCTGACACCCAGCTCTCACTTGTAGCTCCCAGTAGCTGCTAGCATGTGGCAGCGGCCACACCCCGGGCAACGGCTTCGACAGGCCTGCTAAACCTTGTGAGGGTAGCCATCGGGTCATCCACCCCTGGTGAACCAGGGCTTTGCTCACCCAGCATGTGAAGACTGTTTCGGCTGAACAGGTGGAAGAAACCAATAAGAAAGTTCAATGGGGGGGTGGTACCGGTGTTTCCGGCGTCCTTTACATAGCTGCTGCCATTTGGGCTCACACCATCTAGAAAATCTAAGGGAGCCATGGTGCTGCTCACGGCGCCGCTAAAGGTACGCACCCACCTCACTGACCGCTTCTGGCGGACCCAGGACTTGCTGCAGTATGCCCGGCACTTTCGGGGAAGGAAGAATCGCTGCTACAGGTTGGCCATCAGGGCTGTGACTAGAGCGTTTGTGAAATGTACCAATGCCCGGAGGCTGAAGAAGAAGAACATGAGAACACTTTCTATTAATCAAATTACAGCCGCTTCCCAAGAACATGGTTTGAAGTATCCATCATTTATTAGCAATTTAGTCAAGTGTCAAGTGGAATTCAACAGGAAAGTCCTTGCTGACCTGGCTATTTATGAACCCAATATGTTTAAATCTTTGGTTGCTTTGGCAAAGAGGAGGAGAGAAGAAGGTTTCGCAGCTGCTCTGGGGGATGAGAAGGAGCCAGCGGGGATCTTTTCCCAGGTGGTGCACTATCAGTGGAGGTGAAGCCTTCACCATGGCCTCAAGGGCACTTTACACAAGGAGAGACTTGGATTAACTATCAGTTACCCCAATTACAAAGTTGATCATTTTCCGAGGTTCCACATGTTGTCCAAATTTGTTCGTAATCATGTCTTTTCACATTTCAGGAGCACAAAAAAGAGGAAAGGTAGCTGGGCTTTTAACAGGGTGGAGGGATGGGAGGGCCCTTTGCCCCCTGGTCACCCTAAGGAATTCATTCAGTATGTTTTCTGTTGAACAAGGAATAAACTTTAAAAACTTATCCTTGAAGAGATGATAAAATAAAGTTTTTATACCATGGTTAAAAAAAAAAGAAGGTTCAACGACTGAGATGGCAACACAGCAAAGCACTGTGGAGTGCTTAGGGCGTGTTGGAGCACAAAAATGCAGCTGAGGAAGTCTCCAGATGTAACGATTTTTCGTGCCATTGGAACCAGGCTTCCAACGCCGAGAGAGTGGGACTGTTTCTGTGCAACGACTTTTCCATTTAAATCTCTTCCACGCACAAGTATCTTTGTGCACACTCATCTATCCTGACCCCGTCCACCCTCTTCAAGACCTGCGGCGATGGGGGAGTGACAACGCAACAGGTGGAGGTGACCACTGGCAGTTGTAGTCACAATCCTGCACATAGGCGGCCCACGGACCAGTGGTCGCTCGGCCCTGTGGGAAGCAGGGATGTTCGGCAGCATCCTGGGTGACTGAGCAGCCCTCTTTAGGACAGCACTGCTCACCCTAGTCAAGGGAGGGGACTAGAAAAGGTGTCCCAAACATTGCCTGCCCTACAAACACCCGGTCAGCACACCGCGGCTGGTGGGTCATTCCTTTAAGAGGTCGAAATCAAAAGAAACAAAATACAAAGAAACTCCTACTAGGAGCATGGAAAGCATGGAACATCAGAACGTTACTTGATAGAGAGAATACCCCAAGACCTGAGAGAAGAACAGCTCTAATTGGTAAAGAACTGGTGTGATATAACATCGACATCACAGCTTTAAGTGAAACACGCTTACCAGAAGAGGGATCACTCAGCGAACCCACCACTGGATACACCTTCTTCTGGAAAGGTAGAGCCACAAATGAAGACAGTTCACGGTGTTGGCCTGGCTATCAAGACCAGTTTGCTCAAACAGCTGCCAGACTTGCCTGTGGGCATCAGCGAGAGGCTCATGAAGATCCGTTTGCCTCTCAGCAAAGATCGGTATGCCACAATCATCAGCACATATGCCCCAACACTGACCAGCTCAGAGGAGACCATTGAGCAGTTCTACTCTGACCTGAGTGCCGTCCTTTACTCAGTGCCCACAAATGACAAGCTGGTACTACGGGGAGACTTCAACACCCACGTTGGCCAGGACCATGAAAGATGGAAAGGAGTGCTCGGCAAACACGGCATGGGCAAAATGAACAATGGCCTACTGCTACTCAGCAAATGCTCAGAGTTCAAACTCATGATCACGAACACTGTGTTCAGAATGGTGAACAAATATAAAACAATGTGGATGCACCCACGATCAAAACAGTGGCATCTCATTGACTACATCATTGTATGCCGGCGAGACATCCAGGATGTACAGATCACCAGAGCCACGAGAGGAGCTAAATGCTGGACAGACCACCGATTGGTTAGAGCAACTCTTCAAATGCGTATTGTGCCTCTCCATCCAAAATGCACCCAGACAGTTTGCACATTTTACAACGTGAGTCATCTTATTTGCAAACATTCCAGTCCTTCCTGGACGACAAGCTGTCTGCCAAGGCACCACTCACTGGAAGCTTAACCGAGAAATGGAACCAGTTCAGTGACGCAGTGAAGGAAACATCAAAGGCAGTCCTAGGCCCCAAACAACGCAACCACCAGGACTGGTTCGACGAGAACAACACTGCTATTGAAGACCTATTGAGCAAAAAGAACAAAGCCTTTATGGAGTGGCAAAATAACCCAAACTCTGCTCCTAAAAAGGACAGATTCAAGTCTCTCCAAGCCACGGCGCAGCATGAGATCAGGACGATCGATGCAAGACCGATGGTGGGAAAAAAAGGCAGAAGAAATCCAGTGTTTTGCTGATACGAAAAACTACAAACAATTTTTCAGTGCCCTCAAGACTGTCTATGGGCCATTAAAACCCACCACCCCTCCCTTGCTATCCTCTGATGGTGACACTCTCATAAAAGATTAAAAATGCATCAGCAACAGGTGGAAAGAACACTTCAGTCAGCTTCTCAACCGACCCTCTTTAGTCGACCAAAGCACCCTTGACCAGATCCCCCAGAATCGCACCACTGAACAACTTGACGTCCCTCCTTCAATAGAGGAAGTCCAAAAATCCATTAAACAAATGAGTGCAGGCAAGGCACCCAGTAAAGACGGGATCCCAACTGAGGTGTACAAGGCCTTAAACGGAAAGGCACTCCAGGCATTCCACATAGAGCTGACCAGCATATGGAAAGAGGAAGACATGCCCCAAGAACTCAAGAGATGCCTTCATCGTAGCCCTATACAAGAACAAAGGCTCACGAGCAGCCTGTGACAACTACAGAGGCATCTCACTACTCTCCACTGCTGGAAAGATCCTCACCCGTGTTATACTCAACAGACTCCTGTCATCTGTTTCAGAGCAGAACCTGCCTGAATCACAATGTGGCTTCCAACCAGATCGCAGCACCATCGACATGGTCTTCACGGTGAGGCAAATGCAGGAAAAATGCCTTGAGCAGAACCTAAGTCTCCACATTGTCTTCATAGACCTGACAAAGGCGTTCGACACAGTGAACAGGGATGCATTGTGGGTGATCCTCAGCAAGCTCGGCTGCCCAGCAAAATTCATCAAACTGATCCAGCTCTTTCATGTCGACATGACTGGGGAAGTCCTATCTGGTGAAGAGACTTCTGATCGCTTCAACATCTCCAATGGCATGAAACAAGGCTGTGTCCTCGCTCCGGTACTATTCAACCTATTTTTCACCCAAATATTATGACATGCTGTGATGGATCTAGACCTGGGCGTCTACATCAAATACCAACTGGATGGCTCACTATTCGACCTTTGCCGCCTGACTGCAAAAACAGAGACAACAGAGAGACTCATCCTGGAAGCTCTCTTTGCAGATGACTGTGCTCTCATGGCCCACCAAGAAAATCATCTTCAAACCATTGTGGACAGGTTCTCCACCGCAACAAAAATGTTTGACCTGACTATCAGCCTCAGCAAAACAGAGGTGCTGTTCCAACCCGCACTAGGGAGGCCAACTAACCAGCCGTGCATTACAATCGACGACCAGCAGCTTTCTAACGTCAACACTTTCAAATACTTGGGCAGCTCCATAGCCAACAACGGGTCCCTAGACCACGAGATTAATGCCAGGATCCAAAAGACCAGCCAGGCACTTGGGAGGCTGTGCTCCAAAGTCCTCCAACACAGCGGTGTAAGCACTGCAACGAAGCTCAAAGTGTATAACGCAGTGGACCTCAGCTTGCTCCTGTATGGTTGCAAGGCATGGACACTGTACCGGAAGCACATGAAACAGCTAGAGCAATTCCACCAACGCTCCCTCCGGTCAATCATGAGGATCCAATGGCAGGACCGCATCACCAATCGGGAAGTCCTCGACAGAGCCAACTGCACCAGCATTGAAGTAATGGTCCTCAAAACGCAGCTATGATGGTCTGGACACATCATCCGCATGGACCCACAGCGAATACCAAGACAGGTATTCTATGGTGAACTGTCAACTGGACTCAGGAATCAAGGCTGACCAAAGAAAAGATTCAAGGATCAGCTAAAGTTCAACTTGAAGTGGGCTGGCATTACACCAAAGCAACTAGAACTTGCTGCCTCTGACAGAAGCAGCTGGCAAACCCACATTAACCATGCCGCCACCACCTTTGAAGATGAACGATGTTGACATCTTGCTGCTGCGCGTGAATGCCAACACCAGGCCACAACTGCACCTCCTGGAGTCCCGTGCCCCATGTGCCACAAACTTTGCGCCTCAGTCTTTGGACTCCAAAGCCACATGAGGGTACAACGTAGATGAAACTGCACAAAGACAATAGTCATTCTCATTCACCAAGAGACTACCACTAACTAATCTGCACTATCTATCACCTCTCTACCTAAAGTCTCTATTCCTACAATAAATTACATTTCACTGACCCTAATCTCCCCTTTGATAGTGATAGATGTAATAAGGTTGGAAGGTAAGCAGGAACAGGTCTCAAAGGGAAGTTCTCACTAACAGATGGCTCAAGTGTTTCAAGCAGCTCTGCAAAAACTATCAGTCCACAGGATACATGGGTACAGGTAGTTGTTTTGATGGATCACCAGGAAAGTCACAGGAGAGAAACTAGCTAGTTCACTAGGTCTACCCTAGGAGACTGAACAAAAATCAACCTCCAGCCTAACTGTGTGTTAGAAGACAGACCTGTCAATTCCTCAGAATTCCAGAATCTTCCTGTTTCTGCCTTTTCTGCAGCCCATGCTCCTGCTCCTTTCTTTATAACAGTTCCCCCCTTTGCACAAAGTCAAAATAGTGTTGCAAACACTATTTTGGCATTTGTGTACTAACAAACTTTATTTACCACCTAAACTAAAATTCTTACCCAAATTAATAAACAACCTATGCTCACTAATCTTATCCTATCTAATACTACCTTACTCTAAGGATTTAAATCAAGGAAAGGAAAAAGGAAAAAATACATTGAATAGTTACAAAGTTCAAAGTACAAAGTAAACATATGAAAAAGCAAAGTAAGCAAAAAACATCAATAGAAAAACAAACACAAATTTCAAGCAAAACATTAAAATCATAAAACTACTACTCATAAACTAATACAGAAAAATTATATTACTATTGTAATTCATTAATAGAAAACTTAGAAAATTTTGAAAAAGTACAATTATAATATTATATTTACAATATAACATTATAAAGCACAACATATAATTACAATTACAATTAGCACAATAAGTAAACCAATTCCATCAAACTTACTCATGCAAATACATTCAGAAATAGATGAAAATTTAACACAATCTTATTCTAAATTAACTTTTATTCCTATTACATAAAACTGAACTTTTACATAGAACTGTGTATCTTGCTATCCTATGTAAATATATTAACTACATACAGAATTTTACATGCATGTATACATGTAATATATACACACATATACATGTCATACCTAGATACACACTATGTTTAAATGCATGTTACATATACATACACTATACTACAATTTTAATCCTAACTATAATATATACTATTTATATCTATTTACATATCTACATATTTATATGATATGTAATATGTTGTATGTAATATGTAATGAATGTTGTTATGTATGTTGAATGTATTTTGTAATTTATTTCAGTACCCTAACTTATCAACCCTAAATTCTAATCTAACTATAGCCCTATCTTAATAAATTCTTCTAAAACCAACCGTATCTACCTATACTATTACTATTCTAAACTATTAAAAATCTAAACTAAATACTATACTAAATAACTATTTATTATTACTATTTTATAACTAATTATAACAATGTTAGTAACTACCTATTCATTAATTCACTACTTTAATATATTCTAATCATGTTTATGTTGTATCTTATTATCTTGTTTGAAGAAATTTCTTCCTCTCTGAAGTTCATGGTAGTAATATGTACTGTTAAATGCTCTATGGAATATGCTGTGTTACATTATACATTATGCATTACCCAAATCCTTAAAAACCATTAGTCCATTAATCACTTGATCCTCTTCATTGAAACTTTTCTTTAAAATCTTTATCTGGAGGGACTTCTGGGTCAAGATGGCTCTAGAGTAAAAGCAGAGTTCTTCTCCTCTCCACTGATTGAGACAGATTGCCTCAAAATGACAAAACCAAAATCAAACGAGCAAAGGAGTTCCACGGTAGGGCACAGCACAGAAGGTAGGCAAAGTTAGGGCATTTCCACGCTAAATGGGGGTGAAATTTCCCTCAACAAGGGGCAAGCTCATCACCCCTCCCCCACTTCACCTACCTTTCCAGAGTCCAAGTGAACATGGGACAAACTTCTAAGTTCTAGAAGGGAGGCTGACTGAGGTCAACACAGACTTACCCCTAAGAGAAACTAGACTTGGAACACTGGGAGGTTGAGGACACAGTGAGATAGGCTGTGGAACTTGGGGAAAGGGGATGGCTCACAGCAAAATGCCACAGAGAATTGAAAAAGCCCTCAGGTTAAAACCTCTCCAGTGCTCAATACAGACTTCCCTACATTCCACACCCAGACCTCTTTCCAGGCAATCTTTTAAGTTCTCAGGGGCTGGACCTGCCTGTAAGAACAGCAAGATTAGGCTCCCCAGGAGGCCGAGGAAACATGGAGATAGGGCACAGAGCTTGGGCAGAGAAAAGCGGCTCAAAGCAAAATGCCACAGAGACCTGAAAAATAGCCTGTGGATAAAAACCTCTCCACGCTCTCAATACAGAGATTTTCCTACACTCCACACTCCACACTCTTAGGGGCTGGATCTGCCACTAAGAGCAACTGGACACTGCTGAGGCCTGCAGAGCCCAATACAAAGATCACCCACATTCCTCACTTAGACATCTGACCAAGAAGGAAAAAGGCAATTTCCATCAACTCCCAGTAACTAAAATCCACAAACACAAAAAAAAGAAAGAAAGAAAGAAAACTTTGACCCTTGATAATTTTTATGCAGAAAAAACTCCAGACTAAATAAGAGACAGCAGAAGATGACAAACAATTAAACATCCAAACCTTTAGGGAAAAAATGGAATTGGTCACAAATTCTTGAAGACTTTAAATCTGAGATTGTCAGAAAAATGGAAGAGATGTGGCAAGAAAAGTGGGAAATAGTTCAAAAAGAAATTAACCATTTAAAAGACAGGATCTCCCACTTGGAAATTGAAGTCCAGAAATCAAATGAAATAATAAGCAAACTGAAGACCAGAAATGACCTGGTGGAAGCCATGACAAGCAGGATAGATCAAACTGAAAAGGAAAAATCAAAAGATCTTAGCTGAAAACCAGTCATTAAAAACTAGAATTGGGCAAGTAGAAGCCAGTGATTTCACAAGACAGCAAGAATTAATAAAGCAAGTCAAAAGAACAACAGCTTCGAAGGCAACACAAAATATATCACTGAGAAGGTGGTTGACCTTGAAAATAGATCTCAGAGAGACAACTTGAGAATCATAGGCCTATCTGAAAACCTGGAAACAAACAGAGACCTTGACACCATACTACAAGAAATTATCCAAGAAGACTGCCCTGAGTTTCTGCAACAAGAGGGCAAAATAGACATTGAAAGAGTCCATTGATCACCTGCTACACTAAATTCTCAAAAAACAACCCCCCAGAACGTAATTGCCAAATTCAAGAGCTTCCAAGCTAAGGAGAAAATATTGCAAGAAGCCAGAAAGAGACAATTCAGATATCAAGGAGCACCAATCAGGATTACACAGGATATGGCAGCCTGCACACTAAAAGACCACAAGGCTTGGAATACGATATTCAGAAAGGAAGAGAATTGGGTCTACAACCAATGATCACCTACCCATCAAAATTGACTATATACTTACAGGGGAAAGTATGGGCATTCAACAAAATAAAAGACTTCCAAATATTTGTAAAGAATAGACCAGAATTAAACAGAAAATTTGACATAAAATACAAAAACCAAGAGAAACATGAAAAGGTAAATAATAAAGGGGTCTTTTTTTCTTCTTCTGTAAGGACCTAAATAAGGCCAAATTGTTTATATTCATACATGGAAAAATGTTATTTGTAACTATCAAAAATTGTATTCACTATTATAGTAGTTGGAAGAATGATCCATAGGTAGAGATTGGGGTACTAAGTGGTTTTTAATCATATATTTAAAAAAGAAAAAGAAAGGGGGAGGGAGGGAAGATGGCACCAAGAGAAATTTGAAGGAATAAGAAAATTAGGATAATTTATATTACACAAAAAAGCACAAGGGAGTGGGAGGGGAAGAATACAACTATGAGAAGGAGAGGAAGAAAGTACTAAAAGGTAATACTCAAACCTTACTCTCAGCGGAATCAAATCCAAGAAGGAAGAGCATCTAGATCCACTGGGGTATCAAATTCTATCTTACTCTATAGGGAAGTTGAGAGGGGAAAATAAGGGGGGAGTGGGGGGAGTTAAAAAAGGGGGAGGGAAAGAGACAAGGAAGGGAATTTAATAGACCCTAAAAAAATAAAAGGGGAATAAAAAGGGAGGCGTCAGAAAGGGTAGGGAGGGAAACAATACAAGGAGGAGAGTGTGTAGGATGGCTTAAAAAGACCCCAAAAGAAAAATAAGAGAGGAATAAGAAGGGAGGGGGAATAAAGGAAAGTAAAATAAGGGTAGGGGTTATGGGGACTGATTAAAAACAACACTGGTGTAGAAGGAAATAGTGAAAGAGGAAAGGGCAGGACATGGAGAGAAAATGAAAATGTTGGGGAATACACAGGTAGTAATCATAACTTTGAAAGTGAATGGAACAAACTCACCCATATAGCAGAAGCAAATAGCAGAGTAGATTAGAAACCAAAATCCTACCATATGTTGTCTACAAGAAATACACATGAGGAAGGTAGATATGCATAGGGTAAAGGTAAGAGGATGAAGCAAAATTTATTGGGCATCAACTGAGAAAAAGTTGCAATCATGGTATCTGACAAAGCCAAAGTAAAAAAGAATCTAGTCAAAAGAGATAGGGAAGGTAATTACATCCTGATAAAAGACAATATAGAGAATGAGGAAATATCAGTACTCAACATGTATGCCCCAAATGGCATAGCATCAAAATTTCTAAAGGAGAGACTAGTGGAAGTCAAGGATGAAATAGATAGAAAAACTATACTAGTGGGAGACCCGAACCTTCCTCTTGTGAATCTTAAAACTGCTCAGACTCTACTTCAGAAGATTTGATTAAGCTATTCCCCATTTTTAACAATGGAGGTACTTAGGAATGTATTGAGAACTTTAAAATTACTCTACCCTGCTCAGACAGTGCCTTAGGGGAAGATAAAGTTGTAAAATTCCTGATTGAACAATGAAAAGTCCCCAACTCATACTTATAGTGAAGCAAAAACCCTAAGCTAGGTGGTCTATTTTAGATCTAATACAAAAAGGTGCTAAGTACCTATAAAGGTTAAATTAATCACTAAAACATCAAGCAAGTTACAAAGGGCAAGCTTAGCAAAGAGATGTGAAATACTCGGAAGATATAATATAATCAGAGAAGATGATAACAGAAGATGAGAACTAAGAATGGACAGTCCTGGGGGAAAGCATCTACTGTGATTGGTAAATGTGAAATTTTAGGGGAGGTGACATAAGAGAAAATTTTCTTTAAAAGGAGGTCAGGAGTTCAGAGGAGTCTCTCTGAACTTAGTTGGAGTTTGGAGTTAGTTTGGATGATCTGGCTCTCTGAACTGAGTTCAGGAGTTGAGGATTTCAGTGAAGGACTGGAGTTTTGTTTTAGGACGATCTTTTGGTGAGTGATAAAAGACTGACTAGTCTCTCTTAAGGCTCAGGCCTAGGCCATGTGGCCTATGCCCTTCCTACTATTTTCTCTTTCTCTCTCTCTCCATTCCCTTAAATTCCTTCATTTGTATTAATTAAAATCTCCATAAAACCCAGCTGACTTGGGTATTTTCATATTTGGGAATTTTTCCCATGGCGACCACTTATTTTTGATTTAAATCAAGACACTAAAAATTATCTTTACAGTTTTGGCAATTCACAATCTTGAAACCCACATTTTTCACGCTTACTTGCTATCAGATCTAGATAAATCAAACCAAAAAATAAATAAGAATGAGTTAAGAGATGTGAATAAAATCATAGAAAAAATAGAGCTATTAGATATATGGAGAAAAAGAAATAGGGACAAAAAGGAATACACCTTCTTTTCAGCAGCACATTGTACATTCACAAAGACTAACCATGTACTAGGGCACAAAAACATTGCAAACAAATGCAAAAGAGCAGAAATAATAAATGCAACCTTCTCAGATCACAATGAAATAAAAATAATAATTAGTAAGGGTACATGGAGAGGCAAATCAAAAATTAATTGGAAATTAAGTAATACAATTCTCCAAAGTCTGTTAGTTCAGAAACAAATCATAGAAACAATTTCATTGAAAATGACAATAATGGCACATCTTTTCAAAATCGATGGGTTGCAGCCAAAGCAGTACTTACGGGGAAATTTATATCGTTGAGTTCATATATTAACAAATTAGAGAGGGCAGAGGTCAATGAATTGGGCATGCAAATTAAAAAACTAGAAAGTGAACAAATTAAAAATCCTCATATGAAATTTTAGAGATCCTTTTAGATCTTTTTAGAGAAAAATTAGAGATCCTAAAAATTACAGGAGAAATTAATAAAATTGAAGTTAAAAGAACTATTGAATTAATAAAGAGGACTAGAACCTGGTACTTTGAAAAAAACAAATAAAATAGACAAAATACTGGTCAATCTAATTTAAAAAAAAGGAAAGAAGAAAACCAAATTGACAATATCCAAGATAAAAAGGGAGATCTCACCTCTAATGAAGTGGAAATTAAGGCAATCATTAAAAACTATTTTGCCCAATTATATGGCAATCTACGTGATATGGGTGAATATTTATAAAAATATAAATTGCCTAGATTAACAGAAGAAGAAACAGAATACTTAACCCCATATCAGAAAAAGAAATTGAACATGCCATCAAATAAGTCCCTAAGAAAAAATCCCCAGGGCCTGATGGATTCACAAGTGAATTCTATCAAACATTGAAAGAACAACCAATCCCAATATTATACAAACTATTTGACATAATAAGCAAAGAAGGAGTTCTACCAAATTTCTTTTATGACACAAATATGGTACTTATTCCAAAACCAGGTAAATCAAAAACAGAGAAAAGTACTGACCAATCTCCTTAATGAACACAGATGCAAAATTCTTAAATAGGATACTAGCAAAAAGACTCCAGCAAGTGATCGTAAGGGTTATTCATTTTGATTAGGTAGGATTTATACCAGGAATGCAAGGATGGTATAGGAAAACCATTCACATAATTGACCTTATCAACAAGCAAACCAACAAAAATCACATGATTATCTCAATAGATGCAGAAAAAAACCTTTGCAAAATACAACACTCATTCCTATTGAAAACACTAGAAAGCAAAGGAATAGATGGGCCTTTTCTAAAAATAATAAAAAGTGTATATTTAAAACTTTCAGTAAGCATCATCTGCAATGGAGATAGATTAGAAACATTCCCAATAAGATCAGGACTGAAACAAGGATGCCCATTATCATCTTTATTATTTAACATTGTACTAGAAACACTAGCAGTAGCAATTAGAGAAGAAAAATAAGTTGAAGATGTTAAAATAGGTAATGAGCCCAAGCTATCACTATTTGCAAATGATATGATGGTCTACCTAAAGAGTCCTGGAGAATCAACTAAAAAGGTAGTGGATATAATCAACAACTTTAGCAAAGTTGCAGGATACAAAATAAACCCACATAAATTATCAGCATTTCTATATACTTCCAACTCATCCCAGCAGCAAGAGTCAGAAAGAGAAATTCCCTTTAAAAACGCCATAAACTATAAAATACTTAGGAATCTACTGCCAAGACAAACACAGGAACTATATGAACACAACTACAAAATACTCCACACAATTAAAACTAGATCTAAAAAACTGGAAAAACATCAATTGCTCTTTTGTAGGATGAGCTGAAATAATAAAAATGAGAATCCTGCCCAAACTGATTTACTTATTTATTTCCATACCCATGAAACTACCAAAAAAATTTTTTACGGAATTAGAAAAAACAATAAACAAATTTATTTGGAAGAACAAAAGATCAAGAATATGAAGAGAAATAATGAAAACAAATGTGAAGGAAGGTGGCCAAGCAGTACCAGATATAAAATTGTACTATAAAGCAGTGGTCATCAAAACCATATGGTGCTGGCTAAGACACAGAAGAAAGGATCAGTGGAATAGACTTGGGGTAAGTAACCTCAGTAAGACAGTCTATGATAAACCCAAAGATCCCAGCTTTTGGGACAAAAAACCACTATTTGACAAAAACTGCTGGGAAAAATGGAAAACAGTATGGGAGAGATTAGGTTTGGATCAACATCTCACACCCTACACCAAGATAAACTTAGAATGAGTGAACTACTTGAATGTAAAGAAGGAAACAATAAGTAAATTAGGTGAACACAGAATAGTATGCTTGTCAGATTTTTGGGAAAGGAAAGATTTAAGACCAAGCAAGAGTTGGAAAAAATTACAAAATTCAAAATAAATAGTTTTGATTATGTTAAATTCAAAAGGTTTTGTACAAACAAAGCCAATGCAATCAAAATTAGAAGGGAAGCAACAAATTGAGAAACAATATAACAAAAACCTCTGACAAAGGTCTAATCATTCAAATTTCTAAGGAATTAAATCAATTTTACAAAAAATCAAGCCATCCCCCAATTGATAAATGGGCCAGGGACATGAATATGCAGTTTTCAGATAAATCAAACCTATTAATAAGCACATGAGAAAAATTTCTAAAACTCTTATAATCAGAGAAATGCAAATCAAAACCACTCTGAGGCATCACCTCACATCTAGCAGATTGACTAACATGACAGCAAAGAAAGTAATAAATGTTGCAAGGGTTGTGGCAAAATTGGGACATTAATGCACTGCTGGTGGAGTTGTGTATTGATCAAACCATTCTGGAAGTCAATTTGGAACTATGCCCAAAGGGTGCTACAAGACTGTCTGCCCTTTGATCCAGCCATAGCACTGCTGGGTTTGTACCCTAAAGAGATAATAAGTAGAAAGACTTGTACAAGAATATTCATACCCTCACTGTGGTGGCAAAAAATTGGAAAATGAGGGGATGCCCTTCAATTGGGGAATGGCTGAACAAATTGTGGTATATGTTGGTGATATAATACTATTGTGCTCAAAGGAATAATAAACTGGAGGGATTCCATGTGAACTGGAATGACTTCCAGGAATTGAAGCAGAGTCAAAGGAGCAGAACCTGGAGAACATTGTACACAGAGACAAATACACTGTGGTAAAATAGAATGTAATGCACTTCTCTACTAGTAGAAATGCAATGATCCAGAACTATTCATAGGAATATATAAGAAAGAACACTATCCACATTCAGAAGAAGAACTGTGGGAAAAGAAACACAGGAGAAAAACAACTGCTTGATCACATGGGTTAATGGGGCTATAACTGGGAAAGTAGATTCTAAAGGATCACCTTAGTGCAAATAATAATATGGAAATGTCTTTTTATCAATGACACATGTTAAACCCAGTGGAATTGTGCATCAGATACGGGAAGGGGTGGGGCAGATGGGAAGGAAAGAACATAAGTCTTGTAACCATGGGAAAATGTAGCATACCAGACATATGTTAGCATCTGGGAAGTATGGTTGATGTATTAATATTGTATCATATATATTCATTTACCACACACATGGTCAGATCAGTTAATGATCATTGTATAGAAGTTACAGTCCAAAGGGCAAGAGAATTCCTGAGTGGCCACAGGGGCCTAGCTCATACCTTATCAGACCACATTCCTTTACAGGTGCAGGTCAGGTTAATCTCCACCTCTTTGATCTCATCATTGTCAATTCAACCAATGTTATTCATTGATCATCTCCCAATTCACATTCCTAAAACCTCCAATAAATACTGGGGAAGAAGCGTGAATCTCTCTTACTTTCCTGGATCTTCTGACTGCTCTGTCCTATCTTTTCTCATGATGCTATCACCCCCAGGCTTCCTATTAATCCTCTGGCTCTCTTGTCCATAGGAGGCATTAAGGAGTTGCTACTCCCCACGTGTTTTCTTATTCCTCATATTTCCCATTAATTCTCTGGCACCCTTTACAGTGGGAAATATTTCAGTGGGAAATATTCATGGAGATTGCACCTCTCCCCATATATTTTAACGTTTTGTCTCTGAGTCTTTATTATTCACCTATTTCCTTCAGTCTCCTTTCTCCTTCTCAGGTCCTTATAGAAAATATTCTAAATCATCTAATTAAATAAAATTTTAAAGAGAGATAAAAAATAAAATCTTTATCTGCTTTTTAGCTAGAAGTCTTAAAGGCTTTGCACACAATGTCCATCAATTTATCTGAATCCTCTTCAACAGCAATAGTCTTCCATCCAAATGTCCTCTTCCATTGGAATGTCCTCTTCCACTGGAATGGCCCTCTCCTTACTTATCTGTTTGACTGCAGACTCTATTTGACTGATGAAATCTCAGCTTTCCACTAACTCTTCTTCTCCTGCAATTTCTACATCATCATTATCAATTCCGTGAGCTAATTTTGCATGTGAACAGTGTAGCCAAAAATTTCTTCCTAATACTTTCACTGATGTTGGTGAATCTAATACAATAGTAAAGGACCAACCCAACTCACTTATGTTGCCAGTGTTTTGATAAAATTTCTCACATATGCCATATCACCTGGTTGAAAATTATGAAGAGAATAATCCAATGGACCAGATTGGATCAATACCCCCATATCATGCAGTTCTCTAAACAGTTGTTGTAAAGCACTTATGTATGAATCAATTTGACAGTCTCTTCCTAAGAAAGATGTATAAACAGCTTTACAAGTTTTTCTTGCAATGGAGCATGCCCAAAGAGTATCTCATAAGACAATATAACTGCAAACCACAGGAAGGTCTGATGGGGGTACAGTACTGAGGGATCCTGCCTTGGAGTGACCATGGTTACACCCCGATCCTCTATGCCTTTACTGAGGCGGGCATGAGAATGGTATCCAAAATATGCTGGGAAGATGCTTTGGGATTGAGAAATGAAAGAGATCAAATGCTGGCAAATGAATGATTCCTATGTGTGACAAGGGCATCTAATATATATATATATATATATATATATATATATGTATATATGTATATATGTATATACATACAGACATATATATCTGGGGAGGAGTAAAGGGATGCTAATGGCAAGTTAAATACCCTGGGGCAACCTGAGGTCAATGTTTGCTCTTTTCTGCCCAAGATCTAAGAAAGACAGTGAGTGTGGAAATGGAGTATTGTTGGAATCTAGTCTGTGTGATTGGGAAACTGAACCCCCTGAACTTGCTGTTCAGAGACCCCAACCAAGGACCTAGAGTGTGTCTAAAGATTAATGAGAAGAATTTTCTCATCACTTTGAATCCAAACAACTCATGTCTTATATGAAAGGGAGCCCCATTCTAATCAACTGGCTATTGTTTCTATGTTCCTTTGATTGTGAACAGCTACTAGGCAGTTTCTGTGGGACATTTAATTCCACAACATAAGGATTAGAGAAATGCAAACCAAAAGAATTCTGAGATATCATCTCATACCTCTCAGAGTGACTAAAATGACAACTAAGGGGGATGTGGAAAAATGGGGAAACTAATACACTGTTGGTGGAGCAGTGAACTGATCCATCCAGTTTGGAGAGCGATTTGGAATTACACCAAGAGTTATAGAATTGCATTTACTGTTAGACCCAGAAAGACCATTGTTGGGCCTATTTTCCAGGGAGATAAGGGGAAAAGGGAAAAAGCCCAGATGTCCTCAAATATTTATAGCAGCTCCCTTTGTGATGGCAAAGAATTCAAAATTGAGGGGGATGTCCATCAATTGGAGAATAGTTAACAAATTGATGCATGTCATTGTAATGGAATACCAGTAGGTTCTTAAGAAGTGAAAAGCAGGCTAATTTTTAAAATCATAGAAAGAACTACACAAAATAATGAACAATGAAATGAATAAAACCCAGAGAACATTATACACAGGCATATAAATGATAATGGAAGAATAAACTGTGAATGTGAGTTAAAAACTGAAAACATGAAAGATTTAGTTTGTCTGAACCTGTTGGTCCCCTAGATAATAACTTGTGTGATGCCAGGAGGGTAGTAAGGGCCTGGGACACTCGTGGATGGGATTTATTATGTAGATATGATAAAAACTAAGCTAAACATAATGATTTGTGATTGAAGTACAATCTTCTTTATCTTGGCATATGTAAATGTTTTATTTGGTTTTATAAAATTTGGGAGAAAATATGATTAAAAAAAGAAACCCCACCCCTCCAAGAAAGGAGGATCATGAAGTGTCAGACACTACTGAAAATGACTAAAATGACTAAATAACCCTAACAAATATAAATGCTCATTTCCTCCTCTTCCCCCTGCCCAATTAAAAAAAATGAAAGAAAGAAGAGCAGGAAGATTTCAGAAAAACCTGGAAAGACTTAAATTAACTAATGCAAATTGAAGGGCAGAGACCCTGGAGAACATTGTACGTACTAACTGCAGTATTATCCAGTGATCAGCTGTCAGTGGCTTTGCTACCTTCAATATTACTCTGTATTCATCTGCCTGGTTGTTTCAATGGCTAAAATTCTACATATCTCCATCTTCAATTCCCGTCTATTTCAGCATTAGCCAATCTCGGAATTTTTACTTTTCACCATTATAGAAAACTTGCCTTAAAAGAGAAAAGAGGGACATGACAACAGGAAGGGAGAAGAGCTCCCCTAACGGCACGTCTAAGTTGGCGATTGTAAACCTTAAAATTTCATAACACACAGCCAGGTCTAAAACATTCCAGGTATGCAACTGAAGTTTCTTTCTAGGGACTGCAGCTGAGCATCCTCTCAGCTTTCCCATGATTCAAAGCGATACATGCTCTTACCAGAAGATACCCATTGGACCACTTGCATCACCAACCATTTTTTCCCCCACAGCATTTCTTCCAATTACATTCCAAACAATTTAACCTCAAATTCTCTCCAATCATGTTTAGGATTGAATGTAATCATCTCCTGTTGTTAATGCTCATATCCATAGAGATTATCAGGCTCTTCTGTTCCTTCCTAAATGCTCCTGAAATCACCTTGAGAAATTATGTCATTCTTCAGTTAGACATACAAATTGAACATATGCAAATGTAGAAAAGCACTCTAGAAATTCTGTTGAAAATATTGAAATGGATAAATATATCAATATATAAAACCTCCTAACAAAATAAAACACAACTGAGTTGAGATTTTCCTCTTCTAATTAGAGAGAGGATGAGCTTTTTTTCCAATCTTAGAAGGGACCCTGCCACTAGAACTGCCAGCTTCTGTACTTAGCTTGGGTAAGAGGTTAAACTACAATTGGTCCATGTAAAGTGGAAGGAAGGCACAGGAAATGACACAAAGAAGGGTCTTTAAAAGTAGTTGCAACTTCCTGTGACCAGATCTTTCTCCTTCCAGCTTGGCCTTGGAGGAGCTCAAGCATGGGACCTCTTGGGACCAGAATGCTTCTGGTAAAACTGCTCTTAGATTTTTCTCCCCTTGGACTTTGGATTGGTGAGTGGAAAAAGCTCCCCTTCCTTTCCTGACTGCCAGAGAGATTAACATCAGATAGGCCACATGGGTGATACCTAATTTACCTCTGGGCCCTCTGGCTGGGCTTCTGGAACCCTGCCGGAGCAAAGCCAAGACACAGAGCAGATAGTTATTTAGATCATTAAGCTAGATTTCTTACTCTACTCCCTTTCTCATTTCTCTACCTTATGCTTTCCTCTACTTTGTAAGTAAATACTGCTACAAAGTCATTTTGACTTTAGATAATTAATTTTGGTGACCACACTCATATACTTAGTCCAACCTTAATTTTTTTTAAAACCTTACCTTCCATTTTGGAATCAATACTGTGTGTTGGTTCTAAGGCAGAAGAGTGGTAAGGGCTAGTTTGCATGTTAGCCTCATAATAAGAAAAATTTGGCATTTTATTTTTCAGCTGACTTTTATACTGTGCAAATGTCTCTGAACCCTGGAAGATTACATCTCCCAGGACTCTCTACCCCAACTTCCTCAGACACATTCCACTTCCTTTGTGGGAGGTGTCTGAGATGAAAAAAAAAAAAAGAGAGAGAGAGAAGCCTGGGTTTTGGTGCCTTTTCTGGAAAAGAGTGTTTTTTGACCTGGGACCCTTATACCCCCCAGACTGGAGATCTAACTTTCTCTAGCCTTTCCCAAACCTTTATTTTCTAGCCCAAATAAACCTATCTACCTACCCCTAGAGTCTGGATAGATTTAATTTAAATCCCTAGCATAATTATACAAGAAAAAGAAAAGCTTGGTCAATTTCCCTACTGGAGCAGGGGAAGGGGACCCCCCCCCACCTTTCCTTCCTTTCCCTCCCTTTTCCCTCCATCAACAATATTTGGTGATCCAGAAGAACCTGATCCTACAATCTTCTCAACCTGCTTGCTGCTCTGCCTCACAGTCTCCAGGTAAGTTTTAAAACTTCCCCCCCCCAAAGCCCAGAGCAGCAGAGGTCCTTTTTCCCTACTAAGCAGTTCCAACCATAGCTGGCTCCTCTGCCTAAACAAGGGTTCCTGGTATTCTTTGCCCCTGCTAGGAACCTTACCTTAATCCTCCTCGCACCCTTCCAGGCTGGGCTAAGACCCAGAAGAAGATCTGACTAAAGAAACCAGCAGGGATCCGGAAAAGCTGCTCTCTCTCCCTCTTCCACTCCCGCCCAACCTGCTTCAAAAATTCCCTGACTAGTTGCTCCCAACCTTAACTGCCTAGCTCTAATCTCTACCTCTGGAGCAAAATTGCCTTTAAACAGGCAACTCTCAAGCCCCCAAACCCAACTTACCTTTAAAGCAAGACACCCCAGAGTGCTTTAACTCCACCCCCTTTCTCCCTCTGGTTCCCTCCCAATATTGAAGGGTAATGGTGATGATGGAGATCCTTGTTCCACCCCTAATGTTAGTAGAAAAGCTTCTAGCTTATCCCCATTACAGAGGATGTTTGTTCTTTATTTTTTAAAACCCTTTCTGTCTTCATATTAATTTAGGGTTGAGATAGAAGAACAGGTAAGGACTAGGGATTAAGGAAGTGTCTGAGACGAGATTTTAATCCAGATCCTTCAGATTCCAGGCCCCTGGGGTACCTAGCTGCCCAACTTGCTCTTTATTTTAGATGAATATTACTTCTCATTTTGAGAAAAGCTCCCTTTACTCAAATGCTTTATAATATTTTCAAATATAAATGGTTATTGTATTTTTTTAAAAACTCCTACCTTCTACCTACACAGTATTGATTCCAAGGCAGAAGAGTGGTAAGGGCTAGGCAATGGGGACTAAGTGACTTGCCCAAGGCATTCAACTAGGAAATACTTCTCTCATCTCTAGGCCTGGTTCTCAGTCCACTGAGCCACCCAGCTGCCCAACAGATATTATATTTTGTGAGATCTTTCTTCTCCATCTTTTGAGTTGATTATAGCTATTTTTCCCCAATTTTTAAACAATTACCTTCCATGTTTAGAATCAATACTGGGTATTGGTTTTAAGGCAGAAGAGTTGTAAGAGTTAGGCAATGGGGACTAAGTGACTTGCCCAGGGTCACACAGGTAGTAAGTGCCTGAGGCCATATTTGAACCAAGGACCTCCCATCTATGGGTCTGACTCTCAATCCACTGAGCTACCTAGCTGCCTCCTATTTTCCTAATTTGAACCAGCCCATGCCTTCATAGTGGTATAAGTCCAAACTATTCATAGTGTGTGTCCTTTGTGATATAATTGTAATCTCCTTGCTAATATTTTAATATTTGCTTCAATATTCATTAGGGAAATTTGTAGCTTTCTTTCTTTGTTTTTGCTCTTGGTCTAGGCATTAAAATCATATTTCTGTCATAGTAAGAATTTGGTCAGATTGCTTTTTATGTATTTATTTTTGTATGTGCTAAGATATTTTATTTATTTATTTTATTATTATTAATATAATTAATTAATTTAGAATTTTTTTTCATGGTTACATGATTCATGTTCTTTACCTCCCCTCCTCCCTCCCCCCTCCAGTAGGCAATGAGCAATTCCACTGGGTTTTACATGTGTCATTTAAAAAAAAATTATTTAATTAGTCAATTTAGAACATTATTTCTTGGTTACAAGAATCATGTTCTTTCCCTCCCCTCCTCCCACCTCTTTCTGTAGCCAATGTGTGATTCCACTGGGAACATGTGTCAGTGACCAAGACCTATTTCCATAGTATAAATATCTGCAATAGAGCGATGATTTAGAGTCTACAACCCTAATCATATCTCCATTGAACCATGTGATCAAGCAGTTGTTTTTCTTCTGTGTTTTTGCTCTCACAGATCTTTCTCTGGATGTGGATAGTGTTCTTTCTCATAAGTCCCTCAGTATTGTCAAGGATCAGTGCATTGCTCTGTGAATAATATTCTTGTTCTGCTCCTTTCACTCTGCATCAATTCCTGGAGGTTCCATTTCACATGGAATTACTCCAGTTCATTATTCCTTTGAGCACAATAGTATTCCATTGCCAACAGATAGCACAATTTGTTCAACCATTCCCCAATCATAGAGCATCCTCTCATTTTCCTTTTTTTTTCCACCACAAAGAGAATAGCTATAAATATTTTTGTACAGATGTTTTTCCCCCATTATCTCTTTGGGGCACAAACCCAGCAGTGGTATGGCTGGATTAAAGGGCAGACAGTCATATAAGGCCCTTTGGGCATAATTCCTAATTGTCCTCCAGAATGGTTCAATTCACAACTTCACCAGCAATGCATTAGTGTCCCAATTTTGCCACATTGCCTCCAACATTTATTATTTTTCTTCATTTGAAAATTGCCTATTCCTGTCCATTATCCATTTATCAATTGGGGAATGGCTTGATTTTTTGTACAATTGATTTAGCTCCTCATAAATTTGAGAAATTAGACCTTTGTCAGAAGTTTTTGTTATAAGATTTTTTCCTAATTTGTTGTTTCCCTTCTAATTTTGGTTGAAATGTTTTTGTTTGTACAAAACCTTTTTAATTTTAATTTAATTTTTTTATTTAATGTAATGAAAATTATTCATTTTATATTTTTTAATATTCTCTGTCTCTTGCTTGGTCTTAAATTCTTTCTTTTCCTATATATCTGATATGCCGCGAGCTCAGGACCTGACTAGCTCATGGTTTCAGAATTCTCAGCCAGGTGTGATGGCAAGGTGGAAAAGAATGACAGAAGGCAGCTGTGTGTATGTATCTGCCTGGGGAAAAACTCTGCATGAAGTGGCTGCTTTGCCATGCCCAGGATTAGCCTTTATTTTTATACCCATTTTCTTGGCAAATAGTGACATTATTCAACATACATGTTCGAATAAAGATAATTGAAAAAGTGATACATTAACTTCTAATAAATAATTTGATTAATATTCTGAGAGCATTCTATACACTTATATTGTAACTATTGATTCTGATAAGATACACAAAGGTTTTACACAAGATAAATTATTTCATCATAGGTGGCTTAATTTTCTCATTAGCATGTGAGACTTACAGACAATCAAGGAAAATCACTTATTACCTTTAATAAAAATAGATTATAAATCAGAAATTCTAGAGACAATCAACAATCAAGTGGGGGGATCAAAGGGGTACTAGTCATTTTTCACAGTTTTGGGGGGGAGTTTTTCAGGAAGGGTTTTGGTCAGTAAATCAAGTCAGTGAAGCATGATGAGGCATGGTGTACCAAAGCATATTGTACAGTCTTTTCCTTATGAATGATTTATGTACTGGCTTAGGAGAATAAGTTTCAGAGCATGGGAGTAGGGGATTTCTGGGCACAGTTTGTGGGCACAGCTTTTGCTGGGAATTATGTACTGTATTTTAATAAAAATCCAAGATTTTAAAATTTTGTTCAAGAAAGATCTTCAAGGAAGAAGCTTGTTAACTCCTAAATCCAGAGAATGAACTGTTGCAGAAAGATGCCAGAAAAACCTACACTACATCAAGAATATCAAGAATGAACTTTGGATATGGTTGATTGAACTGAAGTTTTATGGAATATTTATTTGAATGTATACTCTTATACCAAAAGGAGGACTTCCCCCTAATTGGTTTTTGTCAATGTGCTCAGAAAACATTAGTTTTGCTGTCTGTCTTTCTTCTATTTCCCTCTTTTATCTAATTATTGTAATTTCCTCTTAGAAACTGAATATTGTGTACAACTGTAGTTAGATGTGCTTTAGGACTACAAGATGATTATGTTAAATGATCAATGGGGAGTCTCCCAGTGATCATCAGGGGGGATTTTGAACTTTAAAATTACTCCACCCTACTTGGCCCATACTTTAGGGGAAGATAAAATTGTAATCTCCTGATTGAACAATGAAAGTACTTAGTTCTCACCTTATAGTGAAGCTAGAACTTTAAGCTAATTCTATTTTTAGATCTTAATACAAAAAAGGTATTAAGTAACTATAAAGGTTAAATTAATCACAAAAAGGTCAAGTATCAATACAAAAAGATGTCAAGTAACCATAGAGGTTAAATTAATCACAAAAAGGTCAAGTAACTAACAAAAGGTGAACTTAATGAAGTGTTAAGTAACTCAAAAGATATAATCAAAGAAGATGAGAACTAAAAGTATGGGCAGTCCTGGAGAAAGCCTTTGATGTGATTGGTAGATGTGAAAATATAGAAGAGGAGACAAAAGGGTGAAAGGTGCAGAGCTTATAGTTTTAAAACATGCTTGTATAATTGCAAAAGATAAAAAAGCAACAATTTACACCAACTCTAGATATGCATTTGGAATTTGCCATGCAGGGGGTATGCTTTGACTTCAAAGTGGATTTTTAACTTCAGCTGGGAAAAATATTGCGAATGCAAAAATCATTAACGAGGTTCTTCCTGCTCTCTAACAACCTGGAGCCCTAGCTGTTTTTCATTGCTCTGCCCATACAGGTGGAACTCACCCTGTCTCTATAGGGAACCATGAGGCAGATACTGCTGCAAAACTCACTGCTTTAAAAGGGCCTGAACTAATTTTGCCTTTGGTAATCATTACCAAATCAGATTTATGCCTTTCTTATAATGTAAAGGAAATGCAAAAATGGAAACAAATTCAAAGCAAAACAGATTAATGGAGTTTGGGTGTCATTTGAAGGAAGATCTCTACTCCCTCAAAGTTTTTATCTTCAAATATGTCAATCAATTAATAAAAACTGTCATTTTGGAACCAAAGACATTGTAGACTCTTAAAAAAAGTATGGCTAGCCCCTGGTATAACTACCATAACCTCTAAAATGTGTGCAGCCTGCCTCACCTCTCAAGCATATAATCAGCATGCCTTTTGTAGAAAAGCTTTTGGTGGATATCCTCTGCCTTACACACCTTTTGAACATCTTACCAGTCAATTTTATTATAATGCCAAAGGCTGGACATTATAAATTTTTCTTAGTCATAGTAGACCAGATGGCCCAAAGTGTTTTCTATGTAACAGGGAAATTGGAGAGTGAAGCATGTGACAAGGAAATCACTTTAAAAGACTCATATATATTAATTTTAAGGTCATCAAGGAATTCAGCTATGTAATTCCTAAATGAAAACTCAAGTCAGCAGTCAACCTTTTATGGAGTTTTTAATTACAAACAGGAGGAAGAAAGGTATGAGAGAGAGAGAGAGAGAGAGAGAGAGAGAGAGAGAGAGAGAGAGAGAGAGAGAGAGAGAGAGAAAGGGGAGAGAAGGGAATAGGGCTTAAAAACCCCCTCTGTTTAGGCTGGGCCAAAAGGCCCAAGCCCTTAGATAGCTGAGGCAAAGAAAAGAGATCAGTCCCTATCACTCACGTGACCAAAATGGAGAAACAGTTTCAGGGGCCTCCACCTCCAGCTTCCTTCAGAGCAAGCTTCTCAGAGCACAACCTCTCAGAGCAAAACCTCTCCAACCCCCTCAGTCCTCAGACCCCACTGTCTTTAAGGAAACCATCCAAGTTCCCTCCCCTCAGTTCTCACATCTACCAATCACTGTCCATCTCTTCCCTGTGCCAATGGTGGCTCTAGCTTAACCCAGGACTGCCCAGAGGTCTGTGGCTTTGCACATGTCTGTTGAAGGTCATATTCTCAAATAATTAAATCTTGATCCTTTGCTGCAGCCCTTCCTAAATCCTGTTACCCTGAGCAGGGTGGAGATTGGAAATTCCAAGACCTGGTTCTGTCATTCCAAGTATCTCTATTGTATCAATTCTAAAATCAATCATGACTCAAAGAACTTCCTGTTCTATGCTTAAGCATAGATCAAAGCCCTTTCCATTGTTCAGCAAAGGGTTTCTGTCCTAAAGTAATCTTAAGTAGGGAGGAGAATGACCCTCCCATGCCAAGGGGGGGGGGGTTCATATTCCAATAGACTATCAGTAGGAAATTTTTCAAGTATGAAATTTCCCAATGGTGAAATTTCCAACATTTATAAGTCTAAGAAATTTTAAGGTTTACAAGCATAAGATGGAAAGTTGGCTTTATGGAACTGATATTGGCACATGCTAATGAATTTTGGAGAAAGTATTCTAGAAACCAAGGGGAGAGGAAGAAGGGTTAACTGATAAACAACTATCCCTTGGTCCTGGATCTTGATCTTGGACTGGCACTGAGATCATGGTCCTTAGCCAAGTAGAAGGAAGAAGAGCTGCTTCTAGGAGCTTTTTCTATCTCAACTCTCTCAACTCTTTGGGAGAACAATGGACAACCCTTCAATCCTTCCTTGTGATTTCTGATCAGCTGAAGAGCAGTTTGGCGCTGATCTAATTATCCCTGCTGTTTGTGAGTGTGTGCCAACTTCCCTGAGCTTTATTTTAAGTTAGGTTGGGCTTTGGGTCCCAACCCAGGGCCAAACCGTGCAGAGTGAGCTCTGTCATTCTGAGCCACTGTTAATAAACTTTTGGGAGTAAAAGGAGGATTTTAAACAGACAAATCTTAGACAGATTTTTTTTTTGGTGATTTAGCTATATTAGGAAGGTTTATCAGCTAGCTTCAAGAAATCAAAGAGTTTTTTCTTGCCACAAAACATAGCCAAGGTGAGAGTAGAGAAGAAATTTAGAAGGGGGCCCTGTATTCCTAATCCTCACCTCCTAATTTAATTTTAATTTAAGAGCTATATTTTATATATCTAAATATCTCACTGGTTTCAGAGTCATGTGCACTTCTGGCTTGGTGAGTGAAAGTAAGCAACTGCTTCACATTCACTAATAAAACAAGATACCTGTCAACATGGAATTTAGGAATCCCAAATTTGTTACCTAGTGAGATCTGATGAACCCCAATTTTAGATTTAGCTTGTGGATTGGAGACCCCAAAAGCGTGTACTTGTTCCCTGTTCCCATGGAATCTACCCTGAAGGGAAATGATAATTCTGGTTGGGTTAGATAAGCATATGCTAAGGACTTTCTTTGTTTTAGGTCTTCTCCCCTATTGTATTAAAACATTTTTCAGGAAGGTCAGACCTGGGCATGAACCATCCTTTAGTAACTTTGTAAGCAGCCCCCTTCTCTTGCACCCTAGCTTCTAGCTTGATTGTATCTTGTCAGTGTCGTTTGAACCCTCCCGTTTTCCTTATAGTCATAGTGATGTCCATCATCTTTCCCTGCCCCTGGATTTCCAAAGGGTATATAGGTTCCCCAAGTTCTTTTGTTCCCCGGAGTCCATCCTGAGTCGGTGGCACTCCCAGGGGCTAGTGACCAGGGCGTCTTGACTCTGTGCAGTCATGGGAAGCAGCTCTGTTGTCGCATTAGTAGCGCTAACCCCTTTTCCCTTGATTAAAGAGTGATTTTTGACTATTTAATAGTTATGCGTTTTTTCTAGTTGACATACCCATAAACTTGCAGCTGGTTTATCTAGATGGTTTCCTAGGCCAAATCAACACGTTGGTCCCCTTTTACTAACATGTTTTTTTTTTTTCAGTTGGCCAGCCAGTTGCACAAGAACGTGAAGAACTAACTTATTGTTGAAGGCTAACAGCCATTCTAAGCCTCTTTAAAACTCTTGGGCTTAGAGAGGAGGCTCAGGCAGCCATTAGAACTTTGCAGAGATGGTAGCTGCTAAGGGACAAAAAAGACTCATAGCTCCAAGTCTTAAAAAAAGCCTTAATTTTTTTTTCTCCTTCTTCAATTAGGTGCACATTCCCAAAGTGATATATTAGCTAACTTGATTTTTTAAATGGTAGGGTTTAATAAAGATGTTTGTTTACCACAGGAAGGATTGTTTACTCAGGGCATTCCATCTGAGCGTGAGTATAACAGGATAGTTTTTTTTTGTATTATCTTTCCTTGCTACCTGCATTTTCCCAGTATTTATACCAGATTTTTAAAAATGAATTTCTGGCTTTTATAATTTTAAGACCATTCTTCAATATGACCATAAGGAAGGCATTGTCATATTTACCATCAGTAACCATATTAATAGTATGTCTTTATTGGCTGAGAAAGGATTTAATGATATTTTTTAAGAAAATAAATGTGATTGCATGGTTTTAGCTAGGAAATTGTGAACTTAAACAACTTATTCTGGATTTGCAAGCTAAGCTTGAGAACATGGAAACAAAATATATGGAATTAGCTATGGGAAAAGGGATGGTATCATAAGAAATAAATAGAGTAGAAGATGCTGAGAGTCAACAAGTACCTACCAAGCTACAGTTAGAAGAATGGTCTTTGGTTGGAAAACTCTCCTGCAGCAATGTTCCCCCTTTGAGATATCCCTTATATGTCCCCTGATATGAGAATATTACATCTTAAATCTCACAAGAATTTTAGCCAAGCTCATTTAGAGATGATAAAAAAAAACAAACCCAAAAGTTTGAAGAAGAACCAGTAGGTGTTATCTGTGAATTTAAGAGGGCTAGTAGATCTTCAATGATTTTCACGATTCTGAATTACTTATGGATGAGTTATTAACCAGGAGGGGAAAGCAACAATTTATTGAGCAGACATCTAGCATACCAAACATGTTAGCATCTGGAAAGCATGATTGATGTATTGATATCGTATCCTGTAGATTAATTTACCAGACACATGGTGTGGAAAGGGACAGTCCAAAGGACTAGCAAAGGACGGGCAAATTCATGGGCTGGGCCACGCTTCCCTGGCTTGGAGTACATTCATTTGCAAGTGCGGGTTTGATTAGGGTGTTGACAGCCATGCCCTGACTCGGAGTACTTTCATTTGCAAAGAGCGGTTTGGATTAATCTCTACCTCTTTGATCCTGTCACTGTCAATTCAACCAGTTAAGACCTATGTCATGTTATGTATTCGTTGATCTCCTCCCAAACCATATTCCTAAAATCTCCAATAAATTCTGGCAAACAAGCGCAAATTCTGTCTCTCTTCCCTCCTCTTCTCTTACCTCTCTTGCTTCACTGTATCTCTTTCCTAGCGACTGTAAATCTTGAAATCTCTCAGACTTGTGAATGTTAAAAAATTTCCATATTGAGGAATCCTCCATTGGAACAAATTCCCTACTGGAAAACATTCCCCATTTTGATGTGAGAACTCGCCAGGATCAGAAATGTGTAAAAAATAGACTCGAATACAGGACTACAATCCCCATGAGCCTTTGCTCCACTTCCCCAGAATGCCTTGTAATCTCACCTGGGCCGAGATCGAGAAGATATTTAAGCAAAGGCTTTTGAAGGTCTGGGCCTTTTTGGACGGCCGTTTTGGGAGCAGAGGCGTCTCTTCCATGATGTGAGGTTATTTTGTCTAGGCCTCTGGCCTAGGCACATGTTTCTTACTTGTATATTCTTAATCTTTAACCTTTAATAAACCTCTAAAAAATATAGTACTCCTTGCAGAGAGAAACTAATTTCTACCTGCCTCAGTCTCCCCCTCTCCCCTAAATTTTAATCTTTACAGTTGGCGACCACGAAGGGATGAGAACTTCTCAAAAAATTTTTAGCCTAGAGAATTTTTTTTTAAAGCCAAGGTTCTCCGAGATGCTCTTTAGAAAACCATCTTGATCAGCTCCTGCCTGCGGCCCTCTCCAGCTCCTGCTTCTGCTCCTGGCCTCTCACCTGGTGCCTGAGCTGTGCTCCAGCTCCCGGCCCGACCCACCCCGGCGGTCTGTCTCTCACCCGTCTGGCCTCGGACTCAGCTGACTCACCACCCAGATCCTTGGAGCAGATCGCTCAGGACTCATTGCGACCAGCTGGTAACAGTATTGGCCACGTGGGTGGAGGGGAGAGAAGAGAGGGAAAGGAGAACGGGCAATTTTCCCTTAGGCTAAGCCTCCATGTGGCTGGGGGTATTGGCCACAGGGGGATCAGAGAGGGGAAAGAGAGAAAAGACTAGAGAGAAGAAACAGACCTTTCAAACAGAAACTTAATAGCAATGGGCTGTTTAAAAGGATTTTTGACTCTTCTGGCAATTTCATTGATTTTGCCTGCCTATCTGGGAGCAGACTCAGCCCAAAGATTCAACTTTGAATTTGAAAATGGGTGGCCCAGCGAACTGGAAGCCAGGCCCAGAGACGGGAGGTCTCTAGTTAAAATCTGGCCTCCGATGCTTCCCAGCTATGGGGCCCTGGACGGATCCCTTGAACCCCATAGCCTAGCCTTTACTACTCTACCTTCGGACAATAGACATTTAAATGGATAATTAAAAACAAACAAAAAAACAACCCAAGGAACTTTGAAGAGACTAAAGGCTATATTCTAAGGCATTTCAGACTCCAATGGTTTATTAAAAAATCTCTGTATTCTATTGCATTTTTTGTTTAAGGTTTAACTTTGTGATTTTAAGTTCATATATTACTGGATTGAATATTATTCTGTGAACTGAAGGTTGATTGAATTTATTTTGAATGTACTGAGTTTTGAAATTCTGTTGTTTTCCCCCTATAACTGTGTTGAAAAAATATTATTGTGAATAAGCCCATATATGAAAAAACAGCTTTTTTCTATTTTGCTGAGGATAGATGGACTTCAGAACTGGTTATAATTGTATTAACAACCTTTGGAAATTTTAATGTGCTAAATACCTCAAATGATTTGATTTTAAGGGTTTTTTAAATATGATTTTGGAATTTTTTTTAACAGTCTGGTTATTTTTGCCTGCCCCTACCACGAGGTAAGGCCCATTCTAGTAGCTGAAGTGAAATGCATTTTATAACCCCCAACCTTCCCACATGCGAATGGAAGTTGGGCAGTTAATTTCAGGGCATTTGTACCCTTGGGAAAAGCCTCCAAAAGGAGCACCCTTTATTTATACTCTTCAGCTCACTACTTTACTTGCACCAGAATGATATATAGATTTCTTGATTATGTTCTAAACCCAAGATGAGTTTTACTTTGTTTAAAAAAAAATATGTTTATTACCAAGGTTGAAGGATTGCTATGTTTGTAAAAATTGTGACAAATGTCCATCAATTCATAGGTTTTAAAAATGTCACACAGCAACTTATGTGAAATATGAAAGTGTGTTTGTTTGCTATTGTAATTAATTGGGCTATTGAGAATTTTGGGGATTTTGATATCTACATATTTGTACTACTGTATTTTTAAAGATGAAAAAATTGTTAACCTTGTTCAATTCATTTGCCTTCTACTCACAGTGATCATGGCCAGATACAAAGAGGAAATGGATCTCATTTTTTGGTGAGAAAGCCTTGTATTTTATATTTTCTTAACTGACACAGAGTGTCAATGGTTATAAGCTATATTTTTGAATTTTTAAAGCTCTTTTATTGTTATATTTTTCTTGCATGTGCAATATACTTTTTCAGTTTTTTAATTATTTTTTCTTTCCCTTTTATATTTGAAGCACATGTCACCAGTATTAAGATTTTCTTTAAACCTTTTGATTTTCAGTGCTACAAGTTTAAGATACATTTTCTAATGCATGCCCTAAAAAGCTTGTGACTATGAAACTGATGCCACTAATTATTTAAATAAATTATGGGACTTTGCTTAATGATTCTGTCTGATTCCAGGACAAGAGATACACACAAGAGCCATTTCATAGGGCCAAAGAAAGGCCAATCTAGGATGGATTGATGCACTTCTAGGCCAATACAAAGGTCTTGAACCTAGTGTGAAGACTCGAGGTTACTATGTTTAACATGTGTTAAGACATAGGCTTTCCTTGTATCTACACTCACTCTGAAGATACTCACAGACGAGTATCCCCGAAACCTTGGCTCCTACTTGGCTTCTATAATCTGGTCCCCTTTTCTGCCTCTCATAGTGTGGTACCTTTCTGTAGTCCTGGCGCTGACTGGGTAAATGCATCATTACTTAGATCATTTTGATTGGGCCCTGATTGAAGGACCTGTCATAGATTTATTTTTCTTCTACTTGGAATTTTTACACATGAGACTTTGATAGTCTATATTTTCATCCAGAAATTTTTCTTTTCTTTTGGATTATCTGATGTCTTTTTAATATCTCTTGCCAATTGATTCATATACCTCATACCTCAGCCATGCATCCCTAACTGATTCTGAATCTTTCAATCACCCACAACACGGGGGAATGTAAAAAAAATCATTATTTAAATTGCAAGTTTAAATTCCTTTTCAGAAGAATTTTAGGTAAAGAAGATGCTCCCTCTCTGAATCCAGAACTGAACTGTTGGAGAAGCCACCATGAAGAAGCCTCCAGACCACAAGTTGCACAAAATTGAACTTTGGGTGTGGTTGATTGAACATTTATTTGTATGTATACTTTTATGCCAAAGGGGACTGCCCCCTAATGGCTTTTTGTCAATGTGTTCAGAAATTATTGGTTTTATTCTTTTTTCTCTTATCTCTTATCCTCTGGCCTAGGCACATGTTTCTTACTTGTATATTCTTAATCTTTAACCTTTAATAAACCTCTAAAAAATATAGTACTCCTTGCAGAGAGAAACTAATTTCTACCTGCCTCAGTCTCCCCCTCTCCCCTAAATTTTAATCTTTACAAATGGGAGGACCTCTACTCCACCGGTACTTAAGACTGCTTTAGGGGAGAAAAATCCTTGCTATGGGAGGACCTCTACTCCACCCGTACTTAAGACTGCTTTAAGGGAGAAAACTCCTTGCTAAACAATGAAAGTACTTGGACCCATGCTTATAATAAGGCAAGGAGTTCTTTGAGCCATGCCTGTTTTTTAGAATTGATACAATGAGATGCTAGGTACCTAAAAGGGTCGGGCAAGTTTTCTCTTGATGAGATTAGTTGACTCAGCTGTGTTTTCACTGGTTCAGACTTACTGAGGAGATTAGTTGACTTAGCAGGAATTCAGATGGGCAGTCCTTTGGAAAACGTCTACAGTGATTGGTAGATGTAAGGACTTAGGGGAGGTGACATAGGAGAAAAACCCCTATATAAGAAAAAGCAGAATCTCTTGAGAAAAAAATCCTTTTGGAGGATCTCTGATGAGGATCGCTTGGGTAGAATCTCTTGAGAGAGGCTCTGGAGAAGGGAAGCTCTTGGAGGACAGTCTCTAAGGAGGTCTCGCTGGAGCTCCTCTGAGGGGACTCTGTCCCTCTGGAGACTCTGGAGAGAGGCCCTTTGGAACAGTCTCTGGCTGGAAGGCTCTTTCAGGAGGACTCTGGCTGGAACTCTCTCTGGTGAAGTCAGCTGTGATGGAGCTGGCGTGGTGTCACTAGAATCCTTGCTTAGACCTTGTTGTGAGTGTTAAAAGACTGACTGACTGATCTCTCTCTCTTAAGACTCAGGTCTAGGCCATGTTGGCTTAAGGCCCTTCATACTTATTTCCTTTTTCTCTCTTTTCTTTAATTCCACATTTGTATTAATTAAAATCTCTATAAAACCCAGTTGACTTGGGTATTTGAATAATTGGGAATATTTCCCTGGCGACCACCTTATATTTGATTTAAAAACCAAGACACTGTAGTGAAACATATTTTATGCGGTCAAATTTACTCACCCTCTCTTATAGCTATCACAATTTATATCTTCCACCATTTTAACTCACTACAGTTTACAACATCGCTCTTTTAACTGTTACAGTTTAAGGAGTTCAACCATTTTAAATCTAACACTTCTCAGGCCTTTCTCTTCTCCAGTACAGCCAATGAAAACTAAGCAAATCACTCTGTTCCTGTACCTGAATGCTGGATGTCAGTCTGTACTCTGAGGCCCCCCTCTCCAGACCAGGAATTTCCCAGCCAAAAGTCCCCTCAATGGCCAATATTCATTGGAAGTTTAGCTGCTGGAGTACAGGGAATGTCTTTATTTCGGTATTGATGTTCCCTGGGCTGTTTATATTTTCCTTAGCTCTGGACTACCCATCATCTACCATCTGCCTCCTCATTCCCACCCCTCTCAGCCCTCCCAGCCCAACCTCATAGTTCTGGATTCTCAGAAAGTCATATAGGAACTGCTGATCCAGGATCCCCTCTGATGTCCTCTGCTGAGAGAGGAAAGGAGGTGGCTGGTAGTCCTGAAAGGCCAGGCATTCCCCTCCTTCCTGTTCCCCATGAGGAATGCTCAGAGGGCCTGGGTTCAGATTACATGTGTTTTCCTCTCCTTCATTCTCAAGTATGTTTTGTGAAACAAAAGAGTCAGTCCAGGTGATATGCAGCATCTCATCCAGGTCTAATTCAATGACCCCAGGAGATGGCCAGAGTCCTAACACACACAAACACACATGTCTACTCTCACCCTCATATAGTTGAGAGGAAGCAAGTTCAATGGACTTAGACTCCTTAGTCCTGGGTTCAAATTCTGTCTCTGCTTCTTATTATTGCCCAGGTTAGAGTTGGCAGGATGATAACCAGGATCTGACACATGGAACAAGCTTGGGTAACAATGTTCTTTTATTAACATTTCATGATTTTATTCACATACAATGAGGGTCAATCCCTGTTGCTCTAGCAAGAGTAAGTTTGAGACTGGCATGGGACATTGTACACACAAATTATAGAAGTATTTCAGGCAAACCATAGGCAGAAAAATTCCTTTGCTCCCTTACATCCTTGTGACTACTAACTCTAAACATCCGATACAACCCTGAGAAGATTTGTCCTGTAGGTTTGAGACGGACATAGATACACCTCCAGGCTATGCCTTGATACCAAGAGGTTGTACCTCAGATATTCATCTGTCCCCTAAGCTATGAGGGTCACCCCTATATCTCCAGGCAGACTCAGGCAGAGGACCAAACTTCCACCCACTCATATCTTCACTGTTGAATAGAGTATAAAAACCCCAGAATTGACCTCTGGGAGATAGATTTCCATCTATGCTGTCCTCCCAAGAACAGCTTCCCATCTATGCTATTCTCCCTAGGAGGCAGTCATCCACCTATGCTGTCCTCCTGGCCAGATTCAACATTACCTTCTAAATTAATAAATTTCTCTTTTTATTTTCAAGCTAAGTTTCGGAGTCTTGCATCCTTGCAAAAGGTACCCTTCCCGAACCACAGGGGTTCACCTCAAGGCCCCCACAGGAAGACCACAGGACCTTCTTCTGAACCCCTGGACGAGGAGGGAAATGTGGATGGAATCAAGAAGATCTGGGGTGAAATCGCACCTGAGACATTTGGTGGCTGTGTGACCTTGGAGAAGTCACTGCATCTCTGCCTTACTTTTCCCTTCTGTAAAATGGAGCATCAATCCAGTAAGGTGCCTTTGATGAATCCCTGAGAGCCATAGAAATGGTGAATGTGAGGATTTCCTTTCCTGTGGAATAAAGTATAAATTGGCTGAAGCCAGGAAGAGAGGCAGAGAGAAGCTAGAAGGAGGCTGTGGACAGAGGGCCAAGCTGCACAGGGCTGCTCAGGACCAGGAAGAGCCAGATGCCAAGACATGACCAGCCCCCTGGGGTCAGGGGCCTCCCCAGTGCCCAGAGACCCCAGAGCTTGCTCAGGAAGTTTAACATAGACTTTGAGGAGCTCATTATTCAGTCCCAACCTGGAGCCCCCCGAGACACCCCAACTGGTGAAAGCCTAATGAGGAAACGGTCCAGGCAGCCCTCAGCCCTTATCACACACAGGGGAACTCGGGAAGGTTCCCTCTCAGGCCTGAAAACCCACTTTGCCCCCTTCACACAGGCACCAAATTCTGTGGAAGAGGAAGAAGGTCTTTGGGGTGCTTAAGGCAAAGGAAGGGCAACAAGCCACAGACTAAACGGCATCTCGGGGCCGGGTCTGACAGAGTCATTGTTTCTACACTACAGGAAGTGGGCCTTTTACACGCGCTATTAGGATCAATACGGTACCGGAACCAGCCCTTCTCTGGCCCCTCATTCAGGACAAGGACCAGACTGTCAGCCTCAGTTCGGTCCTCCCTGAAACGAGGAGGCCGCGCTCAGGGGCTTCTTGGGCCCCTCCTCACCCTCGGTCTGTGTTCTCAGAAACGTTTCTGTGTTTCCTTTTAGAGCCGCCTCCTATATCACAGGAAGGAGGCCCAGGAGGATCAAAGCTAAAAGTACCAGAAAGGAAAGGAAAGGAAAAGGACTCGGCTGCCGCCAGGGAGACTGGGAACACTTGGTGCGTGGCCCCTCCTCCACCAGGCCGCCAAACGTAGGAAGTAAGACTACATTTCCCAGAATTCTCGCACGATGTCCTCCAAACCTTGGCACTCCCATTGTGGAAGACTCCATTTCCCGAAGGCCTCGGTCCTGGCTTCACCCAAATCCTGGCACCGCCCCATGTGCATTCCCAGGGCTTGCTGGGACTTTCTTTAGGGCGGTCTCTGATTCTGCGTTGCTCACAAATTTGGCTTTTAGCTTTTGTCTTGAAAGGGCCTGGGAGGGCGTCAATGTAAAAGTTGGATCCCGGGCTTCCGCCGTGGAGTGTTTCTGCTCCCTCCCCGGTGGACCAGTTGCGGGTAACTGAGCCTGGAAGTTAGAGTTGGGGGTGGGGATGGAAGAGGGTAACTCGGTGCACGTGCACCCAGAAAGTCGGGGCTGGGGCGGTGTGCGTGTGAGGTGTAAGTGTGTGTAGTGTCGGAAGGAGGATGTCTCTGTTTGTGTCTCTGTGTCTGTATGTCTCTTATAGCTTTAAAGGACCGTAGAAAAGGGTACAAAAGTGCCGCTGTCAGTCGGGCGCGGCTCTGTCTGGACCCGGAGTCATGGCGGGGCATTGCCCTCCCGCAGAGGAGTGAATGGGCTCCCTTTTTATCCCCCCAGTGGAGTCCAGAGGTGGCGGGGTGGTGGGGGTGGGGTGCAGTCACAGGATAGGGGCGGAGAGAGGGGTGTGTGGTCACCTAATGGGGACGGGGCTGGTCCTAGAGGAGAAGCAGCCAAAAGGAGCCTGTTTGGAGTCCCGGGGATTTCCCGTGCCCACAGGCCTTGGAAGGAGCTCTGATCTCTGGCACAGAACAAATGCCAACACATTCCCCCAACCCCGGCCTGATGCCCGTCTCCCTGTCCAGAGTCTTCCTCTCCTATGAGTCTCCCTCAATCCACTCGGTGCACCCAAAGTAGTTTCTGAATGGAATGAAGCCAGAGAGAGCAGCAGAGGGGGCGGGGAAGCTTCTTCCTGCTCTGTCCAAGGTCCTTTCCGAGCCTGAGGCTCCCAGTCCCCTCCAGTGGGGAGAGTCTCCTCTGAGGCCGGGGGAAGGGCCCTGGGAGCCCTTCTGAGCCCTCCCCCCTCTAATGCCCCACAGGTGCACAAGAGGAAGTTTCCCCACCTTGGGGCTGCCACCCCCTGAGGGTCCACAGTCTGGGCCAAGCAAAGACCCTGGAGCCAGAGGGAATGGCCCCCAGGACCCAGAGGCCCCCTTCCCAGGTGAGTGCGGTCCTTCCCAGGTGAGTGCGGTCCATCCCCAGCCCTGGCCAAGCTCGCCCCAGCTGGAATCCAGAACTCAGACATGTGTCTTTCCCAACCTCCAGGGGAGCCATTACTACTTGCTGTCAGTGTGACCTCAAGGGTCCCCAACAATCCTCAACTGTGTTCTGGGGTTTTCCAGGGCCTCTGTAGCCCCTGCCTGGACGAGGTTCCAGACAGACAGGTCCAAGTGCAGACAGTTATTCATCCATCCTCCAGTGTGACCCCCTCCATCAGAGGGGGAGGCCTGTGTGTCCCACCATTCCAGGGATGGCCCAGGCACAGTCTCTGCCCCTGTCTTCCAGGTTCTGGGGTTTGGACAGGTCAGGGAGGCTTTGGAAGAAATTTGGGATGAGATCAGGTGAGGGCACAGACAGGAAAAAGGAGTGTTTTTAGTAGGAGAAAAAGAATGGGAATTTCTGGGGATGGTAAAAGGTCTGCTTTTCAAATGTTAATAAATTATCTGGAACTTAGAGTGCACTTAGCATACAGAAACTTTAGGTCTTTCCTTTTCCTATTAAAATAATTTACCTTGAACCTAACAAGATTATCTATCCTGTTGCTTTCTCAATATTTTTTATTTTGGTTCCTTTATTATTTTTTTTTAACTTTAAAAATTTTATTTAGATTATTTTTCCATTATCATATGATTTGTAGTCTGTTTCTACTCTCTTTCTTTTCCTGGACTTATCAAATAATTCCATTGGGTTGTACATATAGTAATGCTCAAAACCTACTTCCTTATTATTAATATTTGTAATAAAGTTTTTTTAATTGATTAATTTACAATCTTTTTCCATTTTTACATGATTCATTTTCTTTCCCTCCTCTCTTTCTTCCCCCCTCCCAGAGCTGACAAGCATTCCACTAAGTTGTACAAATGTCACTTGATACCTATTTCTATATCATTCATTTTTGCTATAGAGCTAATTTTAAGGCTTAATTCCCAAATCACATTCCCATATATTCATGTGATAAATGATGTCATATGTTTTGCTTTTGAATTTTTACTTCCATAGTTCTTTCTCTCAGGGTGGAGAGCATTCTTTTACATAAGTCCTTGAGGAGCATCCTGGCTTGTTGCGTTGCTATGTGACAAGGAAATCACTTTAAAAGACTGATATATATTAATTTAAGGTTGCCAAGGAATTCAGCTATGTAATTCCTAAATGAAAACTCAAGTCAGCAGTCAACCTTTTATAGAGTTTAATTACAAACAGGAGGAGGAAAGGTATTAGAGATAGAGAGAGAGAGGGAGAGAGAAAGGGGAGAGAAGAGAATAGGGCTTAAATACCCCTTCTGTTTAGGCTGGGCCAAAAGGCCCAAGCCCTTAGATAGCTGAGGCAAAGAAAGGAGATCAGTCCCTATCACTCACATGACCAAAATGGAGAAACAGTCTCAGGGGCCTCCACCTCCAGCTTCCTTCAGAGCCCACTCTCAAAGCACCACCTCTCAGACCAAAAACCTCTCCAACCAACCCTCCTCAGTCCTCAGACCCCCCTATCTTTAAGGAAACCATCCAAGTTCCCTCCCCTCAGTTCTCACATCTACCAATCACTGTCCATGTCTTCCCTGTGCCAATGGTGGCTCTAGCTTAACCCAGGACCGCCCAGAGGTCTGTGGCTTTGCACATGTCTGTTGAAGGTCATATTCTCAATAATTAAATCTTGATCCTTTGCTGCAGCCCTTTCTAAATCCTGTTAGGACTGAGTGGGGTGGAAATTGTATTTTCCAAGACCTGGTTCTGTCATTCCAAGTATCTCTATTGTATCAATTCTAAAATCAATCATGACTCAAAGAACTTCCTGTTCTATGCTTAAGCATAGGTCAAAGTCCTTTCCATTGTTCAGCAAAAGGTTTCTGTCCTAAAGTAATCTTAAGAAGGGAGGAGGAGGAACCTCCCATGCCAATGGGGTTCACATTCCAATAGAGTTCCCACTATCAATAGGAAAATTTTCAAGTATGAAATTTCCCAATGGTGAAATTTCCAACATTTGTAAGTCTAAGAAATTTTAAGGTTTACAGCTACCAGTAGCAAAGTCCATTATATTGGATTTTTCCACAGTGTTTTACTTTCTATGTACAGTGTTCTGCTGGTTCTGCTCATTTCACTCTGCATTAGTTCATTGAGGGTCTCCCAGTTCATATGGAAAGCCTCCAGATCCTCAATCCTTAACAGCACAGTAGTATTCCATCACCATCATATACCAAAATTTGTTCAGGCATTCCCCAATTGAGGGACACCTCCTTTTCAATTTTTTGCCACCACTAAAAGCCCAGCTATAAATATTTTTGAACAAGTATTTTTCATTATTACCCCTTTGGGATACAAACCCTGTACTGTTATAGCTAGATCAGAGGGTATGCAGTCTTTTAAAGCCCTTTAGGCATAATTCGACATTGCCTTCCAGAATGGTTGGATCAACTCACAACTTCCCGAACAATGTATTAGTGTACCAATTTTACATTTACTCAAGCCTTTATTATTGTCCTTTACTATCTTATTGGTAAATCTGCTAAGTGTGAGATGATACCTCAGGATTGTTTTGATTTGTATTTCTCTCATTGGGAGAGATTTAGAACACTTTTTGAAGTGATTATTGATCATTTTGATTTCTTCATCTGAAAACTGCCTATTCATATCCCCTGACCATTTGTTATTTGGGGAATTGCTTAATTTCTTGTACAGTTGACTTCTTTCCTTATATACTTGGGAAATTAGACCTTTGTTAGAGAGTTTTGTTATAAAAATTTTTTTCCCAGTTTGATGTTTTCCTCCTAATTTTGCTTGCATTAGTTTTGTTTGCACCAAATATTTTTAATTTAATATAATCAAATTGATTCATTTTACATATTGTAATATTCTCTCACTTTCGTTCGGTCTTAAATTCCTTCCTTTTCCATAGGTCTGTCAGGTATACTATTCTATGTTCTCCTAATTTATTTTTTATTTCACTCTTGATATTTAAATCTCTTATCCATTTTGAATTTATCTTGGTATTGTTAAAAAAAAAAACCAACCATAATGTCAAGCTACACAAAAGAGATAGAAAAACTGTCCAATATAGGTTCAAAACTGTTTGGATACTCTTGATAGATGTCATCAAAAGTATCCTCAGTGATGAAGTGAAGCTCAAATGTGAACTTCCCTTCAGGGCCAGGTGCAAGGACGCTAAAGAGACTTATTACAAATGTAAAATATTTATTGAAATATATAAGGATAAATAAGAGATTTGTAATTCTAAGGGATTCTAAATCCACCCAAATAAACTCCCAAGTTCCACAGGGAACCGCTTCTCCTGTGTTTCACAGGCTACACTACTCCTCCCTGATCTGACTAACCCAAATTTATACTATCTAAATAAAAACTACCGCTAATATCCTTATAAATCTTAACTTCACCTTCAAATTATAAAATAGCAAAGACTAGCTGGTCGAGTCTCAACAAGAATCAGAGTCCAAACCAAAGACCAGGTTTTTCTTTGGTCTTCTCAGAGTTAAACAATCTATAAAATCACGATAGTCACTAATGTTTCCCAAGTTGAGAAAGGAAAACACTGAGCTCCTTCAGGTCTTTCCCTCAGACAGAGAGAGACAAAGATGTTCCCTCCTCCAGTCCTGAGAGAGTCTCTGAGTGTGTGTCTGCCAACTGCCAGAGAGAGAAATTGACAGAAAAAAACATCACATCTGAAATTAACACGCTCTCTCTGCTCTGCTTCAAACTGCACTTCTTTTCTCAAGCAGCCACTTCACTTCTTATCCCTAAACTAATAAAACAATACTTATTTTCTAATATCATCCTTACAGTATAGGGTGTGACATGTTGATTTCAACCTAATTTTTCCCATATTGTTTTCCAGTTTTCCCAGAAGTTTTTGTCAAATAGTGAGTTCTTGTCCCAAAAGCAGATCTTTGGTTTTATGGAACACTGGCTTACTGAGTCTTTTTACCCCAAAGTCTATTCCATTGATCCACTGATCCTTCTTTCTCTAAGTCAGTACCAGATTCTTTTGATGATCACTGCTTTATAGTACAGTTTAAGATCTTGTACTGTTAGGCCACCATTCATCACATTTTTTTCATTACTTTCATTGATATTCTTGATCTTTTGTTCTTCCAAATTAACTTTGTCATAATTTTTTCTAATTCTAATAAAAAGTTTCTTGAAAACTCTCGAAAATGTGAAAAATTTTGATAGGTTTGGCACTGAATAATTAAATTATTTTTGGTAGGAACATCAATTTTATTCTATTCGCTTGTCCTACCCATGAGCATTTAATGGTTTTCCAATTGTTTAGCTCTAATTTTAATTGTGTGAAAAGTATTTTGTAGTTGTTTTCATATAATTCCTGTGTTTCTCTTGGTAAATCAATTCCCAAATATTTTATACTGTTTTTAGTGATTTTAAATGGAGTTTCTCTTTCTTACTCTTTCTGCTGAGTGTTGTTGGAAATACATAGAACTGCTGATGACTTATGTGAGTTTATTTTTGCCCTGCGACTTTACTAAAGTTGTTGATATTTCCCCTACTTTTTAGTTGATTTTCTAGGATTCTTTAAATATTCTATCATATCATCTACAGAGAGTGATGGTTTAGTTTCCTCATTGCCTACCTTAATTGCATTTTCTTCTTTAATTACTACTGCTAGTGTTTCTAGCACAATATCAAATAATAGAGGTGATAATGGGCATCCTTGTTTCACTCCTGATCTCATTGGGAAAGCTTCAAACTTGTCCCCATTGCAGAGGATACTTGCTTGCTGACAGTGTTAAATATATGTTGTTCATTAATTTGAGGAAGGCCCCAGCTATTCCTATACTTTCCAGATTTCATACTACCTGGAGACATCCAGGGGTCCTTTGTCAGGAGCATCTGCTTTGCGAAAATCACCCTATTCTATACTCAAAGATTTTCCCAAAAGAAAATTAAGAATTCTTTTTCCAATAATGGTTGCCATTCTGTTAGATTGAAATTAATATATCTAAGTTCTTATTTTCTGTAAAGGTTATTAATAATCACTTGAAATAGAAAAGGCAAGTAACCATTTATTTAAAGTCTCTTTCTTACTCTAAGTCTGATCACGTGTAGCTTATCTTGCAGGATTCTGTGTCCATCTTACCTGCCTGCTCAGGGAAGTAGAGGGAGGTGGGCTGCACCCCCACCCTTTTATTTACATTCGTGGACGCAGCACTGGCAAGTAAAAAATGGGATGAACTCTGTCGGCAATCCAGGAAGGGGAGGGGATGAAATTTCCTCTACACAGCACTACCCAGCCATTGTCTGGGTGCTGCGAGCTACAGGCCAACAGCCAGCCATTGCCTCTGTGAAAATCGGATTAACTCTCCCCTACCTATTTTTAGATTTAATCACCAGAAGCATATACACCCCACTTATCTTTATGTATGGAGAGGTCTGTGACCCATGTGTGTGATAGTGAGTTGACAATCAGAATCGACTGACTGCCCACTGGGCAGTCCTAAGCAAAGCTATAGCTGTGTGTAGAGGGAATTTCATCCCCTCTCTCCTGGGTTGAGGACCCGATTCATCAACATTTTTCACATGCCAGAGCTTTGCCTGTGGATGTAAATAAAAGGGCATGGGCAGAACCCACCTGGGTCTTTTGGCACAGACTTCTGGCTGGAGAAGGCAGGTGAGGGGAGAGAAGGAGATTTCTTGCAGGATGTACTGCATGTGGTCAAATGTAGAATAAGGAAGAGACTTTAAATCTGTGCTCATCTACCTTTTCTATCTCAAGTGATTATTAATAAACGTTATGGAAAATAAGAACTTGTGGATATTAATTTAACTATAACAGCTGCAACTGGTCCACATGAAGTGGAAGGAAAGCACAGGAAGTGACAAAAGGAAGGGTCTTTATAAGTGGCAAGAACTTCCTATGGCCAGTACTTTCCCCTGGAAGAGCTCTGGCTGGGGAGTTCTGACTGTTCTTAGATTTCCCCTTAGAACTACCATGTGGGTGAGTAAAAAAGACCGACTCCATTTCCTGGCTTTTCTGGAGGTACTAGCCTCTAGAGAGGCCTTGTACCTAAAACCCTTTTTTAATTTACCTCTGGGCCTCCCTTTGCTGGGGCCTCTGAAGCCCTACCTGGTTAAGATCGGGCCTGGAATGATCATCTACTTTCTAAATTTTTATACTTTCACTCTTTCTCCTTTTATAAACAAACTACCATAAAAAGTCATCCTGATTTGAGTCATATATTTTTGGCAACCACATTTTTATATATTTAGTCCAACCTTTACTTTTTAACCCTTACACCTCCCTGATGCGAGCTACAAACTGACAGCCAGTTATTCCTCAGTGTGCCTCTTAACTTCTTCTCTTTACCCTTATTCCCCAGGCTTCTATAGTTACAGGACTAGGCTTAGATCCTTTGTTTTTTATAAATAAACTTTTTGAAAATTAATGCTGACTTGTGATCTTTTTGTGGAATAATTTCCCTTTAGCCTGGTCAAGGTCAAAACTCCAGACTTGCTGTGCCCTTCCCCTGAGATTATGAAACTAGTAGGGAACCTCCCTTTTATTGTTATGATAAATGGGTTAAGGGTAGAACTAGCAAGCCATAGTGAATTTTGACCTATTTTGAGAGTGTGCTAGACCAGCCACAAGACTGGGGAAAACTTGAACTGACATCTTCCATGTATGGACAAGGATATACTTCACTTGTCAAGAAATAATAAAGGAGGAGATGAAGTCTCCTAAGTCCCTTGTGGTTATTAATGAATCTGAGAATTAGTCTGTTACAGCCTCAAAAAACACTCAGATTTTTTTGTTTTGTATGTTTTTAAATGAAGACACCAGTGCTAGAGGAATTGCCTTTTTTCTTTCTTTTATATTGTGGAAAGGTTCAACTGACCACATTAAATGACCAATCAATTAATAAATTAATTTAAAATGAAGAAATTCTGCCTCTTGAATATTCTAGTCATTGCCATCAATGTTTTTCTTATGAATGAGCTCAGTCCCCAACTCTAGGTAATCAAATGTTATCTTTTTAAAAGATGAACACCCCCTCCTTTCCTCATCACATTTACTCTTCTGCAACTAAATATATAATGACTGAATATTTTCTAGTAAGAAATGGCATCATAAAACAAAGACAAGAGGTCTTAGCACATCATACCCAGTGTTTTGCCAAATTCTCAATATAATAACAAAAGACTGGTCTTTTTATTTAGCTGGAATCAAAGTCTGATCCCATATAAATCTATGGAGTTCTCTATGCTTTTAGCTAGATAAGAGTCTTTCAGCCCTTTAGGAATTTAAGTAGAAAATTCCTTTTTTGTTGTTTTCTCCTTATTAATCACTGGTAATGTTTTCCCCCAGAATACCCAGTAATTGCTTCCTTCTCACAAACTTCCAAAAAATGTTTTTACTAGATGAATTCTGACAGTTGTGATGAGGAGGCATTTCAGATCACCCTCTTCCTTCTCCACAGAATCTCTCCCCTTCCTCAGAGAGCACATACCCTCTACCTAATTCCATAGGGAAAAGCATTTCAGATTGAGACACTTCTACAGTCTTTACTCTTCCAACACAATTTTCAGACACAAAATACCTTTGTCAATATTCCACTGGTCTCTGAATGACTGGTCTCCAGAGCTAGCTGACACTTTAAGGTGTAAAGCGTTTGGGGTGAGTTCCTTGTGTGCTTCAATTTCTTCAAGTTAGCTGATGAGTCCCAGTTGGATGAATTCTGCAGGCTCAGTTCTAAATCTTGTGACTTTTTCTGGTTTAGGGGTCAATAACATTCAAGGATGTGGTTGTGGACTTCACCCAGGAAGAGTGGTGTCTGTTGGATCCTTCTCAGAAAGAGCTGTACAGGGAGGTCATGCTGGAGAATGTGCAAAATCTATTCTTTGTGGGTAAGGACCATTTCCTCCATTAACTTTGAATCTGCCATTAAGGGAATATCTTCATTAAATGCCAAAGGTACACGATTTTGTAAGGGTTAAAAAAATTAAGGTTGGATTAAATAGAAGAGAAATGTCACTAAAATTAATATATCTCAAGTCAAATAACTTTTTAGCAAAAAAATTTTTATAAAATAGAGGGAAAGAATGAAAGTAGAGAAATGAGAGAGAGGGTAGAAAAGGTATCCCTATCACACTAGATAATTACTCCAGCCTCATTCAAACCAGGCAGAGCTTGTTAAATCTTCACTAGAGGACTGTGGGTCAGAGGGACTGGTGGTGAATAAAGCAAGGTTTCCAGCCACAAGGCCTCCTTCTATGCAGGGGGCTTCTTCAAGAGGCAGGAAAGGAGTCAGTCCTTTTTACTCAATTACATGGTCCAAAGAGAACATCCAAGAACAGTCTTACCAAAAGCAGTCCGAAGACCCAAGCTCGAACTCCTCCAAAGTCAAGTTCAAAGGAGAAGGGGCTGGTCACAGGAAGTTGCAACTACTTTTAAAGATCCCTTTTTGCATTACTTCTTGTGCCTTCCTTTCACTTTACATGGACCAATCACAGTTTTAGAATTTTCTTAGGACTGTCCAGGAGGCAGTCAGTTGTTTCTAAGTTGTCACCCAATTTAGCATGTGGGTTGCAGACCTCCCCTCACTTAAGGAAATGTGGGAGTTTATAGGCTTCTGGTGATTAAATCTAAAAGTGGACAAGGGGAGAGTTAATTCTATCTTTACAATTTTAAGCCTTTGTCAATGATTAAAAAAGCAAAACTGCTGATCTCTGCATAGGGTTCTCTTCCTGCCTGGTTTTATTGAAAAAAAAAAAAGTCTGAATTCTGTGATGGGAAGATGTAACTTTCTTGCTCCTAAAATTTTCTCTCTTGTATTTTAGGTGGCTTCAGGTGAAAACTTAAAACAGTGTTACAGATTTACTTTCCTGAAGTTAATCACAAAGGTCATGTAGTTCACCTTATAATAGACCTGAATTCTGTGTGCAAATTCTCTGTTAATACCATGGCAGATTTTCTTTGCAGATGCCCATGGAATGGGACACTCTACATGCCAAGGCAGCCCCTTCCTATGTGGGTTGAGTGGTATTTAGAAAGTATTTTTTGTTAAGTATTAAAGGGGGAGGCAGTGCCAAAAAGACAGCAGAGCATAAGCAAAAGCTGGAACTACCCTGAGGATCTCAAATGAACCTTAAAAGATTGCTTTTAGAATCCTAGAATCACAGAATTAACAAGGGTCAGAGTAAGGTGAGGCTCCTGAGGAAAAGAGGTTGAAAGATAGGCAAAAAGGATCTATTTCTGGGGACAAAGAGGAATTGGTTGTAAAACTGAGCAAAGGGGAGTGCAGAAAATCCATCCCCTCCACACTGCTCCATATCCCCTACCTGGACAGAAGGAAAGTTCAAGATCCTGGACCCTTATTAAATCTTCATTAATTAGTACTTCCCACACTCTACCCTTGAAGATAGGGAAACAAGAAAGTAAAGGAAAGAGGAGGGAGGAGAAACTATTGGGCTTTAATTCAAAAAAGAAAAGCAGGAGTAACAATTATGATCTCAGACAAAGAAAGAGCAAAAATAGATCTGATTAAAAGAGATAAGTTTTATAATTACATCTTGATTAAAAAAAGATAGTCTAGATAATGAGACTGCAGTAGTTCTTAGCATATATGCACCAACTGAGATAGCCTCCAGATTTTTAAAGTAGAAACTAAAGGAGAATAAGGAGGAAATTGCTAATAAAACTATATTGGTTGGGGATCTCAAGCTTCCTTTATCAGAACTCTCACCAAAAAATAAACAAGGAAAAAAGGAAGCATATGAAAATTTAGAAAAGTTACATTTAATAGATATCTGGAGCAAATGGAATGAAATGGAAAAGGAATTTATTTTCTTTTCAATTGCACATGGAAAATACACAAAGGACCATATAAAGGTATAAAAACTTCATAATGAAATGCAAAAAAGCAGAAGTAATAACTGCAATTTTTTCAAATCACAATGCAATAAAAGTATTGTCAATAAGAATTAATGGAAAGAAATGTTTAAAATTAATTGGAAACTGAATAATCTAATTGATCAAAAAGGATGGGTCAACAAACAAATGATGGAAACAATCAATGATGACATAAAAGGAATGACAGTGAGGAGACAACATACCAAAAGTTGTGGGATGTAATGAAAGCAGTACTTGGAGGAAATTTTATATCCATGTATACTTATATTAAGAAAAAGAGGGAAAAAATGAAAAAGAACAAATTAAAAATCCACCTAAAGACTAAATTGGAAATCCAAAAAATCAAAGGAGAAATTAATAAAGTTGAAAGTAAAAGAACTTTTAAACTAAGAAATAAGACTAGAAGTTTGTTTTAAAAGAAAAAAGTGCAAATAAAATAGAACATTAATCTAATTACTATTTAAACAATTTGGCAAAATAGGAAAAGCATTATTTAGATCTAGTTTCATTTGTGTTAAAAGTGTTTTGTAGTCATGCTCATATAATTCCTGTGCTTCTCTTGGCAGATAGATTCCCAAATATTTTATATTGTCTAGTGTGACCACATAAGATGCTTGGAAATCATAAGTGCTTGGAAAACTAGAAAACCATATAGCAAAAATTAGGTATAGACCAATAGCTCACACCCTATATCAAGATATCGTCCAAATGGGTATATGACTTAGATATAAAGGGTGATATTATAAGTAAATTCAGGGAATATAGAATTATTTGCCTGGCAGATCTATGGAGAAAGGAAGAATTTCTGACCAAATGAGATAAAAAATATTATAAGAAGTAAAATGACTAATTTTGACTATAATAATTTTAAACTCTTTTGAATAAATGAAAACAATACAACCAAGATTAGAAGAGAAACAACAAACTGGGAAATACTATTTTACAACAGATTTCTCTGTTCTCATTTTTAAACATATAAAGATCTACGACAATTTTATCCAAGAATGCAATCATTCCCCAGTTGACAAATGGTCATTGGTTATGAATAAGCAGTTTTCAGATGAAGAAATCAAAGTTGTCTATAATCATATGAAGAAATGTTGTAAATGTCTCTTGATTAGAGAAGTCAATTAGAAGAATTCTGAAGTGTTACCTCACACCTAACTGATTGGCCAATATGACAGTAAAGCGATTTGACACAGATTGGAGGGGATGTGGCAAAATTGAGACACTTAATACCTTGCTGTTGGATTTGTCAACTGATCCATCCTTTCTGGAGATCAATGTAAAAATTAAAATTATATCTGTAATAAAAAAATATTTTTTGAGGTTTATTAATGATCATTAGAAATCAAGGAATAAAGAAGATACAAAATAAAGACCATGTGCCCATGGCTGCTTAGTCATTTTTAGCCTTCCCCACTCACCACCATCACTGCTGATTCTACATAAGAGAGGAGGAGCCTCCAAAGCTCACACCCTTTATCCTCTATCTACAGGAAGTACATAATGACAGGAAGTCAGTGGGCTCTTGGGTTATGTAGTTCTTTTTTAGGGTAACAGATTTTTTAATCATACAACAATTTGGAATGAATCCCAAAGCACTACAAAACAATGCATACCTTTTGATTCAGTAATACAACTACTAGGTCTGTGTCCCAAACAGATTAAAAAAAAAAGGGAACGGACCTATTTGTAGGAAAATATTTGTAACTGCACTTTTGGGGGTAGCAAAGAATTGGAAATTGAAGGGATTTCTATCAGTTGACTAATGGCTGAATAAATTCTTGTCGTATATGAGGGTGATGGGGAACTATTGTGCTTTAAGAAATGACCAACAGGATGATTTCAGAAAGTGCTGGGACTACTCCCATGAACTGATGCAGAGGGAAATAAGCAGAACCAGGAGATTATTATACACTATATAACAGTATATATACACACCATAACAGTAATGTTATAGAATGTTCATCTGTGACAGCTTTGGCTACTCTCAGCAATACAATGATCTAGTACAATTCTGAGGGACTTGTGACAAAGAATGCCTCCAGAAAAAGAACTGTTGGAGTTGGAACGCAGATGAAACAATTTTTCACTTGTTTATTTGGGTTTTTGTTTTGAGGTTGTGGTTTTATGTGATTATTCACTTATAAGAAGAAACAATATGGAAATAAAATTTAAAAAGAATTATGAAACTATAGCTCATGTTCCCTAATTCTGCTTAATCTAGCAAGTTTATCCTTATTCCACCTTCATTCTTCCCTCAAATTCCAGGCCTGGTAATAGGAATGAAAGGAAACGCAATAAGCATTTAAAAATGCCTGCTCTATGTCCTCTACTAGGTAAAAGAGTTCATAATTATCATTAATTTCACATAAAACCTGTGATTTTGATACTTTTATTGTCCTCAGTTCATAGTTGAGGCCATTGAAGTAACAGGTTAAATAACTTACCCCAGGACATCCACTTACCATCTCTCTCGGGCTGGATTAAATTTGTTTTTCTGACTGCAACTTCTAACCTCTTCACTACCAGCTGCCTAATTTCTAGATAATAGAGGTTGTGGAATGTGTCTAGAGGTAAATCAAGATAGAATTTTATGATTGCAAGTGTGTTACATGACCTCTGCCCTGCTGTAAATGTTCCAACAATGAATATGAAAGAAAACATTCTATAGGCCTCATTTGCATGACCCCTTTTGATTAAGAGGACCAAATTTTTTTTATTTTTCTCTCCTGATCCATTCATTCTTCTTTATGCCCAGGGATGCCACTTCCAAGAGCAAATTTTATCTCCTCTTTTGTGTGAGGAGAGTCACCATGCCTCCTAGAGAAAAAAGATCCAAAGATCTCCTGTCCAGGGGAATGAAGTGAAAGTGGGTATATAATGGCTGTTACCCCAAAAGACTCATCTGTTGTAGTGAAGGGAGGGCTAGATTTGGGGGCTGGCAGACCTACCCTGAATTATACTATTCATTTCCTGAGATGTGGATGACGGTCTCATAGATCAGGAGACATAATATATGGTAGATGCAGACATAACTTGTCTGCACTGAGTGGTATAATATCTTTGCATTTGTAGAGAAAAGAAGAAAACTTCTATTGCACTTTGAAAATTTCTGCATGAGAATTAAAAAGAGTCAAGTTGTTTCTCAGCTTAGCATATAAAATTTACCAAGAATGACCATGTGATAGTGCATCCAAAATGATGGGAACAAAATATCTGAAAGGTTACCTGAGATTGATAAAATTATAAGATTAGTCAATGAGTCACTTTAAAAGGAAAGACAGGGCAATGGAAAAAGATTGTTCAGTACTGTGAAAGCATGCTTAGTCATAGGTTTTGAGTTGTAGTCTACTTGCAAAGAACTAGGTCAGGCCACTTCTCCATTCTTGACATATGACATGAGTTATGAAGTATGATGGCGGTCTTGTCTGTATCGCAGATCTGTTGTGAGGTTTCATTGTTACTGTTTTTGAAACTATTTCTAAAATTTAACATCTTGCAGTTGTGACCAAATGGTGAAGCCAAATTCTGGTTCTGTTTGTTTAAGTTTGAAAACTACTTTTGGCCTTGGGAAATAGAATAAAAATCAGTTTACTTATTGCCATTAGAGGAAAGAACTTATATTTCATGTGTGTGTATGTCCCCTTTTGTGTTTATATCATAATTTTTTTCTTCAGAGGCAGAGACTAATTTTGAAGTAAAGGAGATATCTACAAAGCAGAGCCTTTTTGTGGAAGGATCTGACCCTCCAAGAGGCATGAGTAAGAGTCCCTGTGACTTCATTTTGAGAAAAATCTGTGACTCTAATATTAAGGTAAATAAAAATTCAAAGAGTGACTGTGCATTTGATGAAATTACAGAGAAATTCAGCCAACGTTCAGTCCTAAATCAGTATACAAAATTGACCTCAGGAAATGACTGTTGTCTGGATAGTGAATATACCAAATGCTTTCCTGAAAAAAAAGAATTTAATCAGTCTCATGAGAAGCATCCTGAAATGCCCATGTATCAAGATAAAATAGGGAGAATCACCTTTGGCTCGAGTTTTGACCTCAGAAGACATCAAAATCATGTCGAGATACTTTCTGTGAGTAATAAAGGTGGGAGACCTTTCAGTCAGAACTCTGAGTTTGATTCCTATCAAATAGTCCACTCTGGAGAGAGACCTTATCAATGTAAAGAATGTGTAAAGGCTTTCATACAGAGGGGTAATCTTGTTAGTGATCAGAGAATTCACCCTGGAGAAAAGCCTTATGAATGTATAAATTATGGGAAGTCTTTCACTGAGAGTGGTAACCTTGTTATACATCAGAGAATCCACACTGGAGAGAAACCTTATGAATGTACACAATGTGGGAAAGCATTCACAGAGAGTAGCTCTCTTGCTAAGCATCAGAGAATCCACACTGGAGAGAAACCTTATGAATGTACACAGTGTGGAAAACCTTTCAAACGGAGGGGCGATCTTGCTGCACACCAGAGAATCCACACTGGAGAGAAACCTTATAAATGTACACAGTGTGGAAAGCCTTTCACACAGAGGGGCGTTCTTGCTGCTCATCAGAGAATCCACTCTGGAGAGAAACCTTATGAATGTACACAGTGTGGAAAGGCTTTCACACAGAGAAGTAATCTTGTTAAACATCAGAGAATTCACACTGGAGAGAAACCTTATGAATGTATACATTGTCAAAAGGCTTTCACAGAGAGTAGCTCTCTTGCTAAGCATCTGAGAATCCACACTGGAGAGAAACCTTATGAATGTACACAATGTGGAAAGGCTTTCATACACAGGGTGAGTCTTTCTGCACATCAGAGAATCCACACTGGAGAGAAACCTTATGAATGTACACAGTGTGGAAAGGCTTTCACACGAATGAGTGATCTTACTAAACATCAGAGAATATCCACTGGAGAGAAACCCTATGAATATACACAGTGTGGAAAGTTTTTAAAACAAAGGGGTGATCTTGCTGCACATCTGAAAATCCCCACTGGAGAGAAACCTTATGAATGCACACAATGTGGAAAGCCGTTCACACAGAGGGGCGTTCTTGCTGCTCATCAGAGAATCCACTCTGGAGAGAAACCTTTTGAATGTACACAGTGTGGAAAGGCTTTCACACAGAGGAGTAATCTTGTTAAACATCAGAGAATCCACACTGGAGAGAAACCCTATGAATGTACACAGTGTGGAAAGGCTTTCACAGAGAGTAGCTCTCTTGCTAAGCACCAGAGAATTCACACTGGAGAGAAACCATATGAATGTACACAGTGTGGAAAGGCTTTCATACACAGGGTGAGTCTTTCTTCACATCAGAGAATCCATACTGGAGAGAAACCTTATAAATGTACACAGTGTGGAAAGGCTTTCACACAGAGGAGTAATCTTGTTAAACATCAGAGAATACACACTGGAGAGAAACCTTATGAATGTACACAGTGTGCAAAGACTTTCACAGAAAGTAGCTCTCTTGCTAAGCATCAAAGAATCCACACTGGAGAGAAACCTTATAAATGTACACAGTGTGGAATGTCTTTCATACACAGGGTGAGTCTTGCTGCACATCAGAGAATTCATACTGGAGAGAAACCTCATGAATGTACACAGTGTGGAAAGGCTTTTATACACAGGGTGAGTCTTGCTGCACATCAGAGGATCCACACTGGAGAGAAACCTTATGAATGTACACAGTGTGGAAAGGCTTTCACACAGAGGAGTAATCTTGTTATACATCAGAGAATCCACACTGGAGAGAAACCTTATGAATGTACACAGTGTGGAAAGGCTTTCACAGATAGTAGCTCTCTTGCTAGGCATCTGAGAATCCACACTGGAGAGAAACCTTATAAATGTACACAGTGTGGAAAGGCTTTTACACGGAGGGGTTATTTTGTTATACATCAGAGAAATCACACTGGAGAGAAACCTTATGAGTGTACACAGTGTGGAAAGGCTTTCACAGAGAGGAGCTCTCTTGCTATGCATCAGAGAATCCACACTGGAGAAAAACCTTATGAATGTACCCAGTGTGGAAAGCCTTTCATATGTAGGGGCCATCTTGCTGCACATCAGAGAATCCACACTGGAGAGAAACCTTATGAATGTGCAGAGTGTGGAAAGGCTTTCATACACAAGGTGAGTTTTGCTGTGCATCAGAGGATCCACACTGGAGAGAAACCTTATGAGTGTACACAGTGTGGGAAGGCTTTCACTCGGAGGGGTCATCTTGTTATACATCAGAGAATCCACACTGGAGAAAAACCTTATGAATGTACACAGTGTGGAAAGGCTTTCACAGAGAGTAGCTCTCTTGCTAGGCATCAGAGAATCCACACTGGGGAGAAACCTTATGAATGTAACCACTGTGGAAAGGCCTTCACATGGAGGGGCGATCTTGCAAAGCACCAGAGAAACCACACTGCAGAGAAACTTTCTGAATGTAATAAATTTGGATAACCTTTCTCTGAATGTTCCACAGTTACTTAATACAAGAAAATTCCCGCTGGAGAGAAACCTCATAAGTGAGGCTAAGCTTACATTTGCCACTGGGAGCTTATTTAATCTAAGAGGATCCACACTAAAGAGAAATATGGGAAATGATCCATGTGGTAAGGCCTTCAGGTAACAATCATTTCTTATTCCCAAGTGAGAATTCCTTTTGGATAGAAATCTTATTCCTGTCATGAATGAAGAAAGCCATCAAAATGGAGAATTCAGGACTTTTTCAGTAGGAGAAAATGTCTTCTGAACAGATCAGTTCCAGATGGATTCTCTGTAGGAAGGCTTTCAGTCAGAGATCATCTCTTATTTCTTGTCAGAGGATTCATAGTGCAACAAAATCTAATGACTGCTCAAGTTTATGTGTTTTCCTCAGGAGGAGGGTGATTACTCTCTTTTGGAGAAGTGCAAATGATAAGTCTGAGGGACCAGCCCACATCTATTTCATTGGTTATTATGACAGAAAAGATAAGTGATAAAACTTGGAGGGGATGTGAGAAGATTGAAAAAGAAATGAACTTTTGGAGTTGTGAACTAATTCAACCATTCTGGAGAAGGCAATTATGCAAAAGGCATAAAAAAAACAAAATGGGAAAAGACACACACACACACACACACACACATATATAATACAAAACACTTAAAGGTCCTCTTTTGGGTGTGACAAAAGTATTGGAAATTAAGAGGAAACTCATCAATTGGGAAGTGGTTGAGCAAATGGTGGCATATGATTGTAATGGAATCCTATTATTTTATCATTACTAAGAAGGAGGAGCTCAGAAAAACCTGGAAAGACTTGAGAACTGATGCAGACTTTTAAATTTATTATAATCAGAATTAGTCATTTTACATTTTGTAATGTTCACTATCTTGTTTCATCTTAAATTTCCTTACTTTCCCCTAGATCTGACAGGTATACTATTTTATGTTCCTCTAATTTACTTATAATATCACTCTTCATGTTTAAGTCATATACCCATTGTGAACTCATCTTGGTATAAGTGTGAGAAATTAATTGAAACCTAATTTATCCCATACTATATTCCAGTTTTCTGAGCAGTTTTTATCAAATAGTTAGTTCTTGTCCCAAATGCTGGGATCTTTGTCTTTATTGAAGACTGGCTTGCTGAGGTTAACTCCTAGTCTATTCCATTGATCCACCCTTCTATCTCTTAGCCAGTACCATACTGTTTTGATGATCTGTGTTTTTTAGAACAATTTAAGATCTGGGACCACTAGGTCCCCATCCTTCACATTTTTTTTATTAGTTCCCTTGATATTCTTGATCTTTTGTTCTTCCATATGAACTTTGTTATAATTTTTCTAATTCTTTAAAAAAAAGGTTTTAGGTAGTTTGATAGGTATAGTACTGAATAAGAAATTTAATTTGGGTAGGATTGTCAACTTTATTATATTAGCTCATCCTACCTATGAAAAATTAATGTTTTTCCAATTGTTTAAAGCTAGTTTTATTTGTGTGAAAAGTATTTTGTACTTATTATTCCTGAGTTTGTCTTGGCAAAAACATTCTCAAATATTTTATATTGTCTAGAGTGATTGTAAATGGACTTTCTCTTTCTACCTCTTACTGCTGATTTTTGTTGGAAATATATAAAAATGCTGATCATTTATGTGGGGTTATTTTATATCCCGTAAGTTTGCTAAAATTATTAATTATTTCTATTAACTATTTAAAAAGTTGATTTTTCTAGGATTCTCCAAGTGTACTGTCATATCATCTGCAAATAGTGATAGTTTTGTTCTGGATTGATTTTTGTCCCCATCCAAAGGCCTGATCAAATCTTTTGTATTTGTTCAAATCCCTCCAGACTCTATAAAGTATTGAAGAGTAAAATGATCAGTAGTGAACATTATTCTTTCTGGAATGAAGGGATGTACAGGAAATCATTACAGGATGGGCTTCATCTTGAGTTCATACTTGACTATACTCTGTGTGAAGAGTGAATCAAACTCTCTATGAATCAGCAACTTTTAAGTTAATTAATCAAAAACTTAAGTACCCCCTACTTACTCCGTTACCAAACACTAAGTAAGAGAATTTGCAAGTTACTTACTAGAGTAAGCTTATACCTCCAAAAGTCACTGCCTCCCTTGGGCAGTGCTAGGCAAATTTAAAGGCTGTGATTTGTTTGTTCCTGCAACATAGGGGATTGACAGGAAGTGTTGTCAAGAAAACCACTTTTTAAAGGCCAGCTCAAGGATTCAGTTATTCTCTCTGCATTGGTGAGCCAGACTAGAGGAGGAGACTCTATCCCTGGATCCTGTGTCGGCTTGCAGTGGTGAGTGGAGTGATTCCTTCCTTCATTCTTTGGTGAGGAGACCTTCTCTGCTTGTTGGCGCTTCGGTGGGACATACCCTTTAGCATGAGTCCTGGTGATATTCTTGGCGGGCATAGCCTCATGTGCACTGACAGTTCTTGGCGGCCTCTTCAGCGTCTCCTGGTTCTTCTGAGTTCGACTTCCTAATGTTAAAGGGATTTTCTTAATCTCTCCGTCTGCCTCTTTAACAGACAAGAGTGCAGGATTTGTAAATTAAGTAGAATTCACAGGTGTCTGAGAGAGTTGAAGATTTCCTTACCAGGGAGACAACAGGCGAAATAAGGAAGGAATCATTTGACACTTGGACATCTTTTGCCTCTGGATCTCTTGAGAGCAGGAGGTATTTGGAAGTGAGGGAGGGCTCTGGACTTTAGATCTCAAGAGAGGAGGAGGTTAGTCTCTCAGTTAAGGGGCTACTACTGGCAGTTTTACTACTGACAGTTGGAGGATAAAACCTTATTTAAGGAGGTCATTGGTGGTGGCTTTTTATTCATTAGAAAGATAGATAGTTCACGAATAATTTATAGATGGAGTAGATTCAAGTAAGCCTGGTGTACCAGTCAGAAGAAACCATCCTTTGAAGATAGAAGTAGGGTTTTAGAAATTTTAGTTAGTATTAGGAATTTAGTTATATTCATAGGGCATTAGAATAATAATCTCTCCACCTTTCTTTTTCCTATTGATAATTCTGAAATTAAACTAACTGTTTTTTCAAACTACTTTCCTCACTTTTGTCAAACTCCTAACATTTAACCCTTAGAAGTATAGAAAATTTTAGGCAATTAAACTTGGTGCTAGATATGATTGTACATGTAGTGAAGGAGGGGATTCCAATCTATCTCAAACAATTCCCAATCCTGGATAGCTTTGCTGAGCTTTTTTTTCGCAGTTTTAGATTATCTCAGTTTATTACCATTTTGGGGATTGTTCATTTTGTCAGGATTACTTCAAGGATACCAATTTTATCAAATATTTTGTTTAGTTCTCTCTAAGAAAAAGAAACAGCTGAAAGATAGCTTAATGGAGACTAGAGTTACATACCTTGAAGATTATTTTCCCAATGCAGTGAAACTCTCTCAATTTAATCAACCTGTCTCTCCCACCAACTCCAGGGAAGCTCACTCATAAACCCAAAAGAATGAAAGTACAAGCCCACTTCCCTTAAAAGTACCAGCCTTTAATCCCCAAAAAGAGCTAGTGAATGTAATACATCAGAGACCATTGACCCCTTGGGATATTGAGGGATTTAAGTGGGACCTCCCTTCTTTTGAGGAGGAGCCCATAGCTGTTATCAAAAGGCTGGAAAGCATATGCCAACAATTTGATTCAACCTGGACTACTTTTGAGCAGTTGCTAGAAGAATTGTTAACAAAAAGGAAAAAGAATAAGATTATCACACTTACTAATGAGGTTTAGGGAAGAGGAGCAATTCACTGGCCAGTGACAGACTCCAAGTGAGATTTTAACGATGAAAATGACTATACCTGATTATGTCAACCCAGAGAATCAGTACTTAAATCAATGAGAGCAAGTTCTGACAGACTGGGTACCTGGACAAAATTTGAAAAACTAAAACAGGAGATCAGAGAAAATCCTTCAGTTCATGGACAGACTTGTAGAACTAGGAGGAAGACATAGACCTAGAATTGACCAGAGAAAGGGATGTTAGACAATTGAGAATGCAGTTTGTGAAAAATTGTTGCAGGGTTGTCAAGGACTATTTCAAAACCAGTTGTCCTAATTGGGCAAATATGAACTTTGATGAATTAAGGAGAGTGGCAATATATGTGTATAATAGGTATGAAAGGAAAAATTAAGATGATAGTGATTTAGTGGAGGCATTAAGAAAGGAGATAAAAGTATTACAGTGAAAACTTAGAAAAGGAGATACAAATCATGTGGTAGCTATGGCTCCTTTGCGAGAATCTACAAACCAAAGACCATTGTGTTACTTATGCAGAAAAAGGGAATACCTAATGTTAAATTACAGAAGCTAAACTCAAGTATTCAATAATTTCATAAATAATGGTGGAAACTTTAGGAATAAACTATTTTAGAAATAATAATAATAATGGAAAAATTACAGAAATAACAATTATGGAAATTATGGGAATGATAGAACCAATAATCAAAATGAGGCAAAGAACATGTTTCAATATATCTGAAATGGTATTTGTCCACACAATAGCCAAAATGTAAATCCTCCTCAGCAAGAGGAATCTCAGAGAGGTGCAGAGAAAACTCTATGAAGGTTTCAGAGGGAGAAAGGACTCTGGAATCAAAAATGGAAACATTTGATTTTCCAGATGCTGCTATAATTACTCTAGTCATCTCAGTCAATTCTTCCCTGAATAGCAATGGACCACATGTGACACTGAAAGTAGGAAATATGATTATCTTCTAGATACTGGAATATCAAGATCTGTGCTGATGAGTACACCTGATTCTAATTGTAATTTTATTGGCTCTATCAATGCTGTGGGGGTGTCTAGAGCACCTCTGAAAATCCCAAAGTTTTCACCCTAATGGTGTCTGTGGGACTTTTATTCGTTAATATTCATTCCTTTTAATGCCTAACTCTTCCATGGATTTATTGGGGAGAGAGATCTTTTGTGTAAATTAAGAGCCACAATAATATATACTCAAAATGGCAACATTACGTTAGAACTCCCTGAAGAATCTCTAAATTTGTTACCTGTACTCTTTCTGGATAGTCAGGAAATGGATAAAACTCTCACCTTTGAAATACTAACATATACCCAGATCTCTCTGGGCTATCTCTTCTTCTGATATGGGTATGCTTAAATCAGCTGTTCCTATTCAAATTAGAACAACATTTTTCAAAAAAAAAAATTGAGGGAATTACCCTAGTAATAAATTCGTTAATTAAGCAGAAAATAATAATCTCATGCAAATCAGAGTACAATACACCTATCTTGCCTATTAAACTGAAGTTAGACAAAAATGGAAAACTTGTTTATTGATTTGTTAAAGATTTAATGACTGTTAATAATCATGTCATCAAAACACACCTTGTTTTCCTGAGTCCATCCAGCAATATTTCCTCTGTTCCTAGTACCATTTAATATTTCACAGTAGTAGATTTGTGTTCGCCTTTTTTTCTTTTTTCTTTTTTTAATTTTAATTTTATTTCTTCAATTTAGAACATTATTCTTTGGTTACACAACTCATATTCTTTCCCTCCTTCCCTACCACCCACCCTTCCCATAGCCGATGCGCAGTTCCACTGGGTATTGCATGTGTCCTTGATCAGAATCAGAATCCATGTTGTTGATGTTTGCACTAGGATGATCATTTAGAGTCTATATCCCTAATCCTGTCCCCCTTGACCCATGTGATCAAGCAGTTGTTTTTCTTCAGTGTTTCTACTCCCGCAGTTTTTCCTCTGAATGTGGATAGTGTTCTTTCTCGTAGATCCCTCAGAGTTGTTCAGGATCACTGAATTTCCACTAATGGAGAAGTCAATTATATTCAATTGTACCACAGTGTATTATTCTCTGTGTATAATATTCTCCTGGTTCTGTTCCATTCACTCTGCATCAATTCCTGGAAGTCCTTCCAGTTCACATGGAATTCCTCCAGTTTGTTATTCCTTTGAGCACAATAGTATTCCATCACCAACATATACCACAATTTGTTCATCCATTCCCCAATTGAAGGGTATCCCCTCATTTTCCAATTTTTTACCACCTCAAAGAGCACAGCTATGAATAATTTTGTACAGGTCTTTTTCTTTATCTCTTTGGGGTACAAACCCAGCAGTGCTATGGATGGATCAAAGGGCAGACAGTCTTTTAGCGCCCTTTGGGCGTAGTTCCAAATTCCCATCCAGAATGGTTGGATCAATTCACAATTCCACCAGCAGTGCATTAATGTCCCAACTTTGCCACATGCCCTCCAGCATTCATTACTTTCCTTTGGCTGTCATGTTAGCCAATATGCTAGGTGTGAGGTGATACCTCAGACTTGTTTTGATGTGCATTTCTCTGATTATTAGAGATTTAGAACACTTTTTCATGTGCTTATTAATAGTTTTTATTTCTTTAACTGAAAATTGCCTATTCAGGTCCTTTGCCCATTTATCAATTGGAGAATGACTTGATTTTTTGTACAATTAATTTAGCTCTTTGTAAATTTGAGTAATTAGACCTTTGTCAGAGGTTTTTGTTATGAAGATTATTTCCCAACTTCTTGCTTCTCTTCTAATTTTGGTTGCATTGGTTTTGTCTGTACAAAAACTTTTAAATTTAATGTAATCAAAATTATTGATTTTATATTTTGTGATTTTTTTTTCTAACTCTTGCTTGGTTTTAAGGTCTTTCCTTTCCCAAAGATCTGACATGTATACTATTCTGTGTTCACCTAATTTACTTATAGTTTCCTTCTTTATATTCAGGTCATTCACCCATTCTGAGTTTATCTTGGTATAGGGTGTGAGATGTTGATCCAACCACAATCTCTCCCATACTGTCTTCCAATTTTCTCAGTAGTTTTTATCAAATGGTGGATTTTTGTCCCAAAAGCTGGGATCTTTGGGTTTATCATAGACTGTCTTGCTGAGGTCACTTACCCCAAGTCTATTCCACTGATCCTCCTTTCCGTCTTCTTAGCCAGTACCATATTGTTTAGATGTCCACTGCTTTATGGTATAGTTTGAGATCTGGTAGTGCAAGGCCTTTTTCCTTAGCATTTTTTTTTCATTATTTCCCTTGATATTCTTGATCTTTTGTTCTTCCAAAGGAACTTTGTTATGGTTTTTTTCTAATTCAGTAAAAAAGATTTTTTGTAGTTTGATGGGTATGGCATTAAAGTAAATAAGTTTGGGTAGGATGGTCATTTTTATTATGTTTGATTGTACTACCCTTGAGCAGTTGCTGTTTTTCCAGTTGTTTAGATGTAGTTTTAATTGTGTGGGAAGTGTTTTGTAGTTGTGTTCATATCAGTTCCTGTGTTTGTCTTGGCAGATAGATTCCCAAGTATTTTATATTGTCTAGAGTGATTTTAAATGTAATTTCTTTTTCCAATTCTTGCTTCTGTGGGAAGGAAATCATTTATTATGAAAACATTTATAAGTCTAAGAAATTTTAAGGTTTACACTTCTGAGATGTGTTGGAGATATATAGAAATGCTGATGACTTATGTGGATTTATTTTGTATCCTGCAACTTTGCTAAAGTTGTTGATTATTTCCACTAGCTTTTTGGTTGATTCTCTAGAGTTCTTTAAGTAGACCATCATATCATCTGCAAAGAGTGATAGCTTGGTATTCTCAATGCCAATTTTAATACCTTCAATTTCTTTTTTTTCCCCTCTAATTGCTACTGCTAGTGTTTCTAGTACAATGTTAAATAATAGAGGTAATAATGGGCATCCTTTTGTCACTCCTGATCTTATTGGGAATGCATCAAGTTTATCCCCATTGCAGATGATGTTTGCTGATGGTTTTAGATATATACTGTTTATTATTTTTAGGAAAGACCCTTCTATTCCTGTAATTTCTAGTGTTTTGAATAGGAATGAGTGTTGTATTTTGTCAAAGGCTTTTTTTGTACCTATTTAGATATTCATGTGATTTTTGTTGGTTTGCTCATTGAAATGGTCAATTATGTGGATGATTTTCCTAATATTGAACCATCTTTGCATTGCTGGTATAAATCCCTCCTGATCATAGTGAATAATCCTCATGATCACTTGCTGGAGTCTTTTTGCTAGTATTCTATTTAAGATCTTTGCATCTATGTTCATTAAGGATATTGGTCTAGTTTTCTTTCTCTGTTTTTGACCTGCCTGGCTTTGGAATCAGTACCATATTTGTGTTATAAAAGGAATTTGGTTGGACTCCTTTGCTTATTATGTCAAATAGTTTGTATTGTATTGGGATTAGTTGTTCTTTGAATGTTTGATGGAATTCACTTGTGAATCCATCAGGCCCTGGTGATTTTTTCTTAGGGAGTTCTTTGATGGCTTGTTCAATTTCTTTTTCTGATAGGGGGTTGTTTAGGTATTCTATTTCTTCCTCTGTTAAATAATCTAGGCAATTTATATTTTTGTAAATATTCATCCATATCACCTAGATTACCATATTTGTTGCCATATAATTGGGTAAAATAGTTTTTAATGATTGCCTTTATTTCCCCTTTATTAGAGGTGAGGTCTCCTTTTTCATGTATGATACTGTTAATTTGGTTTTCTTCTTTCCTTTTTTAAATTAGATTGACCAGTACTTTGTCTATTTTGTTTGTGTTTTCAAAATACCAGCTTCTAGTCTTATTTGTTAATTCAATAGTTCTATCACTTTTGATTCTATTAATTTCTCCCTTAATTTTTAGGATCTCTCATTTAGTTTTCATCTGGGGGGGGTAATTTGTTTGCTTTCAAGGTTTTTGAATTGCATATCCAATTCAATGACCTCTGCCCTCCCTAATTTGTTAATATATGAACTCAAAGATATAAATTTCCCCCTGAGTACTGCTTTGGCTGCATCTCATAGATGTTGAAAGGATGTCTCATCATTGCCATTTTCTTCAATGAAATTATTGTTTCTATTATTTGTTCTATGATTTTGTTGAATCATATAATTTAATTTCCAATTAATTTTTGAATTGGCTCTCCATGTACCTTACTGATTATTATTTTATTGCATTATGATCTGAAAAGATTGCATTTATTATTTCTGCTTTTCTGCATTTGTTTGCCATGTTTTTATGCCCTAGTACATGATCAATCTTTGTGAATGTACCATGTGCTGCTGAAAAAAAGGTTTATTCCTTTTTGTCCCTATTCATTTTTCTCCATATATCCATTAACTTGTTCTTCTAAGATTTTATTCACATCTCTTACTTCTTTCTTATTTTTAAATTTGATTTATCTAGATTTGATAGTGGTAGGTTCACTAGTATAGTTTTACTATATATTTCCTCCTTCAACTCCACTAATTTCTCCTTTAGAAACTTGGATGTTATACCATTTGGTGCATACATGTTTATTACTGATATTTCCTCATTGTTTATTCTGGCTTTTTATCAGGATGTAATTACCTTCCCTATCCCTTTTAATCAGATCTATTTTTGCTTTAACTTTGTCAGATATCATGATTGCAACTCCTGCCTGCTTTTTAATCAGTTGAGTCCCAATAGGTCTTACTCCAATCTTTAATTCTCACCTTGTGCATGTCTACCTGCCTCAGGTGTGTTTCTTGTAGACAACATATGGAAGGATTTTGGTTTCTAATCTACTCTGCTATTTGTTTTCATTTTACGGGTGAGTTCATCCCATTCACAGTCAAAGTTATGATTGCCACTTGTGTATTCCCCAGCATTTTGATGTCCTCTCCTAGTTCTGTCCTTTCTTCTTATCCCTATATCCTTTTAAACCAAGAGTTTGTTTTTAGTCAGTTCCCCTAAACTCCACCCATAATATCCTCTTTCTGCCCCCTCCTTTTTTGTTCCCTTTTTTATTGTTATTTTTTTAGCATCTATTGAGTTCCCTCCCCCTTCTCTTTCCCTCCCTTTTTCTACTCATTCCCCTCCTTCCCCCTCTTAGTTTTCCCTTATCACTTTTCCTATAGGATAAGATAGAATTCAATAACCCAATGTGTCTAGATGCTCTTCCCTCTCAGAATTGGTTTCACTGAGAGTAAAGTTTAGGTATTACCTATTAGCACTCTCTTCCTCTCCTTCTTATAATAGTATTCTTCTCCTCCCCTTCCCATGTGCCTCTTTGTGTGATATAGATTATCCTACTTATCTTATTTCTTCAGGTTTCTCTCGGTGCCATCTTCAATTCCTCCCCTTTTCTTTTTCTTTTTGCATATAATCTTATACCACTTATAACCCCAATCTCTTCCTGTGAATGATTCTTCTAATTACTATAATAGTGAATATAATTTTTGAGAGTTATAGATAACATTTTCCCCATATGTTAATATAAACAATTTGATCTTGTTGAAGCCCTTAAAGAAGAAAGTTTAAATAAAAAAGAAAAAACATTTTCCCCCTTTTCCATCTCTTATTTAACTTTTTGTGTTTCTCTTGATCTTTGTGTTTGGATATCATACTTTCCACTTAGTTCTTGTCTTTTCTTTACAAATACTTGGAAATCTTCTATTTTGTTGAATGCCCATACTTTCCCCTGGAAGTATATAGTCATTTTTTATGGATAGGTGATCCTTGGTTGAAGACCCAATTCTCTTGCCTTTCTGAATATCATGTTCCAAGCCTTGTTGTCTTTTAGTGTTTTCTTCTATTTTGTCAGTCTTTTGACTTTGCTTTATTAATTCTTGCTGTTTTGCAAGATCATTGGCTTCCAATTGCCTAATTCTGGTATTTAAAGATTGGTTTTCCTTTTTTGGTTTGGTCTATCCTGCTTTTTATATTTTTCAACTGTTTCTCCAATTGGGAGTTCTTGTCCTTTAAAAACTTATTTTCTTTTTGAACTATTCCCCACTTCTCTTGCCAGAAGGCTTCCATCTTTTTGGTAAGCTCCAATTTAAATTCTTCAAGAGCTTATGGCCAATTTCTTTTTTTTTTTCCTCGAAAGTTTTGGTGCATTTTTTTTTTGGATTTCCTCTTCTGCTATTTGCTCTGTAGTCTGCATTTTTCCTCCATAAAAATTGTTGAGGATCAATGCCTTCTTGTTTTTCTTGGTGTGTGGAAGTTGTTCCTGGGCACTGTTTACCATCACTATGGTTGTTTTTCTTTACCTTTCTAGTCAGAAATCTGAGTGAGGAGGACAGGCTCTCTGTGTATGGAGCTAAAGAATAAGGATTTTGGTTGAGACCAGCTCTCGAGTCTCTGCAGCTTCTGCTGTTTGCTGCCTTCTCTGTGCTATCTCCCCTCAGGAGCCCACAGTCTGTGCTCTTCAGCCTGCTGGGGTTTCAGGTTTAGTTGCTCTCAGGGATAGGTCTTTGATGGTCAGCTGCCAAGGACCTAGAGGTTCACCTCACTCGTTCTAGAGGTGCCCCTCACTCAGTCACTGATTCTAGCACACATTGGTGTTGGCTCTGACTCTGACTCCGTGGGGGGGAGGGGCTTAGGGGGGTGAATCAGCTCACATTTTGGTGTAAGCTTTTTCACCCCCTTATAGTATGGAAATGCCTGAATCCCACATACCTTAGGGTCCCTTTGTTCATATGAATTTGAGTTTTTTTGGCTTTGTGAGGTAGTCTATATCGGTAGGGTAAAGATTAAAATTTTAGGGAAACTGAGGCAGGTAGAAATTAGTTTCTCTCTGCAAGGAGTATTATATTTTTAGAGGTTTATTAAAGGTTAAGGATTAAAGAAAATATAGAATAAGAAAACACGTGTCTAGACCTCTGGCCTAGACAACCTCACCTATATTATGAAAAGAGCCGCGTCTGCTTGCAAGCGGAAACAGGAAAGAAAAGAGAGGCCCAGAAGCCTTTCCAATCAGGTTAAATACCCCATCTCGATCTCGGCCCAGGTGAGAATTCAGTGATATTACAAAGCATTCTGGGGAATTGGAGCAAGGACTTCTGGGGATTGAAGTCCTAGATTCAAGTCTCCATTTTTACATCAGGTGGTAAGGAGAGGAAGAGTCCTGCATCTAGACTGCCACCATATTTACCTGGAAGTCCCATGCCTTTTTTTCAATGCCCGTCCCTGAAGATTACCAAAACATATTTGTATTCACCTATAAAAAACCTCAATATACATGGTGTCATCTGCCTCGAGGTTTTGTAGAAAGTCCAACTTTATTTTGACATAACATTTGGCAAATATTGAGTTTAAGTCATATTTCTCAAAAGTGGAGTATTTAGGATTTGTTTTAGCTTAAGGTGCCCACTTCATTTCCCCTAAGCATGTTGAAGATATCCAAAAATTGAGTGCCCCATCCACTAAACGAAAATTGAGAGCAATTTTGGGAACAACAGGATTTTTCAAGCAATGGATTCCTTGCTATGGAGAAATCAGCAAACCCCTTATAGCATTGACAAAAGATGCAGTCCCTGAGCCACATAGGTTGGATGCAGAATACCTAGTAGCAGTTACTTAAGTAAAACAGGCTATCCTATCTGCCCCTGCTCTAGGCATCCCAGTTTATAACAAACCATTCACTCTACATGTACATGAACAGAGAAGAGTAGCTTTGGGTTTTTAAACACAAGCTTTAGAACCTGTTCAATGCCCAGTTGCATATTATTGAGCACAACTAATCCCAGTAGCTTCAGGAGCACCACTATGTCTTAGAGGCCTAACTGAAACAACTTTCTAGTAACAAAATCTTTGGATTTCATATTGGAATGCCTGCTAACAATAATGTGCTCTCATGAAATTGAAGTATTGTTGCTAAGGCATATAACACAGACATTCTCTGACCAATGTCCGACAAGATATGAAATAACTTTATTAGTCAATGAAAACGTCATTTTTAAATGCTGCATATTAATATTTAAATGCAGCCCTGCTGCCTTGCTTCTGGATTTGCCAATCACTGGAGAACCATTGCAGAGTTGTGAATCATTAGTGTCCATGGCAGAAAAACTTCATGAAAATCTCCTAGACACTCCTTTGGAAAATGCAAGTCTAATTTCATTTATGGGTGATTCTTCCTTTATGAGAGATGGTATACATTATGCTGGAACAGCTCTAGTCACCAAATTTGCCAGTCTTTGGTAAGCTTCACTACCATGAAATATAAGTGCTCAAGGTGCAGAATTAATAGCATTGAAACATGTCTGTGTAATCTAACGAGACAAGAAAACCAACAATCTACACCAACTCAAGATATGCCTTTGGAATGTCATCCTGTTGGTACATTTTGGCTTCAAAGGTGATTTTTAACATCAGCTGGCAAAACTATCACAAATGCTAAAATCATAAATGAGGTTCTTTCTGCTCTCCAACTACCTGAAACCTTGGCTGTTGTACATTGCTCTGCCCATATAGGTGGAACTGATCCTGTCTCTAGAGGAAACAGCAGATGCTGCTGCAAAACTCATTGTTATAAAAGGCCCTGAATTAGTCTTAAATTTGGCAATTATCAATTACTCAGATTTATCACTTTAATATAATGAAAAGGAGGTTAAAAAATGGAAACAAAACTTCAGATGAAGCAGATTAATGGTGTATGGGTAGCATCTGAAGGAAAACCCATACTCCCTAGAAGTTTTCTCATCAAATCTGTCAATCCAAACATAAAAATGATCATATTGGAACCCAAGGCATTGTAGACTGTGAAAAAACGTATGGATAACTCCTGGCATAAGAAACATCACCTCTAAATTGTGTGTAGCCTGTCCCACCTGCCAAGCATAGAACCAGCATGTCTTTCGTGGAAAAGCTTTTGTTGGGACGTCCTTTGGGTTGCACAGCTGTTGAACATCTGCAGATAGATTTCATTACAATGTCAAAGGCTGAATGAACATTACAAATTTTACTTACTTATAGTAGACCAGCTAACCAGAGGGTCAGAAACATTTTAAACCACTAGAGTAACAGTGGCATTTGTTGCCAAAGTACTTTTAAGAGAAATCATACCTCATTTGGGGCTGCCAGCTCAGATTGATTCAGATAGAGGGACTCATTTTACTGATTCAGTTTTGTCACAAATTTACTCATGTTTAGGAATAACAGCAAAGATAACATGACTTAATAGAGGCATTAAAGAAAGAAATTAAAATTTTACAAGAAGAAATTGAAAAAGAAAGAGCATATCTAGCAGTGTCCATAGCCCCTTTGCAAGAATCCACAAATAAAGCACCAAAGTGTTATTTTTGTGAAAAAGAGGTCACTTAATGTTAATCTGCAAAACTGGAATCAGGTATTCAATAATATAAATTGTAGGAATAATGGTAATTTCAGAAGTAACAATAATTATAGAAATAACAATAATCATAATCAATTTAGCCAAAATGGGGCTGGCCCATGCTATACTCAGATTGGAAATTCCATTCAATGTGGGGAACCCCAGAGAAATGGCTAAGGATCTTTATGAAGATCTGAGAGGGGAGCAAGTGTAAAAATTAAAATTAGTCTCAATGATAAAATATAATTTTGGAGTTTTTTTTGGAGTTTTATTTTGGAGTTTTATTAATAATCATTAGAAATCAAGGTATACAGACGATATGAAATAAAACCACATGCCTATGGCTGATCAGTCCATTTAAAAATCCCTGCACTTAGCTTTCCACCACTGCAATGCTGGCTGCAAGCCCAAGAAAGTGGCCTATGAGGATTGCCCACTCACCAATATCCTCTGTCTATAGGAAGAATGTTAATGACAGGAAGTCAGTGGGCTCCCAGGAAATGTAGTTCTTTTTTAGGGTAACAGATTTCAATTATACAAAAGGGCACTGACTGGAATCAGAAAATGAAACCTTTGATTTCCCAGATCCTCATATCTTAACACCAGTTATCCTGGTCCATTCTCCCCCACATAGTAATGAACCTCTCATGACCCTGAAAGTTAGGAACACATTGAATTCCTGAATTGTTTTATTTTTGTATTTCATTTTTATTTTTCAATAAAATATTTGATTTTCCCCCCTTTTTTTCCTTCTTTTACTTGAAGTTCATGTAACCAATATTAATAAAGTTTTGGATTTTGAAGGATAAATTTACAATATCCATTAGCCCTAATATCAATGCATATCCAAAAGCTTTAGACTATAAAAACCTGCCATTAATTCTTAAATATTATGGGACTATGATGAATAATTGTGTCTAATTCTAGGAGAAGGGATCACAAAAGAGCCATTGTACAGTGCCAACAAGCACAAAGTCAAGGAGACCTACAATCCTTGTGGAATTGAGATCTATGCCAAGACAGAGGACTTGTTTGAGGTTCAAGGTAGGAGCTGTTTGACATGTGTCAGATGCAGGTCTTTCCCAATGCCACATTCCAACAAGTACCTTAGTTTGTCTACCACATTGGCTCTCCACTTCCCTTTTATATCAAAATCTAGTCCTTTTTTTTCTCTCTTATAGTATGGCAACTTTCTGTAGTCCTGGCTACCAATGGGTAAGTGTAATATTACTGCATTTGTCATACAGACTTGTGGGACAAAAATTGCTTTAAATGGATCCTAATATAAGGACCTGTTATGGATTTATTCTTGCTCACTCCAAAATTTAGATAGATAGATAGATTGATTGGTTGGTTTTCATATATTAATTCTGATTTTGAATTTTTTCTTTTCTCTCAAAGTTTAGGTTTTTTTCTATATATGTTTCTTTTTATAGGTTTTTGGTTTTTCTTTGACACTTGATTCATATACCCCATAACTCAACCAAGTATCCTGAGTTGATCCTTGTGTTGGTCAACACCCCTCCTCAGGGAGAATTCTATAATTTTCGTAAAATCCAAGATTTAAAATTTTTTGAGAAAAGTTTCAGGGGGAAAAACTCGCTAACTCCTGGAATCAAGAAAGTGAACTATTTGGAGAAAGTGCCATAAAGAAAGCTACACTGCATCAGAAAATCCAGAGTGAACTTTGGGATGTAATTGATTGCATTAAACGGGGATTGAAGACATTTATTCTGAATGTGTAAACTCTAATGTGAAAGGGGTCTAATTGGCTTTTTGCCAATGTGCCTAGCAAAGACTGGTTTTGCTCTCTCTTTTATTTCACTCTGATCTCCAATTATTGTAATTTCATCTTAGAAAGTGCAATATTGTATGCACCTTTATCTAGAAGATCTTTAGAGGCATAAACTGGTTATGTTAAATGATTCATTGGGGAGCCTAGTCTCCCAAAGAATCACAGGGGTATTGTGAAGAGTGAATCAAACTCTTTTTCTATCATTAAGGGACTTTTAAGTAAATCAATCAAAAACTTAAATACACCTACTTAAGTATCTTACCAGACACAAAGTAAGAGAGTTAACAAGTCACTCACTAAAGTAAGCTCACACCTCCAAAGGTTACTGCCCCCTCCTTGGGAAATACTAGACACATTGAAAGACTGCAATTTCTTCCGGTAAAGTGGGGGATGAACAGGAAGTGACATCAAGAAAACTGCTTTAAAAAGGCCAGCTTAAAGATTCACTCATTCTCTCTGTATTGGTGAGCCAGACTGAAGGAGGAGACTCTTTTGCTGGATCCTGTGTCAACTTGAATTGGTGAGTGGAATGATTCCTTCATTGGTTCTTTGGTGAGGAGACCCTCTCTGCTTGTTGGTGCTTCGGTGGGACACTCCCTTCAGCATGAGTCCTGGTGATATTCTTGGTGGTCTTAGACTCATGTGCACTGAAGATTCTTGGCAGATTTTCAACATCCCCTGGTTCTTTGGATTTTGGCTTCCTAATTAGGATTTTGGATTCTGGTGAGATTCGCTTTTGAATTTTCATTTGTAGTCTGAAGAAATTAGGATTGAATTCAGGGTATTTGAAGCTAGGCTTTAGTTTCTGTCTCTATCTACGTTTTTCTACTTTCACTTTTTCCACCTCTTTGTAAATATAGCTGCTTATATTTTTCGATCAGCAACCACAATATTACTTTAGAATTCTCATATTTACAATGAAACCTAAATTTAAATTCTTACATCTGGGCAGATTATACTGGAGATTCAATGTCTCCAATTAACTAGAAAAGGCTTTTTCTTGTCTCCCAGTCTTCAGAGAGGAGCCCTGATTAAACACCCCAAATTTCATACTGTGTAAAAAAATACTACAATAATGAGGACTTTTTGTCTAAAATCCTAATGCTCATCATATTTCCTCATTATTAGTTAACATTCATCTATTACAGTTGTTTTAGCTATTGCCTAGTTAATTGGCACTCATTAGTTTCCTGTTTTGTTTTTGTTTTCTTTTGCTGGCACATATAGGTCTTTTCAAACATACAAATAAGAGGGAATGGGGAAGATGTGGAAGAGATAGAGGACCTGATCTGTACTGTTCAGTCCATTCTATCCAAGGACTCAGGGTCATGATGCAGTTGGCTGATTTCTGTGACTATGAAAAACTCCCACCCCTCTGATGAAGTAAAAATGGATGATTTGAGGTGTGCAAGTGCACCTTGTCTCTCAAAGTATCAACACAGGTTTGAGAGAGTGCTACCAAAAAAAGTTACAACTGTTTGCAGGTTTCTTAACCCTTTTCTGGCTTATGGAAAAGGAAAAAGTGTGTGGATTTGGAAACAACGAAGTAGTATTAGTTGTTTCTGAATCCCTTCTCTATTTTGTAATTCTTTTCATTGAAATTCAAGAACTATGTGTTTCTCACTACAAAAAGGAAAACTTCAGAAGGTGTAAAGGAGAGCAAATGCATGTCCCTGAAAACTCCCAGATAAATTGTGATACTGTGAGGTAAAATCCTATCAGTCAGATCCAGTGGAGAGCATTGAGATTCTGTGAGGGATAAAATATGGGAAAAGAGAATAAAGAAAATAAAGAGTGTGTGATTACTTTTATGGAAAGGTTAAAAGGGAAAACATTTTATCTGTAAATTTATATGACTTTAAGAAGTCAATTGCATGGGCAAAGCAATCAACCTTGCAAAACTAGATTTTGTTTGAGTTATGGGAATTCTAACTAATGAAATGGGATCATTGATGATGTATTAATTTGACTATGGTACTGCAATGATTTCTATGAATTGATCTTTATACCAGGATGAGTTCTAACTTAAAGAAAATCAAATAAAACAACCAAATGAAATCTCTTCTCTGTGTATCGTGAGAGAAAAATCCCCTCACCCCCTTATATGAGGATTAGGTTTTAATGTTATCAGTAGTCTTGAGGTAATCATAATTGTAATTCTAAGAGAGTTGGCATAAGCCATGATTTCAGTAGGTTTTTGTGAATATTCTGGTATAAGTATAAGGTTTTGAATTAAGTAAATAACTGCTTTAGTATAGAACTTAGTGTCAGCCCCACCCTTCAAAGCTGCTATTTTAGGCATCCTAACGTGTGATCCATTCTATATCATGATGCCTCACCTTTTGTTCAGAACCAGGTACTACTCAACCCCACCTACTCTGCTCCCCCCCAGGTCTGTCAAGTGATTCTTAAGTCATTGTCAAGTGACTTCTTCTGCCTATAATAGTTAAAATTGGTTTGCTAAATTTAAGAGTTAAGAAAGATTGCTATGGTCATGGTTTATAAAAATTAACTCTGAAGTCAAGAGGCTGCTAGTAGCTTTAGTAGCTTTATTAAAGCAAGGTAGAGATAATAAGGAGAGAAAAGTAGGATGGAGATAGGGAGTTGACTAGCTAGATGCCCTAAGTCCTATTCGAAGGAATTCAGCTCACCACAAAAGCAAGGTTCTAGTCTCCACGTAGAAGTCTGCAGGAATCTCTTCAGCCAAGTGTATCACCAAAGTGTCTAACGCCAGAGACAGAGCTGCTCCAAGATTGTGTAGTTCAATGAGGAGTCTTCAACCCAAAGAGGCTGAACCCTTCAAAAGATAGTCTCTAATGCCAAGGAGACAAGAGTCTCACCAGAGTAAACGTCCTTCTTCAGCCTGAGTCACCAATGCAGAAATCAAAATCTGAATCTGAAATCAGAATGCAAATTTGAAGGAATCAGAATGTTACCAACCCACAAGAGTGTCTCCTTCAGTCAGAGTACCAGTCTGAATTAGAATGTCCACCAGAATCAAAATCAGGATCAAATGCCCAGACTTCCTGTTGGGTCTCACCTTATAAGCACTTTATTCCACCCAACAGCTCTCCCACATCACATCTCAGGAACAAATCATGGTTTCTAAATTTATCTAGCCATGCCCAGGGGGCAGTGCCTGTGGAATCCACTTCCAGTCCCTTGAAGGTATGAATTATCTTTCTCTGAGGGTGTGAGCTTTTTCTATTAAAAGGTTCTTCAAATTACTGTTAAAAGGGTCTAGCACTCTAAACAAAGGTAGTAAAAATTCACTTTCACATAGCCATAAGACGTATTTCCTGATCACTTCAACCAGTCAACATCTCTGTTTTCATCACTGACCTGAATTGTATTCTTACTGGTATAAAAACTTGTCTAACTCATTGGAGTATAAAAGAAGATCTCCCACAGTGCTCATGAGCAACTAATGTTTTTACATTTGTTTCGATCTAGTTTTAATTGTGTGGAAAGTGTTTTGTAGTTGTGTTCATATAATTCCTGTGTTTGTCTTGGCAAATAGATTCCTAAGTATTTTATATTGTCTAGGGTGACTTTAAATGGAATTTCTCTAACACTTGCAGTTGAGATGTGTTGGAAATATATAGAAATGCTGATGATTTATGTGGTTTTATTTTGTTTCCTGAAACTTTCCTAAAGTTGTTGATTATTTCCACTAGCTTTTTAATTGATTCTCAAGGATTCTTCTCTAATTGCTACTGCTAGTGTTTCTAATACCATGTTAAATAATAGAGGTAATTATAGGCATTCTTGTTTTACTCCTGATCTTTTTGGGAAGGCTTCCAATTTATTCCCTTTGCAGATGATACTTGCTGGTTGTTTTAAATATATAATTTTGACTACATTAAACTTAAAAAGTTTTGCATAAACAAAACCAATGCAACCAAAATTAGAAGGGAAACAACAAATTGGAACAAAATTTTTATAACAAAAACCTCTCACAGAGGTCTAATTAATCAAATATATAAGGAGCTAAATCAATTGTATAAAAAATCAAGCCATTCCCCAGTTGATAAATGGGCAAGGGACAGGAATAAGCAATTTTCAAATAAAGAAATCAAAATTATCAATAAGCACATGAAAAAGTGTTCTAAATCTCTTATAATTAGAGAAATGCAAATCAGAACAACTCTAAAGTAGCACTTCACCCCTAGCAGATTGGCTAACATGACAGCAAAGGAAAGTAATAATGTTGGAGGGTATATGGCAAAATTGGGACATTAATGCATTGCTGGTGGAACTGTGAATTGATCCAACCATTCTGGATGGCCATTTGGAATTATGCCCAAAGGGCTTTAAATGAATGCCTGCCCTTTGATCCAGCCATACCACAGCTGGACTTATACCTCAAAGATATAATAAGGAAAAAGACGTGTACAAAAATATTTATAGCCATGCTCTTTGTGGTAGCAAAAAAGTGGAAAATGAGGGGATACCCTTCAGTTGGGAAATGAGTAAACAAATTGTTGTATCTTGTTGGTGATGGGACACTATTGTGCTAAAAAGAGTAATGAACAGGATTAATTCCATATGAACTAGAACTACCTCCAGGAATTGATACAGTGTGAAAGGAGCAGAACCAGGAGAACTTTATACATAGAGACAGATACACTGTGGCACAATCTAATGTAATGGATTCCTCTACTAGCAGCAATGCAAAGATCCAAGACATTTCTGAAGAACTTAGAAGAAAAAACACTATCCACATCCAGAGAACTATGGGAGTAGAAACATAGAAGAAAAACAACTGCTTGATCACATGGGTCGATGGGGATATGATTGGGGATGTAGACTAAATGATCACCTTAGTACAAATATCAATAAAATGGAAATTGGTCTTGATCAATGACACATGCAAAAACCCAGTGGAATTGCTCATTGGCTATGAGAGGGGGTTGAGAGGTTTGGAGGAAAGAACATGAATCATGTAAGTATGGAAAAATTTTCCTTATCGATAAAATAAAAATTTTTATAAATAACAAACAAAACAAATTAAGACAAAATGTAGTCCACTTCCTTCCATTCCTCAATGTCCCCTATGAAAAGAGGCAATCAAGGGAATTACCTCAGTGAAAAATTCTTTAATTGAACAGAAAATAATAATTCAATGCAAATCAGAATACACCTATCTTGCCTGTTAAAAAACCAAAATTAGATGAAAATCGAAAACCTGTCTATCAATTTGTATAAGATTTAAAGATTGTAAATAATCATGTCGTCAAAAGACACCCTGTATTTCCAAGCCCATCCACAATTATTTCCTCTATTCCTAACATCAATAAATGTTTTACAGTAGTAGATTTGTGTTCAACATTCTTCTCAATACAATTCATGAAGATTCAAGAAATATATTTGCCTTCACCCAGAAAGGTTCCAAATGGATGTGGTGTCATTTGCTTCAGGGGTATGTTGAAAGTCCCATGTCATTCTCACCGATTTTAACACATGATTTAGCAAATGTTAAGTTTAAGGAGAGCTATTTGATAGTTTTTAAAAAATTATTTGCTCTTGGCCTCACCAAATGTCACAACATGCGAAGAAGATAGCAAACATCTCCTTTTGGAACTATATGAGAGAGGGCAAGATCTCAAAGGCAAAGGTTCAATGGTATCTCCCCAAAGAGGAGTATTTAGGGTTTGTTTTAACTGATGGTGCCCACTTCACTTCTGCTAAGTGTGTCAAAGATATTCAGAAATTGAGAGCTCCCTCCACTAAGGAGCAGTTGAGGGCAATTTTAGGAACAATAGGATATTTTAGGCAGTTGATCCCTTGCTATTGGGAAATCATTAAACCCCTTATAACATTGACAAAAAACTTAGTCACTGAACCACTTAGGTTAGATGCAGAACCCCTATCAGCTCTTTCTAAATTAGGCTATCCTGTCTGTCCCTGCTCTAGACACCATAGATTACAACAGACCATTCATGTTACGTGTACATAAAAGGAAAAGAGTAGTTTCAGGTATGTTAACTCAAACTTTTAGACCTGTTCAATGTCCAATTGATTATTATTCAGCCCAGTTGGACTCAATAGCTTCAAGAGCACTACCATGTCTTAGAGTCGTAGTTGCCACAGCTTTGCTAGTAACTTAATCTGCTGATTCACTATTGGGATGCACACTAAATCACTAAACCCCTTATAGCATTGACAAAAAACTTAGTCACTGAACCACTTAGGTTAGATGCAGAACCCCTATCAGCTCTTTCTAAATTAAAACAGGCTATCCTATGTGCTCCTGCTCTAGACATCCCATATTACAAGAAACCATTCAATTTACATGTACATGAATGGAGAGAGGTAGCTTCAGATATGTTAATTCAAACTTTTGGGCCTGTTCTATATCCAACTGCTTATTTTTCAGTCCATTTGAACCCAGTATCTTCAAGAGTGCCACCATGTCTTAGAGTCATTTCCACAGCTTTGCTAGTATCTAAATCTGCTGATTCATTATTGGGATGCACACTAACAATAATGTGTCCTCATGAAGTTGAAGCATTGTGGCTAATACATAGAACACAAACATTTTCTGACCAAAGGCTTGGAAGATATGAAGTAACCTTGTTAGGCAATGAAAATATCATCTAAAAATGCTGCACAACACCCAACCCTGTGACCCTCCAGATTTACCAAGTACAGGTGAAACATTACACATTTGTGTATCTTTAGTGTCCATGGTCAAAAAACCTCAAGATAATCTCCTGGATGCTCCTTTAGATAATTCAGATCTAGTCTTATTCAAAGATGGTTCTTTCATGAAGGATAGCATATGTTACACTGGAGTTGCTGTAGTCACAGAATTTGCCAGTCTGGTTAGCCTCACTGCCCTCAAATATAAGTGCTCAAGGTACAGAGCTTATAGATTTAAAACATGCCCATATAATTGCAAAGGAAAAGAAAGCAACAATTTACACCGACTCTAGATATGCATTTGGAATATGCTGGGCAGTGGGTATGCTTTGGCTTCAAAGGCTATTTTAACTTCAGCTGCCAAAAGAATCACAAATGCAAAAATCATTAATAAGGTTCTTTCTCCTCTCAAATTTCCTGAGCTATTCATTGCCCTGCCCATACAGGTGGAACTGATCCTGTCTTTAGAGGGAGCCACCAGGCAGATACTGCCACAAAACTCACTACTTTAGAGGGCCTGAACTATTTTTGGTAACTATTACCAAATCAGATTCATCCCTTTCTTGTAACGTAAAGGAAGTGAAAAAATTCAAAGCAAAACATTAATGGAGTATGGATTGCATCTGAAGGAAAACCCCTACTCCTTCAAAGTTTTTATCATCAAATATGTCAATCAATTCATAAAAACGGTCATTTTGGAACCCAAGGCATTGTAGATTCTGTTAAAAAAAAAAAGTATGGATAACCTAGTATAACTACCATAGCTTCTAAAGTATGTGCAGCCTACCTCACCTGTCAAGCATACAACCAGCATGCCTTTAGTGGAAAAACTTTTGGTAGATATCCTCTGACTTACATACTTTTTGAATATCTACCAATCTTTTTTATTACAATGCCAAAGACTGGCCATTATAAATTTTGCTTAGTCATAGTAGACCAACTGACCGGATGGCCAGAAGCATTTCCTAGAGCCCAAGCCACAATGGCTTTTGTTGCCAAGGTGCTCTTAAAAGAAATTATACCTCATTTTGGCCTGCCAGGATGGATTGATTCAGACAGGGGAACTCATTTTACCAATTTTGTTTTGACTCAAATTTATTCTTCCTTAGGAATCACACCAAAATTTCATGTACCATACCATCCCCAGATCTCAGACCAAGTGAAAAGAATAAACAGAACTTAAGACCCTCAGAGGAGAAGAGGTGGATCCCACAAACACTGCCCCCATGGACAGTATCGGGCAAATTGAAAGACTGATTGGTTTCTGTGAAGAGGGGGAAGAGATAGATAGGAAGTGATGTTGAAAAGGGAGCATAAAAGGCCAGCCCAAGGACTCAGTAGCTCTCTTCTGCCTGAGTGAGCTAAACTGAAGGTATTCTGCTTTGGGGTATGTAGAGACTCTTGACTTGGATCCTGCATTGGCTTGCTGAGTGAGTGCCTGGAGCTGGAGGTTCATGGTAGATTCCAACATCTCCTGGCTCTTCAGATTTTGGCTTCCTAATTAGGACTTTGGATCCTGGTGAGCTTCACTTTTGGATTCACATTTGCCATTTGGAGGCACTAGGTTAGCACTTAGGGCATTTTTGTAGCTAGGGGATTTTTTTCCTACCACTTTTCTACATTCCCCACTTTCATTTTCTCTACCTCATTGTAAATAAAAACTTCTAACAGTCATTTTGACTTAAGGGATAATATTTTATAAACAGCAACCACAATATTAATTTTATGACTCATGGTGAGTCAAAACCAATTTTAACCTGTACACCTATTACCACAGAAACTTTTACATTCGGGTTCTTTTTTGTTCTTTGCTCATTTTCCAGAGTATTTCCTGATTTTGGACTTTATGTTAGAATTGGGTTATCCTTACTTCAGACATAAAGGTGAATAGGCTAGTCTGAGGTTCTACAACCTGATTTAGGGACTTGTGCTTTCAGTACTTCTAAATTGTGTGATCTGGGTGGAGTTCTGGTCTTTATCCTCCTGATTGAGACTGGTTCTTATCCAGGTAGGTCCTCTAATCCTATATAACCACAAACTACCAGTGCTCCTCCCCATCCTAGAACTGAGATCCAAAACTAGATAATGGGCAAAGGATGTCTAGTCCTAATCCCTATAATCTCTTTCTGACCAGGTGTTCAGTCCTCTTACCATCCCTGAATGTAGAGTATTCCCATTGCCACTTTCACTGCTGTTTCCACAGTCTCTCAGCCCCATAGCTGATGCTGCTACCACCACATTATATGACTAGACAGCTCCCACCCTATTATCTGAAGAACTCTTTCTGCACTCTGAATCTCTGGGATGGAGAAATGACTCACAGTTACATTTTATTGGTTCTCTTGCTCAGAATTTGATTCAGCACACATTTGAAAATTTGTTTATAGGGTACTTTTTAGAGAGATCATCATTCAAACTCCCTTCTCAGCCATCTTGTCTCCAGCCTCTTTTGTCTTTTATTCAGTACATTTTCATTTTTTGTGAAAGAGGAATGTGGTTCTTTGGTGATCTGATCATTCCATTGGGGGCTGACCTTTCCATAGACCTCCAGCCTTCAAATTGAGAGATACCTTAGAAGATAATTAGATCTTTCTCATCCTGATTCTGGAAGCAGTGACCAATGAGGCTATTCCAATGGATCTTTTGAAAGGTAAGAAAAGGGATGAACTAAGGTGTAGGCTGTATGAGTGGAGGGATATTAAGGGATGACCACTGTGGGATATGGAGATAAGGACTAGACAGATACCATGGCTAATAGCAATGTGACTATGGTTCTGGCCTAAAAAAGTTAACATCAGAATTCAGGAGGCTCAGAAACAGCCCATAGCCCGCATGAAATTGATAAAGGTTTGCCCCAGCACACATATGCAATGGAGGACATGCTTCCTCTGGGGAAAGGAATTGAAAGAATGTTTTTTTTCTTTCCTTTGGCAGGCTATCATATCCAGATCTCATTGTGAGGACCTCTGCCAACCACTGGATGACCTAATTGCCCCCAAGAAATCCCAAGTGGCCCATCCTGCAAAGCCCATGTCAAGCTGTGCTTTCATTCCTTCTCCTAATATAACTTTACTTATGTTCAGGCTGTCCTTCCAGATTATCACCACTATACCATCTCTAATCATGTTTTCACTCCAGGTTGAAAAAATCCTACTAATAACTGTGGAGAAAATTTATCATACCAATACAGAACTCAAAGCAAAATAATAGGTTTAATGAGGGGAGGCCCACCTCACAAGAAAGCTGGACCCTTGTCACATCAGAACCCCGAGCCTTAGAAGATGGCCTTTTTTTATAGAGAGAAATCTTATGACAGTGAAAGTAATACAAAAAAAAAAGAAAAGAAAAGGATGCTCATATCTTTCACATAGGTGATTCTTATTTAGTGACACAAGTGCTGAGTGAGTGAATGCCAGAAAAGATCACTTTGGGTAGTCACTGAAGTCTATTATCATTGCTGACCTTTTAAAGTCTTTTGCATTCTTGGTGTTTTCTCCAAACAATGTTTTTTTCTAAATCTTTTTTTAACTTTAGAGGAATCTTTTAGAAACTTCCCTCTCTTGTTTTGAAGAAATATTTATCTGAGGTTCATCAGTTCTTTCAGTTTACTTCATAATTTCTCTTTCTTCTGTTAAATATAAGTAAAATTAAATTTATTTTAATATATTAGTAGCTTTGTTCTGTTCATGTAACTTAAAGAACAATAAAACTTTTGTTGCACATAAAAAATGGAAATAGAATTACCCTCCCTTTGTTTTATTTGATGTAATCAGTCAGGAACTTGGAAATCCTTCACCATTGATGTGCAAGTTCAGACATACCCTCAGACACAAGAAATTTATCCCATAAGTACTGCCCCCTGGGTGGTGCCAGGCAAATTAAGGAACTATGATTGGTTCCTGAGATGTGATGTGGGAGAGCTAGTGGGTGGAGAAAACCGCCTATAAAGGCGAGACCCAAAGTCTAAAGAGACATTTTTGTGTTGGTGACACTCTTGCTGGAGACACTACTGAGCTGGTGACTCTTGTTGAAAGGAGATGCTTGCTCTGGGGACTCTTGTTTAAGAGACTCTCATGGACTTCTGGCTGGAGATTGGAAACCTGTCGGTGGTGATCTGGATTCCATCAGAATGGCATATAGTGTGGTATGTTAAGCAGCTCTCTACCTCTTTCCTACATTTCCCTCTCATTACTGTCTCTACTTTGATGTAATAAAGCTACTAACAGCCTCATAATTTAATTTTTAATTATTACAATTTGACTGACCACCAAGTTGGAAAAGGACTATTATTTTCTTCACTTTCTTCACTTTTTACTCTCCCTAAACTAAGTCAGTTTGTTAATAGCTAAGTCTGAGTTTGCAGAGCAGTTTGAGAAAGACAAAAGGGCAGATTAGCCTCAGGGCCACAGCTGTTGGTCTGATACTGTAAAGGCATTTGGAGGCTCCTCACTTCTCCTGCACGGGCAGGTGAGTTCTAATCCCCTTTTCCCTTAAACCAACTCAGGGCTGAGTACAGCTAAATAGCTGGCCATTGCTTGCTTCTGCTTGGTAAGAGGTGATTTTTTTTAATTAAAATTTTTTTTCCATGTTTCCATGATTTCTTTATTTGAAAATTGCCTATTCTTGTCCATTGTCCATTTATCAATTAGGGGATGACTTGATTTTTTTTTACAATTGATTTAGCTCCTTATATATTTGAGTAATTATACCTTTTTCAGAGGTTTTTGTTATAAAGATTTTTTCCCAATTTGTTGCTTCCCTTCTGATTTTGGTTGCATTGGGTTTTTTTTGTACAAAACCTTTTTAATTTAATGTAATCAAAATTATTCATTTTACATTTTGTAATTTTTTTCTAATCCTTGCTTGGTCTTGAAATTTCCTTTCCCAAAGATCTGACAAGTATACTATTCTGTGTTCACCTAATTTACTTATAATTTCCTTTTTTTATATTCAAGTCATTCACCCATTCCAAGTTTATCTTGCTTTAGGGTGTGAGATATTGATCTAAACCTAATCTTTCCCATACTATTTTCCAATTTTCTCAGTAGTTTTTGTCAACTAATGGATTTTTTGTCCCCAAAGCTAGGATCTTTGGGTTTCTCATACACTGTTTTGCTGAGGTCATTTAGCCAAAGCCTATTCCACTGATCCTCCCTTCTGTCTCTTAACCAGTACCATATCATTTTGATGACCACTTATTTATAGTACCGTTTGAGGTCTGGTACTGCTAGGTTCCCATTCTTCACTTTTTTTTCCATTATTTCCCTTGATATTCTTGATCTTTTGTTCTTCCAAATTAACTATTTTACAATTTTCTCTAACTCAGTAAAAAAGGTTCTTGGTAGTTTGATAGGTTTGGCACTGAATAAGTAAATTAATTTGGGTGGGATGGTCATTTTTATTATATTAGCTCATCCTACCCATAAGCAATTAATGTTTTTCCAGTGGCGTGTGACCAAGGGTCACATGGGAGCCTGAGCTTCAGGATCTGGGAAGATTCCATTTGGCCCAACGGACTTTCTTCTGGTCTCCTGAGGAAGTTGAGAGGAAGGCATAGAGAGGATTTCCCTGTGTTCAAACTGAGGAAGGAATTCCTGTATCTGGCTGCTGGCAGCAATCAGTCTTACTTGGACATCAGGACTTGCTTGGACATCTAACAACAACAGATCCTGGCTCTAACTATTTTGGACTCCTGCTGTGAGATTTGGGCATTTGGTTAAGTTTCTAGTTTAGTAACCTAGTTAGTATAGTTTAGTTAGTTTTAAATAAGAATAAGCATAAGCAAATCCCTAAGCCCTTATTCCTTTCCCTTCCAAAACAATAAAACAAATTTTTATATTTTTTTCCTCTTGTGTTTCACTTACCCAAAATCCTACCCTAACAGTTTGGTGAGCCAGCGAGTCAGCTAGGTTGAAGGTTACATAGAATTATAAGGGTTGGCTTCCTGAAGAGGTTACTGAAGCTGCATCACAGACCCCAGCAGCCATCTTGGGGCAGCCATCTTAAGGAAAAAAACTGTTTTGATTGTTTGAAATTTAATTTTGTTGCTTTTGGTATATGTACAAATTACTTTGTAGCAATAATCTTACAATGGAAGCTAACATATCAGTAGACATGTTTAGCAATATGTTGGTATTTTTAAAAATTATTTAATGTATATACCATATTTTATTTTTGTTATGTTCCCTACTTACTGTCATTATGTGTCTGCTATGGATTGTCTGAAACCATTAATGGATGTTAAGCTATGTGACATTATGGCGTATGTACCCCTAGCTGTAATCAAAGAAATAAAAGCTGTGGCTGCATTAAGATCTGTTCAGCCAAGATGTACTAATAATATTTATAAACCAAATGAGAGGGGATCAGGCCCTAGACGGTATTTCCTGTGTGATCTCATTGGACACCTGTACAGAGACTGTCACTTTAGGAATCAGGTTAGAAGACCATTAAATAATGGGTATAATAGAAACAATAACTGGAACAGCAATAATTATAATAATAATAGATGGAATACAAATAACAATAATCAAACCAGGTATACTAATCAATGTCAAAATGCCTGTTGCCAGGGACAACAAGCACCTGATTTAAATACTATGCAGTCTTGGGTAAATGCTAAAGCTAGCCCTAAATGTAGCCAGGTTGTGAAAGGTGACCAGAGTATGAATAGTGTCTTATGAAGGTTTCCCCTTGGACACATGAGCATGAATCAAAAAATGAGTGTGATAGAATTGAAAATGAGTTGAGGATAATTGAAAGTGGGAGTAATGACAATAAAACACATGTTGATAGAAATGAATTAATTGAATCAAAGGAAGATATGATTGGTGTAAATAATTGTACAGAGAAGGAACATTGTAATATAAATTTAATAGAAAATCCTAATGAATGTATAATAAGAGAAATTAATGAAGAATATAAACTAAACAGTAATGAAATTGTGAATGGGAACAATGATACTAAGATGGAGAATTTAAGGATCAATGAGAGTAATATAAAAGATGATGATGCAAAATCCTGGGAAAGTCATGTAATTCAAGGAGATGTAGACTTGGATGGACAGAAAATGACTGAGCTTTATACTGATGTTACTGTGCTTGCACCAATTCTTGAAACCTTCCAACCCCCAAGTAGCACTGAACCCTATGTTTCTGTTCCTATAGGGGATCAGATATATGATCTTTTGGTGGACACTGGAGCCAGTAAATCACTTTTGCAAAGTCTTCCTAAAGATTGTAGAGCTGTTGGTACTATGGAAGTGATTGGAGCTACTGGAAAACCAGAGAGAGTAGCTAAATTACAACCTAAAATGATTACCCTTGGTACATTATCCATGGAGCACACATTTCTATGTATGACAGGATGTCTAATGAACTTTCCCAGGAGGGACTTGCTTTGTAAATTACAAGCAATGATTCAATGCACCGACACTGGGGATATATCATTATAACTCCCAGAAGAATCTCTGAAAGCCTTTCCATTGCAGTTCTTAATTCAGTCAGTGCATGGAATGAGTTGAATTCTATCTATCCTATTCCTGAGAATATATCAGAAGATTTATGGGCAAAGTCTTCCACAGATGTTAGCCTATTGAAATCAGCTGATCCAGTGATAGTGAGAGCCAAGGAAGGACCAGTTCCTTGTGTTCCTCAATATCCTTTGAGTAGAAAAGCTATAGATGGAATAAGACTGATTATTGAGTCTCTAATTCAACAAGGGATCATAATACCATGTTTTTCAAATTACAATACTCCCATGCTGCCAGTAAAGAAACAAAAGCTCGATCAAGATGGCAAAGTTGTCTATAGATTCATACTGGATTTGAGAGTTGTAAATGATCAAGATTCACCCTGTAGTACCAAGTCCAGCAGCTATAATATCATCCATTCCAAGTCAAGCAAGATATTTCTGCATGGTAGATTTATGTTCAGCTTTTTTCTTGATACCAATTCATGAGGATTCTCAAAAGATCTTTGCTTTCACATTGGACAGTGCCCAGTGGATGTTCACTTTTCTTCCACAGGGATTCTGTGACAGCCCAAGCCAATTCTCTAAAATTTTGAACAGAGACCTTAAAACGATATCATTTAAGGAAAGTAAAATAGTGCATTTTGTAGATGATATCCTCCTAGCATCTCCATCTGCTAAAGTGTGTTTAAGAGATAGCAAGATTCTTTTGATTGAATTGTATAAACATGGACATAAAATCTCTAGAGCAAAACTTCAGTGGGTTTTGACTCATGTTGAATAACTTGGTTTTGTGTTGTCAGAGAGTTCCAGAAGTATCCCTAAGAAAAGAATAGCTGATATCCAGAAACTGAGTGCACCTAAGACCAAGAAGCAACTCAGAGCTATTCTTGGGACATCTGGTTTTTATAGATAATGGATACCTGCATATAGTGAAATTACTAAATGTTTAACACATCTAAGTAGGAGTATAGAACCAGAACCTCTGAAGCTCAAACCTGAACATCTACAAGCCTTAAGTGAGCTTAAGGAAATTATTTTATCTGCACCAGCTCTTGGAATCCCAGACTATACTAAACCTTTTCAATTATTTGTGCATGAGACCAAAGGTATTGCATCTGGTGTACTGACACAGACTTTAAGACAATGTTATCGTCCAATTGGATACTATAGTTGTCAGCTATATCTAATTGCTGCAGGTACAGTTCCTTGTTTAAGGAGTGTAGCTGCCACAGCTGTGTTACTTCAAAAGTCATCAGAATTAGTTTTTGGATGTCCATTGACAGTATTTTGTTCACATCAAATAGAAACACTAATGAGAATATTTCATACTCAAGCATATTCAGACCAATGAATATCTAAGTATGAAATTATACTTCTAGGTAGTGAAAACAACATGTTGAAAAGGTGTAGTGTATTAAACCCAGCTACACTTCTTCCTGATTTGCCAAAGAATGGAGAATCATTACATGAATGTTTAAAAGTAGTAGTTCTAATGGATATGCCACGGATGGATTTAAAAGACACTCCAATTGAAAATCCAGATTTGGTTTTACTCACAGATGGATCTTCCTATTTGTGTAATGGAATTAGATGTACAGGTGCTGCAGTTGTCACAGAATTTGAGACAATGTGGTATGGACCATTACCTAGTAACCTTAGTGCTCAAAGTGCAGAGTTGATCATTAAAGCAAACATGTCTTCTAGCTGATGGCAAAAGTGCAAATGTTTACACAGACTCGCATTATGCTTTTTCTGTTTGTCATGCTACAGGAAAGACCTGGAAACAATGAGGTTTTATTATTGCATTGGGAAAACCAATTGCTCATGCAGAAATAATAACTGAGTTGTTGGATGCTATCCAGAAGCCTAAACAACTAGCAGTAATCCATTGTAGAAGTCAGACTAATAGAAGAGATTCAGTTGCTAAAGGAAATGAGCTGACATAACTGTAAAATTTGCAGCCAGAAATGCTACAGTGTACATTATGAACTTATCAACTATAGAATCTGATGATTTAGAAAAAGCTTATGTAGACTCAGAAATACAAAAACGGAAAGAGAAGTTTGGAGCAAGAAAAGGACAAGGTATATGGTAAAGATATACAGGAAAGCTGCTGTTACCAAAAGACCTGTATACCTATTTGTATCAAGCCATTCACACAAAAGGTCATTTTGGTAGTCAAGCTGTAATTGACACCATAAAGAGACAATGGGTTGCTCTTGGAATAAGTACTGTAGCAAATAAGATCTGCTCGAGCTGTTCTGTTTGCCAAAAATTTAATCAAAGAGCATTTGGACAGAAAGGTTTAGGTGGTAGACCTTTAGCATATTGTCCATTCAAGAGTCTGCAAATTGGTTACATCAGCATGCCAAAAGCTGGAAGATACAAATTTTGCTTAGTAATTGTTGAGAGATTAACCAAATGGCCTGAAGCTTTTCCATCAAATACAAATACATCTTGCTTTGTGGTGAAAGTGTTGATTAAGGAAATTATACCTAGATTTGGAGTACCATTAACAATAGACTGATAAAGGATCCCATTGCACTCAAGACATCCTAAAAAGAATCTATGAACATCTAGGAGTAACACCAAAATATCATGTGCCTCATCATCCCCAAAGTTCAGGGCAAGTGGAGCACATAAATAAGGAAATCAAGACTATGGTGGGGAAGCTCTGTGCTGAAACTCATCTCAAATGGCCAGAGATTCTTCCCATAGTTTTGTTTTACCTATGTATGAGGCCAAGAGCAGATTTACATATATCATCCTATGAAATGCTCTTTGGACATGCTCCACTACAAGCAAAAACTTGTAAGGTAGTTTATACATCTCTCTTAGGAGGAGATTGTCAACTTGCTTCTTACTTAAGTGCTTTACAACAAAGACTAAAAGAATTACATGAAATGGGAGTATTAATTCAAACTGATCCTTTGGATTATTCTTTCCATAAATATGAACCAGGAGATATGGTATATGTAAAAAATTTTGCTAAAACATCAGTAACACAGGAAAGTTGGTTAGGTCCTTACACTATTGTGTTGGTTTCTCCATCTTCAGTAAAAGTTTTGGGTAGAGATTCTTGGTATCATTGTTCACACATAAAATTAGCACATGGTGTAAATAATGAAAATGTACAAATCATTGAATAAGAAGGAAATTTAGAAATTGCAGAAAGTTAGAATCATCAGTCAAATTGAGTCTGCAGTCAAAAAGATAAGTAAGGAGAGGCCCATTCCTGCGGAAGAGGATAGAAGAGGACAATGCAGATAAAGAAGAGAATTCAGTAATATTAATGGACATTGATAAAAGATTGAAAATTTATACATTTAAAAGACTTGGTAAAATTTGCAATGAGGAGGATTACAGGATAAATGGACTAATGAATTTATACTTTGGGTAATGTATTATATATAGGGGTGTATGGGGTGCTCAGGAAGGAGTAATATCTTTGGTATGGAGGGCTTGTCATGCCCTCCTAGGGCAGCTCTCCAGCCTCTGACCCTCATCTGACACCCAGCTCTCACTTGTGGCTCCTAGTAGCTGCTAGCATGAGGCAGTGGCCACACCCTGGGCAACGGCTTCAACAGGCCAGCTAAACCTTGTGAGGGTAGCCATTGGGTTGTCGACCCCTGGTGAACCAAGGCTTTGCTCACCCAGCATGTGAAGACTGTTTCGGCGGAACAGGTGGAAGAAACCAACAAGAAGGTTCAACGGCTGAGATGGCGATACAGCAAGGCACTGTGGAGTGCTTAAGGTGTGTTGGAGCACAAAAGACAACACAGCCATCCAATGCAGCTGAGGAAGGCTCCAAGTGTAACGACTTTTCATGCCACTGGACCCAGGCTTCCAACGCTGAGAGAGTAGGACTGTCTCTGTGCACCGACTTTTCCACTTAAATCTTCATGCACAAGTGTCTTTGTACACAAAAACGCACAAAGACAATTGTCATCCTCGGTTACCGAGAGACTACTACCAATGTATTATAGTAAATAATAATATAGCATTTATTCACATACATACACAAATATATTTACTGCTATGGAATTGCGGAAGGATATTCAAGAGGAAATAAGGGCTAAGTATGTTGCATACAACAGTAACAACTCTTATATAACAGTAACACTGACATTTAAATAGCAAAACAACATGACCTAGCAAAAGTAACAACATAATAAAACATAAACACAAAATGTAAATATGGTTAGGTTACATTGAATCACCACTTAAATGAGTGAAACAATGTGTAGTTAGGGTACTAACAATGTTATGATTAGCTATAGATATGTTATGTACTAACAAAATGTAGTTACATACTTAGATTTAATTGTAAATATATGTAAATAGGGTGTATAATAGGATTGTAAGTTAATTGGATTATAGTGTATGTTTATATGTAAACTATGTAAATATAAAGTGTATATAAGTGTATATATGCATTTGTATAGTATACATGTATATATTGTATGTATGTATTGTGTTATGTGTAAATCATGTACATAGATAATTAATATCTTTTGTTACATGTATTTGCATAAGTGAGTTTGATGTTTAGTTTGATTTTCATTGTAGAAATTATGCAATGTTGTGTTTATTGTGATTTTCAATTTTTTTCCCTCTAAGTTAAATGTTAATGTATTGCAATAGTAGTACGGTTTTCTGTTTTAGCTGATAAGAGCATTTTAAGTTTGATGTTTGCATGAAGGTTATGCTTATCTTTTGTTTGATGTTATTTGCTGTTTTGATTTTGCTTCTGTTTGACTTTTGTACTTGTTCATTATTTACTTTGTTTTCCTTTTCCTTTTTCCTTGTTACAATTCCTTTGTAAGATTTAAAATTGGTGAGGTTATAAACTGTACTGAGTAAAATAGTGGAAAACTTAATTTGTGGCCCCTAAAAGAGTGTTTCATTACAGTGTCTTGCATTTAAATCAAATATAAGGTGGTCGCCAGGGAAATATTCCCAATTATGAATATACCCAAGTCAACTGTGTTTTATAGAGAATTGAATTAATAATACAATGAGGAATCAAAGAAAGAGAGAAAGAGTAAGAAAGGAATAGGTATGAAGGGCCTTAAGCCAACATGGCCTAGACCTGAGTCTTAAGAGAGAGAGATCAGTCAGTCTTTTATCACTCACCATAAGATTTGTCCAAGCAATGGATTCAGAGGGACAGAGTCTCCCCAGAGGGAGTTCCAGCCAGAGTCAGCCTCCCTTGAGAGACCTCCTTAGAGATTTCCTCCAAGAGATTCTTTCTCAAGAGACCCTCCTTAGAGCCTGTCTCTCAAGAGCTCCTTCTCAAGCCATCCTCAAAAAGATCTCCTATTAGCAGGCTGTCTTTTTCTTATATAGGGGGTTTTCTCCTATGTCACCTCCCCTAAGTTCTTCCATCTACCAATCACAGTAGACGTTTTCCAAAGGACAGCCCATTCTGAATTCACAGCTGAGTCGACTAATCCCTTTAGTAAGTTTGAACCAGAAAAAACTTCTGAATAAGTTTTCACCTCTTTGCTCCTTGCAAGTTTACAAGTTATCTGACCTTTAATAGGTACTTAGCACCCCTTTGTATTACTTCTAAAAATAGGCATGGCTTAAAGAACTTTTTGCCTCATTATAAGTATGGGTTTAAGTACTTTCATTGTTTAGCAAGGAGTTTTCTCCCCTAAAGCAGGCTTAGGGTGGAGTAGAGGTCTTCCCATTTCTGATCTAAGTAGAGTTCTCACTTTCCAAATGGGGAATGGTCCCAGTAGGGAATTGTTCCAATGGAGAATTCCCCAATGGGGAAATTTTTAACATTCACAAGTCTGAGAAATTTCAAGATTCACACCTTAGAATAGATTAGTGTAAGTTATAGTAACATAGTTGAGTGTAGGTTGTTTGTTATTTGGGGTAGATTTATTAGTTTAGGTAACTGGTAAGTATTTTAGATTCTGCACAAATTCAAAAATAGTGTTTCCAATACAATTTTTGATTCGTCCAATAGGGGGGAATTGTGATAAAGGATGGAAAGGTTTGCAATTTGTAAAACTGTGGGAAAACTGAAAAGTGCAAACCTAGGTATGATTGACAGTGGCATGTGACCAAGGGTCACATGGGAGCCTGAGCAGCAGGATCTGGGAAGACTCCATATTGCTCCAATGGACTTTTTCTTTTGGTCTCCTGAGGAAGTAAAAAGGAACATCTGAAGAGGATTTTCCCTGTGTTGACCTGAGGAAGGATTCCTGTATCTAGCTGCTGGCAGCATTCAGTCTCTCTTGGACATCAGGCCTTGCTTGGACATCTAACAACAACAGATCCTGGCTCTAACTGTTTTGGACTCCTGTGAGATTTGGGTATTTGGTTTAGTTTTTAGATTAGTAACCTAGTTAGTATAGTTTAATTAGTTTTAAATAAGCATAAGCAAGTCCCCAAGTCCTTATTCCTTTCCCTTCCAAAAAATATAAAATAGATTTTTATATGTTTTTCCTCTTGTGTTTCCCTTACCCAAAATCCTTCCCTAACAAAGGTCAAGAATATCAATGTAGGGACAGCTCGGTAGCTCAGTGAATTGTGATCCAGGTCTAGGTACGGGAGGTCCTAGGTTCAAATCTGGCCTCAGACACTTCCCAGTTGTGTGACCTTGGGCAAGTCACTTGACCCCCATTGGCTAGCCTTTACCACTCTTCTGCTTTGGAGCCAATACACAGTATTGACTCCAAGACGGAAGGTAGGGGTTTAAAAAAAAAAGAATATCAATGTAAAACAATTGTGATATTGAAATCACTTTAAAAGACTGATATAAATTAATTTAAGGTCATCAAGGAATTCACTTATGTAATTCCTAAATGAAACACTCAAGTCAGCTGCCAAATTTTTATGGTATTTTAATTACAAACAGGAGGAAGAAAGTATTAGAGGGAGAAAGAGAGAAAGAGAGAGAGAAAGAGAGAGAGAGAGAGAGAGAGAGAGACAGAGAGAGAGAGAGAGAGAGAGAGAGAGAGAGAGAGAGAGAGAGAAGGATAAGGGAAGGAAGGAAAGAAGTTTAACTCAGACCCACTCTGGCTCAGGCGAGCCAAAGCGGGCTTTAAGGCCTTGAATAGCCAAGACAAGGAAAGGGATCAGTCCTTATCACTCACGTGACCAATCTGAAGGAAAGCAGTCCGTGAGGCTCCTCCAACTCCAAGCACCAGCCTCCAACTGAACTCTAGCTCTCCTCCCAGGAAGTCCCGAGAACTCCAGAGGCTGTTCTTGACCTCACTTCCTGTGTCTCATATGTGCCAATGGTGGCTCTAGCTTGACCTAGGACCACCCAGAGGTCTGTCCTTTTTTTGCACATCTGTTGAAGGCCATATTCTCAAATAATTAAATCTTGAGTTTGCTGCAGCCCTTCCTAATCTTGTTACACTGAATAGGGTGGAGAATGTAGTTTCCAAGACCTGGTTCTGTTATTCCAAGTATCTCTATTGTTATTGATCAGGAAATAGCTAAATCTAATCTTCTAAAGAATGATCTGAATAGGGTGGAATAGTTTTGAAATTCACACAATGAAAAAAAATGTGAAGGAGGAGGCCCTAGCAGTACCAGATCTTAAACTGTACTAAGGGGTGATTCTTGAAGCAAAGGGGTATTCCTCAAGAATAATGTCAATAAGACCAGCATGCCTGGTGAATAGATAAGTGCTCACTGATATGAGCATCTAGTTGTGGCCATGGATTAGAATACTAGGACTGGAGTCAGGAGTCTCTAACTTAAAATTCAGCTTCAGACACTTCGTAGCTGTATGTCCCTGGAAAAGTTACTTAATCATTGTCTATTTCAACTGAAAAATTAGGATAATAGCATACAACTCCCAGGGTTGCTGTATGGATCAAATAAGATAATATTTTTAAATTGCTTCATGAATCTTAAAACACTTGGCAACATTATTTTAAAATAATTATTATTTCACTTATGTTCAGAAGATGGATGACTCATTTGGAAAAATCCAATTTCTGGGATTAGAAAACCACACCTGTCTACCAAAGCTATTGTGAATCTTAAAAACTGCTCAGACTGTACCTTAGAAGATTTTGTTGTTTTTCCTCTATTGTAACAATGGAGGTACTTGATAAAGAATGTATTGAGAACTTTTAAAATTACTCCACCCTACTCAGTGCCTTAGGGGAAGATAAAGTTGCAAACTCCTGTTTGAACAATGAAAAGTCCCCAACTCATACCTTATAGTAAAGCTAGAACCTTAAGCTAGGTCTATTTTTAGATCTAATACAAAAGGGTGCTAAGTACCTATAAAGGTTAAATTAGTACCTAAAAAGTCAAGCAACTCGCAAAGGCAAGCTTAACAAAAGAGGTGTGAAGTACTCAGAGGATTTAATCTAACCAGAGAAGGTGGGAACAAAAGAAGATGAGAACTAATAATGGGCAGTCCTGGGAAAAAGCATCTATTGTGATTGGTAGATGTGAAAATTTAGGGGAGGTGACATAAATTTCTTTAAAAAGAAGGGATAAGAGGAATTCAAAGGTGTATTGAATTTGAGTTGAATTAAGTATAGTTGGTGTTGGAGTTCGGAAGTCTGAAGGACTAGAGCTTGCTTGAAGACGATCTTGTGGTGAGTGATAAAGACTGACTTGCTCTCGCTCTTCCTTAGGCTCAGGCCTAGGCCAAAATGGCCTAGGTTCTTTTCTACTGCTTGGCTATTCTCTCTCTCTCTCTCTCTCTCTCTCTCTCTCTCTCTCTGTCTGTCTGTCTCTCTCCCCCCCCTTCCCTTAATTCCTTCATTTATATTAATTAAAATCTCCATAAATCCCAGCTGACTTAGGTATTTTCATATTTGGGAATTTCCCATGGTGACCACTTATTTTAGATTTTAAGTCAAAACACTAAAAATTATCCTTTACAGTTTGGCCAAAAGCTTTACAGTTTTTGACCATTTACAGTTTTAACATTCACAGTTTTGGCAACCACGTTTTGGCAGTTACACTATCCAGCACCTTCTCTGCAGCACCTACATTGAGAAATAGCTACACCACTGAGGGATTAAGTGATTTACGCTCTGGGCTCACTCCTAATTCCCATTCGCACTGGTAGATCAGATTCCCAGAGGGTAAGAGGATACGTCTCATCTCTTGCTTCGATGGGTAACCCTAAGGGCCAGGAAGCATCTTTCTAATGCTATTGTTCATTATTCCCTACCATGAGTCTCCCCCTCATGGATTATAAATTGATGCCAACAAGTCAGATGGAGTTAATTAGCTTTTAGAGATAATTATTTAGTAAGGTCACCTAATAAGAATAGATGGTACAAAGATTCCTCCCAAGAACCAGTAAAGAACAATGAATAACTCAAGCTCTATCCCTACAAGCAAGAGTTCATGCAAGTCATTTAAATTCTCTAAATTCTCTCCATTCTTTTTTTAACTCCAAAGTCAGGGGACGTGATTTGTGAAGACTCTTCCAGGTCTTAAAGGGAAATTATTATAATCTGGTCTGTTCAAGTGTTTCCCCCTGTGTCTCATGATGTTAGAGTGAGGGGCTAATGCTGAGGTCTAAATAATCACTTACTACTTGTCCAGGCTCCCATCATATCTCCAAGACCATGGAGTGCCATTCCTAGCCTTCCCATTGGGTCACAGCTACAGGACTTTCAGATGTCACTCATTCTATCCCTTGGAGTTAAAGGTTGGCTTCAGGAGTCATTGATGCTCTAACTGGTCTCATATGCTCTGGGATCCCCAGCCCCTTCTGCCTTCTGGGTCTCTGCAGGTGGATGAGGGACTGGAATGGGGCCATAAAGAAGGAATAAGTGAGTCTGAGAAGTAGTTTTTGATTTCTGACCTTCCTTTTCTAGTCTGACCCTATCTGCTACCCTCCTCTTTTTTGGGTTGGAGTCTCCCCCTGAGGGCAGGAGGCTTTGTTACTCCTTGGGGATCTCACCCCATATAAATGTCTGTAGGCCAGAATCCTGCCTGGATAGAAAAGGGAAAGACATCTCCTACTCTGGGATCCTTGTTCCTTCTAGCTCAGACAAGAGAAAACAAAGACCTGGTCCAAGTTGGGACCCTGGAGCCAGAGGGAATGGCATGGTCTTCTTATACTGATTGCTCATACTAGGAAGAAATACAGTGCAATGAAGAATCATAACTCAGGAGACCCCAGTGAAAAGGACAATTTTGTAAATTCTTTAGAATCTATAAAATGAAGGGGAAAAGTCTTATTTATTTCTAATAGAAATTAAGGAAGTTCAAGGTGAAATATAGATTACTAAAAGAGAAGTCCTATGTTTTAAGGAAGAAATCACAATGATGAACAAGTGAATAGAGATTTTTATCTACATCTAGCCTCTACCTGGACCTGAATTTTGTGTGTAAAATCTCTATTAATACCCAGGCAGCTTTTCCTTTCAGATGGGCATTGAAGGGAATCCTGTACCTCCCAAGGCAGTCCCTTGTCCTTTGGAAGATATTGTTAGTCAAACTGGGCAGTTCCTCACTGCATAAGGAGCCATTAAAGAATTCTTAGCTTTGATCCATTGGACATCATCTGAAACCTCCAGAGGGTCCAGAACCTCCAAAGGGCTATGGTTCAAGAGAACCAACACTGAATCATACTGTTCTTTTTCTCAGAGAAGGATGATAGATTCAGCATAGAGTGTGAGACATAATAGATGTTATGTTGTTAAATAAAATGAATATTTAGTATATCTGCACTAAATGGAATAATATCTTTGGATCTGAAGAGAAAAGAAAGAAATTTTTATTCCACGTTGTAAGGGAAGATGTTAACAGAGTGGAGATGGAACACAGGAAGAGACATGATTGGCAGATTGGGAGGCAGAATGTTGCAGAGGAGTCTTCTGGGAAGGATTTTCAACTGGGGGTGGGGTGGGGAGATAGGTGTGATTCTGAGCCTTGGAGGCTCAGAAGTTTTCTTGAGCTCTGGATTGTGAATCCCATTTGATTCCCAGAAGTGTCCCAAATTGACTTCTACATATCTGGTATCTATTAAAAGTCTTGAATCTCATCTTGTCAAGAACTTCGTGGTCAGACCACCAAAGGTCAGATTAGCCCAAGAGGGATTATTCCCTGGAGGGCAGTCTGTGTGTCCAACCTGAAGATAAAGCATCAGTCTCTAACATCTTAACCTCAAGACTCAAGCTACTATTTAGACATTTAGTTTAAGATAGTATAACATAGGAGAAAGGAAGAATTTGTTTCCAAGCTGGTCCTGGCTAGTGGCCAAAGCTGGGGACTCAAGTCTGGTCTGAACAGTTAGCTTAAGAATCTCCTGATTCCCTCTTTCCTAAATCTTTCCCTAGCTAGTTGTATTAATAAACCTTCTTTAAATTATATTCATATGCAGTCAGAAATTACTTGAAGGGTGATGGGGGTTTTGAGAGAAGGAGCTTTAGGAGTGAAACCTTTCTTAGTCTTAAGTAAAAGCCAAAACTTGGGATGCCCAATACTGGTTTCCCTTGGCAGATCTGTTCATAGAAGAGATCATCTAAGGAAGAGCTAGGTTACACAAAATTCCTAGCCTACTGATACATACTAATTTCCTGAAGTGATCTCTGATCTGTGACAATCTACTTCTCTAACAAATCATCTTCAGTGATCCAGACTGAGGTAGAGAGTGGCCACTAGCTCTCTACTCAGAAAGTGAAGGAGTTTCTCTGGGGAGTTAGATCATCAGTACTCACTCACTAACTAACATAACATCATCCCAGGGGTCCTCCTTTATTCCCATCTTAAAGTTGGCGAGCCAGCCAGGATTCTTATTTATTTTAGTCAAAACTTTGGGAAAGAAAAGATAGTGGGTGGTTGAGGCTTAGTCACCACACAAAAGCCTATGTGACAGTGGCTATTTTGAAACAGTGATTCTAGTCAAAGCTACTCTGCCCAACAACAACAACAGCCAATAAGAACACTCTGCTCTTCCTGAGCTCTTAAAGGCATAGACATAAAACCACTTTTTTTTCCCCCTCTGGGAAGAGGCTTTTTGAAATAAATATGGCTAACCAACTTGTAGTGACAATGGATTATCTAGCCATAGTAGGAAACTTCATTTACCTATGGTGTTCATTGTGTGTGTGTATGTGTATGTGTGTGTGTGTGTGTATGTGTGTGTGACAATTCCAGATTATATATATATATATATTTTAAACATCTATGACAGCTTACAATTGTTGAAGATTGGATTAGACAGGGTGATTTGTTACATGCTTGTCTTAATAGCAGTAATAGTTGCAATGATCAAGCTGTGCCATGATTTAAAGAAAGGAGTAACACTAGTGGTTGGGAAACTAAGCAAGGAAAATGAAATGAAGATCATGATTCTAGCAGTGAGGGAGGAGATCATACAGTTAAAACAAATGTTGGCAAACTTAACTGGGAAAAGGAAAACAACACACAAAGACAATGCACAAACAGACAATGTAGCCAAAGGGGGGAAGAAAGTTGAAACTGAAGGGGCAACACCAATACTGCTATTAAGAGATCATACCAATTACTCAAATTTATAAAGAGCTAAATCAATTGTATAAAAAATCAAGCCATTCTCCAATTGATAAAGAATAGGCAATTTTCAGTTAAAGAAATCAAAACTATTAATAAGCACATGAAAAAGTGTTCTAAATCTCTTATTATCAGAGAGATGCAAATCAAAACAACTCTGAGGTATCACCCCACACCTAGCAGATACCTAGAGAGAAAGACCAATTCATTGGTGAAATGAGGTCAAACCCAGACTTAACATCTTGGCCAGAACAATGGAAAGATGTAGAATTATCCGGCAACCAAAATCTAGTATATATGAGAAAGACAAAGGGAGATCTGATCGAAGCAATGAATCTGCATTCATAGATTCCAAATAATTGGGGGGGTGTGTGAGAAATTAAGGCAGGAAGTAGGAGAGCATCCCTCAGTGTTCCTTGATAGAATTGTTGAGTCTGCTGAAAATCTCCTTGGTTTCCAAGATTTGAATGAACAAAATCTCTAGCACATTAGAAGCCAATTTGTTAGGGGGTTGGGGGTAATACACTCATCAAGAATTACTTAAGGTTGCAATGCCCTGGCTGGGATAGCCTTGGGTTGGAAGGGTTAAGAAAGAATGCCACTTATATATTTTCTGCTCATAAAGAAAATTCTCTTGAGAAAGATGAGTTAGTTCAGGATTTAAGAAATCGACTCAAGGAAACAAAGCTAAAGCAAAAGGAGATAGCTGAAATTAAAAACATGGCATCATCACAGTCTCATAGACCAAAAAGAAATTTTGCACAAAATAACCAGAAAAGAAATTTGCCTAAGTGTTTTTTTATGTGGGAAATTGGGGCACATTGTCAAAAACTGTAATTTAAAAGCACAAATAGATTCAGCAAATAATAAGAAAGGATCCTGGAAAAATAGCATAACCTACAACAAACAAGCATCTACCCAATGTTGTAAGCATAATTGTTCAGGGTTAAGGGAAGCAATTGATCTTGAGATGATGAAAAAGTTTATCCAACAAGTAACGAAGCCAAAGTATTTGGCGGTACTCAGGTGCTGCAAAAACCAGTCAATTATGAAGCCAGATGTTTGGGGTGAAAGCAATAAGTAAAGATGGGAGAATTCATGGGAAAAATTACTTGGAGGGAATGGTATGGACTTAGTACAGCTGGGTACAAAAAGAAAGTATAAAACTAAAGAACAAGAAGAGGAGGAGATGCAAAAGCAAAAACATATAGAGGAAATAGGGTGTAAGGTTTATGGAACAATGGGAAAAGATACAAAGGAAGAGGGAAATGGAGATATTGTTGCAAAAACTAGGACACAGTAAACTTGTTAGTGTACAAAGATTTAGCAAGTACAGAATACAAATAAATAGTTGCTAGTGATAATGAGTTAAAAGTGTTCTCAGCACAAACCAAAATTGACTTACTAGAGGTAAAAAATCATAATTTAGAAACTAGCACCATAAAGCTAAAAGAACAAACAAGTACAATTGATTCACAAATAGAGAAATGTTCTCATGATGCAAAAGCAAACTGTTTCACTGAACAGGGAGATAAAACATCAAAGCTAATAGTAGGAAAAAAATAATGGGTTGGAACAGTCAATATCTTCACTCCTGAGGATGAAATCATAGGGGTAATACAGAAAAGAAAAATGTGACTGATATATTAAAAGAATTCAAATTAAATCCTAATGTTCAAGAATTTAAGCCAACAACACATACAGAATCTCTGAACAACAAAAACATTATCCCAATATCTTTAAATCCTCGTGCTCAAGCAATCCCATTGCAAGAAACAGATGGGTTGCAAAGTGAAGTCTCAAATCAAGAATCTGTAGCTGTTCTATTCTCAAAAAGAACTAGACAAAGAATGGGATTTGGGGAACATAGAGTTGCAAGGACCAATGGTTACAGTATTTCAAGAGCCTAATAATACTGAGCTACACGCCATGATCAAGGTGGGAAATGAAATATATCCAGCATTGATAAGACACTGGAGCAACACGTTCAGTGCTAAAATCATCCATCTCCTGAGGACAGTAAAAGTGTGGATCCAGTAAACGTAATGTATGTCACAAGGAAAACAGAGTACCCAAACTAAAATTCAAAATGATAACTCTAAGTCCCTTAACTCCTGAGCACACTTTTCTATTAATACCTGGGTGTCCTTTGAATCTTCTAGGTAGAGATTTTTTTAATAAAATAGGGGCTATAATCCAGTGTGATACATCTGGAAAGATTTTCCTACACTTGCCAAAAGAAGCACTGAAACATCATCCTTTGCAATTACTGGGGAAACTGGATGAAGAACAAGATCAAAATGCAAATACAATCTATGAGATTCCTAGTGAAGTGCCAATTGAAATCTGGGCAAAGCATTCTTCTGATGTAGGGCTTTAGAAATCTGCAAATCCTATAAAAATCAAAGTGAAAGATGGAATACCTTCAAGAATATCCCAATATAGATTAAGCAAAGAGGCAGTTGATGGAATCAGGTTGATCATACAAAACCTGATCCAGCAGAAAATCCTGGTTCCAATGATATCAGAATATACTACCCCAATCATGCCAACCAAGGAAACAAAGTGAGATGCCCAAGGAAAAATACAGTGGAGATTCAACCAGGTTTTAAGGGTGATGAAAGACTTTGTCATCAAAAGTAATCCTGTAATCTAAAATCCCTCTCGTATTCTAAGTAAAATTCCTAACAATTCAAAATTTTACACAGTGGTGGATTTGTGTAGTGCTTATTTTTCAATATCCATAGACAAGAAAAGTCAAAAGATCTTTGCTTTTTCTTGGAATGGGAATAATTATAGATGGAGTCATTTGCCCCAGGGGTTCTCCGAAAACACCAACTGGTTTTGCCAAATTTTAAAACAAGCTCTGAAGTCCATTGTGTTCACGGAATGTAAAATGGTCCACTTCATGGATGATACTGTTTTTTTTTTTGGAAATTTTTATTTAATTAGTTTAATTAGAGTATTTCCCCAAGGTTACAAGAATCATGTTCTTTCCCTCCCCTCCCCACCCCACCCCCATAGCTGACATGCAATTCCAATGGGTTCAGATTCTGGCTTTGACATGTGCTTATCTCTCCTCCAGCCTCAGCGTGTTCTTCTGTGAAACAAAAGAATTAGTCCAGGCAACATGCAAGGTCCCCTCCAATCCAATGACCCCCAGAGATGGCCAGAGTCCTCACACATGCACACTTGTCCACTCACATCCTCATTATATATTTAGGAACCAGCATGGTGCTAGAGGAAGAAAGTTCAAAGGACTTGGACTACTTAGTCCTGGGTTCAAATTCTGTTTCTGCCTCTTATTATTTATTGCCCAGGTTAGAGTTGACAGGATGGCAGGCAGGATCCAACACATGGAACAAGCTTGACTAGCAATGTTCTTTCACTAACATTTCATGGTTTTATTCACATACAATGAGGGTCAATCCCAGGTGCTCTAGCAAGAGTAGGTTTGAGACTGGCATGGGACATTGTACACACAAATTATAGAAGTATTTCAGGCAAACCATAAGCAGAAAAATTCCTTTGCTCCCTTACATCCTTGTGACTACTAACTAAACATTTGCTACGACCCTGAGAGGATTCATCCTTTAGGTTTGAGATGGACATAGAGATACACCTCCAGGCTATGCCTTGGTACCAAGAGGTTGTACCTCAGATAGTCATCTGTCCCCTAAGCTATGAGAGTCACCCCTATATCTCCAGATAGACCGGGTCAGATGACCAAACTCCCACCCACTGTGCCTGAGTGAATACTCATGTATTCACTGTTGTATAGAGTATAAAAACACCAGAACTGACCTCTGGGAGACAGCTTCACATCTATGCTGTCCTCCCAAGAATAGCTTTCCATCTATTCTGTTCCCCCTAGGAGGCAGTCATCCACCTATTCTGTCCTTCTGGCCATATTCAACATTACCTTCTAAATTAATACATTTCTCTTTTTATTTTCAAGCTAAGTTTCAGAGTCTTAGCAAAAGGTACCCTTCCGGAACCAAAGGGGCTCACCCCAAGCCCCCTACAACAAGACCATGAAGGACCAGCCAGGGAATCTATTTTCTCTCTGCCCCCCTGCCCCCCTGCCCTAGAGCCCCTTCAGTCAAGTCAATGAAGAACCAGTTACCATACCCTGGAATGTATTGATAACACCCCTAGCCCCAGAAGTTCCTGTCCCTCCCCCTCCTGACATATGCCAGGAGCCTGTAAATCTTGAAATCTCTCAGTCTTGTGAATGTTAAAAATTTCCCCATCGGGGAATTCTTAATTGGAACAAATTCCCTACTGAGAAACATCCCCCATTTTGATGTGAGAACACACCAGGATCAGAAATGGGAGGACCTCTACTCCACCCGTACTTAGACTGCTTTAGGGGAGAAAACTCCTTGCTATGGGAGGACCCCTACTCTACCCATACTTAAGACTGCTTTAGGAGAGAAAACTCCTTGCTAAACAATGAAAGTACTTGGACCCATGCTTATAATAAGGCAAGGAGTTCTTTGAGCCAGGCCTGTTTTTAGAATTGATACAATGGGATGCTAGGTACCTAAAAGGGTTGGGCAAGTTTTCTCTTGATGAGATTAGTTGACTCAGCTGTGTTTTCTCTAGTTCAGACTTACTGAGGAGATTGGTTGACACAGCAGCATTTTTTCTGATTCAGACTTACTGAGGAGATTGGTCGACTTAGCAGGAATTTAGATGGGCAGTCCTTTGGAAAGCATCTACAGTGATTGGTAGATGTAGGGACTTAGGGGAGGTGCATTGGAGAAAAACCCCTATATAAGAAAAAGCAGAATCTCTTGAGGGATATCCTTTTGGAGAAATCCTTTTGGAGGATCTCTGGTGAGGATCGCTTGGGAAGAATCTCTTGAGAGAGGCTCTGGAGAAGGGAAGCTCTTGGAGGACAATCTCTAAGGAGGGCTCGCTGGAGCTCTCTCTGGTGAAGTCAGCTGAGATGGAGCTGGCCTGGTGTCACTAGAATCCTTGTTTAGGCAGACCTTGTGGTGAGTGTTAAAAGACTGACTGACTGATTCTCTCTCTTAAGACTCAGGTCTAGGCCATATTGGCTTGAGGCCCTTCATAATTATTCCTTTTCTACTCTTTCTCTAATTCCTCATTATATTTGTAATTAAAAATCTCTATAAAACCCAGTTGACTTGGGTATTTGAATAATTGGGAATATTTCCCTGGCGACCACCTTATATTTGATTTAAAACCCAAGACACTGTAGTGAAACATATTTTCTGTGGTCAAATTTACTCACCCTCTATTATATCTATCACAATTTATATCTTCCACCATTTTAACTCACTACAGTTTAAGAACTCAACCATTTTAAATCTAACAAGCCATAAAGACCCTAAACCCAGAAGTTCCTGTCCCTTCCCCTCCTGACATATGTCAGGAACTGATAACACCTCAGCCCTAGAAGTTCCTGTTCACTCTCCCCAACCCAGGAATTCCTCTGCACTCCCCCTACCACGAAAGTGTATAAAAAGCCTGCAAACCCCAGACTTGGGGCCAGCAATTTTAGTCTTGTGCCCCAAACTGCAATTTGGTTAATAAAACTCCCTCTTGTGTGTTACATTGTTGGATACCGTTTCATACTTGGGATCATAACCGGGCACTTCAACCACAGGACCTTCATGTGAACCCCTGGAAGAGGAGGGAAATGTGGATGGAATAAAAAATATCTGAGATGGAATAGAACCTCAGACACTTGGTGGCTGTGTTACCCTGGAGAAGTCATTGCATCTCTGCCTTACTTTCCCCATCTATAAAATGGAGCAGCAGCCCAGTAAGGTGCTTGTGATGAATCCCTGAGAGCCATAGAAATGGTGGCTGTGATGAATTACTTTCCTGTGAAATAAAGTATGCAAAAATCTGCCTGAAACCCAGGGAGAAGAGAGGCAGAATAAGCTAGAGGGAGGCTGTGGACAGAAGGCCAAGCTGCACAGGGCTGCTCAGGACCAGGAAGGGCCAGATGCCAAGACATGACCACCCCTGGGGTCAGGGGCTTCGCCAGTGACCAGAGACCCCGGAGCTTGTTCAGGCAGTTTAACAGAGACTTTGAGGAGCTCATTATTCAGCCCCTCCCTGGAGCCCTCGGAAACAGCCCAACTGGTGAAAGCCTGAAGAGGAGACTGTCCAGGCAGCCCTCCTCACACTCAGGGAGACTTGGGAAGGTTCCCTCTCAGACCCGAAAACCCTCTTTGCCTCCTTCACTCAGTCACCAAATTTTGTGGAAGAGGAAAAATTTCTTTGGGATGCTTCAGGCAAAGGAAGTGCAACAAGCCGTAGACTACTAGATGGCATGTCGGAGCCGGGTCTGGCAGAGAAATACATAGAAATGTTCCTAAAATTCAGGAAGTGGGGCTTTTCCGCTACAGGGCGCTGCTATTACGATCAATACGGCAACGGAACCATCCCTCCTCGGGCCCCTCATTCAGGACCAGCACCAGCCTGTCAGCCTCAGTTTGGTCCTCCCTGAAATGAGGAGGTCGCGCTCAGGGGCTTCTTGGGTACCTTCTCATCCTCGTTCTGTGTTCTCAGAAACGCTTCCGTGGTTCTTTCCATAGCGGCCTCCTATATCACAGGAAGGAGGCCCAGGAAGATCAAAGCTAAACGTACCAGAAAGGAAAGGAAAGTGAAAGGATCCGGCTGCAGCCTGGGAAATTGAAAACACTTTGTGCGTGGCCCCGCCTCCACCAGGGCTCCAGACTTAGGGGACCAGGAAGTAAGACTCCATTTCCCAGAAGGCCTCTGGCTTGACGTCCTGCAAGCCTTGGCACTCCCATTATGGAAGACTCCATTTCCCAGAATGCCTGGGTCCTGGATTCGCCCAAATCTTGGCTCCTCCCACTGTGCAGTCCCCGGGTGTGTTGGGAGTCTGTGGGGGGTCATCTCTGCTCCTGGAGTGTTCACAAGTTTGGGTTTTGGCTTTTGTGTAGAGAAGGGGAAGGAGGAGAGTCAAGGTAAACGTTGCAGCCTGGCGTTAGGCAGTGAAGACTTTCTACTCCCTAGTTCCTGGGGACAGAGAAGACCCGGGCGGACCAGTCGCGGGTAACAGCCTGGAAGTCAAAGTGGGGGGTGGAGGAAGGGAGAAGCTCCGTTGCCTGGAAGAGCAGAGAGGCGGGGCAGGGGCGGTGCAAGTGTGTGGTGGGGGGAGGGGGAGGTCTCCGTGTCTCCGCGTCTGTTGTCGCTTTAAAGGACCCTAGAAAAGGGGCAAATACAGAAGTGCCCGTGTCAGGTGGGGGCGGCTCTGTCTGGAACCAGAGCCCTGGAGGGGCTTTGCCCTCCCCCCCCCCCGGGGTGAGAATGCGCCGCCTTACCCCCAGCACCAGAGCCAGGAAGCGGCTCAGGGAGGAGGGTGCTGTGAAAGGATGGGGGCGGCGCTGGTCCCGGCCCTTCCCGGAGAGATGCCGGGGGAGAAACTGGCAACATGAGCGTGGTTGGAGTGGGGGCTCTGAATTCGGGCACAGAACAAATGTCAACAGGTTTACCCCCAACCCCGGCCTGATGCCCGTCTTCGGGTCCAGGCCTCCTCCTGCCCTCCCTCCTCCCACCCCCCATTACCCATAACCTCTCCTCCTAGGAGTCTCCCTCAATCCACCTGTGCTCCCAAAGCAGTTTCTGAATGGAATGAAGCCAGAGAGAGTAGCGGAGGGCGTGGGGAGGCTTCTTCCTGAGGCTCCCTGTCCCCTCCAGTGGGGAGGGTCTTCTCTGAGGCCGGGGGAAGGGCCTGGGAGCCCCTCTGAGCCCTCCCCCTCTCTAATTTCTCACAGGTGTACAAGAGGAAGTCTGCCTGTCTTGGGGCTCCCACCCCCTGAGGGACCACAGTCTGGGCCAAGCAGAAACCCTGGGACCAGAGGGAATGGCCCCCGGGACCCCGAGGCCCCCTTCCCAGGTGAGTGCAATCCATTCCCAGCCCTGGCCAAGCTCCCCCCAGCTGGAATCCAGCAGAACTCAGACCTGTGTCTTTCCCAACCTCCAGGGGAGCCATCACTACTTGCTGTCAGGGTGACCTCAAGTGTGACCCCCAATCCCCAACTGTGTTCTAGGGTTTTCCAGGGCCTCTGTAACCCCTGGGTGGATGAGGTTCCAGACAGACAGGCCGTGCAGACATTCATTCATCCATCCTAGAGTGTGACACCCTCCATCAGAGGGGGATGCCTGTGTGTCCCACCATTCCAGGCATGGCCCAGGCACAGTCTCTGCTCCTGACCTCCAGGATCTCAGGTTTGGACAGGTCAGGGAGGCTTTGGAAGAAGTTTGGGGTGAGATCAGGTGAGGACACAGAGGAAAAGGTGTGTTTTTAGTAGAATAAAAAGGATGGGAATTCTGGGTGAGCGCTAAAAGGTCTGCTCTTCAAACATTATTAAACTATCAAGAACTTAGAGTGCACTTAATGTACAGAAACTTTAGGTCTTTCCTATTCAAATCTTTTACCTTGAACCTAACAGGATTATACAACCTGTTGCTTTCTCAATCTATTTCAGTTTGTTTCCTTTATTTTTTATTTTTTAGCTTATAATTTATTTAGAATATTTTTCCATGGTTATATTATTCGTATTCTCTTCCTCCCCTCTTCCCTCCCTACCCCTCGAGCTCCTAAGCAATTCTACTGAGTTATAAGTATATTATTGCTCAAAATCCATTTCCATATTATTCATATTTGTAATACAGTGATCCCTTTAAAAATTAATTTTAAAAATTTTAGCCATGTTTACATGATTCATTTTCTTTCCCTCCCTTCTTTCCTCCCTGCTCCAAGAGCCAACAAGCAATTCCACTGAGTTGTAGAAATGTTGTCACTTGATACCTATTTTGATAGTATTCATTTTTACTGTTGAGTGATTTTTTTTAAGGCCTAAACCCCAAATCACATTCCCACATATTCATGTGATATGAAATGTCATATGTTTTGCTTTTGCATTTCTACTCCCATAGTTCTTTCTATCAGGGTGGATTGTATTCTTTTTCATAAGTCCTTCAGGAGTGTCCTAGCTTGTTGCATTACTACTAGTAGCAAATTCCATTACATTGGATTTTTCCACAGCATTTTACTTCCTTGAGGACAATGTTTTTCTGGTTCTGCTCACTTTACTGCATCAGTTCATTAAGGTTCTCCGAGTTCATATGGAAAGCCTCCAGATCATCAATCCTTCCAGCACAATAGTATGTTAAATTTATTTAGTTATATGGTTAGATTGAATATATTTAATTGGTGGTCACCAGGGATTTAATTTCTAAAATCCAAAAATGAATTACTCAAGTAGAATGGAATTATGGTAGTTCATTTTTATAATAGAGGAAAAATATTAATGATGAGAGAAAAGGGGAGAGAGAGATGAGAAAAGGGAGATGAGAGAAAATACTTCCTCAGAGCCAGGTAGAAATTCTAAGCCCCAGCCAGGGGAAAGAAGTCTCAAGAGAATGGGCCTTTTGCAGAGGTTCACACTTCCAGAAGGGCAAGGAAACTGTAAGATAATTTTTAGTGTTTTGACTTAAATCTAAATGATTGGTTGCCAGGGTAAATTTCCAAATAATAAAATACCCAAGTCAGCTGGCAATTATGGAGATTTTAATTAATATAGAGAGAAGGAATTAAGGAACGGAATAGAGAGAGACAGAGAGAGAGAATTAATTTAAACTGCTATGGCTCAGGTTGAGCCAGGCAGTAGTTAAAGGCCTTGGCCAAAGTGGCCTCCCTGAGCCTAAGGGTAAGGGAGTCAGTCTTATCACTCACCATGAGACTGTCTCCAAGCTGGGTTCCAGTCCTCCACTGAACTCAGTCTCCTGAACTGAGTTCAGAATAATCACTTGAACTGACTTTTAGCCTTCTTTTAAAGAGAATTTTCTCTTATGTCACCTCCCCTACATTTTTATGTCTACCAATCACAGTAGACACTTTTTTCCAGGACTGCCCATTATTTGTTCTCACCACTCTTTAGTTCTCACCTTCTCTGGTTAGATTATATCTTCTGAGTACTTCACACTTCTTTGTTAAGCTTGCCTTTTGTGAGTTACTTGACCTTTTTGTGATTAATTTAACCTTTAAAGGTACTTAACACCTTTATGTATTAGATCTAAAAATAGACTTAGCTTAAGTTTTAGCTTTACTATAAGATATGAGTTAAGTACCTTCATTGTTCAATCAGGAGTTTACAACTTTATCTTCCTTTAAAGTATGTCTAGGGTGGAGTATCCCTTAGGGTGGAGTAATTTTAAAAGTTCCCAATACATTCCTGATTCTTGTTAGACCAAATATCTCCATTGTTACAATAAGGAAATAGCTAAAATCAAATCTTCTAAAGTACAGTCTGAGTAGTTTTTAAGATTCACAAAACTAAGTCAGCCTTTCTCTCACCACGGTGACTGTCTAAAAGGGAATCTTTTTAAGGTTTCCCCCACGAGCTCCTCCAGCGGTCCAGTTCCACAGCCAAGTGTCTTCACTCCAAATCTGGGTGTCTGTCTTCGTCTCTCCTCCAAGGGATTCTTCTTCACTCCAAACTCAAGTGACTAATCTTGATTCCAGTCCAAATCTGAGTGACTGAATCTTGATCTATCAATTGATTCTTGTGTGCCTGTGTTTCCTCTATTTAAAGACCTTTTGCTCTTGTGTCACCTCCCCTAAATCTTATGTCTACCAATCACAGCAGACGCTCCTCTTCAGGACTGCCTATTCAATGTATGAAATGGGAGTTCACACCTTTTGTAGTTAGTTAACATCTTTTTGTAGCTATTTAACACCTGTTTTGGTTAGTTAACACCTTTTGTGTAGTTAAAATGGATAAATCTACTTTAAATACTGAGTTAACACTTTGGGGATTAAAATCTAAAAATACACAGGGGATTACAATTTAATCTTCACAATCAAGGAAGAACTAAGTATCTTCATTGTTACAATCAGGGGAGAGCCAAATCCAATCTTCACAGTATAACATCACCATCATATGCCAGAATTGTTCATTCCCCAATGGAGGGACACCCCCTTGTTTTCCAATTTTTTGGCACCACAAAAAGCACAGCTATAAATATTTTTGTACAAGTATTTTTCATTATTACCTCTTTGGGATACAAACCCAGTAGTCTTATAGCTGGATCAAAGGGCATGCAGTCTTTTAAAGCCCTTTGGCCAAAATTCCACATTGCCTTCCAGATTTTCTGTCAGTCCTCTCTTATTCACGTGGATATTAATCAGCTCTGTGAATCCAGGACCCGAGTTTTAGTTTAGCTGGAACAGATGGGAAACACTAGAAGTTTGGGGAAGACTCCTCCCTTTTTCTAAGCCTTTTTAGTTCTAGAATAGAGAACAGAGCAGGTCCATTGCTGCCCTTGCTGTCCCCACTGCCCAGCTTTGGGTAAGATTGTCCTCGCGAGGCCCTGGCCTTTACTTAGGTGAGGTGGGCTATTAAAGAGAGGAGTGGCCTGGAGCTTCCTGTGCAGGCATCGAGGTGAGGCCAGAACCGGTCGTCCTGGCTGTGAGGGTTGTTCTGGCTCGTCACGACTGCTCACAGCCCAGGTCTGTGTGCCTTGCCTGGGTGCTGCACACTATGGGCCAACAGCCTCTTCCTCAAGCTGCCTCTTCACTTCTTCTCTTGACCCTTGTTCCCCAGATTTCCAGGGTTACTGGGCCAGGCTTAGATCCTTTGTTTTTCATTAATAACTTTTTAAAAAATTAATGTCGAATTATGATATTTTTGTGGAATAAATTTGCCTTTAGCCTGGCCAAGGTCAGAACTCCAGACTTGCTGTGCCCTTCCCCTGAGGACATGAAACTAGGAGAAGCCTCCCTTTTATTGTTGTGAGAAATGGGTTAAGGGATAGATTGCATTTTGGCAGTTTTGCCACAATTTCCTCGAGTTCACCTAGAGGCTGTTTCAACAAAAACCTTTCCATGGAAGTTTGTGTTAAAGGGATTTTCTTAGTCTCTCCCTGTGTCTCCTCAGAGGCCAGAGAGCAGGTTTCTAAGTAGATCAGAACTGACAGCAGTCAGTGAGCCAGAGCTGAAGATTCCATTACCAGGGAGACCAGGCCTGAGGAGAGGAAGTAGCCGACCTCTGACAGGAAGTTAGGTGGGACAGTTGGTTAGTGAGGAGATAAAGGAAGCAACCAGGGACAGTTGGAGGTCTTTTGCCTCTGGGATCTGGAGAGAGCAAGAGCTCTGTCTCTGGGGCAAAGGGCTGCTGACAATTGGGCTGCTATAGAAAACTGATTGAAGGACTGAGTAGTGACTGTCTTATTATATTAGGGAGTTAGGTATTTAGTGAATAATTTATAGAGTAGATCAGGTAGGCCTGGCATTCCAGGCAAAAGAAACTGTCCTCAGAAAACAGAGATAGTTTTAGGTAGTATTGGGACTTTTAGGTATATTTATAGAGTATAAGATTAATTATCTCTCTTTTCTATCTTTCTATGTGTGTACTTCTTTCTTCAATTAAACAAAGTTATTGTTAAACTTCTCTCCTCACTTTGTAAAACTCCTTAATTTAACCCTTACATTTGTTTCTTCCTCCCTTTGAGATCATTTCACTAATGTGTGAAACAAGTATCTTTACACAGCTCCAATGTGGGACCTATTGCAACTTTTTCTGGGTGTGTCTTTTCAATAAACTCTTTAATTTTTTCTGAAATCCTCAACCTTTCTTTAATCTCATTTGTACTGATTACCTCATCCACCTTGAGCCTCCTCCCACAGGGGGAAGCTTGTGGTTCAAATATCCACTCATGAGTTAAAGCAAAAAATTCTGATTGTGACTGCTGGCATCTCAAATTGCTTGTGACTTAAAGTGTGTGTGTGTGTGTATCAAGACATCAGTTGATGTGTCTAGATAGATAGATAGATAGATAGATAGATAGATAGATAGGTAGTAAGAGAGAGATAAAGAGATGACAGCAGTGGTAGAGGAATTACCTTTTTTCTTTTATATTGTGGAGAGGTTCGACTGACCATATTAAATAACCAATTAATGAATTAATTAAAAATGAAGAAATTCTGCCTCTTGAATATTCTAGTCATGGCAGTCAGTGTCTTTCTTATGAATGAGCTCAGTCCCCAACCCCAGGAAATCAAATGATATCTTTTTAAAATATGAACACTCCCTCCTTTCCTTCTGTAACTAAATATAAAATGACTGAATATTTTCTAGTTAGAAATGACATCGAAGCAAAGAGAGGATATTTTGGCACATCATACTCAGTGTTTTGCCAAATTCTCAATATAACAATAAAAGACTACTCTTCGTCATTTACTTGGAATCAGAGTTTGATCCCATATAACTCTGGAGTCCTCTATTCTTTCAGCTAGATAAGAGCCTTTCAGCCTTCTAAGAAATTAAGTGGAGAATTCCTTTTTTGTTGTTTTCTCCTTATTAATCATTGGTAATTTCCCCAGAATACCCAATAATTGCTTCCTTTTCACAAATTTCAAAAAAAAAATGTTCTTACTAGATGAATTCTGACAGTTGTGATGAGGAGGGATTTCAGATCACCTTCTCTCTTCTCCTCAGACTCTCCTGCCTCCCTCAGAGAGCACATACCCTTTCCCTTATTCCATACGGAAAGCATGTCAGAGTGAGTCGCTTCTCCAGTCTTTACTCTCCCAACATAATTCTCACTTCAGACACAAAATGCCTTTGTCAGTGTTCCATTGGACTCTGAATGACTGGTCTCCAGAGCTGGCTGTGGCACTCTTCAAGGTAAAGAGTTTGGGGTGAGTCCCTTGTGTGCTTCACTTTCTTCAAGTTAGTTGATGAGGCCTGTATTGGATGAATACTGCAGGCTCGGCTCTAAATCTTGTGACTTTTGCTGATTTAGGGGTCAGTAACATTCAAGGATGTGGCTGTGGACTTCACCCAGGAGGAGTGGTGCCTGTTGGACCATTCTCAGAAAGAGCTGTACAAGGAGGTTGTACTGGAGAATGTGCAGAATCTACTCTTTGTGGGTAAGGACCATTTCCTCTATTATCTCTGAATCTGCCATTAAGGGAATGTCTTCATTCCATGTAAAAGGAGCAGGATTTTAAGGCTTTGTCAGTGATTAAAGAAGCAAAAGTGCTGATTTCTGTGTAGGGTTCTCCTCCTGCCTGTTTTTATTTTTTTTAAAAAAGTCTTTGAATTCTGTGATGGGAAGCTGGGACTTTCCTTTCTTGCTCTGAAAATGGTGTCTCTTCTATTTTAGGTAGCTTTAGGTAAAAACTTCAGTGTTACAGATTTACATTCCTGAAGTTAATCACAAGAGTCATCTAGTCAACCTTCTAATTTGATTTTGTTTGGAAATTCTCTGTAAAAACCAAGGCATATTTTCCTTGCAAATGACCATTGAAAGGGACACTCTACCTGCCAATTCTGCCTCTTCCCATGTGGGATGAGTGGTATTTAGAAAGGATGTTTTGTTAAGTATTGTAATGATTAAAATAGTGGTTAGCTTAAATTGTGACCGCAGAAATATGTTTTCAAGACAGTGTCTTGTTTTAAATCAAATATAAAGTGATCACCAGGGAAAAATTCCCAAATATGAAATATACCCAAGTCAGCTGGGTTTTATAGAGATTCTAATTAATAAAAATGAGGAATTAAAAAAAGGGAGAGAGAGAGAAAAAGGAAATAATGAGAAATAGGCTAGACCAGCCTAGGCCAGCCTAGGCTGAAGCTCTAAGAGAGAGATCAGTCAGTCTTTTTATCAACTCACCACAAGATCTGTCCAAAGCAAGATTTTAGTGTTCAGAGAGACACCAGTTCAGCTTCAGCTAGCTCAATCAAGTTCAGCACCAAGTCTTTCAAGGCAGCCAGCTGCCTTCTCCAATTCAGCTTTTCCCAGCTCAATCTCCAGCTGACTTTTCCAGCTGAAATGAATCCCCAGAGCCCTTTCTGAGCTCATTTTAAAGCTAATTTTCTCCTATGTCACCTCCCCTAAGTTCTTACATTTACCAATCACAGTAGACCTTTTCCAAAGGACAGACCATTCTGAATTCACAGCTGAGTAGACTAAACTTTTGAATAATTCACACCCGACTAGACTAAAACCTCTGAGTAAGTTTCTCACCTCTTTGCCCTTTGCAAGTTCACAAGTTGCCTGACCTTTATAGGTACATAGCACCTCTAAAAATAGGCACAGCTTAAGGGCTTTTGTCTTACTATAAGTATGGGTTAAGTACTTTTCATTGTTCAGCAAGGAGTTTACAACTTTATCTTCCCCTAAGGCATGCTTAAGTATGTGTGGAGTAGAGATCTCACATTCCTGACTAAGTCCCTTCATTGTATAAAATGGGGAATGGTCTTACTTAACCAAGTGTTCTGAAGTAGGGTCTGAGAATTTTTAAGATTCTCAGTATTAATGGTGGAGGCAGTGCCAAGAAGACAGCAGAGCATAAGCAAAAGCTACAAGTACCCTGAGAATCTTAAAAAAAACCTTATAAAAGACTGCTTCTAGAATTCTAGAATGACAGAATGAACAAGGGTCAGAGTAAGGTGAGTCTCCTAAGGAAAACAACTTGAAAGGTAGGCAGAAAGGGTATATTTCTGGGTACAAAGAGGAATTGGAAGTAAAACCGGGCAAAGGGGAGTTCAGAAAATCCACCCCCTCCATACTGCTCCATAAATGGCAGCCAAACTAAACTGAATTATTTGGTAGTAGTCTTGATCTGGCATGAGGGAATTCTGCATCTGACTTTGTAAACAGCTGCTTCCTTGAATCCCAGAATAAGTCCCCTTCTTCATGCAAAATCTCATCAGTCCCACAGGGATGAGCCTGACCTTGTACTCCTAGGCACTGTGCAGGCTAACTTTATGCTCCTTGGAACTATTTAGTGGCTCTTTTGTGATTCCTTCTAGAATCAGACACAAAGTTCCATAATATTTAACAATCAGTGGCAAGTTCCCATAGTCTAAAGTTTTGGGTATGCATTGACATTAGGGCTAATGGACATTTTAACCTTACCCTAGTGCAAAATAATAAAAAACATTAATACTGTTAACATGTGCTTTAAGTACAAAAAATGAGAGGAGAAAAATTCAGATACTCTATTGCACGTAAGGAAAAACAATAGTAAAATTTTTAAAAAATCAAAAATATCTAGCTCACAATCAGTTATACCTATCACCCAAAACTTATTTCTATGTTATTCATTTTGTAACGCAGGAATCTTTTAAAACCAGAACCCACATTAAACCAGTGATACGTCTCATATTTTATTCTGGATTTCTACCTCCACAGTTCTTTTTCTAGATGTGGATAGCATTCCTCAGACATTCCTCAGAATGTCCTGGATCACTGCATCTCTTTTAGTAGCAATTCAGTTTCTGTGTACAGTGTTCTCCGGGTTCTGCTTTTTTCAGTCCCAATCAGTTCATGTGGGTCTTTCAAGTTCTTACAGAAATTAATCTATTCATTATTCCTTATAGCACAGTAGTATTCCATCAACATCATATGCCACAATTTGTTCAGCCATTCCCCAATGGAGAGAACCCCCTCCCCCATTCCTCATTTTCCAGTTTTTTTGCTACGTTTAGAAAAAGCCCAGCTAATAATATTTTTGTACAAACAGGTCCTTTTCCTTTTTAAATCACTTGGGGACACATACATACTAGTAGTATTGCTGGATCAAAGGGCATAAATTGTTTTAAAGCTCTTTGGGCATAATCCAGATTGCCAACAGAATGGTTGGATCCATTCACAACTCCACCAGTAATACATTAGTGTCCCAATTTTACCACATCCCCTCCAACATTTATTATTTTCCTTTGCTGTCATATTGGCCACTCTGCTCCCTATGAGTTGGTACCTCAGAATTTTTTTGATTTGTATTTCTCTATTCAAGAGGGATTGAAAACATTATTTCATGTTATTATTGATGATTGTAATTTCTTCATCTCAAAACTGCCAATTCCTATCCCTTGACCATTTTTCAAATAGGGAATGGCTTGGTTTTTTATAAATTTGACTTAATTCTTTGTATATTTGAAAAATTCGATCTTTGATATAAAATTATTTCCACTATTTGTTGCTTCCCTTCTAATTTTGATTTCAGTGGCTTTGTTTGTACAAGACCTTTTTAATTTGATATAGTCAAAATGATTCATTTTACATCTTGTAATGTTCTCTGTCTCCTGCTTCGTCTTTAATACTTCCCTTCTCCATAGACCTGACCAATATACTATTTTTCATTCATCTAATTTATTTACTTGTAATATCAATCTTTATGTTAAAGTTATATACCCATTGTGAACTTATCTTGGTATAGGGTGTGAGAAATTGATCTAAACTTTATTTTTGCCATGATGCTTTCTAATTTCTCAAGTAAGTTTTATCCAATATTGAGTTCTTATCCCAAAAGCTGTGATCCTTGGATTTATCAAACATTAGATTGCTGAGGTCATTTACCCTGAGTCTATTTCATTGATCCACCTCTTAGCTAATGCCATATTATTTTGATGATCATTGTTTTATAGCACAGTTCAAGATCTGGTACTGCTAGGCTACCATCCTTCATTGTTTTTCATTGGTTCTTTGGATAGTCTTGATCTTTTGTTTTTTCAGATCAATTTTGTTTTTATTTTTTCCAATTCTATAAAATATTTTTTAGTCGTTTGTTAGGTACACCATTGAATAAGTGTATTTCTTCAGTTAGTATTGTCATTTTTATGATATTTGCTCATCAAACAGAAGAGCAATTGGCGTGTTTTTCAATTATTTAAATCTAGTTTCATTTGTGTAAAAAGTGTTTTGTATTCATGTTCATATAATTCTTGTGATTCTCTTGGCAGATGAATTCCCAAATATTTTATAATATCTAGTGTGACCATATAAAATGCTTGGAAATTAAAAGTATTTAGAAAACTAGAAAAAAATGTGGCAAAAATTAGGTACAGACCAATAGCTCACACCCTATATCAAGATATGGACCAAATGGGCATATGATTTAGACATAAAGGGTGATATTATAAGTAAATTCAGGGAAGATAAAATTGTTTTCCTGGCAGATCTATGAGGAAAGGAAGAATTTCTGACCAAACAAAAGATAGAGAACATTATAAGATGTGAAATATATAATTTTGACTATGATAACTTTAAACTGTTTTGAACAAATAAAACCAATATAACCAAGATTAGAAGAGAAACAAGAAGCTGGGAAATATGGTTTTATAGTAGATTTTTCTGATCTCATTTTTTCAAATATATAAAGATCAAAGTAAATTTAATCCAAGAATGCAAGTCATTCCCCAGTTGACAAATGGTCATAGGTTATGAATAATCAGTATTCAGATGAAGAAAACAAAGCTGTCAATAGTCACATGAAGAAATATTGTGTCTCTTAGTTAGAGAAGTGAATTAGAAGAACTCTGAAGTATCACCTCACCCTTAACCGACTGGCCAACATGACAGAAAAGAGAAGTAACACAGATTAGAGGAAATGTGGCAAAATTGGGGCATGTTATACCTTGGTGTTGGATTTGTGAACTGATCTATCCTTTCTGGAGAGCGAATTTCGAATGACTCCCAAAGAGCTACCAAACAATGCATACCTTTTGATCCAGTAATACCACTACTAGTTCTGTGCCCCGAAGAGATCAGAAAAAAAGGAAAAGGGCCTACTGGTAGGAAAATACTTGTAACTGCTCTTTCGGTGGTAGTAAAGAATTAGAAATTAAAGGGATGTCTATCAGTTGACGAATGGCTGAATAAATTGTCATATATGAGAGTGATGGAATACTATTGTGCTTTATTAAATGATGAACAGGATGATTTCCGAAAGTGCTGGGACGACTCCCATGAACTGATATAGAGGGAAATAAGCAGAACCAGGAGAATATTATATACTATAACATTAATATTATGGAATGTTACAAGCATAACAACTTTGGCTATTCTCAGCAATACAATAATCCAAAATAATTCTGAGGGACTTATGACATAGAACACTTCCAGAGAAGGAACTGTTGGAGTTAGAATACAGATGAGAGCATACAATTTTTCACTTGTACATTTGAGTTTTTGTTTTGAAGTTGTAGTTTTATATGATTATTCACTTCTTAAAAAAATGGAAATAAAATTTAAAATATGAAACTTTAGCTCACAGCCCCTAATTCTGCCCACTCTAGCAAGTTTATTCTTATTCCTCCTTCAATGTTCCCTCAAATTCCAGGCCTGGTGATAAGAATGAAAGGGAAGGCAATAAGCATTTAAAAATACCTGCTCTATGTTCTCCACTAAGTAAAGGAGTTCATAATTGTCATTAATTTCACAAAATGCCTGTGAGTTTGATACTTTTATTGTCTTCAATTCATTGTTGAGGTAACTGAAGTAACAGGTTAAATAACTTGCCCCAGGGCATACACTTACCATCTCTCTCAGGCTGGATTGAATTTTTTTTTCCTGACTCCAAGTTCTGACCTCTTCACTACCTGCTGCCTTTAATTTCTAGATAATGGAGGTTGTGAAATGTGCCTATCCTTCTATTACAAGAGATAAATAAAGATGGAATTTTCTGATTGTAAATATGTTACATTATCTCTGTCCTGCTGTAAATGTCCCAACAATGAATACAACAAAAACCATTCTTGTTTGCATTGTTTGCATGCCCCTTTCCATTAAGAGGACCAATTTTTTTTTTATTTTTCTCACCTCATCCCTTCATTATTCCTCATGTTCAGGGCTTCCAGTTCCAAGAGCAAATTTTATCTCCTGTTTTCAGTGAGGAGAATCACCATGTATGCTAGAGAAAAAAGGCCCCAAAATCTCCTGTCCAGGGTAGTGAGTTGAATGCAGGGGCATAAGGGCTTTTATCCCAAAAGACTTTGATCTGTTTTAGTGAAGGGAGGGCTAGACTCAGGGCTGGCAGACCAATCCTGGATTATACTGTTCATTTCCTGAGAAATGCATGATGGACTCAGTATAGAATAGGAGACATATATGGTAGATTATAAAATAAGATGAATATTTAGTATGTCTGCACTGAACGGCATAATATCTTTGCATCTGTAGCGAAAAGAAGAAAACTTCTATTGCACTTTGAAAATTTGTTTGTGAGAGTAAAAAGAGTCAAGTAGTTTCTCAGCTTAGCATATAAAATTTACCAAGTATGATGATTTGATAGTGCATCCAGAATGATGGCAATGAAATATATGGAAGGTCTCTCAAAATTGACAAAATTATGAGATTAGTCAATGAGTGACTTTGAAAGGAAAGACAGAAAGGACAATGGACAAAGATTCTTCAATACTGTGAACTTTTAAAGCATGCTTAGCCAAAGAGTTTGAGTTGTAGTCTACTTGCACGGAAGTAGATCAGGTCACTTTTCCATTCTTTACATATGACATGAGTTGTGAAGTATGATGAGAGTCTTGGTCTTGCCTGTATCACATATCTGTTGTGACATCTCACTGTTATTGTATGTGAAAGTATTTCTAAAATCTTCCATCATATAGTTTATGACCAAATGGTATATCCAAAGTCTGGTTCTGTTCATTTAAGTTTGAAAATTCTTCTTGGCCTTAGGAACTAAAATAAACATCAGTTTACTTATTGCCATCAGAGGAAAGAACTTATTTTCTGTATGTGTGTGTCTTCTCTTTCCATCTGTGTTTATATCATTATTTGTTTTCTTCAGAGGCAGAGACTAATTTTGAAGTGAAGGAGATGTCTACAAAGATGAGACTTTTTGTGGAAGGATCTAACTCTCCAAGAGGTATGAAGAGGAATCCCTGTGACTTCCTTTTCAGAGAAATCAATGACTCTAATATCAAGGTAAATAAAAATTCCAAGAGTGACTGTGAATTTGATGAAGTTGCAGAGAATTTTAGCCAACATTCAGTCCTAAATCAGTGTACAAAATTGACCTCAGGAAAAAACTGTTGTCTGGATAGTAAATACACCAAATACCTTCCAGAAAAAGTGGGATTTAATCTGTCTCATAAGAAGACTTCCGAAATGCCCATGTATCAAAATAACCTAGGGAGAATCACTTCTGGCTCGAGTTTAAACCTCACAAGACATCCAAATCATATTGAGATGCTTTCTGTGAGTAATAAAGGTGGGAGACCTTTAATTCAGAACTCTGAGTTTGGTTCCTATCAAATAATACACTCTGGAGAGAGACCTCATCAATGTAAAGAATGTGGAAAGACTTTCACAGTGAGGGGTAATCTTGTTAGACATCAGAGAATCCATAGTGGAGAGAAACCGTATGAATGTACTCAATGTGGAAAGGCTTTCACAGAGAGGGGAAAGCTTGCTGCACATCAGAGAATCCACACTGGAGAGAAACCTTATGAATGTAAACAGTGTGGAAAGGCTTTCACAGAGAGTAGCTCTCTTGCTAAGCATCAGAGAATTCACTCTGGAGAGAAACCTTATGAATGTACACAGTGTGGAAAGCCTTTTACATGTAGGGGCCATCTTGCCACACATCAGAGAATCCACACTGGAGAGAAACCTTATGAATGTACACAGTGTGGAAAGCCTTTCACACGGAGGGGTGGTCTTGCTGCACATCAGAGAATCCACACTGGAGAGAAACCTTATGAATGTACACAATGTGGAAAGGCTTTCACACGGAGGGGTTATCTTGTTATACATCATAGAATCCACACTGGAGAGAAACCTTATGAATGTACACAGTGTGGAAAGCCTTTCACCCGGGGGGGAGATCTTGCCACACATCAGAGAATCCACACTGGAGAGAAACCTTATGAATGTATACAGTGTGGAAAGGCTTTCATACACAGGGTGAGTCTTGCTGAGCATCAAAGAATCCACACTGGAGAGAAACCTTATGAATGTACACAATGTGGAAGGGCTTTTTCACGGAGGGGCACTCTTGCTGAGCATCAAAGAATCCACACTGGAGTGAAACCTTATGAATGTACACAGTGTGGAAAGGCTTTCATATGTAGGGGCCATCTTGCTGCACATCAGAGAATCCACAATGGTGAGAAACCTTATGAATGTACACAGTGTGGAAAAGCTTTCATACACAGAGTGAGTCTTGTTGCACATCAGAGGATCCACTCTGGAGAGAAACCTTATGAATGTACACAGTGTGGAAAGGCTTTCATATATAGGGCAAGTCTTGCTGCACATCAGAGGATCCACACAGGAGAGAAACCTTATGAATGTACACAGTGTGGAAAGGCTTTCACACGGAGGAGTCATCTTGTTATACATCAGAGAATCCACACTGGAGAGAAACCTTATGAATGTATACAGTGTGGAAAGGCTTTCACAGAGAGTAGCTCTCTTGCTAGACATCAGAGAATCCACACTGGAGAGAAACCTTATGAATGTACACAGTGTGGAAAGGCTTTCATACTCAGGGTGAGTCTTGCTGAGCATCAGAGAATGCACACTGGAGAGAAACCTTATAAATGTAAACACTGTGGTAAGAGTTTCACATGGAGGGGTGATCTTGCCAAGCATCAGAGAATCCACACTGCAGAGAAAACTTATGAATGTAATAAATTTAGATAACCGTTCTCTTAATGTTCCACAATTACTTCATGTCAGAAAATTCCCACTGGAGAGAAACCTCAAGTGAGACTGAGCTTATTGTTGCCACTGTTTGCTTATTTAACATAAGAGGATCTGCATTAGAGAGAAACTTTAGGAATATGATCCGTGTGGTAAGGCCTTCAGACAACAATCATCTCTTATTCCCAAGTGAGAATCCCTTTTGGTTAGAAATCTTATTCCTGTCTTGAATGAAGAAAGACATTGAAATAGAGAATCCAGAGCTTGTTCAGTAGGAGAAAATGTCTTCTGAACAGATCAGTTCCTGATGGATTCTCTGTGGGAAGACTTTCAGCCAGAGATCATCTCTTCTTTCATGTCAGAGGATTCCTAGTGCAACACATATGCACAAGTCTGTGTTTTGTGCAAATGATAATAAGTCTGAGGCACCAGCCCACATCTATTAGATTGTTTATTATGAGAGAAAAGGAGGGTGAGAATTGAAAAAGGAATGAACTTTTGGGGTTGTGAACTAATTCAACCATTCTGGAGAACGCAATTTGGAACTATGTCCAAAAGACATTAAAAAGGAAAAACACCTATTTATATTAAAAATACAAAACACTTCAAGGTGCTCTTTCTGGGGTGACAAAAGTATTGCAAATTAAGAGGAAACTCACCCATTGGGAAATGGCTGAGCAAATGGTGGCATATAATTGCAATGGAATTCTGTTATCATTAATGAGGAGAAACTCAGAAAAAAACCTGGAAAGGCTTGAGAACTGATGCAGACTTTTAAAATTAAATATAAACAAAAATATCTATTTTACGTTTTGTAATGTTTCCTGTCTCTTTTTTGGTCTTAAATTTCCTTCCTTTACCATAGATTTGACAGCTATACTATTTCATGTTCCTCTAATTTACTTATAATATCACTCTTCATGTTAAAAGTCATTCACCTTTTCTGAATTAATCTTGGTGTAGGTTATGAGATGTTGTCCTAAACATAATCTCTCTCACATACTGTTTTCCAATTTTTTCAGCAGTTTTTGTTAAATAGTGAGTTCTTGTCCCAAAAGCTGAGATATTTGGGTTATTGAACACTAGTCATTTACCCCTGGTCTATTCCAAAGATCCCCCCGCCCTTCTGTCTCTTAGCCAGTACCATCTTGTTTTGATGATCACTGGTTTTTTTTTTTACGTTTTTTTTTTAATTTGGTCATTTTCAAACATTATTCCTTGGTTACAAAAATCATTTTCTATTCCTCCCTCCTCTCCCCCCACCCCTCCCATAGCCAATACACAATTCCACTGGGTATTACATGTGTCCTTGATCAGAACCCATTTCCATGTTGTTGGTGTTTGCACTAGGATGTTCATTTAGAGTCTACATCCCTAGTCATCCCCCTCAGCCCATGTAGTCAAACAGTTGTTTTTCTTCTGTGCTTCTACTCCCACAGTTTTTCCTCTGGATGTGGATACTGTTCTTTCTCTAGATCCTTCTGGATTGTTCAGGAACACTGCATTGCCACTAATGGAGAAATCTATTACATTTGATTGTACCAGGTTGATCACTGTTTTTTAATGTAGTTTAAGATCTGGTAGTCCTAGGCCCCCATCCTTCACATTTTTTTATTAGTTCCCTTGATCTTCTTGTTCTTTTGTTCTTCCAGATGAACTTTGTTATAATTTTTTCTAATTCCTTAAAAAAAGGTTTTTGGTAGTTTGATAGATATAGTACTGAATAAGCAAATTAATTTGGGTAGCATTGTCATTTTTATTATATTAGCTCATCTTTCCCATGAACAATTAATGTTTTTCCAGTTGTTTAGAACTAGTTTTATTTGTGTGAAAATTGTTTTGTAGTTGTGTTCATATAATTCCTGAGTTTGTCTTGTAACAGGGAATTCTTTGTTCTCTTTGAGTTTACACTTGTAAAAGGGAATCCTTTATACTCTGGCTAATAATAACTGAAGTATGCCTTCTTAGTACTTCACCAGACTGTGAAGACAGCATTAACTCTCCTTTGTCTACTTTTGAATTGAATCAACAAAAGCTCGAACACTCTACTTAGCACTAGGTGAAGGAGCTCTCCATCCTTTCAACTCAAATAGCCAGGAAATGAGAATTCTCACCTCTCCAGAAGGTGAGATGTTGTTCCCACAAACACTGCCCCCTTGAGCAGTGCTGGGTAATTTGGAAACTGTAATTGGCCCTTGTGAAAAGGGGAAGGGACAAGAAGCCACTATAAAAAGGGCCTGAATTTCTGGGGTTAGGAGAATTCACTCCAAGAAGGAAGTCAATTTCAAGGAGGAAGTGAGCTTCAAGAAGAAGGTTGGCTCAAGGAAGAAAGTGGGCCTCAGGAATCACCTTCAGCTCTAGTCATTGTCTTGACTCGCCTCTTTGAGGGAACTTGGGTGAGTTGAAAGCTAATTTTCCCTTCCTGTCTTTGGAGAGAGTTTAATTCCAGTTGAAGGTCAAGAAGTCTTGGCTGAGTTGAGCAATGGAGCAATATGTAGTTAGATGAGCTAATGTCTTCTTTACCCTTTTGTATTTCTATGCTTTGTCTTTCTCCTTTTGTAAATAAAAGCTATTAAAGTCATTTTGACCATTAAAATTTAATTCTTACATTCTAGACGAAAAGATTCAAATATTTTATATTGTCTCGAGTGATTGTAAATGGAGTTTCTCTTTCTAACTCTTGCTGTTGATTTTTGTTGGAAATATATAAACATGCTGATCATTTATGTGGAATTATTTTATATCCTGTAACTTTGCTAAAATAGTTAATGATTACTACTAGCTTTTTCCTTCTCCCTGTGATTTTGTGGCTGCAGCTGTGGGCTTTATGCCTGCCAGGAGAATCTGCACATGTCGATGTATGTTTTCTTAAATAATTAAGTTTGAACTTCTATTTCTTTTGGCTTATTTTCTTTCTACTTCAAGTGATTAGTAATAAACTTTATAAAATATACTTGGAGTTATTGGATATTGATTTAAATTTTACAGTATCCTGCAACTTTGCTAAAATTATTCTTTCTACTAGCTTTTTAGCTGATTTTCTAGGATTCTTTAAGCATACCATCATATCATCTGCAAAGAGTGATAGTTTAGCTCTGGATTAATTTTTCTCTCTGTCCAAAGGCCTGATCAAATCTTTTGTGTTCATTTAAATCCCTTTAGATTCTATAAAGTGTTCAAGTGTTGAATGAACAGTAGTAAACAATATTCTTTCTGAAATGAAGGGGTGTACAGGAAATGATTACAGGAAGGGTTTCATCTTGAGCTCAAACTTGACTATACTCTGTGTGAAGAGTGAGCCAAGCATTCTTTGTCAGTAATACCTACTTAGTACATTACCAGATACTAAGCGAGTTCACAAGTCACTTATTAAAGTAAGATCACACCTCCAAAGGTTACTGCCTCCCTTGGGCAGTGCTTGGTTGTGAAGTGGGGGGTCGACAGGAAGTGACATTGAAAAAACTGCTTTAAAAAGGCCAGCTCGAGGATGCACTCATTCTGTCTTCATTGGTGAGTAAGATTGGAGGACACTCTTTCACTGGATCCTGTGTTGGCTTGCAGTGGTGAGTGGAGTGATCCCTTGGTTCTTTTATAAGGAAACCTTCTCTGAATGTTGGTGCTTTGATGGGACACTCCCTTCAGCATGTGTTCTGGAGATATTCTTGGCAGTCTGAGCCTCATGTGCTTTGTTGGCAGATTCTTCAAAGGCTCCTCTTCAGATTTCAGCTTCCTAATTAAGACTTTGGATTCTGGTGAGATTTGCTTTTGGATTCTCATTTACTATCTGAAGACATTAGTATTAAACTCAGGGTATTTATAGCTAGGCAGTACTTTCTGTCTTTTTACATTTTTCCACATTCACTCTTTCCACCTCTTTTTAAATAAAGCTGCTAAAAGTCATTTTGACTTAAGCTGTAATCTTTTTAATTTGGTGACCACAATGTTTCTTTAGAATTCTCATATTTAGCATGAAACTTAAATTTAAATTCTTATATTTGGGCACATTATGCTGGAGATTAAATGTCCCCGATTCACTAGGAAAGTCATTTTCCTGTCTCCCAGTCTTCATAGACTGTCCCACAGAGGAGCCCTCATTAAACATCCCAAATTTCATACTGTGCAAAAAATACTACGATAACGACTTTTTGTCTGAAATCCTAATGCTTATCATTTTTCCTCATTATCAGTATTCATCTATTACAGTTGTTTTAGCTATTGCCTAGTTAATTGGCACTGATTAGTTTCCTGTTTTTTTTTGCTGGCACATATAGGTCTTTTCAAACATACAAATAAGAGGGAATGGGGAAGATGTGGAAAGGATAAGGGACCTGAATTGTACTGTTCAGACCATTCTCTCCAAGGACTCGGGGTCATGATGCAGTTGGCTGATTTCTGTGACTGAGCAAAACTCCCACCCCTCTGATGAAGTAAAAATGGAGGATTTGAGGTGTGCAAGTGCACCTTGTCTCTCAAAATATCAACACAGGTTTGAGAGGGGGCTACCAAAAAGTTAAACTGTCTGCAGATTTCTTAACCCTCTTTCTGGTTTAAGGAAAAGGGAAAAGTGTGGATTTGGAAACAACCAACTAGTATTAGTTGTTTTGAAATCCCTTCTCTATTTTGTAATTCTTTTCATTGGAATTCAAGAACTATGTTTCTTACTACAGAAAGGAAAACATTGGAGGTTCTAAAGGGGAGCAAATTCATGTCCCTGAAAACTCCCAGATAAATAAATTGTGATACTGTGGGATAAAATCCTATCAGATGTAGTGTAGAGCATTGGGATTCTTTGAGGAGTAAAATATGGAAAAAGAGAATAAAGAAAAAAAAGGGTGGGTGATTACTTTTATGGGAAGGTTAAAGGAGAAAACATTTTATATGTAAACTTATAAGACTTTAAGAAGTCAATTGAGTGGGCAAAGCAATCGGCCTTGCAAAACCAGATTTTGTTTGAGTTATAGGAGTTCTGACTAAGGAAATGGGATCATTGATGATGTATTAATTTGACTATGGTACAGCAATGATTTCTAAGAATTGATCTTTATACTAGGATAAGTTCTAACTTAAAATCAAATAAAACAACCAAATGAAATCTCTTCTCTGTGTATCGTGAGAGAAAAATCCCCTCACCCCCTTATATGAGGATTAGGTTTTAATGTTATCAGTAGTCTTGAGGTAATCATAATTGTAATTCTAACATAGTTGGCATAAGCCATAATTTCAGTGGGGGTTTTTGTGAATATTCTGGTATAAATATTAAGGTTTTGAATTAAGTAAATAACTGCTTTAATATAGACCTCGGCCCCACCCTTCAAAGTTGCTATTTTAGGCACACTAACTTGTGATCTTTTCTACATCATGATGGCTCACCTTTGGTTCAGAACCAGTTACTACTCAACCCAACTCATTCTTATGCATCATTAGTCCAGGACCATCTGCTTCCCCTCCCCAACCCTCCCCCCTCCCCCCGATCTATCAAGTGATTCTTAATTCATTACCAAATGACTTCTGCCTAAAATTAGTTTGCTAAATTTAAGAGTTAAAAAAACATTGCTGTGGTTTTGGTTTATAAAAATTAACTCTGAAGTCCAGAGGCTGCTAGTAGCTTTAGTAACTTTATTACAGCAAGGTAGAGATAGTAAAGAGAAAAACATAGGAAGGAGATAGGGAGTTGACTAGCTAAATGCCCTAAATCCTATCTGAAGAGATTGAGCTCACCACCCAGGCAAAGTTCCAGTCTCCAGGTAGAAGTCCTTAGGAATCTCTCCAATCAGGTGTATCATCAGAGCATCTTAACTACATAAAGATACCCATTCCAAGACCATTCAGTCCAAAGAGGAATCTCTAACCCAAAGAGGCAGAGCCTCTCAAAAGACAGTCTCTGACGGCAAGGAGGCAGGAGTCTCACCAGAGTAAATGTTTTTCTTGAGCCGATTATCCAACACAGTATTCAGAATCTGAATCTGAAATCAGAATGCAAGTCCAAATGAATCAGAATTTTACCAGCTCATGAGAGTGTCTCCTTCCATCAGTGCACCAGTCTGAATTAGGATGTGCACCAGAATCCAAATCAGAATCGAATGTTCAGACTTCCTGTTGTGTGTCATCTTATAAGCACTTTTCTCTACCCAATATCTCTCCCATGTCACATCTCAGGAACCAATCATATTTCATTAATTTGTCTAACATTGCCCAGGAGGTCCTGATTACTTCAACCAACCCACATTTCTCTATTTTCATCACTGACCTGAATAATTTTTGTACTGGTATAAAAAGTTGTCTAATTCTTTGGGGTATAAAAGAAAGTCTCCCATGGTATTCAGCATCCTTCTGGTCTTGACTGGATGTCTGACTTTGTTGTGAGACTGGTCCCTCTGGAATAAACCTATCTTTTTTTCATTCCTTGTAGACTATCATTTGTGTACCTGTGGTTATAAATTACACAATAGGGTCAATCCTGTGAAAATTTTTGCACTAAGTTGTAATTGGTAAGATTTGCCATTTGAGGTAAAAGCTTTTGGGACTGCAACTAATATTTTGATTCTTGAGTTCAGGTGTAATTGTCTGATGGACCATTGATCATGAAGTCAGTAATCTACGTACCTTTCCAGAGAAAATCCACCACTTACTCAGAAGGGATGTGATCCCAAACACAGGCTGAGTGGCAGAAGTCAAGGGCATGATTCTCAGCACATGTGAGAGTAGGATCCCTTTTTGATTCAGAATCCCCCTTTGTCATTTCCCTCTAAATACGAATGTTTTCCACCTGATCATTCCTGTAAAGTAGAATTATTATCACCCTGTTGACACCTCTGAATCTTCCCTAAAGTCAAATAGTGTTGAATCAGTCTATGCACTGAGGCTGATATCTAAAGGAGCAGCATTAATATGGTTATACTCTTGTATGTGCTTTTTCTTTGATGGAAAATTTCTATAATCAGTGCAAGTAGGCAGGGAAATGTAGGAGCATAATGCAGGTTGTAAAATGTGACTGTTTTCAGTCTAATGTGAGGTCATTCTATATCCCACAAAACCAAGAATTGGTCATTGGACTATCTGTTCATGCTATTCATGTATAAGAGGAAATCCCTAAAATATCTCATTCTTCCTAAATGTAAGGAGGGTTTATGTAATATCTTTCTATTTGAATGTAGTCAACAGCCAAGTATGTTCTACTATGGGCAATTCAATAGGGATACGCAGTTTTCTATACATAGGAGGGAATTATTGAAGTGTTTCTGCATGTCACCTATGTCTTTTTAAAATTGGAGAATAATAAGTAAGTTAATTTATTTGTGGAATCACTACACCTGGGGTTAGAGAAATCTATTCTCCAAAGGGCATTGTTGCTTATATTTCTGTCCATAGGGCTAGAACCCTCATTGCATCTCATCCTCCAAAAGGAACCAAAATGAAAAATATTGAAAAATGAACAGGTTAGATTATCCTGTTAGGTGCAAGTTATATGATTTTAATGGGACACGGAAATACATAAAGTTTCTCTAGGTTTCTCTATGTTAAGTACACACTAAGTTCCTGGTAGTTCCTGGTTAAGTTCCTGGTAGTGAAAAACAAACCTTTTAACCCTTATCCAGAATTCTCATACTTTTTCTTCTGTTCAAAACATACCTTTTCCTCTCTTGTGTCCTAACCTGAACTCACCCCAAACTTCTTCCAAGGCCTCCCTGGCAGGCCTGGCTGACCTCACTTATCTACTTCAAAGATCTTGTTGCAGAGGTTTTTGAACTCCCTCTGGCACAGGCCAGGAGAGAGAAATCCTATACCCTCTTCTCTCTCTTCTCCTTAATTCCTTCCCTCTATATTAATTAAAATCACCATAAATTTCCAAACTGACTTGGGTATTTTATCTGGGATTTTCTCTGTTGGCCAAATTAATTTAGATTAGGTCACAACCCTAAAATTATCCTTTTAGTCTGGCTAATCCATGAAGGGTGTGACTAGGACCCTCAAATTTCTGTGAAACCTCTGCCTTTTCTCACTTTATTAATTCATCAAGTCAGCTTTTTAAGCAGTTTGAAACACAGCTGCGGGATTAGGTGAGTATAAAATGTTTTTTTTTTTCTATATATACTCTTTAATTTAAATTGAACACAGATTTTTTTTTTAATCTAAAAGCAGCAGGACTGGGGAAGCTGTTTACATACAAATTCCCTTTCCCTTAGGGAACAAACCAATTATGCAACCCTCACTGACAATACTGCCTAGATTACTTTCAATTAGCACTGAGAGAAACCTGGAGGAAGTTTAGGTCTTGTCCTGCTCCCCATGTGTCTCTAGTTTTAAAATTAAGTGAGAAGTAAAAAAAAACAAAAACCAGGATGGAGTCAAGATGGCGGCTTAGAAGTAGCAAGAGTTCAGACCTCTGAAAACCCTTCCTTACTGATCACAAACTGAATGTTCCTAGGGGACTAAAAATCAAATCTAACAACAGGACACAGCCAAGGAACCGTCCTGCAGCCCTCAATCCAAAAGGTACTTCCCCCAAAAGCTGGAATTCGAGAACACTCAGGTTGAAGGGGAAGGCAGAAGGAAGGTCCCAGGACCCCTCCTCCCCCACCTAGAGTGTTAAGCCTCCAATGGCAGTGGGATACTCTGGGCGGGCAAAGGCACTTGTGTGGAGGGTGTACCTTGTGGACAGGGCTCTACCAGGCTCAGAGCGTTGAACACAGGTGGTGGGGAAGGAGCTGGAGATGGAGCTCAGAGTGGGTAGCCTGGTCACAGAGGCGAAGACCCTCCATATTGTTCCAGCCTTCCAGGAGGTTTTGACCTCAGAGCACATTGAGCCCAACCCAGCTGAACTTAATCCCATCAAAAGTCTTTAAAGGTCAGGGAACCTAAAGCTCCAACACCTCTCCCCCACAGGCTGCTGGATTTTAATCCAATCAAAAGCCTCCAGAGGACAGGGAAGCTCAAACTCTAATATGCCTCCCTGACAGACTGCACTGAGAGATCATCTGTCAAAGCTCCAAGAGGGGAGACTGACAGAAACCCCCAAAACCAAAAAAGAAAATGAGAGGAGCAAGAGCATAGACAAATACAGGGAGCAAAGAAGGGGTAAATATAAACACACAACATAAAAAGAAGAAAGAAATTACAATAAACAGCTTCTGTACAGGCAATAAGCAAAGAGCAAACGGAACGGAGGATCATCAAACGATAAATCAGACATCCCAGTGAATTTGATACAGGCTTTGGAAGAACTCAAAATGCAATTCAAAACACAATTAAGAGAGGCTGAAGACAATTGGGAAAAGAACTTAAAAACTAAGATAAGTCATCTGGAAACAGAAAATAGTGTCTTGAAAGCCAAAATCAACCAGCTTAAAAATGAGGCAAAGGAGATGAAAGATGAGGTAAAGGAGATGAGAGATGAGGCAAAAAGGATGAAAGTTGACCTTCAAAGAAAATCAGAGCAGAAGGAGAAGGATGACCAAAAAGCCAGGGATGAAATCCAGTCTTTAAGAACCAGAATACAACAACTAGAATTAAGTGACCTCACAAGGCAGTAGGACCCTATAAAACAAAACCAAAAGAATGAAAATATTGAGGAAAATATGAAACCTCTCATTAAAAAAACACAAGATTTAGAAAATCATTTAAGGAGAGACAATTAAAGAATCATTGTTCTACCAGAAGACCATAACAAAAGAAAAAGCCTGGACACAATACTACAGGAAATTATTCAAGAAAACTGCCCCGATATTCTAGAACAAGAGGGAAAAGTGGATATTAAAAGGCTCCACAGATCACCTCCTGTACTTAATCCCCAACTGACAACACCCAGGAATATTATAACCAAATTCAAGAACTATCAGACCAAAGAAAAAATGTTACAAGCTGCCAAGAAGAAGTCATTCAGATATCCACAGTGAGGATAACATAGGATCTGGGTGCATCTACACTGAAGGACTGAAAGGCATGGAATATGATATTCTGGAAAGCAAGAGAACTAGGTCTACAACCAAGAATCAACTACCCAGCAAAACTGACTATATTCTTATTGGGGAAAGTATGGTCATTCATCAAAATAGAAGAATTCCAAGAATTTGTAAAGACCAGATCTGAACAGAAAATTTGATGTCAAAGCACAGAACTCAAGAGAACCATTAAAAGGTAATTAAAAAAGAGGGGAAAAAGAAAAACAAACAAAAACAAAATAAAGCAATAACAACAACTCTTTTCTTTTAAGAGACTCAATAAGTTAAAACAATATGTATCCCTATAAGAAAAGTGGTCATTGGTAACTCTTAAAAACTGTTGTTATCACCTGGGCAGCTAGAAGAATTACATATAGAGGGAACAGTGAAAAACTGTATAGGATGAAATAAGACATAAATTGGTATATAGATATATGTATGCATAAATACATATATGTGTGTGTGTATATATATATACAACTAGAGCTACAAAAAAGGTTAATACCAAAAGAAATAGGAAAAGAAACAAAAGGGGGTAAATTTATATGTCACAAAGGAGCTCATGGCGGGAGGGGGGAGAACATCAGTATACTGGAAGGGTAAAGAGGTTGGAGACAGGAAATACTCAACTCCTACGTGCATGGAAATTGACCCAAAGAGGGAAAAACAATCCAATCCATTGGGGCAGAGAATAGATTTGCACCCTATAGGGAAGGAGAAGGGTAACAAATGTACTAGTGGGGAGGGAAGCAGTATAAGGGAGGGAGAGGGTGGGGGTGTAGTTTTTAAAAGACTGCGAAGAAAATAAGGGGGGATAAGAAGGGAGGGGTGGAAAGGGAAATAAAATAAGGGTGAGAACTAGGGGGACTGATTAAAAACAAACATTGTTGTGGACAGAAATGGTGAAAGAAGAAAAGTCAGGACTAGGAGTGGGAATCAAAATGTGGGAAATACACAGCTGGTAATCAGAACTGAATGTGAGTGGAATGAACTCACCCATTAAATGCAAGAGAACACCAGAGTGGATTAGAATCCAAAACCCTACCATACGCTGTCTACAAGAAATGCACATGAGGAAGGTAGATATGCATAGTTTGAAAGTAAGGGGATGGAGCCAAATCTATTGGGCATCAACTGATAAAAAGAAGACAAGTGTCGCAATCATGATATCTGACAAAGACAAACTAAAAATAAATAGTTAAAAGAGATAGGGAAGGTAATTACATCCTGATAAAAGGCAGTATAGACAATGAGGAAATATCAGTACTCAACATGTATGCATCGAATGGAATAGCATCCACATTTCTAAATAGAAACTTGTGGAGCTCAAGGATGAAACAGAAAAACTATACTAGTGGGAGATCTGAACCTTCCTCTATCTGAACTAGATAAATCAAACCAAAATATAAATAAGAAAGAGGTAAGAGAAGTGAATGAAATCTTAGAAAAAGTAGAGTTAGTAGATATGTGGAGAAAAAAAAAATAGGGACAAAAAGGAACATACCTTTTTAGCAGCACATGGTACAATCACAAATATTGACCATGTATTAGGGCATAAAAACATTGCAAACAAGTGCAAAAGAGCAGAAATAATAAATGCAACCTGAGATCACAATGCAATGAAAATAATAATTAGTAATGGTACATGGAGAGGTAAATAAATTAATACAATTAATACAAATGTCATAGAATGTAGTATTCATATGAATACTACATTCTATGACATTTGTATCATGGTTGAAGAATTAGGGACATTAAAGATTTCAGAATACCTCCAATTTCTTATGTTAATAAGTAATTTCATTTTTATACTCCTAAATACTGTGATGAGACATGCTAACAGGCAAAAATCTGAAGCTACAATACAGGAAAACATGCAAAAATTTGAAGCTAAAATATAGGAGAACATGCAAAACCAATTGGATAATTTAAAATGCTTCTTACAGGATCAATTGGCAAATATTGACCCCACCAAAAACATGTCTGAACCTGACAAACTTGTTTCTGAACCTCTAAATGAGGAAATTCCCTCCCCCAAAATGGAGATGGAAAACACCTCTCTTATAGCTCATCTAACAGACTTGTTCTCTCATGGTTGGCAGATCTTGGCTGAACTTAATCCTCAAGACTCTTCTCCTGACACCCAAACTTCTGAATTCTCAGTTTCTCCCGTTCCTTCTCCTACCCAAAAACCAATCCCAGCCCCAAGGAAATGTCCTCCTACCCAAAAACCAATCCCAGTCCCAAGGAAATCTTGTCCTTCTAAAGAAACTCGTTCTAGTCAAACTGACCCACAGGTACCGAATTCGACTAGAGAAATAGGACACAATGGGGATGTGGTGACTCCAAGGCACAATATATCATTTACTCCCCAAGAAACAAATGAATTCACATGAAATGTTCCTACATATGAACAAGATCCCTTTCTTGTAACGAAAAAGATGACACTTTTTTTTTCAGTATAATCCATCTTACCAAGACGTTTAAAACTTGCTACAGGCTTTTTTAAATGAACGTGAGAAAAATAAAATAATTTCTCATGTCAATAAATCCCAGGGGTGCAATGCAGCACACTAGCCATCTCAGGATCCCTAATGGGACTATAACGACTCTGAGGGTTAATTACAAGTATACCATTGTAGGGAGGCCATCTTAATAGCCCTGAGAGAGTGTGCAGGCAGTACAGACTAGTGGGCAGAATTTGAAAGAATTAAGCAAAATGAGGAAGAGACACCCTCCAGATTCATGCACAGAATAATTGAGTTTGGGGGTAGATACCTGGGTTTTGACCTTTATAAAGAAAATTGCATAAGACATAGAAGGCACTTTGTCAATAACTGTTGCCAAGTGATCAGGGATTATTTTAGTACACATTGCCCAAGATGGCCACAGATGGCCTTTGAATAATTGCGGAAAACATCTCTATATGTTTCAAAGGGAAACAAAAGGAGGAAGAGAATAATGATCTGATGGAGAAAATTTAGAAACAATTGACATTTAACAGATGAGATTGGTAAACTGAACAGTGGGCATGATACTCATCCAATGGCACTTGCCCCTCTCCAGGAATCTAATTATCCATCGTAACCTGCCAATTCTGTGAGAAGGGCCACAGAATGATAGAGTTTAGAATTTTATTTAAGACAATCAGAAGGAATATGCAGTTTAATAACAATTACAGAAATGATTATTATAGAAATTATAATAATGATAATGGAAACCACAACTTTAGGAATGATAACTATAAGAATAGATATTGAGAAAATGATAACTCAAACCAAATGACTCTACAACAATTTAACTTAAGTGGTGCTCATCCAAAAAATACTCCCCCCATATTTATATCCATTTAGATTTTGTTTGTCAGAGGTCTGAATTTCCTCATAGAAGCACAGGGCAGAATATCCATTCTGCATGTTAAGAGTATTTAAGACTTTTAGAACTTTGTCAAAATATTTCAGTTTGTTTGTAGTATGAGCAGCCTAGCCTGTGGCATATTCTTGAGGAGAGGGAAATAAAGTGGGAAATCTCGAATGAAAATGAAATCTCCTAGGAAAAGAATTAAGCAGATCCAAACTGCACTTTTTAGCTCTATCAACTCAAACAATTGTTTCAGAGTTTCAAGCATGCTTTGCAATAGCATTTTTCCTGAAAGACGCTGAACGTGGTTCTTTTTTCCACGCTGAAAAATGGCTATTTCAGACTAGAAACTGTGATAAAGGATGGAAAGGTTTGCAATTTGCAAAACAACAAAAATTGAAAAGTGGAAACCTAGGTATGATGGACAGTGGCATCTGACCAAGGGTCACATGGGAGCCTGAGCTGGAGGATCAGGGAAGACTCCATCTTGCCCCAACGGACTTTTTCTTCTGGTCTCCTGAGGAAGTCAAGAGGAAAGTCTGAAGAGGATTTCCCTGAGGAAAGGTTCCTGTATCTAGCTGCTGGCAACATATAGTCTCACTTGGACATCAGGATTTGCTTGGACATCTAACAACATATCCTGGCTCTGGTTTTTTTTTTTTTTTGATCCCTGCTGAGTAAGATTTGGGAATTTGGTTAAGTTTCAGTTCAGTAACCTAGATAAAATAGCTAGTTAGTTTTTTTTTTTTAATAAGACTAAGCATAAGTAAATCCCTATGCCCTTATTCCTTTCCCTTCCAAAACAGTAAAGTAGATTTTTATATGTTTTTTCCTCTTGTGTTTCCCTTACTCAGAAAATCCTATCATAACAGTTTGGTGAGCCAGCTAGGTTAAGAATCTGTATATTGTATTTATTTCTTGTATGATTGTATATTTCTCTGTGTACTTAGCTAGGAGCTTAGGGGGTTATATAGAATTCTGAGGGTTGACGTCCTGAAGCTGCACCACAGACGCTGGCAGCCATCTTAAGAGAAAAAAAATGTTTTGATTGTTTGAAATTTATTTTGTTGACTTTAGTTTATGTACAGTATACATTGTAGCAATAATCTTACAATGCAAGCTGGCATGTCTGTAGACATGTTTAGTAATGTACTGTTTCTGTTCTTCAACTTTTTTCTGTATGTACCATATTTTATATTTGTAATGTTCCCTAATTATTGTCATTATGTGTTTGCTATGGACTGTCTGAAACCCCTAATGGATGTTAAGCTCTGTGACCTTATGGCTTATGTCCCTTTGGCTGTAATCTATGCCTGTGTGGTCTATGAATCTCATGCCTTTGTGTGCCTCTGTGTTAAGCATCTAAAATATCTGGTGACCTAATTTAGAAGGGATGACTTGAAGATGATGGTTATGCAAATGAAATTCCAACTAGATACCCTCGAGCACTTAATAAACCTAAATGTGACTCAAAGCTTTGCACAAGATACCAATAGAGTAAACAATACTGGGGAAAACTTAAATAGACTAGATAAAGAGGAAGTAGCAGGAATAATTTCTTTGTGCCCACTTAGAGATATGCCTGTGGTAAAAAAAATGAAGTCCATAAAGTGAAAATACATAAAGAGATTTTCCCCGGAAGACCTTGAGTCCATCAGGAAGAAAACGCCACTTTTTAATGATGAACCTAATAGGGTGATTAATGAGATGCGGAGGGAAATTGATTTATATGATCCTGACTTTAATGATTTTGCCCTACTGATGAAGGAGGTCTTGACTAAGAGAGAAAGAACCAAATTTTTTCAGGAAACTAGAATAGATCCATTATGGCAATCCTGGCCAGAGGATTTGAAGTTTATCTGAAGAGGAAGTTTATGAGACGTTAGTAGAGGCAAGAGTTGCAATTCTGGAGGTAATGAGAAGGTATACCAAAAGGCCCAACTCATGGTCAAAATTTGAGGCAAGCAAGCAGAAGTTCTCTGAAGCTTCTGTGGTTTTCCTGGGAAGGATAACTGAGGCAGTTGAAACTTTATTGGGAATGGATTCCCTGGAAGAGAACTCAATTGCACATATTAAGAGGGTCTTTGTTAAAAATGCTGTCCCAGACATCAGGCAATTTTTTAAAACAAATTACCCTGACTGGGAGGAATTCGAATTGGATGATCTACAGAGGAAGGCCACATATTTGATTACAGACTCGGAGGAAAGGGATGATAACAAGGATACTATTGTTGAGGACTTAAAGAAAAAATTGAAGGAAGCTGAATCAAAGGCTAAAGAGTGAAATCAAAGAAATAAAAGCTTTGGCTGCATTAAGATCTGTACAGCCAAGGTATACTAATAAGACTTATAAACCAAATGAGAGGAGATCACGCCCTAGGAGGTGTTTCCTATGTGATCACATTGGACACCTGTACAGAGACTGCCACTTTAGGAATCAGGTTAAAAGACAAGTAATGGGTATAATAGAAACAATAACTGAAATAGTGATAATTCTAATAATAAAATAGATGGAATGTAAATAATAACAATCAAACTAGGTATACCAATCAATGTCAAAATGCCTGTTGCCAGGGACAACAGTTACCTGATTTAAATACTATGCATTCTTTGGTAAATGTTGGAGCAAGACCTAAATATAGCCAGGTTAGAAAGGGTGGCCAGAGTAAGAATAGTGTCTTATGAAGGTTTGCCCAGAGAACACAGGGGAATGAATCAAGGAATGAGTGTGATATAATTGCAAATGAGTTGAGGATAAATGAAAATGGGAGTAATGACATGGTGATACAAATGAATTAATTGAGTCAAAGGATGATATAGTTGGTGTAAATAATTGTACAGAGAAGGAACATTGTAATATAAATTTAATAGAAAATCCTAATGAATGTATGGTAAGAGAAATTAATGAAGAAAATAACCTAAATAATAATAATGAAATTGTAAATGGGAACAATGATCCTAAGATGTAGAATTTAAGGACCAATGAGAGTAATATAAAAGCTGATGATGTAAAATCCTGGGAAAGTCATGTAATTCATGCAGATGTTGACTTGGATGGACAGGAAATGACTGAGCTTTGTACTGATGTTACTGTTCTTGCACCAATTCTTTTTTTTTTAAGCTTTGTATTTATTTATTATATATTTAAACATTATTCATTGGAAACAAAGATCATTTTATCCCCCCCCCCCCTAGCCGACGCACAATTCCACTGGGTGTCACATGTGTCCTTGATCCGAACCCATTTCCATGTTGCTGGTATCTGCATTAAGGTGCTCATTTAGTCTCTCTTCAATCTTGTTCCTTTAACCCCTGTAGTCAAGCAGTTGCCTTTCCTCAGTGTTTTTACACCCACAGTTTGTCCTCTGCTTGTGGATGGTATTTTTTTCTCATAGATCCCTGCAGATTATTCAGAGACATTGCATTGACACTAGTGGAGAAGTCCATTACATTTGATTGAACCACAGTGTATCAGTCTCTGTGTACAATGTTCTCCTGGTTTTGCTTCTTTCGCTCTGCATCACTCTCTGGAGGTTGTTCCAGTCTCCATGGAATTCCTCCACTTTATTATTCCTTTGAGCACAATAGTATTCCATCATCAACATATACCATAGTTTGTTCATCCATTCCCCAATTGAAGGGCATCCCCTCATTTTCCGATTTTTTGCCACCACAAAGAGCACGGCTATAAATATTCTTGTACATGTCTTTTTTCCTTATTATCTCTTTGGGGTACAAACCCAGCAGTGTTATGGCTGGATCAAAGGGCAGACAGTCTTTTATCTCCCTTTGGGCATAATTCCAAATTGCCTTCCAGAATGGTTGGATCAATTCACAACTCCACTAGCAATGAATTAATGTCCCAACTTTGCCACATCCCCTCCAGCATTCATTACTTTCCTTTGCTGTCATGTTAGCCAATCTGCTAGGTGTGAGATGATACCTCAGTGTTGTTTTGATTTGCATCTGTCTGATTATAAGAGATTTAGAACACTTTTTCATGTGCTTATTAATAGTTTTGATTTCTTTAACTGAAAACTCCCTATTCATGTCCCTTGCCCATTTATCAATTGGAGAATGGCTTGATTTTTTGTACAACTGGTTTAGCTCTTTATAGATTTGAGTAATTAGACCTTTGTCAGAGGTTTTTGTTATGAAGATTGTTTCCCAATTTGTTGCTTCCCTTCTAATTTTGGTTACATTCGTTTTGTTTGTAGAAAAACTTTTTAATTTGATGTAGTCAAAATTATTTATTTTACATTTTGTGATTTTTTTTCTAAGTCTTGCTTGGTTTTAAAATCTTTCCCTTCCCAAAGGTCTGACATGTATACTATTCTGTGTTCACCCAATTTACTTATAGTTTCCTTCTTTATGTTCAAGTCATTCACCCATTCTGAGTTTATCTTGGTGTAGGGTGTGAGGTGTTGATCCAAACCTAATCTCTCCCACACTGTCTTCCAGTTTTCCCAGCAGTTTTTATTAAATAGTAGATTTTTGTCCCCCAAAACTAGGGTCTTTGGGTTTGTCATAGACTGTTTTGCTGAGGTCACTTACCCCAAGTCTATTCCACTGATCCTCCTTTCAGTCTCTTAGCCAGTACCAAATTGTTTTGATGACCACATAAGTTTGAGATCTGGGACTGCAAGACCACCTTCCTTTGCATTTTTTTCCCATTATTTCCCTTGATATCCTTGATCTTTTGTTCTTCCAAATGAATTTTGTTACGTTTTTTTTTTTTATAATTCAGTAAAAAAGTTTTTTGGTAGTTCAATGGGTATGGCACTAAATAGGTAGATACGTTTGGGTAGGATGGTCATTTTATTATATTGACTCGTCCTACCCATGAGCAGTTAATGTTTTTCCAATTGCTCAGATCTAGTTTTAGTTGTGTGGAAAGTGTTTTGTAGTTGTGTTCATATAATTCCTGTGTTTGTCTCGGCAAATAGATTCCTAAGTATTTTATATTATCTAAGGTGATTGAATTTCTCTTTCTAATTCCTGCTGCTGAGATGTGTTAGAGATATATAGAAATGCTGATAACTTGTGTGGGTTTATTTTGTATCCTGAAACTTTGCTAAAATTGTTGATTATTTCCACTAGCTTTTTGGTTGATTCTCTAGGATTTTTAAGTAGACCATCATGTCATCCGCAAAGAGTGATAGCTTGTTCTCCTCATTGCCAATTTTAATACCCTCAATTTCTTTCTCTTCTCTAATTGCTACTGCTAGTGTTTCTAGTACAATGTTGAATGATAGAGGTAATAATGGGCATTCTTGTTTTACTCCTGATCTTATTGGGAATACATCTAGTTTATCCCCATTGCAGATGATATTAGCTGATGGTTTTAGATATATACCGTTTATTATTTTTAGGAACGACCCTTCTATTCCTATGCTTTCTAGTGTTTTTAATAGGACTGAGTGTTGTCAAAAGCTTTTCCCACGTCTATTGAGGTAATCATATGATTTTTGTTGGTTTGCTTGTTGATATGGTCAATTTTGGGGATGGTTTTTCTAATATTGAACCATCCTTGCATTCCTGGTATAAATCCTACCTGATAAAAGTGAATAACCATTGTGATGACTTGCTGAAGTCTTTTTGCTAGTATCCTGTTTAAGATTTTTGCATCTATGTTCATTAAGGAGATTGGTCTGTAGTTTTCTTTCTCTGTTTTTGGCCTTCCTGGCTTTGGGACCAGTACCATATTTCTGTTGTAGAATGAATTTGGTAGAACTCCCTCTTTGCTTGTTATGTCACATAGTTTGTACAGTATTGGAATTTGTTGTTCTTTGAATGTTTGATAGAATTCACTTGTGAATCCATCAGGCCCTGGGGATTTTTTCTTTGGGAGTTCTCTGATGGGATGGCCTGTACAATTTCTTTTTCTGATATGGGATTGTTTAAGAATTCTATTTATTTTTCTGTTGATCTAGGCAGTTTATATTTTTGCAAATATTCATCCATATCACCTAGATTGACATATTTATTGCCATATAATTAGATAAAATAGTTTTTAATGATTGCCTTAATTTCCTCTTCATTGGAGGTGAGTTCTCCTTTTCCATCCCTAATACTGTTAATTTGATTTTCTTCTTTCCTCTTTTTTATTAGATTGACCAGCATTTTGTCTATTTTATTTGTTTTTCAAAATACCAGCTTCCAGTCTTATTTATTAGTTCAGTAGTTCTATCACTTTCAATTTTATTAATTTCTCCCTTGATTTTTAGGATCTCTAATTTTGTTTTCTCCTGGGATTTTTAAATTTGTTCACTTTCAAGGTTTTTTATTTGCATGTCTGATTCATTGATCATTGATCCCTAATTTGTTAATGTTTGAACTTAGGGATATAAATTTTCCCCTGAGTACTGCTTTGGCTATATCCCATATAGTTTGAAAGGATGTCTCATCATTGTCATTTTCTTCAATGAAATTATTAATTGTTTCTATGATTTGTTCTCTGACTAGTCGATTTTGGAGAATCATATTATTTAATTTCCATTTAGTTTTGGATTTAGTTCTCCTTGTACCCTTAATGATCATTACTTTTATTGCCTTATGATCTGAAAAGGTTGCATTTATTATTTCTGCTTTTCTGCAATTGAATGCCATGTCTTTATGACCTAGTATATGGTCAATCTTTGTGAATATGCCATGTGGTGCTGAGAATGTGTATTCCTTTTTGTCCCTATTTATTTTTCTCCATATATATACTAATTCTAATTTTTCTAAGATTTCATTCACCTCTTTTACCTCTTATTTATTTTTTGGTGTGATTTATCTAGGTTTGATAGTGGTAGGTTCAGGTCTCCCACTATTATGGTTTTGTTATCTATTTCCTCCTTCAGTTCTCCTACTTTCTCCATTAGAAATTTGGGTACTATGCCATTTGGAGCATACATGTTGATTAGTGATATTTCCTCATTATGTATACTCCCTTTTATCAGGATGTATTTACCTTCCCTATCCCTTTTAATCAGATCTATTTTTACTTTGGCTTTGTCAGATATCATGATTGTAACTCCTGCCTTTTTTCTGTCAGTTGAGGCCCAAAAAGTCTTGCTCCATCCTTTAATTCTGACCTTGTGAGTATCTACTCACCTCATGTGTGTATCTTGCAGGATTCTGGATTCTAATCCACTCTCCTTTTTGTCCATGTTTTATATGTGATTTCATCCCATACACGTTCAAAGTTATGATTGTCACTTTTGAATTCCCTAGCATTTTGATATCCTCTCCTAGTTCTGTCCTTTCTTCTTTTGCTATATCCTTTTAAACCAATGATTTACTTTTAGTCAATCTCCTTAATACCCTCCCTTAATATGCTTCCCTTTCTGGTTCCTCCCTTTTTGTTCCCTTCTTGTTTTGGGGGGGGGTCTTTTAAGTTCCCTGCCTCCTCTCCTTCCCTTCCCTTTTTTATCTTTTGAGCTCCTTTCCCCCTCCCCCCCTTAGTTTCCCCTTCTTCTTTAACCTGTAGGATAAGATAGACTTTAAGCTCCCAGTGGGTCTAGATGTTCTTCCCTCTCAGAATTGATTTCAGTGAGAGTAATATTTGGGTATCACCTATTAGCACTCTCTTCCTCTCCCTCTTATAGGAGAATTCTTCCCCTCCCCATCCCATGTGTATCTTTGTGTGAGAAAGATTATTCTATTTATTTTATTTCTTAAAGTATCTCTTAATACTGTCGATCCCCCCTCATCCTTTCCCCCCTTATCATTTTATAGCCTTTAATGCCCTAATCTTTTCTTATGAATGATTCTTCTATTTACTATAATGATGAAAACATTTTTGAGAGTTACACTTAACATTTTCCCCATATATTAATATATATATATATATAATTTGGTCTAATTTTAGCCCTTAAGGAAGAGAGTTTGAATTTAAAAAAATTTTTTAAAGAGAAGCATTTTTCTCCTTTTCCCTTTCTTTCATAATTACCTTTTCATGTTTCTCTTGATCTTTGTGTTTGGATGTCAAACTTTCCACTTAGTTCTGGCCTTTTCCTTACAAATACTTGGAAATCTTCTATTTTGTTGAATGCCCATACTTTCCCCTGGAAGTATATAGTCGGTTTTGATGGATAGGTGATTCTTGGTTGAAGATCCAGTTCTCTTGCCTTTCTGAATACCGTGTTCCAGGCCTTGCGGTCCTTCAGTGTGGAAGCAGCCAGGTCTTGTGTGATCCTGATTGGTGCTCCTTTGTATCTGAATTGTTTCTTTTTGGTTTCTTTCAGGATTCTATCCTTAGCTTGAAACCTCTGGAATTTGGCAATTACATTTCTGGGAGTTGTTTTTGGGGGGTTTAGTGTAGATGGTGTTCTTTGAACTCTTTCAATGTTGATTTTTGTCCCCTTGTTCAAGAATTTCAGGGCAGTTTTCTTGTATGATCTCTTGTAGTATGGTGTCACAGTTCCTGTTTATTTCTGGCTCTTCAGGTAGACCAATGATTCTTAAATTGTCTCTCCTTCCTCTGTTTTCCTGATCTGTCACCTTGTCAGTGAGATATTTTATGCTTTCTTCTATTGTACCAGTCTTTTGACTTTGCTTTATTAATTCTTGCTGTTTTGCAAGATTATTGATTCCCGTTGCTCAATTCTGGTCCTTAAGGCCTGGTTTTCGCCTTTAATCTTTTGGCATTCAGCTGTAATTTTTTGGTTCTCTAAAATAATTTCTTGATTTTCTTTTTGAACCATTTCCCACTTCTCTTTCCAAAGGGCTTCTAGCTTTCTGATGATAAGCTATATTTGAGACACTTCCAGGGCTTGTGGACAATTTTCAGTTTTTTTTTTTCATTTTTGCCTTTGTTTTAGTTTTGTCCAGTATTTCCTCTGTAGCCTGGGTTTTTCCTCTATAAAAATTTTCGATGGTGACAGCTTTCTTTTTTTATTTCTTAGAGGTATTTCAAGGCTCCTGTGCACAGTTAGCCATCTTTTCTGGATGTTCTCAGTTCCCTCTTTAGTCAGAAATCTGAGTCAGCTGGGCAAGTTCTTTGTGTATGGAGTTAAGGAGCAGAGGCAGGCTCTCAATTCTCCACAGTACTTTATGGCTTTTCTCGGTGCCTCCCTCCAGGGGAGCTCAGTTTCTGTGTTCTCTTGTCCTCCTGGTTTTCCACTTTAGCTGCTTTTGGGTGTGGGTCCCTTGCAGTCCTAGTCAGTTCCCAAGGACCCAAAAACGCTCCCTGTTCATTCCAGAGGCACTACTGGCTCACTCCCTGCCTATGGCGGGTGCACTGGCTCTGAGCACCTGACCTCTGCACTCTCTCACGTGTTGGCGTTTTCTGCCTAGCTGCCATGTGGGGGGGGGGGGTCCCCTGCTCTCCTAATCAGCTCCCAAGGTCACAAATGTGTCCTCTCCTCGTTTCAGAGGCGCCCCTTGCTTGCTCATCTCAGTGTGTGCTGGTCCTGGCTCTGGCCCTGTATGTGTGAGTTGGGGAGGCTGGGTGGGCTCACGTTTGGGTGGAAGCCCTTTCACCCTCTTTAGACTGGTAAAGCCCCGGTCCTATGCACCTTCAATTCTGCGCCTTACTTTACAGCTCCTCCGCTCCTCCTTAAGATGATTCTTAAGGTCTTTTGGGAGTAGTCCTTGTCGGTGTATGTTGGGAAGAGTGAGTAAACCACGTTTAGCTAGCTGCCATGCTTACCCGGAAGTCCGCTTGCAACAATTCTTGAAACCTTCCAACCGCCAAATAGCACTGAACCCTAGCTTTCGGTAACTATAGGGGATGAGATATATGATCTTTTGGTGGACACTGGAGCCAGTAAATCAGTTTTGCAAAGTCTGCCTGAAGATTGTAAAGCTGTTGGTACTATGAAAGTGATTGGAACTACTGGAAAACCAGAAAGATTAGCTAAATTACAACCTAAAATGATTACTCTTGGTCCATTAAGCATGGAACACGCATTTCTGTGTATGCCTGGATGCCCAATGAATCTTCTCAGGAGGGACTTGCTTTGTAAATTACGAGTAACAATTTAATGTACTGACACTGGGGATATATCATTACAACTCCCAGAAGAATCTCTGAAAGCCTTTCCATTGCAGTTCTTAGATTCAGTCAGTGCAGAGAATGAGTTGAATTCTATCTATCCCATTCCTGAGGATATATTAGAAGATTTATGGGCAAAGTCTTCCACAGATGTTAACCTATTGAAATCAGCTGATCCAGTAAGAGTGAGAGCCAAGGAAGGACCAGTTCCTTGTGTTCCTCAATATCCTTTGAGTAGAAAAGCTATAGATGGAATAAGACTGATTTTTGAGTCTCTGGTTCAACAAGGGATCATAATACCATGTTTTTCAAATTACAATACTCCCATGCTCGATCAAGATGGCAAAGTTGTCTATAGATTCATACTGGATTTGAGAGCTGTAAATGATCAAGATTCACCCTGTAGTACCAAGTCCAGCAGCTATAATATCATCCATTCCAAGTCAAGCAAGATATTTCTGCATGGCAGATTTATGTTCAGCTTTTTTCTTGATACCAATTCATGAGGATTCTCAAAAGATCTTTGCTTTCACATTGGACAGTGCCCAGTGGATGTTCACTTGTCTTCCACAGGGATTCTGTGACAGCCCAAGCCAATTCTCTCAAATTTTGAACAGAGACCTTAAAATAATATCATTCAAGGAAAGTAAAATAGTGCATTTTGTAGTTGATATCCTCTTAGCATCTCTATCTGCTAAAGTTTTTGAGAGATAGCAAGATTCTTTTGATTGAATTATATAAACATAGTCATAAAATCTCTAAAGCAAAACTTCAGTGGGTTTTGCCATGGGTTGAATATCTTGGTTTTGTGTTGTCAGAGAGTTCCAGAAGTATCCCTAAGAAAAGAATAGCTGATATCCAGGAACTGAGTGCACCTAAGACCAAGAAGCAACTCAGAGCTGTTCTTGGGACATCTGGTTTTTGTAGATAATGTATACCTGCATATAGTGAAATTACTAAATGTTCAACACATCTAAGTAGGAGTATAGAACCAGAACCTCTAAAGCTCAAGCCTGAACATCTACAAGCCTTAAGTGAGCTTAAGGAAATTATTTTATCTGCACCAGCTCTTGGAATCCCAGACTATACTAAACCTTTTCAATTGTTTGTGCATGAGACCAAAGGTATTGCATCTGGTGTACTGACACAGACTTTAGGACAAAGTTATCATCCAATTCGATACTATAATTGTCAGCTATATCCAATTACCGCAGGTACAGTTCCTTGTTTAAGGGGTGTAGCTGTTGCAGCTGTGTTAGTTCAAAAGTGATCAGAATTAGTTTTGGGATGTCCATTGATAGTATTCTGTTCACATCAAATATAAGTGCTAATGAGAAAATTTTGTACTCAAGCATATTCAGACCAACATATATGAAACATTCATTTTATAAGGGTGTACAAAATAAATACAAGAAAATTTGGGTGTGAAAGAGTCAATTGGGAGTACAGGGAAGGCTTCATGGAGAAGGTAGAACTTTATCTGATCCTTTAACAAAGTAATGGAGTAAAGAGATTGTTCCAATAATGAAAGCTTCATGCATAGGTATGGACATTGTGTAATTAGAAATCTGTTACCCCCAAAACTACATTTCCCAGGATCCCTGACTTCCTTTCATTATGTACTTCCTGTAGACTTTCCTCCATTTTACATGTACCAGTTACATCTAAAGCTTTGCTTAGGATTGCCCAGGAGACAGTCAGTTGATTCTGATTCATAACTCACTATTGCACAGATGGGTAACAGACCTCCCCCACTCAAGTGTAAATGGGGCATATAGTTTCTGATGATTAAATCTAAAAATGGGCAAGGGAGAGTTAATCCTATATTAAAAATGTGATCATTAGGGAGACTAGTCTCCCCAATTAATCATTTGACATAATCATCTTGTACCCCTAAAATTTTTCTAACTACAGGTGCATACAATATTGCACATTCAAAAAGGAAACTACAATAGTTAGAGATAAGAGGGAAATAGAAGTGAGAGAAAGCAAAACTAATGTTAATTTTAATTTTTACAGTGATGACATCCCTTCATGGTTGCCATTATTGTAAATATTAAAATTAATTTCAAGAAATTAAAAATATTATATTTAAGAGATTATTATTAATGATCATTAAAAATAAAGGAATAAAAGGTAACAAAATGAAAAAAAATTGCCCATGGCTAATCAATCTGTTCAAAACCCCCACTTACCACCACAGTTAAAACCCAGGAAACAAAGAGAGACCTGTAATGTTGTGGATGAGAGAAAATGGGAAAAGTCTGCAGCAGAGCTGGAGAAGCCAGGGCTGTAGAACCTGTCAATCAAAAGTACATTCTAAATGGGGACCAGGAAGGACCATTGAAAAAGGAAGAAGCAAACTGAAAAACTGGGTCTCTTTGCCTTGGGACAGAAAGGAGGAAGGACAAAAGTCCTATTCTTTGGTTTCTGTCTGCAATACTACAATGACTGAATCTTCAAGACCTGTTGAACATTTTCCTAAATCTGAACTATATTCCACCATCCTCCAATTTAGGAATTAATTTAAGATTAGTGAAATCCCAAACCCTCTCTCTCCTCATCTTCTTTTCCTTCCCCCTTAAAAAAAAATAAAACCCTTACTTGATCTCATTCTGAGCTGATTTCAGTGAGACTAACAGAAGAAGAACTGGGTAGGGAGGGAAGGAAAGAAGGAGGAGGGATAAGGAAGGAGGAAACAGGGAGGTGAGAGGAGATTTGCAGATCTGATCTTGAAATGATCATCTTTCACTTAAAATAATCCCCTATACAGACCAGGAACCCCACTCAATTTATCCCTCTGTCTACAGGAAGTACATAATGATAGGAAGTCAATGGAATCCTGGAAAATGTAGTTTTTGGGGTAACAGATTTCTAATTTCACAAGATAAAAAACAGGTTGTCTGAAGATTTGAAAAAAAAAATCCAGTTTGGCTGAACCATACTCTGGGTGGAGGGGCATTATGTCTCATAAAGCTAGGAAGGTAGGATGGGACATAATTGTAAAGGCTCTTTATAAACAAGCTCAAGAGTTTCTATTTTATCACTGAGATTTGGGGACTCATTGGGATTTACTGAAGGACATGATCAGATTGAGGCCTTAGCAAAATCACCTTGTCATTTGGGTAGAGGTTGCATAGGAAAGACAAGAGAATGAAGGCAGGGGAAGCAAAGAGGTTGTTCTGTTGTAAGCTTGTTGAGTTGTATTGGACTCAAGAATCATTCCTCCATCCCTTCTCTGACCTGGGCACTTCAGATATGCTAGAAATCCAGCAGGTCACATCTGCCTCTTTCTTTGGGTGGGAAAAAAGTCATACTTCACTCTAGGGCTCAGCTAGGAGGTGAAATAGGTCTATATTCTTGATGGTTGATGTTCTTAATGGTGAGATATCAAGGTTTAGTTGGTACCTCAGTAACCCACAGTGAAGGGGCCTGTGGGCCTCCTCCCAGGGCCAGTGCACTGCTCAGACTCCCAGACAGATTTTATAAAACTATAAAGGGATTTGTTTATTGAAACATGGTAAGATGGAGGGGAGGATGGAGGGGAGGTAATAGGTTTCCCTACTTCTAAGGGGTCTAGCTAAAGTCCCACCTTCTACCACCTCTGCATGGAGATTTCTTCAGTTTCTTCCAAGCTCCCTAATTCCTATTCGGACTGTCTAAATTTTCTCCAGCTCTCTGGCTACCTGACCCTCTTAATCCTCCAAGATAACTTTTGTAGGATAAACTGGTCTTCAAAGTAGCTTCAGGGTGACCCCTTTATGTTAGGGTTCACCCAAGTAGGGTCAGGCCTAAGTTGGCTTTAAGCCTTCCTACCACTGACAGTTATATAGGCTTGTATATACAGATCTCTAGAGCAGTCAGGAACACTTTCAGGATACAGGAATCACTGTTGAATCTTAAGTAATGAAGGGTTTTCAGGCAAGAACACCAGAGTTGTTCAGGCCATAGGAAACCAAAACCTCAGCTTCATAGAGATAGAGAGGAAGTTCCAGCTCCAGCCAGTCCAAGACACAGGAAGTCTAAGACCCTGAATAACTGCCAGTATCCTGCTTTATCCTTTCTCCGTGTTCTAGAATTCAATATCATCCGTTCTACAGCATGCAGTCAGGTCCAGCACATCTCTCATTGCAAAATTTCTCTTTTACATGTTTGCATCCCATTTCTCTTTTCCCTCCTTATCGAGGGAAACTCAAAGAAGAGATTTGTATATTGTAGCAGTTAGTAAGAAATTATAGAAATACCTTGAACATGGAAGTTGTTAAAAGTTTTTAAATCAATTAAATTATTTTAAAACTAAGGCTATGACATTTTTCTTTAAAATTATTGCTTTTCTTCAAACAACTATCATTTAAAAAGAATAACAGTAGATTTCAGACATCCAGAGAGAAAAATCTCTAAAAAGAGATCCAGGAAGAAAATCCTTGGTCTCTGAAAATCTATTTAGAAAGACAAAAAGGTTACATATTTAAAAAAGGTATAAAGGAATTCTAAATAAATTTGATCTAATGATTTGTATCACTGAGGCATGATGGAGTAGGGACACAGAACTAAAATATGACTTTGGAAGGATAAACCTAAGTCAAAAGTAACAGGATAGGTAAAATGGTGGTGGGGCATCACTATATGTTTGTAATATAGCTTCATGCGAGAAAATCCAGGAATAAAATGGAAGAATTGTGGAGAGCATTAGGAAAGGGATTAGTGGAGTGAGAAAGAATTGTTCTAGTAATCTAAGTATACAAAAGACTATCTAGACAAAAGGAGAATCTTATTTGTGGGAAGTATATCATAAACCTGGGGAAATAGTACAATATAATAAACTTGTAGAATTAGAGTATCCAAAAATCTGTTCTAGCTCACTTTCTGCTAACTCAATCAGCAGTCATATAAAAATTATGCTAGGTACTGGGGATACCAGTATAAAAAAGTGAAATAATCCCTACTTCTAAAGAAAAACAGTTAATACTAGTTCTTGACTTGACTAAATGGAAAGGGAAAATTTTATTCTAGAAGTGATTCTTTTTTTTAAACCCTTACCATTTATCTTGCAATGAATATTGTGAATTGGATCCAAGGCAGAAGAATGGTAAGGGGTAAGAAGCTAGGGTTAAGTGACTTGTGTAGAGTCACACTGCTATAAAGGGTCTGAGGCCAGATTTGAAGCCAGGACCTCTCTAGATCTAGAGCTTTATCTACTGAGTCACCTAGCTGACCCTCTAGATGTGATTCTGATCAAGAAGGATTTGGTTATACAATTAGAAATGATGGAAATTTTGGTGAAAAGAGTCAAATCCATTTGATATCAATAAGATTTGTTGCTGACAAATGCTAAACAAAATCCAGTAGTTTTGTTGACTGTTAAACACAAAGATATAGATAGAATCTAAGGCAGAGGCATACCAGTTCTGCTAGCTTTTCCCAGCTCCTTGTTTCTTGACTCCAGGTCAATGGAGGTGGTAAATATGGGCATGAGAGAGGGGCTGAGGCAAACACTGCTGCCCCATCCCCTCATAATCCCTTTGCATTTCTGTTGAAAGGGATCCCTGAAATGGTTGAAGAAGATAGAGGTTGACTATCAGGGATTTGGTAGGGAATAAATGGAATTTTCTGAATCCAGATTAGATAATTGCCTGAGGCCAGGAACTTTAAACTCAACAAAGTAGTCAAAAGGACAGATTTAATCCTTGATTGAAAGCTTCTGTTGGCTAATGCTTATTGTCTGTCTTGGTGTAGCTGTTATAGGAAGGTCAAAGGAATTTTACCTACTTTTTTAAGCTAGGGATTTAGGAGAAGCTCCAGCCCAGCAGAGAGGAGCAGGGTGCAGTGTATGAAGATGGTAGCCAGAGACTAGTGGAAGTGCTTCACAGAGAAGAAGCATCCAACAGAAATATGAGACCAAACAAGCAAGGTGGGCCACATGGTTAGGAACGAAGGATGATGTTACTCAAGCATATAGGTGGTTCTGAGGTGTTGGAGGTGTGAGCTATCCCATGCATGCGCTCTGGCCACACTTGACCCCATTTAGGTGCTCTCCATGTAAGGAGTCCAGGCCACATTTGTTTTCCTCATCTGCATCCATTTGTGGAAATTCCCTTCATCCATTTCTCCTCCATGTCTGCTCTGATCATAAAGCTTTTTCTCTACTTGCCCTTGTTAAAAGAAATCTTGGCCAAGGCCTCACTCTGGTTAATGAAGCAAACTCAGGAAAAGGATGGAAAAAGTACTTTATTAGCACAGCAGGGCAGCAACTTATGTGGCCAGCCTTGATTCAAACTGCAGTGCTTGCTATAGTGGTAGTCTCTCGGTGGCCAAGAATGATGATTGTCTTTCTGCATTATCATCTATTGGTGTACCCTCATATGGCTTTGAAGTCCAAAGACTGAGTTGCAAAGTTTGTGACACATGGGGCATGGAACACCAGTTGTTATGGGAGGTGCAGTTGTGGCCTGGTGTCGGCATTCACGTGCAGCGGCAAGACGTCAGCGTTGCTCAACTTCAAAGGTGGCGGCGGCATGGTGAATGTGGGTATGCCAGCTGCTTCTGTCAGAGGCAACGAGTTCTAGTTTCTTTGGTGTCATGCCAGTCCACTTCAAGTTTGACTTTAGCTGATCCTTGAATCTTTTCGTTGGTCAGCCTTGTTTCCTGAGTCCAGCTGACAGTTCACCGTAGAATACCTGTCTTGGTATTCGCTGTGGGTCCATGCGGATGACGTGTCCAGACCATCATAGCTGGGCTTTGAGGACCAGGACTTCGATGCTGGTGGAGTTGGCTCTGTCGAGGACTTCCTGGTTGGTGATTCGGTCCTGCCATCCGATCCTCATGATTGACCGGAGGGAGCGTTGGTGGAATTGCTCCAGCTGTTTCATGTCCTTTTGTTACAGTGTCCATGTCTCGCAACCATACAGGAGCGAGCTGAGGACCACTGCGTTGTACACTTTGAGCTTTGTTGCAGTGCTTACACCTCTGTGTTGGAGGACTTTGGAGCGCAGCCGCCCGAGTGCCTGCCTGGCCTTTTGGATCCTGGCATTAATCTCGTGGTCTAGGGACCCGTCGTTGGCGATGGTGCTGCCCAGGTACTTGAAAGTGTTGACGTTAGAAAGCTGTGTGCCGTTAATTGTAATGTACGGCTGGTTCGTTGGCCTTCCTGGTGCGGGTTGGAACAGCACCTCTGTTTTGCTGAGACTGATAGTCAGGCCAGTTTTGTTGCGGTAGAGAACCTGTCCTCAGTGGTTTGAAGATGACTTTCTTGGTGGGCCATAAGAGCACAGTCATCTGTGAAGAGAGCTTCCAGGATGAGTCTCTCTGTTGTCTTAGTTTTTGCAGTCAGACAGTGAAGGTCGAATACTGAGCCACCAGTCGGTATTTGATGTAGACGCCCAGATTTAGATCCATCACAGCATGTTGTAATACTTGGGTAAAAAATAGGTTGAATAGTACCGGAGTGAGGACACAGCCTTGTTTCACGCCATTGGAGATATTGAAGCAATCGGAAGTCTCTCTACCAGATAGAACTTCCCCTGTCATGTCGACATGAAAGAGCTAGATCAGTTTAACGAATTTTGCAGAGCAGCTGAGCTTGATAAGGATCATCCACAGTGTGTCCCTGTTTACTGTGTCGAACACCTTTGTCAGGTCTATGAAGACAATGTAGAGACTCAGGTTCTGCTCAAGGCATTTTTCCTGCATTTGCCTCACCTTGAAGACCATGTCAATGGTACTGCGATCTGGTCGGAATCCACATTGTGATTCAGGAAGGTTCTGCTCTGAAACAGATGACAGGAGTCTGTTGAGTATAACACGGGCAAGGATCTTTCCAGCAGTGGAGAGTAGTGAGATGCCTCTGTAGTTGTCACAGGCTGCTCATGCACCTTTGTTCTTGTATAGGGCTATGATGGAGGCATCTCTGAGTTCTGGGGGCATGTCTTCCTCTTCCCAATGCTGGTCAGCACAATGTGGAATGCCTGAAGCGCCTTTCCCTTTAAGGCCTTGTACACCTCAGTTGGGATCCCATCTTTACTGGGTGCCTTGCCTGTACTCATTTGTTTAATGGCTTTTGTCAGGTTGTTCAATGGTGCGGTTTTGGGGGATCTGGTCAAGGGCGCTTTGGTCGACTGAAGAAGGTTGCTTGAGAAGCTGACTGAAGTGTTCTTTCCACCTGTTGCTAATGCCTTTTTTTATCTTTTATGAGAGTGTCCCCGTCAGAGGATAATAAGGGAGTGGTGGTAGATTTTAATGGTCCATAGACAGTCTTGAGGGTATTGAAAAATTGTTTGTAGTTTTTCGTATCAGCAAAGCACTGGATTCCTTCTGCCTTTTTTCCCCACCATCGGTCTTGCATCTTCCTGATCTCACACTGCGCCATGGCTTGGAGAGACTTGAATCTGTCCTTTTGTAAACCTTAAAATTTCCCAGACCCTACTTTATAAGACTGGATTAAGACCATTCCCCATTTGGGCAGTGAACTCTACTTAAAGCAGGAATGTGAGAATTCTACTTTACCTACTTGGGTCTGCCCTAGGGGAAGATAAAGTTGTAAACTCTTTTCTGAACAATGAAAAGTACTTAAACCCATACTTTTTTAAGCTAAGTACCTATAAAGGTCAAGCAACTTGTGAATTTACAAGGAACAAAGAACTGGAAAACTTACTCAGAGCTTTCCTGGTGTGAATTACTCAAAAATCCACACCTTCTTAGGTGTGGACTAAGAATGGGCGGTCCTTTAGAAACATCTACAATGATTGGTAGATGTAAGGACTTAGGGGAGGTGACAGAGAAGATTTTGCCCTTAAAAATAAGAGCTCAGGGAAGAGCTGGGAGGTCATTCTGAAACATTCAGATTGGAGAGACTCATTCTGAGGAGACTGATTCTGAAACATTCAGATGGAGGAGGGAGCTGGTGAAAGCAGCTGAGATGCTGCTGGCCTGGTGTCATTAGAAATCCTTACTTAGACAGATCTTATGGTGAGTTATAAAAAACTGACTGATTTCTCTTTTAAGACTCAGGTCTAGGCCATATTGGCTTTGAGGCCATTCATACTTATTCCTTTTTTACTCTCTCTCTTTTTCTTTGATTACTCATTGTATTGTTAATTAAAATCTCTATAAAACCCAGTTGACTTGGGTATTTGAATAATTAGCAATATTTCCCTGGCGACCACCTTATATTTGATTTTAAACCCAAGACACTGTAGTGAAACATATTTCTGCAGTCAAACTTACTCACCCTCTCTTATATCTATCACAATTTATATCTTCCACTATTTTAACCACTACAGTTTAAGACCTCAACCATTTTAAATCTCACACTTTTTATTTAGGAGCAGAGTTTGGGTTATTTTGCCATTCCATAAAGGCTTTGTTCTTTTTGCTCAATAGGTCTTCAATAGCAGTGTTGTTCTCATCGAACCAGTCCTGGTGGTTGCGTTGTTTGGGGCCTAGGACTGTCTTTGATGTTTCCTTCACTGCGTCTCTGAACTGGTTCCATTTCTTGGTTGAGCTTCCAGAGAGTGTTCCCTTGACAGACAGCTTGTCATCCAGGCAGGACTGGAATGTTTGCAAATAAGATGGATCTCTAAGATGACTCACGTTGTAAAATGCGTGAACTGTCTGGGCGCGTTTTGGATAGCGAGGCGCAATGCGCATTTGAAGAGTCGCTCTAACCAATTGGTGGTCTGTCCAGCATTCAGCTCCTCTCATGGCTCTGGTGATCTGTACATCCTGGATGTCTTGCCGGCATACAATGATGTAGTCAATGAGATGCCACTGTTTTGATCATGGGTGCATCCACGTTGTTTTATATTTGTTTGCCATTCTGAACACAGTGTTCGTGATTGTGAGTTCGAACTCTGAGCATTTGCTGAGTAGCAGTAGGCCGTTGTTTATTTTGCCCACGCTGTGTTTGCCGAGCATTCCTTTCCATCTTTCATGGTCCTGGCCAACACAGGCGTTGAAGTCTCCCAGTAGTATCAGCTTGTCATTTGTGGGCACTGAGTGCAGGACGGCACTCAAGTCAGAGTAGAACTGCTCGATGGTCTCCTCTGTGCTGGTCAGTGTAGGGGCATATGTGCTGATGATTGTGGCATACCGGTCTTTGTTGAGAAGCAAATGGATCTTCATGAGCCTCTCGCTGATGCCCACAGGCAAGTCTGGCAGCTGTTTGAGCAAACTGGTCTTGATAGCCAGGCCAACACCGTGGATTCTATCTTCATTTGTGACTCTACCTTTCCAGAAGAAGGTGTAACCAGTGGTGGGTTCGCTGAGTGATCCCTCTTCTGGTAAGCGTGTTTCGCTTAAGGCTGCGATGTCGATGTTATATTGCACCAGTTCTTTCGCTATTAGAGCTGTTCTTCTCTCAGGTCTTGGGGTATTCTCTCTATCAAGTAATGTTCTGATGTTCAATGCTGTAAAAAATAGACTCGAATACAAGGTTACAATCCCCACGAGCCTTTGCTCCACTTCCCCAGAATGCCTGGTAATCTCACCTGGGCCGAGATTGAGAAGGTATTTAAGCTGATTCAAAGGCTTTTGAGGGCTCTTTTTTGGACTTCCGTTTTGGAGCAGATGCATCTCTTCTGTGATGTGAGGTTATCTGGCCTAGGCCTCTGGCCTAGGCACGTGTTTTTTCTTATTCTGCATTTTCTTTAATCTTTAACCTTTAATAAACCTCTAAAAAATATAATACTCCTTGCAGAGAGAAACTAATTTCTACCTGCCTCAGTCTCCCCTAAATTTTAATATTTACAGTTGGCGACCACTAGATTGGATGAGAACTTCTCAAAATTTTTTAGCCTAGAGAATTTTTTTTTAAAAGCCACGATTCTCCAAGATGCTCTTTAGAAAACCATCTTGATCAGCTCCTGCCTGTGGCCAGCTCCGGCTCCTGCTTCTGCTCCTGGCCTCTCACCTGATGGCTCCTGGCCCGACCCACACCTGCGGTCTGTCTCTCACCCATCTGGCCTCTGACCCAGATGGCTCATCACCCCAGCCCCAGACCCATAAGCATGACCCCAGCTGGCTCATCACCCAGATCCTTGGAGCAGATAGCTCAGGACTCATTTCGACCAGCTGGTAACAGTATTGGCCACATGGGCGGAGGGGAGAGAAATTTCCCCTTAGGCTAAGCCTCTGGGCAAACAGGGGTGTATTGGCTCCACATGGGTGGCCTGGGCTCCACGTGGACTGGGGCAGGAGGAAGGATCATACCAGGGAAGAGGGGAAAGAGAGACTAGAGAGAGAAGAAACAGATTTTTTCAAACAGAAACTTAAAAAGCAATGGGCTGTTTAAAAGGAATTTTGACTGTTCTGGTAATTTCATTGATTTCACCTGCATGTCAGAAGAAACATTCAGCTCAAAGATTCAACTTTGAATTTGCAAATGGGTGGCTCAGGGAACTGAGAGCATGGTCATGGGTTAAAATCTGGCCTCAGATACTCCCCAGCTGTGGGGCTCCGAGCAGATTGATAGCCTTTACTACTCTACCTTCGGACAATAGACATTTAAATGGATAATTAAAAACAAACAAACAAACAAAAAAACACACCCAAGGAACTTTGAAGAGACTAAAGTCTATATTTTGAGGCATTTCAAACTCTAATGGTTTATAAAAAATCTCTGTATTCTATTGCATTTTTTGTTTAAGGTTTAACTTTGTGATTTTAAGTTCATATATTACTGGATTCAATATTATTCTGCTTGAACTGAAGGTTGATTGAATTTATTTTGAATGTACTGAGTTTTGAAATTCTGTTGTTTTTCCCCTATAACTGTGTTGAACAAATATTATTGTGAATAAGCCCATATATGAAAAAACAGCTTTTTTCTATTTTGCCGAGGATAGATGGACTTCAGAACTGGTTATAATTGTATTAACAACCTTGGAAATTTAATGTGCTAAATACCTCAAATGATTTTATTTTAAGGGTTTTTTAAATATGATTTTTGGAATTTTTTTTTAACAATCTGGTTATTTTTGCCTGCTCTAAGGCCCATTAGCTGAAGTGAAATACATTTTATAACCCCCAACTTTCCCGCATTTCTAAATATGTGAATGGAAGTTGGGCAGTTAATCTCAGGACATTTGTATCCTTAAAAGCCTCCAAAAAGGAGCATCCCTTTATTTATACTCTTTAGCTCACTATTTTACTTCTGCCAGAATGACATATAGATTTCTTGATTATGTTATTAACCCAAGATGAGTTTTACTTTGTTTAAAAATATATGTTTAAATACCAAAGTTGAAAGATTGCTATGTTTGTAAAAATTGTGACAAATGTCCATCAATTCATAGGTTTTTTAAAATGTCATACAGCAACTTATGTGAGATATGAAAGTGTGTTTGTTTGCTATTGTAATTAATTGGCTATTGAGAATTTTGGGGATTTTGGTAACTACATATTTGTACTACTATATTAAAAAAAAAAAAGAAAAATTGTTAACCTTGTTCAATTCATTTGCCTTCTACTCACAGTGAGCATGGCCAGATAGATATTAAGAGGAAATGGATCTCATTTTTGGTGAGAAAGCCTTGCATTTTATATTTTCTTAGCTGACACAGAGTGTCAATGATGATAAGCTATATTTTTGAATTTTTTTTTAAATATATTTTATTTGATCATTTCCAAGCATTATTCGTTAAAGATCATTTTCTTTTCCTCCCCCCCACCCCCCATAGCCGACGCGTAAGTCCACTGGGCATTAGATGTTTTCTTGATTTGAACCCATTGCTTTGTTGCTTTGTTGATAGTATTTGCACTAGAGTGTTCATTTAGAGTCTGTCCTCTGTCATGTCCCCTCAACCTCTGTATTCAGGCAGTTGCTTTTCCTCGGTGTTTCCACTCCCATAGTTTATCCTTTGCTTATGAATGGTGTTTTTTTCTCCTGGATCCCTGCAAGTTGTTCAGGGACATTACACCGCCACTAATGGAGAAGTCCATTACGTTCGATTATACCACAGTGTATTAGTCTCTGTGTACAATGTTCTCCTGGTTCTGCTCCTCTCGCTCTGCATCACTTCCTGGAGGTTGTTCCAGTCTCCATGGAACTTCTCCACTTTATTATTCCTTTTAGCACAATAGTACTCCATCACCAACATATACCACAGTTTGTTCAGCCATTCCCCAATTGATGGGCATCCCCTCATTTTCCAGTTTTGGGCCAGCACAAAGAGCGCAGCTATGAATATTTTTGTACAAGTCTTTTTGTCCATTATCTCTTTGGGGTACATACCCAGCAGTGCTATGGCTGGGTCAAAGGGTAGATATTCTTTTGTCGCCCTTTGGGCATAGCTCCAAATTGCCCTCCAGAATGGTTGGATCAATTCACAACTCCACCAGCAATGAATCAATGTCCCTACTTTGCCACATCCCCTCCAGCATTCATTACTTTCCTTTGCTGTAATGTTAGCCAATCTGCTAGGTGTGAGGTGATACCTCAGAGTTGTTTTGATTTGCATCTCTCTGATTATAAGAGATGTAGAGCACTTCTTCATGTGCTTGTTAATAGTTTTGATTTCTTTATCTGAGAACTGCCTATCCATGTCCCTTGCCCATTTATCAATTGGAGAATGGCTTGATTTTTTGTACAATTGATTTAGCTCATTATAAATATGAGTAATTAAACCTTTGTCAGAGGTTTCTATGAAGATTTTTTCCCAATTTGTTGTTTCCCTTCTGATTTTAGTTATATTGGTTTTGTTTGTACAAAAGCTTTTTAGTTTGATGTAGTCAAAATTATTTATTTTACATTTTGTGATTCTTTCTATATCTTGCTTGGTTTTAAAGCCTTTCCCCTCCCAAAGGTCTGACATGTATACTATTCTGTGTTTACCCAATTTACTTATGGTTTCCTTCTTTATGTTTAAGTCACTCACCCATTTTGAATTTATCTTGGTGTAGGGTGTGAGGTGTTGATCTATTCCTAGTCTCTCCCACACTGTCTTCCAATTTTCCCAACAGTTTTTATCGAATAGTGGATTTTTGTCCCAAAAGCTGGGATCTTTGGGTTTATCGTATACTGTCTTGCTGAGGTCGCTTTCCCCCAGTCTATTCCACTGATCTTCCTTTCTGTTTCTTAGCCAGTACCAAATTGTTTTGATGACTGCTGCTTTGTAATATAGTTTTAGGTCAGGGACTGCAAGGCCCCCATCGTATGTGTTTTTTTTCATTATTTCCCTGGATATCCTTGATCTTTTGTTCTTCCAAATGAACTTTGTTATGGTTTTTTCTAAATCAGTGAAGAAGTATTTTGGTAGTTCAATGGGTATGGCACTAAATAGATAAATAAGTTTGGGTAGGATGGTCATTTTTATTATATTGGCTCGTCCTATCCATGAGCAGTTAATGTTTTTCCATTTGTTCAGGTCTAGTTTTAGTTGTGTGGCGAGTGTTTTGTAGTTGTGTTCATATAGTTCCTGTGTTTGTCTCGGGAGATAGATTCCTAGGTATTTTATTTTGTCTAAGGTGATTTTGAATGGGATTTCTCTTTCTAGTTCTTGCTGCTGAGCTGTGTTGGAGATATATAGAAAAGCTGATGATTTATGTGGGTTTATTTTGTATCCTGCAACTTTGCTAAAGTTGTTGATTATTTCAATTAGCTTTTTGGTTGAATCTCTAGGATTCTTTAAGTAGACCATCATGTCATCCGCAAAGAGTGATAACTTGGTCTCCTCCTTGCCTATTTTGATGCCTTCAATTTCTTTATCTTCTCTAATTGCTACTGCTAGTGTTTCTAGTACAATGTCAAATAGTAGGGGTGATAATGGGCATCCTTGCTTCACTCCTGATCTTATTGGGAATGCATCTAGTTTATCCCCATTGCAGATGATATTAGCTGTTGGTTTTAGATATATACTGTTTATTATTTTTAGGAATGACCCTTCTATTCCTATGCTTTCTAGTGTTTTTAATAGGAATGGGTGTTGTATTTTATCAAAGGCTTTTTCTGCATCTATTGAGATAATCATGTGGTTCTTGCTAGTTTGCTTGTTGATGTGGTCAATTATGTGGATGGTTTTCCTAATGTTGAACCAGCCCTGCATCCCTGGTATGAATCCTACTTGATCATGGTGAATGATCCTTCTGATCACTTGCTGGAGTCTTTTTGCTAGTATCCTATTTAAGATTTTTGCATCTATATTCATTAGGGAGATTGGCCTATAGTTTTCTTTCTCTGTTTTTAACCTGCCTGGTTTTGGAATCAGTACCATGTTTGTGTCGTAAAAGGAGTTTGGTAGAACTCCCTCTTTGCTTATTATGTCAAATAGTTTGTATAGTATTGGGGTTAACTGTTCTCTGAATGTTTGATAGAATTCACAGGTGAATCCATCAGGCCCTGGGGATTTTTTCTTAGGAAGTTCTTTGATGGCTTGATGGATTTCAATTTCTGATATGGGATTATTTAAGAATTCTATTTCCTCTTCTGTTAGTCTAGGCAGTTTGTATTTTTGTATATATTCATCCATTTCTCCTAAATTGGTGTATTTGTTGCCATATAATTGGGCAAAGTAATTTCTAATGATTGCCTTAATTTCCTCCTCATTGGAGGTGCTGTCCCCCTTTTCATCTTTAATGCTGTGAATTTGCTTTTCTTCCTTCCTTTTTTTAATTAGATTGACCAGTACTTTGTCTATTTTGTTTGTTTTTTCAAAGTACCAGCTTCTTGTCTTATTTATTAAATCAATAGTTCTATCACTTTTGATTTTATTAATTTCTCCCTTAATTTTTAGGATTTCTAATTTGGTTTTCTGCTGGGGGTTTTTAATTTGATCGCTTTCGAGTTTTTTCAATTGCATTTCCAATTGATTGATCTCTGCTCTCCCTTGTTTGTTAATATAAGCTTTCAGGGATATGAATTTGCCTCTGATTACCGCTTTGGCTGCATCCCAAAAGGTTTGAAAGGATGTTTCGCCATTGTCATTTTCCTTGATGAAATTATTAATTGTTTCTATGATTTCTTCTTTAACTAAACGGTTTTGGAGTATCATATTGTTTAATTTCCAATTGGTTTTAGATTTGGTTTTCCATGTACCATTACTAATCATTATTTTTATTGCCTTGTGATCTGAGAAGGCTGCATTCATTATTTCTGCTTTTTTGCATTTGTGTGCTATGTTTCTGTGACCTAATGTATGGTCAATTTTTGTGAATGTGCCATGTGGTGCTGAGAAGAAGGTGTATTCCTTTTTATCCCTATTTATTTTTCTCCATATGTCTATTAATTCTAATTTTTCTAAGATTTCATTCACTTCTTTTACCTCTTTCTTATTTATTTTTTGATTTGATTTATCTAAATTTGATAATGGTTGGTTTAAGTCTCCCACTAGTATGGTTTTATTGTCTATTTCTTCCTTCAATTCGCCTAGTTTCTCCATTAGAAATTTGGGTGCTATATTATTTGGTGCATACATGTTGATTAATGATATTTCCTCGTTGTCTAGAGTCCCTTTTAACAAAATATAATTACCTTCCCTATCCCTTTTGATCAGGTCTATTTTTGCATTGGCTTTATCAGATATCATGATTACCACTCCTGCCTTCTTTCTATCAGTTGAGGCCCAGAAGGTCTTACTCCATCCTTTAATTCTGACCTTGTGGGTGTCAACCCGCCTCATGTGTGTTTCTTGAAGACAACATATGGTAGGGTTTTGGATTCTAATCCATTCTGCTATTCGTCTACGTTTTATGGGTGAGTTCATCCCATTCACATTCAAAGTTATGATTGTCATTTGTGGACTCCCTGGCATTTTGATTGCCTTCCCTAATTCTAACCTTTTCTTCTTCGGCTCTACCTTTTAGTCCAGTGATTTACTTTGAATCAGTGCCCCTTGTCCCCTCCCTTGATGTTTCCCTTTTTAGTCCCTCCCTTTTTCTTCCCTCCCCCTCCCCCCTCTCTTTCCCTCCCTTTTTGTTCTCCCTCCCCCCCTCCCCCCCTTGGTTTTCCCTTCTCCTTACCCTTGTTGGGTAAGATAGAATTCAAGATTCCAATGGATCTGGATGTTTTTCCCTCTCAGAGTTGATTTCCCTGAGATTGAGGTTTAAGTAACCCCCCCCCCTCTCTTCCTCTCCTTCTTATAGGAGTTTTCTTCCCCTCCCCTTCCCATGTGAATCTTTGTGTGAGAACGATTATTCTATTTGGTCTTTCTTTACCCCCAATTTATACATTACATTTTCCCCACATATTAGCATACATAGATTGATATAAATGTGGTCCTTATAGAAGAGAGTTTGAGTAAAAGAAGAAGATAACATTTTTCCCCTTTCCTTAATATTTACCTTTTCAGGTATTCCTTGCTCTTTGATTTTCGGTATCAAACTTTCCACAGAGCTCTGGTCTTTTCTTTGCAAAAAGTTGGAAGTCTTCTATTTTGTTGAATGCCCATACTTTCCCCTGGAAGTATATAGTCAGTTTTGCTGGGTAGCTGATTCTTGGTTGGAGACCCAGCTCTCTTGCCTTTCTGAAGATCATGTTCCATGCCTTACGATCATTCAGAGTAGAACTTGCAAGGTCTTGTGTGACCCTGATTGGCATTCCTTTATATCTAAATTGTCTTTTTCTGGCTTCCTGTAGGATTTTTTCTTTTGTTTGATAGCTTTGGAATTTGGCAATTACATTCCTGGGAGTTGTCTTTTGGGGGTTTAGTGTAGAAGGTGTTCTGTGAGCTCTGTCAGTGGCTGTATTGCCCCCTTGTTCTAGAATCTCTGGGCAATTTTCTTTGATTATATCTTGTATCACCATGTCCAGTTTGGTGTTTATTTCTGGCTTTTCTGGGAGTCCAATTATTCTTAAATTTTCTCTTCTCCCTCTATTTTCCAGATCTATCACCTTGTCGGTGAGATATTTTATGTTCTCTTCTAATTTCTTGGTGTTTTGGCTTTGCTTTATTAGTTCTTGCTTTAAAGCCTGGTTTTCTTTTACAGTTTGGTCAAACTGGTTTTGTAGATGCATGAATTTCTTTTGCATTATTTCCCACTTTTCCTCCCAGAGGGCTTCCATCTTTTTGGTCATTTCTGATTCAAATTCTTCCTGGGTTTGTGGAGGGTTTCTATTTCCTTTGGAAGATTTTGGAGAATTTTCTTGTATATCTTCTTCTATCTGCTCTGTATTTTGTATTTTGGCTCCATAGAATGTGTCCAAAGTCGCCCCTTTCTTCTTATTTTTCTTGGTATTTTGGGGCTTCTGTGCCTCTGTGGAGTTTGTCATCTCTGAATGTGGAGGATTAGCTTTTCTTATCTCTGGTGATCCGAGGCTTTAGTCCTGGGCAGATGTTGGTTCTAAGAGCTTTCCCTGGGTTAAACTGAATATGCCTCACTGGAGCTGGAATGGAAGGGTCAGACCACGAGGCCACACTCTCCCCCTGGCTCGATTTCTGGAAGTTGCCTTCAGAATAGCTGGCCGTGAGGCTGTTTCGTCGGCCTGCGGGGGGGGATGGGCTGCAGCTTTCCCAAGCTCTAGGGCAAGGACTTTCACTGAGACTTGGATAGCAGGATCCAGCCCGTGAGGCTGTCTTGCCCGCCCTGAGGGTTGCTGTTGTTTAGACCAGCTCTCTGCAGCGGAAGCCCCAGGCAGTAACTTTCACTGGGACTCGGGTAGAAGGCCCTGAGGGTTCTGCTCTCTGTGAGGTCCGAGTGATCTCGGGTTCTGGCTTTTGAGGGGAGCCGTACCTTTTGAACCAGGTCCAGGTCCAGGAGGAGGGTTCCCAGGGTCTGTGCTGTTGATCGTTTTGAATTTCGGCGCCTTAGGAGCTTATATTTTGAGATCGGTCGGGAAGGGTTTTCCGGAGATCTGAGCTTCAGCTTTCTCTAAGCCGCCATCTTAACCGGAAGTCCCCTATTTTTGAATTTTTTAAAGCTCTTTTATTATTTTATTTTTCTTGCATGTGCAATATACTTTTTCATTTTTTTATTATTTTTTCTCTCCTTTTTATATTTGAAGCACGTCACCAGCATTAAATTTTTCTTTAACTTTGTTACATTTCAGTGCTACAAGTTTGAAATACATTTGCTAATGCATGCCCTAAAAGCTTGTGACTATAAAAATGATACCACTAATTATTTAATAAATTATGGGACTTTGCTTAATGATTCTGTCTGATTTCAGGACAAGATATACACACAAGAGCCATTTCACAGAGCCAAAGAAAGGCCGATCCAGGATGGATTGATGCACTTCTAGGCCAATACAAAGGTCTTGAACCTAGTGTGAAGACTCGAGACTTGAGGTTACTATGTTTAATATGTGTTAAGACATAAGCTTTCCTTGTGTCCACACTCACTCTGAAGATACTCACAGACGAGTATCCCCAAAACATTGGCTCCTACTTGGCTTCTATAATCTGGTCCCTTTCTTTTCTGCCTCTCATAGTGTGGTACCTTTCTGTAGTCCTGGCTATTGACTGGGTAAATGCCTCATTGCTTAGATCATTTTGATTGGGCCCTGATTCAAGGACCTGTTATACATTTATTTTTCTTTTACTTGGAATTTTTACACGTAAGACTTTGATAGTCTATATTTTCATCCAGAGATTTTTCTTTTCTTTTTGATTTTTCTGATGTCTTCTTAATATCTCTTGCCAATTGATTCATATACCTCATACCTCAGCCATGCATCCCTAAGTGATCCTTTTTTTTTAAATCACCCTCTTAATGGGGGGAATGTAAAAAAAATATCATTATTTAAATTGCAAAGTTTAAATTCCTTTTGAGAAGAATTTTGGTTAAGAAACATGCTACCTCTCTGAATCCAGAACTGAACTGTTGGAGAAGCCACCATGAAGAAGCCTCCAGACCACAAGTTGCACAAAATTGAACTTTGGGTGTGGTTGATTGAACATTTATTTGTATCTGTACTTTCATGCCAAAGGGGACTGCCCCCTAACTGGCTTTTTGTCAATGCATTCAGCAATTATTGGTTTTGTTCTTTTGTTTCTCTTATCCTCAAATTATTGTAATCTTTAAATTGATTATGTTTTCATGATCCTTTGGGGAAAAAATTAATTTTTTTCAAACGATCAAATGGGGTTATGTAAAAAATAGACTTGAATACAGGACTACAATCTCCACGAGCCTTTGCTCCACTTCCTCAGAATGCCTGGTAATCTCACCTGGGCCGAGATCGAGAAGGTATTTAAGCTGATTCAAAAGCTTTTGAGGGCTCTTTTTTGGACTTCCGTTTTGGAGCAGATGCATCTCTTCTGTGATGTGAGGTTATCTGGCCTAGGCCTCTGGCCTAGGCACATGTTCTTTCTTATTCTGTATTTTCTTTAATCTTTAACCTTTAATAAACCTCTAAAAACTATAATACTCCTTGCAGAGAGAAACTAATTTCTACCTCTCTCAGTCTCCCCAGTCTCCCCTAAATTTTAATCTTTACAATGCTCCTAGTAGGAGTTTCTTTGTATTTTGTTTCCTTTGATTTCAACCACTTAAAGGGATGACCTGCCAGCCGCAGTGTGCTGACTCGGTGTTTGTAGGGCAGGCAATGTTTGGGACACCTTTTCTAGTCTCCTCCCTTCATTAGGGTGAGCAGTGCTGTCCTAGAGAGGGCTGCTCAGTCACCCAGGATGCTGCTGAACATCTCTGCTGCCCTACAGAGCCGAGCAACCACTGGTCCGTGGGCCGCCTACGTGCAAGATCGTGACTACAACTGCCAGTGGTCACCTTCACCTGTTGCGTCGCCCCTCCCCCATCGCCGCAGGTCTTGAAGAGGGTAGACGGGCTTAGGATAGATGAGTGTGCACACAGACACTTGTGCGTGAAGGAGATTTAAGTGGAAAAGTCAATGCACAGAGACAGTCCCACTCTCTCGGCGTTGGAAGCCTGGGTCCATTGGCACGAAAAGTTGTTACACCTGGAGACTTCCTCAGCTGCATTGGATGGCCGTGTTGTCTTTTGTGCTCCAACACGCCCTAAGCACTCCACAGTGCTTTGCTGCGTCGCCCTCTCAGCCGTTGAACCTTCTTATTGGTTTCTTCCGCCTGTTCCACTAAAACAGTCTTCACATGCTGGGTGAGCAAAGCCCTGGTTCACCAGGGGTTGAGGACCCAATGGCTACCCTCACAAGGTTTAGCCGGCCTGTTGTAGCCATTGCCTGGGGCGTGGCCACTGCCGCATGCTAGCAGCTACTGGGAGGCACAAGTGAGAGCTGGGTGTCAGGTGGGGGTCAGAGGCTGGAGAGCTGCCCTAGGAGAGCACGACAAGCCCTCCATACCAGAGATACTATCCCTCCCTGAACACCCCATACACCCCTACACAGAGTAACCACATACAAACTGTATCTGTCTCCTCCTTCATATCCAGCTCTGACCCTTCCCTTAACAATCACATCCTAAATTAGTTATAGAAATAATCCTGTTACACCACTAATCTTTTTATAACTCTTACCTACAAGGCAGGAGAGTGGTAGGGGCTGGGCAAGTGGGTTTAAGTATCTTGCCCAGGGTTGCAAAGCCACAAGTGTCTGAGGGCAGATTTCAACCAGGACCTCCTGCCTCTTTGCCTGATTGACTCTCAATCCACTGCGCCACCTAGCTACCTGTGTAACACCTGATTTTGATTCCAAATAGCTGGGGACTTAGTGACCTCAGTGCATTCTAAAACTGGTGTTTAAAATTTCCAATTATTTAGAAAACTCTCCTCTCTCCCTCCATTCCTTCTCTCTCTCTTGTCTTCATCTCTCTGTTTCATTCTTCTGCCTCTTTCTCGTCCCCTCTCTTTCCTTTTTATCTCTCTTTCTCTATCTCTAGTCTTTATCTCTCTGTCTCTTGTCTGTTTATTCCTTTCTCTGTCGATTCTCATTAATACCTTCTCTGTCCTGGTCTTTTTCTCTCTGTATGGGTCTATCTTTCTTGACTTTCTGTCTCTTCCTTATCTCTCTCTGTCTCAGTCTCTGTCTTTCTTCCTCCTTCCCTGCTTCCACCTCCTCCAGGGATTTTAGCCAGAAGGTAAAATATGTTCTCTTAAATTAATGAAAACTGGGCAGCCATGTATCCACCTCAGAGTCCTGCCCATACTCTTGGCTCCCTGAGACTCTGTAGTGCTCCCTATTGTCCATCTCTCCTCCATCACTGGTGGAGGGAAGTCTCAGGAAATTATCACTTCACTCTCCACTCTCATGACATTTCTACCACCCAACCTCCCCAGCCCAGTCCTGGTTTTGGCTTCCTTTGCCATCTCAGTCCTTTCTCTTCTCCAGTTCAGCCAACAACAACTAGGAATAAACCACTCTGTTCCTGGCCCTGAATGCTGGATGTCAGTCTGTGCCCTGAGGCCCCCCTCTACAGACCAGGAACTTTCCCAGCCAAAAGCCCCCTCAATGGCCCATATTCTCTTTTGGAAGTTCAGCTGCTGGAGCCCAGGGACTGTCTTTATTTTGGTATTGATCTTCCCTGGGCCGTTTGTATTTTCCTTAGCTCTGGCCTGGACACAAAGAAGAATTTCCTCAATGATTTCTATGCAGAAAAGGCCGAACCCCAGTGCCCATCCTCTATCATCTGCCTCCTCATTCCCAATCCTCTCAACCCCTCCATCCCAACCTCATAGGTTTCGATCCTCAGAAACAGTCAGATAGGAAGTGGCTGATCCAGGATCCCCTCTGATGGCCTCTGCTGAGAGAGGAAAGAAGGTGGCTGGTAGTCCTGAAGGCCAGGCATCCCTCTCCCTCCTGTTCCCCATGAGGAACACTCAGAGGTTCTGGGTTCAGATTCTCGCTTTGACATGCGCTTGCCTCTCCTCCAGCCTCAGTGTGTTCTGTGAAACAAGAGTTAGTCCAGGCAACATGCAGGGTCCCCTCCAATTCTATGTCTCCAGGAGATGGCCAGAGTCCTCACACACACACACACATACACACATACATGTGCACTCACAACCTCATTATATATTTTGGAACCAGCGTGACCACGCAAGAGGAAGCAAGTTCAAAGGACTTGAACTACTTAGTCCTGGGTTCAAATTCTGTCTCTGCCTCTTATTTATTGCCCAGAGTTAGAGTTGGCAGGATGGCAGGCAGGATCCATGGAACAAGCTTGGCTAACTTAATGTTCTTTCACTAACATTTCATGGTTTTATTCACATAAAATGAGGGTCAATCCCTGGTGCTCTAGCAAGAGTAGGTTTAAGACTGGCACAGGACATTGTAAACCCAAACTATAGAAGTATTTCAAGCAAAATATAAGCAGAAAAATTCCTTTGCTCCCTTACATCCTTGTGACTACTAACTCTAAACATCTGCTAGGACCCTGAGAAGATTCGTCCTGTAGGTTTGAGACGGATCTTGGTACCAAGTGGTTGTACCTCAGATATTCATCTGTCCCCTAAGCTATGAGGGTCACCCCTATATCTCCAGGCAGACCCGGTCAGAGGACCAAACTCCCTCCCACTTATATCTTCACTGTTGAATAGAGTATAAAAACCCCAGAATTGACCTCTGGGAGATAGATTCCCATCTATGCTGTCCTCCCAAGAACAGCTTCCCATCTATGCTGTTCCCCCTAGGAGGCAGTCATCCACCTATGCTGTCCTCCTGGCCAGATTCAACATTACCTTCTAAATTAATAAATTTCTCTTTTTATTTTCAAGCTAAGTTTCGGAGTCTTTCATCCTTGCAAAAGGTACCCTTCCCGAACCACAGGGGTTCACCTCAAGCCCCCCACAACAAGACCACAGGACCTTCTTCTGAACCCCTGGAAGAGGAGGGAAATGTGGATGGAATCGAGATCAGAGGTGAAATCGCACCTGAGACATTTGTTGGCTGTGTGACTCTGGAGAAGTCATTGCACCTCTGCCATACATTCCCCATATGTAAAATGGAGCATCAATCCAGTAAGGTGCTTGTGATGAATCCCTGAGAGCCATAGAAATGGTGGCTGTGAGGATTTCCTTTCCTGTGGAATAAAGTATACTAAAATTGGCTAAAACCAGAAAGAGAGGCAGAGAGAAGCTAGAAGGAGGCTGTGGACAGAGGGCCAAGCTGCACAGGGCTGCTCAGGACTAGGAAGGGCCAGATGCCAAGAGGCCAAGGGCCTCCCCAGTGACCAGAGACCCCAGAGCTTGTGCTCAAGCAGTTTAACAGAGACTTTGAGGAGCTCATTATTCAGCCCCTCCCTGGAGCCCCCCGAGACACCCCAACTGGTGAAAGCCTGATGAGGAGATGGTCCAGGCAGCCCTCAGCCCTTGTCATACACAGGGGGACTCAGGAAGGTCCCCTCTCAGGCCTGAAAACCCTCTTTGCCCCCTTCACTGAGGCACCAAATTCTGTGGAAGAGGAAGAAGTTCTTTGGGATGCTTAAGGCAAAGGAAGTGCAACAAGCCGTAGATTAGATGGCATCTAGGAGGACAGTTTGACAGAGAAATAGTCATTGTTCCTAAACTACAGGAAGTCGGGCTCTTCCGCTCCGGGGCTCTGCTATTAGGATCAATACAGCACCGGAACCATCCCTCCTCGGGCCCCTCATTCAGGACCGGCACCAGCCTGTCTGCCTGAAATGAGGGGGTCGCGCTCAGGGGTTTCTTCGGTCCCTTCTCACCCTCGGTCTGTGTTCTCAGAAACGCTTCCGTGTTTCTTGCCATGTAATTGGGGAAAGTAGCTCTGTGGATGGAGAGCCAGGCCCAGAGACGGGAGATGCTGGGAGCAAATCTGGCCTCAGACACTTCCCAGCTGTGTGACCCTGGGCGAATCGCTTCACCCCCATTGCCTAGGACATACCAATCTTCTGCCTTGGAACCAATACACAGTATTGATTCTAAGAAAGAAGGTGAGGGTTTAAAAAAAAACGCTTCCGTGTTTCATTCCATAGCAGCCTCCTATATCACAGGAAGGAGGCCCAGGAGGATCAAAGCTAAAACTATTAGAAAGGAATTTTATTAGAAATATAAATTTATTATAAATATAAATATTAGAAAGAAATTCCCCAGCTGCAGCCTGGGAAATTGAGAACACTTGGTGGGTGGCCCCGCCTCCACTAGGGCTCCAAATCTAGAGGACGAGGAAGTAAGACTCCATTTCCCAGAATGCCTCTGGCTTGACATCCTGCAAGCCTTGGCACTCCCATTATGGAAGACTCCATTTCCCAGAATGCCTGGGTCCTGGATTCGCCCAAATCTTGGCTCCTCCCACTGTGTAGTCCCCGGGTGTGTTGGGAGTCTGTGGAGGGTCGTCTCTGCTCCTGGAATGTTCACAAGTTTGGGTTTTGGCTTTTGTGTTGAGAAGGGGAAGGAGGAGAGTCAAGTTAAACGTTGCAGCCTGGCGTTAGGCAGTGAAGACTTTCTACTCCCTAGTTCCTGGGGACAGAGAAGACCCGGGCGGACCAGTCGCGGGTAACAGCCTGGAAGTCAAGGTGGGGGGTGGAGGAAGGGAGAAGCTCCGGTGCCTGGAAGAGCAGAGAGGCGGGGCAGGGGCGGTGCAAGTGTGTGGTGGGGGGAGGGGGAGGTCTCCGTGTCTCTGCGTCTGTTGTCGCTTTAAAGGACCCTAGAAAGGGGGCAAATACAGAAGTGCCCGTGTCAGGTGGGGGCGGCTCTGTCTGGAACCAGAGCCCTGGAGGGGCTTTGCCCTCCCCCCCCCGGGGTGAGAATGCGCCGCCTTACCCCCAGCACCAGAGCCAAGAAGCGGCTCAGGGAGGAGGGTGCGGTGAAAGGATGGGGGCGGCGCTGGTCCCGGCCCTTCCCGGAGAGATGCCGGGGGAGAAACTGGCAACATGAGCGTGGTTGGAGTGGGGGCTCTGAATTCGGGCACAGAACAAATGTCAACAGGTTTACCCCCAACCCCGGCCTGATGCCGGTCTCCGGGTCCGGCGTCACTTGCCCCCCCCCCCCCCCATTACCCATAACCTCTCCTCCTAGGAGTCTCCCTCAATCCACCTGTGCTCCCAAAGCAGCTTCTGAATGGAATGAAGCCAGAGAGAGTAGCGGAGGGGGTGGGGAGGCTTCTTCCTGAGGCTCCCTGTCCCCTCCAGTGGGGAGAGTCTTCTCTGAGGCCGGGGGAAGGGCCTGGGAGCTCCTCTGAGCCCTCCCCCTCTCTAATTTCTCACAGGTGTACAAGAGGAAGTCTGCCTGTCTTGGGGCTCCCACCCCCTGAGGGACTACAGTCTGGCCCAAGCAGAAACCCTGGGACCAGAGGGAATGGCCCCCGGGACCCCGAGGCCCCCTTCCCAGGTGAGTGCAGTCCATTCCCAGCCCTGGCCAAGCTCCCCCCAGCTGGAATCCAGCAGAACTCAGACCTGTGTCTTTCCCAACCTCCAGGGGAGCCATCACTACTTGCTGTCAGGGTGACCTCAAGTGTGACCCCCAATCCCCAACTGTGTTCTAGGATTTTCCAGGGCCTCTGTAACCCCTGGGTGGATGAGGTTCCAGACAGACAGGCCATGCAGACATTTATTCATCCATCCTAGAGTGTGACACCCTCCATCAGAGGGGGATGCCTGTGTGTCCCACCATTCCAGGCATGGCCCAGGCACAGTCTCTGCTCCTGACCTCCAGGATCTCAGGTTTGGACAGGTCAGGGAGGCTTTGGAAGAAGTTTGGGGTGAGATCAGGTGAGGACACAGAGGAAAAGGTGTGTTTTTAGTAGAATAAAAAGGATGGGAATTCTGGGTGAGCGCTAAAAGGTCTGCTCTTCAAACATTATTAAACTATCAAGAACTTAGAGTGCACTTAATGTACAGAAACTTTAGATCATTCTTATTCAAATCTTTTACCTTGAACCTAACAGGATTATACAACCTGTTGCTTTCTCATTCTATATCAGTTTGTTTCCTTTATTTTTTATTTTTTAGCTTAAAAAATTTATTTAGAATATTTTTCCATGGTTATATTATTCTTATTCTCTTCCTCCCCTCTTCCCTCCCTACCCTTCGAGCTCCTAAGCAATTCCACTGGGTTATAAGTATATTATTGCTCAAAATCCATTTCCATATTTTTCATATTTGTAATACAGTGATCCCTTTAACAAAATTAATTTTAAAATTTTTAGCCATGTTTACATGATTTCATTTTCTTTCCCTCCCTTCTTTCCTCCCTGCTCCAAGAGCCAACAAGCAATTCCACTGAGTTGTACAGATGTTGTCACTTGATACCTATTTTGATAGTATTCATTTTTACTATTGAGTGATTTTTTTAAAATTTATTTCATTTGGTCATTTCCAAACATTATTCATTGGAGACAAAGATCATTTTCTTTTCTAACCCCCCCACCCCCACCTTTTAACCCCCCCACCCCCACCTTTCCCATGGCCGATGCGCGATTCCACTGGGTATCACATGTGTTCTTGATTCGAACCCATTTCCATGTTGTTAGTATTTGCATTAGAGTGTTCGTTTAGAGTCTCTCCTCTGTCATGTCCCCTCAGCCATTGTAGTCAGGCAGTTGCTTTTCCTTGGTGTTTTTACTCCTACAGTTTGTCCTCTGCTTGTGGATAGTGTTTTTTCTCCTAGATCCCTACAGATTGTTCAGGGACATTACACCGCCACTAATGGAGAAGTCCATTACGTTCGATTGTACCACAGTGTGTCAGTCTCTGTGTACAATGTTTTCCTGGTTCTGCTCCTTTCGCTCTGCATTACTTCCTGGAGGTTGTTCCAGTCTCCATGGAATTCCTCCACTTTATTATTCCTTTGAGCACAATAGTATTCCATCACCAACATATAACACAATTTGTTCAGCCATTCCCCAAGTGAAGGGCATCCCCTCATTTTCCAATTTTTGGTCACCACAAAGAGTACAGCTATGAATATTCTTGTACAAGTCTTTTTCCTTATTATCTCTTTGGGGTACAAACCCAGCAGTGCTATGGCTGGATCAAAAGGCAGACAGTCTTTTATCGCCCTTTGGGCATAGTTCCAAATTGCTCTCCAGAATGGTTGGATCAATTCACAACCCCACCAGCAATGAATTAATGTCCCTACTTTGCCACATCCCCTCCAGCATTCATTACTTTCCTTTGCTGTCATGTTAGCCAATCTGCTAGGTGTGAGGTGATACCTCAGAGTTGTTTTGATTTGCATCTCTCTGATTATAAGAAATTTAGAACACTTTTTCATGCGCTTATTAATAGTTTTGATTTCTTTAACTGAAAAACTGCCTGTTCATGTCCCTTCCCATTTATCAATTGGAGAATGGCTTGATTTTTTGTACAATTGATTTAGCTCTTTGTAAATTTGAGTAATTAAACCTTTGTCAGAGGTTTTTATGAAGATTGTTTCCCAATTTGTTGCTTCCCTTCTGATTTTAGTTACATTGACTTTGTTTGTACAAAATCTTTTTAATTTAATGTAGTCAAAATTATTTATTTTAGACATTTTGTAACTCTTTCTAAGTCTTGCTTGGTTTTAAAGTCTTTCCCTTCCCAAAGGTTTGACATGTATACTATTCTGTGTTCACCTAATTTACTTATAGTTTCCTTCTTTATGTTCAAGTCATTCACCCATTTTGAATTTATCTTGATGTAGGGTGTGAGATGTTGATCTAATCCTAATCTCTCCCACACTGCCTTCCAATTTTCCCAGCAGTTTTTATCGAATAGTGGATTTTTGTCCCAAAAGCTGTGATCTTTGGGTTTATCATATACTGTCTTGCTGAGTTCACTTGCCCCAAGTCTATTCCACTGATCCTCCTTTCTATCTCTTAGCCAGTACCAAATTGTTTTGATGACTGCTGCTTTGTAATATAGATTGAGATCTGGGACTGCAAGGCCCCTTTCCTTTGTATTTTTTTTTTCATTATTTCCCTGGATATCCTTAATCCTTTGTTCTTCCAAATGAACTTTGTTATGGTTTTTTCTAAATCTGAGTGATTTTTTAAAGTCCTAAACCCCAAATCACATTCCCATATATTCATGTGATATGTGATGTCATGTTTTGCTTTTGCATTTCTACTCCCATAGTACTTTCTCTCAGGGTGGATAGCATTATTTTACTTAAGTCCTTCAGGAGTGTCCTGGCTTGTTGCATTCCTACTAGTAGCAAAGTCCATTACATTGGATTTTTCCAGTTTTTTCTTTTTGTGTACAATGTTGTTCTGGTTCTGCTCATTTCACTGTGCATCAATTCATTGAAATTCTCCGAGTTCATATGGAAAGCCTCCAGATCATCAATCCTTATAGCACAATAGTATATTAAATTTATTTAGTTATATGGTTGGATGGAATATATTTAATTGGTGGTTGCCAGAGATTTAATTTCTAAAATCCCAAAATGAATTACACAAGTAGAATGGAATTATGGTAGTTTATTTTTACAATAAAGGAAAAATATTAATGATGAGAGAAAAGGGGAGAGAGAGCTCTGGCTCCCTCAGAGCCAGGTAGAAATTCTAAGCCCCAGCTAGGTGGAAGGAGTCTCAAGAGGATGGGCCTTTTTTGGAGGTTCACACTTCCAGAAAGGCAAGGAAACTAAGTTAGCCTTTCTCTCACCATGATGACTGTCTAAAAGGAAAGCATTCTAAAGTCTCCTGCAGGAGCTCCTCCAGGGGTCCAGTTCCACAGCCAAGTGTCTTCACTCCAAGTCTGAGTGTCTGTCTTCAGTCTCTCCTCCAAGGGACTCTTCTTCACTCCAAGCTCAAGTGACTGATCTTGATTCCAGTACAAATCTGAGTGACTGAATCTTGATCTATCAATCGATCCTTGTGTGCCTGTGTTTCCTCTATTTAAAGACCTTTTTCTCTTGTATTACCTCCCCTAAATTTTATGTCTACCAATCACAACAGACACTCCTCTTCAGAACTGCTCACTCAATGTATGAAATGGGAGTTCACACCTTTTGTAGTTAGTTAATACCTTTTTGTTCTTAGTTAACACTTTTTTGTAGTTACTTAACACCTTTTTTGTAGTTAGAATGGGTAAATCTACTTTAAACACTGAGTTAACACTTTGGGGATTAAAATCTAAAAATACACAGGGGATTACAATTTAATCTTCACAATCAAGGAAGAACTAAGTATCTTCATTGTTACAATCAGGGGAGAGCCAAATCCAGTCTTCACAGTATAACATCACCATCATATGCCAGAATTGTTCATTCCCCAATGGAGGGACACCCCCTTGTTTTCCAATTTTTTGGCACCACAAAAAGCACAGCTATAAATATTTTTGTTCAAGTATTTTTCATTATTACCTCTCTGGGATACAAACCCAGTAGTCTTATAGCTGGATCAAAGGGCATGCAGTCTTTTAAAGCCCTTTGGCCAAAATTCCACATTGCCTTCCAGAATTTCTGGCAGTCCTCTCTTATTCATGTGGATATTAATCAGCTCTGTGAATCCAGGACCCGAGTTTTAGTTTAGCTGGAACAGACGGCAAACACTAGAAGTTTGGGGAAGACTCCTCCCTTTTTCTAAGCCTTTTTAGTTCTAGAATAGAGAACAGAGCAGGTCCATTGCTGCCCTTGCTGTCCCCACTGCCCAGCTTTGGGTAAGATTGTCCTCGCGAGGCCCTGGCCTTTACTTAGGTGAGGTGGGCTATTAGAGAGAGGAGCGGCCTGGAGCTCCCTGTTCAGGCATCGAGGTGAGGCCAGAACCGGTCGTCCTGGCTGTGAGAGTTGTTCTGGCTCGTCACGACTGCTCACAGCCCAGGTCTGTGTGCCTTGCCTGGGTGCTGCACACTATGGGCCAACAGCCTCTTCCTCAAGCTGCCTCTTCACTTCTTCTCTTGACCCTTGTTCCCCAGATTTCCAGGGTTACTGGGCCAGGCTTAGATCCTTTGTTTTTCATTAATAACTTTTTAAAAAATTAATGTCGAATTATGATATTTTTGTGGAATAAATTTGCCTTTAGCCTGGCCAAGGTCAGAACTCCAGACTTGCTGTGCCCTTCCCCTGAGGACATGAAACTAGGAGAAGCCTCCCTTTTATTGTTGTGAGAAATGGGTTAAGGGATAGATTGCATTTTGGCAGTTTTGCCACAATTTCCTCGAGTTCACCTAGAGGCTGTTTCAACAAAAACCTTTCCATGGAAGTTTGTGTTAAAGGGATTTTCTTAGTCTCTCCCTGTGTCTCCCTCAGAGGCCAGAGAGCAGGTTTCTAAGTAGATCAGAACTGATAGCAGTCAGTGAGCCAGAGCTAAAGATTCCATTACCAGGGAGACCAGGCCTGAGGAGAGGAAGTAGCTGCCATCTGACAGGAAGTTAGGTGGGACAGTTGGTCAGTGAGGAGATAAAGGAAGCAACCAGGGACAGTTGGAGGTCTTTTGCCTCTGGGATCTGGAGAGAGCAAGAGCTCTGTCTCTGGGGCAAAGGGCTGCTGACAATTGGGCTGCTATAGAAAACTGATTGAAGGACTGAGTAGTGACTGTCTATTATGTTACGGAGTTAGGTATTTAGTGAATAATTTATAGATAGAGTAGATCAGATAGGCCTGGCATGCCAGGCAAAAGAAACTGTCCTCAGAAAACAGAGATAGTTTTAGGTAGTATTAGGACTTTTAGGTATATTTATAGAGTATAAGATTAATTATCTCTCTTTTCTCTTTTCTATCTTTCTATGTGTGTACTTCTTTCTTCAATTAAACAAAGTTATTGTTAAACTGCTCTCCTCACTTTGTCAAAATCCTTAATTTAACCCTTACATTTGTTTTTTCCTCCCTTTGAGAACATTTCGTTAATGTGTGAAACAAGTGTCCTTACACAGCTCCAATGTGGGACCTGTTGCCACTTTTTCTGGGTGTGTCTTTTCAATAAACTCTTTAATTTTTTCTGAAATCCTCAACATTTCCTTAATCTCATTTGTACTGATTACCTCATCCACCTTGAGCTTCCTCCCACAGGGGGAAGCTTGTGGTTCAAATATCCACTCATGAGTTAAATCAAAAAATTCTGATTGTGACTGCTGGCATCTCAAATTGCTTGTGACTTAAGGTGTGTGTGTGTGTGTGTGTGTATCAAGACATCAGTTGATGTGCCTAGATAGAAAGATAGTAAGAGAAAGAGAGATAAAGAGACGACAACAGTACTAGAGGAATTACCTTTTTTTCTTTTATATTGTGGAGAGGTTCGACTGACCATATTAAATGACCAATTAATTAATTAATTAAAAATGAAGAAATTCTGCCTCTTGAATATTCTAGTCATTGCAGTTAATGTCTTTCTTATGAATGAGCTCAGTCCCCAACCCCAGGAAATCAAATGATATCTTTTTAAAAGATGAACACACCCTCCTTTTCTCATCACATTTACTATTCTGTTAGTAATTAGTAGTCTCTTGGTGACCGAGAATGACTCTTTCTTGTATGTATTCATCTATGATGTACCCTCATATGGCTTTGGAGTCCAAAGGCTGAGGCACAAAGATTGTGACACATGGGACATAGAATACCAGTTGTTACGGGAGGTGCTGTTGTGGCCTGGTGTTAGCGTTCACACGCAGTGGTAAGAGGTCGTCATCAATCATCTTCAAAGGTGGTGGCGGCATGGTTAATGTGGGTATGCCAGCTGCTTCTGACAGAGGCAGCAAGTTCTAGTTGCTTTGGTGTAATGCCAGCCCACTTCAAGTTTGACTTTAGCTGATCCTTGTATCTTTTCTTTGGTCGGCCTTGTTTCCTGAGTCCAGCTGACAGTTCACCATAGAATACCTGTCTTGGTATTCGCTGTGGGTCCATGCGGATGACGTGTGCAGACCGTCATAGCTGGGTTTTGAGGATCATTACTTCGATGCTGGTGGAGCTGGCTCTGTCGAGGACTTCCTGGTTGGTGATTTGGTCCTGCCATCGGATCCTCATGATTGACAGGAGAGAGTGTTGGTGGAATTGCTCCAGCTGTTTCATGTGCTTTTGTTACAGTGTCCATGTCTCTCAACCATACAGGAGAGAGCTGAGGACCACTGCATTGTACACTCTTTGAGCTTCGTGGCAGTGCTTACACCTCTGTGTTGGAGGACTTTGGAGCGCTGCCGCCTGAGTGCCTGCCTGGCCTTTTGGATCCTGGCATTAATCTCGTGTTCTAGGGACCCGTAGTTGGCGATGGTACTGCCCAGGTACTTGAAAGTGTTGACGTTAGAAAGCTGCGTGCCGTTGATTGTAATGTAAGGCTGGTTAGTTGGCCTCCCTGGTGCGGGTTGGAATAGCACCTCTGTTTTGCTGAGACTGATAGTCAGGCCAGTTTTGTTGCGGTAGAGAACCTGTCCTCAATGGTTTGAAAATGACTTTCTTGGTGGGCCATAAGAGCACAGTCATCTGTGAAGAGAGCTTCCAAGATGAGTCTCTCTGTTGTCTTAGTTTTTGCAGTCAGACAGCGAAGGTCGAATACTGAGCCACCAGTCGGTATTTGATGTAGACGCCCAGGTCTAGATCCATCACAGCATGTCGTAGTACTTGGGTGAAAAATAGGTTGAATAGTACTGGAGTGAGGACACAGCCTTGTTTCACGCCATTGGAGATGTTGAAGCGGTCGGAAGTCTCTCCACCAGATAGGACTTCCCCAGACATATCGACATGAAAGAGCTGGATCAGTTTGATGAATTTTGCTGGGCAACCAAGCTTGCTAAGGATCACTCACAATGCATCCCTGTTCACTGTGTCGAACGCCTTTGTCAGGTCTATGAAGACAATGTAGAGACTCAGGTTCTGCTCAAGGCATTTTTCCTGCATTTGCCTCACTGTGAAGACCATGTCCATGGTGCTGTGATCTGGTCAGAAGCCGCATTGTGATTCAGGAACGTTCTGCTCTGAAACAGATGACAGGAGTCTGTTGAGTATAACAGGGGCGAGGATCTTTCCAGCAGTAGAGAGTAGTGAGGTGCCTCTGTAGTTGTCACAGGCTGCTCATGCACCTTTGTTCTTGTATAGGGCTATGATGGAGGTATCTCTGAGTTCTGGGGGCATGTCTTCCTCTTCCCAATGCTGGTCAGCACTATGTGGAATGCCTGAAGCGCCTTTCCCTTTAAGGCCTTGTACACCTCAGTTGGGATCCCATTTTTACTGGGTGCCTTGCCTGTACTCATTTGTTTAATGGCTTTTGTCAAGTTGTTCAATGGTGCGGTTTTGGGGGATCTGGTCAAGGGCACTTTGGTCGACTGAAGAAGGTTGCTTGAGAAGCTGACTGAAGTGTTCTTTCCACCTGTTGCTGATGCCTTTTTTATCTTTTATGAGAGTGTCCCCGTCAGAGGATAGTAAGGGAGTGGTGGTGGGTTTTAATGGCCCATAGAAAGTCTTGAGGGCACTGTAAAATTGTTTGTAGTTTTTTGTATCAGCAAAGCACTGGATTTTTTCTGCCTTTTTTCCCCACCATCGGTCTTGCATCTTCCTGAGCTCACACTGAGCCCTGGCTTGGAGAGACTTGAATCTGTCTTTTTTAGGAGCAGAGTTTGGGTTATTTTGCCACTCCATAAAGGCTTTGCTCTTTTTGCTCAGTAGGTCTTTAATAGCAGTGTTGTTCTCGTCGAACCAGTCCTGGTGGTTGTGTTGTTTGGGGCCTAGGACTGTCTTTGATGTTTCCTTCACTGCGTCTCTGAACTGGTTCCATTTCTCGGTTGAGCTTCCAGTGAGTGGTCCCTTGACAGACAGCTTGTCGTCCACGTAGGACTGGAATGTTTGCAAATAAGATGGATCTGGTACTATTCTGTAACTAAATATAACATGACTGACTATTTTCTAGTAAGAAATGACATCATCAAGCAAAAAGAGGATGTTTTGGCACATCATACTCAGTGTTTTGCCAAATTCTCAATATAACAACAAAAGACTGTTCTTTGTCACTTAGTTGGAATCAGAGTTTGATCCCATATAACTCTGGAGTCCTCTATTCTTTCAGCTAGATAAGAGTCCTTCAGCCTTTTAGGAAATTAAGTAGAGAATTCCTTTTTTGTTGTTTTCCCCTTATTGAACATTGGTAATAATTTCCCCAGAATACCCAATAATTGCTTCCTTTTCACAAACTTCAAAGAAAATGTTCTTTAGTAGATGAATTCTGACAGTTGTGATGAGGAGGGATTTCAGATCACCTTCTCTCTTCTCCTCAGACTCTCCTACCTCCCTCAGAGAGCACATACCCTTCTCCCTCATTCCATAGGGAAAAGCATTTCAGATTGAGACACTTCTACAGTCTTTACTCTCCCAACATAATTCTCACTTCAGACACAAAATGCCTTTGTCAGGGTTCCATTAGAATGACTGGTCTACAGAGCTGGCTCTGACACTCTTCAAGGTGAAGAGTTTGGGGTGAGTCCCGTGTGTGCTTTCTTCAAGTTAGTTGATGAGGTACAAATTGGATGAATTCTGCAGGCTGTAAACCTTAAAATTTCTTAGACTTGTGAATGTTGGAAATTTCACCATTGGAAGGTTTCATGCTTGTAGGGAATTTCCTACTGATAGTGGGAACTCTATTGGAATGTGAACCCCATTGGCATGGGAGGTTCCTCCTCCTCCCTTCTTAAGATTACTTTAGGACAGAAACTTTTTGCTGAACAATGGAAAGGGCTTTGACCTATGCTTAAGCATAGAACAGGAAGTTCTTTGAGTCAGATTGATTTTAGAATTGATACAATAGAGATACTTGGAATGACAGAACCAGGTCTTGGGAACTTCCAATCTCCACCCTGCTCAGGGTAACAGGATTTAGGAAGGGCTGCAGCAAAGGATCAAGATTTAATTATTTGAGAATATGACCTTCAACAGACATGTGCAAAGCCACAGACCTCTGGGCAGTCCTGGGTTAAGCTAGAGCCACCATTGGCACAGGGAAGACATGGACAGTGATTTGTAGATGTGAGAACTGAGGGGAGGGAACTTGGATGGTTTCCTTAAAGATAGCGGGGGTCTGAGGACTGAGGGTGGTTGGAGAGGTTTTGCTCTGAGAGGTTGTGCTCTGAGAAGCTTGCTCTGAAGGAAGCTGGAGGTGGAGGCCCCTGAGACTGTTTCTCCATTTTGGTCACGTGAGTGATAGGGACTGATCTCTTTTCTTTACCTCAGCTATCTAAGGGCTTGGGCCTTTTGGTCCAGCCTAAACAGAGGGGGTATTTAAGCCCTATTCCCTTCTCTCTCTCTCTCTCTAATACCTTTCTTCCTCCTGTTTGTAATTAAAAACTCCATAAAAGGTTGACTGCTGACTTGAGTTTTCATTTAGGAATTACATAGCTGAATTACTTGGCGACCTTAAATTAATATATATCAGTCTTTTAAAGTGATTTCCTTTTCACAAGGCTCAGCTCTAAATCTTGTGACTTTTTCTGATTTAGGGGTCAATAACATTCAAGGATGTGGCTGTGGACTTCACCCAGGAGGAGTGGTGCCTATTGGACCATTCTCAGAAAGAGCTGTACAAGGAGGTCGTGCTGGAGAATGTGCAGAATCTACTCTTTGTGGGTAAGGACTATTTCGTCTGTTAACTCTGGCTCTGCCATTAAGGGAATGTCTTCATTCCAAGCAAAAGGATCAGGATTTTAAGCCTTGGTCAGTAATTAAAGAAGCAAAAGTACTGATCTCTGCACAGGATTCTCCTCCTGTCTGGTTTTATTTAAAAAAAAAAAATAAGTCTTTGAATTCTGTGATGGATAGATGGGATTTTCCTTTCTTGCTCCTCAAATGGTCTCTCTTCTATTTTAGGTAGCTTCAGGTGAAAATAATAAAAACCGTTAATACTGTTAGCATGTGCTTAAAGTACAAAAAATGAGAGAATAAACATCAAATACTCTATTGCACATAAGGAAAAACAATGATAAAATTTTTAAAAAATCAAAAATATCTAGCTCACAATCAGTTATACTTATCACCCAAAACTTATTTCTATGTTATTCATTTTGTAACGCAGGAATCTTTTAAAACCGGAACCCACATAAACCAGTGATACGTCTCATGTTTTATTCTGGATTTCTACTTCCACAGTTCTTTTTCTAGATGTGGATAGCATTCCTCAGACATTCCTCAGAATGTCCTGGATCACTGCATCTCTTTTAGTAGCAATTCAGTTTCTGTGTACAGTGTTCTCCGGGTTCTGCTTTTTTCAGTCCCAATCAGTTCATGTGGGTCTTTCAAATTCTTATAGAAATTAATCTATTCATTATTCCTTATAGCACAGTAGTATTCCATCAACAACATATGCCACAATTTGTTCAGCCATTCCCCAATGGAGCGACGCCCCCCCACCCCCATCCTCATTTTCCAATTTTTTTGCTACCAGAAAAAGTCCAGCTAATAATATTTTTGTACAAACAGGTCCTTTTCCTTTTTAAATCACTTGGGGACACATACATACTAGTAGTATTGCTGGATCAAAGGGCATGAATTGTTTTAAATCTCTTTGGGCATAATTCCAAATTGCCTACCAGAATGGTTGGATCCATTCACAACTCCACCAGCAATGCATTAGTGTCCCAATTTTACCACATCCCCTCCAACATTATTACTTTCCTTTGCTGTCATATTGGCCACTCTGCTCCCTGTGAGTTGGTACCTCAGAATTTTTTTGATTTGTATTTCTCTATTCAAGAGGGATTGAAAACATTATTTCATGTGATTATTGATGATTGTCATTTCTTCATCTCAAAACTGCCAATTCCTATCCCTTGACCATTTGTCAAATGGGGAATGGCTTGTTTTTTGTTTTTTTTTTTATAAATTTGACTTAGTTATTTGTATATTTGAAAAATTCGATCTTTGATATAAAATTATTTCCACTATTTGTTGTTTCCCTTCTAATTTTGATTTCAGTGGCTTTGTTTATACAAGACTTTTTAAATTTGATATAGTCAAAATTATTCATTTTACATCTTGTAATGTTCTCTGTCTCCTGCTTGGTCTTTAATACTTCCCTTCTTTATAGAACTGACCAATATACTATTTCTCATTCATCTAATTTATTTACTTGTAACATCAATCTTTATTTTAAAGTAATATACCCATTGTGAGCTTATCTTGGTATAGGGTGTGAGAAATTGATCTAAACCTTATTTTTGCCATGATGCTTTCTAATTTTCCCAGCAAGTTTTATCCAATATTGAGTTCTTATCCCAAAAGCTGTGATCCTTGGGTTTATCAAATATTGCTGAGGTCATTTACCCCGAGTGTATTTCATTGATCCACCCTTCTATCTCTTAGCTAATGCCATATTATTTTGATGATCACTGTTTTATAGTACAGTTCAAGATCTGGTACTGCTAGGCCACCATACTTCACATTGTTTTTCATTGGTTCTTTGGATAGTCTTGATCTTTTGTTCTTTCAGATCAATTTTGTTATTATTTTTTCTAATTCTATAAAAAATTTTTTTTGTCATTTGTTAGGTACAGCAATGAATAAGTGTATTTCTTCAGTTAGTATTGTCATTTTTATGATATTTACTCATCTAACACAAGAGCAATTGGCTTGTTTTTCAATTATTTAAATCTAGTCTTATTTGTGTGAGAAGTGTTTTGTATTCATGTTCATATAATTCCTGTGATTCTCTTGGCAGATGAGTTCCCAAATATTTTATAATGTCTAGTGTGACCATATAAAATGCTTGGAAATTAAAAGTATTTAGAAAACTAGAAAAAAATGTGACAAAAATTAGGTATAGACCAATAGCTCACACCCTATATCAAGATATGGTCCAAATGGGCATATGATTTAGACATAAAGGGTAATATTATAAGTAAATTCAGGGAAGATAGAATTGTTTTCCTGGCAGATCTGTGGAGAAAGGAAGAATTTCTGACCAAACAAGAGATAGAGAACATTATAAAATGTGAAATATATAATTTTGACTATATTAACTTTAAACTGTTTTAAACAAACAAAACTAATATAACCAAGATTAGAAGAGAAACAAGAAGCTGGGAAATATGGTTTTATAATAGGTTTCTCTGATCTCATTTTTTCAAATATATAAAGATCTAAGTAAATTTAATCCAAGAATGCAAGTCATTCCCCAGTTGACAAATGGTCATAGGTTATGAATAAACAGTATTCAGATGAAGAAAACAAAGTTGTCAATAGTCACATGAAGAAATATTATAAATGTCTCTTGATTGGAAAAGTGATTTAAAAGAACTCTGAAGTATCACCTCACCCTTAACCGACTGGCCAACATGACAAAAAAGAGAAGTGACACAGATTAGAGGGAATGTGGCAAAATTGGGGCATGTTATACCTTGGTGTTGGATTTGTGAACTGATCTATCCTTTCTGGAGAGCGAATTTCGAATGACTCCCAAAGAGCTACCAAACAATGCATACCTTTTGATCCAGTAATACCACTACTAGTTCTGTGCCCCGAAGAGATCAGAAAAAAAGGGAAAGGGCCTACTGCTAGGAAAATATTTGTAACTGCTCTTTCAGTGGTAGTAAAGCATTAGAAATTAAGGGATGTCTATCAGTTGACGAATGGCTAAATAAATTGTCATATATGAGGGTGATGGAATACTATTGTGGTGTATTGAATGATGAACAGGATGATTTCAGAAAGTGCTGGGATGACTCTGAACTGATACAGAGGGAAATAAGCAGAACCAGGAAAACATTATATACTATAACACTAATATTATGGAATGTTCAACCATGACAGCTTTGGCTACTCTCAGCAATACAATAATCCAAAATAATTCTGAGGGACTTATGACATAGAACACTTCCAGAGAAGGAACTGTTGGAGTTGGAATGCAGATGAGAGCATACAATTTTTCACTTGTATATTTGGGTTTTTCTTTTGAAGTTGTAGTTTTATATGATTATTCACTTCTAAAAAAATACGGAAATAAAATTTAAAGTATGAAACTATAGCTCACAGACCCTAATTCTTCCTAGTCTAGCAAGTTTATCCTTATTTCTCCTTCAATGTTCCCTCAAATTCCAGGCCTGGTGTTAAGAATGAAAAGGAAGGCAATAAGCATTTAAAAATACCTGCTCTGTGTTCTTTACTAAGTAAAGGAGTTCATAATTGTCATTAATTTCACAAAGCACCTGTGTGAGTTTGATACTTTTATTGTCCTCAATTCATATTGAGGTAACTGAAGTAACAGATTAAATAACTTACCCCAGGGCATACACTTACCATCTCTCTCAGGCTGGATTGAATTTTTTTTTCCTGACTCCAAGTTCTGACCTATTCACTACCTGCTGCCTTTAATTTCTAGATAATGGAGGTTGTGAAATGTGCCTATCCTTCTAATACAAGAGGTAAATGAAGATGGAATTTACTGATTGTAAATATGTTACATTATCTCTGTCCTCCTGTAAATGTCCCAATGATGAATACAACAAAAACCATTCTATAGGCCTTGTTTGCATGCCCCTCCCTTCCATTAGGAGGACCAAATTTTTTATTTTTCTCACCTGATCCCCTCATTATTCCTTATGTCCAGAGCTTCTAGTTCCAAGAGCACATATTATCTCCTGTTTGAATCACCATGTATGCTAGAGAAAAAAGGCCCCCAAATCTCCTGTCCAGGGTAGTGAATTGAATGCATGGGGATAAGGGCTTTTATCCCAAAAGTCTTTGATCTGTTTTAGTGAAGGGAGGGCTAGACTCAGGGGCTGGCAGACCAATCCTGGATTATACTGTTCATTTCCTGAGAGATGCATGATGGACTCAGTATAGAGTAGGAGACATATATGGTAGATTGTAAAATAAGATGAATGTTTAGTATGTCTGCATTGAATGGCATAATATCTTTGCATCTGTAGCGAAAAGAAGAAAAATTTATTCTACTTTGAAAATTTCTGCATAAGAGTTAAAAAGAGTCAAGTTGTTTCTTGGCTTAGCATATAAAATACCAAGTATGATGATTTGATAGTGCATCCAAAATGATGGCAATGAAATATATGGAAGGTCTCTCAAAATTGACAAAATTATGAGATTAGTCAATGAGTGACTTTGAAAGGAAAGACAGAAAGGCCAATGGACAAAGATTCTTCAATACTGTGAACTTTTAAAGCATGCTTAGGCACAGAGTTTGAGTTGTAGTCTACTTGCACGGAAGTAGGTCAGGTCACTTCTCCATTCCTTACCTATGACATGAGTTGTGAGGTATGATGAGAGTCTTGGTCTTGTCTGTATCACAGATCTGTTGTGACATTTCATTGTTATTGTATGTGAAAGTGTTTCTGAAATCTTCCATCTTATAGTTAATGACCAAATGGTCTACCCAAAGTCTGGTTCTGTTCATTTACGTTTGAAAACTCCTTTTGGCCTTAGGAACTAAAATAAAAATCAATTTACTTACTGCCTTCAGAAGAAAGAACTTATATTCTGTGTGTGTGTTCTCCTTCCATCTGTGTTTATAACATTATTTGTTTTCTTCAGAGGCAGAGACTTATTTTGAAGTGAAGGAGATGTCTACAAAGATGAGACTTTTTGTGGAAGGATCTAACTCTCCAAGAGGCATGAATAAGAGTCCCTGTGACTTCTTTTTGAGAGACTCTAATATCAAGGTAAATAAAAATCCCAAGAGTGACTGTGAATTTGATGAAGTTGCAGAGAATTTTAGCCAACATTCAGTCCTAAATCAATGTACAAAATTGACCTCAGGAAAAAACTGTTGTTTGGATAGTGAACACACCAAATGCATTCCTGAAAAAGGAGGACTTAATCTGTCTCATGAGAAGACTCCTGAAATGTCCCTGTATCAAGATAACCTAGGGAGAATCACCTCTGGCTCAAGTTTAAACCTCATAAGACATCCAAATCATGTTGAGATGCTTTCTGTGAGTAATAATGGTGGGAGACCTTTCAGTCAGAACTCTGAATTTGGTTCCTATCAAATCATACACTCTGGCGAGAGACCTCATCAATGTAAAGAATGTGGAAAGACTTTCACAGTGAGGGGTAATCTTGTTAGACATCAGAGAATCCATAGTGGAGAAAAGCCTTATGAATGTACACAATGTGGAAGGGCTTTCTCCAGGAGGGGCACTCTTGCTGAGCATCAGAGAATCCACACTGGAGAGAAACCCTATGAATGTAAACAGTGCGGAAAGGCTTTCACAGAGAGTAGCGCTCTTGCTAAGCATCAGAGAATCCACTCTGGAGAGAAGCCTTATGAATGTACAGAGTGTGGAAAGCCTTTCACACAGAGGGGTGGTCTTGCTGCACATCAGAGAATCCATACTGGAGAGAAACCTTATGAATGTACACAATGCGGAAAGGCTTTCACACGGAGGGATTATCTTGTTAGACATCAGAGAATCCACACTGGAGAGAAACCTTATGAATGTACACAGTGTGGAAAGCCTTTTACATGTAGGGGCCATCTTACCACACATCAGAGAATCCACACTGGAGAGAAACCTTATGAATGTACACAGTGTGGAAAGCCTTTTACATGTAGAGGCCATCTTGCAACACATCAGAGAATCCACACTGGAGAGAAACCTTATGAATGTACACAGTGTGGAAAGGCTTTCATACACAGGGTGAGTCTTGCTGAGCATCAAAGAATCCACACTGGAGAGAAACCTTATAAATGTACACAATGTGGAAGGGCTTTCCTATGTAGGGGTACTCTTGCTGCACATCAGAGAATCCACAATGGTGAGAAACCTTATGAATGTACACAGTGTGGAAAAGCTTTCATACACAGAGTGAGTCTTGTTGCACATCAGAGGACCCACTCTGGAGAGAAACCTTATGAATGTACACAGTGTGGAAAAGCTTTCATACACAGAATGAGTCTTGTTGCACATCAGAGGATCCACTCTGGAGAGAAACCTTATGAATGTGTACAGTGTGGAAAGGCTTTTATATATAGGGCAAGTCTTGGTGCACATCAGAGGATCCATACAGGAGAAAAACCTTATGAATGTACACAGTGTGGAAAGGCTTTCACACGGAGGAGTCATCTTGTTATACATCAGAGAATCCACACTGGAGAGAAACCTTATGAATGTAAACAGTGTGGAAAGGCTTTCACAGAGAGTAGCTCTCTTGCTAGACATCAGAGAATCCACACTGGAGAGAAACCTTATGAATGTACACAGTACGGAAAGTCTTTCATACACAGGGTGAGTCTTGCTGAGCATCAGAGAATTCACACTGGAGAGAAACCTTATAAATGTAAACACTGTGGAAAGACATTCACATGGAGGGGTGATCTTGCCAAGCATCAGAGAATTCACACTGCAGAGAAAACTTATGAATGTAATAAATTTAGATAACCATTTTTCTTATTGTTCCACAATTATTTCATGTCAGAAAATTCCCACTGGAGAGAAACCTCAAGTGAGGCTGAGCTTATTGTTGCCACTGTTTGCTTATTTAACATAAGAGGATCTGCACTAGAAATTAACTTTAGGAATATGATCAGTGTGGTAAGGCCTTCAGACAACAATCATCTCTTATTCCCAAGCCAGAATTCCTTTTGGTTAGAAATCTTATTCCTGGCTTGAATGAAGAAAGACATTGAAATAGAGAAACCAGAGGTTGTTCAGTAGGATCAAATGTCTTCTAAACAGATCAGTTCCTGATGGATTCTCTGTAGGAAGACTTTCAGCCAGAGATCATCTCTTATTTCCTGTAAGAGGATTCCTAGTACAATAAAACCTAATGACTATGCATAAGTTTGTGTTTTTCTCAGGAGGAGTGTGATCACTCATTTGGAGAAGTGCAAATGATAACAAATCTGGGGCACCAGCCCACATCTATTAAATTGGTTATTATGACAGAAAAGGAGGGTGAGGATTGAAAAAAAGGAATGAACTTTTGGGGTTGTTGTGAACTAATTCAACCATTCTGGAGAAGACAATTTGGAACTATGTCCAAAAGACATTAAAAAGGAAAAACAACTATTTATATTAAAAATTCAAAACACTTCAAGGTGCTCTTTCTGGGGTGACAAATGTATTGGAAATTAAGAGGAAACTCATCCATTGGGAAATGGCTGAGCAAATGTTGGCATATGATTATAATGGAATTCTGTTATCATTAATGAGGAGGAACTCAGAAAAAACCTGGAAAGGCTTGAAAACTGATGCAGACTTTTAAAATTAAATACAAACAAAAGTTTCTGTTTTACATTTTGTGATGTTTCCTGTCTCTTTTTTGGTCTTAAATTTCCTTCCTTTACCATAGATTTGATAGCTATACTATTTCATGTTCCTCTAATTTACTTATAATAGCACTCTTCATGTTAAAAGTCATTCACCCTTTCTGAATTAATCTTGGTGTAGGGTATGAGATGTTGTCCTAAACATAATCTCTCTCACATACTGTTTTCCAATTTTCTCAGCAGTTTTTGTTAAATAGTGAGTTCTTGTCCCAAAAGCTGAGATATTTGGGTTATTGAACACTAGTCATTTACCTCTGATCTATTTCATTGATTCCCCGCCCTTCTGTCTCTTAGCCAGTACCATCTTGTTTTGATGATCACTGTTTTGTTTTTTTTGGTGATTTTCAAACATTATTCCTTGGTTACAAAAATCATTTTCTATTCCTCCCTCCTCTCCCCCCACCCCTCCCATAGCCAATGCACAATTCCACTGGGTATTACATGTGTCCTTGATCAGAACCCATTTCCATGTTGTTGGTGTTTGCACTAGGATGTTCATTTAGAGTCTACATCCCTAGTCATCCCCCTCAGCCCATGTAGTCAAGCAGTTGTTTTTCTTTTGTGCTTCTACTCCCACAGTTTTTCCTCTGGATGTGGATAGTGTTCTTTCTCTAGATCCCTCTGGATTGTTCAGGAACACTGCCTTGCCACTAATGGAGAAGTCTATTACATTTTATTGTACCATGATGATCACTGTTTTTTAATGCAGTTTAAGATGTGGTAGTCCTAGGGCCCCATCCTTCACATTTTTTATTAGTTCCCTTGATCTTCTTGCTCTTTTGTTCTTCCAGATGAACTTTGTTATAATTTTTTGTAATTCCTTAAAAAAGGTTCTTGGTAGTTTGATAGATATAGTACTGAATAAGCAAATTAATTTGGGTAGCATTGTCATTTTTATTATATTAGCTTATCTTTCCCATGAACAATTAATGTTTTTCCAGTTGTTTAGAACTAGTTTTATTTGTGTGAAAATTGTTTTGTAGTTGTGTTCATATAATTCCTGAGTTTGTCTTGTAACGGAATTCTTTGTTCTCTTTGAGTTTACACTTGTAAAAGGGAATTCTTTATACTCTGGTTAATAATAACTGAAGTACCCCTTCTTAGTACCTCATCAGACTGTGAAGACGGTATTAATTCTCCTTTGTCTACTTTTGAATCGAATCAACAAAAGCTAAAACACACTACTTAGCACTAGGTGTAGGAGCTCTCCATCCTTTCAACTCAAACAGCCAGGAAATGAGAATTTTCACCTCTCCAGAAGGTGAGATGTGGTTCTCACAAACACTGCCCCTTGAGCAGTGCTGGGTAATTTGGGAGCCGAAATTGACCCTTGTGAAAAGGGGAAGGGACAAGAAGCCACTATAAAAAGGTCCTGAATTTCTGGGGTTAGGAGAGTTCACTCCAAGATGGAAGTCAACTTCAAGGAGGAAGTGAGCTTCAAGAAGAAGGTTGGCTCAAGGAAGAAAGTGGGCCTCAGGAATCACGTTCAGCTCCAGTCATTGTCTTGACCTGCCTCTTTGAGGGAACTTGGGTGAGTTGAAAGCTGGTTTTCCTTTCCTGTCTTTTGGAGAGAGTTTAATTCCAATTGGAGGTCAACAAGTCCTGGCTGAGTCGAGCAATGGAGCAATATTTAGTTAGATAAGCTAATGTCTTCTCTACTCTTTTGTATGTCTATGCTTTGTCTTTCTCCTTCTTTTGTAAATAAAAGCTATTAAAGTCATTTTGACCATTAAAATTTAATTCTTACATTCTAGACAAAAAGATTCAGATATTTTATATTGTCTAGAGTGATTGTAAGTGGAGTTTCTCTTTCTAACTCTTGCTGCTGATTTTTGTTGGAAATATATAAACATTCTGATCATTTATGTGGAGTTATTTTATATCCTGTAACTTTGCTAAAATAGTTAATGATTACTACTAGCCTTTTCCTTCTCCCTGTGATTTTGTGGCTGCAGCTGTGGGCTTTATGCCTGCCAGGAGAATCTGCACATGTCGGTGTATGTTTTCTTAGATAATTAAGTTTGAACTATTTCTTTTAGTTTATTTTCTTTCTACTTCAAGTGATTAATAATAAACTTTATAAAATATACTTGGAGTTATTGGATATTAACTTAAATTTTATAGTATCCTGCAACTTTGCTAAAATCATTCTTTTTACTCGCTTTTTAGTTGATTTTCTAGGATTCTTTAAGCATACCATCATATCATCTGCAAGGAGTGATAGCTTAATTCTGGATTGATTTTTGTCTCTGTCCAAAAGCTTGATGAAATCTTTTATGAAAGCAAATCCCTTTAGATTCAATGAAGTGTTCAAGAGTTGAACAATATTCCTGAAACGAAGGGGTGTACAGGAAATGATTACAGGAAGGGCTAGATGTGGAAGGGATAAGGGGACCTGATCTGTACTGTTCAGATCACTCTCTACAAGGACTCAGGGTCATGATGCAGTCAGCTGATTTCTGTGACTGAGCAAAACTCCCACCCCTCTGATGAAGTAAAAAGGAAGGATTTGAGGTGTGCAAGTGCACTTTGTCTCAAAATAGCAACACAGGTTTGAGAGAGGGCTACAAAAAAGTTAATGTCTGCAGATTTCTTAACCCTTTTTCTGGTTTAAGGGAGAGGAAAACATGTGTGAATTTGGAAACAACCAACTAGTTCTGAATCCCTTCTCTATTTTGTAATTCTTTTCATTGGAATTCAAGAACTATGTGTTTCTCACTACAAAAAGGAAAACATTGGAGGGTCTAAAGGGGAGCAAATCCCTGAAAACTCCCAGATAAATAAATTGTGGTACTGCGGGATAAAATCCTATTAGTTTGATCTATTGTAGAGCATTGAGATTCTTTGAGGAGTAAAATATGGAAAAAGCATAAAGAAAACAAAGAGTGGGTGATTACTTTCATGGGAAGGTTAAAAGAAAAAACATTTTATCTGTAAACTTATAAGAATTTAAGAAGCCAATTGTGTGGGCAAAGCAATCAGCCTTGCAAAACCAGATTTGTTTGAGTTATGGGAGTTCTAAATAAGGAAGTGGGATCATTGATGATGTATTAATTTGATTATGGTACTGTAATGATTTCTAAGAATTGATGTTTATACCAGGATGAGTTCTAACTTAAAGAAAATCAAATAAAACAACCAAATGAAATCTCTGTGTGTTGAGAGAGAAATCCCCCTACACCCTTATATGAGGATTATATTTTAATGTTATCAGTAGTCTTGAGGTAATCATAATTGTAATTCTGACATAGTTGGCATAAGCCATAATTTCAGTAGTTTTTTTGTGAATATTCTGGTACAAGTATTAAGGTTTTGAATTAAGTAAATAACTGCTTTAATATAGACCTTAGGCCCACCCTTTAAAGTTGTTATTTTAGGCACCCTAACTTGTGATCCATTCTACCTCATGATGCCTCACCTTTGGCTCAGAGCCAGTTACTACTTAACCTGACCAACTCTTATGCATCATTAGCTCAGAAACATCTGCTTCCCCTCCCCAATCTATCAGGTGATTGTTAATTCATTGCCAAATGACTTCTTATGCCTGTAATAGTTAAAATTGAATAGTTAAATTTAAGAGTTAAAAAACATTGCTCTGGTTGTGGTTTATAAAAATTAACTCTGAAGTCAAGAGGCTGCTAGTAGCTTTAGTAACTTTATTACAGCAAGGTAGAGATAGTAAAGAGAGAAGAATAGGAAGGAGATAGGGAGTTGACTAGCTAAATGCCCTAAGTCCTATCTGAAGAGATCCAGCTCACCACCCAGGCAAGGTTCCAGTCTCCAGGTAGAAGTCCTTAGGAATTTCTCCAACCAAGCGTATCACTAGAGCATCTTATCTACATAGACAGCTACCCCAAGACCATTCAGTCCAAAGAGGATTCTCCAACCCAAAGAGGCTCCTCTCAAAAGACAATCTCTGACGCCAAGGAGGCAGGAGTCTCACCAGAGTAAACATTCTTCTTGAGCTGAGTCTCCAACACAGTAATCTGAATCTGAAATCAGAATGCAAGTGCAAATGAATCAGAATTTTACCAGCTCGAGAGTGTCTCCTTCTGTCAGTGCACCAGTCTGAATCAGAATGTGCACCAGAATCTAAATCAGAATTGAATGTTCAGACTTGCTGTTGTGTGTCATAAGCACTTTTCTCCACCCAACAGCTCTCCCACGTCACATCTCAGGAACCAATTATATTTCATTTGTCTAGCATTGCCCAGGAGGTCCTGATTACTTCAATCAATCCACATTTCTCTGTTTTCATCACTGACCTGAATTATTTTTGTAATGGTATAAAAACTTGTTTAATTCTTTGGGGTATAAAAGAAAGTCTCCCACAGTGTTCAGCATCCTTCTTATAACAGTCGTCCAGCAACTTTTACATAAGGAAATCCTTGTGGTGGATTGTAGCCTGAGAAGGAGCAAGGAATCTGAGGATTATGGATGATCGATTGAGAGACAGACACAAGTTAATTTTTATAAGGAATGGCGCTAAGTTCCTGAAAAGGTTTTCCTTTTAAAGTAAATTAAGGAAAAACTTGATAATAGATAGAACATGTGGATATTCCGAGATGGAAAACAGGTAGTGACAGAGTGCCGCTAACAAAGGTGGGGAGCTTTGGCTCCTGGTGCCAAGACATGTGGCGAGAGGATAGGTGAGAGGGAAACAAAAGAACAAAGGAAGAAGATCTTTAGGGACCAGAGTAGGGCTCCAGAAAAGGGGCGATCCAGATGGCAGACAGCCAGAGTGAGCTGCGCCGTTCCTGTCTTTTATTAAGGTAATGATTGGGAGGTACGTAATGCATATGTAACAACGCATAGTGGACTGCCATTGGTTTAAATGCTAATGACATACATGATAGAGGCGTGATTAAATCCAGCCTGCGCTTTTGGAAATGAGCCTGCTTAGAACAAAGGCTGCATAGCCCTGCTTAGGATTCCGCTCAGGAATCATACATTGGAATGCCACATATCCCCCTTTTTGTTTAAATAAATAAATAAAAACAAAGTGTAGTGTAATTTATAATAAAGAATGTATATATACATTTATTTATATATACATATTGTAAGAGTTAAAATAGTGGAAGACATAAACTGTGGCACATAAAAGGAGTGTTTGGCTTAAATTGTGACCGCAGAAAATATGGTTTCAAGACAATGTTTTAAATCAAATAATATAAATAGGTCGCCAGGGAAAAATTCCCAAATATGAAATATACCCAAGTCAACTGGGTTTTATAGAGATTTTAATTAATACAAATGAGGGATTAAAGAAAGAGAGAGAAAGAAAAGGGAATAATGAGAAAAATGGCTAGGCCAGCTTAGGTCAGCCTTAAGAGAGAGAGATCAGTCAGTCTTTTGTCCACTCACCACAAGATTTGTCCCAAGCAAGATTCTAGTGTTCAGAGATCCATCAATTCAGCTCCTCATCTCAACTAAGTTCAACCTCCAAGGCTGCATTCCTCCTCAGTCCCTGAACTGGTTCAGACAGCTCCTTTTAAAGAGAATTTTCTCCTATGTCACCTCCCCTAAGTTCTCACATCTACCAATCACAGTAGACGTTTTCCAAAGAACAGACCATTCTCAATTCACACCTAAGTAGACTTCAACTTTTGATTAAGTTCACCCCTGACAAAACCTCTGAGTAAGTTCTCACCTCTTTACTCCTTGTAAATTCACAAGTTTCCTGACCTTTATAGGTACTTAGCACCCTTTTGTATTAGATCTAAAAATAGGCACAGCTTAAGAACTTTTGCCTTACTATAAGTATGGGTTTAAGTATTTTTCATTCTTCAGCAAGGAGTTTCTTCCCCTAAAGCAGGCTTAAGTAGGGGTGGAGTAGAGGTCTCATTCCTGATCTAAGTTCCTTCATTGTTTAAAATGGGGAATGGTCTTAACCAAATCTTATGAAGTAAGGTCTGAGAATTTTTAAGATTCACAATATATACTTTATTATATATATATATATATACATATATATATACATATATATATACAAAATATAATTGAGCATAATCATATAATAATTTAAAAAATTAATTCAACATCAGAATTCAAAAGATTAAATGTGAAAATTAAGTATGATTAAAAATAAAAGCAAAAGTTTCCCTTAACATAGTAATAAGAATAATGCAAAAACAAAAATAAAAATAATGAGAAAATGATCTTCACTCTAGCGATCCTGACCTAATGTGACATTAGTCCTGTAGTTCATAGGACAGGTGTATGTATATATCATTTTACCCATGTATAGCCAGGACTACAAGAAGTTGCCAGATCTTTACTAGACAAAGAAGAAGTCTATATCTGGAGATGAGAGGGAACTCCTTTCTCTCCCTTGTAATGATCATGCACAGACTTAGGGATAAAGAAGCCCAGATGCCTGCCACGTAAAAATACGGTTGGAAGTGAAGCACCAGGCCGATCGCTGCCTTGACTCCAAACTCTGTCCCCCAATTCTTCTCAGGCTGCTGTGCATGGGGTTTTAGCTCTCTAAAAATTTTTTTTTACTACCACACGTTGGATGCCAGATATAACAGTTGTCCGGCAACTGTTACATAAGGAAATCCTTGGTGGGTTGTAGCCTGAGAAGGAGCAAGGAATCTGAGGATTATGGATGACCAATTGAGAGACAGACACAAGTTAATTTTTATAAGGCATGGCGCTAAGTTCCTGAAAAGGTTTTCCTTTTAAAGTAAATTAAGGAAAAACCTGATAATAGAACACGTGGATTTGATTATTCCAAGATGGAAAACAGGTGGTGACAGAGTGCCCCTAACAAAGGTGGGGAGCTTTGGCTCCTGGTGCCAAGACATGTGGCAAGAGGATAGGTGAGAGGGAAACAAAAGAACAAAGGAAGAAGATCTTTAGGGACCAGAGTAGGGCTCCAGAAAAGGGGCGATCCAGATGGCAGACAGCCAGAGTGGGAGAGAGGGAGGAGCTGCGCCATTCCTGTCTTTTATTAAGATAATGATTGGGAGGTACGTAATGCATATGTAATAACGCATAGTGGATTGCCATTGGTTTAAACGCTAATGACATACATGATAGAGGCGTGATTAAATCCAGCCCGCACTTTGGAAATGAGCCTACTTAGAACAAAGGCTGCATGGCCCCGCTTAGGATCCCACTCAGGAATCATACATTGGAATGCTACACTTTTGGTCTTGACCAGACATCTGACTTTGTTGTGAGACTGGCCCCTCCAGAATAAACCTACCTTTTTTTCATTCCTTGTAGACTATCATTTGTGTACCTGTGGTTATAAATTACACAATAGGGTCAATCCTGTGAAAATTTTTGCACTAAGTTGTAATTGGTAAGATTTGCCATTTGAGGTAAAAGCTTTTGGGACTGCAACTAATATTTTGAGCCTTGAGTTCAGGTGTAATTGTCTGATGGATCATTGATCATGAAGTCAGTAATCTACGTACCTTTCCAGAGAAAATCCACCACTTACTCAGAAGGGATGTGATCCCAAACACAAGCTGAGTGGCAGAAGTCAAGGGCATGATTCTCAGCACATGTGAGAGTAGGATCCCTTTTTGATTCAGAATCCCCCTTTGTCATTTCCCTTTAAATACGAATATTTTCCACCTGATCATTACTGTAAAGTAGAATTATTACCACCCTGTTGACACCTCTGATTCTTCCCTAAAATCAAATAGTGTTGAATCAGTCTATGCACTGAGGCTGATGTTTAAAGGAGCAGCATTAATGTGGTTATACTCTTGTATGTGCTTTTTCTTTGGTGGAAAATTTCTATAATCAGTGCAAGTAGGCAGGGAAATGTAGGAGCATAATGCAGGTTGTAAAATGTGACTGTTTTCAGTTTAATGTGAGGTCATTCTATATCTCCCACAAAACCAAGAATTGGTCATTGGACTATCTGTTCATGCTATTCATGTATAAGAGGAAATCCCTAAAATATCTCATTCTTCCTAATTGTAAGGAGGGTTTGTGTAATATCTTTCCATTTGAATGTAGTCAACAGCCAAGTATGTTCTACTATGGGCAACTCAATGGGGATACACAGTTTTCTATACATAGGAGGGAATTATTGAAGTGTTTTTGCATGCCACCCATGTCTTTTTTAAACTGGAGAATAATTAGTAAGTTAATTTATTTGTGGAATCCCTACCCCTGGGGTTAGAGAAATCTATTTTCCAAAAGGCATTGTTGCTTATATTTCTGTCCATAGGGCTAGAACCCTCATTGCATCTCATCCTCCAAAAGGAACCAAAATGAAAAATATTGAGAAAGCAACAGGTAAGATAATCTTATTAGGTGCAAGTTACACATGATTTTAATGGGTCAAGGGAATACCTAAAGTTTCTGTAGTTTTCTCTATGTTAAGTACACTCTAAGTTCCTGGTATTTTAATATTTGAAAAACAAACCTTTTTAACCCTCATCCAGAATTCTCATACTTTTTCTTCTGCTCAAAACATACCTTTTACTCACTCTCTTGTGTCCTAACTTGGACTCACCCCAAACTTCTTCCAAAGCCTCCCTGGCAGGCCTGACTGACCTGTCCAAACCCCAGGTCCTAGAGGTCAGGAGCAGAGAATATCCTTGGGCCATTCCTGGAATTGTGGGACATGGTCATCCCCTCCTAATGGAGGGTGAGTGAATAAAGGACTGTGTTTGGGCCTATCTCTCTGTAACCTAGCTTGGCTCATCCTGGCAGGGACAACAGAGGCCCTGGGAAACCCCCAGAACACAGTTGGGAACTGGGTGACCTTTGATGTCACACTCACAGTAAGCAGTGAAAGACAAGTGAAATCACATGGGTAAATTACACAACCTGGCAAAATCGTTATATTTGCCAGCATTGTAGTTCTTCCTTAAAACTGTTAGCACTTCAAAAGAAAGAAAGAATCTCATTTTATCAGTGCTCAGTTTCCAAATTCCTGGTTCCCTACAACATTATCCCTATTTCCTTTTAAATAACTGGATCCATTTTTATCACCAGCCTGCTTCACATTCATCCTCCCTCCAGTTTCAGGAGGTAAAAGCTGCAATTTTACACAGAGTAACCACATAAAGTTCACCACATACAAACTGTATTTGACTTCCTTTATATTCAGCTCTGACTCTTCCCTTAATAATCATATCCTAAGTTATTTATGGAAATAATACTTTTACTTCACTAATTTCTTTTTATAACCTTTACCTTCACAGCTAAAGAGTGGCAGTGGCTAGGCAAATTGGCTTAAGTACCTTGCCCAGGGTTGCAAAGCTAGGAAGTATCTGAGGGCAGATTTCAACCAGACCTCCTGCCTCTTTACTTGATTGACTCTTAATCCACTGAGCCACCTAGCTGCCTGTCTAACACCTGGTTTTGATTCCAAATAGCTGAGCACTTAGTGGCCTCAGTGCATTCTGAAACCAGTATTGAGAATTTCCAATTATTTAGAAAACTTTCAACTTCCAGGCTAAGATGTTCACAGAGTAGAAGCAAAGGTCTTCTTCTCTTCATCACCAACCAATATAAAGCACCTCAAAAGGACAAAAATCAAAATCATATGAGTGAAGGGGCTATACCACAGAATACATTCTTAAAGGTAGGCAGGGTTTGGGCATTTACATGATATAAGGGGTAAAATTACTCCTACCAAAGTATGAGCTGATCACCCCTCCCCCACTCCACCTATGGCACAAGTCAGAGCAAGTGCAGGGCGATTTCTAGGTTTTTATGGGCTTGCTTAGGACACCATAGACTTACCCCTGAGGGCAATGAGGCTTGGGACCACAGTGACAGAGCCTGAAAAATAGCCTCAAGGCAAAAACTGCTCTGTAGCTTGATAGACAGAGACCTCCCTACCCTCCTCTCTCAGACTTCTGGCTGGAAAGGGGAAAAAATTAATGTAGCAATGGCCACCAACACCCACAAACAATAATCTACAATTACCAAAAAAAAAATAAGAAACAGATTTTGACCCTGGATAACTTCTATGGAGAAAAACAGTAGACTACAGAGTAGATAGTAGAGGTAGATAAACAAGGAAACACATCTAAACTTTTTTTTTTAATGGAAATTGGTCACAAGCTCTCAAGGAACTTAAATTTGATTTTAAGAACCAAGTAAGAAAGATAGAAGAAACTTGATGAGAAAAGTGGGAAATAGTTCAAAAAGAAAATCACAGATTAAAAGACAATCTCCCATTTGGAAAAAAATGAGCCCAGGAATGAAATGAAATGATAAGCAAATTGGAGACCAGAATTGACCTGCTGGAAGCCATGAAAAGCAGGATAGACCAAACTGAAAAGGAAAATCAAAAGATCAAAGCTGAAAACCGGTCTTTAAAGACTAGATTTGGGCAAGTAGAAGCTAATGATTTCACAAGACCACAAGAACTAATAAAGCAAAGTCAAAAGAATGGCAAATAGAAGAAAATATGAAATGTCTCTTTGAGAAGATGACTAACCTAGAAAAGAGGTCCAGGAGAGACAATTTGAGAATCATAAGTCTACCTGAAAACCTAGAAATAACAGAAACCTTGACATAATACTATAAGAAATTGTCCAAGAAAACCGATATAATATTCTTGAACAAGAGGGCAAAACAGACATAGAAAGAGTCCATAGATTACCCTCTCCATCAAATCCTCATAAGACAACCCCCAGGAATGTAATTGGAAAATTCAAGAGCTTCCAAGCTAAGGAGAAAATATTGCAAGAAGCCATCAAGAGACAGTTAAGATATCAAGGAGCACCAATGAGGATTACACAGGATCTGGCAGCCTCCACTCTAAAGGACCACAAGGCTTGAAACATGATATTCAGAAAGTCAAGAGAATTGGTTCTACAACCAAGGATCACTGACCCATCAAAACTGACTATATACTTCCAGGGGAATGTATAAACATTTAACAAAATAGAATATTTGTAAAGAAAATACCAGAACTAAATGGAAATTTTAATGTCTAAATACAAAATTAAAGAGAAACATGAAAAGGTAAACAAGAAAGAGAAAAAAATTTTAAGGGTTTCAGTAAGGTCAAATTGTTTATTTGTAACTATCAAAAACTGTATCCACTATCATAATAGAAGAATTGTTCATCGGTAGAGGTTGGGGTATTAAGTGGTTTAAGATGATATGTAAAAAAAAGAAAAGGATGGGGGGAAATAGAAGATGGAACCAAGAGAAACTTGAAGGAATAAGAAAAATAGAATAAATTATAACACATAAAGAGGCACATGGGAGGGGGAGGGGAGGAATACTATTATAAGAAGGAGAGGGAAAAGAGTGCTAACAGGTAATACTTAAACCTTACAGTGGAATCAATTCTGAGAAGGAAAAATATCTAAATCCATTGGGGTATCGAATTCTATCTTGCCCTACAGGGACTTTGAGAGGGCAAAACCAAGGTACGGGGAATGGGGTGAGGAGTACCAAAAGGAAGGGAAAGAGAGGGAGGAGGGAATTCAATAGATCCTAAAGAAAACTAAGAGAGGAATAAGAAGGGAGGGGGTAGGAAGGGAACTAAAATAAAGGTGGGGATTAGGGGGACTAATTAAAAGCAAAACACTGGTGTGGAAGAAAATAGTAAAAGAAGAAAGGTCAGGACTAGGAGAGGAAATCAAAATCATGGGGAATACACAGGTGGTAATCATAACTGTGAATGTGAATGGGATGAACTCACTCAAAACAGAAGCAAAAAGCAGAGTAGATTAGAAATTAAGTCCTATCATATGTTGACTATAAGAAACACACATGAGGTAGGTAGACACATGTTGGATAAAGGTAAGAGGCTGGAGAAAAATCTATTGGGCATCAACTGAGAAAAGGAAAGCAGGAGTCACAATCATGATATCTGACAGTCAAAGTAAAAATATATCTGACTAAAAGAGTTAGATAAAAGGCAGTATAGACAATGAAGAGATAGCAGTACTCAACATGTATACTCAAGATGATATAGCATCCAGATTTTTAAAGAAGAAAGTATTGGAGTTAAGGAAGAAATACATTGTAAAACTATACTAGTGGGAGACCCAAATCTTCCTCTATCAGATCTAGATAGATCAAACCAAAAAATAAATTAAGAATGATTTAAGAGATGTGAATGAAATCTAAGAAAAATTAGCATTAATACATATATGGAGAAAAATAGGGACAAAAAGGAATACACCTTCTTTTCAGAAGCACATGGTATATTCACAGAGACTGACAATGTATTAGGGCACAAAACATTGCAAACAAATGCAAAAAAAGCAGAAGTAATAAATGCAACTTTTTCAGATCATAATACAATAAAATTATAATTAGTAAGGGTACATGGAGAGGAAAATAAAATATTAACTGAAAATTAAATAATATGATTCTCCAAAATTTATTGGTTAAAGAACAAATCATAGAAACAATAATTTCATTGGAGAGAATGACAATGAGGAGATATATCAAAATCTATGGGATGCAGCCAAAGCAGCACTCAGGAAAATTTGTTTAGTAGAAAAATGAAGGTTTGCAGAGGGCAGAGGCATGGGATCAATAGGAAAAGATTCTGGAATGCTGCAGATATAGGGGTTGTACATATAAGAACACACAAGCAGTTTTCATCAACTGATTTGGATTTGATTAAATGAAGAATACCTTGTTTTTTCAATGATCCCCATAAACTTATTAAGGAATTTAAGCATGCTGTTAAAAATTCTGATCTGGATTTTGCAGACTTTACTCTCTTCATGGAGGAATTACTTACTAGGAGACAAAGAGACCAGTTTGTAGAGGAGACATACAGAAATCCTGCTTTAACCCCATGGCCTAATAATTCTCAAGAAATTGAACTGAATTCAGTAAACAATTACAGATTTCTGGGCTAAGCTAGGGAATACATTTTGATGAAGACCCACTCAGAAAGATGACTCCTGTTCTAAATTTGAGAGAACAGGAGATTAGAGACACCTGCAATATTTTTAGATATGTTAATGGATGCAGTTGAAATTCAATTGGATCTGGATGTTTTATCTGAGGAAATTCTTGCTCATATTAGGAGATTATTTGTTAGGAATTAATGCAGTGTGGTAAAAAATTTTTAATAACAATTGCCCTGATTATTAAACATTGAGATTGTAAGTTCTAAAAAAGAAAGCTTTCTATGTTTACCTAGCATATAAAGATTAACATTCAGATGAGAAAGATGGGAAAATAGAAGATTTTTAAAAAGCAGTTACAGGAATCTAATAAGAAAATCAAGGACAGTGAAATTAAAGACATAAAGGCAATAGCTGCTTTAAGATATGTGCAGCCTAAAACACACGTTTGTGCCCAGATAGCAAAGGTCAGAAGGTCTAAGATGTTACCTATGCAAGTGTTTGGGACATTTTGTTAGAGATTGTTAGTTTAGGTGACAATATTCTTGATAACTGAATAGAAATAATGGGTTTAATAATGGCTGTAGAAAAAATTCTTTTGGATGGCAAAATAATAATAATAATAATGGAAATAGGTATTCTTCATATCAAGGACAGGGTAATTCAAATGGTTGTACAAATGCTGGTTGTCAGGAAATGCAAGCACCAGACTTGACAACTATGCAGGATTGGATAAAATCGTGAGCTAGCCCTAAATTTTCATCAGTAGCTGGTTGCCAGATGGGGATCAAAACAAGGGTGCCTTTTAATTATAACAATTTACCCAGAGTTCTCCAATGTTGGGTGAATCAGTTCAAAATAAATTTATGATTACAGATATTGAATGTGATGGGGATAATGTAAATGAATCAATGAATAATGTAATTAAAACAAAAGGAAATGTAATTAATGATAGGGAATGTGGAAAACAAGAAAATATTGATATAATAATGTTTTAGAATTCTGTGGACTGTGTAATAATGAATGATAATGAAGAATGTGAAATGGATAATAAAATATGATTGCATGTGTGAACAACGGAACTAATGCAGAAGTTGAGGGGATCAATTAGAATAATGTTAAATCTGGAGAATATGATACAGATGTAAAATCCTGGCAAAGTCACACAGTTCAAGCACATGTGTGTTTGGATGGACAGGAGGTGACTGAGCTTTGCACTGATATCACTGTTGGCTCTGGTGTTGGAAACATCCCAACCACCAAATGGCATGGAACCACATGTGTCTGTGAGTATTGGAGACCAGATTTATGATCTTCTGGTTGACACGGCTGCAAGTAAACTGGTGTTACAAACTTCTCCTGAAAATTGTAGGACTATTGGTACAATGGAACTTGTGGGAGCTACAGGAAGACCACAAAGAGTAGCCAAATTGCAACCAAAGATGGTTTGTTTCTTTGGGATCATTATCTCTAGAGCATGCTTTTTTCTGTATGCTAGGTTGCCCAATGAATCTCTTAGGAAGAGAACTTGATCCACTGTACTCCAACTGGAGAGGTTTCATTGCATCTTCCAGAAGAATCTTTGAGAGCCTTTCCAATGCTTTTCTTAGATTCGGTGAGTACAGAGGTTCCCTTTTTCCAATACCTGATGACATTTCCTAGTATCTCTAGTTAAAGTCTTCTACAGATGTAGGATTTTTAAAATCTGCTACTCCAGTCAGGGTGAGGACAAAAGGAGGACCAGTTCCTTGTGTGCCTCAATATCCCCTGACTAAAGAAGCAATATAGGGAATTAGACCAATAATAGAATCCCTAATCCAACAAGGGATCATAATTCCTTGCTTCTAAGAATTTAATACTGCTATACTTCCTATTAAAAAAGCCAAAATTAGATGAGAATGGCAGACCAACGTATCATTTTATTCAAGATTTACAGACTGTCAATGATTATGTTATCAAAACTCATCCTCTTGTACCAAGTTCAGTGGCCATAATTTTTTCCATTCCCAGCCAGGTAAGATATTTCACTGTGGTAGATTTATGCTCAGTTTTTTTTTCTCTATTCCCATTCATAAGGATTCCCTAAAGATCTTCGCTTTTGCTTGGGAGAGACAGAGTGAACTTTGACTTGTTTGTTTCAAGGATTCTCAGATTCCTTGAGTCAATTTTCATAAATTTTAAATAGAGACCTTAAGAGTATAACATTCACCTCCAGGAATTGATGCAGAGCAAAAGGAGAAGAACCAGGAGAACATTGTACACAGAGTCTGATAACACTGTGGTACAATCGAATGTAATGGACTTCTCCATTAGTGGTAATGCAGGGATCCTGAACAACTTGGAGGGATCTACCAGAAAGAACACTATCCACATTCAGAAGGAAAACTATGGGAGTAGAAAGAAACACAGAAGAAAAACAACTACTTGATTACATGGGTCAAGGGGATATGGTTGGGGATGTAGACTCTAAATGAATATCCTAATGCAAACACCAACACATGGAAATAGGTTTTGATCAAGGACACATGTAATACCCAGTGAAATTGCACGCCAGCTACTGGAAGGGTGGGTGGAGAGGAGGGAGGGAAATAATATGATTCTTTTAACCAAGGAATAATGTTCTAAATTGACTAAATTAATTTTAAAAATAAAAGAATAAAAAATAAAATAAAAAGTGAGGTTATATATGATATATCAAATAGGCTAGTTTGGATAGATCCCAGCATGCATGTGTGAGATGGGATTAACTCTCCTCTGCCCATTTTTAGATTTAATCACCAAAAGCATATACCCCCCACTTACCTTTAAAGGGGGAGGTCTGTGCCTGGGGAGTAATGGAATAAGCCTGAACAGGTGGGCTGAAGCCAAACTGTAAACAACTTTAAGTTTCAAAGGAAAGAGATTGTTTTTTAAGCTAAAAGCAATGTAGAGGCTGTTGCAACTTTTTGAGCAGAGAAAGGAGCTGGTCAGACTTGTCCTTCAGTAATACTGCTTTGATGGCCATGTTGAGGATGGATTAGAGTGGGGAGAGACTTCAGGGAGCAGAATGATAAGATGATATGGCACCTTTCCAAGTTAAGAGGTGATGTAGACCTGAACTAGGGTGGTGGCTGCAAATGTTGAGAGAAGGGCACAGATAGGAGACACCTTGTGGTTGGTCAAGAATCAATGAGACTGAATAATATGGAAATAGTGAAAGGAAATTAAATGAGATTTGTACAACTCAGTGGAATTGCTTGTCGGCTCCTGGAGGGGGGAGGGAAGGGGGAAAGAAAATTAATCATGGAAACATGGGAAAATATTTAAAAGTAAATAAATAAAAATTATAAAAAATGAAAAAAAAAGTATAACCTTCAAAGAGAGCAAATTGATGCATTTTGTGGACAATATCCTCCTTGAGTCCCCAAATGTCAAAATGTATCTTGGAGATAGCAGAGTTCTTTTGTTGGAATTGTATAAGCATGGGTATAAAATCTCCAAGGTAAAATTACAGTGGGTTTTGCCTAGACTACAATATCTAGGATTTTGGTTATCAGAGTGTTCAAGAAGTATCACTCAGAAAACAATAGTTGATATCCAGAAGCTGACTGCTCCAAAAACTAAAGAGCAGCTCAAAGTTGTTCTTGGAACCACTGGATTGTCATCAATGGATCCCTGGTTACAGTGAAATAACCAAGTGTCTTACTGATTTGACCAGGAACACAGAATTTGGACCTCTGAAATTTAAACCTGAACATCTGCTAGCTCTTGCAAAGCTTAAGGAAGCCATTTTGTCTACTCCAGCTTTGGGTATCCTAGACTATGCAAAATCATTCCAATTATTTGTTAATGAGACCAAGATAATTAGGTTTAGATCAACATCTCACACCCTACACCAAGATAAATTCAGAATGGGTGAATGATTTGAATATAAAGAAGGAACCTATAATTAAATTAGTTGAACATAGAATAGTTTTCCTGTCATATCTATGGGAAAGGAAAGCTATTTAAGCCAATCAAGAAATAGAGAATATTACAAAATGTAAAATAAATAAATTTGATTACATTAAATTTAAAACGTCTTGTACAAGCAAAATCAATGCAATCAAAATTGGAAGGGAAGTAACAAATTGGGGGAAAATCTTTATAACAAAAACCTCTGACAAAGGTCTAATTACTCAGATTTATAAGGAGTTAAATCAATTTTATAAAAAAGAAAGCCATTTCCCAATTGATAAATGAACAAGGGACATGAATAGGTAGTTTTCAGATAAAGAAATCAAAACTCTTAATAAGCACATGAAAAAGTGTTCTAAATCTCTTAAAACTAGAGAAATGCAAATCAAAATGCCTCTGAGATATCACTTTACTCATAATAGATTGGCTAATATGACAGCAAAGGAAAGTAATAAATATTGGAGGGGATGTGGCAAAATTGGGACACTAATGCATTGCTGGTGGAGTTGTGAAGTGATCCAGCCATTCTGGATAGAAATTTGGAACTATGCTCAAAGGGCTTTAAAAGACTATCTGCCTTTTGATCCAGTCATACCACTGCTGGGGACATATCCCAAAGAGATAATAAGGAAAAAGACTTGTACAAAAATATTTATAGCCTTGCTCTTTGTGGTGGCAAAAAAAAAAGGAAAATTAGGGGATACCATTTGATTGGAGAATGGCTGAAAAAAATGGTGGTATCTGTTGGTGATGGAATACTATTGTGCTAAAAGGAATAATGAACTGGAGGAATTCCATGTGAACTGGAATGACCTCCAGGAACTGATGCAAAGTGAAAGGAGCAGAACCAGGAGAACCATATACACTGAGATTGATACACTGTGGCATAGTTGAATGAAATGGACTTCTCTACTAGTAGTAATGCAATAATCCAGGATAATTCTGAGGGACTTATAAGAAAGAATGCTATTCACATCCAGAGAAAGAACTGTAGAAGTAGAAACACAGAAGAAAAACAACTGCTCAATCACATGGGTCGATTGGGACATCACTGGAGATATAAACTCTAAGGGATCACCCTAATTCAAATATTAACAATATGGAAATGGGTCTTGATCAGTGACATATGTAAGACCCAATGGAATTATTTGTTGCCTAAGGGCAGGGGGGTGAGAGGAGAAGGAAAGAACATGAATCATGTCACCATGGAAAAATATTCTAAATCAATTAATTAAATAAAACTTTTCAATTCTAAAATTTTTTTATTTTAAAAAATTAAAAAATGAGACCAAGGGAATAGTTTCTGGGGTGCTAACACAGACTTTGGGACAAATTTATCATCCTATTGGGTATTATAGCTGTCAGCTTGATCCCATAGCTTCAGGCACTGTACCTTGTCTGCAGGGGGTAGTTGGTCTTCCTGTGTTAGTCCAGAAATCAATTGACTTAGTTTTAGCATGCCCAATAACTATATACTGTTCGCATCGAATAGAAGCACTGATGAGAAAATTTCATATTCAAGCTTATTCAGATCAGAAAATTTCTAAGTATGAAATTATACTCCTGGGTAGTGAGAATATCCAGTTGAAGAGGTGTAATGTATTAAATTCTGCTATGCTTCTTCCTGATCTTTCAAAGAATGATGAACCATTACATGAGTGTGTGGAAGAGGTAGACATGCCTAGGATGGGTTTGAAAGACACCCCTATTGAAAATTGACTCTTGGTTTTGTTTACTGATCATTCTATTTGTGGAATGATATTAACTGCACAGGAGTGGCAGTGGTCACAGAATTTGAGACTGTGGTTTGGCTCATTACCTGGAAATATCAGTGCTCAGGGAGCAGAGCTAGTAGCATTGAAACAAGCCTGTATTCTAGCTGATGGTAAAGTTGCAAATATAATAACTGAGTTTTTGGGTGCTATCCAGAATCCAAAACAGCTGGTTATGATTCATTGCAGAAGCCATACTTTGGGTCAGTATCAAGGTTTCTACACTGTGATTGAAAGGACCTAACAGATAGCCTGGACTAGTACACAGATAAACAAAGTCATAGTAAATGGGAATACAAGGGCCTGTTATTAATTTATTCTTGTTTCACTCAGAAATTTTATATCTAATCCCATTTCCCAAATACCCCTATAACAATATTAACAAATTAGAGAGGGAAGAGGTCAATGAATTGGGTATGCAAATTAAAAAACTAGAAAGCAAACAAATTAAGAATCCCAATATGACAACTACATTAGAAATACTAAAAATTAAAGAAGAAATTAATAAATTGAAAGTGAAAGAACTGTTGAATTAATGCATAAGACTAGAAGCTGGTACTTTGAAAAAACAAAATAGATAAAGTACTGGTTAATCTAATTTTAAAAAAGGAAAGAAGAAAACCAAATTAACAGTATCAAAAATGAAAAGGGTGACCTCACCTCTAATAAACAGGAAATTAAGGTAATTATTGAGAACAATTTTGCCCAATTGTATGGCAATAAATATGACAATCTAGGTGATATGGATGATTATTTACAAAAATTTAAATTGCCTAGATTAACAGAAGAAGAAATAGAATACTTAAATAATCCCACCTCAGAAAAAGAACTTGAACAAGTGATCAAGGAACTCCCTAAGAAAAATCCCCAGGGCCAGATGGATTCACAAAGGAATTCTACTAAACATTTAAAGAACAACTAGTTCCAATACTATGAAAACTATTTGACAAAATAAGAAAAGGAGTTCTACCAAATTCCTTTCATGACACAAATACAGTACTAATTCCAAAGCCAGGCAGACCAAAAACAGAGAAAGAAAACTACAGCCCAATGTCCTTAAGGAGCACAGATGCAAAAATCTTAAAGAGAATACCATCAAAAAGACTCCAGTAAGTGATCACAAGGGTTATTCACTATGATCAGGTGGGATTTATACCAGGAATGCAAGGATGGTTTAATATTAGGAAAACCATCCACATAATTGACCATTTCAATAACCAGATCAAAAGAAATCACAGAATTATCTCAATAGATGCAGAAAAAAAATATTTGACAAAATACAATACCCATTACTATTGAAAACACTAGAAAGCATAGGAATAGACCATAAGCAAGTATCATCTGCAGTGGGGATAAATTAAAAGCTTTCTAAATAAGATCAGTAGTGGAACAAGGATGCTGATTATCACCTCTATTATTTAACATGGTACTATAAACACTAGCAGTAGTAATTAGAGAAGAAAAAGAAATCGAAGGTATTAAAATTGGCAATGAGGAGACCAAGCTATCACTCTTTGCAGATGACATGATTGTCTACTTAAAGAATTCTAGAGAATCAACTAAAAAGCTAGTGGAAATAATAAACAACTTTAGCAATGTTGCAGGATACAAAATAAGCCCACATAAATCATCAACATGTCTATATTTCCAACACATCTCAGCAGCAAGAGCTAGAAAGGGAAATTCCATTTAAAATCACCCTAGATAATATAAAATATTTAGGAATCTATTTGCCAAGACAAGCACAGGAAGTATATGAAAACAATTACAAAACACTTTCCACACAATTAAAACTAGATCTAAACAATTGGAAAAACATTAATTGCTCATGGATAGGATCAGCTAACATAATAAAATGGCAATCCTATTCAAATTAATTTACTTATTCAGTGTCACACCTATCAAACTACCAAGAAACTTTTTTACTAAATTAGAAAAAAATTATAACAAAGATCATTTGGAAGAACAAAAGATTAAGAATATCAAGGGGAATAATGGGGAGGAAAGTGAAGGATGGAGGCCTAGCAGTACCAGGTCTTAAAATGTACTCTAAAGAAATGATTATGGCTAAGAGACAGAAGGGAGGATCAGTGGAATAAATTTGGGGTAAATGGCCACACCCAGACAATGAATGATAAACCCAAAGATCCCAGGGTAGAGAAAAAACCAAGTATTTGACAAAAACTGCTGGGAAAATTGGAAAACACCATGGGAGAGATTAGATTTAGATCAACATCTCACATCCTGCATCAAGATAAATTCAGAATGGGTAAATGACTTAAATATAAAGAAGGAAACTATATGTAAATTAGGTGAGCATAGAATAATATGCCTCTCAGATCTTTGGGAAAGGAAAGATTTCAAGAACAAGCAAGAGATAGAGAAAATTACAAAATTTAAAATACTTTTGATCATATTAAATTAAAAAGGTTTTGTACAAACAAAATCAATGCAACCAAAATTAAAAGGGAAAAAACAAATTGGGAAAAAAAATCTTTATAACAAAAACCTCTGGGAAAAAAGATCTAATTACTCAGATTTATAAGGAGCTAAATCAATTGTACAAAAAAGAAAGCCATTCCCTAATTGATAAATGGGTAAGGGTCATGAATAGGCAGTTTTCAGATAAAGAAATCAAAACTCTCAATAAGCACATAAAAAAGTGTTTTAAATCTCTTAAAATTAGAGAAATGCAAATCAAAATACCTCTGAGATATCACCTCATCCATAATAGATTGACTAATATAACAGCAAAGTAATAAATATTGGAGGGGATATGGCAAAATTGGGACACTAATGCATTGCTGGTGGAGTTGTGAATTGATCCAACCATTCTGGAAGGCAATTTGGAACTATGCTCAAAGGGCTTTAAAAGACTATCTGCCCTTAGATCCAGTCATACAACTGCTGGGTACATATCCCAAAGAGATAATAATAAGGAAAAAAGCTTGTACAAAAATATTTACTGTCACACTCTTTGTGGTTGCAAAAAACTGGAAAATGAAAAGGTGTCCCTTGATTGGGGAATTGTGGTATCTGTTGGTGATGGAATACTGTTGTGCTAAAAGGAATAATGAACTGGAGGAATTCCATAAGAACTGGAATGGCCTGCAGGAATTGATGTAGAATGAAAGGAGCAGAACCAGGAGAACATTATACACAGAGATGGATACATGTGGCACAATTGAATATAATGGACTTCTCTAATAGCAGCAATGTAATAATCCAGGATAATTCTGAGGGACTTATGAGAAAGAATGCTCTCCACATCCAGAGAAACAACTATGGGAGTGGAAACACAGAAGAAAACAACTGCTTTATCACATGGTTCGATGGAGATATGACTGAGGATATAGACTCTAAGTGATCATTCTACTGCAAATATTAATAATATGGAAATAGGTTTTGATCAATGACACATGTAAAACCCAGGGGAACTGCTCTTTAGCTACGGGTCAGGGTTGGGAGGAGGGGAGGGAAAGAACATGAATCATGTAACCATGGAAAAATATTCTAAATTAATTCAATAAATAATCTTTAAAAAAGGAAACAAAAACAAAAGAACTCTCTCTCCTTCCCCCATTCCCCTCTTACTCTTTTGTCTTTGTGCCTGTTTCTTTCCTCCCTCTTCCTCTTTTTCCTTTTTATCTCTTTTTCTCTTATCTTTCTCTCCTGTCTTTTAGTCTCTTATGTTTATCTCTCTTTCTTTGTCTCTAGTCTTTACCTCTTTGTCTCTTGTCTTTTTCTCCCTTTCTCTGTCCCTTCCATTCAACTCCTTCTCTGTTCAGGTCTTTATCTCTTTGTCTGGGTCTATCTCTCTCTTTTGACTTTCTGTCTCTTCTTTATCTCTCTCTGTCTCTTTTCTTTATCTCTCTGTCTCAGTCTCTGTCTTTCTTCCTCCCTCCTTGCCTCCACCTCCTCCAGGGATTTTAGCCAGAGGATAAAATCTTTTCTTAAATTAATAAAAACTGGGCAGACACGTATCCACCTGGGAGTCCTGCCCATATTCTTGACCCCTGAGTCTCTGCAGTGCTCCCTAGTGTCCACCTCTCCTCAGTCAAAGATGGAGGAAAGCTTCAGGAAACTATGACTTCACTCTCCACTCTCAGGACATTTCTCCCACCCAACTTCCCCAGCCCAGTCCTGGTTTTGACTTCCTTTGCTATCCCAGTCCTTCAGCCAACAACAACTAAGAGAAGATCACTGTTCCTGTATTTGGATGTCAGTCTGTGCCCCAAGTTCCCCCTCTCCAGACCAGGAACTTTCCCAGCCCAAAGCTTCCTCAATGGCCACTATTCTCTTTTGGAAGTTCAGCTGCTGGAGCCCAGGTCTTTATTTTGGTATTGATGTTCCCTGGGCTGTTTTTTTTTTTCTTAGCTTTGGCCTGGACACAAAGAAGAATTTCCTCAATGATTTCTATGCAGAAAAGCTCCAACCTCATTGCCCATCCTCTACTATCTGCCTCTTCATTCCCACCCCTCTCAGTCCTCCCACCTCAACCTCATAAGTTTGGATCCTCAGAAACAGTCAGATAGGAAGTGGCTAATCCAGGATCCCCTCAGATGTCCTCTGCTGAGAGGGGAAAGGAGGTGGCTGGTAGTCCTGAAGGCCAGGCCTCTCCCTCCTTCCTGTTCCCCACAAGGAACACTCAGAGGACCTGGGTTTAGATTCTGGCTTTCACATTTGTTTCTCTCTTCTTCAGCCTTAGTGTGTTCTTCTGTGAAACAAAAGAGTCAGCCCAAGTGATATGCAGTGTCCCTTCCAGGTCCAATTCAGTGACCCCAGGAGATGGCCAGAGTCTGAACACACACATTCATGTCCACTCTCATCCTCTTATATATTTGGGAAACAGCATGGTACAAGAGGAAGCAAGTTCAATGGATTTGGACTACTTAGTCCTGGGTTCAAATTCTGTCTCTGCCTCTTATTATTGCCTAAGTAAGAGTTGTCAGGATGGCAGGTAGGATTCCACACATGGAACCAGCTTGGCTAACTTAATATTTTTTCACGAACATTTCATGGTTTTATTCACATAAAATGAGAGTCAATTCCTGTTGCACTAGCAAAAGTAAGTTTGAGACCACAGGACCTTCTTCTGAACCCCTGGAAGAAGAGGGAAATGTGGATGGAATCAAGATCTGAGGTGGAATAGTACCTAAGACACTTGGTGGCTCTGTGACCCTGGAGAAGTCATTGCATTTCTGCCTTACTTCCCCCATTTGTAAAATGGCAAATCAACCCTGTAAGGTGCTTGTGATGAATCCCTGGGGGCCACAGAAATGCTGGCTGTGATGATTTCCTTTCCTTTGGAATGAGGGATACAAAAATACTGCCTGAAATCCAGGGAGAAGAGAGGCAGAGAGTAGGTAGAAGGAGGCTGTGGACAGAGGGCCATGCTGCACAGGGCTGCTCAGGACCAAGAAGGACTAGATGCCAAGGCAGTGACCAGTACCCTGGGGTCAAGGCATTAGTAAGAGAAGAGGGTTTGGGGTAACCTGCTGGCCCCTCCCTGATACCTCTCTGCCCTTCCTACCTCCTCATGGTCCCCCACCAGACATCCCATCCTTACCCTTTCTCCCCTTCCCCCTCCGTGTCTCACTCTCCCCCCTCCCCTGGAGCTCTTCTGAGCGGATTCCCCAGGCTCCCTTTCCCCTTCCCCCATTATCTGTTCCTCCTCCCCCATCCTCTGGGAGCCTCCCCCCTCCCTCTCCTCTGTCACTCCTCCCCAGTCAGGTCCTTCCTCCCCTCCTCCACCCTCAGAGGGAGTCACTCCTCCTTCAGACTAGGGAGGGGGTTGGGGTCCATCTCCAAGAAGAGTCAACTTTTAGAGAAGCTTCTTGGGTGCCAGGCACCATGCTGAGGGCTTTACAGTTCCCATCTCAGTGACCCTGGGCCAATCATTTCACCTGCTTCTCCCTGATGTTCCCTCTCTGCACAATGGGGTCACAGGAGCAGCTCTCTCTCAGGGCTGAGAGGAGGATGGAGGGAGAAAATCTCTGTAAAATCTGGGCCAGCCTTCACTCCCTGCCCACACGCTGGCTTCTGCGGGAAGGATTCTTCCTGGCAGTGCTCCTGTGCACTGAAAGCAGATGGAGAAACCCTGTTGGATCTGGAGTGGCTTCATTTTTAATGCAAATAGATGCTGGAGAAAGAGGAGAAGAAGGCAGGAGCTGGGAGGGGTCGGGCCGGGCTCAGCACTGGCCAAGGTGGGCTTCCAACTACCTCTGCTGCTTCCTCCTGGTAGGACCAAAGTCACTTGAGAGTGATCTGGGGTGAGCGGCGTCAGTTTCTGGGTTAGATCCGTGTCTGGGTCAGGCCAGCGTCAGCCCTGGGATGGGCCACGGAGGTCAGGGGCCTCCGCAGTAACCGGAGACCCCAGAGCTTGCTCAGGCAGTTTAACAGAGACTTTGAGGAGCTCATTATTCAGCCCCTCCCTGGAGCCCCCGAGACACCCCAACTGGTGAAAGCCTGATGAGGAGATGGTCCAGGCAGCCCTCAGCCCTTGTCACACACAGGGGGACTCGGGAAGGGTCCCTCTCAGGCCTGAAAACCCTCTTTGCCCCCTTCACTGAGGCACCAAATTCTGTGGAAGAGGAAGAAGTTCTTTGGGATGCTTCAGGTAAAGGAAGGGCAACAAGCCGTAGACTAGACGGCACCTAGGAGCCCGGTCTGACAGAGAAATAGTCATTGTTCCTAAACTACAGGAAGTGGGGCTTTTCCGCTCCGGGGAGCTGCTATTAGGATCAATACGGTACCGGAACCATCCCTCCTCCTCTGGCCCTTCTTCATTCAGGACAAGGACCAGCCTATCTGCCTCAGTTTGGTCCTCCCTGAAAAGAGGAGGTCGCGCTCAAGGGCTTCTTGGGTCCCTTCTCACCCTAGATTTGTGTTCTCAGAAATGCTTCCGGGTTTCTTTACGTAGCCGCCACCTCTATCACAGGATATATAGATATATAAAAGTTAAAATACCAGAAAGGAAAGGAAACAAAGGACCAGGGTGCAGCCAGGCGGACTGCGTGCAGTTGGTGCGTGGCCCCTCGGAGTTCACCAGCACTCCAAACTCAAACGTCCATGAATTAAGACTCCATTTCCCAGAATGCCTCTGGCACGACATCATCCAAGCTTTGATACTCCCATTGTGGAAGACTCCATTTCCCAGAATGCTTGGGTCCTGACTTCACCCAAGTTTTGGCACCTACCGTATTCAGTCCCAGGGCATGCTGGGAATGCGTGGAGGGCGCTCTCGGCTACTGGAGTGTTCACTTTTGTCCCTTTTGGGACTTTTCTCCTGGGGGGTTGGGGGGTGGGGAAGAGGGAGTCAATGCAAAAGTCACAGCCCGGGCTTCCCTCTTGGCATAGGGGACTTTCTGAGCGAGAAGACCCAGGCGGACCAGTTGTGGGTAGCTGAGCCTGGTAGTCGTGAGGGGGAAGGGAGAAGCTCCGACGCACCTGCCATCAGAGAGGATGGTAGGGGTGGTGTGGGGCGGGGGGGTAGGGGGAAGTCACTGTTTGTGTCTCTGTGTCTGTCCATCCCTTTAGAAAAACAAGTGCCGGTGTCTGGAAGGGGCGGCTCTGTCTGGACCCAGGAGCCATGGTGGGTCTTTGTCCTTCCGCAGAAGAGAGAATGGGCTCCTCCCCACCCCCACCCCCCCACTCCCCCCACTCCCCCAGCCTGGAGGCTGCTGAGGGAGGGGATGCAGTCACAGGATGGGTGCGGGGAGGGGGAGGGGGAGGGCTGCAGTCACAGGGTGGGGGCGGAGATGGGCCGGGCCCTTCCCCAAAGGTCCAAGGGGAGAAGCAGCCAACTGGAGCCTGGTTGGAGTAGGGGGCGGAGGGGGGAGGGGAATGCCCGTGCAAACACGCTATGGAAAGAACTCTGATTTCAGGCACAGAACAAATGCCAACATGTTTACCCCCAACCCCAACCTGATGCTGGGGCGCCCCCCCCCCCCCATTACCCAGCAACCTCTCCTCCTAGGAGTCTCCCTCAGTCCACCTGTGCACCAAATGCAGTTTCTGAATGGAATGAAGCCAAAGAGAGCATCAGAGGGGGTGGGGAGGCTTCTTCCTGCTCTGTCCAAGGTCCTTTCCAAGCCTGAGGCTCCCTGTCCCCTCCTGTGGGGAAGAGTCTCCTCTGAGGCCAGGGAAGGGCCCTGGGAGCCCCTCTGAGCCCTCTCCCTCTCCAATTCCCCACAGGTGTACAAGAGGAAGTCTGCCCACCTTGGGGCTCCCACCCCCTGAGGGACCACAATCTAGCCCAAGCAGAGCCTGGAGCCAGAGGGAATGGCCCCCGGGACCCAGAGGCCCCCAACCCAGGTGAGTGCAGTCCATCCCCAACCCTGGCCAAGCTCCCCCCAGCTGGAATCCAGCAGAACTCAGACCTGTGTCTTTCCCAAACCTCCAGGGGGGCCATCACTGCTTGCTGTCCGTGTGACTTCAAGGGTCACCCACAATCCCCAACTGTGTTCTAGGGTTTTCCTGGGCCTCTATAGCCCCTGCTTGATGAGGTTCCAGACAGACAGGTGGTGCAGACATTTATTCATCCATCCTAGAGTGTGACACCCTCCATCAGAGGGGGATGCCTGTGTGTCCCACCATTTTAGGAAGGGCCCAGGCACAGTCTCTGCTCCTGACCTCCAGGCCTGCCTCCTTTGGAAGAAGTTTGGGGTGAGATCAGGTGAGGGCACAGATAGGAAAAGGCATGTTTTTAATAGAAGAAAAAGGATGGGAATTCCAGGGGAGAAAGAAAAGGTCTGCTTTTCAAATATTCTTAGAGTGCACTTAACATACTTTACATTCTTTCATTTTCCTATTCAAAACTTGAATCTAATAGAATTATTTAACCTGTTGCTTTCTCAATATTTTTCATTTTGATTCCTTTATTTTTTTAATTAAAAAAAATTTATATAGAATATTTTTCCATGGTTATATGATTTGTATTCTCTCCCTCTCCTCTTCCTTCCCCCTCCTGGAGCTGACAAACAATTCCACCGGATTATACATGTATTATTTCTCAAAACCTATTTCAGTGTTATTCATATTTGTAATAGAATGATCTTTCATAAAGTAATTAATTTAAAAATACTTTTCCTTGTTTACATGATTCATTTTCTTTTCCTTCCCCCTCCCATAGCCAACAAGCAATTCCACTGGGTTGTACAAATGTTGTCACTTGATGCCTATTTCCATATTATTCATTTTCACTATAGAGTGATTTTTAAGGTCCAAATCCCACATCACATACCCATAAATACCTGTGATAAATGATGTCATATGTTTCCCTTTTGCATTTCTACTCCCATAGTTCTTTCTCTCAGGGTATACGGCATTGTTTTACATAAGTTCTTCAGGAGTGACCTGGCTTGTTGCATTCCTACTAGTAGCAAAGTCCGTTACATTGGATTTTTCCAGTGTTTTACTTTCTGTGTACAGTGTTCTGTTGGTTCTGCTCATTTCACTGTGCATCATGAGATTTTCCCAGTTCATATGGAAAGCCTCCAGATCATCAATCCTTACAGCACAATAGTATACAAAATATATTCAGCCATTCCCCAGTCAAGGGACACCCTGTCATTTTCCAGTTTTTTGCCACCGCAAAAAGCACAGCTATACATATTCTTGTACAAGTATTTTTCATTCTTACCTCTTTGGGATGGTATAGCTGGATTAAAGCCCTTTGGGCATAATTCCACATTTCCTTCCAGAATGGTTGGATCAATTCACAATTCCACCAACAATGTTTTAGTATCCCAATTTTACCATTAATCTTCCAACATTTATTATTTTCCTTTACTGTCATATTGGACAATCTGCAAGGTGTGAGGCACTACCTCAGAGTTTGATTTGCATTTCTCTCATTAGGAGAGATTTAGAACACCTTTTCAAATGAATATTGATTGGTTTGATTTCTTTATCTGAAAACTGCCTATTTGTTCACTTGGCCATTGGTCAATTGGGGAATGGCTTGATTTCTTGTACAGTTAACTCCTTTCCTTATATATTTGTGAAATTAGACCTTTGTCAGAGGGTTTTGTTATAAAGATTTTTTCCTCTGTTTGTTGCTTCTAATTTTGGTTGCATTGGTTTTCTTTGTAGAAAACCTTTTAAATTTATACAATCAAAAGAATTCAGTTTACATTTTCTAATATTCTATATATCTTATTTGGTCTTAAATTCTTTCCTTTCCCATAGATGTCAGGTATACATGTTCTCCTGATTTATTCATGATTTCACTCTTTATATTTGTCTTTTATCCATTTTGAATTTACTGTGTTATATATAGAAATGCTGATGATTTATATGGGTTCATTTTGTACCCTGAAACTTCACTAAAGTTGTTAATATTTCCACTAGCTTTTTAGTTGATTTTCTAGGATTTTTTTAAAATTTATTTTTAATTTTTAATACATTTTTATTTCATTATATATTTACCAATTACATATTAAAAATCTTAGCATTCATTTTTAAACATTTTGAGTTTCAAATTCTATTTCTTTCCTTTGCCCCTCTCTGACCCCTTAAGAAGGCAAATAATATAGTATTTATCACACATGTGAAATAATGTAAAACACTTTTCCATATTAGCCACATTAGCAAAAGAAACCATGTACACAAAATTTCTATATTAGCAAAAGAAACCATGTTCATAAAAATCAATAAAAATAAAGTTTTTTAAACATATGCTTCAATGTGCTTTCAGAGTTCATCCATTCTTTCTACATAGATAACATTTTTCAACATGGGTTCTTTGGAATTGCCTTGGATTACTGACTTGATCAGAGTAGCTAAGACTTATAGACTTTAAATAAATAAAAAAATAGAAAATAAAAATATTAATCTATTTTTTTCAGTGGAAAAATATGAAACTAAAGAAAATAAATGCTACAAGTGAAAATTAAAAGTGATTGGGCTTGGATTTTCATTTTTCAGTAGAAATGTTGGGACCTAAATGGTGTATCTAGTAAAGTGTATTATGTGGTTAACCAACATCTAGATTAAAATACAATTCTTGGTTTTTAAAATTTTCTTAAAAATTATTTGTTTAGTCAATTTAGAACATTATTCCTTGGTTACAAGAATCATATTCCATCCCTCCCTTCCCTCACCCCACCCTTCCCATAGCTGACATGCAATTCCACTGGGTATTACATGTGTCCTTGATCAAAACCTATTTCCATGTTGTTGATGTTTGCACTAGGGTGTTCAGTTAGAGTCTACATCCACAATCATATCCCCTCGACCCATGTATTCAAGCAGTTGTTTTTCTTCTGTGTTACTACTCCCACAGTTTGTCCTCTGAATATGGATAGTGTTCTTTCTCCTAGATCCCTCTAAGTTATTCAGGATCACTGCATTACCACTAATGGAGAAGTCCATTACATTCGATTGTACCACAGTGTATCAAACTCTGTGTACAATGTTCTCCTGGTTCTGCTCCTTTGACTCTGCATCAATTCCTGGAGGTCATTCCAGTTCACATGTAATTCCTCCACTTTATTATTCCTTTGAGCACAATAGTATTCCATCAGCAACATATACCACAATTTGTTCAGCCATTCCCCAATTGAAGGGTTTCATCTCATTTTCCAATTTTTTGCCATCACAAATAGCGCGGCTATGAATATTCTTGTACATGTCTTTTTCCTTTTTATCTCTTTGGGGTACAAACCCAGCAGTGCTATGGCTGGATCAAAGGGCAGACAGTCTTTTATCACCCTTTGGGCATAGTTCCGAATTGCCCTCCAGAATGGTTGGATCAATTCATAACTCCACCAGCAATGAATTAATGTCCCTACTTTGCCACATCCCCTCCAGCATTCATTACTTTCCTTTGCTATCATGTTGGCCAATCTGCTAGGTATGAGGTGATACCTCAGTGTTGTTTTGATTTGCATCTCTCTGATTATAAGAGATTTAGAACACTTTTTCATGTGCTTATTAATACTTTGATTTTTTTAAACTGAAAATTACCTATTCATGTCCCTTGCCCATTTATCAATTGGAGAATGGCTTGATTTTTTGTAAAATTGATTTAGCTCTTTATAAATTTGAGTAATTAAACCTTTGTCAGAGGTTTTTATTATGAAGATTGTTTCCCAGTTTGTTGCTTCCCTTCTAATTTTGGTTACATTGGTTTTGTTTGTACAAAAACTTTTTTAATTTGATGTAATCAAAATTATTTGTTTTATATTTTGTGATTTTTTTCTAGCTCTTGCTTGGTTTTAAAATCTTTCCTTTCCCAAAGGCCTGACATGTTTACTATTCTGTGTTCACCTAATTTACTTATAGTTTCCTTCTTTATATTCAAGTCATTTATCCATTCTGAGATTATCTTGGTGTAGGGTGTGAGATTTTGATCCAAACCTAATCTCTCCTATACTATCTTCCAATTTTCCCAGCAGTTTTTTTTTTTTTTATCAAATAGTGGGTTTTGGTCCCAAAAGCTGGGATCTTTGGGTTTATCATAGACTGTCTTACTGAGGTCCCTTTCCCCAAGTCTATTCCACGCCTCCTTTCTCCCTCTGAGCGAGCACCAAATTGTTTTGATAACCACTGCTTTATTGTATAGTTTGAGATCTGGTACTGCAAGGCCTCCTTCCTTCACCTTTTTTTTTTCCTTACTACCCTGGATATTCTTGATCTTTTCTTCTTCCAAATGAACTTTGCTATGGTTTTTTCTAATTCAGTAAAAAAGTTTTTTGGTAGTTCAATGGGTGTGGCACTAAATAAGTAAATTAAATTTGGGGATTTCCTAGTATTCTTTAAGCATATCATATCATCAGCAAAGAGTGATAGTTTTGTTTCCTCCTTGTTTACCTTAATTTCTTTTTCTTCTCTAATTGCTACTGCTAGTGTTTCTAGCCCAATATTAAATAATAGAGGTGATAATGGGCATTCTTACTTCAGTCCTGATCTTATTGGGAACACTTCAAACTTGTTCCCATTGCAGATGATACTTGCTGATGGTTTTAAATATATACTGTTTATATTTTGAGGACAACCCCAGCTTTTCCTATGCTTTCTAGTGTTTTCAATAGGAATAGGTGTTGTATTTTGTCCAAGGCTTTTTCTTTGTCAAAGATTCTTTGACATTCTTTGTCAAAGGCTTTTGAGATAATCATGTGATTTCTGTTGGTTTGGTTATTGAGATGGTCAATTATGTGGATGGTTTTCCTAATATTAAACCATCCTTGCATTCCTGGTATAAATCCCAACTTCTCATATTGAATAATCCTTGTGATAACATACTGTAATCTCTTTATTAGTAGTTTATTTAAGGTTTTTGCATCTATATTCATGATGGAGATTGGTCTGTACTTTTCTTTCTCTGTAGTGTGTCTAGCGTTGAAATCTGTACTCTGTGTCATAAAAAGAATTTGGTGAGACTCTTTGCTTGTTTTGTCAAATAATGTGTATAGTATTGGGATTAGTTGTTCTTCAAATGTTTGATAGAATTCACTTGTGAATCCATCTTGTCCTGAGAATTTTTTCTTAAGGAGTTCCTTGATGGCTTGTTCAGTTTCTTTACTTTTTTTCCCTTTAAATTTATTTAATTAATTAATTTAAAATATTTTTCCATGGTTACATGATTCATGTTCTTTCCTTCACCTTCTCCTTCACCCGTCCTGGAGCCAAAGATCAATTCCACTAGGTTTTACATGTATCATTGTACAAACCCTATTACTATTTGCAATAGAGTGATGATTTAAAGTCATCATCTCCAATCATATCACCATCGAACCATGAGATCAATCATATGTTTTTCTTCTGTGGGAGGGTAAGGGGGGAGCTCTCAGGGTGACCAGCCTTGCAGGTGGCTGTCCAAGTGGAATATCAAGCTCTGGGGGAGTGCAGATACCTGGGAGGAGTCTAGGGTGAAGAGTGTCCATTCTGCTGGCAGTGGCATTTCAGATAATAGAGAGCAGAGTTTAGGGTAGAGAGGTAGGGAGGGTCCTGAGGTCCTGGTTTTGGGTGCCATTGGAGGACAGCTGTGATCTTGGGACTACAGAGACAGGACAGGAGGGGCAGTGAGGACTACTAGGACCCACCCAGTGTAGACGAGTTCAAAACAAGAAGCTGTCTTCTCTCCTTGTACCTGTGATCTCTCTGCATTCTTCCCTTTGAGCCAAGATTTCTCTGCTTTCCTTTGAGGCTGAGATCTTTCTGCCTTCTGGTTCTAGGTATATCTGAATGAGGGCCTTTTGCTGCCCTGCTAGTAGTGGTGGTGGCAGCCCTTTCCTGTCTGAACTCTTTGAAGGCCCTTCAGATAGGTCAGGAGCAATTCTCCCTCCCAGCCCTGGCTCCAGGGATTGCTCTATGCTTACTTATTTGGAAGAGAGTTTTATTGTGTGAGAGGAAATGCTGGTTCTGGTCCAAAGAATTGTAGCTCAGAGTCATTCCTCTCAAGCCATGAAGGTGTCTACATAGTCTAGTCATAGGGCTGGGAAAAAAGCCATTGCAGGAGAATGGAATAGTCCTTGGATTCATGAAGAGCACATTGGAATGGTTCCTGTAGGGTTTCCGGTTTCTGGAGTGTATTGAGGGTCTGGGGAATTGGTGTCCTCCCATGTTTGGAAACTGATCTTTTCCTCAAACTGTTCCTCCCCTGGGTGTCCCAGCGGTATTTCAGGCTGAAAAGTAGCGAATGTGTGAGGAAGGGGTGAAATGGAAGAGCCTCCAATACCAGGTGCAGCCTGGGTTTTCCATGGAGCAATATGAAAAAGGAGAAGAGTTCTGCCAAGTAGCCTGTTATTGTTACGTCTGACCATTGGCTTGTCAGTTATTCCTCAGTTGGCCTCTTGACTTCTTCTCTTGACTCTTGTTCCCCAGGTTTCCATAGTTATAGGGCTAGGCTTAGATCCTTTGTTTTTCATGAATAAACTTTTTTTAAAATTAAAGTTGAATTGTGGTATTTTTGTGGAATAAATTTCCCTTTAGCCTGGCCAAGGTTAAAACTCCACATTTTCTGTCCATTTCCCCTGAGGTTATGAAACTAGGGGTTAGCCTCCCTTCTTTTGTTAAAATAAATGGATTAAGGATAGTCCTGGTAAGCCATGGTGAACATTGACCTATTTTGACAGCTACAAGACTGGGGGAAAGCTTGGACTGACACCTTTCTTGTATGGACAAGGATCTGCTTCTCCTGTAATGAAGTAATGAGGGGGGAGTTGAGGTCTCCTAAGTCCCCCTCCTCAGTGGTTATAGTGGTTATTTGTGAATCTGAGATCTTAGTACATTGTGTGTGTGTGTGTCTGAGAGAGAGAGAGAGAGAGAAAGAGAGAGATTATGGAGAGGTTCAATTGATCGCATTAAATGACCAGTTGATTAATAAATTATTTAAAATGAAAAAATTCAGTCTCTTGAGACTTTCAGTCATTAGAGTCAGTGTCTTTCTTATGAATGAACTCAGTCCCCAACCCCAGGTAATCAAGTGATATCTTTTTAAAAGATGAACACCCCCTCCTTTCCTCATCACATTTACTCTTCTGTAACTAACTATAAAATGACTGAATATTTTCTAGTAAGAAATGACATTCATCATAAAACAGACAGGATGTTTTGGCACATCATACATAGTGTTTTGCCAAACTCTCAATATAACAACAAAAGACTTCTCTTCGTCACTTAGCTAGAATCAGAGTCTGATCCCACATAAATCTCTGGAATCATCTTTATGCTTTCAGCTAGATTAGAGTCTTTGAGCCTTTTAGTAAAGTAAGTAAAGAATTCCTTTTTCTTTGTTTTCTCCTTATTAATTATTGGTAATATTTTCCCCCAGAATACCCAGTAATTGTTTCCTTCTCACAAACTTCAAAAAAATGTTCTTACTAGATGAATTCTGACAGTTGTGATGAGGAGGGATTTCAGACCACCTTCTCTCTTCTCCTCAGACTCTCCTGCCTCCCTCAGAGAGCACACACCCTCTCCCCAATTCCATAGAGAAAAGCATGTCAGAGTGAGACCCTTCTCCAGTCTTTACTCTCCCAACATGATTCTCACTTCAGACACAAAATGCCTTTGTCAGTGTTCCATTGGGCTCTGGATGACTGGTCTCCAGAGCTGGTTCAGACATTCTTCAAGGTGAAGAGTTTGGTGTGCAAAATTTAAATTAATAGCCAATAACTCCAAGTATTATATTTTATAAAGCTGATTAATAATCACTTGAATTAGAAAGGAAATAAACTAAAAGAAATAAAAGTTCAAACCTAATTATCTAACAAAAAGTAAACCCACTTGTATAGATTCTCCTGGCTGGCATAAAGCCTGCTTTCCCAACCATGATCAGGGGAAAAGAGAGAGTGAGGGCAGAGCTACACAAAATGTATATCTTCCTTATGTTAGCACACAATGTGAGAAGGAACATGGGAAGCTGGAAAAGAGAGTTCTGTGGTTCAAAATTTTAAGTATATATAATTCCCCTGTGATTCCACTGGAAAATGAGCATGTAGAAATCTCCCAGGTTTACATGACTTGGTTTCCCCAATGAATCAATACATCTAATGAACTAAAGATCTGTAACTAGAGGTATATACAATATTGCACTTTCTAAGGGGAAATTACAATAATTTGGGGATGAAAGAGAAATAAAAGAGAGCAAAACCAGTGATTGGTGGGCACATTGACAAAAAGCCAATTAGGGGACAGTCCCTTTGGGATAAGAGTTTATATTAGAAATAAATGCATTCAACCCCCCACAGTTCAATTTCACTACATCCCAAGTTCATTTTGGATCTTTTGGTGCAGTGTGTGGTTTCTGTTGGCATCTCCATGGCACCTTCTCCAAACAGCTCACTTTCTTGATTCAGGGAGGTAGCAAGTTTCTTATCCTAAAATTACTCTCAAAAAAGAAAATTGTTTATAAATCTAGAATTTGATGACAGTAATATAGGGGTATGAGTCCCTTGTGTGCTTCATTTTCTTCAAGTTACTTGATGAGGACTGGATTGGATTAATTCTGCAGGTTTAGCTCTAAACCTTGTGACTTTTGCTGGTTTAGGGGTCAATAACATTCAAGGATGTGGCTGTGGACTTCACCCAAGAGGAGTGGTGCCTGTTGGACCATTCTCAGAAAGAGCTGTACAGGGAGGTCATGTTGGAGAATGTTCAGAATCTACTCTTCATGGGTAAGGACCATTTCCTCAGTTTACTCTTAATTTAAAGGTACAGGATTTTAAGCCTGTGTCAATGATTAAAAAACCAAAGTGCTGATCTCTTCATAGGGTTCTCTTGCATAGTTTTAATAAAAAAAAAAAAGTATTTTAATTCTGTGATGGGAAGTTGGGACTTTCCTTTCTTGTCCCTGAAAATGTCTCTCTTCTATTTTAGGTAGCTTCAGGTGAAAACTTAAAACTGTTACAGATTTACATTCCTGAAATTAATCACAGAAGTCATCTAGCCAACCTTCTAATTAGACCTGAATTTTGTGTACAAATTCTCTGTTACTACCAAGGCAGATTTTCCTTGCATTTGGCCATTGAAAGGGACACTCTTAACTGTCAAGGCAGACCCTTCTCTTTTGGGATGAATTTGGTCTTTAGAACAGATTTTTTGTTATGAAGTATTCATGGAGGAAGCAGTGCTAAGAAGGAAACCTAGCAGAAGCAAAAGTTGGAACCACCCTGAGAATCTCAAATGAACCTTAAAAGAATACTTCTAGAATGTTAGAATCACAGAATGAACAAGGGTCAGAGTAAGGTGAGGCTCCTGAGGAAAACAACTTGAAAGGTGGGCAGAAAAGGTCTATTTCTGGGGACAAAGAGGAATTGGAAGTAAAACTGGATAAAGGAGAGCACAGAAAATCCACCCACTACATTCTACTTCTCATCCCATCCCTGGGCAGAAGCCAACTTCAAGACCCTGGACCCTTCTTAAGCCTTGATTAGTGCATCCCATGATCACCCCTTGAAGTTAGCTATATGGAGAGTTATGGGAAGGGGGTGGAGGAGAAACTATTGGACTTCAACTCAAATAAGAAAAGTAGGAGTAGCAATTGTGAACTCAGACAAAATGAGAGCAAAAATAGATCTGATTAAAAGGATTAATAATTACATTTGATAAAAAAAAAGGTAGTTTAGACAATGAGACCATACTAGTACTTAACATATATGCACCAACTGATATAGCCTCCAGATTTTTAAAATAGAAACTAAAGGAGAATAAGGAGGAAACTGCTAGTAAAACTATACTGGTAGGGGATCTCAACCTTCCTTTATCAGAACTCTCACCAAAAACAAAAAGAAAGGAATAAAGGAAGTGTATGAAATTTTAGAAAAGTTATATTTAATAGATATCTGGAGCAAAAGGAATGAAATGGGAAAGTAATATATCTTCTTTTCAGGTGCACATGGAAAATTTGCAAAAGACCATGTACCAGTATATAAAAACTTCACAATGAAATGCAAAAAAGAAGATGTAATATCTACAACCTTTTCAGATCATAATGCAATAGAAGTATTGTCATTAAGAATTAATGGAAAGAAAAATTTAACATTCATTGTAAACTGAATAATCTAGTTGGTCAGAAGGGATGGGTCAGCAAACAAATGATGGAAAAAATCAATGTGTCATAAAAGAATGATAGTGAGGAGACAACATATCAAAAGTTGTGGGATGTAACCAAAACAGTACTTGGGGGAAGATTTATATCCATGAATACTTATATCAGTAAAATAGAGGGGGGGGGGAATGAAAAAGAACAAGTAAAAAATCCCCAAGTAAAGACCAAATTGGAAATCCAAAAAATTAAAGGAGAAATGTATAAAATTGAAAGTAAAAGAATTTTTGAACTAATCAATAAGACTAGGAATTTGTTTTCAAAGGAAAAAAAGCTAATAAAATAGAATATGAATCTAACTACTATTTAAACAATTTGGCAAAATAGGAAAAGCAGTCCTACAAAATTTTTAGTGTGATTCAAATATGATGCTGATTGATGAGTCAGGAGGAAGGAAAACAGTGAAAGAAAACTATAGGCAAGTGTCCTTAATGAATAGTGATGCAAAAATCTTAGCACACAAAGTTTATTCTCTGTGACCAGGTGGAATTTATACCAGGGATGCAAGGCTGCTTTAATATTAGGCAAACCATCAGCATACTTGACCATATCAATAAGCAATCTAACAGAAATCACATGATTATCTCAATAGATGAAGAAAAGATCTTCAACAGTATATAATACCCATTCCTCTTAAAAACCCTAGAAAGCAAAGCAATAAAAAGGCCATCCTTTAAAATAATAAGTAGTATCTGTCTAAAACCATCAGCAAGTATCATATGCAATGGGGATCAGTTAGAAGCCTTCCCAGTACGATCAGAACTGAAGCCAGGATGCATATTATCACCACTGTTATTTAATATTGTACTAGAAATGTGTGCTTTAGCAATGAGAGGAAAAATAATTTTTTTAATTAGCTGTTTTATTTTCTCTCTAATTGTATGTAATCACAATTTTAACATGTTTTCCAAAGTTTTGAGATTCAAATTGTGTTTCCTCCCTCAGATCCTAAACAATTTGATCTAGGTTATACATGTATAATCACACAAAATATTTCCATATTGGTATTGGTAATTGGTATTGTTGTGAGAGAATACTTATAAAACTAAAACCCTAAAATAAAAACACATACAAATAAAATAAAGCGAAGAACAGTCTGCTTTGATCTGCATTCAGACCGCATTTATGCTTTCTCTGAAGGTCCATAGCATTTTTGATTACTAGTCTTTCAAAATTTTCTTGAATCTTTTTACTGCAGAGAAGTGTAAAGTCTTGCACAGTTGGTCATCATAAAATATTGCTGTTACTTTGTACAGTGTTCTCCTGGTTCTGCTCACTTTACTTATATCAGTTCATGTAGATCTTTCCAGGTTTTTCTTTTCTTTTTTTTTTAATTTAAATTTCCTTTTAAAATTTCTTTCCACAGTTACATGATTCCTCCATCCCCTCTTCCTTCCCCCATCCTGGAGTTGACAAGCAATTGTACTAGGTTATAATAACTTGATTATCATTCAAAACTGATTTTTATATTATTCATTTTTGCAATAGAGCAATCTTTTAAAACCAAAACCTATGTAAAACAGTGATAAATCCCATGTTTTCTTCTGGATTTCTACTCCCACAATTATTTTTCTAGATGTGGATAGCATTTCTTGTCATAAGTCTCTTGGAATATCCTGGATCATTGCATTGTTTTAAGTAGCAATTCAGTTTTTGTATACAATGTTCTCGTGGTTCTGCTTATTTATTTGACTCCCCATCAGTCCATGTTGGTGTTTCAACTTCTTATAGAAATCAATCTATTCATTATTCCTTATAACACAGTAGTATTCTATCACCATCATAAGCCACAATTTGTTCGGCCATTCTCTAATGGAGAGACACCACCTCATTTTCCAATTCTTAGCTGCCAGAAAAAGTGCAGCTATAAATATTTTTGTACAAACAGGTTCTTTCCCTTGTTTTTTTTTTAATCACTTGGGGACACAAACCCAGTAGTGGTATTGCTAGATCAAAGGGCATGCATTGTTTTAAAGCCCTTTGGGCATAATTGCAAATTGCCTTCCATAATGGTTGGATCCATTCACAAGTCTACCAGCAGTGCATTAATGTCCCTATTTTGCCACATCACCTCCAACATTTATTATTTTCTTTTACTATCATATTGGCCACATTGCTGCCTGTGAGGTGGTAGCTCAGAATTGTTTTGATTTGTATTTCTCTATTCAGGAGGGATTTAGAACATGTTTTCATGTGATTATTGATGATTGTGATTTCTTCATCTCAAAACTGCCAGTTCCTATCCCTTGGCCATTTGTCAATTAGGGAATGGCTTGGCTTTTCATAAATTTGACTTAGTTCTTTGTATATTTGAGAAATTAGATCTTTGTCAGAGAAATCTGTTATAAAAATTTTTCCACAGTTTGTTGCTTCCCTTCTAATTTTTATTTCATTGGTTTTGTTTGTACAAACCCTTTTTAATTTGATATTGTCAAAATGATTCATTTTACATCTTGTAATGTTCTCTGTCTCTTGCTTGGCCTTGAATACTTCTCTTCTTGATAAATCTCACAGGTATACTATTTCTCATTCACCTAATTTATTTACTGATATCACTCTTTATGTTAAAATCATATACCCATTGTGAACTTATCTTTGTATAAGGTATGAGAAATTGATCTAAACCTAATTTTTGCCATGTTGCTTTCTAATTTTCCTAGCAATTTTTGCCTAATATTGAGTTCTTATCCCAAAAGCTGTGATCTTTAGGTTTATTGAACACTAGATTGCTGAGGTCATTTAACCCAAGTCTATTCTATTGATCTACCCTTCTATCTCTTAGCTAATGCCATATTATTTTGATGATCACTGCTTTATAGTATAGATTGAGATCTGGTACTGCTAGGCCACCATCCTTCTTATTGTTTTTCATTGGTTCTCTTGATATTCTTAATCTTTTGTTCTCTCAGTTCAATTTTGTTGTTATTTTTTCCAATTCTATAAAATATTTTTGGTAGTTTGTTAGATATGGCACTGAATAAGTGAATTATGTAGGTAGTATTGTCATTTTTATTATATTAGCTGATCCTACTCAAGAGCAATTAACATTTTTTCAATTTAGTTTTTTTTCAATTAGTTTTCAATTTTCAATTAGTTTTATTTGTGTGAAAGTGTTTTGTAGTTGTGTTTATATAATTCCTTTGCTTCTCCTGGCAGATAGATTCACAAATATTATATATTGTCTAGAGTGACCATATAAAGTGCTTGGAAATTATAATGCTTGGAAAACTAGAAAACAGTATGGCAAAATTTAGGTATAGAATAATAGCTCACAGTGTATATCAGGATATGGTCCAAATGGGCATACGATTTAGACATTAAGGGTGATATTATAAGTAAATATTATGGAATATTCAACTGTGATAACTTTGGCTACTCTCAGCAATACTTGATCCAGTACAATTCTGAGGGACTTATGACAAAGAATGCCTCCAGAGAAAGACCTGTTGGAGTTGGAATGGAGATGAAAGCATATAATTTTTCACTTGTTTTTTGGGGGGGTTTTGTTTTGAGGTTGCGGTATATGATTATTCACTTCTAAACATAAATAATATGGAAATAAAATTGAAAAAGTAGTACAAAAATGTAGCTCACAGCCTCTAATTCTGCCCTGTCTGCAAATTTATCCTTATTTCTCCTTCATTTTTCCCTCAAATTCTAGGCCTGCTAATGAATGAAAGGCAATAAGCATTTAAAAATACCTGCTTTATGTCCTCTCCTGGGTAAAAGAGTTCAGAATTTTCATTATTTTCACAACATCCCTGTGAGTTTGATACTCTTATTGTCCTCAATTCATAGTTGAGGCAACTGAAGTAACAGAGGTTAAATAACTTACCCGGGGCACCCACTTACCATCTCTCTCAGTCTGGATTAAATTTGTTTTTCTGACTCCAAGTTCTGACCTCTTACCCCTTTACTACCAACAGCCTTTAATTTCTAGATAATGGAGGTTGTGGAATGTACCTATCCTTCTATTATGAGAGGTAAATCAAGATGGAATTTTCTGATTTCAAAAGTGTTCCATGATCTCTGCCCTTCTGCAGATGTCCCAACAATGAATACAACAAAAACCGTTTTGTAGGCCTTGCATGCATGCTACCTTTCCAGTAAAAGGACCAATATTTTTATTTTTCTCTCCTGATCCCTTCAATCTTCCTTATGCCCAGGGCTTCTAGTTCTAAGAGAAAATTTTATCTCCTGTTTTCAGTGAAGGGAATCACTATGAATGCTAAAGCAAAAAGGCCCAAAGATCTCCTGTCCAGGGGAGTGAGGTAAAAGATGGTGTGCAAGTGCTGTTATCCCAAAAGACAGGCTTGGCTTGGGGGCTGGCAGACCAACCCTGAAATATACTGTTCATTTCTTCAGAGATGCATGATGGACTTAGTATAGAGAAGGAGACATAATATATGGTAGATTATAAAATAAGATGAATATTGAGTATGTCTGCACTGAATGGCATAATATCTTTGCATCTGTAAAGAAGAAAACTTATATTGCATTTTGAAAATTGCTGTCTAAAAGTTAAAAAGAGTCAAGTTGTTTCTCAGTTTAGCATATAAAATTTACCAAGAATGACCATGTGATAGAATATACAAAATGATGGGAATGGAATATCTGAAATGTTACCTGAGATTGACAAAATTATAAGATTAATCAAAGAGTGATTTTTAAAGGAAAAAAAGAAAGGGTAATGGACAAGGATTGTTCAATTCTGTGAACAAAGCATGCTTAGTCACAGGGTTTGTGTTGTAGTCTACTTATTAGGAAGTTGGTCAGGTCACTTCTCCTTTCTTTACTTATGATATGAGTTGTGAAGTATGATGAGATTTTTAGTCTTGACTATTTCACAGATCTGTTATGAAGTTTCATTGTTATTGTATGGAAATGTATTTCTAAAATCTTCCATCTTGAAGTTATGACCAAATGGTATATCCAAAGCCTGGGTCTGCTCGTTTAAGTTTGAAAATTCCTTTTGGCCTTGGGAAATAGAATAAAAATCAGTTCACTTACTACCATCAGAGGAAAGAACTTGTATTCCGTGTGTGTGTGTGTGTGTGTGTGTGTGTGTGTGTGTGTGTGTACGTGTACCCTTTCCATCTGTGTTTATATCATTATTTGTCTTCTTCAGAGGCAGAGACTAATTTTGAAGTCAAGGAGATGTCTACAAAGATGAGCCTTTTTGTGGAAGGATATGACACTCCAAGAGGCATAAATAAGGGTATCTGTGACTTCATTTTGAGAGAAATATGTGACTCTAAACTCAAGGTAAATAAAAATCCAAAGAATAACTGTGAATTTGATAAAGTTGCGGAGAAATTCAGCCAACATTCAGTCCTAAATAAGTATACGAAATTGACCTCAGGAAATGACTACCGTCTGGATAGTGAAAACACCAAATGCTTTCCTGAAAAAGTAGGATTTAATCAGTCACATATGAGGCCTCCTGAAATGCCCGTGTATCAAGATATCCTAGGGAGAATAGGCTATGGCTCAAGTTTAGACCTCACAAGACATCCAAATCATGTAGAGATGCTTCCTGTGAGTAATAAAGGTGGGAGACCTTTCAGTCAGAACTCTGAGTTTGGTTCCTATCAAATAATCCACTCTGGAAAGAGACCTTATGAATGCAAAGAATGTGGAAAGGCTTTCACAATGAGGGGTAATCTTGTTAGACATCAGAGAATCCACACTGGAGAGAAACCTTATAAATGTTCTCAGTGTGGAAAGGCATTCACAGAGAGGGGCAAGCTTGCTGCACATCAGAGAATCCACACTGGAGAGAAACCTTATGAATGTAAACAATGTGGAAAGGCTTTCACACGGAAGAGCACTCTTGCTGCACATCAGAGAATCCATACTGGAGAGAAACCTTATGAATGTACACAGTGCGGAAAGCCTTTCACATGGATGGGTGATCTTGCTGCACATCGGAGAATCCACACTGGAGAAAAACCTTATGAATGTACACAGTGTGGAAAACCTTTCACACGAATGGGTGATCTTGCTGCACATCAGAGAATTCACTCTGGAGAGAAACCTTATGAATGTTCACAGTGTGGAAAGGCATTCAAATGGAGGGGCCATCTTGCTGACCATCAAAGAACCCACACTGGAGAGAAACCTTATGAATGTACACAATGTGGAAAGATTTTCACAGTGAGGGGTCATCTTGTTAGACACCAGAGAATCCACACTGGAGAGAAACCTTACGAATGTACACAGTGTGGAAAGGCTTTCACACAGCGGGGAGATCTTGCTGTCCATCATAGAATCCACTCTGGAGAAAAACCTTATGAATGTACACAGTGTAGAAAGGCTTTCACACGGAGGAGTCATCTTGTTATACATCAGAGAATCCACACTGGAGAGAAACCTTATGAATGTACACAGTGTGGAAAGGCTTTCACAGAGAGTAGCTCTCTTGCTAAGCATCAGAGAATCCACACTGGAGAGAAACCTTATGAATGTACACATTGTGGAAAGGCTTTCATACACAGGTTGAGTCTTGCTGCACATCAGAGTATCCACACTGGAGAAAAACCTTATGAATGTACACAGTGTGGAAAGGCTTTCACACACAGGGACAGTCTTGTTGTACATCAGAATATCCACACTGGAGAGAAACCTTATGAATGTACACAATGTGGAAAGGCTTTCATACACAGGGTGAGTCTTGCTGCACATAAGAGAATCCACCCTGGAGAGAAACCTTATGAATGTACACAGTGTGGAAAGGCATTCACAGGGAGAAGTGATCTTGCTAAGCATCAGAGAATCCACACTGGAGAGAAACCTTATGAATGTAAACAATGTGGAAAGGCTTTCACACAGAGGGGTCATCTTGTTAGACATCAGAGAATTCACACTAGAGAGAAACCTTATAAACGTAATAAATTCAGATAGCCTTTCTCTTAATGTGCCACAGTTGCTTCATGTCAGAAAATCCCCCCTGGAGAGAAACCTCATAAGTGAGGTTCAGCTTATAGTTGCCACTCTTAGCTTTTTTAACAGAAGAGGAACCATACTAGAGAGAAACTTTAGGAATATGATCAATGTGGTAAGGTCTTCAGGCAACTATATCATCTCTTATGCCCAAGCGAGAATTCCTTTTGGATAGAAATCTTATTCCAATCATGAATGAAGAGAGACACTGAAAATGGAGGATCCAGAGCTTTTTCAGTAGGAGAAAATATCTTCTGAACAGATCAGTTCCAGATGGATTCCCTGTAGGAAGACTTTCAGCCAGAGTCATCTCTTATTTCATGTCAGAGGTTTCATAGTGCAACAAAACCTAATGACTGTGCTCAAGTTGATGTGTTTTCCTCAGGAGGCGGGTGATCACTCTCATTTAAAGAAATGTAAATGATAACAAGTCTGAGGGACCAGCCCACATTTATTAGATTGGTTATTATTAAAGAAAAAGAAAGTGAGAAAACTTGGATTAGATGTGAGAAGATTGAAAAAGGAAAACTTTGGTGGTTGTTGTGAACTAATGCAACCATTCTGGAGAAGGCAATTTGGAACTGTGTCCAAAAGGCATTAAAAACAAAAAGGAAAAATTCCTATATATAGTAAAACTATAAAACACCTAAAGGTGCTCATTTTGGGGTGAGAAAGGTATTGGAAATTAAGAGGAAACTCATCCATTGGGAAATGGCTGAGCAAATGGTGGCATATGATTGTAATGGAATCCTATTATTTTATCATTAATGAGAAGGAATAGCTCAGAAAAACCTGGAGAGACTTGAGAACTGATGCAGACTTTTAAATTTAATATAATTACAATTATTCATTTTACATTTTGTAATGTTCCCTATCTCCTGTTTGTTTTTAAATTCCTTTCTTTCCCATAGATCTGACAGGGATACTATTTCATGTTCCTCTAACTTATTTATAATATCACTTCTCATGTTTAAGTCATATATCCATTGTGAACTTCTCTTGGTATATAAGGTGTGAGAAATTAATCTAAACCTAATATCTCCCACACTGTTTTCCAATTTTCCAAGTAGTTTTTGTCAGATACTGAGTTCTTGTCCCAAAAGCTGGGATCATTGTGTTTATCGAATACTACTTTGCTATGGTCATTTACCCCTAGTCTATTCCATTGATCCCCTCTTAGTCAGTACAGTATTATTTTGATAATTACTGTTTTATAGCACAATTTAATATCTGGTACCACTAGGCCTCCATCCTTCACATTTTTTTTATTAGTTCCCTTTACATTTTTGATCTTTTGTTCTTCTAGATGAACTTTGTTATATTTTTTTCTAATTCTGTAAAATTTTTTTTTGGTAATTTAATAGGTATAGTACTGAATAAGTTAATTAATTTAGGAAGGACTGTCATTTTTATTATATTAGCTCATACTACCCATGAACAATTAATGTTTTTCCAATTGCTTAGACCTAGTTTTATTTGTGTGAAAATGTTTTGTAGTTGTGTTCATGTAATTCTTGAGCTTGTCTTGGCAAAAAATTCTCAAATATTTTATATTGTCTAAATTATAAATAGATTTTAATTTAATGATTGTAAATGGAATTTCTCTTTCTAACTCTTGCTGCTGATTTTTGTTAGAAATATATAAAAATGCTGATCATTTATGTAGCGTTATTTTGTATCCTTTAATTTTGCTAAAATTATTATTTCTACTAGCTTTTTAGTTGATTTTCTAGGATTCTCTAAGTATACCATCATATCATCTGCAAAAAGTGATAGTTTAGTTCTGGGTTGGTTTATCCCCATCCAAAGGCTTGATCAAATATTTTGTGGTCATTCAAATCACTCTAGGCTCACAACTACAAAACACTCTCCACACAATTAAAACTAGATCTAAACAATTGGAAAAACATTGATTGCTCATGGGGGGATGAGCTAACATAATAAAAATGACAATCTTACCCAAATTAACTTACATATGTAGTGCCATACTCATTGAACTACCAAAAAACTTTTTTACTGAATTAGAAAACAAAATAACTAAAAGTTCATTTGGAAGAACAAACGATCAAGGATATCCAGGGAAATCATAAAAAAAAAATGCAAAGGAAGGAGGACTTGCAGTCCCAGATTTCAAACTATACTATAAAGCAGTGGTTATGAAAACAATTTGGTAATGGCTAAGAGACAGAAAAGAGGATCAGTGGAATAGACTTGGGGTAAATGACCTCAGCAAGACAGTCTATGATAAACCCAAAGATCTCAGTTTTTGGGACTAAAACCCACTTTCTGATAAAACTGCTGGGAAAATTGGAAGACAGTATGGGAGATACTAGGTTTGGATCAACATCTCACACCCTACACTGTAAATCTTGAAATTTCTCAGACTTGTGAATGTTAAAAATTTTCACATCGAGGAATCCTCCATTGGAACACATTCCCTACTGGGAAACATTCCCCATTTTGATGTGAGAACTCGCCAGGATCAGAAATGGGAAGACCTCTATTCCACCCATACTTAAGACTGCTTTAGGGGAGAAAAATCCTTGCTATGGGAGGACCTCTACTCCACCCATACTTAAGACTGCTTTAGGGGAGAAAACTCCTTGCTAAACAATGAAAGTACTTGGACCCATGCTTATAATAAGGCAAGGAGTTCTTGGAGCCATGCCTATTTTTTAGAATTGATACAATGAGATGCTAGGTACCTAAAAGGGTTGGGCAAGTTTTCTCTTGATGAGATTAGTTGACTCAGCTGTGTTTTCACTGGTTCAGACTTACTGAGGAGATTAGTCGACTTAGCAGGAATTCAGATGGGCAGTCCTTTGGAAAACGTCTACAGTGATTGGTAGATGTAAGGACTTAGGGGAGGTGACATAGGAGAAAAACCCCTATATAAGAAAAAGCAGAATCTCTTGAAAAAGAAAATCCTTTTGGAGGATCTCTGATGAGGATCGCTTGGGAAGAATCTCTTGAGAGAGGCTCTGGAGAAGGGAAGCTCTTGGAGGACAATCTCTAAGGAGGTCTCGCTGGAGCTCCTCTGAAGGGACTCTGTCCCTCTGGAGGCTCTGGAGAGAGGCCCTTTGGAACAGTCTCTGGCTGGAAGGCTCTTTAAGGAGGACTCTGGCTGGAACTCTCTCTGGTGAAGTCAGCTGAGATGGAGCTGGCCTGGTGTCACTAGAATCCTTGCTTAGACAGACCTTGTGGTGAGTGTTAAAAGACTGACTGACTGATCTCTCTGTCTTGAGACTCAGGTCTAGGCCATGTTGGCTTAAGGCCCTTCATACTTATTTCCTTTTTCTCTCTTTCTCTCTTTTCTTTAATTCCACATTTGTATTAATTAAAATCTCTATAAAACCCAGTTGACTTGGGTATTTGAATAATTGGGAATATTTCCCTGGTGACCACCTTATATTTGATTTAAAAACCAAGATACTGTAGTGAAACATATTTTCTGCAGTCAAATTTACTCACCCTCTCTTATATCTATCACAATTTATATCTTCAACCATTTTAACTCTTACAACACCAAGATAAAGTCAGAATTGGTGAATGGCCTGAATATAAAGAAGGAAACTATAAGCAAATTAGGCAAGCACAGAATAGTATACTTGTCAGATATTTGGTAAAGGAAAGACTTTAAAACCAATCAAGAGCTAGGGAAAAAATCACAAAATATGATATCAATAATTTTGATTACATAAAATTAAAAAAGTTTTTGTACAAACAGAACTAATGCATCCAAAATTAGAAGGGAAGCAACAGATTGGGAAACAATCTTCATTACAAAATCCTCTGACAAACCTCAGATTTATAAAGAGCTAAACCAGTTGTACAAAAAAAATCAAGCCATTCTCCAATTGATAAATGGGCAAGGGACATAAATAGGCAATTTTCAAATAAAGAAATCAAAACTATTAATAAGCTCATGAAAAAATGTTCTACATCTCTTATCAGAGAAATGCAAATCAAAACAACTCTGAAGTATCACCTCACACCTAACAGATTGGCTAAAATGACAGCAAAGGAAAGTAATGAATGCTGGAGGGGATGTGGCAAAGTTGGGACATTAATTCATTGCTGGTGGAGTTATGAATTGATCCAACCATTCTGGAGGGCATTTTGGAACTATGCCCAAAGGGTGATAAAAGACTGTCTGCCCTTTGATCCATCCATAGCACTGCTGGGTTTGTACTCCAAAGAGATAATAAGGAAAAAGACGTACAAAAATATTCATAGCTGCGCTCTTTGAGGTGGCAGAAAATTGGAAAATGAGGGGATGCCCTTCAATTGGGGAATGGCTGAACAAATTGTGGTACATGTTGGTGATGGAATACTATTGTGTTCAAAGGAATAATAAAGTGGAGGAATTCCATGTGAAGTGGAACAACCTTGAGGAATTGATGCAGAATGAGAGGAGCAGAACCAGGAGAACATTGTACACAGAGACTGATACACTGTGGTACAATCAAATGTAATGGACTTCTCCATTAGTGGCAATGCAATGACTGAACAACTTGAAGGAACCTATGAGAAAAACCACTATCCACATCCAGAGGAAACACAGTGGGAGTTAAAACACTAAAGAAAAACAACTGCTTGAATACATGGGTCGAAGGGATATGGTTGGGGATGTAGACTCTAAATTAACATCCTAGTGTTAACAACAACAGGAAAATTGGTTCTGATCAAGAACACAAGTAATACCCAATGAAATTGCTCGTTGGCTGCAGGAAGAGTGGTTGGAGGGGAGGGAGGGAAATAATGTGATTATTGTAATCAAGGAATAATGTTCTAAATTGACTAAATAAACTTATTCAAATAAAAAAAAAACCAAATCACTCTTGGCTACATAAGGTATTTAAGAGTCGTATGATCTGTAGTGAACAATATTCTTTTCTGGGATGAAGGAGAGTGCAGGGAATGATTATAGGAAGGGCTTCATCTTTAGCTCATACTTGACTGTACACTGGGCATATTATGCTGGAGATAAGATTCAATGTCTCCAATTCACTAGGAAAGGCATTTTGCTTTAGCCCAGTCTTCATAGACTCTCCCACCAAGGAGCTCTCATTAAACATTCCAAATGTCATTTACCTGAAATCCTAATGCTTATCATTCTTATTCACTATTTATTGGCATTCATCTTACAGTTGTTTTAGCCATTGCCTAGTTAATTGGCACTCATTAGTTTCCTGTTTTTTCCTGGCACATGTAGGTCTTTCCAAACATACAAATAAGAGGGAATGGGGAAGGTAGTAATGGGGAAGGGACCTGATTCCTGCTGTTCACTCCATTCTATTCAAGGTTTCAGGCTCATAATGCAGTTGGCTGATTTCTGGGACTGAGTAAAAGTCCCACTCCTCTGACGAAGTAATAAGGGAGGATTTGAGGTGTGCAAGTACACCTTGTCTCTTGAAATATCAACACAGGTTTGAGAGAGTGCTACGAAATAGTTAAACTGTCTGCAGTTTCTTAACCCTTTTCTGTCTTAAGGAAAAGGAAAAAGTATCAGTGGGAAGCAACCAACTAGTATTGTTTCTGAATCTCTTATCTATTTTGTAATTCTTTTCATTGGAATTCCAGAACTATGTATTCCTCACTACAAAAAGGAAAACATTAGGGGGGTTAGGATTAGAGGGACAAGTCCATGTCCCTGAAAACTCCCAGATGAGTAAATTGTGATACTGTTGGGTAAAATCCTATCAGTTAGATGCAGTGTAGAGCATTGAGATTCTGTGAGAAGTAAAGTATGGAAAGAGAGAATAAAAATAATAAAGAGTGGGTGATTACTTTTATGGAAAGGTTAAAGGGGAAAACATTTTACCTGTAAACTTATAAGACTTTAAGAAGTCAATTGAGTGGGGAAACCAATCAGCTTTACAACCAGATCTTTTTTGGGTTATGGGATTTCTAACTAAGGAAATGGGACCACTGATGACATATTAATTTGATTAATTTCTAAGAGTTGATCTTTATACGAGGATGAGTTCTAACTTGAGGAAAATCAAATAAAACAGTAGAATGAAATCTCTGTGTATTGTGGGAGAAAAATCCCTCTACTCCCTTATATATGACGATTCAATATTAATGTTATCAGTTGTCTTGAGATAATCTACTTTTTCTTTGATAGAAAATTTCGGTAATTAGAGCAAGTGGCCAAGGAAATGTAGGAGCATAATGTAGATTGTAAGATGTGACTGTTTCTTAACCAAGTGTCATTGAACTGTAATGCTAATCATATATAAGAGGAAGTCCCTAAAATAGCTTATTTTTCCTAAATTTAAGTAAAGTTTCTGTAATATTTTCCCATTTGAATGTAGTCAATAACCAAGTATATTTGACTATGGGCAACTCATGCATATACTATATGCATATAGTATATAGTCTATATAGAATAGAGAATTATTGAAATGTAATTGCACCCCACATGTTTTTGTTTTAACTAGAGTATAATTAGTCTCTTGTAAGTTAATTCAATTGTGGAATCACTGCACCTGGGGTAGAGAAATTATTTCCCAAAAGGTATCGTTGCTTTTATTTGTATCTATAGGGCTAGAACCCTAATTGTATCTCATCCTCCTAAAGGAACCAAAATGAAAAATATTGAGGAAGCAACAGGTTAGATAATCCTGTTAGGTTCAAGACAAATGATTCTAATGGAACAAAGAAAAACCTAAATTTTCTGTTTGTTAAGTGAACTCATGTTCCTGTTAGTTTAATATTTGAAAAGGAGATCTTTTAGCCCTCACACAGAGTTCCCATCCTTTTTCTTCTGCTCAAAACATACCTCTTCCTGTCTGTGTCTTAATGTGATCTCACCCCAAACTTATTCCAAAGCTTCCCTGGCAGCCTGACTGACCTGTCCAAACCCCAGGTTCTCGAGGTCAGGAGCAGAGACTGTCCCTGGGCCATCCCTGGAATTGTGGGACACACAGTCATCCCCCACTGATGGAGTGTGTCACACTGGAGGGTGGATGACTGCACTTGTGTTATAGTGAAAATCACCTTTTAAAGATTGATATAATATTAATTTAAGGTCACCAAGGAATTCACTTATGAAATTCCTAAAATGAAATACTCAAGTCAGAATGGAGTTTATGATGGTTTAATTACACCAGGAGTAAGAAAGAAGGAAATAGGGGGAAAAGGAAAAAGGTTAACTCAACCTTCTGGTAGAGCCAGAGGGAGTTTAGGCCCGAAAGCCAAGGTAAAAGGAGAATCAGTCCTTGACTCACATGACTGATCTGAAGGAGAGCTGTCTGCGGGGCCTCCTCCCTCTCTGAGTTCCTAGAAGGAACTCCCACCTAGATCTGTCCACAGGAAGTGAGCAAACTCCAGAGGTTGTTCTCTAGCTCACTTCCTGTGCCTCACAAGTGCCAATGGTGGCACAAGCTTGGCTTAGGACAGCCCAGGTGGGCAGTTCGTTATTTCTGATTTGTCATTGACTAGCACATGCCTGTATAGTGTGGGTGTACACAATTTTGGGTGCTAGACTAAGCAAGATGGAGATTCAAAAATCACACTGCCTTACTTTTCCTCATTTGTAAAATGGCCCATCAGGCCAGTGCATGAAGGAGATTTAAGTGGAAAAGTCGATGCACAGAGACAGTCCCACTCTCTTGGCATTGGAAGCCTGGGCCCAGTGGCACGAAAAATCATTACACCTGGAGACTTCCTCAGCTGCATTGGATGGCCATGTTGTCTTTTGTGCTCCAACATGCCCTAAGCACTCCACAGTGCTTTGCTGCGTTGCCATCTCAGCCATTGAACCTTCTTATTGGTTTCTTCCATCTGTTCATTCTCGGTTACTAAGAGACTACTACTACTACTACCATCAATCCAGTAAGGTTCTTGTGATGAATCCCTCAGGGTCAGAGAAATGCTGGCTGTGATGATTTCCTTTCCTTTGGAATGAGGTATACAAAAATACTGCCTGAAACCAAGGGAGAAGAGAGGCAGAGAGAAGGTAGAAGGAGGCTGTGGACAGAGGGCCAAGCTGCACAGGGCTGCTCAGGACCAGGAAGGGCCAGATGCCAAGAGGCCAAGGGCCTCCCCAGTGACCAGAGACCCCAGAGCTTGCTCAGGCCGTTTAACAGAGCCTTTGAGGAGCTCATTATTCAGCCCCTACCTAGAGGCCCCCCCCCCCCCAACTGGTGAAAGCCTGATGAGGAGATGGTCCAGCCAGCCCTGAGCCCTGGTCACTCTCAGGGGGACTCAGGAAGGTTCCCTCCCAGGTCTGAAAACCCTCTTTGTCCCCTTCACTCAGTCACCAAATTCTGTAGAAGAGGAAGAAGTTCTTTGGGATGCTTAAGGCAAAGGAAGGGCAACAAGCCGTAGACTGGATGGCATCTCGGGGCCGGGTCTGACAGAGAAATATATAGACATTGTTCCTAAACTACAGAAGTGGGGCTTTTCCGCTCCGGGGAGCAGCTATTAGGATCAATACGGCACCGGAACCATCCCTGAGGGGGCGTGGGGGGTGGGCATTCAGGACAACGACCAGCAGGTCAGCCTCAGTTCGGTCCTCCCTGAAATGAGGAGGTCGCGCTCAGGAGCTTCTTGGGTCCCTTCTCACCCTCGGTCTGTGTTCTCCTCAGAAACGCTTCTGTATTTCCTTCTAGAGCCGCCTTCTATATCACAGGAAGGAGGCCCAGGAAGATCAAAGTTAAAAGTACCAGAAAGAAAAGGAAAGTAAAAGGACCCGGCTGCAGGCAGGGAGACTGGGAAACTTGGTGCGTGGCCCCTCCTCCACCAGGGCTCCAAACCTAGGGGACCAGGAAGTAAGACTCCATTTCCTAGAATTCCTCTGGCTTGGCGTCCTCCAAACCGTGGCACTCCCATTTTAGAAGACGCCATTTCCCAGAATGCCCGAGTCCTGGCTTCATCCAAGTCTTGGCACCTCCCCCCTGTGCGATCCCCGGGCATGCTGGGAATCTCTTGAGAGTTGTCTCTGCTCCTGTATAGTGCTTACACGGGACCTTTTGGGGCTTTTACTCCTTGCGGGTGGGGGTGGGGGTGGGGGTGGGGTTAGGGGAGAGGGAGTCGATGCAAAATTCGGAGTAGCTTCTGCAGTGGAGAGTTTCTGGTCCCTAATTCTTGGAGAGAGAGAAGACTCGGGTGAACCAGTTGCGGGTAACTGAGTCTGGAAGTCGGGGTGAGGGTTGGGAGAAGGGAGAGGCTCCGGTGCTGGTGCGACCTGAGAGACGGGGCTGGGAGGTGTGTGTGGTGGTGGCAGGGGGATGTCTCGTGTCTCTGTCAGTTCATAGCTTTAAAGGACCCTAGAAAAGGGACAAACACAGAAGTGCCCGTGTTGTGGGGGGGGGGGGGGGCAGTTCTGTCTCGATCAGGAGCCATGGCGGGGCTTTGCTCTACCCCCGAGGAGAGTGGGGCTCTTCCTCCAGGTGGCTGGAGGGAGAGGGTGCTGTCACTGGATGGGGGCGGGGCTGGTCCTGGCCCTTCCATCAGAGATCCCAGGGGAGAAGCAGCCGACCTGAGCCTGTTGGAGTGGTGGGGTGCGGGGGAGGGAAAGGTGCCCACAGGCCACGGAAGGATCTCTGATTTTAGACACTGAACAAATGCCGGCATGTTTCCCCCCAACCCCCACCTGATGCACGTCTCCCCTTCCAGGGTCTCCTGCTCCCCATTACCCATAACCTCTCCTCCTAGCAGTCTCCCTCAAACCACCCTGGGCTCACAAAGCAGTTTCTGAAAGGAATGAAGCCAGAGAGAGCAGCAGAGGGGGTGGGGCGGCTTCTTCCTGCTCTGTCCAAGGTCCTTTTTAAGCCTGAGGCTCCATGAGCCCGCCAGTGGGGAGAGTCTCCCCAGAGGCCAAGGAAGAGCCCTGGGAGCCCCTCTGAGCCCTCCCCCCCCTCTAATTCCCCACAGGTGTATAAAGAGGCAGTCTCCCCACCTTGGGGCTCCCACCACCTGAGGGACCACAGTCTGAGCCAAGCAGAGACCCTGGAGCCAGAGGGAATGGCCCCCGGGGACCCCAAGTCCCCTATCCCAGGTGAGTGCAGTCTATCCCCAGCCCTGGCCAAACTCCCTCAAGGCCTCAGGAGCCATCACTGCTTGCTGTCAGTGTGACCTCAAAAGTCACAGAACATAATCCCCAGTTGTGTTCTGGGGGGTTTCTAGGGCCTCTGTAAGCCCCTGCCTGGATGAGGCAGCCCAGGTTCCAGACAAATGGGAACAAGCTTAGTCATTTATTCATCCACCCTCCATTGTGACAAAGTCCATCAGAGGGGGATGCCTGTGTGTCCTACCATTCCAGAGGTGGCCTAATGACAGTCTCTGCTCCTGACCTCCCGGGAGGTTTTAGAAGAAGTTTGGGGTGAGATTTGGTGAGGCCACAGACAGGAAAAGGTGTATTTTTAGTAGAAGAAAAAGAATGGAAATTCCAGAGGAGCACTAATAGGTCTGCTTTTAAATGTTAAACTATCAGGAACTTAGAGTGCACTAAATACACAGAAACTTTAGGTCTTTTGTTTTCCTATTAAAATAATTTACTTCAAACCTAACAAGATTACCTACCCTGCTGCCTTCTCAATATTTTTCATTTTCATTTCATTATTTTTAACTTTAAAAATTTATTTAGAATATTTTCCCATGGTTATGTGATTCCTATTCTCTCCTTTCCCTCTTCCCTCCCTTCTCTTAGAAGGGTTTCCTAACCCTTATAAATTATTGCTATTGTATGGTAATACCAATAATTGTGTCCTATGATGACTTCTCAGAGCAGTCCAAAGAATTCTGGCTCAGATCTGTGTATAAAAAAATATTTTTATTATGAGTAAAAAACTAAAGGAAGGGATAGTAAAAGAAAACAGGTAGAAAGGAAATTCTTATAATGTAGAGGCCCCTAAACTAATAAATCTTATTCTAACCACCCAACCAAATCTGATCCCCAAGGATCACCTTCTCCCTCAACAGAGTTGAGGATATCCTCTTTCTAATTTATCTAAAACCCCAAAATACTTATCTAACTAATCTGTTAGTTATAAATTATAAACTTATAAAGGTGAGGAATGAATTAGTTTTCTCTTCCTTGCTGTTTAGATGAATAATACAGCTTGGAATCTCCACAAACTTTCTCCATTCGTACAGCCATTCTGCTGGGCTTGCACTGGTATTGCACCCAACAGTTTCCTTCACTAATCCAGCCTGATAGATGAATTTTACCTGTGAAAAACAGATTTTTAAACCTCACCAAGCAGCTCTTAGGACCTCCTTTCAGAACAGGGTAAGCCCAAAGAGTGAAGTCCATTGGATTGCCTGACTCTCAAAGCACCTTGGGAATATTCTCTTTTACCCATAATCTATCTCTGAGATTCCTTTCAAATTAAAGAAACCCAATTTATTAATCTCTCTCATATATATATACCAATTCTACTTAACTATTTCCTAATAAACTCTTACTTAGTTAACAAATAATTCTCTACAGCTGACAAACAATTCCATTGGGTTGTACATGTATTATTGCTCAAAACCTTATTTCCATGTTATTTGTATTCGTAATAAAGTGATCTTTTTTTGTAATTAATTAATTTAATAATCTTTTTCCATGTTTACATGATTCATTTTCTTTTGCTCCCCTGTTTCCTATCCCCTTCCAAAGCCGACAAGCAATTCCACTGAGTTGTACAAATGCTGTCCCTTGAAACCCATTTCCATATTATTCATTTTTCTTATAGAGATTTTTTTAAGGCCTAAACTCCAAATCACATACCCCTCTATACATGTGATAGCTGATATCATATGTTTTGCTTTTGCATTTCTATTCCCATAATTCTTTCTCTCAGTGCATAGCATTCTTTTATAGAAGTCCTTCAGGAGTGTCCTGGTTTGTTGCATGCTACTCTTAGCAAAGTCCATTATATTGGATTTTTCCACAGTGTTTTACTTTCTGTGTACAATGTTCTGCTGGTTCTGCTCATTTCACTCTGCATCACTTCATTGAGGCTCTCCTAGTTTATATGGAAAGCTTCCAGACCATCAGTCCTTATAGCACAATAGTATTACATCATCATCATATGCCAAAATTTGTTCAGCCATTCCTTAATCAAAAAGCATCCCCTCAATTTTTTGCCACCTCAAAAAGCGTGACTATAAATATTTTTGTGTAAGTCTTTTTCCTTATTATCTCTTTGGGATACCAACCCAGTAATGTTATAGCTGGATCAGAGGGTATGAAGTCTTCTAAAGCCCTTTGGGATAATTCCCTTCCAGAATGGTGGGTCAATTCACAATTCCACCAACAATGTATTAGTGTCCCAATTTTGCCACATCTCCTCCAACATTTATTATTTTCCTTTACTGTCATGTTGGCCAATATGCTATTAAATTTAATTGTGGTTGGACTCTGAATATTTATATAGGTTGTCACTAGGGATCTAATTTCTAAATCCCCAAATGAATTACTCCAGTAAATGGAATTTATGGTAATTTATTTACAATAGAGGGAAGATATTAAGGAAGAGAGAAAAGGGGGGAGAGAGAGAGAGAGAGATCTCTGGCTTCCACTAATACCAGTTAGAATTTCTAAGCCCCAGCCAGGGGAAGAGAGTCTCAAGATGATGGGCCTTTCCTGGAGCCTTCACGCCTCCAGAAAGGCAGGGTCACTAAGTCAGCCTTTCACTCACTAATAGTGACCGTCTAAAAGGGAACCAGTCTGAGGTCTCCTGCACAAGCTCCTTCAGGGGTCCAGTTCCTCCAGTCCAACTCTGAGTCAAGAGAATCCTCCATTCAACTCAAATCTCAATCGAATATATCTTCTTCTGGCCTCTGGTCCTCTTTTAAAGATCTTTTTTCTTGTGTCACCTCCCCTAAATTTCACATCTACCAATCACAGCAGACTCTCCTCTCCAGGACTGCCCACTCTTTAGTTCACACCTTCTTTGGTTAGAGTATACCTTTTTGGTTACTTAATACCTTTTTTGGTTAGTTCACCTTATGTAGTTACTTAATACCTTTTTGTAGTTTTGTAGTTAAAATGGGTAGATCTACTTAAAATACTGAGTTATCACCTTTTTGTAGATTAAAATCTAAAATAGGATATACAATTCAATATACAAAATACAATTCAATCTTCCTAATAAAGAAAGAGCTAAGTACCTTCATTGTTACAATCAGGGGATTACAATTTAATCTTCACAATAAAGGAAGAGCTAAGTATCTTCATTGTTACGATCAGGAGATAGATCCAGTCTTCACAATACTAAGGGTGAGATGGTACCTCAGAATTGTTTTGACTTGCATTTCTCTCATTGGGAGGATTATTGATCACTGATTTCTATATCTGAAAACTGCCTATTTATGTCTCTTGACCATTTGTCAGTTGGGGAATGGCTTGATTTCTTGTACAGTTGACTTCTTTCCTTATATATTTGGGAAATTAGACCTTTGTCAGAGTTTTGTTATAAAATTTTTTCCCCAGTTTGATGCTTTTCTTCTAATCTTGGTTGCATTGGTTTTGTTTGCATAAACTTTTTAATTTAATATGATCAAAATAATTTCTTTTACATTTTGTAATGTTCTCTATCTCTTGTTTGATCTTAAATTCCTTCCTTTTGCATAGATCTGCCAAGTACACTATTCTATGTTCTCATTTATTTATGATTTCCCTCTTTATATTTACTTCTTTTATCCATTTTGAACTTATCTTGGTTTAGGGTGTGACATGTTGATCTCAACCGAATTTTTCCTTACCGTTTTCTAGTTTTCCTAGCAGTTTTTGTCAGATAGTGAGTTCTTGTCCCAAAAGCTGGGATCTTTGTGTTTATGGAAAACTGGCTTACTAAGGTCATGTACTCCAAGTCTATTCCACTGATCTACTGATCCTTTTTTCTCTTAGCCAGTACCAGATTGTTTTGATGATCACTGCTTAATAGCACAGTTTAAGATCTGGTACTGTTAGGCCACCATTCTTCACTTTTTTTTTGTTACCTTGATATTCTTGATCTTTTGTTCTTCTAGATAACTTTGTTATAATTTTAATTCCAGAGCAGGCCTCCCCTCTTCTTCCCTCCACCAATCTACCTCTGCCTCTCTTCCTGGGCCTGCCAGGACCCTTGCTCAGAGGGGCTTCTAGGCTTCTGGCTGTGAGGGCAGGGATGGAAGTACCAACCCACACCAGGGATTTCCCATGCTGCACCCTGACCTCCCAGCAGGGAGCTAAGGCTTCTGCTTCCAGCTGTAGTTAAAGGTGCAAGTGTTGAGCCACCTGCAGGCAAGAAGTAAAACTACAGGCAATTAAAAATTTTAATAGAATCAAATATAATTGAATGCATCAAACTGAATTTAATCAAATAGAATAAATTTCAATAAAAGAATTATTAACTAAAAATTAATAATGAATTAAATTGCATAAAATCAAATAAAACCAAATTAATAAACTTGAAGAAAGCCAAATTAAGCCAAACTAATGCAACACAATATTAATTAATCACATATACTAATTCAGTTCTTCATTATTTCAAATTTCATAATATTTTTTAAAACCAAAAATAATTATAATTATTTTAAATATTTATTATTGAGACTATTGCCTCGCATCAATTACTAGTGCTTTGCCTTGGTTTCTTATTTAGCCATCCTATATCAGAGTTGCTTTCTACAATTAAATTGAAGTTATGTGTCTAATTTTTTTTTTAATGTTTTGGGATCCTTTCATTGTTGAAATTGCCGATTCAGCAATAGTTGGACCAACTCCTCACTGATAGTGATAGAATTATAGCAGAGCTACTGAATTCCTCAACAGTAGCAGCTAGAGAAGAAGCCTCACTCAGATTGGGCAAAAGGCTCAGGAATCTTCCCTAAACAGATTAAGATAGAAAGACTAGAAATTTTTTTTCTCCTAAATTCAGGGTCAAAAGACTAAACACTATGGGAAGTCTTGCAACAAATTAGAGGAAATCAGGCCAGATTCTTCCCAGTTCACCCCTGCACAGACTTGAATTCTTGGCATGATCCTGATTTCCCCAAAGAACATGGTATGTTAAAGAAGGGAGCAAAGAGAGTGTGTCAAGGATGGGAAGTCCCAGCTTAGCTGGCCAAGATGTGGTTCATTTGTCTTTAAAGTTTTAAAAGAACTAAACCTGGCCTTTGGCCATAAGAACTCTAAAGACTCCTCCTTTGCTTCTCTGGCCACCTCACCCTGATCAGTGGACCCAAGTCACTGCCGCAAAATGGCCTGGTTGTCTCTGAGAACCCTGATGCCCAGCCTTCACTGGCGCCCAGGCATGAGGCTGTTCAGCCTCTCGATCCAGGCCCTTCTGACTGTACTCCTTCAGTTCCTCTCCCTAAACAATTAGTTAAATCTAGCAAGAAAGACACCCTGTTGTCTCCCCACCTGCCTGCAAGGAGGTTCCTCCTCCTCTTCTTGATTCAGAGCAGAATTTGGCTCCTTCTGCCCCTCCCCCTTACATGCCCCTCTTAGCTCATAGCCCCACTTGGGTAGCATCTCTACCCCCTCCCCCACCATGGAAGACTATCCAGGCTCTGCCTTGCCCTGCTCAGCTTCTCGCTGCTCACTGCCCAAACCTACCCTGTCCTCCCCCTTGCTCAACTTCTCCCCCTCCCTCCCCAACTCCCTGGCCAAGGTCAGACCTTCAGACTTGCTGTGCCCTTCCCTTGAGGTTATGGATCTGGGGAGCCTCCCTTTTATTGTGGTGATAAATGGGTCAAGGGCAGGCCTGGCAAGCCATGGTGAACTTTGACCCATTTTGAGAATGTGCTGGGCCAGCCACAAGGCTGGGGAAAGCTTGGACTGACACCTTCCTTGTATGGACAAGGATCTGCTTCTCCTGTGATGAAGTAATGAGGGGGGAGTTGAGGTCTCCAAAGTCCCCCTCCTCAGTGCTTATTATGAATCTGAGAATTAATCTCTTCTGCCCCCCAAAACCACACAAATATTTTATATGTTTTAAACTAAAAATGTACTTTATATTTAACAAATAAACATAGATAATAAGAAAGAATGTAAAGAAATAAACTTGCTTATGAAACGTTATTTACCTTCAAGGTCAGGTGAAGATGCTGGCAGAAAAAGTTTTCATTTTGTGCCCGATAATATTGCTTAACATAACTTCCTCTCTACACACGTAATGCTACATTTAAATGTAAAATAGACTTTACACATTACTTGTGATGTGTAACTATTGCTAAACTTAATTGCTATTTTTTACTTATCATCATTTTCTTCATTGAATTTTGGCAGTTTTGCCACACTTTCCTCGAGTTCACTTGGAGGCTGTTTCAACAAAAACTTTTCCATGGAAGGTTGTGTTAAAGGGATTTTCTTAGTCTCTCCCTGTGTCTCCCTCAGAGGCCAGAGAGCAGGTTTCTAAGTAGATCAGAACTGACAGGAGTCAGTGAGCCAGAGCTGAAGATTCCGTTACCAGGGAGACCAGCCTGAGGAGAGGAAGTAGCCGCCCTCTGACAGGAAGTTAGGTGGGACAGTTGGTCAGTGAGGAGATAAAGGAAGCAGCTGCTGACTGTTGGGGGTCTGCTGTGTCTCTGTGTTTGTTCATCCCCTTAAAGGACCACAGAAAAGGGACAAATACAAAAGTGCTGGAATCAGGTAGGGGCAGCTCTGTCTGGATCAGGAGCCAGGGCTGGGCTTTGCCTTCTTCAAGAGGAAAGAATGGACCTCCACCTTCCTACCCCTCTCCCCAGGCGGGGGGCAGTGGGAGTGGGGCTGGTCTAGGCTCTTCCCCAAAGGTCCAAGGGGAGAAGCAGCCAACTTGAGCCTGGCTGGAATGGGGGTGGGGGGTGGGATGCCGGTGCCCACAGACCATGGAAGGAACTCTGATCTCTGGCACAGAACAAATGCCAACATGTTTCCCTCCAACCCCCACCTGATGCCTGTCTCCCTGTCCAGAGCCTCCCTATTACCCAGTAACCTCTCCTCCTAAGAGTTTCCCTCAATCCACTCTGTGTACCCAATGCAGTTTCTAAATGGAATGAAGCCAAAGAGAGCATCAGTGGGGGTGGGGAGGCTTCTTCCTGGCCAGTCCAAGGTCCTTTCCAAGCCTGAGGCTCCCTGTCCCCTCTGAGGCCAGGGAAGAGCCCTGGGAGCCCCTCTGAGCCCTCCTCCTCTTTAATCTCCAACAGGTGCACAAAGAGGAAGTCTCCCTACCCTGGGGCTCCCACCTCCTGAGGGACCACAGTCTGGCCCAAGCAGAGACCCTGGAGCCAGAGGGAATGGCCCCTGGGACCCAGAGGCCCCTATCCCAGGTGAGTGAAGTCCATCCCCAGCCTTGGCTAACCTCCCCCAGGAACTAAGACCTCTGTCTTTCCCAGCCTCCAGGGATGCCATCACTGCTTGCTGTCAGTGTGACTCCAAATCCCCACAATCCTCAACTGTGTTCTGGGGGTTTTCCTGGGTCTCTGTAGTCCCTGCGTGGATGAGGTTCCAGCAAGACGGGCCCAAGTGCAGTCATTTATTCATCCACCCTCCAGTGTGACACCCTCCATCAGAGGGCATTTGCAGGGTGTCCCACCATTCCAGTAATGGCCCAAGGACAGTCTCTGCTCCTGACCTCTAGGACTCAGGGTTTGGACAGGTCAGTCAGGCCTGCCAGGGAGGCTTTGGAAGAAGTTTGGGGTGAGATCAGTGAGGGAACAGAGAGGAAAAGGTAAGTTTTTAGTAGAAGAAAAAGGATGAGAATTCTGGGTGAGGGCTAAAAGGTCTGCTTTTCAAATATTAAGCTATAAGGAACTTAGAGTGCACTTAACATACGGAAATTTTACGACTTTTCCTATTCAAATAATTTACCTTGAACCTAACAAGATTATCTACCCGGCTGCCTTCACAATATTTTTTTATTTTGGTTCTTTTATTTTATTAATTTTTTAACTTAAAAATTTTTATTTAGAATATTTTTCTATGGTTATATGATTCATATTCTCTACCTGTGTCTTTCTTCTCCTGGAGCTGACAAACAATTCTACTGAGTTGTGTAAACCTTAAAATTTCTTAGACTTATAAATGTTAGCCATTGGGAAATTTCATACTTGAAAAATTTCCTACTGATAGTCTATTGGAATGTGAACCCCCCCTTGGCATGGGAGGGTCCTTCTCCTCCCTACTTAAGATTACTTTAGGACAGAAACCTTTTTCTGAACAATGGAAAGGGCTTTGACCTATGCTTAAGCATAGAACAGGAAGTTCTTTGAGTCATGATTGATTTTAGAATTGATACAATAGAGATACTTGGAATGACAGAACCAGGTCTTGGAACTTACAATCTCCACCCTACTCAGTCCTAACAGGATTTAGGAAGGGCTGCAGCAAAGGATCAAGATTTAATTATTTGAGAATATGACCTTCAACAGACATGTGCAAAGGGGCAGACCACTGGGCGGTCCTGGGTTAAGCTAGAGCCACCATTGGCACAGGGAAGACATGGACAGTGATTTGTAGATGTGAGAACTGAGGGGAGGGAACTTGGATGGTTTCCTTAAAGATAGTGGGGTCTGAGGTCTGGAGGAGGTTGGAGAGTTTTTGCGCTGAGAGGTTGTGCTCTGAGAAGCTTGCTCTGAAGAAGGCTGGAGGTGGAAGCCCCTGAGACTGTTTCTCCATTTTGGTCATATGAGTGATAGGGACTGATCTCTTTTCTTTGCCTCAGCTATCTAAGGGCTTGGGCCTTTTGGCCCAGCCTAAACAGAGGGGTTATTTAAGCCCTATTCCCTTCTCTTCCCTTTCTCTCTCTCTCTCTCTCTCTCTCTCTCTCTCTCTCTCTCTCTCTAATACCTTTCTTCCTCCTGTTTGTAATTAAACTCCATAAAAGGTTGACTGCTGACTTGAGTTTTCATTTAGGAATTACAAAGCTGAATTCCTTGGTGACTTTAAATTAATATATATCAGTCTTTTAAAGTGATTTCCTTGTCACAGTTGTATATGTATTATTGCTGAAAACCTGTTTCCATATTATTCATATTTGTAATAGTGTGATCTTTTTAAAAAATTTAATCTCTTTCCATGATTATATAATTCATTTTCTTTTCTGCCCCTCTTTTCTCCCCCCTTCCAAAGCCAACAAGCAATTCCATTGAGTTACACAAATATTGTCACTTGATACCTATTTCCATATTATTCATTTTTGCTACCGAGAGACTATCTTAAGGCCTAAACCCCAAATTACATACTACAGAGGTCTGACCAAGATAGGGTATGATGGCCTCCGGAAACATACCAATATATACATATAATTGGTATCATATGTTTTGCTTTTGCATTTTTACTCCCCAGTTCTTTCTCTCAGGATGGATGGCATTCTTTTACATAAGTCCTTCAGGAGTGTCTTGGCTTGTATTGCTACTAGTAGCAAAATCCATTATAGTGTCTTACTTTCTGTGTACAGTGTTTTTCTGGTTCTGCTGAATTGCTGACCAAGTGCTGAATGAGCCCGGAAGAGCAGGAATCCTCACGATGGGGGGTAGCCAATATCCGGTATTATGACTGACCTTTCCACGCCTCTGCAATGACTTCCGGGTCTGATCTTCTGCTGACAATCCCTATCCAGGTCATCGTCAGTCACCTCCCACAGCTCAGGAGGCCTGACCTAAGCCATCGCGCCTGGGAGATGGGCGTCCTGTACTGCTGCCTGACTGTCTTCTGTCCTACGTGCAGCTCGGGGTGGTGGGCTTGGTAGGAACTTTGGGCCACAGGCTTAAGTCAAAGAGCCTGTCAGCCCGATTTCCTACCTCTGGAGCCATCCAGGGGTCCCTGGTCAGGAGCACCTGCAGTCACGAGGAACTGGAGGTACGAGCAGGCCCCGTCGGGGTTCTCTGCTTTGATTCACGAGCGGATATCTGGATCACGAGCTTCCGCCACCCTCCACTAGACAGCCTGCCGGACGTTCGGTTTCACGAGTGACACGAGGCTGTCTGGTGTAGTTCAGTGTTTGTCTGGCTCTGCGAGCACCTGCATGGCATCGCTTTTGCTTTCTCCTTTATTTTTCTGTATTATCAGTTTTTTGGGCAAATTCCTTACCTTTTAACCACGGGTCCTAAGAACGTGAGTGCCAAGGGCAGTGCTGAGGGGGAGAAGGAGGCTGTCCATGACCTTAAAGCGAGAAATCATGGAAAAACGAGAGCGAGGCGTGCGTGTGACTTGGCGGAGGAGTGGATCGCAGTACATGGACAGTGTGGAGCACTTTGGAGCAGGAGTCGTCAAAGGCTGTATCTTCCCCGCGTTCAGCCCAACACTGAGGCTGTCCACAATGCCAGGAGCTCCCTGGCCTCACCGGCTGCCGAGGATGGCCAAAGGGGAAGAAAGAGGAAGACATGAAGGGAGGCCAGAAGGGAGAGATGCTGCGTCTGCTCTCAGGGGGCTCACAAGGAAGGCTGGGGTGGGGGGGAGGGTCGTCCCACAGTGCTTAAGTGGCAGCCTTGTGTAACACTAACAACCCAAATGGTGATTAGAAAAGAGAGACAGCCAGAAAAAGCTGCAGCAGGTCGTGGTTGGAGCTGTGAGAGGACACTTGTTTCGCATGTTATCCAAATGTTCTGAAAAGGAGGAAGAAACAAACTTCCACGGAAAGGCTTTTGTTGCTAGTACATCCCAGGAGAAGCGAGCTAGGCACAGCAATCGGGAAAGTAAAGGCAACCAATCTGAAGCTAAAGAGGAGCTTTAAGTTCTTTATTCATTCTTTCAACTTGGCCAGAGCTTTAAGAAGGTCTTCTAGGAAGTGTTTTTTTATCCCCTTGGATGCAGAGGTGACAGGACGGCAGCCAAGAGAGCCCTGAGCGCCCCCGTGGCTAGTTTGAGAAGAGACTTCCATGTCTGTCTGTCTGTCCTCTCTTATTCACGTAGATATTAATCGGCTCTGTGAATCCAGGACCTGAGTTTTAGTTTAGCTGGAACAGACGGCAACCACTAGAAGCTTGGGGAAGAATCCTCCCTTTTTCTAAGCCTTTTTAGTTCTAGATTAGAGAACAGAGCAGGTCTGTCTCGCCATTTGGCCCATTGCTGCTGCCATTGATGCCCTTGCTTTCCCCACTGCCGGGCTTTGGGTAAGATTGTCCTCCCGAGGCCCCGGCCTTAGCTTAGGTGAGGTGGGCTGTTGGAGAGAGGAGCGGCCTGGAGCTCCCTGTGTGGGCATCGAGGTGAGGCCAGCACCGGTCTTGGCTGTGAGGGTTGTGCTGGCTTGTCACGACTGCTCACAGCCCAGCTCTGCGTGAGTGGCCACAGGCAGCCTTGCCTGGGTGCTGCACGCTATGGGCCAACAACCAGTTATTCCTTATTGGCCTCTTCACTTCTTCTCTTGACCCTTTTTCCTCAGATTTCCAAGATTACAGGGCCAGGCTTAGATCCTTTGTTTTTCATAAATAACTTTTTTGAAAATTAATGTCAAATTATGATATTTTTGTGGAATAAATTTCCCCTTAGCCTGGCCAAGGTCAGAACTCCAGACTTGCTGTGCCCTTCCCCTGAGGACATGAATCTGGGAGGAGCCTCCCTTTATTGTTGTGAGAAATGGGTTAAGGGCCGGACTGGCAAGCCATGGTGAACTCTGACCCATTTTGAGAGTGTGCTGGGCCAGCCACAAGCCTGGGGAAAGCTTGAATGGACGGACACCTTCCTTGTATGGACAAGAACCTGCTTCTCTTGTGAAAGAATTTTTGGTTAAGAAGTATTAAAAGGGGGAGGCAGTGCCAAGAAGACAGCAGAGCATAAGCAAAAGCTGCAGCTACCTCAGAATCTCAAAACTTCTAGAGTTGTTTTATTTTTATTATTTTTATTTTGTTTTATGTTTTTTAAATAAAAATGTACTTTGTATATATCAAATGAATATATGTATAGATAATGAGAAAGAATGTAAAGAAATCAACTTGCTTATGAAATGTTTTTTCCCTCAAGTTCAGGCAAAGATGCTGGTGGAGAAGGTTTTCATTCCATGCACTATTGCTTAACATAACTTACTCTCTACACACTGTTACAAGGGAATCACTTTAAAAGACTGATATATATTAATTTAAGGTCGCCAAGGAATCAGCTATGTAATTCCTAAATGAAAAACTCAAGTCAGCCGTCAGCCTTTTTTGGAGTTTAATTACAATAGGAGCAAGAAAGGAATTAGAGATATATATAGAGAGAGAAAGGGGAGAGAAGGGAATAGGGCTTAAATACCCCTTCTGTTTAGGCTGGGCCAAAAGGCCCAAGCCCTTAGATAGCTGGGGCAAAGAAAAGAGATCAGTCCCTATCACTCACGTGTCCAAAATGGAGAAACAGTCTCAGAGGCCCCCACCTTCAGCTTCCTTCAGAGCAAGCTTCCTCAGAGCCCAGGAACCACACCGACCAAAAACTCAATCCTCTCTCCCGAGTCTCCAGACCCTCCTATCTTTAAGGACACCATCCAAGTTGCCTCCCCTCAGTCCTCACATCTACCAATCACTCTTCATCAATTTCCCTGTCAATGGAGGCTCTCGCTTAACCCAGGACCGCCCAGAGGTTTCTGGCTTTTGCACATGTCTGTTGAAGGTCATATTTTTCAAATGATTAAATCTTTACTCCTTTGTTCCAGCCCTTTCTAAATCCTGTTAACTTGAGTATGGTAGAGATTGGAATAATTAAATTTTGATCTAGGCTGCAGCCCTTACTCAATCCTATTAGGACTGAATAGGGTGGAGATTTATTCCAAGTATCTCCATTGTATCAATTCTAAAATCAATCAAGACTCAAAGAAATTCCTGTTCTATGCTTAAGCATAGGTCAAAGTCCTTTCCATTGTTCAGCAAAAGGTTTTCTGTCCTAAAGTAATCTTAAGAAGGGAAGAGAAGGAACCTCCCATGCCAATGGAGTTCCCATTCCAATAGACTATCAGTAAGAAATTTTCCAAGTATGAAATATCCCAATGGTGAAATTTTCAACAATTATAAGTCTAAGGAAATTTGAGGTTTACAACACGTAATGCTACATTTAAAAGCAACATTGATCTTACACGTTACTTGTGATATGTAACTATTGCTAAACTTAATAGCTATTTTTTCCTTTAATTATCATCATTTTCTTCATTGAATTTATGCACTTTCCTCAATTTCACTTGGAGGCCATTTCAACAAAAACCTTTCCATGGAAGTCTGTTTCTTCCTCCCTTTCAGAACGTTTCGATAATGTGTGAAACAAGTGTCCTTACATAGCCCCAGTGCAGGACCTGTTGCAACTGTTTCTGGGTGTCTTTTCAATAAACTGTGTCATTTTTTCCCAAATCCTCAACCTTTCCTTAATCTCATTTTTTTTTTTTACTGATTATATCATCCACCTTGGGCTCCTCCCACAGGGGGAAGCTTCTGATTGAAATATCCACTCATGAGTTAGAGCAAAAAATCCTGATTGTGAGTGCTGGTATCTCAAGTTGCTCTTGACTGAAGGTGTCTATGGATCTATGCACCACTATATGTGTCTAGAGAGATAGAGATAGAAATAAAAAGAAGACACCAGTACTAGAGGAATTACCTTTTTTCTTTCTTTTATATTGTGGAGAGGTTCAACTGACCACATTAAATGACCAAGTTGTTTAATAAATGAATTAAAAATGAAGAAATTCCAGTCATTCCAGTCAATGTCTTTCTTATGAATGAGCTCAGTTCCCAAACCAAGGTAAAATGAACACCCCCTCCTTTCCTCATCACATTTAATCTTCTGTAACAAAATATAAAATGACTGAATGTTTTCTAGGAAGAAATGGCATTCATCATGAAGCAAAAACAGGATGTTTTGGTGTTTTGACAAATTCTCACTATAACAACAAAAGACTTCTCTTCCTCACTTAGCTAGAATCAGAGTCTGATCCCATATAAATCTCTGGAATCCTCTATTCTTTCAGTTAGATAAGAGGCCTTCAGCCTTTTAGAAAATTAAGTAGAGAATTCCTTTTTTATTGTTTTCCCCTTATTAATCATTGGTAATATTTTCCCCCAGAATACTCCGTAATTGCTTCCTTCTCACAAACTTCAAAAAAATGTTCTTACTAGATGAATTCTGACAGTTGTGATGAGGAGGGATTTCAGATCACCTTCTCTCTTCTCAGAATCTCATGCCTCCCTCAGAGAGCACATACCTCTCCCTTATTCCATACGGAAAACATGTCAGAGTGAGTCACTTCTCCAGTCTTTACTCTCCCAACATGATTCTCACTTCAGACACAAAATACCTTTGTCAGTGTTCCATTGGGCTCTAAATGACTGGTCCCCACAACTGGCTCTGACACTCTTCAAGGTGAAGAGTTTGGACTGAGTCCCTTGTGTGCTTCACTTTCTTCAAGTTAGTTGATGAGGTACAAATTGGATGAATTCTGCAGGCTCAGCTCTAAATCTTACGACTTTTGATGGTTTAGGGGTCGATAACATTCAAGGATGTGGCTGTGGACTTCACCCAGGAGGAGTGGCGCCTGTTGGACCCTTCTCAGAAAGAGCTGTTCAGGGAGGTGATGCTGGAGAATGTACAGAATCTACTCTCTGTGGGTAAGGACCATTTCCTCCATTAATGTTGAATCTGCCATGGAGGGAATGTCTTCATTCCGTGCCAGAGGAGCAGGATTTTAAACCTTTGTCATTGATTAAAAAACAAAAGTACTGACCTCTGCACAGGGTTCTCCTGCCTGGCTTTATTAAAAAAAAAAAGTCTATAATTCTAAGATAGAAACCTGGGATTTTCCTTTCTTGCCCCTGAAATGGTCTCTCTTTTATTTCAGGTAGTTTCGGGTGAAAACTTAATACAGTGTTACAGATTTACGTTCCTGAAGTTAATCACAAAAGTCATCTAGTCGACCTAATTAGACCTGAATTTTGGGTGCAAATTCTCTGTTAATACCAAGGCAGATTTTCCTTGCAGATGACCATTGAAGGGAACTCTCTACCCTTCCCATGTGGGATGATTAGTATTTAGAAAGAATTTTTGGTTAAGAAGTATTAATGGGGCAGGCGGTGCCAAGAAGACAGCAGAGCATAAGCAAAAGCTGGAACTACCCTGAGGATCTCAAATAAAACTTCTAGAATTCTAGAATCACAGAATGAATAAGGATTAGAGTAAGGTCAGGGTCCTGAAGTAAACAACTTAAAAGGTTGGCAGAAAGAGTGTTTCTGGGGACAAAGACGAATTGGATTTAAAACTGGGGGAAAGGGTGTAGAAAATCCACCTCCTCCATACTGCTCCATATCCCATACCTAGACAGAAGGTAAGTTCAAGACCCTGGATCCTTAGTAAGCTTTCATTAGTGCCTCCCACACTCACCCCTTGAAGGTAGGGAAACAGAGTAAATGGAAGGGGATGGAGGAGAAACTATTGGACTTTAACTTAAATAAGAAAAGCAGGAGTAGCATGATCTCAGACAACACTAGTGCAAAAAATAGATCTGATTAAAAGAGATAAGGTTGATAATTACATCTTGATTAAAAAGGTAGTCTAGATAATGGAGACCATATTAGTTCTTAACATATGTGTACCAACTGATATAGCCTCCATATTTTCAAAGTAGAAACTAAAGAAGAATAAGGAGGAAATTGCTAATAAAACTATACTGGTGGAGGATCTCAACCTTCCTTTATCAGAACTCTCACCAAAAAATAAACAAGAAAGGAACAAAGGAAGCACATGAAATTTTAGACAAGTAAGTTAAATATAATAGATATCTGGAGCAAACAGAATGAAATGGAAAAGGAATATATCTTCTTTTCAGGTGCACATGAAAAATACGCAGAAGACCATTTACTAGGGTATAAAAATTTCACAATGAAATGCAAAATACCAAAAGTAATAACTGCAACCTTTTCACATCATAATGCAGTAAAAATATTATTAATGAGAATTAATAAAAAGACAAGTTTAAAATTAATTGGAAACATTAATCTAATTGGTCAAAAGGTTTGGGTCAATAAACAAATAATGGAAACAATCCATGATGTCATAAAATGAATGACTTGAGGAGAAAACACATCAAAAGTTGTGGAATGTAACCAAAGCAATACTTGGGGGGAAATTTATATCCATGAATACTTATATTAATAAAATAGAGGAAAAAAATGAAAAAGAACAAATTAAAAATCCAAGTAAAAACTAAATTGGAAATGCAAAAAAACAAAGGAGAAATGAATAAAATTGAAACTAAAAGTACTTTTGAACTAATAAATAAGTCTCTGAGTTTGTTTTCAAAGCACAAAAAGGGCAAATAAAATAGAGCATTAATCTAACTATTATTTAAACGATTTGTCAAAATAGGAAAAGCATTCCTAAAAAGTTTTTAGTGTGATGCAAATAGGATATTGATGGATGAGTCAGGAGGAAGAAAATCAGCGGAAGAAAACTATAGGCAAATGTCCTTAATGAATAGTGATGCAAAAATCTTAGATCAAAAAATTTATTCTCTATGAGCAAGTAGAATTTATACCAGGGATGCAAGGCTGGTTTAATATTGGGAAAACTATCAGCATAATTGACCATATCAATAAGCAATCTAACAGAAATCACGCGATTATCTCTATAGATGAAGAAAAGACCTTTGACAATATATGATACCCATTCCTCTTAAAAACCCTAGAAAGCAAAGCAATAAAAGGGCCATCCTTTAAAATAATAAGTAGTATCTGTCTAAAACCATCAGCAAGAATCATATGCAACGGGGATGAGTGAGAAGCCTTCCCAGTAAGATCAGGACTGAAGCCAGGATGCATATTATCACCACTGTTATTTAATATTTTACTAGAAATGTAAGCTTTAGCAAAAAATGGTTTTATTTTTTATGTAATTTCATGCAATAACCATTTTTAACATGTTTTCCAATGTTTTGAGTACAGACTCTGTCCTCTCCTCCTTCAGATGCTAAGCAATTCGATCCAGGTTATACATGTGTGATCATACAAAACATAAATCCATATTGGTCATGTAGGGAGAAAAGACTCCTATAAAGCCAAAACCCTAAAATAAGAACCCGTACAAAGAAAATGAAGTGAAGAATGGTCTGTGTTGATCTGCATTCAGACCCCATTTGTTCTTTCTCTGTAGGTCCACAGCATTTTTCATCACAAGTCCTTCAGAATGTTCTTGGTTCATTGTACTGCAGAGAAGAGCGAAGTCTTTGTCAATTGATCCTCATACAGTATTGCTATTACTGTGTATAGTGTTCTCCTGATTCTGCTCACATCACTTGTATCAGTTCATATAGCTCTTTCCAGATTTTTTTAAATTTAAGTTTTCTTTTTAAATTTCTTTCCATAGTTACCTGATTTATGTAGTCTCCCTCCCTTCTTCCCTACCCCATCCTGGAGTTCAGAAGCAATTGTACTGTGTTATACCTATATTATCACTTAAAACATTTCTATATTAAACATTTTTTTAAATAAAAAAAAATAAACCTTTACGTTCCATCTTGGAATCAGTACTGTGTATTGGTTCCAAGGCAGAAGAATGGTAAGGGGTAGGCAATGGGGGTCAAGTGACTTGCCCAGGGTCACACAGCTAGGAAGTGCCTGAGACCAAATTTGAACTCAGGACCTCCCATCTCTAGGCCTGGCTCTCAATCTACTGAGCCACCCAGCTTCCCCCTAAACATTTTTGTAATAGAGCAATCTTTTAAAACCAGAACCCCCACAAACCAGTGATAAGTGACATGTTTTATTAAGGATTTCTACTCCTACAGTTCTTTTTCTAGATGTGGATACCATTCCTTGTCATAAGTCCCTCGGAATGTCCTCTATCATTGCATTTCTTTCAGTAGCAATTCAGTTTCTGTGTACAGTGTTCTGGTTCTGCTTATTTCACTATCCATCAGCTCATGTGGGTCTTTTGAGTTCTTATAGAAATCAATCTATTTATTATTCCTTGTAGCACGTTAGTATTCCATCATCATCATCATATGCCACAATTTATTCATCCATTCCCTAGTGGAGAGACCCCTCTCATTTTCCAATTCTCTGCTACCAGAAAAAGCACAGCCAATAATATTTTTGTACAAACAGGTCCTCCCCCCCCCTTTTTTTTTAATCACTCGGGGATAAAAACCTAGTAGTGGATCAAAGGGCATGCATTATTTTAAAGCCCTTTGGGCATAATTCCAAATTGCCTACCCAAATGGTTGGATCCATTCACAACTCCACCAGCAATGCATTAGCGTCCCATTTTGCCGCATCCCATTTTGCCACATCCCCTCCAACATTTATTTTCCTTTATTCTCATATTGGCCACTCTGCTACCTGTGAGTTGGTACCTCAGATTTGTTTTGATTTGTATTTCTCTTCAGGGGGAATTGAAATAATTATTTCATGTGATTATTAATGGTTGTGATTTCTTCATCTCAAAACTGCCAATTCCTGTCCTTTAAGCATTTGTCAGTTGGGGAATGGCTTGGTTTTTTCATCAATTTGACTTAGTCCTTTTTTTGTTTTAGAAATGATATCTTTGTCAGAGAAATTTGTTATAAATTTTTTCCACAGTTTGTTGCTTCCCTTCTAATTTTTATTTCATTGGTTTTGTTTGTATGAAAGCTTTTTAATTTGATATCATCAAAATGATTCATTTTATATCTTGTAATGTTCTCTGTCTCTTGCTTGGTCTTAAATACTTCCCTTCTCCATAGAGCTGACAGGTATACTATTTCTCATTCACCCAGTTTATTTACTTATAATATCCCTCTTCATGTTAAAGTCATATACCCATTGTGAACTTATCTTGGTATAGTGTGTGAGAAATTGATCTAAATCTAATTTTTGCTATGCTGCTTTCTAATTTTCCCAGCAAGTTTTGTCCAATATTGAGTTCTTATCCCAAAAGCTGTGATCCTTAGGTTTATCACACACTAGATTGCTGAGGTCCTTAACCCGAGTCTATTTCATTGATCCTCCCTTCTATCTCTTAGCTAATGCTATATTATTTTGATGATCACTTTTATAGGACACTTAAGATCTGGTACTGCTAGGCCATCATCCTTCACATTGTTTTTCAATGTTTCTCTTGACATTCTTGATCTTTGGTTCTTTGAGATCAATTTTGTTATTATTTTTTCCAATTCTATACAATATTTTTTTCTCTTTTGTTAGGTACAGTGCTGAATAAATAAAATTCTCATTTTTTATTGTATTACCTCATCCTACCCAAGAGCAATTAACTTTTTTTTCAATGATTTAGATTTAGTTTCATTTGTGTGAAAAGTGTTTTGTAGTTATGTTCCTGTGCTTCTCTTGGCAGATAGAGTCCCAAATATTTTATATTGTCTAGTGTGACCCTTTAAAATGTTTGGACAATGTACTGATTTAGAATTATGAACCCTAGAGACTACATTTCCCACAATCCCCTTTTCCTGGCATGCATCATGGGTTAATTTTTTATTCACTTATGGCTTTGAGCACGTTGAGCTCTCTCTGCTCCTGGTCTCTGCTGTGGTAGCAGCATGGAGCTAGGCTAGGCGGCTGAGCCTTGCTCTGGCATTTAAGTTTCTCTTTTTGCTCTAAGTCGATTTTCAAGAAATAGTATTAAAATAATACTTGGAGTATCAAATGATTAATTTAATCTTTACAATTGGCTAATTACGAAGGGATCTGAACTGAGAATTTTTTTAAGGACCCCCTTTGCCGGAAGCTTTCAAACCCAGGCTTCTCTTGCAACAACCCCAGCTGAGGCTTATTCTGCAATTCTGGATTACAGCCACAGCTGCTCCCAGCCAGCAGCCCAATCCCAGTTTAGCGGCCAGGATGGGAGCATAACCTCACCCCCTCCCAAGCGCATGCTGGGTGCTGCCACTCTCCACACCCAACATGGGGGCATTGCTGCTGCTGCTGCTGCTACTGACTGCCCACTAGTTTCAGCAGCTGCTGGAACCTAGCCATGCCCAGCTTGGCTTCTCCTGCCTGCTGTGGCATTTAAAATAGTTGGAGTCATAAACTGTAAGAGTTAAAATGGTTGAGGTTGTAAACTGTAGTGAGTAAAATAGTGGAAGATATAAATTGTTGTAGATATAAGAGTGGGTGAGTAAATTTTGACTGCAGAAAATATGTTTTCACTACTGTGTCTTGTTTTAAATCAAATATAAGGTGGTCGCCAGGGAAATATTCCCAATTATGAATATACCCAAGTCAACTGGGTTTTATAGAGAATTTTAATTAATAATACAATGAGGAATTAAAGAGAGAGAGAAAGAGAGAAAAAGGGGAATAATGAGAAAAGGATAGACTGGCCCAGGGTAGCCCTGGCCAACCCAGGCCTAAGTCCTAAAAGAAAAGATCAGTCAGTCAGTTATCATTCACCATAAGATCTGTTCAAGCGAGGATTCTGGGGGACAGAGTCTCCCCAGAGGGAGTTCCAGCCAGAGTCAGCCTCCCCTGAGAGACCTCCTTAGAGATTTCCTCCAAGAGATTCTTCTCAAGAGACCCTCCTTAGAGCCTGTCTCTCAAGAGCTTTTCCTTCTCAAGATATCTTCCTTAAAGCCTGTCTCTCAAGAGCTTTTTTTTTTTCTTCAAGAGATCCTTTTTCTTATATAGGGGGTTTTCTCCTATGTCACCTCCCCTAAGTTCTTCCATCTACCAATCACAGTAGATGTTTTCCAAAGGACAGCCCATTCTGAATTCACAGCTGAGTCAACTAATCCCTTTAGTAAGTTTGAACCAGAAAAAAACTTCTGAATAAGTTTCTCACCTCTTTGTTCCTTGTAAATTCACAAGTTGCCTGACCTTTATAGGTACTTAGCACCCTATTGTATTAATTCTAAAAATAAGCATGGCTTAAGTATGGGTGTAAGCATTTCTCATTTTTCAGCAAGGAGTTTTCTCCCCTAAAGCAATCCTAAGTGCGGGTGGAGTAAAGATCCTCCCATTTCTGATCCAAGTAGAGTTCTCACATTTTAGACCTAAGTAGCTTTACTGTTTAAAATGGGGAATGGTCTTAACCAAATGTTCTAAGGTAGAGGCTGAGAATCTTTTAACATTCACAAGTCTGAGAAATTTCAAGATTCACACTGCAGTCCAAAGCAGCTTGTTGGGGTTTTGTAGCCACATTGAGGTCCAGCCTGGCTCACAGCTCCTGCTAGCTTGCACAGCTGGAACACCCTTGCCTGGCACCAGCTCGAACTGCTACCTTAGCCCTGGGACCCACCCCTGCAATGCTGCCGTTCGCTTCTGCTGCCCTGATCCCTGTTCTAGCTGGTAAGCATAAGCTTCCCTTTCACCGCTGGCAGCTGATTGCCTCCTAGGCTCCACCAGGCTCTTTGCCTTGGCTGGGAGGGTCCTGGCCCTCTTTTAACCACCCCAATTTAAATTCTACCCCTCCTTGCTTTACCAAATCTGCCTTACTTCAGTCTCTCAGTCTACGCCCTGTTTTATAGTCATATCCTCCATTTTGATTTCTGGTAGTCCCTAACCACACCCCTTACCTTGAAACCTACCCCTGACCCATCCCCTCACCCCTCCCAGTTGTAGTGCTGCCTCTTGGCCACTAGAGGTCAATGTTGAGCACTGATTTTTCCCTACCTTTTTTTCTCTTCCTTTTTTTCTCTTTTATTTTTTCTCTTTTCCTGCTTAGCTACAGTGATTGTTTGCTGCCACTGGGTGGCAGCAATAAATAAATAATTTAAAACATTTCCCTTTTTTTATACGAATAAAAATCCAATAAAATAATAAAAAATAAAATAAACTAAATACCCTGACACTTCTACCCCCGCCCCTTATAATAATAATTAAAAAATAAATCAACAAAAAATACATTTTTTTCCGCTTTTGATCAAAATGCTCAGCAGCATAAATGCTACCATGCATGAAAGCCTTCAGCTTTTTACCCAATTAGAGGCATGTAAAATTCCAAACTCCCTCATTCTCCTTGTACTCCTAGGAAATTTTTTTTCCTGATCTTCATTCTTAAGACAAAAAATGCTATTATATGAGAGATTAAAGCAGAAAAGCAGGCTGACAGGAAAATTCAGTGAAAAAGTTTCAAGCACTTATATGATCTAATGAAAAATACTGATCCCATCCAAAACAAGTCTGAATTTTGCAAGCCTGTTCCTGAACCTTAAATAGAGGACGATTCTATTTCTCCCAAAATGGAGATGAGACACCCCTCTCATATACATCAGGTGCAGACCCTTCTCTCTCATGCTCTGCAACTCCTGGCTGATATTACCTCCCCTGATCCTTCTTATAATCTCTCATCCTCTCCTATTCTTTCTCCCACCCCACAATCAGGCCCAACCAAAAAAAACCTCATTCTGCTACCATACCTGTTCCTACCCTTGTTACCTTAGCATCCTCACAGTCACCTTCTAAGGAATCACAGCCATCGGATGACTCTATGAAGGCCCTTTTCCCTTAAGGAAAAAGCCCCAAATAGGACACAATGGGAATGTGGTGACCCCAAGACACCATTTACCTTTCGCTCCTCAAGAAATTAGGGAACTGAAATGTACTTCATTTTGAATGTGAACCTCTTGTGTTAATCAAGAAAATGGCTGATATTTTTTTTTATCAATATGACCCATCCTATAAGGATGTTGAGAATTTGCTCAATGCCTTTCTAACAGAAAGTGAGAAAAATAAAATCATCTCTCATTTTAACAAGGTCCTGGGGCATGGCGCAGCACTGGCCAGCTCAGGATCCTGCATGGGATTATAACAGTACTGAGGACTAGATACAATTACATCCTGGTATGGAGGCCATTATAATAGCTATGCGAGAATATTCCGAGGATACAGAAACATGGTCAAAAATTTGAAAGCCTTACACAGTCAGATGATGGGACACCCTCACAATTCATGGATAAGCTCATTGAGCTTGGGGGCCAGTATGTAGATCTTGATATTTCTAAAGACAAAGATATTAAGCAAATAAAGAGACATTTTGTCAACAACTCTTGCAGGGTGGTCCAAGGCTATCTTAGGATGTATTGCCCACAGTGGCCTCAGATGGACCATGAAGAGTTGAGGAACACTGCTGCTTATGTCTTTAAAGGCCAAAAAAACCCAAAAAAACAGGAAGAGGCTAATAATGTCATAGAAACTCTGGGGGGATTGTCAAATTTTTAAAGGATAGGTTTGATAAACAAGACAAAGTGCATGATGCTCAACCAATGACGCTAGCTCCTCTCCAAGAATCTAACTCAGTCCCTGCCACTTCTGTCATAAGAAGGTCCACATAATGAGGTACTGTAGGAATTTTTCCCAGGCAATGATGAACTATACCAACCAGAGAAATTCTTATAGGAACACTTACAGGAATGATAATTATAATGGTGACTTCAGGAATCATAATTTTAGGACTGATAATAATAATCCTAGGGACATAAATCAGGTACCTGACAACTCATACCAAATGACCCCACAGCAGTATATTTTCAGTGGAGCTCTCCCCCAAACCACCCAGGGAGCTACTACCCTTCGGGGGGAGCCCAAGGTACTACCCAAAGATTATGAAGGTGTGTGGAGCACAGGAATCAGAGAATTCAAACTTTGATTTTCCACACCCTGACATCTTACTGCCTGTTGTCCCTATCCACTTCCCCCTCCCCCTTACTAATGAGCCCTATGTAACAGTAAAGGTTGATAACACCTATTATGATTGCCTTTTGGACACTGGAGCTTCCCAGTCTGTATTGAAGAATACAACTGATTCAGATTGCAGTTCCATTGGCTCAGTTAATGTCAGAAGGATATCAGGGACACCTCTAAAGTTTCCCAAGCTTTCCCCTAGAATAGCTTCCATAGGACACCTTTGCGTGGAACACTCCTCTTAATGCCTGGCTGACCTTTAAATTTTCTGGGGAGAGACCTTTTGTGCAAGCTTAGGGCCACAATAACTTGCTCTCCAAATGGCTCTATGACATTGGAACTGCCTGAGGAATCCTTAACTTTACTCCCAGTACTTCTTTCAGATGCTCATGAAACAAAGGAGACACCTATTTTTGAGGTCCCAATTGATATACCTGAGTCTCTTTGGGCCACATCATGTTCTGATGTTGGCCTACTTAAATCAGCTGTCCTAGTCCAAATTAAAACAAAATCTAGCCCACCTCCTTCCATTCCTCAGTACCCTCTTTCGAAGAGTCAATTGATGGCATTACACCTGTAATAAATTCATTGATTGACCAAAGCATCATAATTCCCTGTAAGTCTGAATACAGTCCACCCATCCTGCTGGTTAAGAATCCAAAACCGGGGCCCGATGGCAAGCATCTCTATCTCTTTGTCCAGGATTTGAGAGCTATGAACAATAACATTATAAAGAGATACCCTGTAATTTCCAACATAAATATTATTTCTTCAATTCCTAGCACAGCCACAACCTTTACAGTAGTAGACTTGTGCTCAGCTTTCTTCTCTATACCCATACATGAGAAGTCCAGGCATATCTTTGCTTTCACCTGGAAGGTCTTACAGTGGACCTGTGCTTGTCTGCCCCAAGGGTTTGTGGGCAGTCCTACTTCATTTACACAATTCTTAACTGTTGATACAGATGCCGTACAATTTAAATACAGCCAGTTGATTCAGTATGTGGATGATTTCCTCTTGGTCTCACCAAAACAGTATGGAAAACTAGAAAACCATATGGCAAAAATTAGGTACAGACCAATGCCTCACACCCTATATCAAGATATGATACAAATGGGCATATGATTAAGACATAAGGGGTGATATTATAAGTAAATTCAGGGAACATAGAATTGTTTTCCTGGTAGATCTATGGAGAAAGGAAGAATTTCTGACCAAATGAGATAGAGAACATTATAAGGTGTAAAAAGAATAATTCTGACTATAATAATTTTAGACTGTTTTGAACAAATGAAACCAATTTAACCAAGATTAGAAGAGAAACAATAAGCTAGAAAATGTTTTATAGCAGATTTCTCTGATCTCATTTTTCAAACATAAAGATCTAGGTCAATTTTATCCAAGAATGCAAGTCATTCCCGTATCAATTAAAATAGTAGAAGGCATAAACTGTTACAGATAAAAGAGTGGTTGGTTAAACTTGACCACGTAAATATGGTTTCAAATAAAAAATACAGTGGTTGCCAGGGAAAAATTCCCAAATATGAAATATACCCTAGTCAGCTGGGTTTTTATGGAGATTTTAATTAATACAAATAAGGAATTAATGAAAGAGAGAGTGTAAGAGGAAACAATGAGAAAGAGATAGGCCAGCCTAGGCTTTTAAGCCTTAAAAGAGAGATCAGTCAGTCTTTTATCCACTCACCATAAGATTTGTCCCAAGCAAGATTCTAGTGTTCAGAGAGACACCAGTTCAGCTTTGGCCAGCTCAATCTCTCTCGAGACCTCTTTTGAACTCCTTTTAAAGAGAATTTTCTCCTATGTCACCTCCCCTAAGTTCTCACATCTACCAATCACAGTAGGACTGACCATTCTTAATTCACACCTGAGTAGACTAAACTTTTCAGTAATTCACACCTGAGTAGACTGAACTTTTCTGGGAATACTAAAACTTCTGAGTAAGTTCACACCTCTTTGCAACTTGCAAGTTTGCAAGTTGCCTGAACTTCATAGGTACTTAGCACCTTCCTAAAAATAGACTTAGCTTAAGTGCTTGGCCTCACTATAAGTATGGGTTAAGTACTTTTCATTGTTCAGTAAAGAGTTTACAACTTTGTCTTCCCCTAAAGTATGCTTAAGTATGGGTGAAGTGGAGTTCTCACATTCCTGATCAAGTACCTTCATTGTTTAAAATGGGGAATGGTCTTAACCAAATCTTCTGAAGTAGGGTCTGAGAATTTTTAAGATTTACATTCCCCAGTTGGCCAATGGTCATAGTTTATGAATAAGCAGTTTTCAGATGAAGAAATCAAATCATTTAATAATCATATGAAGAAATGTTATAAAAGTCTCTTGATTGGAAAAGTGATTTAAAAGAACTCTGAAGGATCACCTCACCCCTAACTGATTGGCCAATATGACAATAAAGAGAAGTGACACAGATTGGAGGGGATGTGGCAAAATTAGGACACTTAATAACCTTACTATTGGATTTATGGGCTGATTCATCCTTTCTGGTGAATAATTTGGAATGACTCCCAAAGTGCTACAAAATAATGCATACCTTTTGATAATACCACTACTAGGTCTGTGCCCCAAAGAGATCAGAAAAAAAGAGAAAGGACTTACTGGTAGAAAAGTATTTGCAACTGCTCTTTTGGTGGAAGTAAAGAATTAGAGATTGAAGGGATGTTTATCAGTTGATGAATGGCTGAATAAATTGTCATATATGAGGATGATGGAATACTATTGTGCTGTAAAAATGATGAAAAGAATGATTTCAGAAAGTATTGGGACAACTCCCATGAACTGATGTATAGGGAAATAACCAGAACCAGGAGACTATTATACACTATAACTGTAATGTTATGGAATTTTCAACTGTGACAGCTTTGGCTACTCTCAGCAATACAGTGATCCAATATAATTCTGAGGAACTTATGACAAAGAATGCCTCAAGAGAAAGGACTGTTGGAATTGGAATGCAGATGAGAGCATACAATTTTTCACTTGTTTATTTGGGATTTTGTTTTGAGGTTCTGGTTTTATATGATTATTCACTTCTAAAAATCAACACTATGGAAATAAAATTTTTAAAAATCATATGAAACTTTATCTTCCAGCCCTTAATTCTGTCTAGTATAGCAAGTTTATCCTCATTTCTCCTTCATTCTTCCCTCAAATTCCAGGCCTGGTGATAGGAATAAAAGGGAAGGTAATAAGCATTTTAAAATACTTGTTCCATGTACTTTGCTAAGTAAAGGAATTCATAATTATCATTAATTTCACAAAATGCCTGTGAGTTTGATACTCTTATTATCCTCAATTCATAGTTGAGGTAACTGAAGTAACAGGTTTAATAACTCACCCCAGGGCAAACACTTACCATCTCTCTCAGACTGGATTGAATTTGTTTTTCTGGCTTCAAGTTCTGACCTCTTCACTACCAGCTGCCTTTAATTTCTAGATAATGGAGGTTGTGAAATGCCTATCTTTCTATTACAAGAGGCAACTCAAGATGGAGTTTTCTGATTGCAAATGTATTACATGATCTCTGCCTTGCTGCCAATGTCCAAACAATGAATACAACAGAAACTATTCTATAAGCCTTGTTTGCATGAAGAGAACCAATTTTTTTATTTTTCTCTCCTGATCCATTCATTCTTCCTTATGCCCAGGGCTTCCAGTTCCAAGAGAAAATTTTCTCCTTTTACAAATGAGGGGAATCACCATGTATGCTAGAGAAAAAAGGCCCAAAAATCTCCTGTCCAGGGGAGTGAGGTGAAAGATGGTGTACAAGGGCTGTTAACCCAAAATATTTTTATCTGTTGTAGTGAAGGTAGAGCTAGACTCGGCAACTGGCAGACCAACCCTGGATTATACTGTTAATTTCCTGAGAGATGCATGAAGGACTCAGTATAGAGAAGGTGGATTGTAAAATAAGATGAATATCAAGTATGCCTGCACTTAATGGCATAAAATCTTTGCATTTGTCGAGAAAAGAAGAAAACTTATATTGCACTTTGAAAATTATTGCCTGAGAGTTAAAAAGAGTGAAGTTGTTTCTCAGCTTACCATATAGATTTTACCAGGAATGACCATGTGATAGTGCATCCAAAATGATAGAAATTAAATGTCTGGAAGGTTTCCTGATATTGATAAAATTATGATATTAGTCAATGAGTGACTTTAAAAGGAAGGACTGAAAGGGCAATGGACAAAAATTGTTCAATACTGTGAACAGAGCATGCTTAGGCACAGTGTTTGAGTTGTGGTCTACTTGCAAGGAATTAGGTCCAGTCACTTCTCCATTCTTTACATATGACATGGGTTATGAAATATGATGGTCTTGTCTTTATCACAGATCCTTTGAGAGGTTTCATTGTTATTGTATTAAAAGTATTCCTAAAATCTTCCATTCTGTGGTTATGACCAAAAGGTGTATCCAAAGTCAGATTATGTTTGTTTAAGTTTGAAAACTCCTTTTGGCCTTAGGAAATAGAATAAAAATCAGTTTAGTTACTGCCATCAGAGGAATAAACTTAATATTCCATGTATATATGTCCCCTTTTGTTTTGTATTTATGTCATTATTTTTTTTCTTCAGATGCAGAGACTAATTTTGAAGCAAAGGAGATGTCTACAAAGCTAAACTTTTTTGTTGAAGGATCTGGCTTTCCACGAGGCATGAATAAGGGTCCCTGTGACTTCCTTTTGAGAGAAATCTGTGACTCTAATATGAAGGTAAATAAAAATCCAAAGAATGACTGTGAATTTCATGAAGTTGCAGAGAAATTCAGCCACCTTTCAGTCCTAAATCAGTCTACAAAACAGACCTTAGTAAATGACTATTGTCTCAATAGTGATTATACCAAATGCTTTGCTGAAAAAGTAGGATTTAATCAGTCACATGAGAAGCCTCCTGAAATGCCCATGTATCAAGATAACTTAGGGAGAATCACCTATGACTTGAGATTAGCCCTCACAAGACATTCAAAAAGTAAACATAGAGAGAAGCTTTCTGTGAGTAATAAAGATGGGAGACCTTTCATTCAGAATTATGAGTTTGGTTCCTATCAAATAATCCACTCTGGAGAGAGACCTTATCAATGTAAAGAATGTGGAAAGGCTTTCACACAGAGGGGTAATCTTGTTAGACATCAGAGAATCCACAGTGGAGAGAAACCTTACAAATGTACACAGTGTGGAAAGGCTTTCACAGAGAGTAGCTCTCTTGCTAGGCATCAGAGAATCCACACTGGAGAGAAACCTTATGAATGTACTCAGTGTGGAAAGGCTTTCATTCACAGGGAGAGTCTTGCTGCACATCAGAGGATCCACATTGGAGAGAAACCTTATGAATGTACACAATGTGGAAAACCTTTCACACGGACGTGTGATCTTGCTAAACATCAGAGAATCCACAGTGGAGAGAAACCTTATGAATGTACACAGTGTGGAAAGGCTTTCACAGAGAGTAACTCTCTAGCTAGGCATCAGAGGATCCACACTGGAGAGAAACCTTATGAATGTACTCAGTGTGGAAAGATTTTCACACAGAGGGGAGATCTTGTTAGACATCAGAGAATCCATACTGGTGAGAAACTTTATGAATGTACACAGTGTGGAAAACCTTTCACACGGATGTGTGATCTGGCTAAACATCATAGAATCCACTCTGGAGAGAAACCTTATGAATGTACACAGTGTGGAAAAGCTTTCACACAGAGGGGTAATCTTGCTAAACATCAGAGAATCCACTCAGGAGAGAAACCTTACGAATGTATGCAGTGTGGCAAGGCTTTCACACAGAGAGGTAATCTTGCTAAACATCAGAGAATTCATTCAGGAGAGAAACCTTATGAATGTTCACAGTGTGGAAAGGCTTTCACACAAAGGGTTAATCTTGCTGCACATCAGAGAATCCACTCTGGAGAGAAACCTTATGAATGTACACAATGTGGAAAGCCTTTCACACGAAGGGGTAAGCTTGCTGCACATCAGAGAATCCACACTGGAGAGAAACCATATGAATGTACACAGTGTCGAAAGGCTTTCACAGAGAGTAGCTCTCTTGCTAGACATCAGAGAATACACACTGGAAAGAAACCTTATGAATGTACACAGTGTGGAAAGGCTTTCATACACAGGGTGAGTCTTGCTGCACATCAGAGTATCCACACTGGAGAGAAACCTTATGAATGTACACAGTGTGGAAAGGCTTTCATACACAGGGTAAGTCTTGCTGAGCATCAGAGAATCCACACTGGAGAAAAACCTTATGGATGTACACAATGTGGAAGGGCTTTCTCACGGAGGGGAGATCTTGCTAAACATCAGAGAATCCACTCTGGAGAAAAACCTTATGAATGTACACAATGTGGAAAGATTTTCACAGTGAGGGGTCATCTTGTTAGACATCAGAGAATCCACACTGGAGAGAAACCTTACAAATGTACACAGTGTGGAAAGGCTTTCACACAGAGGCAATATCTTGCTGTACATCATAGAATCCACTCTGGAGAGAAACCTTATGAATGTACACAGTGTGGAAAGGCTTTCACACGAAGGGACAATCTTGCTGCACATCAGAGAATCCACTCTGGAGAGAAACCTTATGAATGTACTCAGTGTGGAAAGGCTTTCACACACAGCGTGAGTCTTGCTAAGCATCAGAGAATCCACACAGGAGAGAAACCTTTTGAATGTAATAAATTCAGATAGATTTTCTCTTAATCCTCTTCTGTTGCTTCATGTCCAGAAATCCCCACTGGAGAGAAACCTCATGAGTGAGACTGAGATTATAGTTGCCACTCTTAGCTTATGTAACATAAGAGGATCCACACTAGAGAAAAACTTTAGGAATTTGATCAATGTGGTACGGCCTTCAGGCAACAATCATCTCTTTTTCCCAAGCAAGAATTCCTTTTGGAATGAAATCTGACTCCTATCATGAATGAAGAAAGAAATTTAAATGGAGAGTCCAGAACTTGTTCAGTAGGAGAAAATGTCTTCTGAACAGATCATTTCCAGATGAATTTCCTATAGGAAGGTCAGCCAGTGATCATCTCTTATTTCATGTCAGAAGATTCGTGGTGTAACAAAACTGTGCTCAAGTTTATGTTTTTCTCAGGGGGAGGTTGATCACTCTCATTTGGAGAAGTGCAAATGATAACAAGTCTGAGGGACCAGCCCACTTCTATTAGACTGGTAATTATGACAGAAAAGAAAAATGACAAAATTTGGCAGAGATGTGAGGAGATTGAAAAAAGAATGAAATTCTGGGGTTGTGAACTAATTCAACCATTCTGGAGAAGTCAATTTGGAGCTATATCCAAAAGACATTAAAAAAACAAAATGGAAAAAGACCTATGTATACATATATGTGTATATATGTATATTAAAAATTAAAATTACAAAATTCTTCAAAGTACTCTTTTCAGGGTGACAAAAGTATCTGAAATTAAGAGGAAACATCAATTGGGAAATGGCTGAGTAAATGGGGGCATATGATTGTAATGGAATACTATTATTTTATCATTAACGAGAAGGAGCTGCTCAGAAAAACCTCGAAAGACTTGAGAATCGATTCAGACTTTTTAACTTAATATAATAAAAATGATTCATTTTACATTTTGTAAAAATTTCCCTCTCTCTTGTTTGGTCTTATATATTTTTCCCTTCCCATAGATCTTATAGGTATATTATTTCACGTTGCTCTAATTTACTTATAATAGCACTCTTCATGTTTAAGTCATATACAGATTGTGAACTTATCTTGTTATAAGGTATGAGAAATTAATCTAAACCTAATTTTTCCCATACTTTTTTTCCTGTTTTCCCAGCACTTTTTGTCAAATAGTGAGTTTTTGTCCCAAGAGCTGAGATCTTTGGTTTTATTGAACACTATCTTGCTGAGGTCATTACCCCCAGTCTATTCCATGAATCCACCCTTCTGACTCTTAGCCAGTACCATATTGTTTTGATGATCAGTGTCATTTAGTACAGTTTAAGATCTGGTACTGCTAGGCTCCCATCCTTCACTTTTTTTTATTAGTTCCCTTGATATTCTTGATCTTTTGTTCTTCCAGATGAACTTTGTTAAACTTTTTTCTAATTCTTTATAAAAGATTTTTAGTAATTTGATAGGTATAGCACTGAATAATCTAATTGATTTGGTTAGGATTGTCATTTTAATTATATTAGCTCATCCTACTCATGAATAATTATTGTTTTTCCAATTGTTTAGACCTAGTTTTATTTGTGTGAAATGTGTTTTGTAATTGTGTTCATATAAGTACTGAGTTTGTCTTGGCAAAAAGATTCTCAAATATTTTATATTGTCTAGAATGATTGTAAATTGAGTTTCTCTATCTCTTGTTGCTGATTTATTTTTGGAAATATATAAAAATGCTGATTGTTTATGTGGGTTTATTTTGTGTTGTATAATTTAGGATTTGCTCCCCAGAACACTAAATCCCAGTTTCCCACTTTCCTTCTCACATTACATCCTTACCTTTTGGTGATAAAGTTTGTGTGTGACCCCACCTGGCACTCTTCTTCCTGTGATCTCCCTGAGGATGCAGGCTTTCTGCCAGCCAGGAGAATCTACACACATGGGTTTTCTCTTTCTTAGATAATTAGGCTTGAAATTCTATTTCTTTTAGTTTATTTTCTTTCTACTTCAAGTGATTATTAATAAACTTTATAAAATATAATACTTAGAGTTATTGGCTATTAATTTAAATTTTACATTGTGGCAACCAGAAGTTGGAAGTTTAGAATTCTTCCTCCTCTCAAAGTTGGTAGAGCAATTTTTTAATAGACAAAGACAGTTTAGTTTTAAAAGCCTTTGATGCCTTCCCTGCTCCTCTTCCCACTGCTGCTGCTCCCACCCACAGCTGCTATTTCTATTGCTTTTCCCATTAGCAAACTGGCTGGGGGTCCTTGTGAAACATTTTCTGAGCTGAGGCTGACAGATTAAATCCCCCTTTCTTTTGCATTACTAATACCTAGGTGCTTACTGCTACCTTGGAAGCCCAGGTGTTTGTTTTAAGCAACAATTAGCCTCCTATTAGCTTTTACCTGAGGAGATGCTTCCACCCTCTTAACTCCTTGCCTACATAGCTGAGGAGAGCAATCAAGGGGAGCAGCAGTCCCTGCCCATATGACAGTGGAAGCAAGTGGTTCCCTGGCTTTTTTACCCCTTGGGGGAGGGGAAGGAAGGTTACTTTTCCAAACATGTTAACTTTAGCCAGTGCATATTAGGGTAGTACCACCTAAGGAGAGGAAGTAGAATTGCAAACATGGGCTATTTTGTGAAAGAGCAGATGGGGTTCGACTGTACTATTCCCAGTGCTGGTATGGGGAACCTCAGAAGTGTGACCTGTTAAGAGAGTTTTTCTTAATTTTTCTCTTTTTATACTTAAGAGGCAAGGGAGCAAAAAGATTTCTGAGTAAGAGATCCCCTGCTGTGCACATGGTCAGTTGGTGACAGAAGGGTGGGCTTTTGGGCTGTGGGTCTCCTGGGGAGAGGAGTGTGTGTGACTCGCTCTCTTTGGGCCTGTTGGAGTCAGAGAAATGGATTTAAGGCCTTAGTAGCCTTATTGATTATTATCTTGGGTAGATAGGTAGATAGTGGGTAAACTCTTAGATATTCCTGTAACAGTTAAAATTTAGGAATATGAGGAGACTGAGGCAGGTAGAAATTAGTTTCTCTCTGCAAGAGTATTATATTTTTTAGAGGTTTATTAAGGATTAAGGACTAAAGAATATACAAGTAAGAAACATGTGCCTAGGCCACAGGCCTAGACAAAATAACCTCACATCATGGAAGAGATGCCTCTGCTCCAAAACGGAAGTCCAAAAAGAGCCCCAAAGACCTTTGCCACAAGCTTAAATCCTTCCTCGATCTCGGCCCACCTCAGAATTCCTGTGAGATTACAAAGAATTTTGGGGAAGTGGAGCAAAGGCTTGTGGGGATTTTAGTCCTGTATTCAAGTCTATTTTTTACATTCCCCCGTTTGATCCTCTGGGAAGAAGTCCTTCCCCAAAGGATCATAAAAACATAATCAATTTAAAGATTACAATAATTTGAGGATAAAAGAAAAAAAAACCCAATTATTGCTGAATGCATTGACAAAAAGCCAGTTAGGGGGCAGTCCCCTTTGGCATGAAAGTATACATACAAATAAATGTTCAATCAACCACACCCAAAGTTCAATTTTGTGCAACTTGTGGTCTGGAGGCTTCTTCATGGTGGCTTCTCCAACAGTTCAGTTCTGGATTCAGAGAGGTAGCATCTTCTTTACCTAAAATTCTTCTCAAAAGGAATCTAAACTTTGCAATTTAAATAATGATATTTTTTACCCAGAGTAGAAAAGTTAAGCCAGAGCCTGGTTCAAGCAGAAGGCACTGCCCTCGAAGGCAGATAGATTTAAGGTTTTCTAGAAAAATTTTAGTTATGATAGGGATCTTAGGAATAGTTATAAGCTATTATAAGATTACTCTCACTTTCCTCCTTTCTATTTCCTAATAATAAACTAAGTGTTTTGTGTTTAAGAAGCTGTTCTCCTGACTTACTGTAACTTCTATCCCCAAAATTTAACTATTCACATCCTGGCAAACCAGCTAGGAGTTTGATTAATCTATTGATCTTCTGTTATTTCCAATATTGGGAAAAGGATAGGAGTGTAACCATGTTGTCTGATATCATGGTCCAGTTAGTGAAGGAGGTGGTGCTAAGTTACCTTCAACAATTCCCATTTCCTGGGACCTTCACTGAGATTTAAAATATCACAGTTTTTTATTGTCTCTGGTTTGTACCACTTATGGGAGTATTTGTGCTGTCTGAATTGTTTCAGGGGGGTACTATCTATATCAAGTATTTAGTTTAATCCTTACTAAGAAAAGGAAACAACTAAAAGAGATTAATGGAGACTAGATTTTCATATCTTTAGGATTGCATCTCTCAATTGACTAATACTATTGCCTACCAAACTGAAACTATCTCTAAAGTTGAAGATAGTATCTCAGAATTGACTGAAACTAGGTCTCGCTTGTTTCAAACTAACTCTCCTACTGTTTCTAATTCTCCCATCGAGGCTGAAAAAAAAAACAAAAACACAAAAGAAAAAAGATACAAACCCTAGCCTATCCCCTTAAAAAAAACCCTTACCTTCCATCTTGGAATCAGTACTGTGTATTGGTTCCAAGGCAGAAGAGTGGTAAGGGCTAGGCAATGGGGATTAAGTGACTTGCCCAGGGTCACACAGCTGGGAAGTATCTAAGGTCAGACTTTAACCTAGGACCTCCTGTCTCTAGGGCTGGCTCTCAATCCACTGAACTTCCTCGTTGCCCCCCCCCCCCCATTCCCTTTAAGAGAAGTACTGATTTATAATCCAAAGAAGAAAGAGTTCATAACTATTATGTGCAACAAATCATTTACCCCTCAGTATATGGAGGGATTTAAGTGCATCATTCTTTTTTGAGGGGAAGCCCACAGCTGTGATTTTTAAAAAGCTAGAGAAGATATGCAGGTAATTTGATCCAACTTGGATTGATTTTAAATGTTTTCTAGAAGAGTTACTAACTAAAAGGGAAAAGGATAAAGGTATCAAGCTTACCAATGAGGAGTGTGATGCAGCTCACTGGCCTGAGAATGACCTTCATTGGGACACTAATGTTAAAAAAGACTGAGATTATGTCATGGTAGGGAGGCAGTTCTGAATACAATGAGAGCATGTTCAGATAGACCTGGTACTTGGACAAAATTTGAAAATTTAAAGCAAGAGATAAGAGAAAATCCTTCTCAGTTCATGGACAAACTTATAGAACTGGGAGTAAGATACATAGACATTGATTTAACAACTGAGAAGGCAATTTGTAAGAAACTGTGGCAAAGTAGTCAAGGACTATTTTGAAACCAGTTGCTGTAACTGGATAAATATGGACCTTGATGAGTTAAGGAGAGTGGCAGTTTATGTTTATCATGGGCATGAAATGAAAGATGCCAATGATAGTGATTTTGTAGATGCATTAAGAAAGAAGATAAAAGCATTAAAGGGAAAATTTGATAAACTTGAAAAAGGTGATACAAGTTTTGGACTAACCAGGGCTCCAGTGTGAGAATATATAATCCAAAGAGAATCTACAAACCAGAGGCCAGTTGTGTTACTTGTACAGGAAAAGGAGACACCTGATGATAAATCACAGATGCTGGAATCAAATATTCAGCAAATTTAGAAATAATGGTGGGAACTTTAGGAATAACTATTCTAGGAACAACTATCCTAGAAATAATAATAACAATAGAAATAATTTCTGAAGTAACAATTTTGGAAATTATGGGAATGATAGAAACAGTAACCAAACTGAGGCAAATGACTTGTTACAATATATTCATAATGGAGCACATCCATGTACTAGCCAAAATGTAAATCCTCCTCAATGAGAGGAATCTCAGAAGAGTGGAAATGTTCCTTCACAAAGGTTTGCCAGGGGAGAAAGGTCTCTGGAATCAAATAGTGAAATATTTTATTTTCCAGATGCTGATAACATTTCACCAGTCATCCCAGTCCACTCTCTCCTACATAGCAACTAACCACATGTGACACTGAAAGAAGGGAATATGTTATATTATTGTCTTCTAGATATTGGGGCATCAAGATCTGTGCTAATGAATACTCCTGATCCCGATTATAATACTATTGGCTCTATTAATGTTGTTGGAGTGTCTTGAACTTTTGTAAGTCTGTTGGACCTTTATCCATGGAACATTTATTTCTACTAATGCCTAATTCCCCTATGAACTTATTGGGGAGAGATCTGTTGTGTACATTAAGAGTCACGATAATATATACTCATGATGGTGATATTACATTAGAACTTCCTGAAGAAGGTGGATAAAACCCTTACCTTTAAAATACATTGTAACATCATTCTTTGCTTGAAATGATGCAAAAAATGTTGTAAATGTAAATTAATGTTGTTAACATTTGTATTCATCATTAATAATATTAATGTTTGTACTTAACACTAATTTCCAGAGTTCCATTTTATAATCTAGGAACTATAAATGAAATGTAAAAACTCTTACAGGGGATATAATGTATATAAAGAATTTTCAATGCATTCCATTTCAAGTACTGCTAACAATCCCTACAGCAATCAAGATAAGAGAGAGGACATTGTGGATGAGAGGTGAGAATCAAGAATAAGACTATAGATACAACTGAACTCTGTTTTTAAGGACATTTAACTCATGAAGGATAACTGGACTATTTTCAAGGACATTATTTGCAAGGACAATGGACTACAACTTGAGATCATTTGCACAGACACTGTACTACAAGGACTACTACAAATGGACATTATTTAAAGGATACTGAACTTTGCATTTAAATAAAAGGTTTCTCATACATAAAGGTCTGAAATGGAATGTAATGGCAAGTGGATAGTTTATGTTATATTGTTATTTATTATACATATTATTATATAATAGGATTTATTAGTTCTATGTCAAATAATTATTATAATTTATAGGATTATAGAAAAGTTATAGATATAATATACTTTTATTGAAAAAATTAAAATTAAATGATAAGATAATAAGTAAATGGCAAAGTGTTATAAATGTTGATCAAGATCCACTTCAGGGGGGGATATATTAGATGTATATAATACATATATAAGGTAGATATTAGATGTATATAATGATTATAGAAGATTCTTGTTTAGTTTTCTTGTTTATTTTTTATGGATATAGTAATTGTAAGGTGTATTTGAATTAATATCTTTTGGTTCTTATTTCTGTAAAGTATAAGAATAGGTTTTTTATGTAAAGTATAGTATGAATTTTGCAACTCTGTAACAGAAATATTTGTAATTGTATATTATTTGAGACTTGCATGTTGTAAGAATTGTTTTCCTTTCTTTCTCTCTTTACTTCTCCCTGTTTAAAATATAGAGTATAGGATACTTTTGTTTGAAAGATACATTGGGGATACTAGTCTCCCAACAGATCTCAAGGGGAATATGTTAAGAGATTTTTTCTTAATTTCTCCCTTTTTATATTTAAGAGGCAAGGGAGAAAAACGATTTCTGAGTAAGAGACCCCCTGCTGTGCAAACAGTCAGTTGATGACAGAAGGGTGTGACTGAGAGTTAGTCAGTTACAGCTGGCAGTTGGAAAAGGGGCTTCTGGGCTCTGGGTCTCCTGGGGAGTGGAGTGTGTGACTCGCTCTCTCTCTGGGACTGTTGGAGTCAGAGAAATGGATTTAAGGCCTTAACAGCCTTATTAGTTATTGATTATCTTGGGTAGATAGGTAGGTAGTGGATAAACTATTAGATAGTCAAGAGTAGAGAAGTTAGGCCAGAGTCTGACTCTAGCCATAGGCATATAGATTTAGGGTTATCTAGAAAAATTTTAGTTAGAATTGGAATCTTAGGTATAGTTATAAGCTATTATAAGATTACTCTCACTTTCTTCCTTTCTATTTCCTATCTATACTTTCCTAATAATAAACTAAGCATTTTGTGTTTAAGAAGCTGCTCTCCTGACTTTTATTCAACCTAACCCCCAAAATTTAACTCTTCACAGACAAAAGAAATATAAATGGATGATGGTACTGGGGAGGGGAAGGAACCTTAAAGAGTCTAGAGGTGAATTTTCAGACTCTATTGCTTTATTGATATTAGCTGTTTCAGTTTGTTCCCCTCCAAATAATGAAGAAATCTCTGTAATGCCCCTATTGAAATTAGAGAACAGGACTCTTGAATTCAATGATTGTATCATGTCACATATATTGTATTTGCTGATTGTTTGCTTTAAGTTTTAATTTTGGTTTTTACTTCACATATTGATGTAATCTATAATGTTCCATTTTACTATGTCATTTTCAACTACTGTATTTTGGCCATTAGCTATATGTGCTACTACATTGTCTTTATTTGTACCTTGCCATATGACTGGACTGGAGAAAAATACCACTGTAAAACTTGGACAAACTTTAATATGGCAAAACCATAGGTCTTCGTAGATGCTGGATTTGTCAACAGATCCATCAAGGTCTCATGTTGCTTTAATGGCCTTTTGTTCCTTTTTTGCATTTGTTAATTGTCACATGGATGAATGATGGATGGACTCCATCAAACTGGTCAAAACCTGTATACAACCTTTGGAGAGTTCAAAATCTCAATTGATTTTTAAGGGGTCTTCAGAAGTGATTTTCAGATATCTTGTAGCACCACTATATTTGACTGATCATTTGCCTACCTTTGAGTTGTTTGTAACAAGAGGTAAGGGTCCATTTAGTAGTGAAGTGCAATAGCAATATTTTATTTCCCCACCTCAGCATTTATTAAAAATGTAATGGATGAGACATCTGAACTGATTTTCACTAATGTAGTCCAGGCCTCCACATTGTAATGCCTGGGACATATAAAGACATGCCTTTTATGCTGTTAAAGTCTCATACCAGTGGAGGGAGGTTTCCCAAGGGGTCTAGTTACCACATGATGGGTCATAATCTCATTCAGGAGGTGGTACAGATTTTCCCAGTGAGCCTAGATGGTTTTTATATTTGTAACTTTTCAGCTTACTCTACCCTTCCACCAGAATGATCTTGATTCATGGTGACATTTTAGACCAAAAAGGACTTCATAAGCAGTGCAGAGGTTTTTCTGAGCTCTCCTGTCAAATTTTGGAATGTTGGCAGTAATAGCTTTTGTTAAAAAATATCTCAGCCAAGGTTTAAGTATTGGCTAGATCTGGAGAACATATGACAAGTATCCATGAGCTTCAAAGGTTTTTTAAGTTTCAAACAGCAATTCATGAGAATCCGAATGATAGCAGCTTTGATTGCTGTTGCCATTAAATGGGCTCTTATGGGGGGATTTTGGTACTTCTCTGAATTTGCATTAGCTCAGGTACTACTGTTTTAAAAAATCTATTATTTCTGAAAATAATGTGCACTCACACTGGATCATGACCAAGTTAAAAAGGAAATGGATCTCATCTTTGTGTGTCACTGAATGTGAACTATATATTTTTTATTTTTTAAAAAATTTTATTGTTTTTCCTTATATGTGCAATAGAGTATTTGAGTTTTTTCTCTTATTTTTTGTACTTGAAGCACATTACCAGTATTAATGTTTTTTTTTATTTTGCACTAATATAAGTTTACAATATTCATTAGCCCTAATATTAATGCATATCCAAAAATTTTAGTCAATGGGAAGCTACCATTTATTGTTTAATATTATAGGATTTTGACTAATAATTGTGTCTGGTTTCAGAAGAAGGGATCACAAAAGAAACCATTATACTGTGCAAAGAAGCACAAGGTCAAGGAAACCAACCAATCCTGGTAGGATTGATGAGATTCTGTGCCAAGACAGGAGACTTGAATTTATTTTGAAGTTTGAGGAGGTGGCTGTTTGACATCCTCAGACATAGGATTCCCTCAAGCCAGATCCAGACTTCTGCAAAGTTCCTCTGTTTGTCTGCCATTTTGGGTCCCCTATCCCTGAGAGCAAAGGTAAAATCAGACCAGAGAATGCTATTTCCCATCTGCTTCAAAATCTAGTACATTTTCTTTCTTTTCTAGTGTGGCAATTTTATGTAGTCCTGTTTGATATAATTCACTTATTAATCTGTCTGCCCCTAGGGATTTTTTCTTAGTGAGTTCCTTGATGGCTTTTTCAATTTCTTTTTCTGAGATAGGATTGTTTAAGTATTCAATTTTCTCTATTATTAATCTAGGCAATTTGTATTTTTGTAAATATTCACCCATTTCACCTAGATTCTCATATTTACTGCCATGCAATTGGGCAAAATAGTTCCTAATAATTATTTTAATTTCCTCTTCATTAGAGGTGAGAACTTTTCATCATTGAAAGTATATAGTATACTGTGTATTGATTCTAAGGCAGAAGAGCAATAAGGGTTAGACCATGAGGATTAAGTGACTTGCCCAGGGTCACAGAGCTAGGTAGTATCTGAGGTCAGATTAGAACCCAGGACCTCTTGACTCTAGGCCAGGTTCTCAATTCACTGAGCCACCTCACTTCCCCCTAAATCATCTTGACCCAAATCCCAGACACAGGAATACACAGTAAATTTCCCCAATACAGAGTAATTAACACAGTATATGAAAAATAAATTGAAACTGAGGATTAGCTAGTTTAAAGGTTCCTAAAGCCCACTGCAGCCCTGAAAATGCTACATGTAAGCTATTATTAATGACACACGTCATGCCTTATGACTATTACTCTGAATCACACATAGGAGTTGTCTGAGGCTGGATTTGACCTGAAGGTTCCTTAATCCAAGCCCAGCTCTTTAGGAGGTTAAGACTGTTGCTTCCAGTGCTAGAAGGCCTTCTGCTCACTTCCCCAGTCACTGAGGATTTTCCTTTGTGCTCTTCAGCATGGTCATAAGAACAGGGAAGACAGAAGGACTTGGTCCTAGATCCTGGGAACACGGACAGGCTTTCCCTGTTTCTTGTGGCCGCAGAAAAATTCAGATATCACTAAGGGGGTCCCCCTAGGTTGAAATTGAGAGAAAGGATGTTTTGTCCACATCTTATAGACTCAGGATTGAAAAGATACAAGAAGAGGATGGGAAAGTCTCAAGAAGCTGCAGGCTTAATGCTTAGGCTGACCCGTCTAGTGCCTAAGATGAAAGCCCAGCATATGGCCACTTACTGGTGTGATTGCAGGCCTTGTGTGGGGGCGCAGCTCCCAGGAAACTTTATCCCAGAGATTTTTTTTTTAATGGGAAAGGGTGTGTTTATACAAAAAAAATGCTTATAGCTGCTCTTCTTGTGGTGGCAAAGAATTGGAAACTGAAGGGATGTCTCTCAATTAGGAAATGACTGAACAAATTGTGATGTATGAAGATGATGGAATGCTATTGTGTTATAAGGAATGAAGAACAGGATGATTTCAGGGGAAAAAAAGGCACAGGTGCAGAACCCTAGGCAGGGATGCTCCCTGGAGCTCCTCCTTGACACCAGCACCATGATCAAGTAGGGGCTGACAGAAAAAAACATGAGGGCCTATAACCCAAATGATGCCCCAAATGTGGGGCCTGTGGGGAACCAAGACATCCACAGTCACTGCCTCACACTTCAAAACTGTTGTTTATATGATCATTGCTTTCACGGGCCAGGCGGCCAGATGCTTGTCTGTTCCTGACATGAGAACAGACCTACCAGGCACCAGTTCCTGTTGGAGAGGCGAGCTACAGGGCCTTGGTGCTCATTATCATGGTGGGAAAGCTGGGAGAGTTGTGAAAAATGTCACTTGATATCTATTTCCATATTATTCATTTTTCTTATAGAGAGACTTTTTTTAAGGCCTAAACACCAAATCGCATACTCGTATATACATGTGATAAGTGACATCATATGTTTTGCTTTTGCACTTCTACTCCCATAATTCTTTCTAAATTCTTTCTAAAAGAATGCATAACATTCTTTTATAGAAGTCCTTCAGGAGTGTCCTGGCTTGTTACATGCTACTCGTAGCAAAGTCCATTATATTGGGTTTTTCCACAGTGTTTTACTTTCTGTGTACAATGTTCTGCTGGTTCTGCTCATTTCACTCTGCATCAGTGCACTCCCAGTTCATATGGAAAGCCTCCAGACCATCAATCCTTACAGCACAATAGTATTCCATCAGCATCATATAACAAAATTTGTTCAGCCATTCCCCAATTGAAGGGATACCCCCTCCTTTTCCAGTTTTTTTTTTTTGCCACCACAAAAAGCATAGCTTTAAATATTTTTGTACAATTATTTTTCATTATTACATCTTTGAGATATAAACCCAGCAGTGTTATACCTGGATCAGACAGTATGCAATCTTTTAAATCCCCTTGGGTATAATTCCACATTACCTTACAGAATGGTTGAATCAATTCAGAACTCTACCAACAATGTATTAGTGTCCCAATTTTACCACAATTCCTCCAACATTTATTATTTTACTTTACTGTCACATTGGCTAACCTGCTAGGTGTGAGATGGTACCTCAGAATTGTTTTAATTTGCATTTCTCTCATTAGGAGATTTAGAACACTTTTTCAAGTGATTAGTGAACATTTTGATTTCTTTATCTGAAAACTGCCTATTCATGTCCCTTGACCATTTGTCAGTTGGGGGAATGGCTTGATTTCTTGTAGAGTTGACTTCTTTCTTCATATATTTGGGAAATTAGACCTTTGAGAGTTTTGTTATATAAAATATTCTTCCCAGTTTGATGGTTTCCTTCTAATTTTGGTTGCATTGGTTTTGTTTGCACAACCCCTTTTTAATTTAATGTAATAAAAATGATTCATTTTACATTTTGTAATGTTCTCTATCTCTTGTTTGGTCTTAAATTCCTTTCACATAGATCTGTCACATATACTAATCTATGTTCTCCTAATTTAAGTTTTCGCTCTTTATATTTAAATCTTTTATTCATTTTGAACTTATCTTGGTTTAGAATGTGGCATGTTGATCTCCACCTAATTTTTCTCATACTGTTTTCCAATTTTCCCAGCTATTTTTGTAAAATAGTGAGTTCTTGTCCCCAGAGCTGGGATCTTTGGGTTTATGGAACACTAGCTTACTGAGGTCATTGACCCCAAAGTCTATTCCATCAGTCCACCCTTCTGTTTCTTAGCAGTACCAGATTGTTTTGATGATCACTGCTTCATAGTACAGTTTAAGATCTGGCACTGTTAGGCCACTATTCTTCACATTTTTTTCATTAGCTTCCATGATATTCTTGATCTTTTGTTCTTCCAGATTAACCTGGTTATAATTCTAATTCTAGATGTAGCAGTCCACCCCTAGCTATGGGCAAGGGAAACAGTTAGTGTGTACAGAGTGGCTTAGAAGAGAGCATGCTCAGTCTTGTGCATGGCTAGGAAAGTCTCTGACCCTTGACCCTAGCTTCCCCCAGGTTAGGCGGGAAAACAGGTTTCTTTGTGTTCATCTGGCTAAGAGAAACCACACCTATACCTTGTCATTGACCAATGATAATCATCCCTATGTATTGTATATATTTGCATATCAAAGAGATTAAATACAGGGCCACAGCAAGCTCCACCTTCTCTCTCTCTTGGATCTCAGCTCTCACTGATGCTTGTCCTTGCTGGAGCTTGGCCAAAGGCCAAGCTCCATCTTTAATTCCTTTCCTTATCTACCTCTCCCACCTGGGACCTGGCCTTCGGCCAGGCACTTTCTTTTCTCTATCATGTCTCTGACCTGTGTGGTATTAAATTGGGATCTTTGGATGGGAACAAGCCTTCTGAGTAGTCCACTGATTGGAGTTTTGTTGTGGCTCCATGATAATTAATAAGGCCTGGATTTCTGACTCATTCCTGCCACCTCATATCTCTAACTTGGCTCCACCATCCCCCTTGCAGCATCCAGAACTTCTATCCTTCCTCTATCTTCCTACCTTGAGGCTTCTTGCTGGTCCGGGAAGCTTCACTATGAAAAATTTTCTTTAAAACTTTGAAAATTCTTGAAAACTTGATAAAAGTTTCATACATTTGTCACTGAATCTGTAAATTAATTTTGGTAGGAACATAATTTATATTCTATTAGCTTGTGTTAGGAGTAAACTTTATGGTTGAGACTGAACATAATTTTTATTTGGTCTCCAGGAATTGAAATTCTAAATCCCAATGAAATACTCAAGTCAGAATGGAATTTTATGGTGGTTTATTTACAATAGAAGGAAGAAATTAAGAATGAGAGAGAGAGAGAGAGGAAAAAGGGGAGGATAGCTGTCCCAGCCTAGTCTGAAACCAGTGGGAGTTCAGAGGCTTCAGCCAACAGGTCTTCCCAGAGGATTAAATCTAGCTTGGCTTCCAGCCACAAGGCCTCCTCCAAGATGAGAGGCCTTAAGCCAAGGAAAGGGGAGTCAGCCTTAACCCTCACCACACAATCGTCTCAGGGAAGCAGTCTAAGGTCTCATGCTTGAGCTCCTCCAAGCCAAGTTCCATTGCCCAAGTCCCTCTCACAGGAAGTGATGTGAAATATAAAGGCAGTTCTTTATGTCACTTCCTGTGTTTCACATGTACCAATGGTGGCTTAAACTTGGCTTTGGACAGCCCAGGGGGGTCAGTCAGTTGTTTCTGATTTGTCACTTGCTTTGCTCGCACACGCTTTTTAATTGATTTCCTAGTATTCTTTATGTATACTGTCATATCATCTGCAAAGAGTGATGGTTTAGTTTCCTCATTGCCTACCTTAATTTCTTTTTCTTCTCTAATTACTACTGCTAGTGTTTTTAGTACAATATTAAATAATAGAAGTGATAATGGGCATCCTTACTTCACTCCTGATCTTCAAACTTGTCCCCATTGCAGATGATACTTGCTGATGGTTTAAAATATATATTGTTCATTATTTTGAGGAAGGCCTCAGCTATTCTTATACCTTCTAGTATTTTCAGTAGGAATGGGTGTTGTATTTTGTCATTCTTTTTCTGCATCTATTGAGATAATCATGTAATTTCTGTTGGTTTGGTTATTGAGATGGTCAGTTATGTGGATGGTTTTCCTAATATTAAACTATCCTTGCATCCCTGATATAAATCCCACTTGGTCATAGTGAATAATCCTTGTGATGACTTACTGTAGACTCTTTACTAAGAATATTAGTCTGTAGTTTTATATAGACTTTACTTTTTTGTGAAACATAAGTTAGTTTTTGTAGTTGTATTTCATTGTTTCAAAGGTTTTTCAAAAATTTACATTTTGTATTTTGAATTTTGAATTTCTCTAATTGTATGTTTTGCACTTGCATTTCTGCAAATGTTTTCATTGATTATTTGATTTCATTGAAATTTTCTTTTCTTTCATTTATATCCCTAGTATAGGTTAGCATAGATAAAGTGTAGCAATAAGAATAGGATAAGTGTAAGGTTAAATCTATTTTAAGGAGATATAATGATAATAAGGTCAGGTATAGTTTTAGAATTACATAGAATAGTGAGCATAAGGGAGAGATTTTTTTCTCTCTCCATATGCTTGAAGGGAGAAAATTATAAGGATATTATTAGAAAATATGTATTGTTTTATTAGTTTAAAGGTAAGAAGTAGAGTGGCTGGCTTGAGAAAGAATTGGAGTTTGAAGCAGAGCTGAGAGACCATGTCAGTTTCAAATGTTGACAGTTATAACCACTTTTCTGTGTCAGTCACTCTCACTGGCAGTTGGCAGTTGGTCTCTGGCAGTTGGCAGACACACACTCTTGGAGATTTAAACTCCAATGATAGCATGTACATAATTTCAAACGTACTGGGTTGACTGAACCTGCGTATGATGGACCATTCAAGTCCTATTGACTACACCAACCACCATTAAAATTGGGGAAAGGAACTCATGGATTCATTGTGGCCATGTAAAACAGGTACCTTCTGTTGATAATAATTGCCTGTACTGATTGTATTTGACTATTGATCGTGATAAGACTTCCCTATTGATGGATCTGTACTATTTTGTTGTACTCTATTTGGGTGATCCTTGTACTCGAACAAATTACCCTTGTAGGACAACACATATACTACCTCAAAAAAGAAAACCTATATTAGTGACCTATATTGACTTGATATGCCTTTTGTAACATTTTGTGACTTTTGTAACTTTTTTTTGTATTTTCTTGAATGTATTATTGCTTTATCTAATTCATTTGCACCCCATTGTTTTATCTACCTCGTTTGCACTCACATTGTGGATCATGGCAAGTTAAAGAGGAAATAAATCTTTATTTTTTGGAAAGTAGCCTCGATCTTTTCTCTCATTTTTTTGTATTTGAAGCATATGTCACCAGTATTGAAAAGATTTTTTTTAACTGTTTTGCTTTTTGCAATAGACTAAGCTAATATGTCAATTTGCCTAGCATATAAATGTGTACCCAAAAAGCTTTGTACTATGGCAACATGCTGCTAGTTATTTAAATATTATGAGACTTTTGCTTGATGAATATGTCTAATTCAAGGTGAAATAGACCACAGAGGAGCACAGAAGTTGACCTGCAATGTGCCAAATGAGCACAAAAGGTAAAAGACCAAACCAATCCTATAGGGATTGATGACATTCTGCACAAAGAGCACAGGGATTTGATCATGTGTGAGACTTGAGGTAACAGCTGTTTAACATGTGTTAAATGCAGGATTTCCTTGTGCCACACACTATATCAAATACATTAACATCTATTATTCTGACTCCATTATCCCATAAAGCAAAGAAAAGGTTCAAACCAGGTGTGTCAAGGAAGTTCATTCCTTCCACCTCCTGAATAGCTTGACCTGTCCATCAACATTCCTCACATAACACAGTTACGCCGGGTTTTGGGTCCGTATATATGCTGTACATCAATAAAAGTGAGGGGGCAGTGGTGGACCAGGGTTTTTGGCTTTTGAACGAACATGGGAACAGAGCAGTTAGGGAAGGGGGAAAGAGGAAGGGACTGGCAGGCTAGGCAACTTGTGGTCAGGTTACTTAGAGGAATGATGAGATTTAAAACTATGATTGTCTACCCTTTCTAATAAACTTTATAAAATATATATCTGGGTAGAAATATCAATATAATTCTTACAGATGGCAACCACATTGGTTCTTTAGGACCTTTAATTTTCTTCTGAGAGGAGTTTTGAGTAAGTGCTTAGGTAAGCATAGGTGAATAGAATTGGCTTCAGTTTGCTCTCATGCCTTCATATGCAAAATGCACCTTGGCTGAGAAAGAGAAGCAGAACTGTCTAACACCACCTCCCCAGATCAATTCGTGAGAAAACCCCCTCCTTCTTTTACCCTAGCTGAGAGTGGGTCTGTAGAGTACAAGCCAAGCACAGGAACCCAGCCCTTGACTTCCCCGGGCACACAAAACTGCCAGCTCCTACTGCCACTTTGCTCAGCCAGGTGCTGTGCTAAGCAAGAAGACACCCCTTAAATTAATCCTGGGGGTCCTTCTAGGCTGTGGATTAGAGTTAGGGGCTCCTTGTGGCAGTAGAGAAGGGGAAGGATGCTTTTTTCACAGACAGGACCCGGTGCCTGACTTTTCCAACCCAGCTGCTGTGACTCTGACCCAAAGCCCTCTGGCTTCACTCAGCACAGCACAGCCCTTGAAGACTGGGGGAACAAAAGACCCCCCCACACACATACACACACCTTTTGACTCTAGCAGTAAGGGAGGGGCTGGAGCATTGAACTCCTGTGCTCCATAGTCAGACCAAGAGGGAGGAGTTCCTGGGTTAAAAAACTGGCACTGATTGAGTGGGTCATTGGCAGTTACTAGTGCCCCCCAACTTTTGAGAGAAACACATGGCTGTTCCCTTTGGGGGAGAGGAAGGGATTTAATTCGGGGTTTCCTTTCCCTTCTCCCTTCCCCCCTCAAACAGTCCTTAGAACTGGGCTAAGAGGAAGGCTTTTTGGAATTTTCTTTCTTCCCTTCCCCTCTCAGCACATTTCTTCAGACTGCATTTTTACAAGGAAGTTCTCTTTTGATTTTTCTCTCTCCCTCACCCTCAGACTTTCCTTGCATACAGCCTGCTTCTTTTAGAACATCAAAAAGTCACATTTTCTTTCTCTTCCTTTATCCACCTAAACCCTCAAGTGTTGGTTCTTTGGTCTTTCCTTTCCCCCTCACACACATTCCTTCCTCCCTGATCTCTTTTTTTTTAACGTAAGACCTACCTGCAAGTATGTTCCACTCTACATGCATTTATAACACCACCTACTCTCAAGAACTAAAGCTGCAGGAAAATCAAAAGAATTCCTTTGCTACTGCTACTTGTGGTCTAAAATAATGATATTGAATTGAATACATTTAAATAAAAGAATTATTAATAGTTAAATATTAATAATATTGATTTAAAATTAAAACCAATTTTCTAAAATTGAACAAAGCCACCATTAAATCAAATTAACTACATGCAATATTAAGGAATAATTTTAGAACACAGTATTAATAATACTGTAAATAATAATAATTATTAATTTTCAACAACTATTATTACTACCACCTATTATTAATAACTAATAAGTATTATTGATGATTTTTTATTATTTATTATTGATGATTTTTTAGAGTATTTATTGTTATTATTAACAATAATTATAATAAATGCATTTTGTTATTAATTGCTAATAACAATTATTACACTAAATGCACATTTATTATTGATACTATTGCTATGCAACAATTACTGTTTCCTTACATTAGCTTTTTGTTTTAAACCTCCTCTCATTGCCTTCCACAATAACATTGAAGAAATCTGTTGTCTCTATTTTTTAATGTTTTAGGAACTTTTCATTTTTTAAGCTGACCATATAGCTATACTCAGACTAGCTTAAATAGGCAGATTAAGACAGACAGACTTGACAATATGGGAAATATTGCAACACATCGAGGGAAATTGGGAAATATTCCTCCTGATTCACCTCTGAATATACTTTTTACTTCTTGGGGTGATCCCAATCTAGCTCATTAGAATTGGATGACAAAGAAAGAATCTAGAAAGCTTTGTAAGGCATATATGGACATATCTTTTACCAGGCCAAAATATGACTCTTTTGACTTTGAGATCTTAAAAGATTTGAAGTTATTAAAAACAAAGATTCCAAAGTTTATAAACACTTGCTCTTGTGGGATAAATCAACTATTCCCTCCAGTTTGGAAACCATTATTTCTTTGGAACTGAACCATTCTAGCTTAACTCCTTCAGTGAAATATAGCTAGAAACACACTCTATCATCCCACCTGGCCTATAAAGAAACCTCTTATACTGACCCAAACCAGGACTTCACTTCAGCTCCTCTCCTTGTCAGACCTTGCTCATCCTCTACTCTTCCCATCCCCTTTCCCCCAATCTACCTCTCTACCCTCCCTTACCATCCCACCATGATACCCTCCTCACTACCCAGTGCCCACCCATATCACCTATCCCCACCTGTACCATCCCTATTCCAATCCTTTTCTGTACTCTCCTTCCCACCCACTTTAGTATGATTCCTCTAGACCTCACCCCTCATACTCCTCTTCACTCCATACCCAGTCCCACCCCCCTTCCTCTCCACCCCACCCCCATCCTCTTCCCCACTTCTCATTGCCATGCCCCAATCTTTTTGCTTTGCCTCTCCATGCCCTGATCAGCCTCTCCCTCTTCATTCCCCCACCCCACCCCCATTCCCTTACTAGCCTCACTACAACCCACTCCATTGAACTCCAGAACACAGGACAAGCAGCAGTTACCACAGATGATTCAAATAAATGTGTTTTCCCTCTAAGAGATGTCCCTACATATAACAGACATGGAGATTTAGTAAACATTAGATGTCATACACCCTTTTCTCCACAGGACATTGAGAGATTCAAAGAAAAAACACCTTCATATGAAGCTGAACCTGTGGTGGTGATAAATAAGTTTGAAAGCATTTTTCACACATATAATCCCACATGGCTTGATGTAGAGGATTTGCTCCAGGCCTTGCTAACAGAAAGGGAAAGGAATAGGATTCTTTCTCTTGTTAATCAAGCCCAAGGAGAGGAACAGTTCACTGGCCAACTGAAGATCCCAAATGGGACCCAAATTCAGAGCAAGATTACTTTCAACTATGATAGGCTAGGAATGCATTGCTAAAAGCCATGAGAACCTGTTCTGATAGGCCTGGTACATGGATTAAATTTGAACAATGAAAACCCGTTCCAGTTTATGGATAGACTTATTGAGCTGGGAGGAAGATATATAGATCTCCATCTTGATAGAGAAAGGGATGTTAGACAAATCAGAATGCAATTTGTAAAAAACAGTTGTAAGGTAGTTAGGAATTATTTTATGACTAGCTGTCCAAACTGTGGCAGTCTATGCTTTTGATAGACATAAGGAAAAGGAGAAAGAGAACACTGATTTAGTGGAAGCATTAAGGAAGGAAATAAAGGAATTAACTGTTAAACAGGGTGAGACAGATAAAGAGAATGCTACTTTAGTGGAGACATTGAGGGAGGAAATAAAAGAATTAACTGAAACAGTTGGAAAGGTAAAGCAAGGAGAGATCATAGCTCCCTTACAAGAATCCACAAAACAACTACTAACATATTTTTGTGGAAAGGTGATCATATAATTATGAATTTTAAGAAGAGAAATCAGGAGTATAGGAATAGAAGCTTTAGGGATAATGCTAATAATAGGAGGAATAGTTATTTGAATGGGGGAAATCAAAATTCACACCAAAACATCTGTACTCAGTGCGGGAACCTCCCCTAAGTATGGGGGACCCCAGGGGTGTAGACAAAGGGATTGTGATAAATGATGGTACTTGGGAGGGGAAGGAACCTCAAACAGTCTGGAGGTGAATTTTAAGCCTTTTCAAACCTCTTTGCCTTATTGATGTTAACTGTTTCAGTTTGTTCCCCTCCCCAGAATGAAGAAGTCTCTGTAACACTGAGAAGGCCCCAAAGTCTGAGTTAAAACACCTGAAGCTACTCCTCTTTGCTCATGTACATACAAAGTAAATGGCTTATTGTAATCTGGGATGCCTAGAGCAGTGGCAGACAGGATAGTCTGTTTTAGATCTGATAGAGCTGACAAGTGTTCTGGCTCTAATTTGAGGGGTTCAGGGATTGAATCCCTTGTTAGTGCTATAAGGGGTTTAGTAATTTCCCCATGGCAAGGAATCCATTGCCTACAAAACCCTGTTGCTCCTAAAACTACTCCCAACTGTTTCTTAGTGGTAGGAGCACTTAAATTTTTAATATTTTCAATTCACTTGGGAGAAATATAGTGGGCACCCACAGTCAGGATGAACCCCAAATATTCTACTTTAGGGAGAGACCACTGAACTTTACCCTTCAAGATCTTATGTTCCCTTTTATGTAATTCCAAAAGAAGGTGTTTACTATCTTCTTGACATGCTTCTGCATCTGTTGAAGCCAAGAGTAGATCATCTATGTATTTGATTACTTTGCTATTTCTAAATATTATATTATCTGTGTCTTGGCTCAAAATTTGTGCAAATAATCTCGGGTTTTCCACTCAACCCTGTGGAAGATGACTCCACATATAATGAGAGCCCTTCCAGGTGAAAGCAAAGATATGCCTGGAGTTCTCATGTATGGGTATGAAAAAGAAGGCTGAGCACAAGTCTACTACTGTAAAGTATGTAGCTGTGCTAGGACTAGAAGAAATAATACTATTGATGTTGGAAACTACAGAATGTCTCTTTATAACATGGTTGTTCACAGCCCTCAAATCCTGTACGAATCTATAGAAGTACTTGCCATTGGGCCCCCTTTTTGGTTTTTTAACAGGCAGGATGGGCATGTTGTATTCATATTTACAGGAAATTTGACACCCTGGTCGATTAATAAGTTTATTACTGGGGTAATGCCCTCTATTGCCTCCTTTGAGAGAAGATACTGGGGAATGGAAGGAGGTGGGCTAGATTTAGTTTTTATTTGCACAGGAACAGCTGATTTAAGTAGGCCTACATCAGAAGAAGATGTGGCCCAAAGAGACTCTGGTATATCTGTAGGTATTTCAAAGGTGGGAGGTTCTTTTCCCTCCAGGCTCTCTGAGATAAGTACAGGGAGTAAATTTAAAGATTCCTCAGGCACTAACAAAGACATAGAGCCATCTCTATGGGGCGCAAATTATTGTGGCTTGTAGTTTGCATAGTAAATCCCTGGGTCCCACACATACCATGCAAGGAGAAAGTTTTGGGACCTTTAAAGATGTTCCTGATACACCTACTACATCTAGAGAGCCAGTAGAGTCAAATTTTGCATCTGGTTTGCTTACCAAAACTGACCTAGATGCCCCAGTGTCCAAAAGATATGTATGAATTTCCCACCTTTAAAGTGACATGAGGTTCCTTACTATGTGTGTGGGGGCGGGGCATGTATTGGGATTACTGGCATTAAAATATCAGGGTTTGGAAAATCAAAGATTTCACTCTTTGATTCCAAGGCCCTCACCCCCCCCCCTTCACACCTTCATAAAGGTGCTTGGGCATTTTTCTTGGATCCCCCACACTGATGGGGATTTTTACCCAGAGTATAGCGTGGACAAGCTCCATTTTTTATATATTGTTGGGCATTGTGTTGAATATTATCATTTTCCTCATTTGGAGCACTGTCATTATTTTGATTGGCATTATGATTCCAATAGTTATTATTTCTAAAGTTGTTATTATTTCTTTTTTTCTGTAGCCAGCTCCTACAGACCATCATTACATGGCCTCTCTTCCCACAGTAAAGTCATGTTAATGATTTATCTGTGGATTCATGCAAAGGGGCTATGGTCTCTCTCTGATTTTTTCATTGTCCTTTTAACATTTCAATTTCTTTCTTTAAGTCTTCCACTGACGTATTGTGTTCCTCGTGGTTTTTTTTTTTTTTGCCTGACCCTTATAAACATAGGCTGCTACTCTCCTCAATTCTTTGAGGTTCATAGAGTCCCAATTCGGACAGCTAGTTTTAAAGTAGTCTTACCACTGAACAACAATTCTCAATGAATTGCCTAAGTATTTGTCTAATATCCCTTTCTCTGGACAAATCAAGGTCCATATATGTATTTCCTTCGTCAATAAGTCTGTCCATAATCTTGGAGGGGGTTTCATCAATTTATTGTCAGGTTCTTTCAAATTTTGACCATTTTTCAGGTCTATCAGAGCATGTTCTCATGCCTGTCAACAATGCTTCCCTGGCCTAGTTTAGTTTTGTGTAATCTAGTTCAACATTGGGGTTCCAATGTGAATTTTCAGTTGGCCAATAATTTGCTCCTCTACCTTGCTTCTGATTAGCCAGAGAGATGACATTATTTTTTTCTCTTTTTGTCAGAAATTTTTCTAATAAATTTTCAACATCCATCCAAGTGGGGTCAGAAGTTTTGAATATGTTCTCCAATTTTTTTTATGATTAATATTGGTTCTTCCTCAAATGATGGAAGGTCTTCTTTGAATTTATTTAAATCTCCAGGGTTAAAAGGCGTATGGTGTCTTATAGATATTAAGTCCCCATTTTTATTAAAAGTGGGTACTTCCCTTAATAGAAATAAACCCCTATCAGAATTATCTATTGTTCTATTTTCTAGGCTTCTTTCTCCATTTTTAGTAAGAGAAGTAGAAGGGGGGGGGTCAAGGTAGTGTGGGCAGGGCAGGTAGCATTGGTGAGTGGGTTAGCCAGGGCAAGGGGGTTGGGGATGGAAGCATCATAGGTGGGGGTAGGGACTAGGGCTGAGGGGGCAGGCAGGAGGCATGGGTGGGGGAGGGACTAGGACTGAGGGGGTTGGGCAGGGGGCATGACGGGGGAGGAGTGGGTTGGTTAGGAATGGGGGGACTAGGGCCAAGGGGGCAGGGGAAATGCACAGGGTGAGGAATGGGTTGGGTATGGGTGGGGGCAGTTTGAGAACTAGGAGCCAAATTGTGTAGAGCTGGGTGGGACAGGGATTCTGATAATGATGAAGTATGGAGAGATAAATCACTCCTATTACGAGATGATCTTAAGTTTCTTTTAATGCTTTTTATAGAAGCTATGAGCTCCCCCAAACTTCCTCTATAAGCTCAAGCCAGGTATTGTGTTCTGCATATTGTTGAATAGTAGAAGGAACAATTGGTTGGTTTGGCTGGGAATTCTTGTGTATGGTATTTTCCAGGGTTCTCTTAGAGATACAATATTACAGCTCCAACAATTAAAATCCCAAGGAGGAGTAGTGCAGCAATTAGACATAGCCATAAGTCCTCTGGGATGAGACATTGCAGAGAGACAAGGAATAATACATTTCCAAATTTGGTAACCACATATTTCTAAAGTCAAACATTAAGTTGCCTGTAATTTTGCCTTTTGTCAGTAGATGGCTCTACTGCCAAGGGTCTTATTTTGTTGTAAATTTTCTTTTCTTTCTTTTGGGTAGGCATTTAGGTGTGGCTTTATGCACAGCTCTAATCCATTCAAATTCTTCTGTGTGAAGGGGTAGACAAAACAAAGCCTTTTGCCTGAGGCTGAGGCTCCTTTTAAAACTAAGTTTTGGAGGGGTCACAAGTGGTCTTTCCTTATCCCTTAGGCTAACCTGCAAGGACCATGTGCTATCTTCTTTGAGCAAAGCCCATTTAAATTTTAAAACCTAGAGAGGCTGAAAAGCAGGAAAATGGGTTTTAAGCTGACTCACTGCTTTACTCTGATGATCTAGCCGTTTTTGTTGTGACAGATTGAAGCAAGGGCTTCTTTTTCCAGAGTTTCCTCACTGCTAATCATTAAGGGTCGGCTAATTGAATTGTTTGTTCCCTATTTATTTATTTATTTTTATTAATATATTTTATTTGATCATTTCCAAGCATTATTCGTTAAAGACATAGATCATTTTCTTTTCCTCCCCCCCACCCCCCATAGCTTAAAAACAAAAAAGAGATTTATTAATTTAGAAAGTAATGTTGAGAGTGGCCAGGAGGATAGCAAGGTGGGACAGCAAGATGGGGAGCAGTTCCTTGGGAGGACAGCATGAAAGGAAAAGCTGTTCCCCCATTGGGAAAGCATGGATGGAGAGGCTGTCCCCCAGACATCAGTTCTGGGGTTTATATACTCTTTAGATGCTATGTCCTGGTGTGGAGAGTGTTAGTCCCTCAGGCATTTGGTGGGGTGGGGTGGTCATCTGACTGGGGTCTGCCTGGAGACATAAAGATTCATTTCTTTGTCCACTTTAAATCTAGAGGACAAAAGAGGGTAAACATCTCAGGACCCTAGGTGGGGTCATTGGGTGTTTCTAGGTTAAGGGTCACAAGGATGCAAAGGCAAGGGAGTTTCCCTGATAATAGTTGGCCTGGGTTTCTGGGGTACAGTGCCCATATCATCTCTCCCTTCTCCTAATATGTAAGGGAAAAGGGAAGGTGGTCTGTCTTCTGTAACTTCTTCACAGCTTAGAATGGGCATAGAGATATCCCTGCCTAACGTTAGGAGAGGTATTGACTGTAGGCTGTGTCCAGAGCATCAGGCTGGGATGTTTGCCAAGGTTATGGTGGCATCTGGCATCTGGGTGACTCCCATGAGTGCTTTTACCCTAGAAGCAACTAGAGAGATGGCAAGGTTACAAATACAAGGTCCACATATCCCACAGGGGAGTAGCAAAAACTGGAGTGGTTGCTAGTCTCCTTAAAGCCTCAGGTTTTGGATATACCCCAGAGGCACTGAGACCTTGGGCTAAAGGTCTGGGGTTCTCTCCACTTTGGGGGTGCTTCATACAGACCCAACAGTTAGAGGGACCTACTTTGGCTAATGCTTCCCCAAGCTGAATCAGAGAATTATATGTCCGACTGGCTGGGTATGCATGATTGAAAACATAGAAGAAGACCCAAAATTTAAGGAAAGAAATAGTTATGGCCAGGTAGCTAAAGGCTAAAGCAAAAGGGGTTAAGATAACAGGGAAGGAAAGACTGTGGCCACAGGATCTTAGGGACATGTCCTCAATGAGTGCCTGGGTCCTAGGTAGCTGGGAATTTGCTTGGAGATGTGAAGGATGTCCAGCAACTGCTTTCCCTGATGGGCAGACAGGTCACAAGGGGAGAGTCAGCCCCTAAGATAGAAGTATAGAAAACCAGGACTGGGCGGATAGAAACAAAGAAAATTACTACAATAACAATTGGCATTACACATTTGCATTTGGGTATTTTAGCCAACAGACTTCTTCAGAAATCATCTTCTGACAGGAATAGATCCCTTTAGGAAATCGGATTCCTGAGTTGTTTGCAGAGTTGGTATGTGATGTTTCTGTTAAAGAATATCCTTTTGCAAAGTACACATTAACTATAACATCTATAAACACTTGAGTAACAATATTTTACAGATGAATTTCTTTACTCCAGATTCTGGGGAAAATTCAGGAGAGCTTTGAGCTATCCCAAGCTCAAGATCCAAACTTCACTTAAGGCTGCAAATACAAGCCATCAATTAATAAACTTCACCTACTTCTCAAAGTATGTTCCCTAACAGTTTGAGAATGTCCAATTATTAACCTAATAGGTTGTTTGGGGAAATGGAAACTTTAATTTTCCAAGTTGTATTATGTGCTGATTATGGTGATGTCACCAAGGAAGAAAGTCCAAAAGGGAAAATATTTCCACATGAGACAAAGGACAGTGAGTGGCTTTATGTAACAAGCAAGGCTGGCACTGCCATTATTGTTTCACTCAAGTATCAGCAACCTAGATGGTCAGGAAAATTCAGTCCAAAGTGAGCCTTGGGCTGCCTTCTCTATAACCATCCTAGGACTTTCTCTCCTTAGAGCACTTGCCACTGGATGCCAGAGGCCTTCTTTTCCTTAAAGGACAAGTCTCACCCATTAAAAGCTCAGAGAAATTCTGCTTGTCAGCAGTCCAAAAACAAATTTCCATACCCTCAAACAAGCTTTTCTGACCATTTGTCCTCTCTAAGGATTCCTTAAAGCCTATGAGTCTACATTATAGCAATTATTCTTACATATTTTGGCAATAATTAATTTGTTACAATTTAGTCATAAGACCTGAACAGGAATGTTGAATTCATTAGCTCTACAGTAAATACAAATCAAGGCTAGATCATATCCTGACCTTAGGCTCTCTGAAGGAACTAAGACAAGACCAGTCAGGAATCTCTAAGGAATTTTCAAAGAAATTCCAGAATTATTTGTGATTTTCCAAAACTACATACATCAATTCTAGAAATGATCCCTAAGTTAAAGATCAATTATGAGAGCAAAACATCTATCTGTTTTCTTTCATCTTCTCTCTCTCTCTCTCTCTCTCTCTCTCTCTCTCTCTCTCTCTCTCTCTCTCTCTCTCTCTTTCTCTTTCTCTCTCTCTTTTCCTTCAAAACCCAAAACCCTCTGCTTAAAAAGCAGAACACAACTTCCATTCTTCCTTCACAAATCTGAATTCAAACCCAACATACCTCTTTACCTTCTCTGACTTGCTTTTACCATAAGTCAAACGAACATTCCCTTGGTATCACTTCAATTGCTAATTAGTAACCAAAAGAATTCTGATTAAAGGATCATTGAAATACTGTATCTTTAGCATAGTACTCATCAGTTATAAATTTCAGTTCATAGAACAAATTGGCAAACTGAGGTAACCACTGAGTTTTGAACACAATCTATGGTAGAGTCAGATTTGCAATGAGCTTGTTTACATCCAACCAATACTTAAAATACATATTTCAACAGCAACTCACATAACATTTAAAAAAAAATTTCATAAAGCATTTAGTATTACAGGATCTATTTTAAATTTAGAGATTTGAAACCTTTTAATAAGAACTGTAAACCTTAAAGCAAACCTTTTGACAAGCAGGCTGATTGTCTGTTTTCAAGATCAAGAAGTTAAATGTAATAATAAAGTTATTTCAACTTTAATACACTGGGATGAAAACCATTGAGATGAAAACCATTTGATAATTTAAACAAAAACCCATTTTTGGTAAGTTTAAACACTTAAACCCATTTTTTTCTAAGTATGGAATGCAGTCTTTGAGGCTATACCTCTAAAAACCTATTTTACAAAACCAATCTTTGGCTTTCCTATACAAACAAATTTCACTGTCTGACAAAATTAGAATTAGGATGTTATTCTTTAAAACCCATATACATACATGATCATAATTTTGAAATAAAATACCAATAAATACCTCTAGTAGACAGATTTTAAGCATTACTTCCTTCTGGCTAGCAGACAGGGAAAGGAGATTTATTAGGTCTTCTTATCTCTCCCTGTTTACCTCAAAACAGAAGATAATTAATAGGTTGTTCTACAAGTTGAAAAAAACTTAGTTTTAAAAGTGTAAAACATTAAAAAATCCCCAAAATAGGGGTGTCTCACCAGTTTTTCTGTTCAGAATCAATCCTTCCTCTCTGCAGTAGAGGAGGAAGGCAGATCTGATCTGAGATCAGTGGCAGATCAGTGGCAGAGCAGAGGCAGATCAGTGAACTGAAAAGCTTCCCTGTTTCCTTCCCCCCACCCCATCTCCACCTGGGTTTTTTTAGGTGGGCCCTTGCCTTAAAATCTAAGTGAAGAGTAGAGTTTGGGGAACTGGGATCCTGGTGAGAGAATAAAGCTAAAAGGTACAGAGCTTCTGTCCATAAAATATGTCCAATTGCCACCTGGTGTTAGAATTTAGGGTAACAAAAAGTCAATTTCCTCATCATTTTTTTTATGTTGCTCAGCTATTTAACATGAGAGAAAACAAACAAACCAAAAATCCAACTGAATTTTCTCTCAGGCTTCTTAGACTTGATCTCTTCCCAACAGGAGAGGCCTTCAAGAATCTTCTCACTTTGTCTTAATTAGGTTGGCTAGTCCCTATCTGGCTGAAAAAAAATTTCAATTTCAGGGTGCCATGGATAGGCCATGCCTCTTGCTTACCAAGGATGTAACGTGGCCAGTCAACATTACAAAAAGAAATTGGTTGCTTTTTCTTTAAACTGTTTAGTGCCAATTTTTTCTAATTTTTTAAGTATACACCCCAAAGGAGAATCCCGGGGCATTCTCTTTCTCTGTCACATTTAGATGCAGAATTGGCCAATTCCACACCGAGGGTCAACAACTGTGCATCCACAGAAGTTGCTGGACCAAGAGCACTCAGTTGAAAACTGAGGCGGCAAGACTTCCCACACAACTTAGAACCGTCTTCCAGTATAACGGGGAGCCGACAGATAGACCCCAAACTTCAGCGGCCAAGACTGATCTGGGGCCGATGGGAGAGAGAGCACGAAAGAGTTCCCACAAAGATATCACCCAAAAGATGGGGGTTTCAGGAGTCAAAGAAAAGGCTTCTTCCTACCTGAGAATCTGTGTCCTCGTGGATGATCCGGGGTACAGGAGTAGCTTTCAGGAGAGCCAAACACGTTAGGCATCAAAATGTTATGGGTAGGAAGGATACCCTTGGGGTTCGGGAAGGAAGGCCTTTGCAAGCAGGCAATGACTCCAAAACTTAGCTTAAAAACAAAAAGAGATTTATTAATTTAGAAAGTAATGTTAAGAGTGGCCAGGAGGATAGCAAGGTGGGATAGCAAGATGGGGAGCAGTTCCTTGGGAGGACATCATGAAAGGAAAGGCTGTTCCCCCATGGGGACAGCATGGATGGAGAGGCTGTCCCCTTTCTCTGATATTCTTGATCTTTTGTTCTTCCAAATGAATTTTGTTATAATTTTAATTCCAGAGCAGACCTTTCCCCCCACACCCCCACCCACATACACCCCTGTCTCTCTTCCCAGGCCTGCCACAACCCTTGCTCAGTGGGGGCTTCCAGGCTCCTGGCTGTGAGGGCGGGGACTGAAGCACCAGCCCATACCAGGGATCTTCTGTGCTGCACCATGACCTTCCAGAAGGGGGCTGAGACTTCTGCTCCCAGCTGCAATTAACGGTGCAAGTATAGAGTGATCTGCAGACAAGAAGTAAAACTATAGGCAATTAAAAAAAATTTTAATAGAATAAAATAAAATTGATTACATCAAACTGAATTGAATCCAATTGGATAAATCTTAATAAAAGAATTAACCAAAAATATTGAATTAACTTAAATAAAATCAAATTAATAAACTTGGAACAAAACCTAATTAAGTCACAGTAATACAATGCGATATTAATTAATCACATATACTAATTCAGTGCTTCATTATTTCAAACTTCATAATAATTTTTTTAAAAAACCAAGATAGTTATTATAAGTAGATATTTATTATTGATACTATTGCTTTGCAACAATTACTAGTGCCATGCCTTGGTTTCTTATTTAACCATCCTGTAGCATGGTTGCTTTCTACAATAAAATTCAAGTTGTGTCTCACTTTTTTTTTTAATGTTTTGGGATCCTTTCATTGTTGGCTGATTCAGCAATAGTCAAAATAACTCCTCACTGATAATTGTGAATTTTAGATTTATTCCACCCTGCTTAGTCTTTAGAATGTTAGCAATCAGGAATATATACACCCCTACTTAAGGATTAAGTGTGGGGGAGGATGGCCTGTGACCCACATGTGCTAGCAAGTGACAAATCAGAAACAACTGACTGACCCTCTGGGCTGTCCTAAGCCAACTTTAAGCAACCATTGGTACATGTGAGACATAGGAAGTGATGTAAAGAACTGCTTTTATATTTCATGTCACTTCCTGTGAGAGGGACTTTGGTGGGTTTTGCGTTGCTTCATGATTTGGAGGGCTGGAGTGTGGAGACTGAGACTGCTTCCCTTAGGTAACCACGTGGTGAGTGTTAAGGCTGAATCCTCTTTCCCTGGCTTTCTGAAGGCACCAGCCTCCAACTCTGTGAGATCCCTATTTAAATCCCTAAGTATCAGTGTGGAACAATTATCAGCACTTCTTTCTCCTTCCTGTGGGCAAGGAAGGGGTTAATAGCTTTTGAAATACACTTCTTTCTCCTTCCTGTGGGCAAGGAAGGGTTAATGGCTTGTGAGCAATTATCCTAAGACTGCTTGGCTCAATTTAGGTTTTAACCTTGTCCCATACTTCTTTAACAAGTGGGCTTAGCTTAAAATTTTGAATGTATCAACCCTCTTCATGATAATTTAGTCTCAGTGGATGATAGTTTGAATTCCACAACTTCCAAAGAACTTTAATTAAGTCCTTTAGTAATCTCTCAGTGTGTAACCAAACTGAAGTTCAAAGCATTTACCTTCACTCCTCTCAAACCTCTGTCTAAAGTAGAATAGAACTTCCAGTTTAGTCTTCTTTTAGCTCAAAACATTACCACATACCTGATTAAATTCCAGCAACATTATTCCAATTTATAATTTGTTGTATCTATTTCACACTAGAATTCAAGCCCTTCTTGATTTCAGGGCTGGTCAAATTTGTCTTGTTAAGGACATACAGTTTGCATATCATATGCCCTTAACCTTTTTAGGTGGTACAAATATAGTACAAATGCACACATAATTTGTATCTGAATACACGTTCATCTCTAGATCCCAAATTCCTTTCTATACATTTTGCACATTTAAAAAAATGATTCATATAATTTTAGTCAAAGAAAACACCGTTTAGCTCAGTACTGGTATTATTAAATCCTATGTACATATTACCCACTTTAAAAATTTTTTGTGTGTCATATGAGTACTTGTTGCTAGTTCTGAAAGCACATAAATTAAAATAACATCTGATTTGAAAAATACCAAGTTTAAATTCTAGAATAAGTTCTTCTCAACAACATAACAACTTTTTCTGGATGACTTTTACATCTATTAAATAGCCAGTACAATTTCTGTCCTTATAGAATAAAGATTCCTCTCTGTGTCAGGCTGGCTATCAATCACATTTGGACAATTCTCAAATTCACTGAAACCATTATGCATTGCAAGATCTAACAAAACAAACCTCTAACCATGAGTTTTTGTGCTCAATAAAAATCTGGCTAACATTTCACATTTAACTGACAAACAGTAATACATGAAATTACATTTGTACCATATCAAAATCATTAGCAATCCTCCCAAGTTGCATGTATCAACCATTAGAATTAATTTTTTGGATGGGGAGGGCCATTGTTGAAAAAGTGGGGTTGTTCTTGGAGGGGGGGTAGGTGGCGGAGGCGGCATCGGGAGGAAGGGGTGGGGGAAACCTAAGGATCTACACACACAGGACAAACTTGTTACCCTTCTTCTCCTGGCTCACCAACCCTTAGGGAGAGCAAAGATTTTCCTAGGCAGAAACCTCAAGCTCCCATTGATTGTCCTAAAAATCCACATAAGCCACAGACTTGTCCTCCCATTCCAGCCCACCCATCTAGCCCATCTGGCTCTGAGTGGGTTACACCTGGGGCTGGGGAAGGGCTCCTCTGAGTGCCAGTGGAGCAGAAAGGACATGGCAGGGGGCCAACCCATTGCTCCACTGGGTTTTTGGCTTAACTCCTTTTCTGCCGACCAAGAGTCCTACACTAGTAGCTGGAGACTGGGAAGAGAGGAAACCTAGGGATGTATGGGGGTGGGGGTCCAGGGGTGGTGATCCCGAAGGGGGAAACATGGGAGGGGTTGGGGTCAGTGCCTTGGCCACCAGGATGGTAGAGGGGTTGGTGGCCACCAACACCAGGGGATGGACCCAGGGAGGAGGATCCAAGACCAGGTCCTGCCAGGTCAGGATATAAGGCATTTGATCAGGGACACAAATAACAAAGAGAACAAGACAGACAAAGAGACAGACAAAAAGACAAACAAAGAATTCTCTTTCGGGGGTTGGAGCTTGCTCAAGGCTCCAGCCCACCTTCCCTGGTGTCCTTCTAAAAGGACCCAGTGTCCCTTTTACTTGTCCTGTGCCTGTAGTGCACAGTGCCCTTTTGCTTAACCTGTGCCCATAGTGTGTCCACTACGGGGCTTCCTGGAATTTTAATTCCACCAGGGACTCTAACCCTGGGCTTCCCCTTATCTTCCGGGGGCAGAAGGTCTCCAACCTTCTGAAGTTCTGACTCCCCCTTATTTCCCGGGGGACAGAAGGCCTCTAACCTCCTGAAGTTCCATAGAAGGCCTCCAACCTTCTAATGTTCCATGTACCTGTCTCCAAGCTCTTGTAGGACTCCCTCCCCACCCGTCTAAATGGACTCGCTTCCCGACTTTCTCGACCTTGTCCCTCACGGGAAACAGAAGCTTCGGTAATCACCGATCCACACTCACACACAGGTGGAATAAGACCATTTATCAGGATTGGGCTTAGCATAGGTCCCCTCGTATAAACCCTAAGGTGGGGAGGCTAGCCGGACCACTTAGCTGTATGCCCTAATCCTGTGATCTGTTCCCCATCAGTCACAGTCACACAACCAATTACACTGCACAGACACTCTGCTCACCTCTGGAGAGTCACCACAAAATCTGGGAGAGAACTTCCCTTGTCCTGGAGGTCCTCAGGGTGTCATATCAATATCAGCCCCCATATGTTAGGGTTCAAGTGGAAGACCACCCTAAGGAGCACATGGAGACAATGCAATTCAGGCAAGGGGAAGTTTATTACTAGCAATGCTAGGGGAGCCCAGTCAAGGGGTTCCGAAGAGGCAGAGTCAGAGTGGAGTTTATATTGGTTAAAGCAGTCATAGTAGAGTTACTTGATGGGGGACCCCTGTAGCTCCTGGGGCTTTACACAGAACATTCTGTTGTGGGACATTCTGTTGTCCCATACAGAGTGAGGATCAGTTGATTTTTACTGCATAACAAACTCCAGACTTGCTGTGTCCTTCCCCTTGAGGTTATGGATCTAGCAGGGAGCCTTCCTTTTATTGTTGTGATAAATGAGTTAAGGGTGGGACTGGCTAGCCATGGTGAACTTTGACCCATTTTGAGAGTGTGCTGGGCCAGCCTCAAGGCTGGGGAAAGCTTAGACTGACACCTTCCTTGTATGGACAAGGACCTGCTTCTCTTGTGAAGAAATGAGGAAGGAGTTGAAGTCCCCTTCCTCAGTGGTTATTTATGAATCTGAGAATTCATCTATTTTGGCCCCCAAAACCACACACATTTTTTTTTGTTTTATATGTTTTTAAATTAAAAATGTACTTTATATATAACAAATAAAGATTTATAGATAATAAAAAAGAATGCTGGCTTAACATAACTTACTCTCTACACACATAACGCTACTTTAAAATGGAAAATTGACCTTACAAATTACTTGTGATGTGTAACTATTGCTAAACTTAATTGCTATTTTTTCCCCCTTAATTATCATTTTCTTCATTGAATTTTGGCTGTTTTGCCACACTTTCCTTGATTTCACTTGGAGGCTGTTTCAACAAAAACCTTTGCATGGAAGTTTGTGTTAAAGGGATTTTCTTAGTCTCTCCCAGTATCTCCCTCAGAGGCCAGAGAGCAGGTTTCTAAGTAGATAAGAACTGACAGGAGTCAATGAGGCAGAGCTGAAGATTCTGTTACCAGGGAGACCAGCCTGAGGAGAGGAAGTAGCTGCCCTCTGACAGGAAGTTAGGTGGGATAGTTGGTCAGTGAGGAGATAAAGGAAGCAGCTGGTCAGAGTTGGGGGTCAGTTGTGTGTCTGTGTCTGTTCATCCTTTTAAAGGATCACAGAAAAGGGAAAAATACAAAAGTGCTGGCATCAGGTGGGGGCAGATTTGTCTGGGCCAGGAGCCATGGAGGGACTTTGCCCTCCCCAAGAGAAAAGAATGGATCCTCCCACCCCCCAGACTGGGATGGGGGTGGGACTGGTCCTGCCCTTCCCCAAAAGTCCCAGGGGAGAAGCAGCCAACATGAGCCTGGTTAGAGTAGGGGGTTTGTGGTCATGCCCACAGCCCATGGAAGGAGCTCTGATCTCTGGCACAGAACAAATGCCAACATGTTTACCCCCAACCCCCACCTGATGCTCGTCACCCCATCCAGCTTCTCCTGCCCCCCCCATTACCCAGTAATCTATACTCCTAGGAGTCTCCTCTGAGGCCTGGGGAAGGGTTGGGAGCTCCTCTGAGCCCCTCCTCCCCCTTATTCCCCACAGGTGTAAAAAGAGGAAGTCTTCCTACCTTGGGGCTCTCACGCCCTGAAAGACCACAGTCTGGGCCAAGCAGAGACCCTGGAGCCAGAGGGAATGACCTCTGGGACCCAGAGGCCCCCATTGCAGGTGAGTGCAGTACATCCCCAGCCCTGGCTAAGCTCCCCCAAGGTGGAATGCAGCAGAACTAAGACCTCTGTCTTTCCCAAGCCTCCAGGGGCGCCATCACTGCTTGCTCTCAGTGTGACCTCAAAGGTTACCCACAATCCCCAACTGTGTTTTGGGGGTTTTCTAGGGCCTCTGTAAGCCCTATCTGGATGAGCCAGCCCAGGTTCCAGAGGGACAGGCCCAAATGCAGACATTTATTCATCCACCCTCCAGTGTGACACATTCCATTAGAGGATGATGCCTGTGTGTCCCACCATTCCAGGAATGACCCAGGGACAGTTTCTGCTCCTGACCTCCAGGTTCTGGGTTTGGACAGGTCAGTCAGGCTGCCAGGGAGGCTTTGGAAGAAGTTTGTGATGAGATCAGGTGAGGGTACAGAGAGGAAAAGGTGTGTTTTAAGTGGAAGAAAAAGGATGGGAATTCCAGGGGAGGGATAAAAGGGTGGCTTTTCTAATATTAAACTATCAGGAACTTAGAGGGCATTCAACATAGAGAAACTTTAGCTTTCCTTTTCCTATTTAAATCATTTATCTTGAACTTCAGAAGATTATCTAACCTGTTGCTTTCTCAATATTTTTCATTTAGGCCCTTTATTTGTTTTATTTTTTAACTTTAAATTTTTTTATTTAGAATATTTTTTCATGGTTATATGATTTGTATTTTCTCCTGAACTTCACTCTTCCCTCCCTTCTCCTCCCTCCTTCACCTAGTGCTAAGTAGGGTGATCAAGATTTTGTTGATTCAATTCAAAAGTAGACAAGGGAGAGTTAATCCTTTCTTCATAATATGGTGAGGTACTAAGTAGGGGTACTTAAGTTATTGTTAACCAAGTGTTAACTGAAAATAGACAAAGGGAATAAAAGATTCCCTTTCACAAGTGTAAACTCAGAATAGACAAAGAGGACAAAGAATTCCATTTTCTCATGGGTTAAGGGTAGGGCTGGCAAGCCATGGTGAACAATCCATTTTGAGAGAGTGCTGGGCCAGCCACAAGGCTGGGGAAAACTTGGACTGACACCTTCCTTCAAATGGACAAGGATCTGCTTCTCTTGTGAAGATGTAATGAGGGGGGAGTTGAGGTCTCCTAAGTTCCCCTCCTCAGTGCTTATTTGTGAATCTAAGAATCAACCTGTTCTACCCCCAAAAACCATGCAAATTTTTTGTTTTATATGTTTTAAAATAAAAAATATACTTAATATGTAACAAATAAATATATTTGTAGATATTAAGAAAGAATGTAAAGAAACGAACTTGTTTATGAAATGCTATTTACCTTCAAGGTCAGCTGAAGATGCTGGTGGAGGTTTTCATTTCATGAGCTATTGCTTAACATAATTTCCTCTCTACACACCTAATGCTTACATTTAAATACAAAATTGATCTTACTCATTACTTGTGATATGTAATTATTGCTAAACTTAATTATCATCATTTTCTTCATTGAATTTTAGCTGTTTTGCCAAACTTTCCTTGATTTCACTTAGAGGCTGTTTCAACAAAAACCTTTCCATGGAAGTTAGTTTCTTCCTCCCTTTCAGAATGATCATGTGTGAAACAAGTATCCTTACACAGCTCCAATGCAGGACCTGTTAGAACTTTTTCTAAGTGTATCTCTACAGTAAACTGTTTACTTTTTCCCCATATCCTGAACCTTTCCTTAATCTCACTTGTACTCATTATCTCATCTACCTTGGGCTCCTCCCACAGGGAGAAGCTTATGGTTCAAATATCCACTTTAGTTAAAGCAAAAAATCTAGATTGGGACTGCTAGTATCTGAAATTGCTCATGACTTAAGGTGCTCGTGTATCAAAGCAGCACTATACATGTCTAGATAGATAGAAAGAGAGAGAAAGATTAAGATAAGATAGAAGTGCTAGAGGAATTATCTTTTTTCTTTCTTTTATATTGTGGAGAGGTTCAACTGACCTCATTAAATGACCAGTCTTTTAATAAATTAATTACAAATGAAGAAATTCTGCCTCTTGAGAATTCCAGTCACTGCAGTCAATGTCTGTTTTATCAATGAGCTCAGTCCCCAACCCCAGTTAATCAAATATCTTTTTAAAAGGTGAAAACTCCCTCCTTTCCTCATCACATTTCCTCTTCTATAACTAAATATAAAATGACTGAATATTTTCTAGGAAGAAATGACATTAACCATAAAGCAAAAACAGGATGTCTTGGCACATCATACCCAGTGTTTTGCCAAATTCTCATTATAACAACAAAAGCCTGCTCTTCTCCTCATTGCTAGAATCAGTGTCTGACCTTATATAACTGGAGTCCTCTTTATACTTTCAGCTAGATAAGAGTTGCTTAGCCTTTTAGGAAATTAAGTAGAGAATTCCTTTTTCTTTGTTTTTATCCTTATTAATCATTGGTAATATTTTCCCCCGTATACCCAGAAATTGCTTCCTTCTCACAAACTTCAAAAAATGTTCTTACTAGATGAATTCTGACAGTTGTGATGAGGAGGGATTTCAGATCATCTTCTCTCTTCTCCACAGAATCTCCCGCCTCCCTCAGAGCGCACACACCCTATCCCTAATTCCTTAGGGAAAAGCATTTCAGAGTGAGACACTTCTCCAGTCTTTACTATCCCAACATGATTCTCACTTCAGACACAAAATGCCTTTGTCAGTGTTTCATTGGCATCTGAATGACTGGTCTCCAGAGCTCTTCTGACACTCTTCAAGGTGAAGAGTTTGGGGTGAGTCCCTTGTGTGCTTCAGTGTCTTCAAGTTAGTTGATGAGACCTGGATTGGATGAATTCTGCAGACTCAGCTCTAAATATTGTGACTTTTGCTGGTTTTAGGAGTCAATAACATTGAAGGATGTGGCTGTGGACTTTACCCAGGAGGAGTGGTGCCTGTTGGACCATACTCAGAAAGAGCTGTACAGGGAGGTGATGCTGGAGAATGTGCAGAATCTACTCTTCGTGGGTAAGGACCACTTCTTCTGTTAACTCTGAATCTGCCATTAAGGGAATATCTTCATTCCATGCCAAATGTACAGCATTTTAAGACTTTATAGAAGCAAAAGCTGGAATTACCCTGAGAATATCAAATGAACCTTAAAAGAGTGCTTCTAGAATGCTGGAATCAATGAATGAACAAGGGTCAGAGTAAGGTCTTGAAAGGTAGGCAGAAAGGGTCTATTTCTGGGGACAAAGAGGAATTGTATATAAAACTGCACAAAGGGAAGTGAAGAAAATCTACCCTCTATATTCTGCTCCATATCCTGTACCAGGGCAGAAGGCAACTTCAAGACCCTGGACCCTTTTTAGCCTTCATTAGTGCCTCCCATGCTCCCTCCTTCAAAGTAGGGAAACAGAGAGTAAAGGGAAGGGGATGGAGAAGAAACTATTGGACTTCAACTCAAATAAGAAAAGTAGGAGTAGCAATTATGAACTCAGACAAAATTAGAGCAAAAAAGGATCTCATTAAAAGAGATAAGGTTGATAATTACATCTTGATAAAAAAGGTAGTTTAGATAGTGAGACCATATTAGTTCTTAACATATATGCACCAACTGATATAGCCTCCAGATTTTTAAAGTAGAAACTAAAGGAGAATAAGGAGGAAATTGCTAATAAAGCTATACTGGTAGGGAATCTCAACCTTCCTTTATCATAACTCTCACCAAAAAATAAATAAGAAAGGAATAAAGGAAGTGTATGAAGTTTTAGACAAGTTACATTTATTAGATATCTGGAGCAAATGGAATGGAATGGAAAAAGGAATATGTCCCCTTTTTAGGCATACATGGAAAATATTCAAAAGACCATGTGCCAGGGTATAAAAATTTTACAATGAAATGCAATAAAGCAGAAGTAATAACTGCAACCTTTTCAGATCATAATGCAATAAAAATCTTGTCAATGAAAATTAATCGAAAGAAAAGTTTTAAATTAATTAGAAACTGAATAATCTAATTGGTCAAAAGGGGTGGGTCAACAAACAAATGATGGCAATAATGGTGTCATAAAAGGAATGATTGAGGAGACAACATATCAAAAATTGTAGGATGTAACCAAAGCAGTACTTGGGGGAAAATTTATATCCATGAATACTTATATTAATAAAATAGAGGGGGGAAAATGCAAAAGAACAAATTAAAAATCCAATAAGGACTAAATTGGAAATCTAAAAAGTCAAAGGAGAAATGAATAAAATTGAAAGTAAAAAAAACTTTTGAACTAATAAATAAGACTAGGAGTTTGTTTTCAAAGAAAAAAATGACAAATAAAATAGAGCATTAATCTATCTACTATTTAAATGATTTTGCAAACTAGGAAAAGCAGTCTACAGAATTTTTAGTGTGATGCTAATAGAATGCTAATGGATGAGCCAGGAGAAGAAAAACAGAGAAAAAAATGTAGGCAAATTTCCTTAATGAATAATGATACAAAAATCCTTTTTATCCCTATTTATTTTTCTCCATATGTCTATTAATTCTAATTTTTCTAAGATTTCATTCACTTCTTTCACCTCTTTCTTATTTATTTTTTGGTTTGATTTATCTAAATTTGATAATGGTTGGTTTAAGTCTCCCACTAATATGGTTTTACTGTCTATTTCTTCCTTCAATTCTCCTAGTTTCTCCATTAGAAATTTGGGTGCTATATTATTTGGTGCATACATGTTGATTAGTGATATTTCCTCATTATCTAAAGTCCCTTTTAACAAAATATAATTACCTTCCCTATCCCTTTTGATCAGGTCTGTTTTTGCTTTGGCTTTATCAGATATCATGATTACCACTCCTGCCTTCTTTCTGTCAATTGAGGCCCAGAAGGTCTTACTCCATCCTTTAATTATGACCTTGTGGGTGTCAACCCACCTCATGTATGTTTCTTGAAGACAACATATGTTAGGGTTTTGGATTCTAATCCATTCTGCTATTCGTCTACGTTTTATGGGTGAGTTCATCCCATTCACGTTCAAAGTTATGACTATCATTTGTGGACTCCCTGGCATTTTGATATCCTTCCCTAGTTCTAACCTTTTCTTCTTCAGCTCTTCCTTTTAGTCCAGTGATTTACTTTAAATTGGTCCCCCTTGTCCCCTCCCTTGATATGTTTCCCTTTTTAGTCCCTCTCTTTTTGTTCCCTCCCCTTCCCCCCCTCTCTTTCCCTCCCCTTTTGTTTTCCCTCTCCCCCTTCCCCCTTGGTTTTCCCTTCTCCCTACCCTTGTTGGGTAAGACAGAATTCAAGATCCCAATGGATCTGGATGTTTTTCCCTCTCAGAGTTGATTTCCCTGAGAGTAAGGTTTAAGTAAAAACTCTCTTCCTCTCCTTCTTATAGGAGTTTTCTTCCCCTCCCCTTCCCATGTGAATCTTTGTGTGAGAACGATTATTCTATTTGGTCTTTCTTTTCCCCCTATTTACACATTACATGTTCCCCACATGTTAGTATACATAGATTGATATAAATGTAGTCCTTATAGAAGAGAGTTTGAGTAAAAGAAGAAGATAACATTTTTCTCCTTTTCCCTTTCCTTCAAATTTACCTTTTCAGGCATTCCATGCTCTTTGATTTTCGATATCGAACTTTCCACAGAGCTCTGGTCTTTTCATTGCAAAAAGTTGGAAATCTTCTATTTTGTTGAATGCCCATACTTTCCCTTGGAAGTATATAGTCAGTTTTGCTGGATAGCTGATTCTTGGTTGAAGACCCAGCTCTCTTGCCTTTCTGAAGATCATATTTGATGCCTTATGATCATTTAGAGTAGAACTTGCAAGGTCTTGTGTGACCCTGATTGGCATTCCTTTATATCTAAATTGTCTTTTTCTGGCTTCTTGTAGGATTTTTTCTTTTGTTTGAGAGTTTTGGAATTTGGCAATTACATTCCTGGGAGTTGTCTTTTGGGGGTTTAGTGTAGAAGGTGTTCTGTGAGCTCTGTCAGTGGCTGTATTGCCCCCTTGTTCTAGAATCTCTGGGCAATTTTCTTTGATTATCTCTTCTATTACGATGTTGAGTTTGGTGTTTATTTCTGGCTTTTCTGGAAGTCCAATTATTCTTAAATTATCTCTGCTCCCTCTATTTTCCAAATCTGTCACTTTGTCAGTGAGATATTTTATGTTCTCTTCTAATTTCTTGGTCTTTGGCTTTGCTTTATTAGTTCTTGCTTTAAAGCCTGGTTTTCTTTTACAGTTTGGTCAAACTGGTTTTGTAGATGCATGAATTTCTTTTGCATTATTTCCCACTTTTTCCACTTTTTCTCCCAGAAGGCTTCCATCTTTTTGATCATTTCAGATTCAAATTCTTCATGGGTTTGTGGAGAGTTTCCATTTCCTTTGGAAGGTTTTGGAGCATTTTCTTGTGTTCCCTCTTCTATCTCCTCTGTGTTTTGTATTTTTGCTCCATAAAATGTGTCCAAAGTCGCCCCCTTCTTTTTTTTTTTAATTTTGGACTTTTGTGCTTCTGTGGAGTTTGCCGTCTCTATCTGAGTGGGGAGGGAATAGCTTTTCTTATCTCTGTCTGGCGTTCAGAGGTTTTAGCCCTAGGCAGATTGTTCTATGCAGTTGTTGTTCTGTCTTCCCGGGAAGCCAGGAGTTGCTGGTGTGTCCCTGTTACTGCCCTCCTCTCCTCGGCACCCTCCTGATGCTTCTCCATTGCCTTACTTCCATGCTCTAAGCCTAGCTTGGCCCTTGTTCCTGTGCCTTAGCTGGGGGGAGGGGCCGCGGCTTCCTGGAGCTCTGAGGGCTCCTAATGAGATTAGCTTTCCCTGGGTTGAATTTACTATGCCTTGAGGCAGGGACTTTTTTCGTGAGACTCTGATGGAAGGATCCAGCCAGGGGGTTACAAGCTCCCCCCCCCTCTCTGTTTCCCTGCTGTCTGGGTGCTCCCTCAACTGGGTTAGGTTGTTTTCAGGATGTGGCCTTCAGAATAGCCAGCTCCCGAGGCCCTTTTGCCAGCCCTGAGGGTTGCTGTTGTTTCAGAAGACCCTGCTCTCTGAGGGGGAGGGGGCCATGGCTTTCTGGAACTCCGAGGGCTCCTCCCAGGGGGTTACGAGCTCCCCATCCCTTTCTGTTTCCATGCTGTCTGGGTGCCCCCTCGACTGGGTTAGGTTGTTTTCAGGATGTGGCCTTCAGAATAGCAGGCCGTGGGGCTCTGAGGTTGCTTCTGCTGCCTCGGACTCGGACTCGGTGCTCTGGGTTGGGGGGGGATGGGTCCTAGGACCTTCCTTCTGCCTACCCCTTAGGTCCGAGTGGTCTGGGGTTCTGGCTTTTGGGGGGGGGCGTACCTTTTGCTCCAGGTCCAGGTCCAGGAGGAGGACTCCCGGGGTCTATGCTGTTGATTGTTTTGAATTTTGGTGCCCTAGGAGCATTCGGTTTGAGATCGGTAAGGAAGGGTTTCAGGAGATCTGAACTTTAGCTTTCTCTAAGCCACCATCTTGACTGGAAGCATGATACAAAAATCTTAGACAGCTCACAAAGTTTATTCTCCGTGACCAGGTGGAATTTATACTAGGGATGCAAAGTTGGTTTAATATTGGGAAAACTGTCAGCATAATTGACAATATCCATAAGCAATCTAAAAGAAATCCCACAATTATCTCAATAAATGAAGAAAAGATCTTGGACAATATGCAATGCCCATTCCTCTTAACATCCCTAGAAAGCAAAGTAATAAAAAGGGCCATCCTTTAAAATAATAAACAATATCTCTCTAAAACCATCAGCAAATATCATATGCAATTGGGATCAGTGAGAAGCCTTCACATTAAGATCAGGACTGAAGCCAGGATGCATATTATCACCACTATTATTTAATATTGTACGAGAAATGTAAGCTTTAGCAATAAGTGGTTTTATTTTTTCTATAATTTCATATAATAAACAATTTTTAACATGTTTTCCAAAATTTTGAGGTCCAAACTGTGTCCTTCTCTCCTCCCTTACATGCTAAGTAATTTGATCCAGTATATACATGTATGATCATAAAAAAAAAAAACATTTTCATACTGGTTATGTTGTGAGAGAAGATTCCTATAAAACTAAAATTCTAAAATAAGAACATGGAGAAATAAAATAAAGTGAAGAACAGTATGTGCTGATCTGCATTCAGACCCCATTTGTTCTTTCTCTGAAGGTCCATAGCATTTTTCATCACAAGTCCTTAAGAATTTTCTTGGTTCATCCATTCTGGAGGGCAATTTGGAACTATGCACAAAGGACTCTAAAAGACTTCCTGCCCTTTGATCCAGGCATAACACTGCTGGGTTTGATCCAGGTATAACACCCTAAAGAGATCATAAGGAAAAAGACTTGTACAAGAATATTTATAGCTGTACTCTTTGTGGTGGCAAAAAATTGGAAAATGAGGGGATGCCATTCAGTTGTGGAATGGCTGAACAAACTGTGGTATGTTGGTGATGGAATACTATTGTGCTCAAAGGAATAATAAAGTGGAAGAATTCCATGTGAACTGGAATGACCTTGAGAAACTGATGCAGTGTGAGAGGAGCAGAACCAGGAGAACATTGTACACAGAGACTGATGCACTGTGGTACAATCGAATGTAATGGACTTCTCCATTAGTGGCAATGCAGTGATCCTGAACAACCTGGAGGGATCTATGAGAAAGAACACTATCCACATTCAGAGGAAAAACTGTGGGAGTAGAAACACCAAAGAAAAACAACTGCTCAATTACATGGATCGATGGGGATATGATTATGGATGTAGATTCTAAATGATCACCCCAGTGCAAACATCAACAACATGGAAATAGGTTTTGATCAAGGATACATGTAAAACCCAGTGAAATTGTACATCGGTTATGGAAAGGGGTGATGGGAGGGGAGGGAAAGAATATGATTCTTGTAACCAAGGAAAAATGTTCTAAATTGACTAAATAAAATTAAAAACAAAAACAAATCCCTACTTTAGCATGGGGAGGGAAAGGAAGAGGAAGGAGAAGGTGGGAAAACTTTAATCTTTGGAACTGCAACTAGTCTTTATGTTCTCCCTACTTTACTGAGGGGATTTCAGAGTTTTTCTTTTTTTCTTCACTTTGTCAACATCAATTAAATTCTATACAATTGTTTAAAATTTTTTTCTTGGTTCATTGTACTGTAGAGAAGAGCAAAGTCTTTCACAGTTGATCATCATACAAAATTGCTGTTACTGTGTATAGTGTTCTCCTGGTTCTGCTCACTTCACTTGTATCAATTCATGTTTCCAGGTTTTTCTTTTTTTTTCTTTTAATTTTCTTTTAAATTTCTTTCCCTAGTTACATGATTCATGTGGTCTCCCTCCCCTCTTCCCTCCTCCATCCTGGAGTTCAGAAGCAATTGCGCTGGGTTATACCTATATTATCACTCTAAACTTATTTGTATATTATTTATTTTTGTAATATAGCAATCATTTAATACCAAATCCCATAAAAACCAGTGATAAATCACATGCTTTATTCTGGATTTTGACTCCCATAATTCTTTTTGTAGATATGGATAGCATTCCATGTAACATGTCCCTTGGAATGTCCTGAATCATTCCATCCCTTTTAGTAGCAATTCAGTTGCTATGTACAATGTTCTCCTGGTTCTGCTTATTTTAGTCCCCTTCAGTTGATATGAGTCTTTCAGATTCTTATAGAAATCAATCTATTTATTACTCCTTATAGCATGGTAGTATTCCATCACCATCATATGCCACAATCTGTTCAGCCATTCCCAATGGAGAGACTTCCCCAATTTCCAATTCTATGCTACAAGAGAAAGCATAGCTATAAATATTTTTGTATAAACAGGTCCCCCCCCCTTCTTAATCACTTGGGGACAAAAACCTAGTAGTTGTATTGCTGGATAAAAGGGCATGCATTGTTTTAAAGCTCTTTGGGCATAATTCCAAATTGCCTACCAGAATGGTTGGATCCATTCACAACTCCACCATCAATACATTAGTGTCCCAATTTTGCCACGTTCCCTCCAATATTTATTACTTTCTTTACTGTCATATTGGCCACTCTGCTACCTGTGAGGTGGTATTTCAGAATGGTTTTGATTTATATTTCTCTATTCAGGACAGATTTAAAACATTATTTCATGTGATTATTGATGGTTGTGATTTCTTCATTTCAAAACTGCCAATTCCTGTCCCTTGACCATTTGTCAATTGGGGAATTGTCCCTTGACCATTTTTCAATTGGGGAATGGCTTGGTTTTTCATAAATTTGACTTAGTTCTTTGTATATTTGAGAAATTAGATCTTTGTCTGAGAAATTTGTTATCAAAATTTTTCCACAGTTTGTTGCTTCCCTCCTAATCTTGACTGCATTGGCTTTGTTTCTTACAAACCCCTTTTAATTTGACATATTCAAACTGATTCGTTTTACACCTTCTAATGTTCTCTGTCTCTTGCTTGGTCTTTAATACTTCCCTTCTCCATAAATCTTATCCCAAAAGCTGTGATCCTTGGGTTTATGGAACACTAGATTGCTGAGGTCATTTACCCCAAGTCTATTCCATTGATCCTCCCTTCTATCTCTTAGCTAATGCCATATTAATTTGATGATCATTGTTTTATACTACAGTTTAAGATCTGGTATTGCTAGGCCAACATCCTTCACATTGTTTTTCATTGGTTCTCTTGATATTCTTGATCTTTTGTTCTTTCAGATCAATTTTGTTATTATTTTTTCCAATAAAATAAAATATTTTTTGAGGTTTGTTAGATATGGCACTGAAGAAATAAATTAATTTAGGTAATATTGTCATTTTTATTTTATTAGCTCATCTTACCCAAGAGCAATTAACATTTTTTCCATTATTTAGATCTAGTTTCATTTGTGTAAAAAGTGTTTTGTAGTTGTGTTCATATAATTCCTGTGCTTCTCTTGACAGATAGATTTCCAAATATTTTATATTGTCTAGAGTGACCCTATAAAATGCTTGGAAATTATCAGTGCTTGGAAAACTGGAAAACCATATGGCAAAAATTAGGTATAGATCAATAGCTCACAACCTATGTCAAGATATGGTTAAAATGGGCATATGATTTAGATATAAAGGGTAAACTTTATATATATATATATATATAATTCAGGGAATATAGAATTGTTTGCCTGGCAGATCTATGGAGAAAAGAAGAATTTCTGACCGAATAAGAGATAGAGAACATTATAAGATGGAAAATGAATCATCTTAACTATATAACTTTAAACTGTTTTGAACAAACAAAACCAATGTAACCAAGATTAGGAGGGGAAACAACAAACCAGGAAATACTGTTTTATAACAGATTTATCTGATCTTATTTTTGAAACATATAAAGATCTAGGTCAATTTTATTCCAGAATGCAAATCATTCCCTAGTTGACAAATGGTCATAGGTGGGCAGTTTTTAGATGAAGAAATCAAAGCTGCCAATAATCATATGAAGAAGTGTTGTAAATGTCTGTTGATTATAGAAGTCAATTAAAAGAACTCTGAAGGATTACTTCACCCCTAACTGATTGGCCAATATGACAGTAAAGAGGAGTGTCACAGATTAGAGGGGATGTGGTGAAATTGGGACACTTAATACCTTGCTGTTTGATTTGTGAACTGATCCATCCTTTCTGGTGAGCAATTTGGAATGACTCCCAAAGCTCTACAAAACAATACGTACCTTTTGATACAGTAGGTCTGTGCCCCAAAGAGATCAGAAAAAAAAGGGAAAGGACCTACTTGTAGGAAATTATTTGTAACTGCTCTTTTGGTAGTAGCAAGGAATTGGAAATTGAAGGGGGTGTCTATCAGTTGACGAATGACTGAATAAATTGTCATATATGAGGGTGATGGAATATTATTCTGCCATAAGAAATGATAAACAGGATCATTTCAGGAAATGCTGGGACAACCCCCTATGAACTGATGCAGAGGGAAATAAGCAGAACCTGGAGAACATTATACACTATAACACTAATGTTATGGAATGTTCAACTGTGATAGCTTTGGCTACTCTCAGCAGTACAATGATCCAGTACTATTCTGGGGGACTTATGACAAAGAATGCCTCCAGAGAAAGAACTGTTGGAGTTGGAATGTAGATGAGAACATACAATTTTTCACTCTTTTATTTGGGTTTGTGTTTTGAGGTTGTGGTTTTATATGATTATTCACTTCTAAAATTAATAATAGGGAAATAAAATTTTAAAAAATCATATGAAACTATATCTCCCAGCCCCTAATTCTGTCTTGTCTAGCAAGTTCATCCTTATTCCTCCTTCATTCTCTGCTCAAATTCCAGGCCTGGAGATAAGAATGAAAGGGAAGGCAATAAGCATTTAAAAATACCTGTTCTGTTCTCTATTTGGTAAAGGAATTCATAATCATTTTTAATTTCACAAAATGTCTGTTAATTTGATACTCTTATTGTCCTCGATTCATAATTGAGGGAACTGAAGTACCAGGTTAAATAACTTATCTCGGGTCATCCATTTACCATCTCTCTCTGGAAGCATTACATTTGTTTTTCTGACTCCCAAATTCTGACCTCTTCACTACCAGCTGCCTTTAATTTCTAGATAATGGAGGTTGTGGAATGTGCCTATCTTCTATTAAAAAAGGTAAATCTAGATGGAATTTTCTGATTGAAAATGTGTTACATGATCTCTGCCCTGCTGTAAATGTCCCAATGATGAATACAACAAAAACCATTGTGTAGGCCTTGTTTGCCTGTCCCTTTTCCATTAAGAGGACCAAATTTTTTTTATTTTTCTCTCCTGATCCCTTCATTATTCCTTATGTCCAGGGCTTCCAGTTCTAAGAGAAAATTTTATCTCTGGTTTTCAGTGAGGGGAATCGCCATGGCTGCAAGAGAAAAAAGGCCCAAAGCTCTCCCGTCTAGGGGAGTGAGGTGAAAGCAGGTGTATAGGGACTGTTACCCCAAAATACTTTTATCTGCTTTAGTGAAGGGAGGGCTAGACTTGGGGGCTGTAAAACCAACCCTGAATTATACTGTTCATTTCCTGAGAGATGCATGATGGACTCAGAATAGAGAAGGAGACATTATTTATGGTAGATTGTAAAATAAGATGAATATTTCATATGTCTTCAACTGAATGACATATCTTTGCATCTGTAGAGAAAAGAAGAAAACTTGTATTGTATTTTGAAAATTGCTACATGAGAATTAAAAAGAATGAAGTTGTTTCTCAGCTTAGCATATAAAATTTACCAAAAATGACCATGTGATAGTTTATCCAAAATGATGGGAATGAAATATCTGGAAGGTTACTTGAGAAATGATAAAATTATAAGATTAGTGAATGAATGACTTTAAAAGGAAAGACAGAAAGAGTGGACAAAGATTGTTCAGTACTATGAACAAAGCATGCTTAGGCACAGGGTTTGAGTTGTAGTATACTTGCAAGGAAGTTGGTCAGGTCACTTCACCATTCTTTACATATGATATGAGTTGTGAAGTGTGATGAAAGTCTTGGTCTTGTATGTATCACAGATCAGTGGTGAGGTTTCATTGTTACTGTATGGGAAAGTGGTTCTAAAATCTTTCATCTTGTAGTCAAGACCAAATGGTGTATCCAAATTCTTGTTCTGCTCATTTAAGTTTGAAAACTTCTTTTGGCCTTGGAAAATAGAATAAAAATCAGTTTACTTACTGCCATTAGAGAAAAAAACTTATTTTCCATGTATGTTCCTTTTGTTTTATGCTTATATCATTGTTTTTTTTTCTTCAGAGGCAGAGACTAATTTTGAAGGGAAGGAGATGTCTACAAAGCTGAGCTTTTTTGTGGAAAGATCTAGCCCTCCAAGAGGCATGAATAAAGGTCCCTGTGACTTCATTTTGAGAGAAATCTATGATTCTAATATGAAGGTAAATAAAAAGACAAAGAGTGGTTGTGAATTGGGTGAAATTGCAGAGAAATTCACCCAACATTCAGTCTTAAAACAGTGTATGAAATTGACTTCAGGAAATGACTGTTGTCAGGATAGTGAATACACCAAATGCTTTCCTGAAAAAGGAGGATTTAATCAGTCAAATGAGAAACCTCCTGAAATGTCCATGTATCAAGATAAACTTGGGAGAATCACCTCTGGCTCAAGTTTAGACCCCATAAGACATCCAAAAAGTAAACATGTAGAGATGCTTTCTATGAGTAAAAAAGGTGAGAGACCTTTGAGTCAGAATTCTGAGTCTGGTTCATATCAAATAATCCACACTGGAGAGGATCCTTATGAATATACGCAGTGTGGAAAGACTTTCACACAGAGGGACAATCTTGCTAAACATCAGAAAATCCACACAGGAGAGAAACCTTATGATTGTACACAGTGTGGAAAGATTTTCACACACAGGGTTATTCTTACTAAACACCAGAGAATCCACTCTGGAGAGAAACCTTATGAATGTACACATTGTGGAAAGGCTTTCACAAAGAGGGGTAATCTTGCCAAACATCAGAGAATCCACTCTGGAGAGAAACCTTATGAATGTACACAGTGTGGAAAGGCTTTCACACAGAGGGTTAATCTTGCCAAACATCAGAGAATCCACACTGGAGAGAAACCTTATGAATGTACACAGTGTGGAAAGGCTTTCGCACAGAGGGGAGATCTTGCTGTACATCAGAGAATCCACACTGGAGAGAAACCTTATGAATGTACACAGTGTGGAAAGGCTTTCACACAGAGGGGTCATCTTGTTGTACATCAGAGAATCCATACTGGAGAGAAACCTTATGAATGTACACAGTGTGGAAAGGCTTTCACTCAGGGAAATAAGCTTGCTGTACATCAGAGAATCCACACTGGAGAGAAACCTTATGAATGTACACAGTGTGGAAAGGCTTTCATATACAAGGTGAGTCTTGCTGCACATCAGAGAATCCACACTGGAGAGAAACCTTATGAATGTACACAATGTGGAAAGACTTTCACACACAGCATGAGTCTTGCTAAGCATCAGAGAATCCACACTGGAGAGAAACCTTATGAATGTACACAGTGTGGAAAGACTTTCACACGGAGGAATAATCTTGCTGCACATCAGAGAATCCACACTGGAGAGAAACCTTATGAATGTGCACAGTGTGGAAAGGCTTTCACACGGAGTGACCATCTTGCTACACATCAGAGAATCCACTCTGGAGAAAAACCTTATGAATGTACACAGTGTGGAAAGGCTTTCACACACAGCGTGGGTCTTGCTAAGCATCAGAGAATCCACTCTGGAGAGAAACCTTTTGAATGTAATAAGTTCAGATAGCCTTTCTCTTAATGTTCCACAGTTGCTTCACGTCAGGAAATCCCTACTGGAGAGAAACCTCATAAGTGAGACTGAGATTATAGTTGCTATTCTTACATTATTTAACATAAGAGGATCCACACTAGAAAGAAACTTTAGGAATATGATCAATGTGGTAAGCCCTTCAGATAACAATCATATCTTATTCCCAAGCGAGAATTTATTTTGGATAGAAATCTTATTCCTGTCATGAACAAAGAAAGACATTGGAATGGAGAGTCCAGAACTTTTTCAGTAGGAGAAAATGTCTTCTGAACAAATTGGTTCCAGACGGATTCCCTGTAGGAAGGCTTTCAGCCAAAGATCATCTTTTATTTCATGCCAGAGGATTCATAGTGCAACAAAACCTAATGACCTGTGCTCAAGTTTATGTGTTTTCCTCAGGAAGAAGGTGATCACTCTTATTCGAAGAAATGCAAATGACAACAAATTTGAAGGACCAGCCCACATCTGTTAGATTAGTTATTATAGAAAAGGAAAGTGACAAAACTTGGAGGAGATGTGAGAAGATTGAAAAAGGAATGAACTTTTGGGATTGGTGTGTACTAATTCAACCATTCTGGAGAAGGCAATTTGGAACTATGTCCAAAAGGCATTAAAAAATAAGGAGGAAAATGGCCTATATAGGTTAAAAATATCAAACACTTAAAGGTACTCTTTTTGGGATGACAAAAGCATTGGAAATTAAGTGGAAACATCCATTGGGAAATGCTTGAGCAAATGGTGGCATCTGATTATAATGGAATCCTATTATTTTATCAGTAATGAGGGAAAGGAAGAGCTCAGAAAACCTGGAAAGACTTGAGAACCGATGCAGATTTTTAAATATATTTAACATATATATATACATTTTATAAAATCAAAATTATCCATTTTACATTTGGTAATGTTCCCTGTCTCTTGTTTGGTCTTAAATTTCCTTCCTTTCCCATAGATCTGACAGGTATACTATTTCATGTTCCTCTAATTTACTTATAATATCACTCTTCATGTTTAAGTCATATACCCATTGGGAATTTATCTTGGTATAAGATGTGAGAAATTAATCTAAACCTAATTTTCCCCATACTGTTTTCTAATTTTCCCAGCTGTGTTTGTCCCTAAAGCTGGGATCTTTGGATTTATCAAATACTAGCTTTTTCAGGTCACTTACCCCAAGTCTATTCCATTGATCCACCTTTCTGTCTCTTCTCCAGTACCATATTGTTTTGATGATCAGTTTTTAGTTCAGTTTAATATCTAGTATTTTAGGCCCCCATCCTTTACATTAAAAAAAATAGTTCCCTTGATATTCTTGATCTTCTCTTTTTTTAGAAGAATTTTATTATAATTTTTTCTAATTCTTTAAAAAAGGTTTTTGGTAGTTTGATAGGTATAGTACTGAATAAGCAAATTAATTTGGGTAGGATTGTCATTTTTATTATATTAACTCATCCTATGCATGAACAAATGATGTTTTTCTAATTGTTTAGACCTAGTTTTATTTGTATGAAAATTGTTTTTATAGTTGTGTTCATATAATTCCTGAGTTTATCTTGGCAAAAATATTCTCAAATATTTTATGTCTAGAGTGATTGTTAGTGGAGTTTCTCTTTTTAACTTTTGCTGCTGATTTGTGTTGGAAATATATAAAAATGCTGATCATTTATGTGGGATTATTCTATATTATATAATTAGGATTTGCTCCCCAGAACTCTAAATCCCAGCTTACCACTTCTCATGTTATGTCATTACGTTTTGGCGATAAAGTTTATGTATGACTCTACCTCTTGCTCTTTTTGTGATTGGGACTGAGGATGTGGGCTTTATGCCAGCCAGGATTTACTTTTTGTAGGATATTTAGATTTGAACTTCTATTTCTTTTAGTTTATGTTCTTTCTACTTATGTTCTTTCTACTTCAAGTGATTATGAATAAACTTTATAAAATGCAATACTTGGAGTTATTGGACATTAATTTAAATTTTACATTGTGGTGACTAGAAGTCAAGAGTTTAGAACCCTTGCTCCTCTCTAAGTTGGTAGAGCAATTTTTTTAATAGACAAAAAGACAATTAGCTTTTTTTTTTTTAAACCCTTACCTTCCGTCTTGGAGTCAATACTGTGTATTGGCTCCAAGGCAGAAGAGTGGTAAGGGCTAGGCAATGGGGGTCAAGTGACTTGCCCAGGGTCACACAGCTGGGAAGTGTCTGAGGCCAGATTTGAACCTAGGACCTCCTGTCTCTAGGCCTGGCTCTCAATTCACTGAGCTACCCAGCTGCCCCCAACAGATTAGTTTTAAAAGCCTCTGCTGCCCTTGCTGTTCATCCTGCGGCTGCTCCTGCACATGTGGCTGCTGTTGCTCTTACTGTGAGCCTGCCTCAGTTTCTCTTAAGCACACTGGCTGGAGGTCCTTGTGAACTGTTTCTGTGTGGAGCCTGAGGTATTAAACCCCCCTTTCCATTGTATTGCTAACACCTGAGTGCTTACTGCTTCCTTGAATGCCCCAGGTGTTTCTTTTAGGCAACAATTAGCCTCCTAAAGGCTTTTGCTTGAGTAGACTGCTTCCATGCTCTTAACTCCCTGCCCACATGTCTGGGGAGAGCAATCAAAGGAGCAGCAGTCCCTGCCCACATGACAGTGTAAGCAAGTGACTCCCTGGCATTTTTACCCCTGGGGGAGGGGAAGGAAGGCTACTCTTCCAAACATCTTAACTTTAGCCACTGCACACTAGGGTAGTGCCACCTATGGAGAGGATATAGAATTGCAAGGATGGGCTAAAAAGGAGAACCTTATCAAAGTTTTAGGATGTCTTTTCCTGCTGCTCTTCCTGGTTGTACAGACTGGATACCTTGTTGTTAGCTTGTATAATCTCAAGATTCAGAGGGGAGAGTCATCTCCCTACACCCCCTTGTCATTTTGGCCTGCTCAGTCTCTGTAACACATCCAATATGGGGTTCATTCACATTATGCCCAATGCAGGTATGGGGAACCCCCAAAGTGTGACCTGTTGAGAGAGTTTTTTTAATTGCTCCCTTTTTATATTTAAGAGGCAAGGGAGCAAAACGATTTCTGAGTAAGAGACCCCCTGCTGCACAGATGGTCAGTTGGTGTCAGAATGGTGTGGCTGAGTTAGTCACAGTTGTAAAAAATAATATTTGGTGAGTTATAAAAGTAGATGAGAAAAACTATGCAAATACAGGTTCAAAACTGTTCAGATACTTTTGATAAATGTAATCAAAAGTATCTTCAATGATGAAGTGAAGCTCAAATGTGAACTTCCCTTCAGGGACAGGTGCAGAGATGCTAAAGAACCTCTTATGAAAAATAAAATATTTATTAAAATATATAAGGATAAAAAGGATTCTAATTCTAATGGATTCTAAATCTACCCAAATAAACTCTCAGGTTCCACAAGGAACCACTTCTCCTGTGTTTCACAGGCTATACTAATACTCCCTGATCTGCCTAACACAAATTTACACTATTCTAATTAAAACTACCACTATTATCCTTATAATTCTTAACTTTGCCTTACAGTTATAAAACAACAAAGGCTAGCTGGTTAGTCTCAACAAAAATCACATTCCAAACCAAAATCGAAACCAAAGACCAGATCTTTCTTTAGTTTTCCCAAATATAAACCAATTTATGAAGACAGAAATAGTCAATAGTGTTTCCCACGTTGAAAGAAAACATTAAGCTCTTTCAGGTCTTTCCCTCAGACAGAGAGAGAGGCAAAGATGTTACCTCCTCCAGCCCTGAGAGTCCCTGAGTGTGTGTCTCTGCCAACTACCAGAGTGAGTAACTGACACATAAAAATGGCTATAACTGTCAACAATTGAAATTAATCCGCTCTCTTGGCTCTGCTTCAAATTCCAATTCTTTCTCAAGCCAGCCATTCTACTTCTTATCTCTAAACTAATAAAACAATATTTATTTTCTAATATCATCCTTAAACATTTGGCAGTTGGAAAAGGGGCTTTTGGGCTCTGGGTCCCCTAGGGAGAGGAGTGTTTCTGACTTGCTCTCTCTGGAACTCTTGGAGTGAGAGAAATGGATTTAAGGCCATAATAGCTTTATTGATTATTATCTTGGGTAGATAGGTAGATGGATAATGGGTAAATTATTAGAGCATAAAAAGTGCCTGGCTCTGGAAGAAGGTACTGCTCTCAGAGGCAGATAGATTTAGGGTTTTCTAGAAAAAAATTTAGTTAGGATTGGGATCTTAGTTATAGTTATAAACTATTATAAGATAGCTCTCACTTTTCTCTTTTCTCTTTCCTATCTGTACTTTCCTAATAATAAACTAAGGGTTTTGTGTTTAAGGAGCTGCTCCCCTGACTTTTCTTCAAACTCTTGCCCCTAAAATTTAACCCTTCACAGACCAAAGAAATCTAAATGAATGATGATACTGGGGAGGGGAAGGAACCTTAAAGAGTCTGGAGGTGAATTTTCAGACCCCCATTGCTTTATTGATATCAACTGTTTCACTTTGTTCCCCTCTGTGAGAAATTGATTACTACAACTGAGAGACTTTGAAGCAGATGCAAGGAATGGAAGCTTGGAGGGACTGTCCATCAAGGAGAGAAGGGAAGATTCCAGAGAAGAATTTGGTCAGAGAGACAGTTAAGGAAGTCAACATATGAAACTTCACTTCTGCTCTCTTGAACTAGGAGAGAGGAGCCGGTAGATGACTGCTCTGAATTCCTGACCAATAATTTAGCCTTGGAAAAGTTTGGGGCAGAGCTCTGAAGATCCCTTTCCAAGTTATTAACAATTTCCCCATAAGGATAAATCAACCACATTTCCTTATATTGGACTTTATAAAAGATTAGGGAAGCCTTATATATACCCTCTGCCCTATCTCATCTCCCTAACTTCTTTCCTTTAAATAAACCCCCTTTTGATAGTATTGTATTGTGAAATTAATTTATTAGAAGCTGCTGGTAACTTACCTTCTCTGAAGAGCTGTTGAAATCAAGTGAAAGGCACAGAAAGTAGATGAGGGGGAGGAGTGAAAATCCCAGTTCTCCTTCTAACCTTATTTCCTAGTGTAACTGTTCCAGTAGTACTCTTACCATAAATACCCTAGTAAAAGAGCCTTTATTACACCTCCAAATAGTGAAGAAGTCTCTGCAATGCAGCTATCAGAATTGGAGAAAAGGACTCTTGAGTTCAGTGCCTGTATCCTGTCATATATATTATATTTGATGATTGTTAGCTTTAAGATTTAATTTTGGTTTTAAGTTCACATATTGATCTAATCTATAATGTTCCATTTCACTATGTCATTTTCAGCTACTGTATTTTGGCCATTAGCTATATATGCTGTTACATTATCTTCATTTATACCTCACCATTGTGAATTTTAAAACCTCCATCTTGGTCTAGCACCCAAAATTGTGCACACCCACACTACACGGGCATGTGCTAGTCAATGACAAATCAGAAACAACTAACTGCCCCCCTGGGCTGTCCTAAGCCAAGCTGGAGCCACCATTGGCACTTGTGAGGCACAGGAAGTGACGGAGAGAGCAGCCTCAGGAATTCGCTCACTTCCTGTGGACAGGGCGAGACGGCAGTTCATGTGAGGAGCTTGGACAGGGAGGAGGCCCGCAGACAGCTTCCCTTCAGATCGGTCAAGTGAGTCAAGGACTGATTCCTTTCCACCTTGGCCCTTTGGGCCTAAACTCCCTCTGCCTTGGTCAGAGGTTGAGTAGCCCCTTACCCTTTTCTCCTCTCTCCTTCTCTCCCTCTCCCTTTCCCTACTCCCATTGTGATTAAACCACCATAAACTCCATTCTGACTTGAGTGTTTCATTTTAGGAATTTCATAAGTAAATTCCTTGGCGGCCATTGTTCAATATTACATCAATCTTAAAAAGGTGAAATTTTCACTACAACACCATATGACTGGACTGGATTGGACTGGAGAAAATTCCATTGTTAAAAGCCCATAGTTAACTTGGACAAACCCTTTTCCATGACAAAACCATAGGTCCTCATGGATGCTTAGTTTTTCACCAAATCTGTCTAGGTAATGATTCATTTAGTAGTTGATGTGAAGTGTTGTATTCCTATACTCCACATTTATTAAAAAATGTAATGGATGAGACATCTGAAGTGATTTTTAATATTGTAGTCCTCTCTTCCACATTGTAATTCCTGGGACATATAAAGACATCCCTTTTATGCTGTTACACTCTCATATCAGAGGATGGAGGTTTCCCAAGGTGTTTGGGTACCCCGGGATGAATTATAATTTCAACCTGGGAGGTGGGAAGGATTTTTCCATGGAGCCTACTGGATCCTCGATGGTTTTTATATGTGTTACTCTTCAGCTTATTCTACCTTTCCACCAGAATTATCTAGATTCTTGGTGAAATTTTTAGACTCAAAAGGTTTTCATCAGGAGTACAGAGGTCTTTCTGGGCTCTCCTGCCAGATTTTAGAATTGTGGCAGCAATAGACTTTGTTAAAAATATCTCAGCCAAGGTTGAAAGATTGGGTACATCTTGAAAACTTGTGAAAAGTATCCATGAGCTTCAAAGGTTTTTTTAAGTGTCACACAGCAACTTATGTGAATTGTAATGATAGTAGGTTTGCTTACTATTGTCATTAAATGGGCTTTTGTGATTTGGGGGATTTTGGTACTTCTTTGAATGTGCATTAGCTGCTGTACTCCTGTTTTTGAAAATCTATTACTTCATGAAAATTATGTGCACTTACATTATGAATCATGGCCAAGTTAAAAGAAGAAACGGATATCATTTTTGTGTGAGAAACATTTGTATTTTGCCTCTCTCTCTTTTTTTTAAAACCCTTACCTTCCATCTTAGAGTCAATATTGGCTCCAAGACAGAAGAGTGGTCAGGGCTAGGCAATGGGGGTCAAGTGACTTGCCCAGGGTCACACAGCTGGGAAGTGTCTGAGGCCAGATTTAAACCTAGGACCTCCCATCTCAAGGCCTGGCTCTCCATCCACTGATCCACCCAGCTTCCCCCTGCCTCTCTTTTGCTAACACAGTCTGTCACTGAATGTGAACTATATATTTTTATTTTTTAAAATTTATTATTCTTTTTCCTTATATGTGCAATAGAGCAATTTTTCTTTTAACTCCTATTTTTTGTACTTAAACGACATGTTACTAGTATTAATGGTTTTTTGTTTTTTGTGCTAATATAAGTTTATAATATTCATTAGCCCTAATATTAATGCATACCCAAAAGCTTTAGACTATGGAAACCTGCCATTGATTGTTTAATATTATGGGACTTTGACTAATAATTGTGTCTTATTTCAGAGGAAGGTATCACAAAAGATCCCTCATACAGTGCCAAGAATGTACTTCAAGAAAAACAACCAATCCCAGTGGGATTTATGAGATTCTGTGCCAAAACAGGGGACTTGAACTTTTTTGGGGGTTTAAGGAGGTTTCTCTTTGACACCCTCAGACGTAGGATTCCTTCAAATCAGATCCAGATTTCTGCAGAGCACCTCAGTTTGGCTGCCATTTTGCCTTCCCTATCCCTGAGAACAAGCATAATATCAGACCAGGGAATACTATTAACTATCTGCTTCAAAATCTAGTCCCTTTTCATTCATTTTTGGTGTGGCAATTTTCTGTAGTCCAGAGTGCTGACTGGATACGTGCTACATTGTTATAATTCTACTACAGGCTTATTGGACATAAATAACTTTAATCAGACCCTGATTCAAGGACCTGTTATAGCTTATTTTTCCTTACTTTATTTTTTACACGAGACTTTGATATTTTATGTTTCATCCAGAAGTTATTTTTTCTCTTTAATTTGTTTATTTTATGTTGTTGATTTTGTTTTTGCAAATAATTAATATACCTTGTAATTCAGCCATGTATCCTTGGATGATCTGTGTGTTGGTAAACATCCTCCTCAAGGGGATTGTATAATTGTCATAAAATTCTATATTTACAAAATTTTTTTCTTATTTGAGAGTAATTTTAGGATAAGAAACTTACTACTTCCCTGAATCAAGAAAGGGAAATACTTGGAGAAGGCCCCATAAAGAAGTCTGCAGAAATAACACACTGTACCCAAAGATCCAGAGTAAACTTTGGGATATAGCGAAATTGAACTGTGGGGGGTTGAATGCATTTATTTTGGTTGTACACTCTTATGCCAAAGGGGTCTTCCCCTAATTGACTTTTTGTCAATGCACCTAGCAATCATTGTTTTTTTTCTTTTATTTCCCTCTTATGCCCAAATTATTGTAATTTCCCCTTAGAAAGTACAATATTGTATGTACCTCTAGTTAAAGATCTTTAGAGATATAAGTTGGTTATGTGTACTGATTCCATGGGGAAACTAGGCATATAAATCTGGCCAATTTCTACATGCTCGTTTTCCAATGGAATCACAGAGGGGAATTGTATAATTAGGATTCATTCCCCAGAACTCTAAATCCCAGCTTCCCACTTTCCTTCTCACTTTATGCCCTTACATTTTGGAGATAAACTTGTGTGTAACCCCTCCTCTTATTCTTCTCCCCTTGATCCCAAAGCTGCAGATATGGGCTTTATGCCAGCCAGGGGAATCTACACATGAGGATGTACTTTTTGTTAGATAATTAGGTTTGAACTTCTTTTTCTTTTAATTTATTTTCTTTCTACTTCAAGTGATTATTAATAAACTTTATAAAATATAATAGAGTTATTGGATATTAATTTAAATTTTACAGTATCCCATAACTTTGCTAAAATTATTAATGATTTCTACTAGCTTTTTATTTGATTTTCTAGGATTCTCAAAGTATACCATCATATCATCTGCAAAGAGTGATAGTTTAGTTGTAGATAGATTTATGTCCCTATCCAAAGGCCTGATCAAATCTTTTGTGGTCATTCAAATCCCTTTTCACTACATAAAGTACTGTATGATCAGTAGTGAACAATATGCTTTCTGGAATGAAGGGGTATACAGGAAATTATTATAGGAAGGGCTTCATCTTGAGCTGATACTTGACTATAGTCTACGTGAAGAGTGAATCAAACTCTTCTTTGTCTATCAATCAAGGACTTTTAAGTTAATGAATCGAAAACTTAAGTACCCCTACTTAGTGCCTTTCCAGACACCAAGTAAGAGAGTTTCCAAGTAACTTACTAGAATAAGCTCACACCTCCAAAGGTCACTTCACCCCCTTGGGCAGTTCTAGGCAAATTGAAAGACTGAGATTCATTCCTGTAAAGTGGGGGATTGATAGGAAATGATAACGAAAAAAGTGCTTTTAAAAGGCCAGCTTGAGGATTCAGTCATTCTCTCTGCATTGGTGAGCCAGACTGGAGGAGGAGACTCTTTTCTTCAATCATGTGTTGGCTTGCAGTGGTGAGTTGAGTGATTCCTTCCTTGTTTTTTTGGTGAGGAGACTCTCTCTGCTAGTTGGTGCTTTGGTGGGACACTCCCTTCAGTGAGAGTTCTAATGATATTCTTGGCAGTCTTAGCCTTGTGTGCACTTAAGGTTCTCAGATTTGAGCTTCCTAATTAGGACTTTGGATTCTGGTGAAATTCCCTTTTGAATTTGCATTTGCAGTCTGGAGACATTAGGATTAAACTCAGGGTTCTGTCTCTTTATCTACATTTTTCCACTTTCACTCTTTCCATCTCTTTGTAATAAAGCTGCTAAAAGTCATTTTGACTTAAGCTGTAATATTTTTAAAATAGCAACCACAATATTACTTTAGAATTCTCATATTTAGCAATTTAAATTCTTCCATCTGGGAACATTATGCTGGAGATTCAATGTCTCCAATTCACTAGGAAAGGCATTTTGCTGTCTCCAAGTCTTGATAGACTGTTTGACAGAGGAGCCCTCATTAAACACTCCAAATTTCATATTGTGCAAAAAATACTACAATGATAAAGACTTTTTGTCTGAAATCTTAATGCTTATCACTTTTCCTCATTATTTTTCAGCATTCATCTATTACATTTGTTTTAGCTATTGCCTAATTAATTGGCACTCATTCGTTTCCTGCTTTTTATTTTTTTATTTTTTGCTGGCACATATAGGTCTTTCCAAACACAAATAAGAGGGAATGGGGAAGATGTGGAAGGGATAGAGGACCTGATCTGTAATGTCCAGTTCATTCTATCCAAGGACTCAGGCTCATGATGCAGTTGGCTGATTTCTGGGACTGAGCAAAAGGCCCACCCCTCTGATGAAGTTAGAGTATTTGAGGTGTGCAAGTGCACACTCTCTCAAGTGATACTCTCTCAAACAACAGTTTATAGGTTGATATAAGAAGATTTAGGTAGCTTTTAGGTAGATAGTATAGATAGTTAAACCTCTCTCTCTTAATTAAAACAAAAATTTTGTTAAATTGCTCCTCTATCTTTGTCAAGCTTCTAATTTGACCCCTAGAGTTTGATTGGTATAGCACTGAATAAGTAAATTAATTTAGGTAGGATCTCCATTTTATATTTGCTCACATTACCCATCAGCAATTAATTTTTTTCTAATTGTTTAGATCTGACTTTATTTGTGTGAAAAGTGTTGTTATTATGTTCATATAATTCCTGCATTTGTCTTGGGAAATAGTCACACATATTTTATATTGTCTGGAGTGATTTTAAATGTAATTTCTCTTTCAAAATCTTGCTGTTCAACTTCCTTGGAAATATATAGAAATGCTGATTATTTATGTGGGTTTATTTTGTATCCTGCAACTTTGCTAAAGTTATTATTTCAACCATTTTTAGTTGGTCTTCTAGGATTCTCTAAGTATAGTATTGTATCATCCACAAAGAGTGATAGTTTAGTTTCCTTACTGCCTACTTTAATTCCTTCAATTTCTTTTTCTTATTGGTAAAACTAGTATTAGGTGATAATGGCTATCCTTGTTTTACTCCTGATCTTATTGGGAAGGCTTCTAATTCATCCCCATTGCAGATGATGCTTGCTGATGGTTTTAAATATATACAATTTATTATTTTTAGGAAAAGTCATTCTATTATAAAAGTTAAAATTAAATCTCAATAATAAAAATATTATTTTTAAGAGATTTATTAATATTCATTAGAAATCAAGGAATAAAGAAGATACAAAATAAAGACTGTGTGCCCATGACCGATGAGACAGTTCAAACATCCACCTTACCACCACCAAGCTCAGGACAGGAAGTAAAGAGGTAGGGCCCTCCACATCCCTACCTAATATCCCTTGTCTATAGGAAGAATGTAATGACAGGAAGTTGGTGGGCTCCTGGAAAATGTAGTTCTTTTTAGGGTAACAGATTTTCAATTATAAACTATTCCTATTCTTTCTTGTGTTTTCAATAGAAATGAGTGTTGTAGGGGGCAGCTGGGTAGCTCAGCCAGGCCTAGAAATGGGAGGTCCTAGGTTCAAATCTGGCCTCAGACACTTCCCAGCTGTGTGATCCTAGGCAAGTCACTTAACCCCCATTGCCTAGCCCTAACCACTCTTCTGCCTTGGAACCAATACGTGGAAGGTAAGGGTTTAATTAAAAAAAAAAGGAATGAGTGTTGTATTTTTTCAATGGCTTTTTCTGCATCTGTTGAGATAATAATGCGATTTTTCTTGGTTTCCTTGTTAATATGGTCAATTATGTGGATGGTTTTCCTAATATTGAACCATCCCTGCATTCCTTATATAAATCCCACCTCATAATGAATAACACTTGTGATCTCTTGCTGGAGTCTTTTTGCATTCCATTTAAGATTTTTGCATCCATGTTCATTAAGGAGATTGGTCTATAGTTTTCTTTCTCTACTTTTGATCTGCCTGACTTTGGAATCAGTACCATATTTGTGTTACAAAAGGAATTTGATAGAACGCCTTCTTTGCTTATTTTGTCAGTTCAATTAGTATTTGGATTAGTTGTTCTTTAAATGTTTGATAGATGAATCCATCAGGCCCTGGGGATTGTTTCTTAGGGAGTTCTTTGATGGCTTGTTCAATTTATTTTTCTGATATGGGATTATTTAAGTATTCTATTTCTTCTTCAGTTAATCTAGGCAATTTATATTTTTGTAAACATTCATCCATATCATCTAGATTGTTGCATTTATTGTCATATAATTGGGCAAAATAGTTTTTAATGATTGCCTTAATTTCTTCTTCTTTAGATGTGAGGTCTTAATTTTCATCTCTGATATTGTTAATCTGGTTTTCTTCTTTCCTTTTTTAAAAATTAGATTAACCAGTAGTTGGTCTATTTTATTTGTTTTTTCAAAGTGCCAGCTTCTAGTCTTATTTATTAATTCAATAGTTATTTTGCTTTAGATTTTATTAATTTCTCCTTCAATTTTTAGGATTTCTAATTTAGTTTTTATCTGGGAATTCTTAATTTGTTCAAATTCTAGTTTTTTAAATTTGCATGCCAAATTCATTTATCTTTGCCCTCCCTAATTTGTTAATATATTCACTCAAGGATATAAATTCCCTTCTGAGTACTGCTTTGGCTGCATCTCGTAGATTTTGACGGGATGTCTCATCATTGTCATTCTCTTCAATGAAATTACTGTTTCTATGTCTAACTTTCTTTGTCTAACTGATTTTGGAGGATCATATTATTTAATTTCCAATTAATTTTTAATTTGCCTCTCCATGTACCCTGTTAGGAGGGTGATTTAGGGATGGGACGAGATGGATAGATTTTGGCAAGTATCAGAAGATTAACAGGTTTTGGGAAGACCTTCAAACCCAGTCAGGCACAGCCTGACTCTAAGATGACACACAGACCAATCAAATAAAACGCGAGGTAGGTTTAATAAAAGAATAAGGTGAAAGGGTATGGAATAACCCTATAGCTAATTTGCCTAACTAATACCCCAAGATCTAATATCTCTTCACAGAGATTTCTTCAGAGTGATTTTTCCCTACTCTAATCCTCCTGAACTGCATAAATCCCCATACCCTGACCTTGGCTAAACTAAATCTAAACTCCCCTTAGCTGGTATTAAGGAAAGAGTCTGTGTGAGCCTGATAGGCCCCAGGGAAGGTCCTAGATCCAAAAGGGCCCAGGCCTGATCTTATAAAATCAGATGCCATATGGTTCAGAATCACCAGGAACTGCAGAAAAAACGATCAGCAAAGCAGGCAGAGTAGCAGAGCAGTTAGGGCAGCCAGACTGCAAAACAGGATGGGAAATTCAGGGTAATATAAGGTAGTATCAGCCACTAAAGAAAAGACACCGGTCTCTCAAGGTCAAAGCAGAGAAAGACCCCTAAAACGCAGTTAACTGTCTCTTCCTTCCTTTTGATTTCTAGAATTCTCTCCCTGTTAGCCTCATGCCTCTGCAAACTTGCTGTAACCTTCTCTTGCTTATAACAACCCTTACTGATTATTATTTTTATTGCATTATGATCTGAAAAGATTGAATTTATTATTTCTACTCTTTTGAAATTGTTTGCCATGTTTCTGTGCCCTAGTACATGGTCAATCTTTGTGATTGTACCGTGTGCTGCTGAAAAGGTGTATTCCTTTTTGTTCATATTTATTTTTCTCCACATATCTATTAACTCTAATTTTTCTAAGATTTCATTCACATCTCTTACCTCCTTCTTATTTATTTTTTTGGTTTTATTTATTTAGATCTGATAGAGGAAGGTTCAGGTCTCCCACTAGTATAGCTTTACTATTTATTTTCCCCTCAAGCTCCATTAGTTTCTCCTTTAGAAATTTGGATGCTGTGCCACTTTGTGCACACATGTTAAGTACTGATATTTACTCATTATCTATAACTGCCTTTTATCAGGATGTAATTACCTTCCCTATCTCTTTTACTCAGATTTATTTTTACTTTGGCTTTGTCATATATCATGATGGTGACTCCTGCCTTCTTTTTCTCAGTTGATGCCCAATAGATTTTGCTCCAGCCTTCTACCTTTATCCTGTGTGTGTCTATCTGCCTCGTGTGTTTCATGTAAACAACGTATGGTAGGATTTTGGTTTCTAATCCACTCTGCCGTTTGCTTCCATTTTATGGGTGAGTTCATCCCATTCACATTCAGAGTTATGATTACCACCTGTGAATTCCCCAACATTTTGATTTTCTCTCCCAGTCCTGCCCTTTCTTCATTCACTATTTCCTTCTACACCAATGATTTGCTTTTTAATCAGCTCCCCTAATCCTCACCCTTATTTTACTTCCCTTTCTGCCCCCTCCTTTTTTATTCCCCTCCTATTTTTTTAGGGTTTATTAAATTCCCTCCCCTTCTCTTTCCCTCCCTTTTTGTACTCTCTGCTCCATTTTCACATTCTTTTAATTCTTCACCATTTATATTTTCTGCCTGACAATCCTCTTTTAAATTTATTGTAACTATGCCATCCTGATCAAATCTTCATGCTGAACATGTTCCCTTCTACAAGTTCCCTTTCTGGGTATTCCTACCAGCCACTTGTGAAAATTTAGGACATGCTCCTAATCTGATATAGTTCTGCATCATCTGTAAGTTCAGGGCTTGCTGGGAACTATAACAACATACATAATTACAATAATTATTTTCTTGTCTGTGATATACATTATTATTCCCACTAAAACTATTATTAAACCTATTGTTGGAACCATAGGAATTTTGTTATAATTATTGAATTACTGCCTTGATTTCCCCTCTTATTTTGTCCAGAGAATTGATCTCTGAACCTGAATTCCCTCATCATGGCCAACCCAATTACAAAGATAACTTCTAGGGGAATTATGCCTGTTCTGCCTGGAATTAAAATCATTCCTAGGTAGTTTGTAAGATTATAAAGCTGCCATAGCCTTTAACTGTTGGATCTCACTCTCTTTTATTTTCTGGTTGGCTTCTTTTAATTGTGTTCTTAATTTGTCAATTACATCATTTTTATCCTCTGATTGTCTGCCTAATTCATCTTGGTAAATATATGTATCCATTCTCTTCAATTCATCTAAGCTTATGGTGAACCAGTTAAGGCAATTACTACTAAAAAAAATCTTCACCACTGGGCAGGCATTCACAAATTGCCTCCTGATGTGACTCTCATTTTCTTCAGACAATAAATTTAATCCAAGCCAACATTCCCTACAATCATTCTATCTAGGAAACTAGCCGGTGTTTCCCCTCTGTCCTGCCTTAATTTCTCGAATTTAGACCATGTCCCAGAGTGTTTGGAATTTGCCCTCAGAGTTTCCAGGATAGATTCTCTTGCCATATCCAGCTGTCTGTAATTTTCTACTGAATTTATTTCTAAATCATATATTCTGGTAACCAGGAAGTAAGAGCGGTGTTATTGGTTTTCTCTGTTATTTGTTGCTTCTCCCTTTTTGTTAGAACCTCATCTAGAAGAAGATAAAAATCCTGAAAGCTTGGGTCAAATATCCAAATAATTCTTTCAAATTCTTTCATCACCTGCATTGTTTCCTCCTCATATGTAGATATTCTTCTCTTTAAGGAATCCAATTGATTTGTGTGAAATTCTTATGTTGTCTAATATGTACAATGCCATGGTCAGCTGAGATATATGGAACATCCCTTAGAGGGTACATCCTTCCTGGAGTACTTGCTGTAGCTTTGTAGGTGCTTGTTGTTTAGCACTCCCAAGCTTAACTAGATCCTATTGCTTTATTTCATGTACCATCTTATTTGCTTTCATTACTTCACATAATTTGTTTCTATTTGGACAAATTTTTACTGAAAGGCAATGACTAATTGTTTCAGTTCTTCATTTCCAAAAGTCAGCCAATCATGTACATTGTATTTCCTTAAAATCAGTTTCAAAGCTTTTACAAATAAATAGAGGATAACCCAGATCAATAATATCGATGATATAAAAGAAAAAACAAAAGCAGATGTGGCCTGAGCAGTAGGGAATGCTTCAGTCCATCTGGTCAGCTGATTGATTATGACCAGACAAAATTTATACTGTTCAGCTTTTGGCATAGAGATAAAATCAATTTTTAAATGTTCAAATGGTGTGTGAGAGGACGTCCAGCAAAGGCTTTGCCACAAAAGGCATGCTAATTAAAGGCCTGGCAGGTAGGACAGGCTGGACATACTTTAGAGGCTATAGTAGTTATAACAGGGGCCATCCATACTCTCCTAACAGAGTCCATGACACCCTGGGTGCCAAAATGATCATTTTTATGAATAGTTTGGAAAATTTGTTGATAAAAACTTCTAGGGAGCAGAGGTTTTCCTTCAGATGATACCCAGACTCCATTAATCTGTTTTGCTTTAAGTTTTTGCTTCCATTTCCCCACTTCCTTGTCATTATTGGAACGGGATAGATACAAATCATCAGTAATTGTTAGTGGCAAAATTAATTCAGGTCCTTCTAAGACTGCTAGTTTGGCTGTGATCTCTGCTTGATTATTTCCCTGGAGACAGGGTCATTGCCACCTATATGTGCAGAGCAATGAACTACAGCTTTGGGCAGCTGGAGAACAGAAAGAACTTCATTAACAATTTCTGCATTAGCTAAAGATTCTCCAGCTAGGGTTAAAAATCCTCTTTGGTGCCATAGCATGCCAACAGCATGACATATGCCAAAGGGGTAGTGTAAGTCTGTGTAAATTGTGACTCTTTTATCCTTTGCAATGATACAGGCATGTTTCAATTCCATGAGTTCTGCATCTTGTGTGCTTACATTTTAGGGTAATGAAGCAGTAGTTGTAGGAAAGGCTTTGCTTCAAGCTCATCCTTGACTCTACACTGGACACATCATTCTAGAGAGAAGACTCAGTAAATCTCATTCCCCAGAAAGGCCTCTTGCTGTAGCACAGACTTCCCTAGACTGCCCCACAGAGGAGGCCTCATCTAACAGCCCAAATTTCATATTGTGCTTAAAATACAAGGATACTGATTTTTTTTTCTGAAATCCTAGTGTTTGTCATGCATCCTCACTATTTCATGGCATTCATGTATTGCAATTTCTTCAACAGTTGATAACTTCTTTGTTGTTGTTGTTGTTTTTTTATTTGCTGGCACAAAGGATCTTACAAACAAACAAAATAACAATATATGGAGAACATATGGAATGGGTAGAGGCCTTGATCCCTGCTCTTCAGTTCATTATATCCAGTGACTGAGTCTCATGATGCAGCTGGCTGATTTTTGGGTCTGAGCTGAGGTCTAGCCCTTCTATAATGAAGTAATGAGAGAGGTTTTGAGGTCTCTATGTCCACTTAGTCTCTGGTAGGAAGGGCTAATGAGGACTTGCAGTGGAGGACTAAGTTTGAATTGTCAGGTCAGTCAGAGAAAGGACACAACTCCTTTGAAAACAAGGGGCAAGACACAATCTTTTTTCTCAGGGAACTGATGAAGGAGCCTTATTTTTTGTTCATGAAAATCTCATGCCCTAAATAAACCATGATACTGTAAAATTTTAAATTATATCTCAAATAATAAAAATATTATATTTTATGAGGTTTATTAAATTATCATTAGAAATCAAGGAATAAAGAGGGTACAAAATTAAACCCCATGGCTGGTTAGCCATTTTTAAAATCCCCACTCACCACCATCACCTTTGGCTGCAAGCCTGAGAAGAGGTGGGACTTTCCCTGTCCTCACATTATATCCTCTGTCCACAGGAAGTATGTAATTACAGGAAGTCAGTGGGATTCTGGGAAATGTAGTTCTTTTTTTTAAGGGTAATAGATTTTCAATTATACAATACCCTTGGAGAAATGTCCTTATATACTTTTGTTGGTTAAACTCTGAATGCTAGGCAAAAAAAACAGTTGTATAAGTTGAAAGAAGTCATAATTCCTCCTAATAATTACTGTCCATCTAATCAAAGAGATGTTATAATGGAGAAGGGGATAAGAATTTCCCTTATTCTTATAGCTCATAAGGAAACAAGATTTAACTAGATCTCTTCAATTTTATCCTCTCAAATATAACCAATTAAATACTTGATTGGTTTTTAACATGATCCAAATAGTAGAATATTATACATGGTATTATATTATAATTTTATAATGGATTGTTATATCATTTTGTATTATAAATCTATTATAAACTACATTACAATCAATATATTATTATAATTATACCAAAACCTTAATAAGCTGTTTTCTCATTTTAATAGACTGTCAGATAATTTTAGGGTTGTGACTTTAAATCTAGATTTAAATGGTATCCAAATAAAATTTCTAAGTCAGTCTGGAAATTTATGGTAATTTAATTAATATAGAGGGAAGGAATTTAAGGAGGAGGAAAGAGGATATAGGATTTCTTGTACCTGGCCTATGCCAGGGGGAGTTTTAAATTCCCTGACTCTAGGTCTCTGAAGAAGATTAGAGGGATGCCTAGAGAGGGGGCAGACAGGACAGCATATTTTAGATCTGATAGAGTTGACAAGTGTTCTGGCTCTAATTTGAGGGCTTCAGTGACCAAATTCCTTGTTAGTGCTATAAGGGGTTTAGTAATTTCCCCATAGCAAGGAATCCATTGTCTACAAAACCCTGTTGCTCCTAAAATTTATCTCAACTGTTTCTTAGTGGTAGGATCACTTAAATTTTGAATATTCTCAATTCGTTTGGGAGAAATAGAGCAGGCACCCACAGTCAGGATGAATCCCAAATATTCTACTTTAGGGAGACACCACTGAACTTTATCCTTTGAGGTCTTATGTCCTCTTTTGTGCAATTCCAAAAGAAGGTGTTTACTATCTTCCTGACATGCTTCTGTGTCTGTTGAAGCTAAGAGCAGATCATCTATGTATTTGATTAATTTACTATTTTTAAATGTTATATTATCTGTGTCTTGGCTCAAAATTTGTGCAAACAAACTCAGGCTTTCCACAAACCCTTGTGGCAGGTGACTCAATCTACCCTTTGAGACCTTCCAGGTGAAAGCAAAGATATACCTGGAGTTCTCGTGTATGGGAATGGAAAAGAAGGCTGAGCACAAGTCTACTACTGTAACGTATGTAGTTGTTCTAGGAATAGAAGAAATAATCATATGTATGTTGGAAACTACAGAGTATCTCTTTATAACATGGCTGTTCACAGCCCTCAGATCCTGTATGAATCTATAGAGGTGCTTGCCATCGGGCCCCCTTTTTGTTTTTTTAACGGCCAGGATGGGCTTGTTATATTCAGATTTACAACAGATTATTATTCCATGTTCAATTAATGAGTTTATTACTGGGGTAATACCCTCAATTGCCTCTTTTGAGAGGGGATATTGATGAATGGAAGAAAGTGGCCTGGATTTAGTTTTTACTGCACAGGAATAGCTGACTTAAGTAAGCCTACATCGGAAGAAGATGTGGCCCAAAGAGATTCCGGTATATGTGCAGGTATTACAAAGGTGGGATGCTTTTCTCCTTCCTGACTCTCTGAGAGTATTACAGGGAGTAAATTTAAAGATTCCTCAGGTACTTCCAATGATAAGGAACCATCTGGGGAGCAAGTTATTGTGGCTCTGAGTTTGCATAGAAGGTCCCTCCCCAGAAAATTTAAAGGGGAGTCAGGCATCAAAAGGAAGGAATGTTGTACCTCCTCTAGGGTGTTAGATTTAAAATAGTTTGGAACAAGATAAATATATATATAACAATTATGACCGCTGAAATATGTTTTCTACTGTGTCTTGGTTTTATATAAATATAAGATGGTCGCCAGGGAATATATTCCCAATTTATGAATATGCCCAAGCCAACTGGGTTTTATAGAGAAATTTAATTTATAATACACTGATTAATCAATAGAAAAAGAGAGAAAGTAAGAAAGGAATAAGAATGAAAGGCCTCAAGCCAATAAGGTCTAGACCTCAGTCCTAAGAGATAAATCAGTCAGTTGGTTTTATCACTCACCCAAGATCTCTCTAGGTAAGGCTTCTCAGGCCAACCTCAAGCTCCACCTTCAAGAGAGCCTCCTTTCAAGAAATGATTCCAGAGAATCCTCCTCCTGACTCCTCCTGAGTTCTCCTTCCACAGCCTCCTTCAAGACCTCTCCAGGAGCTCTCCCTCCAGGACCTCTCTCCTCTCAGACCTCCTTCAGAGCATCAACCTCCCTCCTCTCCATCCGTCCTCAGACCCTGCTCTCTTTAAGCAAACAATCTAAGTTCTCTCCCCTCAGTTCTCCCATCTACCAATCACTGTCGATCTCTCCCCTCTGCCAATGGTGGCTCTAGCTTAACCCAGGACCGCCCAGAGGTCTGACCCCTTTGCACATGTCTGTTGAAGGTCATATTCTCAAATAATTAAATCTTGATCTTTGCTGCAGCCCTTCCTAAATCCTGTTACTCTGAGTAGGGTGAAGATTGTAGTTTCCAAGACCTGGTTCTGTCATTCCAAGTATCTCTATTGTATCAATTCTAAAACCAATCATGACTCAAAGAACTTCCTGTTCTATGCTTAAGCATAGGTCAAAGCTCTTTCCATTGTTTAGCAAAAGGTTTCTGTCCTAAAGTAGTCTTAAGTAGGGAGGAGAAGGATCCTCCCATGCCAAGGGGGTTCACATTCCAATAGAGTTCTTACTATCAGTAGGAGATTTTTTCAAGTATGAAATTTCCCAATGGGGAAATTTCCAACATTCATAAGTCTAAGAAATTTTAAGGTTTACACTATTGTCTATTTTGATTGTAGTGCTGTGTTCTTTAATATTCAGAAACATACTGGAACAATCAGGAACATGCATGTGTGTAAGGCTTTTACATGTGCATGTATGTAAGATTGAAATTTTTCCTTGTGCATGGAAGTAAGCTATGAATTCTTCATGAGTGTCAATATTCATTAGTTATTCTTCATGTGTGGAAGTAAGCTTTACATATGATCATCTTCATGGGTGGGTGTATACATAATTTATAAGTTCTTAGATTTTTGTTAAGAATATGAATTTAAAGTTTTCTTATCTTTTGAAGTTTGAATGTTCACAAGAGGATTTATTGTTTGCTGTCTTTTAGATATGTTTTGGAGATAGAATTTGGATATAATGTAGTTTGTTTAGTCATGGAGTTATGTTTTCATGTTAAATAACTTTGTTATTTTCTTTGCTGTTACTATTGTTGCAGAGACTTTATATAGATTATACAGAGACTTTTCTTTGGAGCTAATTTTTTAAACTGCATGTCTATTTTACAGATATATTTCTTTTCTGGAGATGTTTTGTTTGCCTTAGCAGAGCTTTTCTGTTATCATTTTAACATGTGCAATGCTCTCTTGTCTGTACTTTCCGTTGATACGTACTCTTGTGTGCTTTCCTTTCTTGGGACTGTTATTGATTTTTTATTATTGCTAGGGCTATTCATGTTGCTGCTCATGACTAGGGCTTTTTAAAAATCAGATGTCATTTGTATGTATCTTCATTGATGACATGACCACATTGTTGTTTCTTGTGAGATATCTGAAACAATTGAGGCAATATCTTCATGGTATACCCTCCCTCTCTTCATTCCCCTGGTAGATGATGTTTTAGGATGAAGGTTGAGAACTGTTTCAGTTCTCATCTATAACTTGATGTTAAAGTTTTTGATAACAAATTCATCCAATGTGAATATATGCTTCAATAGAATTCTAGGTGTTTGTATTTGTCATAGTTGTGAAGTTGGAGTTTGATACTAAAAGCTTAGGAGTTTTCTTGCTGTGATTGAATTACTTAGTTGTTCTTTTGTCAGAATACTTTTCTTTTTCTACTGTAATATTTATTGGGAAAGAATGGGGGGATTGGAAAAACAGGGGATAAGGAAAGTTTGTAGCAGGGAATGGAGGAGTCTAAGGGAGAGAGGGAATATTGCTGCTCATGAGCCAAAGGTGAGAGAAGCCCCCTGCCAAGAGGCAACAGCAGGGGTCCAATAAGAACTGTTTGTCGTTGATGACTGAGCTGATGTTCAGCTCCCTCTATGCCCAGAAAAGATAATCCACTTATCTGACTGTGATATTCTAATAAGAGAACATTTAATAACCAGTTTGGATTGGAGAGATATGAGGGATAAAGGGAAGAAGGAGATCCCTAAATAAGGTTGGAGTCTTTCTCAGCTTTATGAGCTGAGGCCAGGCCTCACAGGCTGGTGGAGGGTTTCTCCCACTCCCATCTACCACTATATCTGTATGCAGTTTTTGTCAATTTCAGAATCTTAGAAGTAGGCAGAAACCAACAAGAACAGTTCTAGCCTTCAGAGCTGGTTGGGTCTGCGTCTTTGGGCTGAACCGAGTAGAGGCACTCCTAATCCAGTCTGGGAAGCCCACGCTCCTCCCACCTCCAATACCAGGAAAGAAGTAAACCCAGCAGGAAGGAAGTGCTAGCCACAAGACCCAACTGCCACTCCCAGTTGCCCCTTCCCCCACCAACTGTCAGTCTTGTTTCCTTTCCACAATCATCCTTTTTTTTTTGTATTTACCTTCCCATGGTCACTTATTTTTACACTTATTTTTATTATAGTTACCAATTTACTAAATCTACTCTAAGGAATTTTATGCAGGAAAATTTGGGTAATGGTAGTTTTAGGGTTTTACAATAAATTCAGTACAATAAATGTTTAAACAAAACCATTACAAAGAAATTTGAATCTTAGTGCTAATACTACTTACTCTTGCTAAGTTAACTAAAACAAATAGTTTTCCTATTATATATATATGGGGTGCTCACGGAGGGGTAATATCTCTGGTATGGAGGGCTTGTTGTGCCCTTCTAGGGCAGCTCTCCAGCCACTGACCCTCACCTGACACCCAGCTCTCACTTGTGGCTCCTCGTAGCTACTAGCATGAGGCAGCGGCCACACCCCGGGCAACGGCTTCGACAGGCCGGCTAAACCTTGTGAGGGTAACCATCAGGTCGACGTCGACCCCTGGTGAACTAGGGCTTTGCTCACCCAGCATGTGAATACTGCTTTGGCAAAACAGGTGGAAGAAACCAACAAGAAGGTTCAACGGCTGAGATGGCAATGCAGCAAAGCACTGTGGAGTGCTTAGGGCGTGATGGAGCACAAAAGACAACACGGCCATCCAATGCAGTTGAGGAGGTCTCCAGGTGTAACGACTTTTCGTGCCAATGGACCCAGGCTTCCAACGCCGAGAGAGTGGGACTGTCTCTGTGTAATGACTTTTCCACTTAAATCTTCATGCACAGGTGTCTTTGTGCACAAAAACGCACAAAGACAATCGTCATCCTCGGTTTGAGAGACAACCAACAACAATTATTTGCAGACTATCTCATCTATATGTATATCCATAAAACACAATTTCAGCATCAGCTTTACAATAAACAATTAAAAGTTTACTATCTGCAAATGCAGCTTGTCTATTCCTATGTATAACTAATTGTCTATGCTATATTTAAGTTAACTTACTCCTAATCTATTCCCTACTTATAACTATTATCTTATATACAACATATATACATGCTATGCTAAATATTTACAGACTTTATCACTGTTACTAACCTAATTATAGTATATATATTATTTATAGAGATTATTTACATATAATACAATAATATACATTGTTCCACATCCTGACATCAGTCAAATAGAAATATCTATTGATCTTTAAATTTGCCCAAGGCCTTATGGAACTCACTATATACATATTTACATTTTGCATAAAGACACATGTTTATTTAAACAAGGTCTCCCAATATGTCAGTTTGTGATTTTTGTTTTGTGTCTAATAGTGTTGTGTTGAATTAATACTTATCAAGTTTCTTCAGATTTCCACTTCTCATGTTGACTGATGGATCTCTTCTTTCTTCCAAGTTATGTAGTGATGCATGCTGTTTTGTGAAGATTGGATTTAGCTATTTCCTGATTGTAACAATGAAGATACTTAGTTTAACAAAATCAGGAATGTCTTGGGAACTCTAAATTACTCCACCCTACTTAGAATGTACTTTAGGGGAAGATTAAGTTGTAATCTCCTGATTGAACACTGAAGGTACTTAACTCTTACCTTATTGTGAAGCTAGAACTTTAAGCTAAGTCTATTTTAAGATCTTAATACAAAAATGTGTTAAGTAACTATGAAGGCTAAATTAATCACAAAAAGGTTAAGTAACTCACAAAAGGTGAACTTAACAAAGATGTGTTAAGTAACTCTAAAGATATAATCTAATCAAAGAAGATGAGAACTAAAAAGAATGGGCATTTAGAGGAGGAGACACAAGAGTGAAAGGTCTATATATTGGCTCATTTCCTCTTTCTGGTACCTTTTGCAGCAGAGAGTTGGCTGATAGCAGCGTGCTGGGCCTTTTGGCATCTTAGCGTGATTACAAGCTATTGTCCATTTCAGTGGTGAGTTTCTGGCTGAGTTCCCCTCCTTTACCTTTCCAACTTTATCCTCTTAGAAGCCTCTAATCTTCTTCAGAAACCTAGAAGCAGGGATTTTGAACTCCCCCTGGCACAGGCCAGGCAGGAGAAATCCTATATCCTCTTCCCTCCTCCTTAAATTCCTTCCCTCTATATTAATTAAATTGCCATAAATTTCCAGAATGACCGGTATTTTATTTGGGATTTCCCCTGGCAGCAGATTAAATCTAGATTTTAAGTCACAACCCTAAAATTATCTTTACAATTTCTCTAATATATGAAATTACTTTTGTTTTATATTTCAACATACTCAGTCTTACATATAAGTCTCGTTTTCCATCTGTCCTCTTCTTATATAAACAAATTTACAAAGTTTAAAGTCTTAGCTTTTCCTCTTTGTTTCTTGTCTCTAGCAGATTTTCTTGATGTTTTTCCTCTGGGCTGGTTTAAAATATTTTCTTCTGGGATGCTTTTCCTCTGGGCTGGAAAGTTGTCTCAAACATTATGTGCCACTATTATTTCTTTGTGGTGTACTTTTCTGATGTTAACATGTTTTTATTTTAATTTCTCAGCACTATATTTTGTCTAATTATCTTCTATGTCTGTTTCAGTAATGTCAAAATTTTCTGGTTTTATGTGGGAACAGTGGAACCATGAGTTTTTCCCTGCAATTTTTATAGCTGTTGGGGGATTAAGCAATACTTCATGTGGTCCAGTCCATTTTATGTCTGTAGCCAATTTTCCATTGAAAATTTTAAAGTATACTATGTCTCCTGGTGTGATGTTTTGCAAATTGTAATCCAGGAGTACTGTTTGTTGTATCAAGCCCATTTCATGCAACTCTGCTATTCTTGTTTGTAAAGCTTGTATGTATTTTGTTAATTGACAGTCTCCACCTATCATAGCAATGTTAGCTGGTTTACAAGTCCTTCCTTGCCAAATTGTGTGTCCATATAGCATCTCAAATGGAGAGATGTGCAAATCTCCACTGGGTCATAGATAGAACAGAACTAAAGGGAGAATGTCTGAACATTTTTGGTGTTTCTGCACTAAATTTTCCTACCAATATTTTGATGTCTTTATTTAATCTCTCCACTTGCCCTGAACTTTGGGTATGTAGTCACAAGATGTAACTGCCACTCCCAGTTGCCCCTTCCCCCACCAACTGTCAGTCTTGTTTCCTTTCCACATTACCTAAGACTAGTCTTCATTCTCATAAGATTTTGTGTTGTATGTTACTCTATGGAACTCCAACTAATCTTCGTTTTACTCTTACTGCATGGATAGTATTTGTCATATTTGTGAAGTTAGAGAATACATGTGAAATTGTATATCTATCACCCTTCCAGTTTGTTCTTTAAATGTTCTTTAATATCCTCCTTCCCATTTATAATCAGTATCTTTACAAGCCATGTAATTCAATTTCTCTATAAAATATTCTCCATTATCAACTCATAATCTAGCATAAAGTTCCTCCAATGGTATACAACTTGTTCTGTGCCCAAAGATGTCATTATTATCATCATATTCATAGGATTTTTATTGTTCTGGTTTCAGGTATTCAATTTTCTCATTTGTATCCCACACATCCCCCTCTTTGTCTACTTCCTCATAAAGCTTATACAATTGATAAGGTATTTGTTCTAAATCACTATCTTGGTCTATTATTATTACACCATCTGGTATTCCTTCTGAATCAGTTTCTGATTCTGAGTCATTGAATTTTGTAATCCTTATATAACTCATTGGATTTTGTTCAGTGCCATGTAAACTTGTGTCAGATGCTGTTAACTCTGGCTTTCTGTGTTGATCTACCCGAGGTCACCAGCTTTTATGTTTCCCAAATTTGTTTCTGGTTGTTTCTCATTGATAAGCTTTAGATTCGTGTTTTGAGGTGATAAATTTAATGGTATGGGGTTAGTTTCTTGCAGATATGCAATGCTGTTACTAACATTCATAGGTTCTACTCTATCATCAGCCTAAAGTTTTTGTTCATCTTTACTCTGTTTTGATTGTGTAGAGATAGAAACCTTTCCCTCTATGATGTTATCTTCTGGGAATAAGTTTAGTATAGTTGCATTTCCTCCTGCATCACTGGGATATGTGTCTTCATTCTTCCCCACAGTACTCCATACATATGTTTCTGGCTGTGTAGCTAAGGTGTTTATTGTTACTGAATCACTCTGCATTTCTTTACTACTTTCAGCCAGCTGTATGGTTGAATCAGTTAAATCTTCTTGATTTAAATAATTTCCTATGAGATCTAAGCTCAAGCTTAGCTTAGGACAGCCCAGGTGGGCAGTTATTTATTTCTGATTTGTTATTGACTAGCACATTCCTATGTATGTGTGGGTATGCACAAATTTGGGTGCTAGACCAAGCAAGATGGAGATTTTAAAATTCATAAGAGTAAACACTAGCCAGAGGCAGGACCCCTGGATGATATCTAGGAAAAAAGTTGGGCATTGGCTCAATAATGGGTTATAAGAAGTTAGTACAAGAAAAGATGGTATAGTGTTAGACAAGAACGCAAGAAACAGGTTTTAGATAGACTGAAGAGCATGCAAAGGTGTTCAGGCCTTGCTGGGCTTATTGAGCATGCCCTCTCATTTTCAGTTCTTTCCTCCTTCCAGACTCACTCACTTGTAGGGCTTCACTCAAGATTCAAAAATTTCATACACATTTTTGTGGAATGAACCAGGTCACCAGGGGCTGGGAAGAGGTACATTGTCAACAGTTCAGTTTCTCCATGTGGGAATTTTCACTATCATCAACAGAGCAAGTCAGAGAGAGCTATTTGGACTTTTGTCCTTCTTTCTTCAGTCTTCCAAATTCAGAGAGGAAACCTCCTTCTTCCCTCTTTTAAGGCAAAAAGGATCCAGCCAGCAGTTGGTCTGACTTCCAACTGCCTTTCCCAGTAACATTCTAAATAGAACACTCTTGTTTGACTGACAAGTCATCACTCAGTTGCTCCAAACTCCTGCTCCAAAATCATTCTCAATTTCTCACTAGCACAACCCCCAGCCCAGTCCTGGTTTTGGCTTCCTTTGCCATCTCAGTCCTTTCTCTTCTCCAGGTCGGCCAACAACAACTAAGAGCAAATCACTCAGTTCCTGTACCTGAATGCTGGATGTCAGTCTGTGCCCTGAGGCCCCCATCTCCAGACCAGGAACTTTCCCAGGCAAAAGCCCCCTCAATGGCCCATATTCTCCTTTGGAAGTTCAGCTGCTGGAGCCCAGGGAAGATCTTCATTTTGGTACTGATGTTTCCTGGGCTGTTTGCATTTTCCTTAGCTCTGGCCTGGGCACAGGGAAGAATTTCCTCAATGATTTCTATGAAGAAAAGGTCGAACCCCATTGCCCCTCCTCTACCATCTGCCTCCTCATTCTCACCCCTCTCAGCCCTCCAAGCCCAACCTCATAGGTTTGGATCCTCAGAAACAGTCACATAGGAAGTGGCTGATCCAGGATCCCCTCTGATGGCCTCTGCTGAGAGGGGAAAGGAGGTGGCTGGTAGTCCTGAAGGCCAGGCCTCTCCCTCCTTCCTGTTCCCCATGAGGAACCCTCAGAGGACCTGAGTTCAACAAGCCATAGACTAGATGGCATCACATGTCAGATCGGGTCTGACAGAGAAATACATAGTAATTGTTCCTAAAATTCAGGAAGTGGGCCTTTTCCGCTTCAGGGCGCTGCTATTAGGATCAATACGGCACCGGAACCATCCCTTCTCTGGCCCCTCATTCAGGACAAGGACCAGCCTGTCAGCCTCAGTTCGGTCCTCCCTGAAATGAGGAGGTCGCGCTCAGGGGCTTCTTGGGCCCCTCCTCACCCTCGGTCTGTGTTCTCCTCAGAAACGTTTCTGTGTTTCCTTCTGGAGCCGCCTCCTTTATCACAGGAAGGGGGCCCAGGAGGATCAAAGCTAAAAGTACCAGAAAAGAAAGGAAAGGAAAAGGACCGGGCTGCAGCCAGGGAGACTGGGAACACTTGGTGTGTGGCCCCTCCTCCAGCAGGGCTCCAAAGGTATGAAGTAAGACTCCATTTCCCAGAATGCCTGAATTCCGGCTTCACCCGTCTTGGCACCTCCTTCTGTGCAGTCCCAAGGCATGCTGGGAATCTCTTGAGGGCGGTCTCAGCTCTTGGAGTGTTTACACAGCTTCCGTTTGGGACTTTCTTCCTGGAGAAGTGGAGGAGAGGGAGTCGATGCAAAGGTCGCAGCTGGAGCTTCTGCAGTGGAGACTGTCTCCTCCCTAACTCCTGGGAAGCGAGAAGACCCGCGTGGAGCAGTTACGGGTAACTGAGCCTGGGAGTCGGGGTGAGGGTTGGGAGGGGGAAGGGAGAAGGGGGAAGCTCCTGTGCATGTGCTATCAGAGAGACTGAGCGGCGGGGGTGGTGGTGGTGGTGGTGTTTGTAGTAGCGTTTAAATGTGTGTGGTGGGGGGAGGTGGATGTCCCTGTTTGTGTCCCTGTGTCTGTTTATAGCTTTAAACAACTATAGAAAATGGACAAAGACAGAAGTGCCCGTGTCAGGCGGGGGCGGCTCTGTCTGGAGAAGGAGCCATGACAGGGCTTTGCCCTCCCGCAGAGGAGATAATGGGTTCTCTATTTCCCCCCACCGGAGCCCGCAGGAGGCTGGGGGAGGGGGGTGCAGCCACAAGATGGGGGCGGGGCTGGCCCAGGCCCTTTTTCAAAGGCCCAAGGTGAGAAACAGCCAACCTGAGCCTGTTTGGGAGCAGGGTGCAGCGCCCACAGGCCATGGAAGGAGCTCTGATCTCTGGCACAGAACAAATGCCAACATGTTTCCCCCCAAACCCCACCTGATGTCCGTCTCCCCCTCCAGCGTCTTTGGCCCCCCCATTACCCATAACCTCTTCCTCCTAGGAGTCTCCCTCAATCCACCCTCCGCACCCAAAGCAGTTTCTGAATGGAATGAAGCCAGAGAGAGCAGCAGAGGGAGTGGGGCGGCTTCTTCGTGGCCAGTCCTAGGTTCTGTCCAAGCCTGAGGCTCCCTGTCCCCTCCTGTAGGGAAGAGTCTCCCCTGAGGCCAGGGAAGAGCTCTGGGAGCCCCTCTGAGCCCTCCCCTCCCTAATTCCCCACAGGTGTGCAAAGAGGAAGTCTGCCCACCTTGGGGCTCTCACCTTCTGAAGGACCACAGTCTGACCCAGGCAGAGACCCTGGAGCCAGAGGGAATGGCCCCCGGGACCCCGAGGCCCCCTTCCCAGGTGAGTGAAGTCCATCCCCAGTCCCTGGCCAAGCTCCCCCATGAACTAAGACTTGTCTTTCTACACCTTCAGGGGTACCATCACTGCTTGCTGTCAGTGTGACCTCAAGGGTCACCCACAATCCTCAGCTGTGTTGTGGGGTTTTCCAGGGCCTCTGTAGCCCCTGCCTGGAGGAGGCAGTCCAGATTCCAGACAGGCCCAAGTGCAGACATTTATTCATCCACCCTCCAGTATGATCCCCTCCATCAGAGGGTGATGCCTGTGTGTCCCACCATCCAGGGATGGCCCAGAGACAGTCTCTGCTCTTGACCTCCAGGTTCTGGGGTTTGAACAGGTCAGTTAGGGCTGCCAGGGAGGCTTTGGAAGATGTTTGGGGTGAGATCAGGTGAGAGCACAGACAGGAAAAGACATGTTTTTAGTAGGAGAAAAAGCATGGGGTCTGCTTTTCAAACGTTACTTAACTATCAAGAATTTAGAGTGCACTTAACCTACAGAACCTTTACATCTTTCCTTTTCCTAGTAAAATGATTTACCTTGACCCTAACAAGATTTTCTAACCTGTTGCTTTCTCAATATTTTTCATTTTGGTTCCTTTATTTTTTACTCTTTAAAAAATTTTTTGGAATATTTTCCCATGGTTATATGATTTGTATTCTCTCCCTTCCCTCTTCCTCCCCCCTCCTAGAGCTGACAAACAATTCCACTGGGTTGTACAAGTATTATTGATCAAAACCTATTTCTTTATTCAGATTTGTAATAGAGGGATCTTTTCCAAAAAATTAATTAATTTAGCAATCTTTTTCAGTGTTTACATGATTCATTTTCTTTCCCTCCCCTCTTTCCTCCCCCTTGCCAGAGCAGACAAGCAATTCCACTGAGTTGGACAAATGTTGTCACTTGATACCCATTTCCATATTCATTTTTGTTATACAGCAATTTTTAAAGGCCTAAACCCCAAATGACATCCCCATAAATACATGTGATAAGTGATGTCATATGTTTTGCTTTTGCAATTCTACTCCCATAGTTTTTTCTATCAGGGTGGACAGCATTGTTTTACATAAGTCCTTCAGGAAGTGTCCTAGCTTGTTGCACTGCTACTAGTAGCAAAGTCCATTATATTGGATTTTTCTACAGCGTTTTACTTTCTTTTTTTAATGTTCTGCTGGTTCTACCCATTTCACTCTGCATCAGTTCATTGAGGTTCTCCCAGTTCATATGGAAAGTGTCCAGATCATCAATCCTTATAGAACAACAGTATTCCATCACCATCATATACCAAAGGTTGTTCAGCCATTCCCCAATCGAAGGGCATCCTCTTGTTTTCTAATTGTTTGCCACCACAAAAAGCACAGCTATAAATATTTTTGTACAAATGTTTTTCATTATTATCTCTTTGGGATACAAACAAGCAGTGTTATAGCTGGATCAAAGGGCATGCAGTCTTTTTAAGCCCTTTGAGCATAATTCCACATTGCCTTCCAGAATGGTTGGATCAGTTCACTACTCCAAGAACAAGGGGTTAGAGTCCCCATTTTACCACATCTCCAACATATATTATTTTCCTTTACTGTCATATTGACTAAACTGGTAGGTGTGAGATGGTACCTCAGAATTGTTTTGATTTGCATTTCATTAGGAGAGATTTAGAACACTTTAAAGTGATTATTGATCATTTTGATTTTTTTATGTGAAAACTGCCTTTTCATGTCCCTTGTCAATTGGGGAATGGCTTGATTTCTTGTACAGTTGTCTTCTTTCCTTATATATTTGGGAAATTAGACTTTTGTCAAGAGTTTTGCTCTAAAATTTTTTTCCCAGTTTGATGCTTTCCTTCTCATTTTGGTTGCATTGGTTTTGTTTGTACAAACCCTTTTAAATTTAATATAATCAGAATGATTCATTTTACATTTTGTAATGTTCTCTCTTATTTGGTCTTAAATTCCCTCCTCTCCCATAGCTCTGTCAGGTATACTATTCTATATTCTCATTTATGATTTCACTCTTTATATTAGATAAAGTCTTTTATCCATTTAAGAAAAATTAAAACCCTTACCTTTCATCTTAGAATCAATACTGTGCATTGGTTCCAAAGCAGAAGAGTGTTAAGGACTAGGCAATGGGGGTCAAGTGACTTGGCCAGGGTCACACAGCTAGGAAATGTCTGAGGCCAGATTTGAACTCAGAACCTCCCATCTCTGGGCCTGGCTCTCTAATCCACTGTGTCATATGGCTTTCCCCATACATTTTGAATTTATTTTGGTTGAGGATGGGACATGTTGATCTCAACCTAGTTTTTCTCATACTATTTTCAAATTTTCCCAGCAGTTTTTGTCGGATAGTGAGTTCTTTTCTCAAAAGCTGGAATCTTTGGGTTCATGGAACGCTGGCTTACTGAGCTCATTTGCCCCATATCTATTCCGTTGATCCATTGATTCTTCTTTCTCTTAGCCAGTACCATATCGTTTTGATGATATTGTATATTTGTTCATAGTATGTTTAAAGTTCTAGTACTGTTAGGCCACAATCTTCACTTTTTTCATTAGTTTCATTGATATTCTTGATCTTTTATTCTTCCAAATGAACTTTGTTATAATTTTTTTTAATTCTATAAGAAATTTTCTTGTAAACTTGAAAAAAATTTGATAGGTTTGGCATTGAATAATTAAATTAATTTTGGTAAGAACATCATTTTTATTAAATTAGCTCATCCTACCAATGAGCAATTCATGTTTTTCCATTTGTTTAGATCTCATTTTAATTGTGTGAAAAGTATTTTGTAGTTGTTTTCATATAATTCCTGTTTGCCTTGGTAAATAAATTCCCCAAAATTTCATACTGTTTAGAGTGATTTTAAATGGAGTTTCTCTTTCTAACTCTTGCTGCGGAGTGTTGTTGGAAATATATAGAAATCCCGATGATTTATGTGGGTTTATTTTGTACCCTGCAAGTTTGCTAAAGTTGTTGATATTTCTACTAGCCTTTTAGTTGATTTTCTAGGATTCTTTAAGCATACCATCATATCTGCAAAGAGTGATGGTTTAGTTTCCTCATTGCCTACCTTATTTTCTTCTTCTCTAATTACTACTTTTAGTGTTTCTAGCCCAATATTAAATAATAGAGGTGATAATAGGCATCCTTACTTCACTCATGATCTTATTGGGAAAGCTTCACACTTGTCCCTATTGCAGATGATACTTGCTGGTGGTTTTTAATATATATATTGTTTATTATTTTGAGGAAGGGCCCAGCTATTCCTATACTTTCTAGTGTTTTCAGTAGGAATAGATGTTGTATTTTGTCAAAGGCTTTTTCTGTATCTCTTGAGATAATCATGTAATTTCTGTTGGTTAATGAAATGGTCAATTATGTGGATGGTTTTCCTAATATTAAACCATCCTTGCATTCCTGGTATAAATCCTACCTGATCATAGTGAATAATTCTTGTGGTGACTTACTATAGTCTCTTTGCTAATATTTTATTTAAGATTTTTGCATCTATGTTCATGAAGGAGATTGGTTTGTAGTTTTCTTTCTCTTTTTCTGATGTTCCTGACTTTGGAATCAGTACCCTATTTTTGTCATAACAAGAATTTGGTGAGACTCCAATTTGTATAGTATTGGGGTTAGTTGTTCTTTAAATGATAGAATTCCCTTGTGAATCCATCTGGCTCTGGGAATTTTTTCTTAGGGAATTCCTTGATGGCTTGTTCAACTTCTTTTTTCTGAGATGGGATTATTGAAGTATTTTTAAAGTAGGCAATTTATATTTTTGTAAATATTCACCCATTTCATCGAGGTTGTCCTATTTATTGCCAAGTAGTTGGACAAAGTAGCTCTTAATAATTACCTGAAATACTTCTTCAGCAGAGGTGAGATCACCCTTGTGAGGAAAATTCCATCAGCAGAAACACTAATAAGAGTCAGAATCTGCAAGCCAAGAAGAAATAGGTTTACTGGGAGAGGGCCGGCCTCCCTCTGGCAGAGGAAAGAGTTCCAATGAAAATAGAATGAACAGAAATCTTCCACATGGCAGTTCTGAATTGCTGACCAAGTGCTGAATGAGCCGGGAAGTGCAGGAATCCTCAGGATGGGGGGTAGCCAATATCCTTTATTATGACTTTCTATGCCTCTGCAATGACTTCCGGGTCTGATCTTCAGCTGACAATCCCTATCCAGGTCATCGTCAGTCACCTCCCACAGCTCAGGAGGCCTGACCTAAGCCATTGTGCCTGGGAGATGGGCGTCCTGTACTGCTGCCTGACTGTCTTCTGTCCTACGTGCAGCCCGGGGTGGTGGGCTTGGTAGGAGCTTTGGGCCACAGGCTTAAGTCAAAGAGCCTGTCAGCCCGATTTCCTACCTCTGGAGCCATCCAGGGGTCCCTGGTCAGGAGCACCTGCAGTCACGAGGAACTGGAGGTACGAGCATTTGAGTCACGAGCGGATATTTGGATCACGAGCTTCCGTCACCCTCCACTAGACAGCCTGCCGGACGTTCGGTTTCACGAGTGACACGAGGCTGTCTGGTCTAGTTCAGTGTTTGTCTGGCCCTGCGAGCATCTGTATTGCATTGCTTTTGCTTTCTCCTTTACTTTTCTGTATTATCAGTTTTTTGGGCAAATTCCTTACCTTTTAACCACGGGTCCTAAGAACGTGAGTGCCAAGGGCAGTGCTGAGGGGGAGAAGGAGGCTGTCCATGACGTTAAAGTGAGAAATCATGGAAAAACAAGAGCGAGGTGTGCGTGTCTGACTTGGCGAAGGAGTGGATCGCAGTACATGGACAGTGTGGAGCACTTTGGAGCAGGAGTCGTCAAAGGCTGTATCTTCCCCGCGTTCAGCCCAACACTGAGGCTGTCCACAATGCCAGGAGCTCCCTGGCCTCACCGGCTGCTGAGGATGGCCAAAGGGGAAGAAAGAGGAAGACACGAAGGGAGGCCAGAAGGGAGAGATGCTGCGTCTGCTCTCAGGGGGCTCACAAGGAAATCTAAGGGGGGGGGGGGGGGGGAGTCATCCCACAGTGCTTTAGGTTTGCAGCCTTGTGTAACACTAACAACCCAAATAACTTTTGGTGATTAGAAAAGAGAGACAGCCAGAAAAAGCTGCAGCAGGTCGTGGTTGGAGCTGTGAGAGGACACTTGTTTCGCACATTATCCAAATGTTCTGAAAAGGAGGAAGAAACAAACTTCCTTGGAAAGGTTTTTGTTGAGACGGCCTCTATGGCCTAGTGCGTGGTCAGTCTTTGTCAGTGTTCCATTAGGCTCTGAATGACTGATCTCCAGAGCTGGCTCTGACACTCTTTAAGGTGAAGAGTTTGGGGTGAGTCCCTTGTGTGCTTCACTTTCTTCAAGTTAGTTGATGAGGCCTGGCTTGGATGAATTCTGCAGACTCAGCTCTAAATCTTGTGACTTTTGCTGGTTTAGGGGTCAATAACATTCAAGGATGTGGCTGTGGACTTCACCCAGGAGGAGTGGTGCCTGTTGGACCATTCTCAGAAAGAGCTGTACAGGGAGGTCGTGCTGGAGAATGTGCAGAATCTACTCTTTGTGGGTAAGGACCATTTCCTCTGTTAACTCTAAATCTGCCATTAAGGGAATGTCTTCATTCCATGAAAAAGGTACAGGATATTAAGCCTTTGTCAATAATTTAAAAAGTAAAAATGTTATCTCTGCGCAGTGTTCCCCTTCCTGGTTTTATTTAAAAAAAAAAAAGTCTTTGAATTCTGTGATGGGAAGCTGGGACTTTCTTGCTTCTAAAATTGTCTCTCTTCTATTTTAGGTAGCTTCAGGTGAAAACTTAAAACAGTGTTACAGATTTACATTCTTGAAGTTAATCACAAAAGTCATCTAATTGACCTTCTAATTAGACCTTAATTTTGTGTGCAAATTCTCTGTTAACATCAAGGCAGATTTTTCTTGTAGTTGGCCATTGAATGTGACACTTTTATCTGCAAAGCAACCCCTTCCCATGTTGGATGAGTGGTATTTAGGAATATTAATGGGGCAGGCAGTGCCAAGAAGGCAGCAGAGCAGAAGCCAATCCTTCAAATACCCTGAGAATCTCTAACAAACTTTAAAAGAGTGCTTTGAGAATTCTAGCCTAATAGAATGAACAAGGGTTAGAGTAAGGTCAGGCTCCTGAGGAAAACAACTTGAAAGGTTGGCAGAAAGGGTCTCTTTCTGGGGACCAAGAGGAATTGGATTTAAAACGGGGCAAAGGGGATCACAGAAAATCCAATCCCTGAATACTGCTCCACATCCCATAACTGGGTTGAGGGCAAATTCAAGACCCTGGATCCTTATTTAGCCTTTATTAGTGCCTCCCATGCTCCCCCTTTGAAGGTAGGAATACAGAGAGTAAAGGGAAGGGGATTGAGGAGAAACTATTAGACTTCAACTCAAATAAGAAAAGCAACAGTAGCAATTATGATCTCAGACAAAGCTAGAGCAAAAATAGATATGATTAAGAGATAAGGTTGATAATTATATCTTGATAAAAAGGGTAGTATAGATGAGACCATATTAGTTCTTAACTTATATGCACCAACTGATAGTCTCCAGATTTTTAAAGTTTAAAATTTTAGAAACTAAAGGAGAATAAGGAGGAACTTGCTAATAAAACTACTGGTAGGGGATCTCAACCTACCTTCATCAGAACTCGCCAAAAAATAAGAAAGGAATAAAGGAAGTGTATAAAATTTTAGACAACTTACATTTAATAAATAAATAGAGCAAAACGGAATGAAATGGAAAAGGAATATGCCCCCCTTTCAGGTGCATATGCAATATACACAAAAGACCATGAAAACTTCACAATGAAATACAAAAATGCAGAAGTAATAACTATAACCTTTTCAGATCATAATGCAATGAAAGAATTAATGGCAAGTGAAATATCTAGATCCTTAATGGGATGATGTTTATAATATTGAGATATCAAGGTTAAGCTGGTTCCTAAGTACCCCACAATGAGGGAGGCCTGTCAGCCTGCTTCACCACGACCAGTTAGCTGCTCAGACTACCAGACAGATTTTAAAAAAACAGGATAGGGATTTATTGTTGGAAACACGATAATATGAAAAGGAGGATTAAGAAATTAGGATTCCCTAACTCTAAGGGTTCTAATTTATCACTCACTCTCTACGATCTCTACATGGAGATTTCATTTGCTTCTGCACTCTCTAGGCCATGACCTGACTGTCTAAATTCCCAGGGCTGATTGGCTAACCTGACTTTACTTAATCCTCCCAGATTACTTTTGCAGGATAAACAGGTATTCTGAATAGCTCCAGTGCGGACCCTTTATGTCAGGGTTCAACCCTTGTTGCATTAGGCTGAAGTTGGTTTCTGGCCTCCACACCCCAGACTGTTTGTACAGGCTAGCTGGTCACAGATCTTCAGAGCATATCTTCAGTATGCAGGAAACACCATTGAATCTCAAGCAATGAAGGGTTTCTCCAGATAGGAACATCAGATTTGGTATCTTCTGCTTCAGGGCATAGGAAAACAAAACCTCCTCAGTTCAAAGAGATAGAGAGGAAATTCCAGGTCCAAATAGTCCCAGCAATAGGAAGTCTAAGAGTCCCCAGTAACTGCTGTTGTCCACCTTTATCCTTTCTCCGTGTTCCAGAATTTGACATATCTTCCACAGCATGTGGCCAACTCCAGCAAATCTCTCTGAGCAAAATCTTTTGCTTTCACCTGTTTGCAACCAATTTCTCTTCTTCCCTTCTTACAAAAGAAAAGTTTAAATCTAATTGGAAACTGAATGATCCAATTGGTCAAAAGGAGTGGGTCAACAAACAAATGATGGAAACAATCAATGATATCATAAAAGAATGACAGTGAGGAGACAACATATCAGAAGTTGTGGGATGTAACCAAATCAGTGCCTGGTTGAAAATTTATATCCACAAATACTTATATTAATAAAATAGACAGAAAAAATCTTAGACATCTCACAAAGTTTATTCTCTATGGCCAGGTAGAATTTATACCAGGGATGCAAAGCTGGTTTAATATTAGGAGAACTTAGCATAATTGACCATATCAATAAGTAGTCTTAACAGAAATCACACAATTGTTTCAATAGATGAAGAAAAGCCCTTTGCCAATATACAATACCCCTTCCTCTTAAAAACCCTAGAAAGCAAAACAATAAAATGGCCATCCTTTAAAATAAAAAGTAGTATCTGTCTAAAAACACCAGCCAATATCATATGCATTGGAGATCAGTTAGAAGCCTTCCCATTAAGATCAGAACTGAAGCAAGATCAAGAATGCATATTATCTCCACTATTATTTAATATTGTACTAGAAATGCAAGCTTTTTCAATAAGCTGTTTTATTTTTTCTGTAATTGCATGTAATAATAATTATTAACATGTTTTCCAAAGTTTTGAGACCCAAACTGTCCTCTTCTCCCTCAGATGATGAGCAATTTGATCCAGTTTATACATATGCCATCATACAAAACACATTTCCTTATTAGTCATGTTGTGAGGAGACTCCTATAAGCTAAAATCCTAAATAAGAACATGTACAAATAAAAAAATTGGAGAACAGTCTGTATTGATCTGCATTCAGACCCCAATTTGTTCTTTCTCTGAAAGTACATACCATTTTTCATCATAAGTCCTTCAGAATTTTCTTGGTTCATTGTACTGCAGAGAAGAGCACAATTGATCATCATACAGTATTGCTGTTACTGTGTATAGTGTTCTCCTGGTTCTGCTCACTTCACTTGTATCAGTTCATGTAGATCTTTATAGGTTTTTCTGTTTCTTTTTAATTTTAATTTTCTTTCCATACTTATATAATTCATATTGTCTCCGTCCCCTCTTCCCTCTCCAATCCTGGAGTTGAGAAGCAATTGCACTGAGTTGTATCTGTATTATCACTCGAAACTTATTTCTATATTGATTTTTGTAATAAAGCAATCTTTTAAAATCAAGACCCATGTAAACAAGTGTTAAGTCACATGATTTATTCTGGATTTCTACTCCCACAGGTCTTTTTCTAGATGTGAATAGCATTCCTTGTCATAAGTCCCTCAGAATGTCCTGTATCATTGTATTCCTTTTAGTAGCAATTCACTTTCTGTGTACATTGTTCTCCTGGTTCTGCTTATTTCAGTCCCTGTCAGTTCCTGTGGGTCTTTTAAGTTCTTATAGAAATCAGTCTATTAATTATTCCATCATCATCATATGCCACAGTTTGTTCAGCAATTCCCCGACGGAGAGACCACCCCACCCCATTTTCAGCTATAAATATTTTTGTACATACAGGTCCTTTCCCTTTTTTTTTTTAACTCAATTGGGAACACAAATCTAATAGCAGTATTGCTGGATTAAAGGGCATTCATTGTTTTAAAGCCCTTTGGGCAATAATTCCAAATTGCCTACCAAAATGATTGGATCCATTCACAACTCCACCAGCAATTCATTAGTGTCCCAATTTTGCCACATCCCCTTGAACATTTATTAGTTTCCTTTACTGTCATATTGGCCACTTTGCTATCTATGAGGTGGTACCTCAGAATTGTTTTGATTTGTATTTCTCTCTTCAGGAGGGATTGAAAGCATTATTTCATGTCATTATTGATGGTTGTGATTTCTTCATCTTGTAAGGGGAGAAAAGGGCTTATTTTACAAAAAGGTTGGCCTGGATTATTTAAGAATAGGGTCGCTGGGAATTTAATTTATTCCAAAGAGATTTATTTTCAAAATATAGAAAGAGTTAAGTAAAAAAATATCAGAGAGAGGATAGGGTAAGATAGCTAGCCTAAGCACTAAGTAATTTACACCCAGCCCCTGGTTCAGCCTGGGCAGGGAGAGTTAGTTTCAGCCGGACTCTGCAAAGCCAAGGACCAGAGGAAGTCTCTCGAGGCAAGTCTCTCCTGAGCCTAGTTTTTTTTTTTTTCAGAAAATCCAGGAAATGAGCCAGCCTTTTCACTCACCACGTGTCAGTCCAAAGGAAGAGAAATTAGGTATAAACCAATAGCTCATATCTTATAAAAGATATGGTCTAAATGGGCATGTGATTTAGACATAAGGGGTGATATTATAAGTATATTCAGGGAACATAGAATTGTCTGCCTGACCAATCTATGGAGAAAGGAAGAATTTCTGACAAAAGGAGATAGAGAACATTATAAGATGTAAAACGAATAATTTTGAGTATAGTAACTTTTAAACTATTTAGGAACAAACCAAACCAACGTAACCAACTCAGTTATTCTGTCCATGAATCTGGGGGATGTCTCTTCCTCATTTTGCTTAATTCTTTCAAATTCTGTCCACTTATCTGCAGTTTTCAGGTGAAGAAATCAGAGCTGTCAATAATCATATGAAGAAGTATTGTAAATATCTCTTGATTAGGGAAGTCAATTAAAAGAACTCTGAAGTATTACCTCACCCCTAACTGATTGGCCAATATGACACTAAAGAGAAGTGACAGAGATTGGAGGGGATGTGGCAAAATTGGGACACTTAATACCTTGCTGTTGGATTTGTGAACTGATCCATCCTTTCTGGTGAGCAATCTGGAATGACTCCCAAAGCTCTACAAAACAATGTATACCTTTTCATCCAGTAATACCACTATTGGGTCTGTGCTCCAAAGAGATCAGAAAAAAAAGGAAAGGAACTACTTGTAGGAAATTATTTGTAGCTGCTCTTTTGGTGGTAGCAAAGAATTTGAAATTGAAAGGGTGTCTATCAGTTGACAAAGGGCTGAACAAATTGTCATATGTGAAGGTGATGGAATACTATTGTGTTGTAAGAAATGACAAACAACATGATTTCAGAAAGTGCTGGGATGACCCCCATGAACTGATGCAGAGGGAAATAAGTAGAACCAGGACAATATTATACACGGTAACACTAATGTTATGGAATGTTCAACTGTGACAGCTTTGACTACTCAGTAATACGACCATCCAGTACAATTCTGAGGGACTTGTGACAAAGAATGCCTCCAGAGAAAGAACTGTTGGAATTGGAATGCAGATGAGAAAATATGGTTTTTCAGTTGTTTATTTGGGTTATTGTTTTGAAGTTGTCATTTTATATGATTATTCACTTCTAAAATGAAACAATATGGAAATAAAATTTAAAAAGAAGTATGAAACTGTAGCTCCCATCCCCTAATTCTACCTAGTCTAGCAGGTTTATCCTTATTCCTCCTTCATTCTTCCCTCAAATTCCAGGCCTCATGATGGGAATGAAATTGAAGGCAATAAGCATTTAAAAATACCTGCTCTATGTGCTCTACTAGGTAAAAGAGTTCATAGTTATAATTAGTTTCACAAAGTGCCTATGAGTTTGATTGGAATTGTCCTCTTATTGTCCTCAATTCATAGTTGAGGCAAATGAAGTAACAGGTTAAATAACTTAAATAAATAACCCCAGGGCATCCACATACCATCTCATTAAATTTGTTTTTTCTGGCTCCAAGTTCTGACCTCTTCACTACCAGCTGTGTTTAATTTCTAAATAATGGAGGTTTTGGAATGTGCCCATCCTATTACAAGAGGTAAATCTAGATGGAATTTTCTCATTGGAAATCTGTTACATAATCTCTGCCCTGATATAAATGTCCCAACAAGGAATACATTCTATAACAAGAAATAACAAGAGACCATTCTATAGGTCTTGTTTGCCTGCCCCTTTTCCATTAAGAGGACCAAATTTTTTATTTTTCTTTCCTGATACCTTCATTATTCCTTATGTCCAGGGCTTCCAGTTCCAAGAGCAAATTTTATCTCCTATTTTCAGTGAGAGGAATCAACATGGATGCTAGAGAAAAAAAGGCTCAAAGATTTTATGTCCAGGGTAATGAGGTGAAAGCAGGTGTATAAGGATTGTTACCCCAAAAGTATTTCATATGTTGTAGTGAAGGGAGTGCTAGACTTAGGGGTTGGAGGACCAATCCTGAATTATACTGTTCATTTTGTGAGAGATGCATGATGGACTCAGAATAGAGTAGGAGACATAATATATGGTAGGTTGTAAAATAAGATGAATACATAGTAGGTCTGCACTGAATGGCATAATATCTTTGTATCTGTAGAGAAAAGAAGAAAACTTATATTGCACTTTGATAATTGCTACATGAGAATTTAAAACTGTGAAGTTGTTTCTCAGCTTAGCATATAAAATTTACTAAGAATGATGGGAACGAAATATCTGGAAACTTAAATGAGATTAACAAAATTATAAGATTAGTCAATGAGTGACTAAAAGGAAGGACAGAAAGGAAAATGGACAAAGATTGTCCAGTACTGTGAACAAAGCATGCTTAGGCACAGAGTATGAGTTGTATTCTAATTGCAAGGAAGTTGGTCAGGTCTCTTCTCCATTCTTTACATATGATATGAGTTGTGAAGTATAAGAGTCTTGGTTTTGTCTGTGTCACAGATCTGTTGTGAGATTTCATTGTTATTGTATGTGGAAGTATTTCTAAAATCTTCCATTTTGCAGTGTATTTCTAAAATCTTCCATCTTGCAGTGATGACCAAAGTCTGATTCTGCTCGTTTTAAGTTTGAAAATTCCTTTTGGCCTTGGGAAATAGAGTAAAAATCACTTTACTGACATCAGAGGAAAGAAGTTATATTCCATGTTTATGTATGTCCTCTTGTTTTGTGCTCATATCATTATTTTTTTCTTCAGAAGCAGAGACTAATTTTGAAGCGGAGATGTCTACAATGCTGAGCCTATTTGTGGAGGAATCTGGTCCTCTACGAGGCATGAATAAGGGTCCCTGTGACTTCATTTTGAAAGAAATCTGTGACTCTAAAATCAAGGAAAATAAAAATCCAAAGAGAGACTATGAATTTAATGAAGTCGCAGAGAAATTCAGCCAACATTCAGTCCTAAATCCGTATATGAAATTGATCTCAGGTAATGACTGTTATGTGGATAGTGAATACACCAAATGCTTTCCTGAAAAAGTAGGATTTAATCAGTCACATGAGAAACCTCCTGAATTGAACCTGTATCAAGATAACCAAGGGAGCCTTGCCTATGCCTCAAGTTTAGACCTTATAGGACATCCAAAAATTAAACATGTAGAGATGCTTTCTGTGAGTAATAAAAGTGCGAGACCTTTCAGTCAGAACTCATATCAAATAATCTACTCAGGAGAGAGACCTTATCAATGTAAAGAATGTGGGAAGGCTTTCACACAGAGGGGTAATCTTGTTAGACATCAGAGAATCCATACTGGTGAGAAACCTTATGAATGTACAGAGTGTGGAAAAGCTTTCACAGAGAGGGGTAAGCTTGCTGCACATCAGAGAATCCACACAGGAGAGAAACCTTATGAATGTACACAGTGTGGAAAGGCTTTCACACAGAGGGGTAATCTTGATAAGCATCAGAGAATCCACTCTGGAGAGAAACCTTATGAATGTATGGAATGTGGAAAGTCTTTCACATGGAGGGGAGATCTTGCTGCACATCAGAGAATTCACACTGGAGAGAAACCTTATGAATGTACACAGTGTGGAAAGCCTTTCACATGGAGGGGCCATCTTGCTGCACATCAGAGAATCCACAGTGGAGAGAAACCTTATGAATGTTCACAGTGTGGAAAGCCTTTCACACAGAGGGGTCATCTTGCTGCACATCAGTGGATCCACACTGGAGAGAAACCTTATGAATGTACACAATGTGGAAAGGCTTTCATACACAGAGCAAGTCTTGCTGCACATCATAGAATCCACTCTGGAGAGAAACCTTATGAATGTACACAGTGTGGAAAGACTTTCACAGTGAGGAGTAGTCTTGTTAAACATCAGAGAATCCACACTGGAGAGAAACCTTATGAATGTACACAATGTGGAAAGGCTTTCACAGAGAGTAGCTCTCTTGCTGCACATCAGAGAATCCACACTGGAAAAAAACCTTATGAATGTATACAATGTGGGAAACCTTTCACACAGAGTAGCTCTCTTGCTACACATCAGAGAATCCACACTGGAGAGAAACCTTATGAATGTACACAGTGTGGAAAGGCTTTCACACGGAGGGGCTATCTTGCTGCCCATCAGAGAATCCACAACGGAGAGAAATCTTATGAATGTAATAAATTCGGATAGCCTATCTCATAATGCTCCACTGTTGCTTCATGTCAGAAAATCCCCATTGGAATAAAACCTCATGAGTGAAGCTGAGCTTATAGTTTCCACTCTTACATTATTCAACATAAGAATCCACACTACAGAGAAACTTTAGGAATATGATGAATGTGGCAAGGCCTTCAGGCAACAATCATCTCTTATTCTCAAGCAAGAATTCCTTTTGGATAGAAATCTTATTCCTGTCATTAATGAAGAAAGACATTGAAATGGAGAATCCAGAGCTCTTTCAATACTAGAAAATATCTTCTGAAGAGATCAGTTCCAGATGTATTCCAGATGTAGGAAGGCTTTCAGCAAGGGATAATCTCTTATTTCACGTCAGAGGATTTATAGTGCAACAAAACATAATGACTATGTTCAGGTTTATGTGTTTCCTCAAGAGGAGGGTGATCACTCATTTGGAGAAGTACAAATGGTAACAAGTCTGAGGCATCAGCCCACATCTATTTTGTTATGACAGAAAAGGAAAGTGACAAAATGTGGAGGAGATGTGAGAAGATGAAAAAGGAAAACTTTTGGGGTTGTTGTGAACTAATTCAACCATTCTGCAGAAGGCAATTTGAAACTGCATCCACAAGGCATTAAAAAACAAAAAGGAAATATATATACACACACACACAAGCACACACACACACACACACATATATTAAGAATGGAAAGATGCTCTTATTGGGGTTAGGAAAATATTGGAAATTAAGAGGAAACTCATGCATTGGGAAATGGCTGAGCAAATGTTGGCTTCTGATTGTAATGGAATCCTATTATTTCATCATTAACGAGGAGAAGGAGCTTAGAGAGACCTGGAAAGAATTGAGAACTGATGTAGACTTTTTAATTAATATATGCAAAATTATTCATTTTACATTTTTTAATGTTCCCTATCTCTTGTTTGTTCTTAAATTTCCTTCCTTTCCCATAGATCTGACAGGTACACTATATCATGTTCCTCTAATTTGCTGATAATATTACTCTTCATGATTAAGTCATATACCCATTGTGAGCTTATCTTGGTATAAATTGTGAAAAATTAATCTAAGCCTAATTTTTCCTATACTGTTTTCCAATTTTCCCAGCAGTTTTTGTCAGATAGTGAGTTCTTGTCCCCATGAGTGGGATGTTTGAGTTTATCAAACAGTACCTTGCTGAGGTCATTTACCCCTAGTCTATTCCATTGGTCCACCCTCCTGTCTCTTAGCCAGTACCATATTGTTTTGATGATCAGTGTTTTTTAGTACAATTTAAGATCTGGTACTGCTAAGCCCCTCTCCTTCACATTTTTTCATTAGTTCCTTTGATATTGATTTTTTGTTCTTTCAGATGAACTTTGTTATAAGTTTTTCTAATTCTTTAAAAAGCGAATAAGCAAATTAATTTGGGTGGGATTGTCATTTTTCTTGTATTAGCTCATCCTACCCATGAACAATTAATGTTTTTCCAATTGTTTAGATCTAGCTTTATTTATTTGACAAGTGTTTTGTAGTTGTGTTCATATAATACCTGAGTTTGCAAAAAGATTCTCAAATATTTCATATGGTCTAGAGTGATTGTAAATGGAGTTTCTCTAAGTTTTACTGCCGATTTTTGTCCGAAATTTATAAAAATGCTGGTCATTTATGTGGGGTTATTCTTTGTTGTATAATTAGGATTTGGTCCTCAGAACTCCAGATCCCAGCTGAACACTTCTCATGTTACGTCATTACGTTTTGGTGATAAAGTTTGCGTGTTACCCTGCCTCTCAATCTTCTCCCTGTGATTGCGGCTGAGGATGTGGGCTTTATGCCAGCCAGGAGAATCTACATATATATGTTTACTTATTGTAGGATAATTAGATTTGAACTTCTATTTCTTTTAGTTTATTTTCTTTCTACTTCAAGTGATTATTAATAAACTTTATAAAATATACATGGAGTTATTGGCTATTAATTTAAATTTTAAATTGTGTTGACCAGAAGTCAGGCATTTCGAACCCTTGCTTCTCTCCAGGTTGGTAGAGCAATTTTTTTAATAGACAAAAATAGAGATTAGTTTTAAAAGCCTCTGCTGCTTTTGCCGCTCCTCCTCCCACTGCTTCTGCTCCCATATCCAGTGCTGCTGTTGCTGTGAGCCTGCTTTGGCTTCTCTTGAACACACTGACTGGGGTTCCTTGCCATCCATTTTCTACAGGAAGGCTGAGGTATAAAATTCCCCTTTTCATTGCATTGCTAACACCTGAGTACTTGCTGCTGCCTTGGATGCCTGGGTGAATCTTTTAGGCAAAAATTAGCCTCCTAAAGGCTTTTACCTGAGGAGATGCTTCCTTCCACTCTTTTAATTCCCTGGCCAAGTAGCTGGGGAGAGCAATCAAGGGGAGTAGCAATCCCTGCCCCCATGACAGTGGAAGCAGTCAACTCCTTGGTGTTGTTACCCTTGAGGGTGAGGGGAAGGAAGGTTACTCTTCTAAACATCTTAACTTTAGCCAGTGTATACTAGGGTAGCACTACCTACAGAGAGGAAGTAGAATTGCAAGCGTGGCCTAGTCTATGAAAGAGCAGAGCCTTACCAAAATTTTAAGATGTCTTTTCTTGCTGCCGATCCTGGGTGTACTGACTGAATACCTTGCTGTTAGCTTGTATAATCTTTAGATTGAGAGAGGAGATTCATCTCCCTCTAACCCTCTGCAACACATCCAATATGGGGTTGATCCACACTATGCCCAGTGCCGGTATTGGAAACTCCAGAAGTGTGACCAAAATAATCTAAATGGATGGTGATACTGGGGAGGGAAATGAACCTATAAGAGTCTGGAGATAATTTTCAGATTCCATTGCTTTGTTGATATTAACTGTTTCAGTTTGTTCCACTTCAAATAGTAAAGAAGTCTCTTTAATGCAGCTTCTGCAATTGGAGAAAAGGAATCTTGAATTCAGTGCCTGTATCCTGTCATATATTGTATTTGTGGATTGTTTTCTTTAATATTTAATTTTGGTTTTAAGTTCACATATTGATCTAATCTATAATGTTCCATTTCACCATGTCCTTTTCAACTACTGTGTATTGGACATTAGCTATATGTGCTGTTACATTATATTTATTTGTACCTCCCTATATGACTAGAACTGGAGAAAATACCATCATAAAAGCCTATAGTCAACTTGGACAAACCCTTCTCCATGACAAAACTATAGGTCCTTATGGATGCTTAGTTTTTCACCAAATCCATCTAGGTCACATGTTGCCTGAATGACCTTTTTTTACTTTTTGCCTTTGTTAATTGTGACATAGATGATGATGATGGATGGACTCCATCCAACTGGTTACAACCTGTATACAACCTTTGGAGAATTTAATGATCTGAAAATCTCAACTGATTTTTAAGGGATCTTAGAAGTGATTTTCAGGTATCTAGTAGCACCACTACTTCTGATCATTTGTCTACCTTTGAGTTGTTTGTAACAAGAGGTAAGGATCCCTTTAGTAGTTGAAGTGAAGTGCAATAACAGTATTGAATTCCCCACCTAGAATCTATTAAAAATGTAATAGATGGGGGATGCTGGGTAGCTCAGTGGATTGAGAGCCAGGCCTAGAGATGGGAGGTCCTAGGTTCAAATGTGGCCTCAGACACTTCCCAGCTGTGTGACCCTGGGGAAGTCACTTAACCCCCATTGCCTAGCCCTTGCCACTCTTCTGCCTTGGGACCAATACACAGTATTGAATCCAAGATGGAAGGTAAGGGTTTAAAAAAAAATGTAATAGATGAGACATCTGAAGTGATTTTTCACTATTATAGTCCTCGCCTCCACATTGCAATGGCTGGGATATAAAGACATTCTTTTTACCCTGTTACAGTCTCATACCAGAGGAGGGAGATTTCCCAAGGGGTTTGGTTGCCCTTTGATGGGTTATAATCTCATCTGGGATGTGGGAAGAATTTTCTCATGGAGCCTAGTGGTTCCTTGATGGTTTTTGTATTTGTAACTCTTCAGCTTACTCTACCCTTCCACCAGAATGATCTTGATTCTTGGTGACATTTTAGATAGAAACAGTTTTCATTAGCAGTACAAAGGTTTTTCTAGGCTCTCTTGCCAAATTTTGGAATGGTGGCAATAATAGATTTTATTAAAAATATCTCAGACAAGGTTGAAAGATTGGCTAGATCTGGAGAACTTTTGACAAGTATCCATCAGCTTCAAAGGTTTTTTAAATGTAACAGCAACTCATGTGAATCCTAATGATAGGTTTGTTTGGTATTATTAATGGGCACTTGTGATTTTGGGGATTTTGGCATTTCTTTGATTGTGCATTAGCTGCTGTACTACTGTTTTTAAGTGTTACTTCATGAAAATTATGTGCGCTCACAGTGTGGATTATGGTCAAGTTAAAAAGGAAATGGATCTCGTTTTTTGGGTGAGAAACCTTTGTATTGTGCCTCTCCTTCGTTAACACAGTGTGTCATTGAATGTTAACTATATATTTTTATCCATCTTTAAAAAATTTTTCTGATTGTGTTTCCTTGTATGTTCAATAGAGTATTTGAGTTTACTTTTTTCTCTTATTTTTTTGTACTTAAAATGCATGTTACCAGTATTAATGCTTTTAAAAAAATTTGCACTAATTTAAGTTTACAACATCCATTATCCCTAATATTAATGCTTTACTAAAACTTTAGATTGTGGAAACCTGCCGTTGATTAATATTATAGGACTTTGAATAATAATTGCGTCTGATTTCAGAAGAAGGGATCACAAAAGAGGCATTATACAGTGCCACAAAGTAGAAGGTCAAGGAAATCATTCAATCCTTGTGGGATTGATGAGATTCTGTGCCAAGATGGAGGACTTGAACTTATTTTGGGGTTCAAGGTGGTGGTTGTTTTACACACTCAGATACCGTATTCCCTCGGGCCAGATCCAGACTTCTGCAAAGTTCCTCAGTTTGGCTGTCATTTTGTCTCCTATCCCTGAGAACAAAGGTAATATCAGAATAGGGAATGCTATTTCACATCTGCTTCAAAATCTAGTCCCTTTTCTTTCTTTTCTGGTGTAGCAATTTTCTGTGGTCCTCGCTGCTGATTGGATAAGTGCTACATTGTTATAATTCCTACTACTGGCTTATGGGACATAAATGACTTTAATCGGGCCCAGATTCAAGGACCTGTTATAGCTTATTTTTCCTTATTTTAGAATTTTTACACATGAGAGTTTGATATTTTATATTTCATCCAGATGTTACTTTTTCTGTTTTATTTTCTTTATTTTCTTTTTGCAGATGTTTCATATACTTCATAACTAAGCCATGCATCCCAGGATGATCCATCCATGCGTTGGTCAACATCCTCCTCAGAGGGGATTGTATAATTGTCACAAATTTCTAGATTTATAAAAATTTTTCTTGTTTGAGAGTAATTTTAGGATAAAAAACTTGGTACCTCCCTTTATCAAGAAAGTGAACTACTTGGAGAAGGCACCATAAAGAAGTCTGCAGAAGCCACACACTACACAAAAAGATCCAGAGTAAATCTTGGGATGTAGTAAAATTGAACTGAAGGGAGTTGAATTTATTATTTTTTTTAATGTCCACTCTTATGCCAAAGGGGATTTCCCCCTTATTGGCTTCTTGTCAATACACCTAGCAATGTTCTCTTTCTCTTTTATTTCCCTCTTATCCCCAAATTATTGTAATTTCCCCTTAGGAAGTGCAATATTGTATATACCGCTAGTTAAAGATCTTTAAAGATATACAAGTTGGTTATGTGTAATGATCCATCGGGAAACTAGGCATATAAATCTGGGCGATTTCTACATGCTCGTTTTCCAATGGAATCTGTGTGGGGTTTGTAGTGGTTGGATTGTATAATTAGGATTCTCTCCTTAGAACTCTAAATCCCAGCTTCCCACTTTCCTTCTCACATTACATCCTTATGTTTTTTGGAGATAACTTTTATGGGTGACCCTACCTATTACTTTTCTGCCCTGGATCTTATAGCTGTGGTGGGCTTCATGCCAGCCAGGAAAATCTACTCATGTGAGTGTACTTTTTGTTAGACAATTAGTTTTGAACTTCTATTTCTTTTAGTTTATTTTCTTTCTATTTTAAATGATTATGAATAAAGTTTCTAAAATATAATACTTGGATGTTTATTGGATGTTTAAATTTTACCTTATCCTACAACTTTGCTAAAATTATTAATTATTTCTACAAGGCTTTTTAGTTGATTTTCTAGGATTCTCAAAATATACTATTATATCTGCAGAGTGATAATTTAGTTTTGGATCGATTTTTGGCCCCATCCAAAGGTCTTATCAATTCTTTTATGTTTATTTCAAATCTCTAGATTCTGTAAAGTAAGAGTTGTATAATCAGTAGTGAATGTTTTCTAGAATGGAGGGGTGTACAAGAAATGATTACAGGAAGGGCTTCATCTTGACCTCATACCTGACTATAGGCTATTTGAGAATTCACATTTGTGGGTCTGGAGACCTTATGATTAAACTCAGGGTATTTGTAGCTAGGCATTATTTTCTGACTCTTATCTACATTTTTCCACTTTCATTCTTTACACCTCTTTGTAAATAAAGCCGCTAAAAGTCATTTTGACAAGCTATAATATTTTTAAATCGGAGAATTGCTTTAAAATTCTCCTCTTTAGCATGAAACCTAAATTTAAATTCTCCCATCTGGGCACATTATGCTCTAGATTCAATGTCTCCAATTCACTAGGAAAGGCATTTTGCTGTCGCCCAGTCTTCCTAGACTGTCCTATAGAGGAGCCCTTATTAGACACCCCAAACTTCATACTGTGCAAAAATTAACTACAATTAGGACTTTATGTCTGAAAATGCTTATCATTTTTTACTTATTATTTGTCTGCATTCATCTAGTACAGTTGTTTTAGCTGTTACCTGGTTAATTGGCACTCATTAGTTTCCTCTTTGCTGGCTCCTATAGGTCTTTCCAAACATACAAATAAGAGGGAATGGGGAAGATGTGGAAGGGATAGAGGACCTGATCTGTACTATTAAGTTCATTCTATCCAAGGACTCAGGCTCTTGATGCAGTTGACTGATTTCTGAGACTGAGTAAAAGCCTCACCCCTCTGTTGGAAGAAATAAGGGAGGATTTGATGTGTGCAAGTCCACCTTGTCTCTCGAAATATCAAGACAGATTTGAGAGAGTGCTACTAAAAAGTTAAACTGTCTGCAGATGTCTTAACTCTTTTCTGGCTCAAAGAAAAGGGAAAAGTGTATGAATTGGGAAACAACCAACTAGTATTCATTGTTTCTGGATCTCTTGTCTATTTTGCAGTTCTTTTCATTGGAATTCAAGAACTATGTGTTTCTCACTACAAAAAGGTAAACATTGGAGGGACTAAAGTGGGGACAAAGGCAAGGCCATGTCCCTGAAAACTCCCAGATACTTGTGATATTCTGGGGTAAAATCCTATCAGTTAGAGCCAGTATAGAGCATTGGGATTCTGTGAGGACTAAAACATGGAAACAGAGAGTAAAGAAAATAAAGAGTGGGTGATTACTTTAAGTAAAGGTTACAGGGGAAAACATTTTCTCTGTAAACTTATATGACTTTAAGAAGTCAATTGAGTGGGCAAAGCAATCAGTCTTGCAAAATCAGATCTTGTTTGGGTTATGGTATTTCTAAGTAAGGAAATGCAATCATTGATGATGTATTAATTTACTGTGGTACAGCAATGACTTCTAAGACTTAATCTTTATGGCAGGATGAGGTCTAACTTTAAAAAAATCAAATAAAACAAATGAAAGGTCTTCTCTGTGTGTTGTGAGAGAAAAATCCCCCTTGCCGCCCTTTTATGAGGATTTGATTTTAATGTTATTACTAGTCTTGAGATAATAATTGTAATTCTAAGATAGTTGGCATAAGTCATGATTTTAGTAGATTTTTTGTGAATATTATGGTATAAGTATTAAGGTTTTGAATTAAGTAAATAACTGCTTTACTATAGGCCTTAGTGTCAGCCCCACCCTTCAAAGTTGCTATATTAGGCACCATAACTTGTGATTCAACTTGTGATCTGTTCTATGTCATGATGCCTGACCTTTAGTTCAGAACCAGGTACCACTTGTGAAGATTGGATTTAGCGATCTCCTGATTATAACAATGAAAGTGCTTAGCTCTTCCTTTATAGTGAAGATAGAATTGTAATCCTCAGTCTATTTTTAGATTTTAATCCCCAAAAGGTGTAAATTTAGTATTTGAAGTAGATGTACTCGGTTTAATCTGCAAAAAGCAACTAACTACTAAAGGCGCAAACAAACTACTAAAAGGTGTGAACTAACTACTAAAGGTGAGAACTAACTACAAAATGTGTGATCTAACCAAAAAAGGTATAATCTAACCAAAGAAGGTGTTGAATTAAAGAGTGGGCAGTCCTGGAGAGGAGCCTCTGCTGTGACTGGTAGACGTGAAATTTAGGGGAGGTGATGCAAGAGAAAAAGATCTTTAAAAAGAGGACCAGAGACCAGAAGAAGAGATACTCAGAAGAAGAGAGACTCAGAGTTGGACTGGAGGTTATTTGAGCAAAAAGTGAAGAAGAATCATTTGGAAGAGAGACTGGACGAAGGACACTCGGACTTGGCTATGGAACTGGACCCCTGGAGGAGCTTGTGCAGGAGACCTCAGACTGCTTTCCTGATAGGCTGACATAGTGGTCTTGCCTTTCTGGAGGTGTGAACCTCCAAGAAAGGCTCATCATCTTGAGATTCTTTTCCCTGATCAGGGCCTTAGAATTTCTACCTGGCTCAGAGGAAGCTGGAGTTTTCTCTCTTTATCTCATTCCTCAATATCTTCCCTCTTGTAAATAAACTACCATAAATTCCATTTACTTTAGTAATTCATTTTGGGATTTAGAAATTAAATCCCTGGTATCATCAATTTAAATATATTCAAGTTCCAACCACAATTAAAATTTAACACACTCAACCCCACCCACTCTTTTTTATCTTATACATCATTAGCCCAGGACCATCTGCTCTCTCTCAAACTTCAAAGAGGCAGAGCTGCTCCAAGACTGTGTCCTCCAAAGAGGAGTCTCCAACCCAAAGAGGCTGAACTTCTCCAAAGACTGTCTCTATCGGCAAGAGTCTCCAGAGTAAATGTCCTTCTTCAGCCTGAGTCACTAACACAGTAATCTGAATCTGAAATCAGAATTCATGTATGAATCAGAATGTTACCAGTCCATGAGAGTGTCTTCATTGAGCCTGCTAGTCCAAATCAGAATGTCTACCAAAATCCAAATCTGGATCAAATGCCTAGACTTCCTGTTGGGTCTCATCATATAAGCACTTCACCCAACAGCCCTCCCACATCACATGTCAGGAACAAATCATAGTTTCTTAATTTATCTAGCCATGCCCAGGGGGCAGTGCCTGTGGAATCCACTTCCTGTCTCTTAAGGGTGTGAACTTCCCTTCTCTGAGGGTGTGAGCTATTTCTGATAGAAGGTTCTTAGGATTCCTGATGGATTAAGTTAAAAAGTGTGGAGCACTCCAAGTACTTGATTGATTAAATTAAAATAAACAAAATGAGTAAAAATTCCCTTTCACATGCCCATGAGAAGTATTTCCTGATTACTTCAACCAACCCACATCTCTGTTTTTATCACTGACCTGAATTATTTTTGTACTGTTATAAAAACTTGTCTAATTCTTTGGGGACACAAAAGAAGGTCTCCCACAGTGCTTAGGGGCTTTCTGGTCTTGACTCGAGGTCTGGCTTTGTTGTGAGACCATCCCCCCACCCCCATCTTTTTTTTCCTTTTTTATTTCTGTAAAAAACTTTTATCTCCCATCTTGGAATAAGTACTGGGTATTGGTTCCAAGGGTAAAGGTTCCAAGAAGAGTGGTAAGGTCTAGGCAATAGGAGTCAAGTGACTTGCCCAAGGTCACATAGCTGGGAAATGTCTGAGGCCAAATTTGAACTCATGGCATCCTGTCTCTAGGCCTGACTCTGAATCCACTGAACTACCCAGCTGCCCTATTAAACCTATCTTTATGCCATATGAGGGTACACCATAGATGAATATGCACAAAGACAATGTCATTCTTGGACACCGAGAGACTACTACTATGGCTTGGGGACTTTGTCATTTGTGTACCTGTGGCTAGAAATTACACAACAGTGTGAATACTGGGAAATCTTTTTGCTCTAAGTTGTGGTTGGCAAGATTTGCCATTTGATGTAAAAGCTTTTGGGACTGCAACTAATATTTTAAGTCTTATGTTCCGGTATAATTGTCTGATGGATCATTGATCATGAAATCAGTAATCTACCTACCTTTCCATAGAAAAGCCACCAGATCCAGGGAAATAATGAAAAAAAAAATACAAAGGAAGGGGGCCTTGCAGTCCCAGATCTCAAACTACTATAAAGCAGTGGTCATCAAAACAATTTGGTACTGGCTAAGAGACAGAAAGGAGGATCAGTGGAATGGACTTGGGGTAAATGACCTCAGCAAGACAGTTTATGACAAACCCAAAGACCCCAGCTTTGGGTACAAAAATATACTATTTGACAAAAACTGCTGGGAAAACTGGAAGACAGTGTGGGAGAGATTAGGTCTGGATCAACACCTCACACCCTACACCAAGATAAACTCAGAATGGACGAATGACCTGAATATAAAGAAGGAAACTAAGTAAATTAGGTGAACACAGAATAATATACATGTCAGACCTTTGGGAAGGGAAAGACTTTAAAACCAAGCAAGACATAGAAAAAGTCACAAAATGTAAAATAAATAATTTTGATTACATCAAATTAAAAAGTTTTTGTACAAACAAAACCAATGTAACCAAAATTAGAAGGGAAGCAACAAATTGGGAAACAATCTTCATAACAAAAACCTCTGACAAAGGTCTAATTACTCAAATTTATAAAGAGCTAAATCAGTTGTACAAAAAATCAAGCCATTCTCCAATTGATAAATGGGCAAAGGGCCATGAACAGGCAGTTTTCAGCCAAAGAAATCAAAAGTATTAATAAGCACATGAAAAAGTGTTCTAAATCTCTGATAATCAGAGAGATGCAAATCAAAACAACCCTGAGGTATCACCTCACACCTAGCAGATTGGCTAACATGATAGTAAAGGAAAGTAATGAATGTTGGAGGGGATGTGGCAAAGTCGGGACATTAATTAATTGCTGGTGTAGTTGTGAATTGATCCAACTATTCTGGAGGGCAATTTGGAACTATGCCCAAAGGTGCTAAAAGACTGTCTGCCCTTTGATCCAGCCATAGCACTGCTAGGTTTGTACCCCAAAGAGATAATAAAGAAAAAGACTTGTACAAGAATATTCATAGCAGTGCTCTTTGTGGTGGCCAAAAATTGGAAAATGAGGGGATGCCCTTCAATTGGGGAATGGCAGAACAAATTGTTGTATCTGTTGGTGATGGAATACTATTGTGCTAAAAGGAATAATAAAGTGGAGGAATTCCATGGAGACTGGAACAACCTCCAAGAATTGATGCAGAATGAGAGGAGCAGAACCAGGAAAACATTGTACACAGAGACTGATACACTGTGGTTTAATTGAACGTAATGGACTTCTCCATTAGTGTCAAATGCAATGTCCCTGAACAATTTGTGGGGATCATGAAGAAAAAGCACTATCCACAAGCAGAGGACAAACTGTGGGAGAAAAACACCAATGAAAAGCAATTGCATGACTACAGGGGTTGAGGGGATATGATTGAGGAGAGACTCTAAATGAACACCCTAATGCAAATTCCAACAACATGGAAATGGGTTCGAATCAAGGACATGTGATACCCAGTGTAATCGCGCGTCAGCTATGGGAGGGGGGAAGGAAAAGAAAATGATCTTTTTTTCCCCCAATGAATAATGTTTGAAAATGACCAAATAAAATAATGTTTAAAAGGAAAAGAAAAAAAAGAAAAGCCACCAGTTACTTAGAAGGAATGTGCTCCCAAACACTCACAGGTCAAGATTTTTATCTGGCAGAAATCAAGGAAATAATTCTCAGCACATGTGAGAGTAGGATCCCTTTTTGATTCAGAATCCTGCTTTGTCATTTCCTTTTAAATAGAAATGTTTTCCACCTGATCATTCCTGAGACAGGCTGTAAAGTAGAATTAGTATTGCCCTATTGATAGCTCTGACTTACCTAAAGTCAAATAGTGTTGAATCAGTCTATGTACTGAGGCTGATGTCTAAAGGATCTATGTGCTTTTTATTTGATGGAAAATGTCTGTAATCAGAGTGAGTGGCCAAGGAAATGTAGGAGCATAATGCAGTTTGTAAGATGTGACTATTTTCAGTCTAATGTGAGGTCATTGTGTATCCCACACAACAAGTGAATTGGTCTTTGGACTGTGTTCAATCTATTCACGTATTAGAGGAAATCCCTAAAATATCTAATTCTTCCTAAATGTAAAGAGAGTTTGTGTAATATCTTTCCATTTGAATGTAGTCAACAGCCAAGTATGTTCTACTATGGACAGCTGAATGGATATACAGTTTTATAATATACAATAGGGAATTATTGATGTTTTTCTTTGTTTTATCTAGAGCAAGATTAGCCCCTTTTAAGTTCATTTGTGGGATCATTGCACCTGGAGTTAGTGAAATCTATTCCCCGGAAGGCATTGTTTGTATTTCTTTCTATAGGGCTAGAAACCTAATTGCATCTAATCCTCCAAAAGTAACCAAAATGAAAAATATTGAGAAAGCAACAGGTTAGATAATCCTATTAGGTTAAAGGTACATGATTTTAATGGGACAAGGAAAGACCTAAAGTTTCTATATATTAAGTACACTAAGTTCCTGATAGTTTAATATTTGAAAAGCAGACCTTTTAACCCTCACCCAAATTCTCATCCTTTTTCTTCTGCTCAGAACATACCTTTTCCTCTGTCCTAACCTGGTCTCACCCCAAACTTCTTCTAAAGCTTCCCTGGCAGACCTCACTGACCTGTTCAAACCCTGGGTTCTAGAGGTCAGGAACAGAGATTGTCCTTGGGACAGTCCTGGAATTGTGGGACACATGGTCATCCCCCACTGATCGAGAGTGGATGAATAAATGACTGTGCTAAAGCCTGGAACCTGGGCTGGCTCATCCAGGCAGGGGCTACAGAAGCCCTGGGAAGCCCCCAGAACACAGTTGGGGATTGTGGGACCTTTGAGGTCACACTGTCAGCAAGCAGTGGTGGAGCCCCTGGAGGCTTGGGAAAGACAGAGGACTTAGTTCTGCTGGATTTCAGCTGAGGGGAGCTTAGCCAGGGCTGGGTATGGATTGTACTCACCTGGGATGAGGGCCTCTGGGTCCAGGGGCCATTCCCTCTTGCTCCAGCATCTCTGCTTGGGCCAGACAGTGGTCCTTCAGGAGTTGGGAGCCCCAAGGTGGGGAGACTTCCTTGTGCATCTGTGGGGAATTAGAGTGGGGGAGGACTCAGAGGAGCTCCCAGGGCCCTTCTCCTGGCCTCAGGGAACAGTCTCCACATTGAAGGAGACCTCAAGTTTGGAAAGGACCTTGGACTGTACAGGAAGAAGATTCCCCAGCTTTTCTGGAGCCATCTTTTGCTTCATTTAATTCAGAAACTGCATGGAACTAGAGGTGTGTCTTGGGGTATTCCAGGGAGGGGCTGAATAATGAGTTCCTCAAACTCTCTGTTAAACTCTTTCAATAGTTTCCAAAGAGGCTAGGCCTCTTACCCATCAGTGGCTAAAATGACAAAAGGGCAAAATGACATCAGAGGGGATGTGGAAAAATGGGGAAACTAATATAGTGTTGGTGAAGCAGTGAACTAACCCATCCATTTTGGAAAGCAATTTGGAATTGCACCAAGAGTTATAGAATTGCATTTACTCTTAGACCCAGAAAGACCATTATTGGATCTATTTCCTAAGGAGATCAGAGGAAAAGGGAAAGATCCCAGATGTCCTCAAATATTTATAGCAACCGCCATTATGATGGCAAAGAATTAAAAATTGAGGAGGATGTCCATCAGTTGGAGAATAGTTGAACAAATTGTAATGGAATACTATGCATCATAAGAAGCGAGAAGCAGGCTAATTATTAAAATCATGGAGAGAACTACACACAAAAAAAATGAACAGCAAAATGAGTACAACCTAGTGAATATTATACACAGGTACTTAATAGTGGAATAGAAGAATAAACTGAATGTGAATTGAAAACTGAAAACATGAAAGACTTAATTTGTCTGAACCTGTTGGTTTCCTAGATAATGTCTAGGATGCAGCCAGGAGGGTAGTAAGGGCCTGGTACACTTGTGGATGGGATTTATTATGTAGGTATGATGAAAACTAAGCTAAATATAAAAATGATTTGTGATTTCATTGAAGTATACTCTTTTTTTTGGCATATGTAATTTTTTTTTTTTGGTTTTATAAAGTTTGGAATAAGAAAAAAGATGGTTAAAAAAAGAAACTTTCCCTCAAGAAAGGAAGGTTATGAAGTGTCAGACACTATTGAAAATACTTAAATAACCCTAACAAATATTAATGCTTAGTTCCCCAACTTCCTCTTGCCCAGTGGGGGGGGGGATAAATGAAGAGCATGATGAATTCAGAAAAACGTGGAAAGATTTAAATGAACTGATGCAAATTGTAGGGCAAAGTCTAAGTTGGCAATGACATACAACCAGTCCTAAAACTTGCCAGGTATGCAACTGAAGTTTCTTTCTAGGGACTGCAGCCAAGCACCCTCTCAGCTTTCCCATGATTCAGAGTGATACTTGCCTTTACCAGAAAACACCCATTGGACTGCTTGTATCACCAACCAGTTTTTTTTTTCCCCATAGCATTTCTTCCAATTATATACAGTTTAACCTCAAATGGCAGTTCTCTCTAATCATGTTTAGGATTGAATTTCCTTCTAATGCTTATATCCAAAAAAATTATCAGGTTCCTGTGTTCCTAAATGCTCCTGAAATCACCTTGAGAAATTATTACATTCTTCAGTTCAACATAGATATTGAACGTATAAGTTATGCAAACTTAGAAAAGCACTCTAGAAATTCTGTTGAAAAGATTCAAATGGGTAGATGTTATATTAAACTTCCTAACAAAATAAAACACAAGTGAGTTGAAATTTCCCTTTTCTAGTTAGAGGACAAGCTTTTTGCCAATCAAAGTAGTGACCTGGCCACTACAACCCTCAGGGGGTATGCCAGCTTCTGCTCTGGCTCAGGTAAAAATCTAAAATGCAATAAAGGGTGGAGCAAAGAGGATAATTAGTCCAGACCAATAGTCTTCAGAGACTTGGTGAAGTCCTTCCTATTTGGCTGTAAAGTTCCTTGTACTGATATCTTCCATGAATTCCCTCAGGTCCTAGCCATATGTTAACCTGATCTAGGTTTTGGCTCCCCAAGAAATGGCAGAGTCAGGGCTGTAGGGGTTCTGAATGAATTCTCTGCAACAGAATGAAATCAAAACAAGAAATTTAGCAAAATAAAGATTATTTTTAGATCTATCTATCAAAATTTTGGTAACTTCTACCACACTGGAGGCCTTAAAAGAATTCACAAGTTTATGACTGAGTTAGAAAAGGGGTGGAGCCCTTCCAAGTATCTTGCTTCTCACCTGTAAAGTTGTTAACTCTCCTCCTAAGAGTAAGAGTTTGTGGACTTCCCTTTAGGGTTAAGTATGGGTGTATTTCCTTTTGTTGTTAATTCAAAAGTAGAGTCTAGTGAGGTAGTAAGCAGGGTACTTAAGTTATTGTTATTCTAAAGAGTTAACTCCAAGTAGGCAAAGAGAATAAAGGATTACCATTTCAGAGGTACAAACTCAGAATAGACAAAGGGAATGAAGAATTTCTTTTCACAATCCTCCCTGTAATACTTTAGGAGGCTAGTATCCCCAGTGAATCATAACTATCTTGTATCTAAAGGTGCATACACTATTCAATAGAGATAGCTTGAGAGAGAGAGCAGATAAATATTTGCTAGGTGCATTGACAATAAAGCATTTAGAGGGGCAATCTCCTGTGTCATACAAGTTTACATTCAAAATACTTGTGTTCAACCCCCCAGCTCAATCAGTTTTACTCCAAAGATCTTGATGGATCTTCTGATGCTGTGGATGTTTTCTTCGGGTATCTTTATGGTTCCCTCTTCAAACAATTCATCTTCTAGATCCAAAGAGTTATTTAGCTTTCTTTCCTGAAACGTTTCTTTCTCAAAAAGATTTTTTTTTTTTGTTTTATGGCAATTATACAATCCCTATGGCAATTATACAATCCTCCTAAAGTCCCCTCTGAGGGAGGTGTTGACCAACATTTGGATCAACTTGGGATATGTGGTTGAGTTATGGGGTATAGTCAATAAGTTTTAATAGAAGCTGTTGTCTTTACATGTTAGCAATGAATCCAAGAGTCCTTTTTTCCAATTTTTATAGCTGAGTGGTTAAGAATACTTAAAACAGACCTTCTCAGGAAGGCCGAGTTAGACCATTATGCTGGAAGTTCTTTATGTGTACCTTTGATTTAGGTCATGAAGTAAAAAAGTCTATAGGTCCTGCTTGTACTACAACTCTAGATTCATGGAGTTCATGCAATTTGTTCTGCAATTCTTGTGTATATATGTAGCAATAGAAGCATCTCCCCCTAATAATGATATATTTACAGGAGAAAAAGATTTAGCTTGTATATGTGGGTGTCCAGAAAGCATCTCAAATGGTGAGATGTGTAGATCTTTAAACCTACTTTGGAGATAAAATAAGGAGGGAAATCTTCAGGCCATTTTAGATGTGTTTCAGTGTATAGTTTGCCAATCATAGTTTTGAGCTCTCTGTTCATTCTTTCAACTTGGCCTGAGCTCTGGGGAGGATATGATACATGGAATTTGGGAGTTATCCCCAAACAGGAATAAACCTGAGATAATTGCTTCTCCTGTCTGAAGCAATATGTGCTAGCAGGCCAAAGTGAGGAATAATCTCTTTTAAGAGTAGCTTGTCAACAAAAGCCACTGTGACTCAGGCAGTAGGAAATGTTTATGGCTATCTGGTCAGCTGATCTACTCTGACTAGACAAAATTTATAATGTCTTGTGTTTGGCATTGTAATAAAATCTATTTGTAGGTGTTTAAAAGGCATGTAAGCTAAAGGGTGCCCACCAAAAGCCTTGCCACAATAGGCATGTTGGTTATATGCTTGGCAAGTGGGGCAGACTGTACAAACATTAGTTTGTACTATAGTGGTTATACCAGGGGTTAACCATACTCTTTTAACAGTCTACAATGCCTTGGGTGCAAAAGTGACCATTTTTATGCATGGATTGGCATATTTGGTGATAAAAACTTCTAGGGAGGAGGGATTTTCCTTCAGATGGCACTCATACTCCATTAATCTGTTTAGCTTTAATTATTTGTTTCCATTTTCCCACTTCTTTTTCATTATAGAAAGTGATAAATCCAATTCATTATTTGATGTTAAAGTTAAAATTAATTCAGGTCCTTCTATGGCCACTAGCTTTGCAGTGGTATCTGCTTAAGTCATTTCCCCTAGAGAAAGGGTCAGTTCCATCTGTAATGGTTGAGTAATAAACTATAGCTAAGGCTTCGGGTAGCTGGAGAACAGAAAGAACTTCATTAATAATTTTTGCATTGGCCATAGTTTTTCCAGCTGAGGTTAAAAATCCTTTTTAAAACCATAACATACCCACTGCATGGCATATTCCAAATGTATATCTTTGAGTTTGTGTAAATTGTTGCCCTTTTTTCTTTGGCAATTATACAGGCGTGTTTTAATCCATAAATTCTGTACCTTGAGCACTGTAAAAATGGAGATTTGAACCCCAGACTTCAATCCCCACAAGTCCTTGCCACTTCCCAGAATTCTTTGTAATCTCACCTGAATTTCCACCTGGGCCAAGAACAGAAATTGTTTTTAAATTGACTCCGCCTTCTCTCTCTCTCTTGGCTTCCACATCTGGGCACACGCACCTCTCTACCTAGCTGGCAAAAATGTAGGTTGCATGGGCTTTTTATTTTGTATTTTCTTAATTTCTTAATCTCTAATAAACCTCTAAAATATAATACCTTTAGCAGAGAAGCTAAATTTTAATCTTAACAGCACTTACATTTGAGGGCAATGAAGCTGACCATACAGTGGCAAATTCTGTGATTACTGCACCTCCAGTGTAACATCTACCATCCCTCATGAATGAAGAACCATCAGTGAATAAGACTGGATCTGGGTTGTCTAAAGGAGTGTCTAGGAGATTTTCTTGAGACTTTTCAGCCATGGATACTAAATTTACAGCTATGTAATGGTTCTCCTGAAACTGGAAAATCAGGAAGCAAAGTGGCTGGGTTAAGAGTTATACAATGTTTTAAAGTGATATTTTCATTGCTTAATAAAGTTACATTATAGCTTGTGAGTCTTTGAATGAAAATGCCTGTTTTCTATGCCTGAGCAACAATGCTTCTACTTCATATGGGCACATAATTGTTAATGGGCATTCCAGTACTAAATCAGCCGCCTTAGTTACTAAAGTTGTGGCAGCTAAACCTTTAAGGCATGGTAGGTAGTGTTCCTGAAGCTACTGGGTCTAGTTGGTCTGATTAATAAGCAACTGGCTGCTGAACCAGTCCCAAAGTTTGGGTTAAAACACTTGAAGCCATTCCTTTTTGTTCATATATGTATAAAGTGAATGGTTTATTATAATATGGGATACCTAGAGCGGGGGCAGACTAGATAGCCCGTTTTAAATCTGACAGAGCTGAAAGGTATTCTATTTCTAATCTAAGCAGTTCAGTGATTGAATCTTTTATTTGTGCGATAAGGGGTTTAGTGATTTCCCCATAGCAAGGGATCCATTGCCTATAAAAACCTGTTGCTCCCAAGATCACTCTTAACTGTTTCTTAGTAGTTTTTAATATATTCAGTGCATTTAGGAGAAAACGAATGGGAACCATCAGTTAAAATTAACCCTAAATATTTCACTGTGAGGAGACACCATTGAACCTTTGCCTTTAAGACCTTTTGTCCTCTCTTATGTAATTCTAACAGAAGATGTTTACTATCTTCTTGGCATGCTGCTGCATTTGGTCAAGCCAAGAGGAAATCATCCACATATTTAAGAGACTATGTTTAAATTGAATATTATCTGTATCTTGGGCCAAAATTTGTGCAAACAGGGTAGGGCTTTTCAACGTGCCATTGTGGCAATTGACACCAGGCCCCTGAGAACCTTTCTAGGTAAAAGCAAATATATTTCTGGAATCCTTGCTAATTGGTATAGAGAAAAATGCTGAGCACAAATCCACTACACTCAAGTATGTGACTGCTGGGAATAGAGGAAATTATTATGTTTGTGTTTGAAACCACAGGATGTCTTTTTATGATGTGATTATTTACAGCTCTTAAATCTTGAACAAATCGATATATGACTTCCATCTGGACCTAACTTTGGCTTTTTAACAGGTAAAATTAGGTGTATTATATTCCGATTTGCATGGAATTATTATTCCTTGCTCAATTAATGAAGTTATTACCGGGATAATTTCCTCAATTGCTTCTTTTGATAGGGGGTACTGAGAAATGGAAGGAGGTGGCCCATTTTTCATCTTAATCTGAATGGGTTCAGTTGATTTAAATAGGCCTACATCAGAAGAAGATGTGGCCCAAAGAGACTCGGGTATATCAGCTTTCAACGGTGGAAGGCTCTTTCAACTCCTGGATTTCTGAGAGAAGTAGAGGGAGCAAATAGCATATGTTATTGTTGATTTTACTTTATATAATAGAACTCTTCTGAGCAGATTTGTCGAGGACCCAGGCATTAATAGAAAAGAATGTTCTACAGATAAAGGTCCCATGGATACCATTCAAGGAGAAAGTGTTGGGACCTTTTGAGGTGTTCCTGATATACCTACTACATTTATAGATACAATGGGATCACATTTTGTATCTGGTTTACTTACCAGAACTGAGTTAGATGGTCCAGTGTCTAAAAGGCACTCATAGAACAAGTTCCCTACTTTTAGAGTTACATGAGGTTCATTACTATTTGGAGGGGGGAATGGATATGAATAATTGGAATTAGAGCATCAGGTTCTGGAAGACTGAAGAGTTCATTTTCTGATTCCAAGATCCTTGACCTCCCTCCTCACACCTACATAAAAATGTTTGAACATTTCTCTGGGGTCCTCCACACTGAGGGAGATTTTCACTCTGCATAACATGGATGAGCTCCACTTTGCATGTATTGTTGGGTATTTTGTTGTGTATCATTTTCCTCATTTGGAATATAATTTCCATAATTATTTCTATTATAACTTTGATAATTATTATATCTTTTATTTCTGAAATTACCATTGCTAAAATTCATGTTATTGAATAAGAATACCTGATTCCAGTTTCTGTAATTTAACATTAAGTGGCCTTTTCTTCCACATAAATAACATTTTGTTGGTTTATTTGTGGATTCTTGCAAAGGCGCTAGAGTCATTTCATGATCTTTTCTTTACAATTTTTTCTTTTAAAATTTTATTTTCTATCCTTAATTCCTACATTGACTCCCTGTCTCCTTCATTTTTTGTCTGGTGGCCTTCAGCTACATATACAGCTACTCTCCTTAATTCATCAGGGTCCATACTGTACCAATTTGGACATTTGATTCTAAAATAATCTCTTATGACTTTACAGAAGTTTTATACAAACTGCTGTCTAATCTGTCTGACATCCCTTTCTCTGGAAAGATCCAGATCTCTATATCTACCTCCCAGTTCAATGAATCTGTCCATAAATTGGGAGAGAGTTTTATCGTTTTTTTGTTTTAAGTTTTCAAATTTCATCCATGTGCCTGGTCTTTCAGAACAAGCCCTCATTGCTGTTAATAATGCCTCTCTAGACTGGCACAATCTTATGTAATCCTGTTTATTATTGGGGTTCCATTTTGGGTCATCACATGGCCAATTAATTGTTTTCCTTCCTTGGGCCTGATTAATGGAAGGGATAATTTTATTTTTCTCCCTCTGTAAAAAAGGTTTGAAGAAGGTTTTCAATATCCACCCATCTGGGGTCAGAGGGGTGAAAAATACCCTTCAGATTTTTGATTACCACCATTAGTTCGTCTTCAAAAGACAGACTGTCTTGTTTGACTCTTTTAATATCCTGGAGAGTGAATGGTGAATAGTATCTAAGGTAAACTATATCCCCGTTCTTATTAAAGGTGGGTACTAACTTCAAGGGGTTTAGGGTTTCAGCTGGATTATTTTGTATTCCTGTCTGTAGGCTTGATGTTTGGTTTCCAGTGGGGTACACAAGGGGAGAGGGAGGAGTAGTTAAGCTGAGAGGGAGGGGTTCTGGGCAGGGAGGGACAGAGGGATAAGAGGTAGGGGCTGGGAGAGGGATGAATTGGGCAGTAGGGGGGACTGGGGAAGAGGTTGAGGCAGGGGGAGGGATAGGCTGGAGGTGGGTAAAGGGGCAGGGGCAGTAGAGGCAGAGGGATAATATATAGGGGCAGGGTGGGGGAGGACTGGGGCAGGGGGAATAAGTTTGAAAGGGGCTGGGCAGGGGCAGGAGGGGCAGGGGCAGGAGAGTTGGGGGTGAGGAGGGATAGGTTAAGTAGGAGGAACAAGATTGCGTAGGTTAGGGCGGGGCAGAGATTGAACCAGCTCCAATAATGAGGAGGTATAGAGAGATTTTTGTTTTAGGTTTTGGCAAATTTTTAAAAATTAATTGAGAATATTTTCCCATGGTTACGAGATTCATGTTCTTTCCCTCCCCTCTCCCAATCCCCCTCCTCTAGCCAACACACAATTCCTCTGGATTTTACATGTGTCATTGATCAAGACCTATTTCCATATTATTGATATTTGCACTAGGGTTATCACTTAGATCCCCAATCATATCCCCATCAAACCATGTCATCAACCAAATGTTTTTCTTCTGAGGGACTTAGGACTAAGAAAGAACTGTTGAAGTAGGAATACAGATGAAAATACAAGATTTATAACTTGTTTATTTGAATGAATGAATAACTTGTTTATTTGAATTATTGGGGTTTTGGTTTTATAAGATTATTCACTTATAAAAATGAATAATATGGAAATATGTTTTGCATGATAATACATTTAGATTGAATTGCCTGTGAGATCCAGGATGGGGAAGAGAAGAAGGGAGGGAGACAATATGGATCATTTGATTTTGTAAAACGTATATGTAAATTTGTTATTAAAATAATATAAAGATAAAACTAAAAAAATAGAAATGTAATACTGGAGAGAAATCTTATGAATGTCTTGAATATGGAAAAACATACCTTAGGAAGATATCATTCACTCAGTATCAGAGAATTGATCCTGGAGATAAACCTTTTAAATAATATGAATTTGGAAAGAGGTAAAGGGTGAAATTATGGCTGTGAGACTAAATGTATAATTATTTTGGTTGCCAAGGATGTTATTTATAAAATACTAATGAAAAATCCAAGTCAGCTGGAAATTTCATGTTGATTTTAATTGATAGTTGTGAATCTTAAAACCTACTCAGACTGTACTTTAGAAGATTTGATTTAGCTATTTCCTTATTATAACAATGGCCTAACAAGAATCAGGAATATCTTGGGAACTTTACATTACTCCACCCTTACTTAGACATACTTTAGGGGAAGATAAAGTTGTAAACTCCTGATTGAACAATGAAGATACTTAACTCATACCTTATAGTGAAGATAGAACCTTAAGCTAAGTCTATTTTTAGATCTAATACAAAAAGGTGTTAAGTATCTCTAAAGGTTAAATTAATCACAAAAAGGTCAAGTAACTCACAAAAGGCAAGCTTAACAAAGAAGTGTGAAGTACTTAAAAGATATAATCTAACCAAAGAAGGTGAGAACTAAAGAGTGGTGAGAACTAAGAATGGGTGTTAGGCCCCCAAAATGAGACTCCAGATGTGGGCAGACCAGCACCTAGTACAAAGGGATGTCCATGTATCCTTCCTAGTAGCTCTGTCTCAGCACAACCCAAATTTTCTCAGCCTTCTTGGTTAACACATCACAATGTTGACTGACAGTGCTTTCTAGGCTCCCCATATCTTTTTACAAACTTCTGTCTAACCGCACATCCACATGAGAGATCCCACTTGGAAAATTAGTTCTTTCTTCTATCCTAAACATAAGGTTTTCCATTTATCCCCTATATCAATTCATCTTTCTCCACAGTCTTCCAAAAATCTCAATATTGCATGGAAAAGTCCCTGATTTCTCAAAGGGTCTGGCAGAGAACAGAAGATATGAGTAGTCCTTGGACCAAAGAGAAGACTTGCAGGGTGGGCCAGGTGACAATGTGCTCGCTCTACCAAACCCAGCCGAGCTACATTTGGAGACTCGTCTCCAGGCTCCATATGTCTCCTGTATCCTAGAAAATGCATGATCTCTTTTCTTTAGGGAAGGACCAAGCCCAGTAAGATCATAAATCTCTGTAATATGGAGTAAGTAATTTTATTTTATTAGATTCAACCCATCATCCAAGCCAGCTGGCATCCTGTGGTCTGCAAGTGTGATGTGAATGCCAGCTCTACTGCCATCCAAGGCATGACAAATATGGACAGATTAAAGCAAGGCACTGACTAGGAATAACGTGAAAAGGAATCCCTGCCCTCAGTGACTTTACCTAATACTGGAAATCATAGACTCACTGATGTGTCTTCTGTGACTCACTAGTAACTTCCCTCCACACTCATCACCTGTTGTGACTCAGAATTAAAGACTTTCAAGGTCATCTAGGTGGCACAGTGTATAGAGCACCAGGTCTATAGTTTGGAGGATCTGGTTTCAAATTCAACATAAAATATTTCCTAAATATGTGACCCTGGTCAAATCACTTAAGCTCATTTGCTAGCTCCTACCCTTCCATCTTAGAGTTGTTTCTAAGATAGAAAGAAAGAGATTTTTGAAAAAATAATTATAGAGTTGGAAGGGGCTGCAGAAGCACCTGGCCCAAACTATTAATATCTCTTAAGAGCTTCCCCAACAATTCTTCATTCTAGCTTCTCCTTAAAGATGTTCATAGAAAGAAAACCCCCTTAACCCCTGAGGCTGGGGACTCTACCTTTAGGCAGCACTCACTCTTATTAAGACATCCTTACTTTCATCCACCTAAAATTTTACTTCTTTGTAACATCTACTCTTTGTTCTCAGTTGTGTCTTCTGAGTCCAAGCAAGAGATGTCTCATCCTCTTTTGGCTGTCAAGTGGTTGAAGAGTGTTGCTTTTATTTCCCTACACACCCCAGAAAAGTCCTCATATCTTCAAGATAAGCATGCCCACTTCCTTTAGCTAGCCCCCCATATGTCATGAACTCCAGCATCTTCCTCAGCTCAATTGACTTTTGAATACTTTCAAGTTGATCATTTTCCTTCATAAAATGTGATGCCCCAAACTGAACACAATAATCCAAGTCTGGTTGGGCCACAGTATGACAGGGACATCATCTCTTGAATTCTGAACATTCTGCATATCTTAACAGTCAAAGCTCATGAGCTTTCTCAGTTGCCAGAGGTGTATGGGATAATGCAGAGGGAATTAGAACATCTAGTGAAAGGACTTGATCCCTTAACAGGGATGCTCATCCACCTTTGGTGTCTACCTGTCTACCCAACTCTCATCTGTGGCTCGAAGATACTGCAGCATGCTCACAGGCCACATCCCTGTAAAACTCTCTGGCAGATAGGCTAAACCAGGTTGAGGGTAACCAATAGGTCTCAGACCCATTAATGTCTACCTCAAACATGTGAAGACCTCCCCCCCCCCCCATGAAATGGGAGGAAGATAACAATTTGTTCCAATGTCCATGTAGGTGGCTGAAGCGCATGCTCTTTGGAGCACGTAAAGCTTAATCAGACATGGAAGATGTCGGGCATCCACTGCATCCCAGGCTATCATCACTCATTCTAACTTTTGTCTTGCCACTGGATTTGAATATCTCTTGGAGATGAGTGAGGCTGATGACTTTATGGAACTCCCTCATTTAAATCCAACTCAATAACAAGTCAAGATTTCACCCCATGGTGCTATTTATCCTCTTTGAAAATTAAGGATCAATGACAACATTAAACTATTGTCACATACTATATTTGTAGCTAAGTTAACTAAGTGACAAAGGGGGTGGCATATTGGGTCTGGAGTAAGGAAACTATGAACTCAGATCCAACTTCAGGCACTAACTATATAACCCCAGACAAGTCACTTAATTTTTGTCTCCCAGTTTCTTTATCTATGAGGTGTGGATACTAATAACGCCTATCTCCAAGGGTCATTGTACAAATAAAATGAGATCCAATTTGAAAAGCCTTTTGCAAACCTATGCAAGAAATTAACTGTCAGATCAATGCATGAGGGAAGAGTTAATGACCGAACAAGAGATTCAGAGAGTCACAGGAAGTGAAATGGATAGTGATTACATGAATTTAAACGGTTTTATACAAACAAAATAAAATATTCTATAATAAGAACTGCAGAAAACTGGAGAAAATCTTTAAAGAAAGTTTCTATGATAAAGATCTCTTTTCTAAAACATATAGGGAATTTGGTCAAATCTATAAGAAGGAAAGTCATTTCCCAATTGACAAACAAAGGATCAAAATAGTGTAGCTATCAACATCCATATTTTAAAATCTCTAATAATTAGAGCAATGCTGAAGACTACCTCATGCACAAAATATTGGCAAAGATGACAAAAATGAAAAAGGCCAAATGCTAGAAGGAAAAACAGGTACACTAGTACACTTTTGGTAGAGCTTCAACTAGTCTCCAAAAGATATTAAACTGTACATATCCTTTGGTCTATCAATACCACTACTAAGTCTATACCACAAAGATATCAAAAGAAAAGGACTTGTCTATATACAAAAATATTAATAGTGTCTTTTGTGGTAGCAAAGAACTAGAAATTGAGGGGATGCTCATGAATTGGAGAATGGCTAAAGAAATTGTCGAATACTGTTGAGCTATAAGAAATGATAAAGGGAAAGATTTCAGAAAAACCTAGGAAGATCTATATGAACTCATGCAATGTGATGTGAGAAGAATCAGAACAATCTACCCAATAACAGCAATATCATGAAGATAATCAGCTGTGAAAGAGTTAGTAACTGATCAACATAATGACTAAACATGATTCTAAAAGTCATGATGAAATGTTATTCATATTCAGATTGAAAATAGACTCAAAGTACAGATTAAAGCATTTTCTTCTTTCTTTCTTTGTCTTGCTAATGGGGAAATATGTTTGCATGACTATATATTTGTAATGGTTTTTGTATTTCTTGCCCTCTCAGTGACTGGAGGAAGAGAGAAGGACAATTTGAACTAAAAACAAAAAATAATTAAGAAGTAAGTCCTTTGTACTTTAAAAAATAAAATAAAATCCAGGCAAACCCTATCTCTAGAAATTTTCTGATCTAGCAACTCTGGCAAAAGAAGAAAAGGATTAATTTAGGAGTGACTGGCTCTTGACAAGACTATCCTGGATCTGTTTCCCTTTCTAGATCTTCATTGACTATCCTTATAATAATATTCTCTAAAATTTTGCCAAGAATCTAAGACACATTTAACTGTTTATATGTGTAGACTTTGTGCCCTTCCCTTTTTCTGAAAATCAGGACACCTGATTTACCTCCAGTTGGGTGGCACCAATTTTATTCTCTAAGTCTTTCAAAGCTCAAAGCTTCAAAGCTCAGCAGTAAATCCTTGCCTCATGATTTGAATTAATGAATGGCAGGAAGATGTTCTCTTAAAGTCTCCTAAGTATCAATTCCCTATTAATCTTTTTTTAACCCAAAATCATGCTTTTGGGGGGCAGAAAACAGTAACAGAGTTGAGTAAATTTCCATTTTTTGCAATGTCTATTCCCATCCCACCACCCATACTCTCCAGAGTTATTGTCTTCCATTGAGCTTTGCCCTAATTTTTAAAAAAGCGTCTTTCATCTTCAGTGTCAATTAATTCTGACTTATGCCATGCTTTCCTATTCTTTCAAATATCAAATATGTACATTGTCTCTCCCATTAAAATGTAAACTCCTTGAGGGCAAGTATTAGTTTTGCTTTTGCTTTTTATCCTCATCCCCTAAAAGTGCACTGAATAAATGCTTGATTAATTGATTCATTGGTCAAGAAACTTCATGTAAATTCCAAAAAGCACTTGGCCACATCTGTTACACTATCTTTGTGGACAAGATGGAGGAATATGGGCCAAGTGACCATATAGTAAGAGAGATTCAAAAGTGGTTGGATTACCAGAAGAATGGGAAGAAGGAAAAGAATTTGAAACTAGGGGGATCCAGAAGGAAGTTGGTTAGATAAGGGAGAGGGAGGTGAATATGCTTGTCAGGTGACAATAAGGAGATGGAGGAAATCCTTAATTACTTCAGAATTCAGGATCTTCCCAGGAAATTGTCCATAAGAGCTACTAACAAGAATACCAATCTAATAATGTCCAATAACATATGTCCAGGAATTGTGCTAAGGCTGACACTGACTAAGGATCCTACTTGCATAGCATTTAGTAAGCAGAGGATATTTGCTCTCAATATTTGTCTTTCTACCCTAATCAATAAAAATGGTTATCTGTGTTCAAAGGGGAGGTTGGCCATGAAAAGGTAAACATGTTCTAGGAAAGTCTCTTTACTCTCAAGGTCAAAGAAAACAAAGCTGCCCTTTCAAAAATGGAAGCGGAGACTTGTGTGTGTGTGTGTGGGGGGAAGAATGTGGATCTGAGAGAGAGAGGGGGGAATCATGTACTAATGGTATCACATGGCTGGAGGGTGGAAGAATGGGACATAGAGGTAGAAAGGCAGAAGGGCCACTGGTAGTCTTTAGAGCTGAGAAGCAGATATAAGGCTCTTGGTGAAAGGGGAGCTGGGATCACCAAAAAGGAAACAATTGCTTCTTCTCCAAGGAATGATGAGATGGACTTCTAGGGGCCAACAGTGAGGAAATAAGGAGTGGTAGTTGGTGAAATCCCACCACATGGGGTAATAAAGCAGCTATTTGTCAGTCTGATAACAGACTGTTGTGTTCCTGGGGCACACACCAAACTGACAGTGAACATCCCTATTACCCACATCTGGGGAGCACAGGAGCACAAATGATACTGCCTGAAGGAAACTAAGAGGGATTGCTAATTCTTATGAAATCTTTGGCAAGACAATTCATGTCTTGGGGGATCCAGGTAGTGTTTGTCATTGCTGCCAATCAAAGGCAAAGCCACTAAAAGAAAGGCAAGATGGAAAAGTGAAAGCCTCTTAAGGGGGTCTCCAAAACCACAACCTAAAATAGAGGAATGTCGGATACCTGAAGTCCTTTCTAACCCTGATTCTGTGACATTAAGATCCTTTCCATTTGGACACATTCCACTTTGATAAAACATCTAGTGATGTCTGCTATCATAGAGCCAATAATTCAACAAGCATATTTAAGCATCTATGGTGTGCCAGGACTGTGGTCTTAGATACTGGAAAAACACAAAAATGAAATAGCCTCTTCCCTTAAGGAGCTGGCATTCTGTTGGAGGGAAATAACAAGTTCGCTGATAAGTTGGTACAAGATATATGAAAAATTTAATACAAAGTAATTGGGATTGGGGAGTAATTGGGGACACCAGCAGACCAATTTCAATATCATCATCATTATAATAGTTACTCCTTGTAATGAACCTATAGATGAGTACTTCTCACCTGACCTGGGTTGGTCCTTGGATGTGTTAAATTTATGGTTGGACTGAATATTTAATTGGTCACCAGGGATTTAATTTATAAATCCCCAAAATGAATTACTACAGTCAAATGGAATTTATGGAAGTTTATTTTACAATAGAGGGAAGATATTAAGGAAGAGAGAAAAGTGTGTGTGTGGGGGGAAGACAGAGATAGAGAGACAGAGAGAGCAAGCGAGTGAGCTCCAGCTTCCTCTGACCCAGGTAGCAATTCTACGGTCCCAGCCAGGGGAAAGGGGTCTCAAGAAGCTGGGCCTTTCCTGGAGGCTCACATCTCCAGAAAGGACAAGGAAGGAAGTCAGTCTTTATACTCACCTTGGTGACAGTTATAAAAGGAAAGCAGTCTGAGATCTCCTGCATGAACTACTCCAGGGTCGAGTTTCACGGCCAAGTGTGTCTCTTTCAAACTCCCACAGCAACAAACCACCACCAACCACCACCAACTCCTGCCAACTCCCAGAAGACCAACCTGTGTTAACCTTTTTGTGATTAATTTACCCTTTATAGTTTCTTAACACCTTCTTGTAGTAAGATCTAAAAATAGACTTAGCTTAAAGTTCTAGCTTCACTATAAGGTAAGAGGTAAGTACCTTCATTGTTAAATCAGGAGATTACAACTTTATCTTCCCCATAAAGTAAGATCTAAGTAGGGTGGAATAATTTAAAGTTCACACTATATACCCAAGATAATTGATAATAAGGCTCTTAAGGCCTTAACCCCATTTTTCTGACTCCAATAGTCCCAGAGAGAATGAGTCACACACACTCCTCTCCCCAGGAGATCCAGAACCCAAAATCCCCTTTTCCAACTGCCAGCTGTAATTGACTATCTCTCTGCCACACACTCTGTCACCAACTAACCGTTTTCCAGAAGGGGGTATTTTGTCAGAAATCTTTTTGCTCCCTTGTCTCTTAAATATAAAAGGGAGAAATTAAGAAAAACAGGTCACATTTCTGGGGTTCCCCATACCCACACTGGGCTTAGTTTGGGTGAACCTCATATTGGATGTATTGCAGAAACCTGGCAGGACACAATGGCAAGGGGGGTAGGGTGGTAGAGAGATGAATCTCCCCTCTGAATCTTGTGATTATACAAGCTAACAGCAAGGCATCCAGTCAGTACAACAGGGAACTGCAGCAGGAAAAGACATCCTAAAATTTTGGTGAGGTTCTGCTCTTTCAAGAGTACACAATACTTGCAATTCTACTTCCTGTCCACAGGTGGCATTACCTTAGTGTGCACTGGCTAAAGTTAAGATGTTCGGAAGAATAACTTTCCTTCCCCTCCCCCCAGGGGTAAAAATGCCAGGGAGCCACTTGCTTCCACTGTCATATGGGCAGGGACTGCTGCTCCCCTTGATAGCTCTTCCCAACTATGTAGGCAAGGAGTTAAGAGAGTGGGAGCATTTCCTCAGGTAAAAGTCTATAGGAGGCTAATTGTTGCCTAAAAGAAACACCTATGTTTTCAAGCCAGCAGCAAGCACTCAGGTATTGGCAATGCAAAGGAAAGGGGGATTTAATACATCAACCTCCTCTCAGAAAACAGTTCTCAAGGACACCCAGCCAGTGTGCTCAAGAAAAGCCAAGGCAGGTTCACAGCAACAGAAGCAGCACGAACAACAGCAGCAGGTAGAGGAGCAGGGAGGGCAGTGGAGGCATTTAAAATTAATCTGTCTTTTTATCTAGTTAAAAAATTGCTCTACCAATTTAGAGAGGAGCAAGGTTTCTAAACTCCTGACTTCTGGTCGCCACAATATAAAATTTAAATTAATATCCAATAACTCCAAGTATTATATTTTATAAAGTTTATTAATAATCACTTGAAGTAGAAAGAAAACAAACTAAAAGAAATAGAAATTCAAATCTAATTATCTAACAAAAAGTAAGCCCATGTGTGTAGATTCTCCTGCTTGGCATAAAGCCTGCATCTGTAGCAACGATCACAGAGAGAAGAGCAAAAGTAACACACAAATGTTGTCTCCAAAATGTAAGGATATAACGTGAAAAGGAAAGTGAGAAGCTAGGGATTTGGTGTTCTGGGGAGCAAATCCTAATTATACATTACAAAATAACCCCACATAAATGATCAGCATTTTTATATATTTTCAACAAAAATCATCAGCAAGAGTTAGGAAGAGAAATTCCATTTACATACACTTTAGACCATATTTGGGAATGTTTTTGCCAAGATTTGCCAAAACTCAGCAATTATATAAACACAACTACAAAACAATTTTCACACAAATAAAACTAGGTCTAAGCAATTGGAAAAACATTAATTGTTCATGAGTAGGATAAACTAATATATTAAAAATGACAATCCTATCCAAATTAACTTGCTTATTCAGTACTATGCCTATCAAACTACCAAAAACCTTTTTTTTTAAAGAATTAGAAAAAAATATAACAAAATTCAGCTGGAAGAACAAAAGATTTAGAATATCAAGGGAACTAATGAAAAAATGTGAAGGATGGGGGCTTAGCAGTACCAGATCTTAAATTGAACTAAAAAACAAAGATCATCAAAACAATATGGTCCTGGCTAAGAGACAGAATGGTAGATCAATGGAATAGAATAGGGGTAAATGACCTCAGCAAGCAAGTGTTTTATAAACCCAAAGACCCCAGCTTTTCGGGTCTTTGACAAAAACTGCTGGGAAAATTGGAAAACAGTACGGGAAAATTTAGGATTAGATTAATTTCTCATATCTTATGCCAGGATAAGTTCACAATGGGTATATGACTGAAACATGAAGAGAAATATTATAAGTAAATTAGAAGAACTTGAAATAGTATACCTGTCAGATATATGGGAAAAGAAAGAAATTTAAGAACAAGAGAAAGGGAACATTACAAAGTATAAAATGTATAATTTTGATTATATTACATGAAAAAATCTATATCAGCTCTCAAGTCTTTCCAGGTTTTTTGAAACTCCTTCTCCACATAAATGATAAAACAATAGGATTCCATTACAATCAGATGCCACCATTTGCTCAGCCATTTCCCAATGGATGAGTTTCCTCTTAATTTCCAATATTTTTGTCACCCTGAAAAGAGTACGTTTTAGTATTTTATATTTTTAATATATGTAGGTATTTTTCCATTTTGTTTTATAATTCCTTTTGTACATAGTTCCAAATTGCCTTCTCCAGAATAGTTGAATTAGTTCACAACAACCCCTAAAGTTTATTCCTTTTTTCAGTTTTCCCACATCTCCTCCAAGTTTTGTCACTTTCCTTTTCTGTCCTAAAAAACAATCTAATAGATGTGGGCTGGTCCCTCAGACTTGTTATCATTTGCACTTCTCCAAATGAGAGTGATCACCCTCCTTCTGAGGAAAACACATAAACTCGAGCATAGTCATTAGGTTTTGTTGAACTATGAATCCTCTGACATGAAATAAGAGATGAACTCTGGCTGAAAGCCTTCCTACAGGGAATCCATCTGGAACCAATCTGTTCAGAAGACATTTTCACCTACTGAACAAGCTCTGAACTCTCCATTTCAATGTCTTTCTTCATTCATGACAGGAATAAGATTTCTGTCCAACAGGAATTCTTGCTTGGGAAAAAGAGAAAGGCCTAATCACATTGATCATATTCCAAAAGTTTCTTCCTAGTGTGGATCCTCTTCTGTTAAATAAGCTAAAAGTGGCAACTGTAAGCTTAGCCTCATTCATGAGGTTTCTCTCCAGTAGGGAATTTCTGACATGAAGCAATTGTGGAGCATTATGAGAAAGGCTATCTGAATTTATTATATTCAAAAGGATTCTCACCAGTGTGGATTCTCTAATGTATAACCAGATAACTCCTCCGTGTAAAAACCTTTCCACATTGTGTACATTCATAAGGTTTCTCTCCAGTGTGGATTCTCTCATGTGCAGCAAGATAGCCCTTCCATGTGAAAGCCTTTCCACACTGTGTACATTCATAAGGTTTCTCTCCAGTGTGGATTCTGTGATGTTTAACAAGATTGACCCTCTCTGTGAAAGCCATTCCAAACTGTGTACATTCATAAGGTTTCTCTCCAGTGTGTATTCTCTAACGTTTAACAAGATTGACCCTCTGTGTTAAAGTCTTTCCACATTATGTACATTCATAAGGTTTCTCTCCAGTGTGGATTCTCTGATGTTTAACAAGATTAACCCTCTGTGTGAAAGCCTTTTCACACTCTGTACATTCATAAGGTTTCTCTCCAGTATGGATTCTCTGATGTTTAACAAGATAACTCCTCTCTGTGAAAGCCTTTCCACACTGTGTACATTCATAAGGTTTCTCTCCAGTGTGGATTCTTTGATGTACAGTAAGACTCATCCTGTATATGAAACCTTTCCCACATTGTGTACATTCATAAGGTTTCTCTCCAGAGTGGATTCTCTGATGTGCAGTAAGATAGCCCTTCCGTGTGAAAGCCTTTCCACACTGTGTACATTCATAAGGTTTCTCTCCAATGTGCATTCTCTGATGTGCAGCAAGCTTGACCCTCTGTGTGAAAGCCTTTCCACACTGTGTACATTCATAAAGTTTCTCTCCAGTGTGCATTCTCTGATGTTTAACAAGAGAACTCCTGTCTGTGAAAGCCTTTCCACACTGTGTACATTGATAAGGTTTCTCTCCAGTGTGGATTCTCTGATGTTCAGCAAGATAGCCCCTCCGTGTGAAAGCCTTTCCACAATGTGTACATTCATAAGGTTTCTCTCCAGTGTGACTTCTCTGATGTTCAGCAAGATAGCCCTTCCGTGTGAAAGCCTTTCCACAATGTGTACATTCATAAGGTTTCTCTCCAGTGTGGATTCTCTCATGTGCAGCAAGCTTGCCCCTCTCTATGAAAGCCATTCCACACTGTGTACATTCATAAGGTTTCTCTCCAGTGTGGATTCTTTGATGTACAGTAAGACTCATCCTGTATATGAAACCTTTCCCACATTGTGTACATTCATAAGGTTTCTCTCCAGAGTGGATTCTCTGATGTGCAGTAAGATAGCCCTTCCGTGTGAAAGCCTTTCCACACTGTGTACATTCATAAGGTTTCTCTCCAATGTGCATTCTCTGATGTGCAGCAAGCTTGACCCTCTGTGTGAAAGCCTTTCCACACTGTGTACATTCATAAAGTTTCTCTCCAGTGTGCATTCTCTGATGTTTAACAAGAGAACTCCTGTCTGTGAAAGCCTTTCCACACTGTGTACATTGATAAGGTTTCTCTCCAGTGTGGATTCTCTGATGTTCAGCAAGATAGCCCCTCCGTGTGAAAGCCTTTCCACAATGTGTACATTCATAAGGTTTCTCTCCAGTGTGGATTCTCTGATGTTCAGCAAGATAGCCCTTCCGTGTGAAAGCCTTTCCACAATGTGTACATTCATAAGGTTTCTCTCCAGTGTGGATTCTCTCATGTGCAGCAAGCTTGCCCCTCTCTATGAAAGCCATTCCACACTGTGTACATTCATAAGGTTTCTCTCCAGTGTGGGTTCTCTGATGTCTAACAAGATGACCCTTCTGTGTGAAATCCTTTCCACATTCTTTACATTGATAAGGTCTTTCTCCAGAGTGGATTATTTCATATGAACCAAACTTGGGGATCTGAATGAAAGGTCTTCCACCTTTATTACTCACAGAAAGCATCTCTACATGTTTACTTTTTGAATGTTTTGTGAGATCTAAACTCGAGCCATAGGTGATCCTCCCAAGGTTATCTTGATACATGGACATTTCAGGAGCCTTCCCATGCAATTGATTGAATCCTACTTTTTCAGGAAAGCATTTGGTGGATTCACTATCCAGACAATAATCATTTCCTGAGGTCAATTTCACATACTGATTTAGGACTGAATGTTGGCTGAATTTCTCTGCAACTTCATGAAATGCACAGTTACTCTTTGGATTTTTATTTACCTTGATATTAGAGTCACAGTTTTCTCTCAAAAGGAAGTCACAGGGACCCTTATTCATGCCTCTTGGAGGGCCAGATTCTTCCACACAAAGGCTCAGCTTTGTAGATATCTCTTTTGCTTCAAAATTAGTCTCTGCCTCTGAAGAAAAAAATAATGACATGAGCACAAAACAAAAGGGGACTTACATATATACAGAATATAAGTTCCTTCCTCTAATGGCAGTAAGGAAATTACTTTTTATTCTATTTCCCAAGGTCAAAAGGAGTTTTCAAACTTAAACAAGCAGAACCAGACTTTGGATATACCATTTGTGCTGGGAGCCAACAAGCCATGATGCCTTGAGAAAGTCACTCATGGTAGCTAAGGAGGCCACAGAGTGGCCCTTGGGAAGATGTGACTACCCATTCAATGCCCCTTGTTTGACTGACCACTCAATCAAACCTTTTGTGAATTTCAAAACTACTCCACCCTTTTCAGACCATTCTTTAGAAAACTGAATTTTAGCTATTTCCTGATCAATAACAATAGAGATAGTTGGAATAACAGAATCAGGTCTTGGAAACTATATTCTCCACCCTACTCAGTGTAACAAGATTAGGAAGGGCTGCAGCAAACTCAAGATTTAATTATTTGAGAATATGGCCTTCAACAGACATGTGCAAAAAAAGGACAGACCTCTGGGAGGTCCTAGGTCGAGCTAGAGCCACCATTGGTACATGTGAGATGCAGGAAGTGAGGTAGAGAACAGACACTGGAATTCTCGGGACTTCCTGGGAGGAGGGCTAGAGTTCAGTTCGAGGCTGGTGCTTGGAGTTGGAGGAGCCCAGTGGACTGTTTTCCTTCAGATTGGTCACGTGAGTGATAAGGACTGATCCCTTTCCCTGCCTTGGCTATCCAAGGCCTTAATGCCCACTTTGGCTCAGCCTGAGCCAGAGTGGTTCTGACTTAAACTTCTTTCCTTCTCTCCCTTTTCCTTCTCTCTCTCTCTCTCTCTCTCTCTCTCTCTCTCTCTCTCTCTCTCTCTCTCTCTCTCTCTCTCTCTCTCTCTCTCTCTCTCTCTCTCTCTCTCTCTCTCTCTCTTCTCTCTCTCCCTCCCTCCCTCCCTCCCTCCCTCCCTCCCTCCTTCCATCCCTCTAATACTTTCTTCTTCCTGTTGTAATTAAAACACCATAAAAATTTGGCAGCTGACTTGAGTGTTTCATTTAGGAATTACTTAAGTGAATTCCTTGGCGACCTTAAGTTAAAGTGAGTTTAATATCACACTCTCTCATTAACATCTCTTACCTATGGAATTGACATGATTACTATTCCACCTAACCTCAGAAGGAATAATGCAAGAGCAAAATACTTGTACCCTAATTCTCTAAAATACCACCAAAAGATCAGACCCTCAAACCCAATCCCAAAGACTACCAGGGGTTAACTTTTACTTAGGTACATAATTCCCAGTAAAACTGTAGCTACAAGCCAAACCCAGAACTTTCCTCACTCACAGAAACTTATTCTCATGAAGCCAGCATACAAATCAATCATAAAAGCCCATACAAAGTGTACAGGTACACTAAGCTTCAACATGCCCCAGTGACTCGACTTCACAAACCAGTAACTCACCAGTGGGAAACTCCCTAGTAGTACTCCTGAAAAATGATCAGTCTAATATTAAATCTGAATTGTGTTCCCAATACCTTTCGACTTCAATGATATGATTATTGAATTGTCTTTAAGAGCATCTGATTTATTATTTCTTTTTATTAAAAGTAAAAAGTAAATTTCTTTGATTGTAATCTCAAAACTCCTCACAGGGTAGTGAGAAAATTAAGCCACCTATGACAAAATCATTTATCTTGTGTGAAACTTTTATTCTTTCAAGAATCTGTAATCACAGTGCAAGAATATAGAATGTTAATCAAGTGATAGGTTAAAGTTGATGTATCACTTTCCCAATTATCTCTATTTAGGCACGTGTGTTAGGTAATGTATCTGTGTGCCAAGAAAATGGGTATAAAAATAAACATAAAGCTTGGGTATGGGGGAGCAGCTATGGGATGCAAATCATGCCCATGGTCGTAAATATACAGCTGTCTTCTGTTCATTTTCTTGATTGATCATTCGACACCTGTTGGGAACCCCTGGAGTTGTGAGTGAGGCTGGACCTTGCCTGTGGCACATTTGGTAATAATTCCAAGGTAAAATATTTTAGAAATTCTTTCTATACAATAACAATTAAACCTCACAATGGATCTGTTGTACATACAATACCAAGACTCTCATAATACTTCAGAACTCATGTCATATGTAAAGAATGGAGAAGTGACCTGACCAACTTCCTTGCAAGTAGATTACAACCCAGACCCTGTGCCTTAGCATGCTTTGTTCACAGTACTAAACAATATTTGTCCATTGCTTTTTCTGTCTTTCCTTTTAAAGTCACTCATTGATTAATCTTATCATTTTGTCAATCTTGGGGAACCTTCAGATATTTCTTTCCCAACATTTTGGATGCATTATCACATGGTCATTCTTGGTAAATTTTATATGCTAAGCTGAGAAACAACTTCCCTCTTTTTAAACTCTCTGGCAGTAATTTTCAAAGTGCTATATAAGTTTTTTTTTATTTTTTCTACAGATTCAAAGATATTATGCCATTCAGTGAAGACATAGTAAATATTCATCTTATTTTACAATCCACCATATATTATGTCTCCTACTCTACACTGAATCCATCATGCATCTCTCAGGAAATTAACAGTATGATTCAGGGTTGGTCTGCCAGCCCCTAAGTCTAGCTCTCCCTTCACTGTAACAGATGAAATTCTTTTGGTGTAACAGTTCTTTGACACCCACTTTCACCTCACTCCTGTAAAAGTTAAAATTAGATCTCAAAAATAAAATTTTATATTTTAGGAGATTTATTAATGATCATTAGAAATAAAGGAATAAAGAGGATACAAAATAAAGACCACATGATCTTGGTTGATGAGCCAGTTCAAATGCCTGCCTTACTACCCCCAAGTTCTCTCTCATCATGTCAAAGAAGCGGTGGGACCCTCCACATCCTTGTCTAATATCCCTTGACTACAGGAAGTACATAACGACAGGAAGTCAGTGATCTCCCAGGAAATGTAGTTCTTTTTTAGGGTAACAGATTTTCAATTATACATCTCCCCGATGACTGATTTGGGGGAGCTAGTCTTCTCAATTTGATCATTTAACATAATCAAATATTAAATTACAGTAATCTGGAGATTAAAGGGAAAAGAACAAACCCATGATTGCTAGGCACATTGACAAAAAGCCAGTTAGGGGGCAGTCCCCTTTGGCATAAGAGTATACATACAAAACAAATGCATTCAACCCCACACCACATCCCAAAGTTCACTCTGGATCTTCTGGTGCTGTGTGTGGTCTGTGGAGGCATCTTCATGGTTACTTCTCCAAACAGTTCACTTTCTGGATTCGGAGAGAGCATGTTTCTTATCCTAAAATTACTCTCAAAAAGAATTTAAACTTTGCATTTTAGAATAACAATGCATTGCCCTAGAAGTGGTTTTTGAAAAACGGGGATCACTTAGGGATGCATGGCTGAGTTATGGGGTATATGAATCAATTGACAAGAGAAATCAAAAACATCAAAAAAATCCAAAGAAAAAATATAAAATATTTTTGGATGAAATATAAACTATCAAAATCTTATGTGTAAAAATATTTTCAGTAAAGGAAAAATCAATCTATAACAGGTCCTTGAAGAAGGGGCCCAATTAAAGTCTTTATTCAATTATGCACTTACCCAATTAATAGCCAGTACTATAGAAAGTTTTGTCACACAATGAAAGACAGAGTAGGGACTAGATTATAGGAGCCAGATAGGAGCCAAATTTGAGATACTTGGTAGAATGTAGGACAAGAAAAACCTGCCTTTGACACGTCAAAACAGTCGCAACCTTGACAAGTTCAAATCCTCTTGTCTTAGCTCAAAATTTCATCAATCCCATTGGGATTGGTTGTTCACTGTGGCCTTGTGCTCAATTGGCACTATGCAGTTTAGCTTTGTGCTTATTTGCCATAGCCCATTTAATTACAATAGTAAACAAACCCGCTATCATTAGGATTCACATGAGTCTCCTCTATGACATTTAAAACTAATGGATACTTGTCACAGGTTTTTCAGGTGTAGCAATGTTTCAACATTGGCTGAGATATATTTAAAATTCTATTACTGCCATCATTACAAAAAATGTGGCAGAGGAGTGTAGAAAAAACCAAACCTCTGTACTGTTGATGCTGGGTCTAAAAATATGTCACCAAGAATCTAGATCATTCTGTTGGAAGGGGAGAATAAGCAGAAGAGTTACAAATGAAAGATGCTTCCTCTTGGGAGCCATCCAGGGGTACCAAGCTCTTGGATCAACTTCCCAACTTCTTTGGAATGAGACTGTTATGTCCCATCCATTCACATTTATACAAATGCGTGAGGTGGGGATTATAATAGTGCTTCATTTCAGCTACTAAAATGGACTCTTTACCTCTTGTTACAAATAAGGCAGAGGCAGGCAAAATGATCAGTCAGAGTTGTTGAGAAAAAAATCTAAAATTCATGTTTGAAGACCCCTTAAAATCAATTTGCAATATTTAGCTCATTAAATTTTTCAAAGGTTGTTAGCCATGTTGACAGAGTCCATCATCACCTATGTGACAATTTAACAAAGCAAAATGGAAGAAAAACCTGGTTATGGGCTTTTAAAATATTTTACAATATTTTGTTCAGTAGTCATAGGGGAAAAGTAACAATATATATAATAGTTAAAAGACAGTAGATTAAACTGATTCAGTGTAACAGAATGGTACTGAATACATTAACATATGAATTTAAAACAACAGAATTAAATCTTAGAGCAGACAATCTGAAATACAATTAAATACAGAGACTTTCATAAAACAATGGAGTCTGAAAAGGTTTAATATTTTCACCTCCAGACTCTTTAAAGTTCCTTCTCTATCAGCTTGGATTCCTTTTGTCAGAACTTTGAGGTTTCCCATAGCGAGGGAGAAAATGGGGTTGAGGAATCTCAAGCTGGATGAATCTTAGAGACTGGGCAGGCCCAAATGGCAAAGGGTTGTAGGAAGATGAATTTCTCCCCTGAATCTCAGGCAAGATATGTGAAAAGATCAGTGCACTCATGAATGGTAGAAGCTGTTTGAAATGGGCAAGGTACTGCTCTTTCAATGAGTATGCTATGCAGATAGTTTACTTCCTGTTTGGAAGAGTAACTTCCTTCTTCCCTTCTCCCCTGAGGTAAAATGCTAGTTTCCCCATCCACGTGGAGAGGGAGTTAGGAGGCTAATAGTTGCCTAAAGAAAATACACCCCAGTTTTTACCAGTTGCCCAAAGATTTGCTCCAAATTTGTGAGTTCCAAAGATACATCAGCAGCTATCAGAAGCCCAGTAGGACCAACAACAGCAGTTGGGGTTGGGGCTAGAGATCAGGAGGAAAATTGAGGAGTAGGAACAGGAGCAGGCACTATTAGCAGCAGCAACAACAGAGGCAGCAGAGAGGAACTGAGGAACATGGGCTCAAGCAGATGGGCGATGAGAAGCGGTTTATCTCCTCTTTGCCAAGAGTCCCCTGGCTAAAAATAGCCTGGCTAGTAGGGAGAGCAACCAGGCAAAAAGTTGGTAAACAAAAGGGCAGCCACTCCAAAGAGCGTTTGTGAGTCTTGGAGAGTCTTGGAGTTTGTGAGGGTGGGTGGGTGGGGTGGGTGAAAAGCCTTGGCAGGAGAAATGCGGCTTAAAATTTTTTATCTAAAGGGGCACCTGGGTAGCTCAGTGGATTGAGGGCCAGGCCCAAAGACAGGAGGTCCTAGGTTCAAATTTGGCTTCAGACACTTCCCAGTTGTGTGACCTGGGCAAATCATTTGACCCCCACTGCCTAGTCCTTACCACTCTTCTGCCTTGGATTCCAAGATGGAAGGTAAGGGTTTTTTAAAAAAAATTATCTAGGCTATCTTAAAAAATCGAGAGGTTCTTCTCTGCCTAGCGGTTGCCAACAATATAAAAGTTAAAATTAGATCTCAATAATTAGGAGATGTATTAATGATCATTAGAAATAAAGGAATAAAGAGGATACAAAATAAAGACCACATGCCCATGGCTGATCAGTCAGTTCAAACACCTGCCTTATTGTCACCGAGCTCGCTTTCATCATGCCAAAGATAGGGCGGGACCCTCCATGTCCCTGCCTAATATCCCCTGTCTACAGGAAGTATGTAATAACAGGAAGTCAGTGGGATCCTGGGAAATATAGGGTTTTTTTAGGGTAATAGATTTTTCAATTATACACTCCCCTGGACAGGAGATCTTTGAATTATTTTTTTCCTCTAGCAGCCATGGTGATTCCCCTCATTGAAAACAGGAGATAAAATTTGCTCTTGGAACTGGAAGCCCAGGGCATAATGAAGAATGAAGGGACCAGGAGAGAAAAATACAAAATTTGGTCCTCTTATTGGAAAGAGAGCATGCAAACAAGGCCTATAGAATAGTTTCTGTTGTAATCATTGTTGGGACATTCAGAGCAGGGAAGAGATCATGTCACACATTTGTAATCAGAAAATTCCATCTATATTTATCTCTTATAATTGAAGGATAGGCACATTCCACAACCTCCATTATCTCGAAATTAAAGGCAGCTGGTAGTGAAGAGGTTAGAACTTGGAGTCAGAAAAACGAATTTAATGCTACCCACAGCTAGAAAAAGAACTGTGAGAGTAGAAATCCATAATAAAACGGGTGACTTAACACTCGTTTATATGGGTTTTGATTTTCAAATATTGACTTATTAGAAAAATTAATAATATAGAAATAAATTGAGTGATAATATAGATATAACCCAGGGCAATTGCTTCTCAACTCCAGGATGGGAGGGAAGAGGGGACAGAGACAACATGAATCATATAGCTATGGAAAGAAATTGAAAAAGAAAATTAAAATTAAAAAAACCTGGAAAGATCCATATGAACAGATAGAAGTGAAGTAACCAGAACCAGGAGAACACTATACACAGAAAGAGCAATATTGTATGATGCTCAATTGTGAAAGACTTCACTCTTCTCTGTAGTACAATGAACCAAGAAAATTCTTTTTTTTTTTTTAAAGCCTTACCTTCCATATTGGCTCTAAGGCAGAATAGTGGTAAGGGCTAGGCAATGGGGGTTAAGTGACTTTGCCCAGGGTCACATGACTGGGAAGTGTCTGAGGCCAGATTTGAACCTAGGACCTCCCGACTCTAGGCCTGACTCTCAATCCACTGAGCTACTCAGCTGCCCCCGAACCAAGAAAATTCTGAAGGACTTGTGATGAAAAATGCTATGAACCTTCAGATAAAGAACAAATGGGGTCTGAATGTAGATCAACACAGACTGTCCTTCACTTTATTTTATTTGTATGTGTTCTTATTTTAGGGTTTTAGTTTTATAGGAGTCTTCTCTGAAAACATGGCCAATATGGAAATATATTTTCGATGATTATACATGTATAACCTGGATCAAATTGCTTAGCATGTGAGGGAGGAGAGGAGGACATGGTTTGGATCTCAAAGCATTGGAAAACATGTTAAAAGTTGTTATTACAAGAAAATATAGAAAAATAAAAGCACTTATTGCTAAAGCTTACATTTCTAGTACAATATTACATAATAGTGGTGGCAATATGCATCCTGGATTCAGTCCGGATCTTAATGGGAAGGCTTATCACTGATTCCCATTGCATATGATATTTGCTAATGGTTTTAGAGAAATACTACTTATTATTTTAAAGGATGGCCCTTTTATTGCTTTGCTTTCTAGGGTTTTTAAGAAGAATGGGTATTGTATATTGTCAAAGGTCTTTTCTTCATCTATTGAGATGATTGTGTGATTTCTGTTAGATGCTTATTAATATGGTCAATTATGCTGATAGTTTTCCTAATATCAAACCAACCTAGTATCCGTGGTATAAATTCCATCTGGTCATAGAGAATACACTTTGTGAGCTGTCTAAGATTTTTGCATCACTATTCATTAAGGAAATTTGTTTATAGTTTTCTTTCTCTGTTTTTCTTTCTCCTGGTTCATCCACCAGCATCGAATTAAAATTTTGTAGGACTGTTTTTTTTCTATTTTGCCAAATTGTTTAAATAGTAGTTATACTAATGCTCTGTTTTATTTGCCCCCTTTTCTTTGAAAACAAACTCCTTATCTTATTTATTAGTTCAAAAGTTCTTTTACTTTCAATTTTATTCATTTCCCCTTTGATTTTTTTCAATTTCCAATTTAGTCTTTACTTGGATTTTTAATGTGTTCTGTTTCATTTCCCCTATATTTTATTTATATAAGTACTCATGGATATAAATTTTCCCAAGTGCTGCTTTGGTTACATCCCACAACTTTTGATATGGTGTTTCCTGACTGTCATTCCTTTTATGATATTATTGTTTACATCATTGGTTTGTTGACCCACCCCTTTTGACCAATTAATTATTCATTTTCTAATTAATTTTAAACTTTTCTTTCCATTAATTCTTATTGACAATGCTTTTATTGCATTATGATCTGAAAAGGTTGCACTTATATCTTCTGCTTTTTTCACATTTCATTGTGAAAGTTTTTATACCCTGGTACGTGGTCTTTTGTATATTTTCCATGTGCACCTGAAAAGAAGATATATTCCTTTTCCATTTCATTCCATTGGCTATTAAATGTAACTTGTCTAAAATTTCATACACTTACTTTATTTCTTTCTTGTTTATTTTTTGATGAGAGTTATGATAAAGGAAGGTTGAGATCCCCTACCATTATAGTTTTATTATCAATTTCTTCCTTATTTTACTTTAGTTTCTGCTTTAAAAATCTGGAGGCTGTATCAGTTGGTGCATACATGTTACGAACTAACAAGGTCTCATTATCTAGACTACCTTTTTAATCAAGATGTAATTATCAACCTTATCTCTTTTAATGAGATCAGTTTTTGTTCTACCTTTATCTGAGTTCATAATTGCTACTCCTTTTCTTATTTGAGTAGAAGACAAATAGTTTCTCCTCCATTCCCTTCCCTTTATTCTCTGTTTCCCTACCTTCAAGGAGTGAGGGTGGGATGCAGTAATTAAGGATTAATAAATGTCTGGTGTCTTGAGGTTGTCTTATGTACTGATTCGGGATATGGAGCAGTATTTAGGGAGTGGATTTTCTGTATTCCCCATTGCCAAGTTTTACATTCAATTTCTCTTTGTTCCTAGAAATAGATCCTTTCTGCCTACCTTTCAAGTTGTTTTCTTTAGGAGCCCCACCATACTCTGACCCTTCATTCTGTGATTATAGAATTCTAGAAGCAGTCTTTTAAGGTTCATTTGAGATTTTCAAGATAATTCCAGCTTTTGCTTCTCCTCTGCTGCCTTCTTGGCACTGCCTCCCCCATTAATACTTCTTTAAAAAATCCTTTCTAAATACCACTCATCCTACATGGGAAGGGGCTGCCTTGACAGGTAGAGGGTCCCCTTCAATGGCCATCTGCAAGGAAAATCTGCCTTGGTATTAGCAGAGAATTTGCACACAAAATTCAGGTCTAATTAGAAGGTCTACTAGATGACTTTTGTGATTAACTTCAGGAATGTAAAACTATAACACTTTTTAAAGTTTTCACCTGAATCTACCTAAAATAGAAGAGAGATAATTTCAGGAGCAAGAAAGGAAAGCCCCAAATTCCCATCACAGAATTCAAAGACTTAAATAAAGTAAAACCAGAAAGGGGGAACCCTGTTCAGAGATCAGTACTTTTGCTTTTTTTAGTCATTGACAAAGGTTTAAAATCCTGCTCCTTTGGCATGGAATGAAGACATTTCATCAATGGCAGATTCAGAGTTAACAGAAGAAGTGGTCCTTACCCACAAAGAGTATATTCTGCACATTTTCCAGCATGACCTCCCTGTATAGGTCTTTCTGAGAAGGGTCCAACAGGCACCACTCTTCCTGGGTGAAGTCCACAGCCACATCCTTGAATGTTATTGACCCCTAAACCAGCAAAAGTCACAAAATTTAGAGCTGAGCCTCCAGAATTCATCTAATCCAGTCATCATCAACTAACTTGAAGAAACTGAAGCACAAAAGGAACTCAGCCCAAACTCTTCGACTCAAAGAGTGTCAGAGCCAGCTCTGGAGACCAGTCATCCAGAGCCCAATGGAACACTGACAAAGACATTTTGTGTCTGAAGTGAGAATCATGTTGGAAGAGTAAAGACTGTAGAAGTGTGTCACTCTGAAAGGCTTTTCCCTATGGATTAGGGAGAGGGTATGTGGTCTCTGAGGGAGGCAGTAGATTCTGTGGAGAAGAGAGAAGGTTATCTGGAGTCCCTCCTCATCACAACTATCAGAATTCTAGTTGATCTACGAGCCTGCTCTTTCCTCCAGTTCCTCGTGACTGCAGGTGCTCCTGATGAGGGACCACTGGATGACTCTGAGAGGTATGAAATCTGGTGATAGGCACTTTGACCTTAAGCCTGTGGCCCAAAGTTCCTACCAAGCCCATCACCCCGTGCAGCATGTATGACAGAAGACAGTCAGTCAGTAGTATAGGATGTCCATCTCCCAGGCACAATGGCTTAGGTCAGGCATCCTGAGCTACCACCCTTAGCTATAGGAGGTGACTGATGCCTGAATGGATAGGAATTGTCAGCAAAAAATCAGACCTGGGTCTCTTATTGCAGAGGCCTTGGAAAGGTCAGTCATAATAACAGATATTGGTTACCTCCCACAGTGAGGATTCCCATACTTCCCAGCTTATTAAGCACTTGGTCATTAATTCAGACCTGCCCATGTGGAAGATTTCTGTTCATTCTATTTTAATTTTAACCACCTTTCATCTGACACTGTGTCATCAGATTTCTGGGCATTAGAAAAGGCTATCTCCTCAGGCTCAGGGTCTTTGGTCTTGGTCTTCACCAGAGTCTGCCTTTTCTATGAGTCCAGCCCTCTCACAATAAACATATTTCATTTTGGCTTGGATATTCTGATTCTCTTATTAGTATTTCTGCCAATAGCATTTTCCCCACAAGGGTGATCTCATCTCTGATGAAGAAGCATTTCACGTAATTATTAAGAGCTACTTTGCCCAACTATATGGCAATAAATAGGACAATCTCAGTGACATGGGTGAATATCGAAAAAAAAAATAAATTGCCTAGATTAACAAAAGAGGAAATAGAATACTTAAATAATCCCATCTCATAAAAAGAAATTGAACAAGCCTTCAAGGAATTCCCCAAGAAAAAATCCGCAGGGCCAGATGGATTCACAAGAGAATTCTATCAAAGCTTTAGCAACAAAACCCAATGCGATACAGATTATTTGACAAAATAAGCAAAGGAGGAGTCCCACAAAATTCTTTTTATGATACAAATTGATTCCAAAGCCAGGCACACCATAATCAGAGAAAGAAAACTACAAGCTTCATGAACATAGTGTTAAATTTATGGTTGGACTTAATATTAAATTGGTGGTCACCAGGGATTTAATTTCTAAATCCCAAAATGAATTACTAAAGTAAAATGTAATTTATGATAGTTTATTTTATAATAGAGGAAGATGGAAGGAAGAGGGAAAAGAGGAGAGAGAGAGAGAGACAGAGAGAGAGAGAGAGAGAGAGAGAGAGAGAGAGAGAGAGAGAGAGAGAGAGAGAGAGAGAGAGAGAGAAAGAGAGAGCGAGAGAGAGAGAGAGCGAGAGAGAGCGCCAGTTAGAAATTCTCAGGCACCAGTCAGGGGAAGGGAGTCTCAAGGTGATGGGTCTTTCTTGGAGGTTCACACCTCCAGAAAGGGCAAGGAAAGAAGTCATCCTTTTCACTCACCATCGTGACCATCTAAAAGGAAAGCAGTCTGAGGTCTCCTGCAAGAGCTCCTACAGGGGTCCAGTTCCACAACCAAGTGTCTTCACTCCAAGTCTGAGTATCTGTCTTCTAGTCTCTCTTCAAGTGCCTGTTTTCCTGTCCAACTCCAAGTAACTGCTGATTCCAGTCCAAGCCCAAGTGACTGATGATGATCTCTGTGTGTCTCTGTTTCCACTATTTAAAGACCTTTTTCTCTTGTGTCACCTCCCCGAAATTATACGTCTAGCAATCACATCTTCACACCAGGACTGCCCACTCTTTCACACGGGATTTACAGACTTCCCATTCAATATATGAAATGGGTATTCACACCCTTTTGTGGTTAGTTCACACCTTTTTGTAGTTAGTTCATACCTTTTGTGGTTAAAATGGATAGATCTACCTTAAATTCTGGGTTTACACTTTGTGGAATAAAATCTAAAAATAGATAGGAGATTACAATTTAATCTTCAAAATAAAGGAAGAGCTAAGTACCTTAATTGTTACAATCAGGGGAGTGCTAAATCCAATCTTCACAATAGATGCAAAAACTTTAGCAAAAAGACTACAGTGAGTTATCACAAAGGTTATTCACTATGAGTACATACATTTATACCAGGAATGCAAGTATGGTTTAATATTAGGAAAACTATCCACATAATTGATCATCTCAATAACCAAACCAACAGAAATCACATGATTATCTTAAGAGATGCAGAAAAAGCCTTTGACAAAATATAACACTTATTCCTACTGAAAACACTAGAAAGTATAGGAGTAGCTGGGGTCTTCCTCAAAATAATAAACAACATATATTTTAAACTGTCAGTAAGTATCATCTGCAATGGGGACAAGTTTGAAGCAGTCCCAATAAGATCAGGAGTGAAGTAAGAATGCCCATTATCATCTCTATTAGTTAATATTGGGCTAGAAACACTAGCAGTAGTAAGTAGAGAAGAAAAAGAAATTAAGGTAGTCACTGAGGAAACTAAACCATCACTCTTTGCAAATGATATGATGGTATGCATTAAGAATCCTAGAAAATCAACTAAAAAGCTAGTAGAAATACTAACAACTTTACCAAAGTTGCAGAGTATAAAATAAACCCACAAAAACATCAGTATTTCTTTATATTTCCAACAACACTCAGCAGCAAGAGTTAGAAAGAGAAACTCCTTTTAAAATCACTCTGAACTGTTTAAAATATTTGGGAATTTATTTAACAAGACAAGCACAGGAATTATATGAAAACAACTAGAAAACACTTCAAAAAATTAAAATTAGATCTAAAAAATTTGGAAAAACATGAATTGCTCATAGGTAGGACAAGCTAATATAATAAAAATGATGTTCCTACTGAAATTAATTTACTTATTCAGTGCCAAACCTATCAAACTTTTTTCAAGTTTTCAAGTGTTTTCAAAGTTTTTAAGAAACATTTTTATAGAATTAGAAACAATTATAAAAAAGTTTATTTGGATGAACAAAAGATCAAGAATATCAAAGAAACAAATGAAAAAAATGTGCTATGAAGCAGTGACCTTCAAAAGAATCTGGTACTGGCTAAGAGAAAGAAGGATCAGTGGATTAATGGAGTAGACTTGGCATAAATGACCTCAGTAAGCCAGTGTTTCCTAAATGCAAGGATCCTAGCTTTTGGGAGAAGAACTCACTATTTGATAAAAACTGCTGGGAAAATTTGAAAACAGTATGGGAAAAATTAGGTTGAGATCAACATGTCACACCCTATACCAAGATAAATTCAAAATGGATAAAAGACTTAAATATGACATCTTAAATGTGAAATCATAAATAAATGGGGAGAACATAGAATAGTATATCTGACAGATCTATGCAAAGGAAATAATTTAAGACAAAAGAATAAATAGAGAATATTACAAAATGTAAAATGAATCATTTTGATTATATTAAATTTAAAAGGTTTTGTACAAAGAAAAATCAATGCAACCAAAATTAGAAGGAAAACATCAAACTGGGAAAAAATTTTATAATAAAAATCTCAGACAAATGTTTAATTTCCCAAATATATAAGGAAAGAAGTCAACTGTACAAGAAATTAAACCATTCCCTAACTGACAAATGATCAAGAGACATGAATAGGCAGTTTTCAGATAAATCAAAATGATCAATAATCACTTGAAAAAAGTGTTCTAAATCTCTCCTAATGAGAGAAATGCAAATCAAAATTCTCAGGTACCATTGCATACCTAGCAGATTGTCCAATATGACAATAAAGTAAAATAATAAATGTTGGAGATGTGGTAAAATTGGGACTCTAATACATTGTTGGTGGAGTTGCAAATTGATCCAACCATTTTGGAAGGCAATGTGGAATTATGCTCAAAGAGCTTTAAAAGACTGTATTCCGTATGATCCTGCTATAGCATTACTAGCTTTGTATCCCAATGAGGTAATAATGAAAAATACTTATACAAAAATATTTATAGCTGTGTTTTTTGTGGTGGCCAAAAATTGGGAAATGAGGGGATTTCCCTTGATTGGGGAATGGATGAATACATTTTGGTATATGATGGTGATGTAATACTATTGTGCTGTAAGGATTAATGAAGTGGAGGCTTTCCATATGAACTAGGAGAACCTCAATGGACTGATGCAGAGTGAAATGAACAGAACCAGAAAATCAGTGTACACAGAAAGTAAAACTGTGAAAAAAAATCCAATGTAATGGACTTTGCTACTTGTAGCAATGCAACAGGCCAGGACTCTCCTGAAGGACTTATGAGAAAAAAATGCTATCACCATGAGAGAAAGAACTATGGGAGTAGAAATGCAAAAGGGAAACATATGCCATCACTTATCACATGTCTATATGGGTATGTGATTTGGGTTTAGGCCATAACAAAATCACGCTACAGCAAAAATGAATAATATGGAAATAGGTATCAAGTGACAACATTTGTCCAACTCTGTGGAATTGCTTGTCAGCTCTAGAAGGGGGAAGGAAAAGAAAATGAAGCATTTGAATATGGGAAAAGATTTTTAAATGAATTTTAAAAAAGATCTCTCTATTACAAATATGAATAATATGGAAATAAGTTTTGATAATTAATACATGTACAACCGAGCATAATTGTTTGTCAACTGCTGAAGGGAGGAAGAGGGGAGGGAGAAAATACAAATCATGTAAGCATGAAAAAATATTCTAAATAAATTTTTTTTATGTTAAAAATATAAAAATGAAGTAACCAAAATGAAAAATATTGATAAACCAACAGGTTAGATAATCCTGTAAGGTTCAAGGTCAATGATGTTAATTGGGAAGGAAGGGCTCAAAGCTTCTGTATGTTAAGTGCACTCTAAGTTCCTGATAGTTTAATAATATCTGAAACGCAGACCTTTTACCCTCCCCTGGAACTTCCATCCTTTTTCTTCTACTAAAAACATGTCTTTTCCTGTCAGTGCCCTCACCTTACCTCACCCCAAACTTCCTCCAAAGTCTCTCCCCCTCCTCCCCCCCGACAGGTCTGACTGAGCAGTCCAAACCCCAGGACCTGGAAGTCAGGAGCAGAAACTGTCCCTGGGCCCTCCTTGGAATGGTGGGACACACAGGCATCCTCCTCTGATGGAATGTGTCCCACTGGAGGGTGGATGAATAAATGGCTGCACTTGGGCTTGTCTTGCTGGAACCTCATCCAGGCAGGGGCTACAGAGGCCCAGGAGAACCCCCAGAACACAGTTGGGGATTGTGGGTGATCTTTGAGGTCACACTGACAACAAGCAGTGATGGCGCCCCTGGCCTTGAGGGAGCTTGACCAGGGCTGGGGATGGACTGCACTCACCTGGGAAAGGCGCCTCAGGGTCTTGGGGGCCATCCCTCTGGCTCCAGGGCCTCAGCTTGGGCCAGACTGTGATCCTTCAGGGGGTGGGAGCCCCAGGGTGGGGAGACTTCCTCTTCGCACACCTGTGGGGAATTAGAGAGGGGAGGACTCAGAGGAGCTCCCAGGGCTCTTCCCTGGCCTCAGAGGAGACTCTCCCCACAGGAGGGGACAGGGAGCCTCAGGCTAGGAAAGGACCTTGGACTAGTCAGGAAGAAGCCTCCCCACCCCCTCTGCTGCTCTCTCTGGCTTCATTCCATTCAGAAACTGCTTTGGGTGCACAGAGTGGATTGAGGGAGATTCCTAGGAGAGGTTACTGGGTAAAGGTGGGGAGCAGGAGACGCTGGATGGGGAGACAGGCATCAGGTGGGGGTTGGGGGCAAACATGTTGGCATTTGTTCTGTGCCAGAGATCAGAGCTCCTTCCATGGCCTGTGGGCACCGGCATCCACCCCCCACCCCCCACCCCCATTCCAGCCAGGCTCAGGTTGGCTGCTTCTCCCCTTGGACCTTTGGGGACAGGCCTGGACCAGCCCCGCCCCCCACCCAGTGACTGCACCCCCCAGCCTGGCAGAGAAGGGGGGAGGAAGGTGGGAGCCCATTCTCTCCTCTGGGGAGGGTAAAGCCCTATCATAGCTTCTGGTCCAGAGCTTCCCCCTCCTGATGCAGGAACTTCTGTATTCTGTGCCTTTTCTGTGGTCCTTTAAAGGGATGAACAAACACAGAGACCCAGCAGAGCCCCAACTGTCAGTGGCTGCTTCCTTTATCTCCTCACTGAGGAATTCTCCCACCTAACTTCCTGTCAGAGGGCGGCTACTTCCTCTCCTCAGGCTGGTCTCCCTGGTAACGGAATCTTCAGCTCTGGCTCACTGACTCCTGTCAGTTCTGATCTACTTAGAAACCTGCTCTCTGGCCTCTGAGGGAGACACAGGGAGAGACTAAGAAAATCCCTTTAACACAACCTTCCATGGAAACGTATTTGTTGAAACAGCCTCTAAGTGAACTCGAGCAAAGTGTGGCAAAACTGCCAAAATTCAGTGAAGAAAATGATGATAATTAAGTGTGTGGAGGAAGTTTCACCCTCTCCCCACTCTGGGTTGCTGACCCAGGGCATCCCATTTTTCACAGGCCAGAGCTATTTGCATGGACATAAATAAAAGTGTGGGTGGAGCTCAGCTGGCTCTCTACTTCCCTGAGCAGACAGGTGAGAGGATGAGCTACTCATGGCCAGACTTAGAGTAAGAAAGAGACTAAATCTATGCGGATCTGCTTTTCTCTATTTCAAATGATGGTTAATACATTTTATGGAAAATAAGAACCTGAAACTATTCGTTTTAATCCAGCAGAATGGAGTCCACGATCAGAAAAAGAATTCTTCATTTTCTTTGGAGAAAATCTTTGAGTATTAGAAGAGGGTGATTTTTGCAGTCTGCTTTCATGTGCCAGACTCCCCTTTGCCAGGACAGAGAAGCTGCCACCTCCATTTCTGAGCCTGCCTCCAGGAGCCCATGTGGTTCCCCTCCGCCCCATGTTTTAGCTTAGGTAAGGGTGGGGTGTTGGAGAAAGGAGTCCAAGTCTCGAGCTTTGCACAGATGAGCCTCACCAAAACCCCATGTGAATCCCAAGTGACTCTGGGACCCAGCAGGAACTCCTCATCCTTCCCAGTCCCCTGCCTGCCTGCACCTTCCCCAGACCTGGGCTCCTGGCTCTCACTTGGGCTCAGCAAGCTGTCCAAATGGACAGTAAACTATCCCAGGGGGTGCTTCCCGGCTGTGTGGGGCAAGGGGGGAAACTGAGGTGTCAGCTCACATGAGGGACTCTAAACCCTGATCCCACCTAGGATCAGTGGAATGAGAGCCTGACCTAGAGATGGGAGGTCCTGGGTTCAAAATCTGGCCTCAGACACTGGTTGGGGGATCCCCAGGCAGTTAGCACCCCTAAGACCCAGCCCCCCAACTTTGAAAACTCATGGCCACTGATTGGAAACACATGGCCACTGGCTTTACCTCTGGGGGAGGGGAAAGGATGGAACTTTTACAAGGAAGTTTCCCTGGCCCAAACATTCCTTAAAGACTGACCACTCCCCCTAGGGTCTACAATCACACCATTTTTGTTCGTTTTCTCTCTCTCTCCCTAGTAGTAGTCTCTCGGTAACCAAAAAGGACTTTGTGTATTATCATCTATTGATGTACCCTCATGTGGCTTTGGAGTCCAAAGGCTGAGGCGCACAGTTTGTGGCACATGGGGCCTGGGACGCCAGTTGTTACTGGAGGTGCGGCTGTGGCCTGGTGTCGGCGTTCACGCACAGCAGCAAGACGTTGACGCCGCTCATCTTCAAAGGTGGCGTCGTCATGGTGAATGTGGGTTCTCCAGCTGCTTCTGTCAGAGGCAGCGAGTTCTAGTTGCTTTGGTGTCATGCCAGCCCAATTCAAGTTGGACTTGAGCTGATCCTTGAATCTTTTCCTTGGTCGACCTTGTTTCCCGAGTCCAGCTGACAGTTCACCATAGAATACCTGTCTTGGTATTCGCTGTGGGTCCATGTGGATGACGTGTCCAGACCATCGTAGCTGGGTTTTGAGGACCAGGACTTCGATGCTGGTGGAGTTGGCTCTGTCGAGGACTTCCTGGTTGGTGATTCGGTCCTGCCATCGGATCCTCATGATTGACAGGAGGGAGCGTTGTTGGAATTGCTCCAGCTGTTTCATGTGTTTCCGGTACAGTGTCCATGTCTCACAGCTGTACAGAAGCTGTAGCATCCCAAGCATATTCACATCTATGAAACATAAATGATTGTAGACACAAGGTTACACTCAGATATTTGTGAATGCAACCTTGGCTTGGCCATGCGGCCTATTGCCCAAGACAAACTCATTAACATTTTGGCTTGGAGTCACATTCCATTGAGAAAGCGGGGGTTGAAATCTAACAGCCCAAAAAGGTGTTATTCTTACCTTGCCAGCCAATCTTAATTGTCTATGCTTTATATCGTGGTTGTAAGCACCACCCCAATTACTCGGGAATAAATATAGAGACAGCCCCATGAATTTCCTCTTGAACCTTCAATCTGCTCTAGGAATCTCTCTCAATGTCTCTCTCTAGTAAACCTCCTCCTCTCCCGGGGCCTTAGCCCCCCTTGGCTTGTATTCTCTACCTTAATCTCCTCCTCTACCTTCTGTTCCTTAGTTCTTATATTTTCCTTCCAAGGAAATGTCATAGGGGTTTGCCTGACCTATCTAAACATTGATTTGTCTGTGTCTGTCATTCTTCACCCTGGTTCTCGGGTTTCCTGCTTCTCCTTGGGTCCCTACCACAAAGGTGAAACCCATCATGTGTGGCCCCCGCAACTCGGGGTACGCCACAGGAGCGTGCTGAGGACCACTGTGTTATACACTTTGAGCTTCATTGCAGTTCTTACACCGCTGTGTTGGAGGACTTTGGAGTGCAGCCTCCCGAGTGCCTGGCTGGCCTTTTGGATCCTGGCATTAATCTCGTGGTCTAGGGACCCATTGTTGGAGATGGTGCTGCCCAGGTACTTGAAAGTGTTGATGTTTGAAAGCTGTGTGCCATCGATTGTAATGCACGGCTGGTTAGTTGGTCTCCCTGGTGCAGGTTGGAACAGCACCTCTGTTTTGCTGAGGCTGATAGTCAGGCTAAACAGTTTTGTTGTGATAGAGAACCTGTCCACAATGGTTTGAAGATGATTTTCTTGGTGGGCTATGAGAGCACAGTCATCTGCGAAGAGAGCTTCCAGGATGAGTCTCTCTGTTGTCTTTGTTTTTGCGGTCAGGCGGCGAAGGTCAAATAGTGAGCCATCCAGTCGGTATTTGATGTAGACGCCCAGATTTAGATCCACCACAGCATGTCGTAATACTTGGGTGAAGTATAGGTTGAAGAGTACCGGAGGGAGGACACAGCCTTGTTTCATGTCATTGGAGATGTTGAAGCGATCAGAAGTCTCTCCACCAGATAGGACTTCCCCTGTCATGTTGACATGAAAGAGCTGGATCAGTTTGACAAATTTTTCTGGGCAGTCGAGCTTGCTAAGGATCACCCACAATGCATCCCTGTTCACTGTGTTGAACGCCTTCGTCAGATCTATGAAGACAATGTAGAGACTCAGGTTCTGCTCAAGGCATTTTTCCTGCATTTGCCTCACCGTGAAGACCATGTCGATGGTGCTGCAATCTGGTTGGAAGCCACATTGTGATTCAGGCAGGTTCTGCTCTGAAACAGATGACAGGGGTCTGTTGAGTATGACATGGGCGAGAATCTTTCCAGCAGTGGAGAGTAGTGAGATGCCTCTGTAGTTGTCACAGGCTGACCATGCACCTTTATTCTTGTATAGGGCTACGATGGAGGCATCTTTGAGTTCTGGGGGCATGTCTTCCTCTTCCCATATGCTGGTCAGCACTATGTGGAATGCCTGAAGCGCCTTTCCATTTAAGGCCTTGTGCACCTCGTTTGGGATCCCGTCTTTACCACCTGTCCTCATTTGTTTAATGGCTTTTTGGACTTCCTCTATTGAAGGAGGAATGTCAAGTTGTTCAATGGTATTGTTTTGGGGGATCTGGTCAAGGGCTCTTTGGTCGACTGAAGAAGGTCGGTTTAGAAGCTGTCTGAAGTGTTCTTTCCACCTGTTGCTGATGCCTTTTTTATCTTTTATGGAGAGTGTCACAGTCAGAGGATAGCAAGGGAGTGGTGGTGGGTTTTAATGGCCCATAGACAGTCCTGAGGGCACTGAACAATTGTTTGTAGTTTTTCATATCAGCAAATTGCTGGATTTCTTCTGCTTTTTTTTCCCCACCACCAGTCTTGTATCGTCCTGATCTCACACTTCGCCTTGGGTTGGAGAGACTTGAATCTGTCCTTTTTAGGAGCAGAGTTTGGGTTATTTTGCCACTCCATAAAGGCTTTGTTCTTCTTGCTCAATAGGTCTTCAATAGCAGTGTTGTTCTCATCGAACCAGTCCTGGTGGTTGTGTTGTTTTGGGCCTAGGACTGCCTTTGATGTTTCCTTCTCTGCATCTCTGAACTGGTTCCATTTCTCAGTTGAGCTTCCACTGAGTGGTCCCTTGGCAGACAGCTTGTTGTCCAGGCAGGACTGGAATGTTTGCAAATAAGATGGATCTCTAAGACGACTCACGTTGTAAAATGCGTGAACTGTCTGGGCGCGTTTTGGATCGCGAGGCGCAATGTGCATTTGAAGAGTCGTTCTAACCAATTGGTGGTCTGTCCAGCATTCAGTTCCTCTCATGGCTCTGGTGATCTGTACATCCTGGATGTCTCGCCGGCTTACAATGATGTAGTCAATGAGATGCCACTGTTTTGATCTTGGGTGCATCCACGTTGTTTTATATTTGTTCGCCATTCTGAACACAGTGTTTGTGCTGGTGAGTTCGAACTCTGAGCATTTGCTGAGTAGCAGTAGGCCGTTGCTGTTCATTTTGTCCACACCGTGTTTGCCGAGCACTCCTTTCCATCTTTCATGGTCCTGGCCAACACGGGTGTTGCAGTCTCCCAGTAGTATCAGTTTGTCATTGGTGGGCACTGAGTGCAGGAAGGCACTCAGGTCAGAATAGAACTGCTCGATGGTCTCCTCTGTGCTGGTCAGTGTTGGGGCATATTTGCTGATGATTGTGGCATACCGGTGTTTGCTGAGAGGCATCGCTGATGCCCACAGGCAAGTCTGGCAGCTGTTTGAGCAAACTGGTCTTGATGGCCAGGCCAACACCGTGGATTCTGTCTTCATTTGTGGCTCTACCTTTCCAGAAGAAGGTGTATCCAGTTGTGGGTTCGGCGAGTGATCCCTCTTCTGGTAAGCGTGTTTCGCTTAATGCTGCAATGTCGATGTTATATCGCGCCAGTTCTTTACTGATTAGAGCTGTTCTTCTCTCAGGTCTTGGGGTATTCTCTCTGTCAAGTAATGTCCTGATGTTCCATGCTCCTAGTATGAGTTTCTTTGTATTTTGTTTCTTTTGGTTTCGACCACTTAAAGGGATGACCCGCCAGCCGCAGTTTGCTGACTGGGTGTTTGTAGGGCAGGCAATGTTTGGGACACCTTTTCTAGACCCCTCCCTTGATAAGGGTGAGCAGTGCTGTCCTAGAGAGGGCTGCTCAGTCACCCAGGATGCTGCCGAATGTCTCTGCTGCCGTACAGGGCCGAGCAACCACTGGTCCGTGGGCCGCCTACGTGCAGGATCGTGACTACAACTGCCAGTGGTCACCTCCACCTGTTGCGTTGCCACTCCCCCATCGTTGCAGGTTTTGAAGAGGGTGGACGGGGTTAGGATAGATGAGTGTGCACAAAGATACTTGTGCGTGAAAGAGATTTGAGTGGAAAAGCCGATGCACAGAGACAGTCCCACTCTCACGGCATTGGAAGCCTGGGTCCATTGGCACGAAAAATTGTTACGTCTGGAGACTTCCTCAGCTGCATTGGATGGCCGTGTTGTCCTTTGTGCTCCAACACGCCCTAAGCACTCCCCAATGCTTTGCTGCGTCGCCCTCTCAGCCGTGGAACCTTCTTATTGGTTTCTTCCGTCTGTTCAGCCGAAGCAGTCTTCAGATGCTGGGTGAGCAAAGCCCTGGTTCACCAGGGGTCCACGACCTGATGGCTACCCTCACAAGGTTTAGCTGGCCTGTCGAAGCTGTTGCCCGGGGTGTGGCCGCTGCCGCATGCTAGCAGCTACTAGGAGCCACAAGTAAGAGGTGCGTGTCAGGTGGGTCAGAGGCTGGAGAGCTGCCCTAGGAGGGCACGACAAGCCCTCCATACCAGAGATACTACCCCTCCCTGAGCACCCCATACACCCCCCTATGGAATTAGGGAGAGTGTATGTGCTCTCTGAGGGAGGAAGGAGATTCTGTGGAGAAGAGAGAAGGTGATCTAAAATCCCTCTTTATCACAACTGTCAGAATTCATCTAGTAAATATCATTTTTTTTGAAGTTTGTGAAAAGGAAGCAATTATTGGGTATTCAGGGGAAATTATTACCAATGATTAATAAGGGGAAAACAATAAAAAAGGAATTCTCTACTTAATTTCCTAAAAGGCTGAAAGGCTCTTATCTAGCTGAAAGAATAGAGGACTCCAGAGTTATATGGGATCAAACTCTGATTCCAACTAAGTGACAAAGAACAGTCTTTTGTTGTTATATTGAGAATTTGGCAAAACACTGAGTATGATGTGCCAAAACATCCTCTTTTTGCTTCATGATGTCATTTCTTACTAGAAAATATTCAGTCATTTTATATTTAGTTACAGAATAGTAAAAGTGATGAGGAAAGGAAGGGGGGTGTTCATCTTTTAAAAAGATATCATTTGATTTCCTGGGGTTGGGGACTGAGCTCATTCATAAGAAAGTCATTGACTGCAATGACTAGAATATTCAAGAGGCAGAATTTCTTCATCTTTAATTAATTAATTAATTAATTGGTCATTTAATATGGTCAGTTGAACCTCTCCACAATATAAAAGAAAAATAAAAGGTAATTCCTCTACCACTGTTGTCATTTCTTTATCTCTCTTTCTCTTACTATCTATCTAGACACATCAACTGATGTCAAGGTGGATGAAGTAATCAGTACAAATGAGATTAAGGAAAGGTTGAGGATATCAGAAAAAATTAAAGAGTTTTTGAAAAGACACACCCAGAAAAAGTTGCAACAGGTCCCACATTGGAGCTGCGTAAAGATACTTGTTTCACACATTAGCAAAATGTTCTCAAAGGGAGGAAGAAACAAATGTAAGGCTTAAATTAAGGAGTTTTACAAAGTGAGGAGAGAAGTTTAACAATAACTTTGTTTAATTGAAGAAAGAAGTATACACATAGAAAGATAGAAAAGGGAAAAGAGAGATAATTACACATTTTCCCCTGTGATTATTTGGGAGACCAGTCTCCCCAAGGGATCATTTTAAACATAATCAACTTAAAAGATTTTTAACTAAAGGTATGTACAATATTGCAGTTTTTAAAGGGAAATTATAATAACTTGGGGATAAAGGGAAATAAAAGAGAAAAAGAACAAAACCAGTGTTCGGTGTATTGACAAAAAGCCAATTGAGCAGTCCCCATTGGCATATACAGCCCTACAAAAAAAATACACCAACAATAATTTTGCCTACACAGAGGCATACAGACTGCACTGCTCATCAATGCAGCCTTACCAGTCCACAACATTTCAGCCTCACCAGTGGCCATATTGGTGTGACTCTACTTTTACCTCAGGCTCACACTGGTGCAGTGCAGAAACTGGCATGATTACAGAGCCGGTTCCTCCACCACCTGTCCAGTTCACACTACCCTGTGCAAACCGTGCTACGATCTGTGAAGTCACACAGGAATCTGATTGCATGAGTAAGACCCATATGGTCAGATTCCAAAGCAGGAAAATGAAGGCATGACACTAGTGTGTGTCCTCTTGTGGTCCATATTTATGGATCTGTAGTTATAGACCATAATATGGAAAACACATGCCTCACTTCCCACACATAGTACAATGGCAACCATACTCCCCCCCCCCCCCATGCACAACATAATGGCCCCATGTTTTGCATCTGGGGGAGTATGTTTGCCCATTGTACTACCATGTTTTCCCGAAAATAAGACACTGTCTTATATTAATTTGACTCCCCCCAAACGGGGTGTCTTATAAAACACCCAGTGGCAGCAGTGGGCTTCTCACAGTAGAAGCAACACTGATGTCACAGGTCAGATCACTGCTATCTGATGCCTGTATACAGTACTGAAGGTGGTACTGGGCCTGTGACACTGTATAGCGCTGTCTGGGATAGCATAGGCTGCAGCGCTAGCTGTGATGGGCCCGTCACACCTTGCACAGGCCCATCACTACCACTATTCTGGGTAGCAGCATACACAGTGTGGAATCCCCTCCCCCCCCCATCACCTCTCACCATGTTGATGTCTTCCATTGGGCAGCCATATAATCCTTTGCGCAGCACCTCATTCTCATTTAGTTACTCTCAGAACAAGGCACCATGCAAAGGATTATGTCACTGGAAGTAGTACTGTACATGAGCAATGCTGCGCTTTGCAGCAGCACCACATACAGTACCATAGGAGCACAGGATGCTGACCCACAATGAAAGAGGTGCCCCTTCCAGAAGTGTGGTGGGGGTCGAATAAATGGCCTCAGGGGGCCACATGTGGCCCGTAGGCCATAGTTTGAGGACCCCTGATCTAGACATTTATGCCCTACAATTGATTTCTCAAAATTTAAGCTGCTTTAAGCATTATATCCCTAGCAACTTCTACCACATCCATTGCTCAAGGCGTCTACACTGTACAACATTCATCATTCTTAACTAAGTTCTATCCTATGTCAAGCTCAAGATGAATTGAAGTCACTCCATTTAAAAAACAAAAAAGAGGTGATATGGGAAGCCATCATATCCTTGTGGTCTGACAGAGTCACAGTCTGGGGAAATGGAGACTACAAAGAGGCACCCATGGGACCCCCTTTATATGACTTCTCTCTCTAACTTCTCTTACAAATAGAATTGTTATGATTATTGTTCTCTTCCCAGTACAGGAGAAATAACATATGAGCAAATACTTACAGGGTTAACACATATATGCCCCACTTTAATCCCCCCAGATTATTACCCTAAAAAGACGACATTCACCAAATTAAAACCCAAAGATTATCACTCATTACCCCTCCTTTCTTTCTTTTAGCAGAGGTACACTCAGGGGCCCCATACCCATTGCAGACCAAGCATGACAGATACATTAATCATTCCTCTGAAACACAAGTTACAGACACACTTCACTGAATCGTTATGTTTACCATAACCAAGCAATGTTGCCAGGTGCTTGAATCAAACACAAGAAAAATGCAACATGGAAATTGAGGAAAATTCCAACTGTGGTCTGCTTTAAGTTACCCTTTAACCCTGTACCTAGCTACAAAATGTTTGATTACCCATCTCTGAAGTAATTGTGATTGATTGTGAAAGCTGATCAAAAGCAACAATGATTCTCCTAACTGGCCATCCCCACAGGTCAGGGGGAACTAGCCTCCAGATAACCCTATTTATGTCATTCATCTATTTCTGCTATAGCAACAATGTTTTGTTGATTATCTCCTTAGGCTTGGTATCTGTTGTTATGTTCTATGGAAACGTGTATGTTGAGAAATGATTGTATGCCAGAAAAGTATGTACTCACTGAACCTATAAAATAAACTCAAACCCTGTGCATGGCAGAACTTTGTGTGATGCCTAAACACAGGATTGAGCATACAGTGTCTCTCACCACTTATTTGACTGACTGCCATACCTAGGCAGAGGACCCTGAGCCTTGAGAGTGTGGAAGAGAGAAATTGGGAAAGCATACAAAAAGACAGAAGCAGTGGAGGCTGATGACCTGTCAGTCAAACAAATGTTCTTTTTGGAATGTTACCAGGAGAAACAGTTAGAGGCAAACCAACTGCTTGGTGGAACGTTGTTATCTTGAAAGAGGGAAAAAGAAGTTTTCCTCTCTTGGACTTTGGAGACTCAAGCTGAAGGAAGTCTTGTGACTTTGAAGGCAGAAGAAAGAAAGACAAAAGTCCAGAGATCTCTCTGACTTGCTCTGTTGATGATAGTGACTGAATTCTAGATCTATCAGCCATTTCTCTCAATTGAATTATATTTCACCATTCTCCAATCTAAGAGTCATTGTAGTATTAGGGAAATCCCCAACCCTTTTACCTCCATTCCTTATCCCTTCTTGTCTTCCCCAAATAAACCACTTACTTAAGATAAAGAAGAGAAAAATTATTTCATTTTGAAACTCACTGTTGAATTGATGAAGAAGAAGAAGAAGGAAGAGGAGGAGGAGGAGAAGGAGGAGGAGGAGGAGGAGGAAGAAGAGGAGAAAAAAGAGGAGGAGGGGGATAAGGAGGAAGGGGAGGGGAAGGGGAGGCTGAAAGAGGAAGGAAGGGAAAAAGAGGGAGGAGGGAAAGACCAAAGAAAGAAGATAACTGCCTGATCTGTTAGTTATCAATTACCAATCAAATATAGTCCCTTATTATTATTTATTACAATTGACCACAGGCTCGGCTCTCTAAGAAGACAGACAGACTAGGCACTATGGGAAATATTGCAACAAATCAAAGGAAATCAGGAAAAATTCCTCCATATTCACCTCTGCATAAACTTTTAAATTCTTGGTGTGATCCTAACCTTCCCATGGAGGATTGGATGACAAAAAAGGAAGCTAAAAAACTTTGCAAAGCCTGGACAGACAAGTCATATACCTGGCCAAAGTATGGCCCCTTTGACTTCAAGATCTTAAAAAATTTAAAGTCAGCCATTAAAAACAAAGATTCCAAAGACTATAAAGATTCCACAGATGATAAATACTGGTTCTTGTGGGCATATCATATTGATAAATTAACCATGCCATCCAGTGAGTAAACCATTCTTTCTTTGGAACCAGACCATTCTGACTTAACTCCTTCAGTTCCTCCTCCTGAACTCTTGATTAGATCTAGCAAGAAACACACCCTATCATCCCACCTCGACTGTGAGAAAGTTTCTTCACCTATTGACCCAAACCAGGACTTGAACCCTTTGGCCCCTCCCTCTGTCAGACCATGCTCATTCCCCACTCCTCCCATCTCTTCTCCCAATCTAACTCACTACCCTCACTTACCATATGACTCAATCCCAGTACCCTTAGCTCAGAGAGTTTCCTCCTCCTTACCCATATTTACCCATCCTCCCTATCCCTAACCGAATCCATCCCTATCCTTGTTCTCTTGGCCATCCTTTTCCCTACCCTTCTTCTCCTGCCTGACCCCACCCACCTTACTATGACTCCTCCTTTTAACCTCACCCATCCTACTATATCTATTCCTCTCCTCCCCAGTCCTGCCCCTGCTCAGTCTATCCTCACTCCTCCTTCCTCTCCTCCCCACCCCAATAAGTTCTCCCTTATTCCTCTCCTCCTTCCAATCCCCAACCTCAATCTCCCCTCCTGCCTCAGCTCTACCTCCATTCCTTTCTAACCTCCCCAGTTCCACTCCCATTACTTTCCACACCACCCAGTCCCACCCCCTGCTCTCTGCCCTGCCCCAACCCCACCCCAATCTTTTCACTCTGCCTCCCCATCCCCTGACTGACCCCTCCCTCTCCATTCACCTACTCCTCTGATTCCCCTATTATCCCCACTACAACCCAAACAACCCACACTACAACCCACTCCATTGCAACCCAGACAATAGGCCAAGCAGATGCTATCACAGACAATTCAAATAGAGAGGCCTATTCCCTCTAGGGGATGGTCCCACTTATAATAAGTAGGAGAGCTTGGTGAACATTGGCCATCATACATTTTTCTCTCCACAAGCCATTGAGAGCTTTAAGGAAAATACTCCTTACTTTGAAGATGAGCTGTAGTTACAACTAATTTTGAAAGTATTTACCCCTCTTGTAAACCAAAGATTCTGCTAACAGAAAACCCTGCTAGAAAGTGTATCACAGACATAGAGACCATGAATGAAGGGTTTTCTGCTCTCTGATTGTAAGGATAATTTTAGGGTCGTGACCTAATCTAAATTAATTTTGGTCGCCAGGGAATATCCCAAGTAAAATACCCAAGTCAGTTTGTAAATTTATGATAGTTTAATTAATATAGAGGGAAGGAAAAGGAGAAGGGAGATGGACATGGTGTAGGATTTCTCCCACTTGGCCTGTGCCAGGGGGTGTTCAAAGTCCTCCGCCACAAGGTCTCTGAAGAAGATTAGTGGCTTTCTAAGAGGATAGTGTTTGGGGTGGAAGATAAAGGAGAAAGAATCAACCTAAACTCCAAGAGAGCTCAGTAAAGATATCTCACCTGAACTAGGCTACTCAGCTTCCTCCAGTATGGTATCAAGGAAAACTCACCGCTAAACCTGGACAATAGCAGCCACCACCCAAGATGCCAAATGCTCAGCACACTCTGCCAGCCACCTCGCCACCTCCAAAGAGGCTAGAAAGAGGAAGTGACATCAAATATATAGACGGTTTTTACATCACTTTCCTGCATCTCACATGTACCAATGGTAGCTTAATCTTGACTTAGGACAGCCCAGGGGTCTGTCAGTTGTTTCTGATTTGTCAGTTGCTAGCACATGTCTGCCATAGGTCATCCTCCTAAATACTTAATCCTTAAGTATGGGTGTAGACATTCCTGTTTTTGTTAGACTAAGTAGGGTGGAGTAATCTAAAGTTCACACAACGACCTGAAGCTCCAGCTGTAGTTCATTGCCCTGTCTCTACAGGTGAAACTGACCCTGTCTCTAGAGGGAACCACCAGGCAGATACTGCAGTAAAGCTCTGTGTCTTAGAAGGACCTGAATTGATTTTAACTTTGACACCTAGTAATGACTCAAACCCACATTTCTCTTATAATGAACAGGAAGTGGAAAAATGGAAACAAAAGTTTAAAGCAAAATAGATCAATGGGGTATGGGAAAAACTCCTACTGCCCAGAAGTTTTATCACCAAATGTGCTTATCTGTTCATAAGAATGGTCATTTTGGTATTCATGGAACTGTACACTCTGTTACAAAGGTATGGATAACCCCTGGTATAACCACCATGGCGCTTGAAGTGTGTACAACTTAGGAATCTTTCTGCCAAGACAAACACAGAAATTATATGAACACAATTACAAAACACTTTCCACATAATTAAAGCTAGATCTAAACAATTGGAAAAATATTAATTGTTCATGGGTAGGAGGAGCTAACATAATAAAAATGACAATCCTACCTAAATTAATTTACTTATTCAGTGCCATACCCATCAAACTACCAAGAAACTTTATTACTGAATTAGAAAAAAAAAACAGTAACAAAGTTCATCTGGAAGATCAAAAGATCAAAAATACCAAGGGAAATAATGAAAAAAAAAGTGAAGGAGGGGGGCCTAGCAGTACCAAATCTTAAACTGTATTATAAAGCAGTGGTCATCAAAACAATTTGGTACTGGTTAAGAGCCATAAAGGAGCATCAGTGGAATAGACTTGGGGTAAATAACCTCAGCAAGACAGTGTATGATAAACCCAAAGAGCCCAGCTTTTGGGACAAAAATCCACTATTTGACAAAAACTGCTGGGAAAATTGGAAAACAGCATGAGAGAGATTAGATTTAGATCAACATCTCACATCCTACACCAGTGATGGGCAACCTTTTGAGCTTGGTGTGTCAACATTCGCCAAAAAATCAAGAACAACTTGGGTGGTGTGTCACTTTGAGAAAAAAAAGTCCTTCTTGGAATGCATCCCCATACTTCTCTGTATGTGGCCACAAGTCATTGAAAATGACTACGTGTGTCAGTGCTGACCCACATTGTCATTGTTTTGCCATCACAACCCTATGCCAATATAAATTCAGAATGTGTGAATGATTCAAATATAAAGAAGGAAACTATAAGTAAATTAGGTGAACATAGAATAGTTTACCTGTCAAATCTATAGGAAAGGAAAGATTTTAAGACTAAGCAAGAGTTAGAAAATATTACAAGATGTAAAATAAATAATTTTGATTACATTAAATTAAAAAAGTTTTCTACAAATACAATGTAATAAAAATTAGAAGGGAAGTAACAATTTTTTTTTGGGGGGGGGAACAAGCCATTCTCAAATTGATAAATGGACAAGGGACACGAATAGGCAATTTTCAGATAAAGAAATCAAAACTTTCAATAAACACATGAAAAAGTGTTCTAAATCTCTTATAATCAGAGAAATGCAAATAAAAACAACTCCGAGGTACCACCTCACACCTAGCAGATTGACTAAAATGACAGCAAAGGAAAGTAATTAATGTTGGAGGGGGTGTGGCAAAATTGGGACACTAATGCATTGCTGGAGGAGTTGTGAATTGATCCAACCATTCTGGAGGGCAATTTGGAACTATGCCCAAAGGACTTTAGAAGACTCCCTGCCCTTTGATCCAGCCATACCACTGCTGGGTTTATACCCCAAAGAGATCATAAGGAAAAGGCTAGTACAAAAATATTTATAACTTATCTCTTTGTGGTGGCAAAAAAATTGCAAAATGAGTGGATGCCCTTTGATTAGGGAATGGCTGAACACATTGTGGTATCTGATGGTGATGGAATATTATTGTGCTGAAAGGAATAATGAACTGGAGAAATTCCATGTTAACTGGAACGACCTCCATGAATTGATGTAGTGTGAAAGGAGCAGAACCAGGAGAACATTGTACACAGAGACAGATACACTGTGGCACAATTCAATGCAATCGACTTCTCTACTAGCAGCAATGCAATGATCTAGGACAATTCTGAGGGACTTGTGAGAAAGAACACGATTCACATCCAGAGAAAGAATTGTGATAGTAGAAACACAGAAAAATGTAAATATTAGTAATATAAAAATAGGTCTTAATCAGTGACACATGTAAAACCCAGTGGAATTGCTCTTTTGCTATGAGAGGGAGGGTGAAAGGAGGGGAGGGAAAAAACATGAATCATGTAAGCATTGGAAAATATTCTAAATTAATTAAATAAAAATTTTCTAATAAAAATTTTTGTCAAAGGCTTTTCCTGCACCTACTGAAATAATCATGTGATTTCTTTTAGTTTGATTATTGATATGGTCATTTATGCTGATGGTTTTTCTAATATTAAATTAGTCTTGCATTCCTGGTATAAATCTCACCTGGTCATAGTAAATCATCCTTGTGATACATTGTTATAGTGTTTTTGCTAGTATTTTATTTAACATTTTTACATCCATGTTCATTAAGAAAATTGTTCTGTAATTTTTTCTGTTTTTATTTTCTTCCTGGCTTAGGCATTAGCCCCATACATGTTCTGTTAAATAGAATTTTGTAGGACTCCTTCTTTCCTTATTTTGCCAAGGGTTTGTATAATATTGGAATTAATTGTTCTTTAAATGTTTGATGGAATTCACTTGTGAATCTGTCTGGTCCTTGGAATTTTTCTTGGGTAGTTTGTTAATGGCTTATTCAATTTCTTTTTCTGAGTTGGTATTATTTAAATATTTGATTTCCTTTTTTGTTAATCTAGAGAATTTATATTTTTGTCATTATTCATCCCATTTCAGCTAGAGCATCAGATTTATTGTCATAAAATTGGGCAAAGTAGTTCCTAATGATAGTTTTAATTTCCTTTTCATTAGAGGTGAAATCACCCATTTCATTTTAGATACTAGTAATTTGACTATCTTGTTTCTTTTTAAAAAAATGAAATTGACTAATACTCTATTTTATTTTCCCCTCCCATAGAACTGGTTTCTGTTCATATTGATTAATTCAATATTTCTTTTACTTTCAATTTTATAAATTTCTCCTTTGATTTCCTTTTTAGTCTTTAATTGGGGATTTTAAATTTGTTCTTTTTCGAGTTTTTTTAGTTGCATACCCAATTCATCCATCTGTTTTTTCTCTATTCTCTAATAATTTCTCTCTAATTATTGATATAGGCACCCAGGTATATAAAATTTCCCCATTACTTCTTTGGCTGTACCTATAAATTTTGATATCTTGTCTCCTCATTGTCATTCTTGTCAGTTAAATCAGTGATTATTTCTATAATTTGTTCTTTGACCCACCCATTTTGAAGAATTCTCCTAATTAATTTTTAATTTGCCTTTCTATGAACCCTTATGGATTATAAATTTTATTGTATTATGATCTGAAAAAGTTGCATTTATTGTTTTTCTTTTCTGCATTTGGTTGTCATTTTTATGCCCTAATATAGGGTCAGTTTTAGTATATGTACCATGTGCTGATGAGCAGAAGGTATATTCCTTTTTATCTCTATTCAATTTTCTCCAGATATCTATTAAATCTAACTTTTCTAGAATTTCATTCACTTCCTTTACTACTTTCTTATTTATTTTTTGCTTTGATTTCTCTGGTTCTGATAGGGGAGGGTTGAGGTTCCCCACTAATATAGTTTTATACTCTATTTCCTCCTTAAGCTTCTTTAGCTTCTCCTTTCAAAATCTGGCTCCTGTACCATTTGGGTTATATATATTAAGTACTGATGTTACTTCATTGTCTATACTACCTTTTATCAAGATATAATTACCTTCCTTATCTCTTCTAATCTGATCTATTTTTGCTTTAGCTTGGTCTGAGATCATGATTGCACCTTTCACTATCAATCACAATTGCTTGGGAGATGAATAACAAAACATCTTTGTACTTAGGTGTGAGGGCTTAAAGCAGACCAGTTTGGGGGTTTTACTCAATTTATAAGCTCTGTTTTTCTTGTGTTACTTTGAAGTGGCTTGCAGTGCTGCTTGGTTTCTGTTCATCAACAAATTAATTGGAGTGTGATAACTGTAGGGAAAGATTTATTATGGTGCTCAAGTGTTTGGCCAGTGCTTATTGTAAAGCCTTGTAGTGTGTCTTGTGCTTGAGAAAGGAGAGATTATGTGCAATAATCTTTGGGCTTTGATTTTGTAATTGCAATCTTTTGGGGGTACTAATCTAGGGGGATTAAAGTGGTGTATATATTTACTGATCCTATAAGTATTTGCTCTCATTATTTCTCCTGTTTTGGGGAGATATTAGTAATCATAGCAAGTCCATTAGTGGGAGAAGTTGGGGAGAGAAGTCACAGAGGGGGATCAGTGGGAGCCTCAATTTCTGGGGGCTGATTTGCAGACCCCATTTTCCCAGACCTTAACCTTGTCAGCTAGTCATGATATGATGGCATCCAGTAGAGGGGCGCTTTTGGAAACTGATGATTCTGTCTTCTGGGCTGATGGCTTTTGGGTCTTGTCACTCAGAACTTTTTTGCCCTGGCGCTAAGGGGTTCATCACAAAACAGGCTTGAAAGGACCAAGTGCTAAGGACTTCTGGACTTCACTATGGGCTGGTGCCAAGGCCTGGGACTTCAATGGGTGGGTCTGTGGTCTGTGGAGCTCTGTCATTTATATTATAGGCAAGGTCCTAGACTCTTGAAGTTGGCCTACTCATACACTCAGAACCTGGAACAGTAGTTGGGGGGCAGGGGAGTGGTAATCCAGCATTCCTTTGTATAAAGCTTTATTTCCAGTTCCCCCTTACCCCTTGAAAATTGACTTTCTCTGCCTACCTTTCAAGTTGTGTTCAATGAGAGCACTAACAGAGCTCACCTGGTCTTGCTGTTCCTTTTTGACTCCTGTCATTTTAAGGTGTCATTTTAAAAATTGATTTGGAAGGACTGTCAGAGAGGTTTTAGTTTTTGCTGCTACTAAGCCTCTATCTTGGCTCTTTCCCACAATTCCCAAATAATATTTGGACATTTAATTGATTTATTTATGGGAAGAGTGTTTTGTAATTGTGTTCATATTGACCCTATGGGTGTTTTGGCAAGTAGAGTACCAAGTTTCTTATGCTGTCTATGGTTATTATTTTTAGTTTTTTAAAGTTTGTTTTATTGATGCTTTTAGTTTTGGTATCACATACTTTTGTTATCAAATTCCTCCTTTATTTAAAAAAAATTTTCTCCTATGGTTACATCATCATGTTGTCTCTCTCCCCTCTTCCTTCCTCCATCCTGGAGCTGCTAAGCAATTCCAGTGGGTTATACATGTATTATCACTCAAAACCTATTTCTATATTATTCATTTTTGTAATAGTGTAGTCTTTTAAAACCAACCCCCAAATCATATACTCATATAAACAAGTGAAAAATCACATTGCTTCCTCTATCTATCCAACTATGTGCTCCCAAAAAGTATCTTTGGTCCCTGAGAGAGACCATTGATCCAATTTATTGCTTACTGCCAGCCTCACTAAGAAATTGTTCCTGCTCAGATAATTGTTGCTCAGTTCATCTCAATTAATCAAACATTAAGTTGAGTCTTTCTATATGCCCTAATAATGATAAGTTCTGTGGTGTTATGTGTATCATATTCTCCTAAAGGGATATAAATAGTTTAACTTTAAAAGTTCTTCATGAATTTTCTTTCTTGTTTACTTTTTGATGCTTCTCTATTCTTCTTATGATGGTCATATTTTCTATTAAGCACTGGTCTTTTCCTCAAGAATGCTTGAAAGACTGCTATTTCATTGCATATCTATTTTTCTCTAAAGGATTCAATTTGGTTTTGCTGTTAGATGATTCCAAGTTTTAATGCTAGTTTCATTGTCCTCTGAAACACTGTATTACAGGCCCCTGCATTCTTTAATATAGAAATTGCTTTATCTTATTTTATTCTGAGTGTGGCTCCTTGATATTTGCATTGTTTCTGTCTGCTTAAATATTTTTCCTTGACTTGAGGGCTCTAGAAGTTGACTCTAATATTCCTGGGTGTTTTTACTTTGAGATCTCTTTCAGGAGGTAAAGAGAGTATTCTTTCTATTTCTACTTTGCCCTCTAATTGTAAGGTATCTGGGAAGTTTTTCTTTGTAAATTCTTGAAATATAATATCTAGGTTACTTTTTTATCATGGCCTTAAGTTTATCTACTAATTATTAAATTATTTCCCTGTCTATTTTCTAGGTCAGTTGGTTTTCCTACAGAACATTTAATTCTTTTATTTTTTCAGTCTCCTGAATTTAATTTATTGTTTCTTGATGTTTAATGGAATCATAAGCTCCAACTTGGCCAATTGTAATTCCTTAAGGAATTATTTTCTCAGTGAGTTTTTGTACCTTTTGACCAATGTGATTTTTAGGAGTTACTTTATTTGCAGTGAGTTTAGGGCTAGCCTTGTTCTCGGCGTCAAGGGTCTTCAGTTAGGTGGGGTTGAAAAAGTGGAAATGAATGATGGAAGATAGCTGTGTGTGTGTCAGCTCTGGGTAAGGCTCTGCATGGAATTACTCACTTCACTAGGCCCAGATTTGGTTCATTTTTATACCCCCAAAGAATACAGATTCAATATACATGTTCAAATGCAGATAATTGAGTGATACATTAATTTTTGACAAATTGTTTGATTAACATTCTGTGGACATTCAATACACTTTTATTGTAACTATTGCTTCTGACAGGATTCACAAAGATTTTTGCACAAGATAAATGATTTCGTCACAGGTGGAGTAGCTGGAGGTTAGTTTTTCTCATTAACCTGTAGAGTGCTTGGCTTATGGACAATCAAAGAAAATAATTTGCTTCCTTTAATAAAAATAGATAATCAATCAGAAGTTCTAGAGATAATCAACAATCATAGTAGTCAAGTTGAGAGATCAAAGGGGTACTAGGAACATAATTGAGATTTAGTATTAGACTAATCATTTATCAGTTTCATTGAGGAGTTTCTGAGATGGTTGGTAAATTGAGTCACTGAGGCATAATGTACTAAGGCATATTGTACAAGTCTCTCCCTACGATGACTTATGTACTGGCTCAGGAGAATTTGTTTCTGAGCATGGGAGTGGGGGATTTCTGGGCAGAGATTTTGTTAGGAATTATATACCTAAGCGAAAGTTAACCCATGATAGTCTTTTGGGTCTGGTTTTGTGAGTCTGATCTTTTGGTGATATTTTGGAGGAATAGTGTGCAAGCATTTTGCTCTGAATAATTGAAAATCTGTTACCCTAAAAAAGAACTAAATTTCCCAGGAGCCCACTGACTTCCTGTCATTACATACTTCCTGTAGATAGGGGATATTAGGTGAGGCAAATTTGTTGATAAAAACTTCTAGGGAGCAGGGGTTTTCCTTCAGATGACACCCATACTCTATTAATCTCTTTTGCTTTAAATTTTTGCTTCCATTTTCCTACTTCCTTGTCATTATAGGAAAGGGATAGATCCAAATCATTAGTAATTGTTAGTGGCAAAATTAATTCAGGTCATTCTAAGGCTGCTGGTTTGGCTGTGATATGTGATTGATTATTTTCCCTCAAGACAGGGTCATTACCACCTCTGTGTGCAGAGCAGTGAACTATTGTTATAGCTTCAGGCAGCTGGATGGCAGAAAGAACTTCATTAATAATTTATGCATTAGCTATAGATTTTCCAGCCGAGGTTAAAAATCCTCTTTGGAGCCATAGTATGCCCACAATGTGACATATACCAAAAGTGTAGCGGGAGTCTGTGTAAATTGTGACTCTTTTATCCTTTGCAATGACACAGGCATGTTTCAGTGCTGTAAGTTCTGAGCCTTGTGCACTTGCATTTGAGGGTAAGGAAGCTGACCAGAGGGTATCAAATTTGGTAACTACTGCATCTCCTGTATAGCATAAGCCATCTCTCATAAATGAAGAACCATCTGTAAATAATATTAAATCCAAACCATCCAATTGGGTGTCCAGTAAATCATTAAAAGTTTATCAGCAATGGACACTAAAGATGTACTATTGTGTAAAGGTTCTCTGGAAGTTGGCAAATTGGGAAGCAAGGTTGCAGGATTAAGTGATCCACAGCATTTTAGTGTGATATGTTCATTATTTAGTAGGGTTATCTCATACCTAGTAATCCTTTGGTCAGTAAATGCTTGTGTCTAATGTCTTAATAATAATGCCTCAACCTTGTGTGGGCACATTATGATCAGAGGGCATCCTAATATCAGATCAGCTGATTTGGTTACTCTTAAAGCTATGGCAGCTACTCCTCTAAGGCATAGTGGTACTCTGGCAGCTACTAGGTCCAACTTGGTTGAATAATAGGCTACTGGGCATTGAACAGTTCCCAAAAATTAAGTTGGAACATCTGAAGCAACCCCTTTTTGTTCATGTATGTATAGAGTAAATGGTTTATCATAATCTGGGATGCATAGGGCAGGCGCAGACAGGATGGCCTGTTTTAAATTTGAAAGAGCTATTAGGTGTTCCATTTCTAATTTAAATGATTCAAGGACTGAGTTTTTCATAAGTGATATGAGGGGCTTAGTGATTTTCCCATAATAAGGGATGTACTGCTGACAAAATCCTGTTACTCCAAGAATTGCCCTCAATTGCTTTTTAGTGGTAGGAGCACTTAATTTTTGGATATTTTCAATATGCTTAGGAGAAATTACATCAGCTCCAGCAGGTAGAATGAATCCAAAGTATTCTACTTTTGGGAGACACCCCTGAACCTTTTCCTTCGAGATCTTGTGCCCTCATTTATGTAGTTCTATGAGGAGGTGCTTACTATACTCTTGGCATGCTTCAGTGTTTGTTGAAGCCAAGAGTAGATCATCTATGTATTTTATTAATTTGGTATTTAAAATTTTTATATTGTCAGTGTCTTGGCTCAAGATTTGAGGAAAAAGTCCTGGACTTTTCATGTAACCTTGAGGCAGACAAGTCTATATCTCCTGAGAGCCCTTCCATGTGAAGGCAAAAATATGTTTAGAGTCTTCATGTATAGGTACAGAAAAGAAGTTAGAGCACAAGTCTACTATTATATTACCAAAATAGGTAATAAAAGGGGTTGCATAAAAATATTCAGAGCCACCCTCTTTGTGATGACAAAAAATTGGAAAACAAGAGTGTTCCTTGATTGGGGAATGACCAAATCAATTGTGATATATGATGGTGAAATGAGCAGAACCAAGAAAACATTGTATACAGAAAGTGAAACATTGTGGAATGATCCAATGTAATGAACTTTACTCCTAGTAGCAATGCAATGATCCAGGACAATCCCAAGGTACTTATAAGAAATAATGCTATCCACATTGAGAGAAAGAATTGTGGGAATAGAAACACAGAAGAAAAAATATGACTTATCACTTGTTTATATGGATATATGATTCTGGGTTTTGGTTAAAAATATTTCTCTATTGCAAAAAAGGAATAATATGGAAATAGATATCAAGTGATAACATTTGTACAACCCAATGGAATTGCTTGTTGGCTCTGGGAGTGGGGAGGAAAAGAAAATTAATTATGTGAACATGGAAAAATATTTTAAATTTTAAAAAAAGGATTATTGGGGTGCAATTTTTCTTTGAGTTTTTTCTTATAGATGTTTTCACATCATTGACTTTTCCTGAGGTTATATCTTGAGCCTCCCTATTACCACAGAAACTTTTACATTCAGGTTCTTTTTTTTTTTTTGCAGTTTGCTCATTTTCCAGACTATTTCTTGACTTTGGACTTTATGATAGAGTTGGGTTCTCCTTGCTTCAGGCATGAAGGTGGATTAGCTAGCCTGACGTTCTATAACCTGATTTAGGGACTTGTGCTTTCAATGCTTTTAGATTGTGTGACCTGGCTATAGTCCTGGTCCTTGTCTTCCTGATGTAGACTCTGGTTCTTACTCAGGTAGGGCCTCTTCTCCTATATAACTACAAACTATCCGTGCTCCTCTCCATCCTGGAACTGAGACCCCAAACTAGATAATGGGCAAAGGGACTGACAAAGGGTATCTGGTCCTAATCCTTACAATCCCTTTCTGACCAAATGTTTAGTCCTTTTACCATTCCCAATTGTGGAGTATTCCCATTGCCACTGTCAATGCTATTTCCACAATCTCTCAGCCCCATAGCTGCTGCTACCACCACGTTATAGGGATAGACAGCTCCCACCTGATCTGAAGAACTCTTTCTGTACTCTAGATCTCTGGGATGGAGAAATGGCTCACAGTGAGATTTTATTGGTTCTCTTGCTCAGAATTTGATTTGGCACATTTGAAAATTTGTTTAGAGGGTTCTTTTTGGAGAGATCATCATTCATACCCCTTGTCTCAGCCATCTTGTCTTCAGCCTCTTTTGTCTTTTGTTCAGTAGTTTTTAACTTTTGTGAAAGAGGAATATGCTTCTTTGGTGAACTGTCCATTTCATTGGGAGCTGGCCTTTCCACAGACCTCCAGCTTTAAAATTCAGGGATGCCTTAGCAGATACCTAGATCTTTCTCATCCTGATTCTGGAAGCAGTGAACAACGAGGCTATTACAATGGATCTTGTGAGAGGTAAAAAAAAAAGGGATGACCTAAGGTGTAGGCTGTAGGAATGGAGGGATATTAAGGGATATGGAGATAAGGACTAGACAGATACCATGTCTAATAACAATGTGACTATGGTTCTGAACTAGAAGAGTGGAAATTGCTATGAGCACGCTATGCAGCTCAGAATGCTCCAGATTGCATTATGAATCTTTCTGTTATAGAACCAATAGATATGGGAAAAGCTTATAATGACATAGAGATTCAGAAGTGGAAGCAAAATTTTGGAGCCAGAAAAGAAAATTGGATCTGGATAATTTCAGTGTGAAAACCAATCCTTCCAAAATCACTTTACTCTCACATCTGCCAAGCAATTAATAACAAGAGTCATTTTGGGACACATACAGTGATATATATCATCAGAAGGATTTGGATAGCCCCAGAAATGAGCATATTTGACAATAAGGTTTGTTCTGTTTGCTCAGTCTGTCAGAAATTCAATCAAAGTGTTTTTAAGCAGAATGTTTTGGTGATCAGCCTCTAGTTTATACTCCATTCAAACACTTACAAATCAATTTTATCAATATGCTGAAAGCATGGAAGTTTAAATTCTGTCTGCTAATAGTGGACCAACTAACTAGATGGCCAGAAGCTTTTCCATCTAGCAAAAATACTTTGAGCTTTGTAGTTAAGATCTTGATAGAAATCATTCCAAGATTTGCTGTTCCTATTAGAGTTGATTTGGATAGAGGGTCCCATTTTACAGACTCCATTTTGAAACAAGTTTATGAAAATCTAGGTATCAGTCCAAAATTGTATGCTCCATACCATCCACAGAGCTTGGGACAGGTTGAGCGTCTTAACAGAGAAATTAAAACAATGATTGGAAAGCTATGCATAGAGACACATTTAAAATGACCAGACATCTTACCTTTAGCTCTTTTTTACACTAGAACACACCCCAGAGTGGATCTGCACATATCCCCATATGAAATGATTTTTGGACATGCACCATTGCAGGCAAAAAGTTTTAAAACTGCTTTTGTTTCTGTGCTTGGGGAAGACTTACAGATTGCAGAACAGAATTAGAGAATTGTAAAACATGGGAATTTTAACACAAGGGGGTCCTCTAGATTATGCACTCCATAAGATAAAACCAGGTGATTCAGTTTATATTAAAAATTCATACCTTGAGTGGGCAGTCCTGGAGAGGAGCATCTGCTGTGACTGGTAGATGTGAAATTTAGATTAGGCACAAGAGAAAAAGGTCTTTAAATAGAGGAAACAAAGACTGAAGAGGAGGAGTCATTCTGTGAAGTGAGTGATCAGTCACTCAGAGCTGGAGGGAAGACAGACACTTGGACTTGACTGTGGAACTCGACCCTAGAGGAGCTTGTGTGGGAGAACTCAGACTGCTTTTCCTTTTAGATGGTCACCGTAGTGAGTGTTAAAGGCTGACTTCCTTCCTTGTCCTTTATGGAGGTGTAAAGCCTCCAGGAAAGGCCCATTATCTTGAGACTCCTTTCCCTGGCTGGGGCCTTAGAATTTCTACCTGGGACAGAGGAAGCTAGAGCTCTCTCTATCTTTCTCTCTCTCCCCTTTTCTCTCTTACTTAATATCTTCCCTCTATTGTGAAAATAAACTAAAAAAAATACCATTATTTTAGTAAGTCATTTTGGGATTTAGAAATTAAATCCCTGGAGACCACCAATTAATTATTAATTTCAAAACCATAAAATTTAACAGGGCTCTGGAGAGACAGTTTATTCAGAATTCCTATTGAGTCTGAGTGCCAGGAATTCTCTCCCTTCTCATCTCCACTTCCTGGCTTCTCTGCCATTTTTCATGCCTCAGCTCATAGCTCTCCTTTTGCAAGGGACCTTGAAAGTCTCCTCAAGGCTAGTGCCTTTCCTCTGAGATGATCTCCCATCAGACTGTATGTGTCCAGCAGCTATAAAAGTGTTTAAATGCTATCTCCTCAATGAAAATGTCCTCTCCTTTAGGGCATGAACCATGTTTTTGCCTTTCTTTTTGAATCCCCAACTCTTAGCATAGTTCCTGTCTTGTAGTAAGCATTTAATAAATGAGGTTGATTGACTACTTGACCTGAGACACTCAGTCATTTCATTCAACAAATGTGTACTAACCAATTAATAAATGCAACACACTGTACAAGAAGAAATGGCTGCCTGGTCTCAGTTTCACAATCTTATCTAGGAGATACGAGCATTAATAACCACACTCTCAGGCAGTTTATGACACTTGCCACATTCACACTGCCAAATATTCTAGCAGTTTAGCAAGAGAAGAGGGACCCTCTGGCTCAAAATCTTCTGCTTCTGTCCAACTCATGGGAAGCTAGTTTATTCCATATGACATCTTTGGCAGCTTTATTCCATTGAGGGAAGCTCTAACAGAGGCAAGTCTGGAAGGAGGCAAGTATCCAAATGGAAAGAGTATGCTACGTGAATCCATCAACATTTGGCCTTCTCCAATTTGGAATTATCCCCAAAGGGCATTAAAAGACTGCCTATCCTTTGATCCATCCATACCACTACTGGGTTTATACCCCAAAGAGATAATAAGGAAAAAACTTGTACAAAAATATTCATAGTCATGCTCTTTGTGGTGGCAAAAAATTGGAAAATGAAGGGATGCCCTTCGATTGGGGAATGGCTGAAAAAATTGTGGTATATATTGGTGATAGAAACTATTGTACTCAAAGGAATAATAAAATGGAGGAATTCCATGTGAATTGGAATGACCTCCAGGAATTGATGCAGAGCAAAAGAAGCAGAACCAAGAGAACATTGTACACAGAGATGGAAAAACTATGGCACAATCAAATGAAATGGATTTCTCTACTAGCAGCAATGCAGTGATTCAGGACAATTCTGAGGGACTGATGAGAAAGAACACTATCCAGATCCAGAGAAAGAACTGTGGGAGTAGACATACAGAAGAAAAACATCTGCTTTATCACATGGATCAATGAATATATAATTGGGAATGCAGACTCTAAACAATCTCCCTAGGGCAAATACTAATAATATGGAACTAGATCTTGATCAATGAAACATGTAAAACCCAGGGGAATTGTTTGTTTACTATGAGAGGGGGGAAGAAGGAGGGAGGGAAAGCATATGAATCATGTATCCATGGGAAAATATTCTAAATTAATTAATTATATACTTGGGAAAAGTTTGGCCTTCTCAGTGTGCTCTTAAGTCTATCTGGAGTCTTAGTTCCTTAAGGTATTGTTTAACACATCATCTTTTCTTGTATTACTCTCTAAGAGCTCATTCTCAGTCCAATGCCCAACTTTTTCTGGGTTCTGTCTCTGATTAGTATTTACTCTGTACTTGTCCTAGGAAAGTGGACCCTTGGTTTGACCAGGGCAATCTTTACTTCTGGCCTTCATAAGAGAAAGAGAGATTCCTGTTGCCTTTGGCTCAGTCAGGCCAGGTTAGTCTTTACAATAGAATTTATAAGGGAGAAATTGTGGTCTGAGACCTTCTGTTTTTTTCCTGCTCCAGGGAAGAGCCACTGAAATGACCTATGCATTGTTAACTGAGCCTAGAGAAATGGGAACATGGAAGTGTACTTTTATACAAAGGTGAGACCCAGATCTCCAGTTAGCCACTGTGGTTTTACAAATGGTCACATTCTAGACATTTAGTGGGTAAGAGGACATCACTGTGAGAAGACACTAACCTCACCTCCTCACCTCTACCTCTCAAGAGGCACTAGAGAGAGCAATGTTTTCTGTGCAAGGCAGCTCAACCCCTCTATGTATCAAGCACTTTCCAGATTTTATTGACTTCTGGAGAAACTCAATAGAAGGAGATTCATCCTTCCCTGAATGCTCCACTTAACTTTTCAATGTTCATAGAATTTTCCCACTCATTCTGGTACATACTTGATGACCCAAAGGCTTCCCAGGCTTTCATGTCATCACCACGACCACTGCAGGTGCTAAACCTCCCCAGCCTATGTCACAGACAAATTAGAGCTCTAAGAACTCAGATCCAGAAAAAAACTCTCCTTTAAGAAGGTTCCAGAAAAACAGGGTCGAAACACATAATTGGGACAATTGGTGGAGATCTTCATGATCCCCTGACCTAATCCAATCACTCAATCACACACACACACACACACACACACACACACACACACACACACACAGAGCCAAACACTCACACACACACTCACACACACACACACACAACTCAAAGTCTTATTTCTAGTACCATTAATCTTCAGTGACCTGATGGTGAGACCGGCAGGGGCAGAGTTACCCAGGGAGGGACCCAGGACCTTCTTAACTCACATGCCTCCTACTGAGAGAATGTCTAGTGATTGATCACTGCAATCTGTTGTGATAGAAGTTCGGTACTTGCGTGTCATCCTGAGTTTTGCCATCAGAGGCAGAGCAGACCAAGTCCTGCTCTCTTCTAACACAAAGCTTCCAGCCAGTGTCCAGACCTTGAGGACAAAGTATGAAAAGATGCAGAGAAAAAGTCAGGCAGCTGACAACCAGCCTAGCTAAAGGCACATGAGATGGTTCTGTGCCAAGTTGTAAGTCACACAAAGAGAGAACACAGAGCTCTTGATGCCTCTGAAAATTCTAAGTTCAGATTCCTGAAATGAGATTATGAAGGCAAATCTAGAAAGAATATAATAAAGCCACATAGATTGACCCTTTCATTTTAGCCATAATAGCTAGAATGTACATGGTCCTTTTACCATTTTGAACAGAATTTCTCATTTAATCCTTATAACATTCTTGGCAGTTAGGCACTGTTATCCCCCTTTTACAGGTGAGGAAATTGAGACTGGAGAAAATCTTAATGATATGCCATGGGTAACCCGACTCCTAAGTATCTAAAGCAAGATTTGTTTTCAAGTATTCCTGGCTAAAAGTCTAGCCTCCTGACCACTAGACCACTGCTCACTAGATCTCTTCCTTTCTGATGAAGAAACTGAGGCTTAGCAAGCTTGAGTGATTTGTTGAAAATTATCCAAGTAATGAATCAGAGGAAGGATTTGAAGCAGCCTTATCCTCTGATTTCTGGCCAAGTGTGGCTCCCCAGAATAGAGTCCATCCATCCATTCCTGTTGCTCCTAGTTGCTGTGGCTCAGGGAGGACTCTTGGGGATAAAACTATTTCAGCAACTCATTTAGAGAATGCCAATGACAAGAAGACTAGTTGCAGGTGCCTAGTTCCCCTGGCTGTGTTATCACAGCCCTCATGAACCCAGCCCTTCTTATAAGTGCCATTGGTCACAAAGAAGAGTCTGCTGGATCAGTCCATCCACCTTCACCAGTTGAGACTGTAGCCTCTGATGATTTGCAAGGGAAGCCTCCATCATCTGTAATAATTAAAATAGTTGTCTGCCATAAACTGTGACAGTTAAAAGAATATATGGCTTAAACTGTAATATTTAAAATAGTTGAGGTCATAAAACCGTAGTGAGTAAAATAGTGGAAGACTTAAATTGTAGTAGATATAAGAGTGGGTGAGTACATTTGACTGCAGAAAATATGTTTTCACTACAGTGTCTTGTTTTAAATCAAATATAAGGTGGTCGCCAGGGAAATATTCCCAATTATGAATATACCCAAGTCAACTGGGTTTTATAGAGAATTTAATTAATAATACAATGAGGGATTAAGGAAAAGAGAGAAAGAGAGAAAAAAGGGAATAAGTATGAAGGGCCTTAAGCCAACATGGCCTAGACCTGAGTCTTAAGAGAGAGAGATCATTCAGTCAGTCTTTTATCACTCACCACAAGGTCTGTCTAAGCAGGGATTCTAGTGACAGAGTCTCCTCAGAGAGAGTTCCAGCCAGAGTCCTCCTCAAAGAGCCTTCCAGCCAGAGACTGTTTCAAAGGGCCTCTCTCAAGAGCCTCCAGAGGGACAGAGTCCCCTCAGAGGAGCTCTAGAGAGACCTCCTTAGAGATTGTCCTCCAAGAGCTTCCCTTCTCCAGAGCCTCTCTCAAGAGATTCTTCAAAAGGATCCCCTAAGAGATTTCTGCTTTTTCTTATATAGGGGTTTTTCTCCTATGTCACCTCCCCTAAGTCCTTACATCTACCAATCACAGTAGACGTTTTTCCAAAGGACAACCCATTCTAAAAACACTGCTGGGTCGACTAATCCCTTTAGTAAGTTTGTACCAGAAAAAACACTGCTGGTTCAAGTAATCCCTTTAGTAAGTTTGAACCAGAAAAAACTTCTGAATACGTTTTCACCTCTTTGCTCCTGGCAAGTTTACAAGTTGCCTGACCTTTAATAGGTACTTAGCACCCCATTGTATTAATTCTAAAAATAGGCATGGCTTAAAGAACTTTTTGCCTCATTCTAAGTATGGGCCCAAGTACCCTCATTGTTTGTTTAGCAAGGAGTTTTTTCCCCTAAAGCAGTCCTAAGTAGACTTTTTTTAGATTTTTTTAGATTTTTTTCCCCTAAAGTAGTCCTAAGGTGGAGTAGAGGTCCTCCCATTTCTGATCCAAGTAGAGTTCTCAGTGTCAAAATGGGGAATGTTCCCAGTAGGGAATTGTTCCAATGGAGAATTCCCCAATGTGGAAATTTTTAACATTCACAAGTCTGAGAAATTTCAAGATTCACAATCTCCCCTGATGATCATTGGGAGACTAGTCTCCCCATTGATCATTTAACATAATCATTTTGTAATCCTAAATGCTCTCTTATCTTTGATTCTTAACTTCTCCCCTCATCCTTACCTATAGGCAAGGCCCTTCAACCTTTGTTTTCCTCTTATTATTTTCCCTTACCCTTACCTGGGGAACTCTGGGCCCAGTCCTGCCCTCCCCCCAAAGGGGCATTTACAGCTCCTCATGATTTCATTTGGAAAGAATTATGTGACTAATATCAAGGTAAATAAAAATCAGAAGTGTGACTATGAATTTGATGAAACTGTAGAGAAATTGAGACAATATTCAATCCTTATTCAGTATAAGAAAATAACTTCAGGAAATGGCTATCATCAGTATAGTGAATATAGCAAATACTTTTGTGAAGATGAAAAACTTCTTCAGTCCCATGGACATCTCCTGAAATTCCCATGTTTCAAGTTAATCTAGATGGAGTGGCATTCAGACCTCATTAGACAGCCAAAGAATAATCCTTTAGAAATGGTTTCTGGGAGTAATAAAGATGGGATGGTCATCAGTCAGAACTCTGAGCTTGCCACACATCAGATTATCCACATGAAGAGAAACTCTATCAATGTAAACAGCATGGAAAGGCTTTCACACAAAGGGGCCATCTTGCTGTTCACTACCAAATCTCCACTGGAGAGAAACCTCATGAGTGAAGTTGAGCTTACAGTTGACACTCTTAGCTTATTTAATAGAAGAGGATCCACACTGGAGAGAAACTTTAGGAGTAGACTTAATATTGTAAGGCCTTCGGGCAGCAATCATCTCTTATTCCCATCCTGAAAATTCCTTTTGGATAGAAGTCTTGTCACTGTGAATGAGGGAAGACATTCAAATGGAGAGTTTAGAGCTCATCCAGAAGGAGAAAATGCTTTCTGAGAAAACCAATTCCAGATGAATTCCCAGTGGGAAGACTTTCAGCCAGAGATGATCACTTTATATCAGAGTATTTGTAGTGCAGAGAAGCCTTATGAATGGGCTCTACATGGATGTGCTTTCCTTAAGTGGACTGTGAGTACTATTAATTAGAGAAATGCAAACTAAAACAAGTCTGAAGGATTAGCTCACATTTAGAAGATTAGCTATTATGATGGAAAAAGAAAGTGAGAAAAGTTGGAGGAGATGTGGAAAAAATTGAGATACTATTGAACTATTGGGGGAGCTGTGAATTGATTCAAACATTCTGGAGAGAGCAATTTGGAACTATGTTCAAAGGGCATCAAAAAAAGAACAAGGAAAAGGACCTATATGACTAAAAAATCACTTAAAGCAGTTCTTGTTTTGTATTGCAAAACTTAGAAAGTAAGGAGAAACCTATCCATTGGAAAATGGCTGAGTAACTTGTGGCATATGACTCTGGTAGGATATTATTCTGTTACAATTACTTTCAAGTAGGAGGAGTTCAGAATAACCTAGAAAGACTTACAAGAACTGATGCAAGGTGAAGTAAGCAGAAACACTACAAAGAAACTGTACAAAAAGAGAGCAATATTGTATGAAGAACAATTATATATTTAGCCTTTCTCGACAATGCAATGATCCAAAACATTCCCCAAGACTCATAATAAAAAAAATTTCATCTGCTTCCAGAGAAAGAACTGAAGTAGTCTGAATGCAGACCAAAGAAAAATGTCTTTCTTAATTTTTTTTAGTTTCCTTCTAAAAAAAGATCAATATGAGGAAAGGTTTTATATCAGATTGCTTACCATCCCTTGGGCTGGGAGAAAATCCCAAACCAAATATTTTTTAAGTGTTGGATATTGTTGTAGCATGTAATTGTAGTGAAAAACAAAACATCCAGTGTTGGGAGGAGAACAGAGGTATGCTCAGTATAGAACAATGTCTTTTCCAGAATAAAAGGGTCTATAAGCATTAGCTGCAGGAGAGGCTTTCCTTCAAGCTCATCCTTGACTCTACACTGGACACATCATTCTGGAGAGAATACTCAGTAAATCTCATTCCCCAGAAAGGCCTCTTCCTGTAACACAACTTCCCTAGACTGCCCCACAGAGGAGGCCTCATCCAACAGTCCAAATTTCATATTGTGCATAAAATACTATGATATGGATTTTTCTCTGGAATCCTGATGTTTGTCATGCTTCCTCACTATTTCATGGCATTCATCTATTATAATTTCTTCAGCAGTTCCTCAGTGAATTGATACTTGCTTTGTTTTTTGAGGTTTTCTAGGACATAGGATTTTACAAACAAACAAAATAGCAATATATGGGGAAGATATGGAATGGACAGAGGCCCCGATCCCTGCTGCTCAGTCCATTTTATGCAATGACTGAGTCTCACAAGGCAGCTGGCTGATTTCTGGGTCTGAGCTGAGGTTCAGCCCTTCTGTGATGAAGTAATGAGAGAGGATTTGAGTTCTCCAAGTCCACTTGGTCTCTGGTAGGATGGACCAACGAGGACTCACAGTAGAGGTCGTAAGTTTGAGCTGTCAGATCAGTCAGACACAGGACACAACTCCCTTGAAAACAAGAGGCAAAATACAAGCTTCTTCCTCAGGGGGCTGATGAAGGAGGCTCATTTTTTGTTCATGGAAATCTCATGCCCTCATTAATAAACCATGATACCCTTGGAGAAGTGCCCTCATATTTTTTTATTGGTTAAACTCTGAATGCTATGTGTGAAGAAGGGATTAACTCTCCCCTGCCTACTTTTAGATTTAATCACCAGAAAAATATACACCCCTACTTAATGGGGACTAATCACAGTTTTATAATTTTCTTAGGACTGCCCAAGAGGTAGTCCGTTGTTTCTGAGTTGTTACCCATTTTTATCATGTAGGTTGCAGATATCCCCCCATTTAAGCATATATGCTTCTGCTTTTGTTTGAGTGACCTAGTCCGGAGCTCTTGGCAGAGAAGGGATAAGCTGCTTCTTGCTGCCATCTTCTTGAGCCAGTGCTCCTCATTGCTGCCGATACAGACTCCTGCTGCTAACTCCCTGGGTGGTCCCAGCTGCCTGTTCCTGCTCCTCTTGTTCCTGCTCCTCTTCCTCCTCCTTCTCCTCTTCCTTGTCCTCCTGCTGCTGCTGTTACTGCTGATTGGAGTCTCTCTCCAGAGGCTTGGAAAGTATAAATCCCTCTTTCTCTTACATTACCAACAACTGAATGCTTTCTAGCTGCTTGCCTTGGAAGCCCAGGTCTGTCTCCCTTAGGCAATCCCTCTTAACTCCTTGTGCATGTGGTAAGGGAAGAAAGCTGTTCCCTGGTGTTTGACTCCTGAGGGAAGGGAAAGGAAGGTTACTCTTCCAAACAGGAAGTAGAATCGAAAGCATGACTCACTGTATGAAAGAGCAGTACATTACCTATAGTTCCCAGTTTTGGGGTGTCTTTTCTTCCTACTTTTCTGGGTGCATTGGTCCTTGAGAGTACAAAGAGAGAGTCATTTCCCTACACCCTATTGACATTCTGGCCTGCTCAGTCTCTACAATACATCCAATGTCGGATTCCTCCACACTATGTTCAGCAAAGAATTCTCCCTCACTATGGGAGATCTCACAGGTATGACAAAAAGAACCTAAATGCCTAATGATCATGGGGAGAGGAAGGAACCTTAAAGAGTCTGGAGGTGAATTTTAAGCCTTTTCAGACTCCATTGTTTTATGGAAGTCTCTGTAGAAGAATTGGAAAAAGGAGTTTTGAATTCAGAATGGGTATCCTGTCGTCCTTATTATAATTGGCTGATTGTTTGCTGAAGATTTAATTTTGTTTTTAAGGTTCATATATTAATCTGATCAATACTATTCTGTTACACTGAATCATTTTAATCCACTGTTTTGGCTATTGGATATTATCTGTTACATTATTTTTATTTGTACCTTTCCCCTATGACTGTACTGAAGAAAACATCATTGTAAAAGCCCATAAACACCTTGCACAAACCCTTTTCAGTGGCAAAACCATAACTTCTTATGTATTCTGGGTTTGTCACTTGATCCATCGAGGTTACATGTTGCTTATACAGCCTTTTCTTCCATTTTGACTTTATTAATTGTCACATAGATGATGGATTGACTCCATCAAAACAGGTTACAACCTGGTTAACAACCTTTGGAGAATATAATGACTTAAAAATTTAAATTGATTTTAAGGGGTCTTCAGAAGTGATTTTCAACAGCTCTGACTGATAATTTTGCCTTCCTTTGAGTTCTTTGTAAAAAGAGGTGATGGGTCTATTTAATAGATGAAGTGAGGTGCTATAGCATTATTATATTCCCCATCTCTGCATTTATAAAAATATAATGGGTGAGACATATCACAGTCTCATACCAGAGAAGCTTGGAAGGTTTTCCTAGGGAAGTGGTACTCTTGGATGGCTCCCAATGGGGAACATTTCTCATGAATTCTAAGTAGCTTTTGGATGATTTTTAACTCTTCAGCTTAATCTACCTCTATGAGAATGATATAGATTCTTGGTTACATTTTAGACCCCCCAAAAAAGGTTTTCATCAGCATTACAGAGATTTGTTTTTTTCTGGGCCCCTCTGTCATATTTTGGAATGATGACAGTAATAAATGTTGTTAAAAATATCTCAGTTAAGGTTGAAAGATTTGCTACATCTGTAGAAATTTGTGACAAGTATCCAAGTTGTTATGATTTGGGGAATTTTGTTGCTTCCTTGAATTTGCATTACCTACTGTACTACTGTTTTATAAAGCTGTTACTTTGTAAAAATAATTTGCACTCACACTCTGGATCATGGCCAAATTAAAAAGGAAATGGATCTCATTTTTGGTGAAGAACCTTTGTATTCTACCTCTCTGGGTGACACAGTCTGTCACTGATTGCAAGCTATATATTTTGATTTTTAAAACATTTTTATTATTGTTTTTTCTTGTATGTGCAATATAGTCTTTGAGGTTTTTTCTCTCATTTTTTGAACTTGAAGCATATGTTACCAGTATTAAGTTTTTCTTTTGTTTTTCAACTAGTGTAAATTTAAAAGGTCCATTAGCTCTAGAATCAATGCATATACAAAAGCTTTCGCCTATAGAAACCTTCTATTCATTGCTTAAAATTATGGGACTTTGCTTAATGATTCTGTCTGATTCCAGGAGAAGGGAAGACAAAATGAGCCACTGCACAGTGCCAAAGAAGCACAAAGCTAACCTGCATAATGCCAATCGAGCACAAGATCAAAGAGACCAAGCAATGCCAGTGGGATTGATGACATTCTGTGTCAAGGCAAGAGGACTTAAACTTCTTTGGGGTTCAAGGTTGTGGCTGCATGACATATGTCAGATGCAGGTCTTCCCTGTCCCACATTCTATCAAGCTCCTCCCTTTGGCTGACATCCTGGCTCCAGTATCCCTGAGCAAAAAGGTAAAATCAGACAAAGGGATGCTATTTCCCATCTGCTTCAAAATCTAGTCCCTTTTTTCTGTCTTTCATAGTGTGGCAATTTTCTGTAGTCCTGCTTGCTGATTGGGTAAGCGCATAATTGCTACTACAGGATTGTGGGACATATATCACTTCAATTGGACCCTGATTCAAGGACTAGTTCTAGGTTTATTTTTCCTTACTTTGAATTTTTACACACAAGACTTTGACATTTTATATTTCATCCAGAAGTTACTTTTTCTCTTTTATTTGGATTTTGGGGATGTTTTTGATTTTCTTTTGCCAATTGATAACCCCCAAAACCACATAGTTTTTCTTTTATAATGTTTTTAAATGAAAAATGTACTTTATATACAACAAACAAATATATTTATAGAGAATAAGAAAAAATATAAAGAAATAAACTTGCTTATGAAACATTATTTACTTTCAAGGTCAGGTGAAGATGCTGGTGCTAAAGGTTTCCATGCCATGTGCTCTCGCGTAACATAACTTACTCTCTACACACATAATCCTGCATTTAAACACAAAATTGACCTTACACATTACTTGTGATGTGTAACTATTGCTAAACTTAATTGGTATTTTTTTACTTATCATCATTTTCTTCAATGAATTTTGGCTGTTTTGCCACACTTTCCTCGAGTTCACTTGGAGGCTGTTTCAACAAAAACCTTTGCATGGAAGTTTCTGTTAAAGGGATTTTCTTAGTCTCTCCCTGTGTCTCTCTCAGAGGCCAGAGAGCTGGTTTCTAAGTAGATCAGAACTGACAGGAGTCAATGAGGCAGAGCTGAAAATTCCATTACCAGGGAGACCAGCCTGAGGAGAGGAAGTAGCTGCCCTCTGACAGGAAGTTAGGTGGGAGAGTTCCTCAGTGAGGAGATAAAGGAAGCAGCCGCTGACAGTTGGGGCTCTTCTGTGTCTCTGTGTCTGTTCATCACTTTAAACTACCATAGAAAAGGGACAAATACAGAAGTGCCCGTGTCAGGAGTGGGAGGCCCTGTCTGGACCAGGACCCATAGCAGGCCTTTGGCCTCCCACAGAGGACAGAACAGGCCCCTACCTTCTTCTCCTTCTTCCCCCAAGATTTGAGGAGGGGGTACAGTCACAAGATGGGGGAAAGGCTTGTCTGGGCCCCTCCCCAAAGGTCTACGGGCAGAATGAGCCAATCTGATCCTGGTTAGAGTGGGGGGGGGATGCCTGTACCCACACGCCATGGAAGGAGCTCTGATCTCTCCACAGAACAAATGCCAACACATTTCCCCCCAACCTTCACCTGATGCCTGTCTCCCTGTCCAGGTCTCCTTACCCAGTAACCTCTCCTCCTAGGAGTCTCCCTTGAGGCCAGGGCAAGGGCCCTGGGATCTCCTCTGAGCCCTCCCCCCTCTAATTCCCCACAGGTGCACAAAGAGGAAGTCTCCCCTCCTTGGGGCTCCCACCTCCTGAGGGACTACTGGCCCAAGCAGAGGCCCTGGAGCCAGAGGGAATGGCCCCCGGGACCCCGAGGCCCCCTTCCCAGGTGAGTGCAGTCCATCCCAAGGTGGAATCCAGCAGAACTCAGACCTCTGTCTTTCCCAGCCTCCAGGGGCGCCATCACTGCTTGCTGTCAGTGTGACCTCAAAGGTTACCCACAATCACCAGCTGTCTTCTGGGGGTTTCCAGGGCCTCTGTAGCTCCTGCCTGGATGAGGCACCCCAGGTTCCAGACCCAAATGCAGACATTTATTCATTCACCCTCCACTGTGACACCCTCCATCAGAGGGGGTTTGCAGGGTGTCCCACCATCCAGGGATGATCCAGGGACAGTCTCTGCTCCTGACCTCCAGATTCTGGGTTTGGCCAGGTCAGTCAGGCCTGCCAGGGAGGCTTTGGAAGAGGTTTGGGGTGAGATCAGGTGAGAGCACAGACAGGAAAAGGCGTGTTTTTAGTATAAGTAAAAAGGATGGAAATTCCAAGGGAGGGTAAAAGATCTGCTTTTCAAATATTATTAAACTGTCAGGAACTTAAGAGTTTAATTTAACATTTAACACATAGAAACGTTAGATCTTTCTTTTCTATTCAAATCATTTACCTTGACCCTAACAGGATTATCTATCCTGTTGCTTTCTCAGTATTTTTCATTTTGGTTCCTTTATTATTTTTGTTTTTTAACTAAAAAAATTATTTAGAATATTTTTCCATGGTCATATGATTTATATTCTCTCCCCCCACCCCTCTTCCTTGCCCTGGAGCGGACAAAGAGTTCCACTGGGTTGTGCATGTATTATTGCTCAAAACCTATTTCCATATTATTCATATTTGTAATAGAGTGATCTTTTAAAAATCAATTAACTTGTTAATTATTTTTCAATTTTTCCCCATGTTTATATGAATCATTTTCTTTCCTGCCCCTATTTTTCCCCCCTTCCAAAGCTGACAATTCATTCCACTGAGTTGTACAAATGCTGTCACTTGATACCTATTTCCATATTATTCATTTTTGCTCTAGAGCGATTTTTTAAGGCCTAAACCCCAAATCATAATCCCATATAAGCATGTGGTAAGTGATGTCATATGTTTTCCTTTTGCATTTTTACTCCCATAGTTCTTTCTCTCAGGGTAAATAGCACAGTTTTACATAAGTCCTTCAGGAGTGTCCTGGCTTGTTGCATTGCTGTTAGTAGCAAAGTCCAATACACTGGATTGTTCCACAATGTTTTACTTCCTGTGTACAATGTTCTGCTGGTTCTGCTCTTTTCACTCTGCATCAGTTTACTGAGGTTCTCCCAGTTCATATGAAAAGCTTCCAGGTCATCAATCAGCACAATAGTCTTCCATCCCCAACATATACCAAAATTTGGTCAGCTATTCCCAATCAAGAGACACCCCCTCATTTTCCAATTGTTTGCCACCACAAAAAACACAGCTATAAATATTTTTTGTACAAGTATTTTTCATTATTTCCTCTTTGGGATACAAACCCAGCAGTGTTATAGCTGGATCAGAGGGCTTGCAGTCTTTTAAAGCTCATTGGGCATAATTTCACATTGCCTTCCAGAATGGTTGGATCACTTCACAACTCCACCAACAATGTATTAGTGCCCCAAATTTGCCTCATCTCCAGCATTTATTATCGTATTGACCAATATGCTAAGTGTGAGATGGTACCTCAGAATTGTTTTGATTTGTATTTTTCTGATTAGGAGAGATTTAGAACACTTTTTCAAGTGATTATTGATTGTTTTGATTTTTTCATCTGAAAACTGCCTATTCATGTCCTTGACCATTGATCAGTTGGGGAATGGCTTGATTTCTTTTACAGTTGACTTCTTTCCTAATATTAGAGCTTTGTCAGAGAGTTTTGTTGTAAAAAAATTTCTCAGTTTGATGCTTTTCTTCTGACTTTGGTTACATTGGTTTTGTTTGTACAAAACCTTTTTAACTGAATATAATCAAAATGATTCATTTTACATTTTGTAATGTCCTCTATCTCATGTTTAGGCTTAAATTCCTTCCTTTGTGTAGAATTTTCAGGTAAACTATTCTATGTTCTCATTCATTTATGATTTCACTGTTGATATTTAAGTCTTTTACCCATTTTGAATTTATCTTGGTATAGGGTGTGACATGTTCATCTCAACCTGATTTTTCCCATACTGTTTTCCAATTTTTCCAGCAGTTTTTTTCAGATAGTCATATAGTTTTGTCAGATTGTCCCAAAAGCTGGAATCTTTGGGTTTATGGAACACTGGCTTACTGAGGTCATTTACCCCAAGTCTATTCCACTGATCCACTGACCTGTCTTTCTCTTAGGCAGTAGCAGATTATTTTGATGATCACTGCTTCATAGCACAGTTTAAAATCTTGTACTGATAGTTCAGGTTTCTTCACATTTTTTTCATTTGTTTCCTTGATATTCTTGATCTTTTGTTTTTCCAAATGAACTGTGTTATAAATTTATTTCAGTCAGAATACCATTATTATATTAGTTTGTCCTACCCATGAGCAATTCATGTTTTTCTAATTGTTTAGATCTTATTTTAATTGTGTGAAAAACTTTTTGTAATTGCTTTCATACAATTCCTGTGTTTGCTTTGGTAAATAAATTCCCAAATATTTTATATTCTTTAGAGTAATTTTAAATGGCATTTCTCTTTCTAACTCTTGCTGCTGAGTGTTGTTGGAAATATATAGAAATACTGATGTTTTATGTGGGTTTATTTTGTACCCTGCCAATTTGCTAAAGTTATTACTATTTCCACTACCTTTTTAGTTGATTTTCTAAAATTCTTTAAGCATACCATCATATCATCTGCAAAGAGTGATGATTTAGTTTCCTCATTGCCTAACTTAATTTCTTTTTCTTCTCTAATTACTACTGTTAGTGTTTCTACACATCATACCCAGTGTTTTGTCAAATTCTCAATATAACAACAAAAACTTTCTCTTCGTCACTTAGCTAGAATCAGTCTGATTCCATATAACTGTGGAGTCCTCTTTATGCTTTCAGCTAGATAAGAGTCTTTCAGACTTTTAGGAACTTAAGTAAAGAAATCCTTTTTTTTTTTATTTGTCCTCATTAATCATTGGTAATATTTTCTCCCAGAATACTTAATAATTGTTTCCTTCTCACAAACTTGAAAAAAAGGTTCTTATTAGATGAATTCTGACAGTTGTGATGAGGAGGGATTTCAGATCATCTCTCTTCTCCACGGAATCTCCTGCCTCCCTCAGAGAGCACATACCCTCTCCCTAATCCATAGGGAAAAGCATTTCATAGTGAGACACTTCTACCGTCTTTACTCTTCCAACATGATTCTGACTTCAGACACAAAATGCCTTTGTCAGTGTTCCATTGGGCTCTGAATGACTGGTCTCCAGAGCTGGTTCAGACACTCTTCAAGGTGAAGAGTTTGGGGTGAGTCCCTTGTGTGCTTCACTTTCTTCAAGTTAGTTGATGAAGACTAGATTGAATGAATTCTGCAGGCTCAGCTCTAAATCTTGTGACTTTTGCTGGTTTAGGGGTCAATAACATTCAAGGATGTGGCTGTGGACTTCACCCAGGAGGAGTGGTGCCTGTTGGACCCTTCTCAGAAAGAGCTGTACAGGGAGGTGATGCTGGAGAATGTGCAGAATCTACTCTTCGTGGGTAAGGACCATTTCTTTAACTTTGAATTGTCTCTCTTTTATTTTAGGTAGATTCTGGTGAAAACTTAAAACATTGTTACAGATTTACATTCCTGAAGCTAATCACAGAAGTCATCTAGTCGACCTTCTAATTTGATTTTGTGTGGAAATTCGATGTTAATACCAAGGCAGATTTTCCTTGCAGATGGCCATTGAAGGGGACATCTACCTGTCAAGGCAGCCCCTTCCCATGTGGGATGAGTGGTATTTAGAAAGGATTTTTTAAAGAAGTATTAACGAAGGAGGCAGTGCCAAGAAGGCAGAAGAGGAGAAGCAAAAGCTGGAATTATCTTGAAAATCTCAAATGAACCTTAAAAGAGTGCTTCTAAAATGCTGGAATCACAGAATGAACAAGGGTCAGAGTAAGGTCTTGAAAGGTAGACAGAAGGGGTCTATTTCTGGGGACAAAGAAGAATTGGATGTAAAACTGCACAAAGATGAGTGCAAAAAATTCACTCTCTATGTACTGCTCTATACCCTGTACCAGGGCAGAAGGCAACCTCAAGACCCTGGACCCTTTTTAAGCCTTTATTAGTGCCTCCCATGCTCCTTCCTTCAAGGTAGAGAAACAGAGAGTAAAGGGAAGGGCATGAAGAAGAAACTATTGGACTTCAACTCAAATAAGAAAAGCAGGAGTAGCAATTATGAACTCAGACAAAACTAGACCAAAAAAAGATCTTATTAAAAGTGACAAGGTTGGTAATTACATCTTGATAAAAAAGGTCATTTAGATATTAGTTCTTAATATATATGCACCAAATGATATAGCCTCCAGATTTTAAAATAGAAACTAAAGGAAAATAAGGAGAAAATTGCTAATAAAACTATACTGGTAGGGAATCTCAACCATCCTTTATCAGAACTCTCACCAAAAAAATAAACAAGAAACGAATAAAGAAAGTATATGAAATTTTAGACAAGTTACAGTTCTGGATATCTGAAGCAAAGAGAATGAAATTGAAAAAGGAATATATTTTCCTTTCAGGTGCACATTGAAAATACACAAAAGATGATGTACCAGGGTATAAAAACTTTCATATGAAATGTGAAAAAGCAGAAGTAATAAGTGCAACCTTTTCAGATTATAATACAATAAAAGTATTCTCAATAAGAATGTAAAGAAAAGTTTAAAATTAATTGGAAACTGAATAATCTAATTGGTGAAAAGGGGTGGGTCAACAAACAAATGATGGAAACAATCAATGATGTCATAAAATGAATGACAATGAGGAAACAACATATCAAAAGTTGTGGAATGTAACCAAAGCAGTACTTGGGGGGAAATTTATTATCCATGAGTATTTATATAAATAAAGTAGGGGGAAAAGTGAAACAGGACAATTTAAAATCCAAATAAAGACTAAAATGTAAATAAAAAATCAAAGGAGAAATGAACAAAATTGAAAGTAAAAGAACTTTTGAACTAATAAATAAGATTAGGAGTTTGTTCTTAAAGGGAAAAAAGGGCACTAGAGCACTAATCTAATATTTAAATGATTTTGCAAAATAGGAAAAGCAGTCCTACAAAATTTTTAGTGTGATGCAAATTGGATGCTGATGGATGAATCAGGAGGAAGAAAAACACAGAAATTAAACTATAGGCAAATTTCCCTTATTGAATAGTGATGCAAAAATCTTAGCTCATAAAGTTTATACTCTATAACCAGGTGGAATTTCTACCAGGGATGCAAGGCTAGTTTAATATTAGGAAAACTATCAGCATAATTGACCATATCAGTAAGCAATCTAATAGAAATCACACAATTATCTCCATAGATGAAGAAAACATCTTTGACAATATACAATACCCATTCCTCTTAATAACACAAGAAAACAAAGCAATAAATGGCCATCTTTTAAAATAATAAATAGTATCCGTAATAAAACCGTCAGCAAGTATTATATGCAATGGGGATCAGTTAGAAGCCTTCCCGGTAAGATCAAGACTACAGCCAGGATGCATATCACCAGTATAATTTAATATTATACTAGAAACTAGTAAGCTTAATCAATAAGCTGTTCTATTTTTTGTAATTGCAAGAAATAACAATTTAAACATGTTTTCCAAAGTTTTGAGATCCAAACGGTTTCCTTCTCTCCTCCCTCTGATGCTAAGCAATTTGATCCAGGTTATACACGCATGATTATGGTAGTACTCTCTCGGTACCCGAGGATGACAATTGTCTTTGTGAGTTTTCATCTATGGTGTGTAGATGAGTGTGCACAAAAATACTTGTGTGTGAAGGAGATTTAAGTGGAAAAGTCGTTGCACAGAGACAGTCCCACTCTCTCGGCGTTGGAAGCCTGGGTCCATTGGCATGAAAAATCGTTACACCTGGAGACTTCCTCAGCTGCATTGGATGGCCGTGTTGTCCTTTGTGCTCCAACACGCCCTAAGCACTCCACAGTGCTTTGCTGCGTCGCCCTCTCAGTCGTTGAACCTTCTTGTTGGTTTCTTCCATCTGTTCCGCCGAAGCAGTCTTCACATGCTGGGTGAGCAAAGCCCTGGTTCACCAGGAGTCGACAACCCGATGGCTACCCTCACAAGGTTTAGCTGGCCTGTCGAAGCTGTTGCCCGGGGTGTGGCCACTGCCGCATGCTAGCAGCTACTGGGAGCCACAAGTGAGAGCTGGGTGTCAGGTTTTTAAATTTAATTTTCTTTTTAAATTTCTTTCCATAATTGCATGATTCATGATGTCTCCCTCTGCTCTTCCCTCCTCCATCCAGTAGGTCAGAAGCAATTTGTGAGGGGTTAATATAAAAGGTTGGGCTGGATTATTAAGGATTAGGGTTGCTGGGAATTTAGTCAAATTCCACAGAGATTTATTTTAGAAATTTATTTATAAAATATAGAAAGAGTGAAAGCAAGAAAATCAGAGAGGATAGGGTAAGATATCTAGCCTATACACTAAGTATTTGCTCCAGCCCCTGGCTCAACCCAGGCAGGGCTAATTAGTCCTTAGACAAGGAGGCCTTGAGCAGAGGACCTGGGGATGCCGGAGACCTCTCTCAATAGGGTAGGTCTCTCCTGAGGCCAGTCCCTTCAGAAAATCCAAGAGAAGGAGTCAGCCTTTTTTACTCACCACACATGGTAATTTTAAAGAAAGCAGAAGCAGTCTGAGATCTTCAGTCAGAACTCCTCCATAGTCAAGTCCCGCAAAAGACAAATGACAAAAGAGCTCACGGGAAGTCCTTGGCATTTTTAATGATCTTTTCTTTTTGTCACTTCCTGTGACTTTCTTCCATTTTACGTATATGAATTACAGCTAAAGCTTTGCTTCGGACTGCCCAGGGAGGCAATAAGTCGATTCTGATTCGTCACCCACTATTGCACATGGGGGTCACAGAGCTCCCATTCTCAAGTATGAGTGGGTTGTTTACGCTTTTGGTGATTAAATCTAAAAATGGGCACAGGAGAGTTAATTTAATCTTCGGAAATTCCACAGTGTTATTATACCCATATTGTCACTCAAAACATATTTCTATATTATTGAATTTTGTAATAGACCAATCTTTTAAAACCAAACCCATATAAACCAGTGATGTCATGTTTTGTTCTAGATTTCTACTCCCACAGTTCTTTTTCTAGATGTGGATAGCATTCCTTGTCATGAGTCCCTCTGAATGTCCTGGATCATTGCATTCCTTTTAGTAGCAATTCAGTTTCTGTGTACAATGTTCTGCTGGATCTGCTTATTTCAGTCTCCACCAGTCTATTAATTATTCCTTATAGCACAGTAATATTCTATCATCATCATAAGCCACAATTTGTTCAGCCATTCCCCAGTGGAGAGAGCTCCCTCATTTTCCAATTGTCTGCTACCAGAAAAAGCCCAGCTATAAATATTTTTGTACAAATAGGTGCTTTCCTTTTTTTTTTTTTAAATATATTTTATTTGGTCATTTCCAAGCATTATTCATTAAAGACATAGATCATTTTCTTTTCCTCCCCCCCCCACCCCCCATAGCCGACGCGTAAGTCCACTGGGCATTAGATGTTTTCTTGATTTGAACCCATTGCTTTGTTGATAGTATTTGCATTAGAGTGTTCATTTAGAGTCTATCCTCTGTCATGTCCCCTCAACCTCTGTATTCAGGCAGTTGCTTTTTCTCGGTGTTTCCACTCCCATAGTTTATCCTTTGCTTATGAATGGTGTTTTTTTTCTCCTGGGTCCCTGCAAATTGTTCAGGGACATTACACCACCACTAATGGAGAAGTCCATTACGTTCGATGATACCACAGTGTGTTTGTCTCTGTGTACAATGTTCTCCTGGTTCTGCTCCTCTCGCTCTGCATCACTTCCTGGAGGTTGTTCCAGTCTCCATGGAACTTCTCCACTTTATTATTCCTTTTAGCACAATAGTACTCCATCACCAACATATACCACAGTTTGTTCAGCCATTCCCCAATTGATGGGCATCCCCTCATTTTCCAGTTTTGGGCCACCACAAAGAGCGCAGCTATGAATATTTTTGTACAAGTCTTTGTGTCCATTATCTCTTTGGGGTACAGACCCAGCAGTGCTATGGCTGGGTCAAAGGGTAGATATTCTTTTAGCACCCTTTGGGCATAGTTCCAAATTGCCCTCCAGAATGGTTGGATCAGTTCACAGCTCCACCAGCAATGAATTAATGTCCCTATTTTGCCACATCCCCTCCAGCATTCATTACTTTCCTTTGCTGTTATGTTAGCCAATCTGCTAGGTGTGAGGTGATACCTCAGAGTTGTTTTGATTTGCATCTCTCTGATTATAAGAGATGTAGAACACTTCTTCATGTGCTTGTTAATAGTTTTGATTTCTTTATCTGAGAACTGCCTATCCATTTCCCTTGCCCATTTATCAATTGGAGAATGACTTGATTTTGTGTACAATTGATTTAGCTCTTTATAAATATGAGTAATTAAACCTTTGTCAGAGGTTTCTATGAAGATTTTTTCCCAATTTGTTGTTTCCCTTCTGATTTTAGTTATATTGGTTTTGTTTGTACAAAAGCTTTTTAGTTTGATGTAGTCAAAATTATTTATTTTACATTTTGTGATTCTTTCTATATCTTGCTTGGTTTTAAAGCCTTTCCCCTCCCAAAGGTCTGACATGTATACTATTCTGTGTTTACCCAATTTACTTATGGTTTCCTTCTTTATGTTTAAGTCACTCACCCATTTTGAATTTATCTTGGTGTAGGGTGTGAGGTGTTGATCTATTCCTAGTCTCTCCCACACTGTCTTCCAATTTTCCCAGCAGTTTTTATCAAATAGTGGATTTTTGTCCCAAAAGCTGGGATCTTTGGGTTTATCGTATACTGTCTTGCTGAGGTCGCTTTCCCCCAGTCTATTCCACTGATCTTCCTTTCTGTTTCTTAGCCAGTACCAAATTGTTTTGATGACTGCTGCTTTGTAATATAGTTTTAGGTCAGGGACTGCAAGGCCCCCATCATATGTGTTTTTTTTCATTATTTCCCTGGATATCCTTGATCTTTTGTTCTTCCAAATGAACTTTGTTATGGTTTTTTCTAAATCAGTGAAGAAGTATTTTGGTAGTTCAATGGGTATGGCACTAAATAGATAAATAAGTTTGGGTAGGATGGTCATTTTTATTATATTGGCTCATCCTATCCATGAGCAGTCAATGTTTTTCCATTTGTTCAAGTCTAGTTTTAGTTGTGTGGCGAGTGTTTTGTAGTTGTGTTCATATAGTTCTTTTGTTTGTCTAGGGAGATAGATTCCTAGGTATTTTATTTTGTCTAAGGTGATTTTGAATGGGATTTCTCTTTCTAGTTCTTGCTGCTGAGCTGTGTTGGAGATATATAGAAATGCTGATGACTTATGTGGGTTTATTTTGTATCCTGCAACTTTGCTAAAGTTGTTGATTATTTCAATTAGCTTTTTGGTTGAATCTCTAGGATTCTTTAAGTAGACCATCATGTCATCCGCAAAGAGTGATAACTTGGTCTCCTCCTTGCCTATTTTGATGCCTTCAATTCCTTTATCTTCTCTAATTGCTACTGCTAGTGTTTCTAGTACAATGTCAAATAGTAGAGGTGATAATGGGCATCCTTGTTTCACTCCTGATCTTATTGGGAATGCATCTAGTTTATCCCCATTGCAGATGATATTAGCTGTTGGTTTTAGATATATACTGTTTATTATTTTTAGGAATGACCCTTCTATTCCTATGCTTTCTAGTGTTTTTAATAGGAATGGGTGTTGTATTTTATCAAAGGCTTTTTCTGCATCTATTGAAATAATCATGTGATTCTTGCTAGTTTGCTTGTTGATGTGGTCAATTATGTGGATGGTTTTCCTAATGTTGAACCAGCCCTGCATCCCTGGTATGAATCCTACTTGATCATGGTGAATGATCCTTCTGATCACTTGCTGGAGTCTTTTTGCTAGTATCCTATTTAAGATTTTTGCATCTATATTCATTAGGGAGATTGGCCTATAGTTTTCTTTCTCTGTTTTTGACCTGCCTGGTTTTGGAATCAGTACCATGTTTGTGTCGTAAAAGGAGTTTGGTAGAACTCCCTCTTTGCTTATTATGTCAAATAGTTTGTATAGTATTGGGATTAACTGTTCTCTGAATGTTTGATAGAATTCACAGGTGAATCCATCAGGCCCTGGGGACTTTTTCTTAGGAAGTTCTTTGATGGCTTGTTGGATTTCAATTTCTGATATGGGATTATTTAAGAATTCTATTTCCTCTTCTGTTAGTCTAGGCAGTTTGTATTTTTGTATATATTCATCCATTTCTCCTAAATTGGTGTATTTATTGCCATATAATTGGGCAAAGTAATTTCTAATGATTGCCTTAATTTCCTCCTCATTGGAGGTGCTGTCCCCCTTTTCATCTTTAATGCTGTGAATTTGCTTTTCTTCCTTCCTTTTTTTAACTAGATTGACCAGTACCTTGTCTATTTTGTTTGTTTTTTCAAAGTACCAGCTTCTTGTCTCATTTATTAAATCAATAGTTCTATCACTTTCGATTTTATTAATTTCTCCCTTAATTTTTAGGATTTCTAATTTGGTTTTCTGCTGGGGGTTTTTAATTTGATCGCTTTCCAGTTTTTTTCATTTGCATTTCCAATTGATTGATCTCTGCTCTCCCTTGTTTGTTAATATAAGCATTCAGGGATATGAATTTACCTCTGATTACCGCTTTGGCTGCATCCCAAAAGGTTTGAAAGGATGTTTCGCCATTGTCATTTTCCTCGATGAAATTATTAATTGTTTCTATGATTTCTTCTTTAACTAAACGGTTTTGGAGTATCATATTGTTTAATTTCTAATTGGTTTTAGATTTGGTTTTCCATGTACCATTACTAATCATTATTTTTATTGCCTTGTGATCTGAGAAGGCTGCATTCATTATTTCTGCTTTTCTGCATTTGTGTGCTATGTTTCTGTGACCTAATGTATGGTCAATTTTTGTGAATGTGCCATGTGGTGCTGAGAAGAAGGTGTATTCCTTTTTATCCCTATTTATTTTTCTCCATATGTCTATTAATTCTAATTTTTCTAAGATTTCATTCACTTCTTTTACCTCTTTCTTATTTATTTTTTGATTTGATTTATCTAAATTTGATAATGGTTGGTTTAAGTCTCCCACTAGTATGGTTTTATTGTCTATTTCTTCCTTCAATTCTCCTAGTTTCTCCATTAGAAATTTGGGTGCTATATTATTTGGTGCATACATATTGATTAATGATATTTCCTCATTGTCTATAGTCCCTTTTAACAAAATATAATTACCTTCCCTATCCCTTTTGATCAGGTCTATTTTTGCATTGGCTTTATCAGATATCATGATTACCACTCCTGCCTTCTTTCTATCAGTTGAAGCCCAGAAGGTCTTACTCCATCCTTTAATTCTGACCTTGTGGGTGTCAACCCGCCTCATGTGTGTTTCTTGAAGACAACATATGGTAGGGTTTTGGATTCTAATCCATTCTGCTATTCGTCTACGTTTTATGGGTGAGTTCATCCCATTCACGTTCAAAGTTATGATTGTCATTTGTGGACTCCCTGGCATTTTGATTGCCTTCCCTAATTCTGAGCTTTTCTTTTTCGGCTCTACCTTTTAGTCCAGTGATTTACTTTGAAACAGTCCCCCTTGTCCCCTCCCTTGATGTTTCCCTTTTTAGTCCCTCCCTTTTTGTTCCCTCCCCCTCCCCCCTCTCTTTCCCTCCCTTTTTGTTCTCCCTCTCCCCCTCCCCCCCTTGATTTTCCCTTCTCCTTACCCTTGTTGGGTAAGATAGAATTCAAGATCCCAATGGATCTGGATGTTTTTCCCTCTCAGAGCTGATTTCCCTGAGATTGAGGTTTAAGTAACCCCCCCCCCTCTTCCTCTCCTTCTTATAGGAGTTTTCTTCCCCTCCCCTTCCCATGTGAATCTTTGTGTGAGAATGATTATTCTATTTGGTCTTTCTTTACCCCCTATTTATACATTACATTTTCCCCACATGTTAGTATACATAGGTTGATATAAATGTAGTCCTTATAGAAGAGAGTTTGAGTAAAAGAAGAAGATAACATTTTCCCCTTTCCTTAATATTTACCTTTTCAGGCATTCCTTGCTCTTTGATTTTCGGTATCAAACTTTCCACAGAGCTCTGGTCTTTTCTTTGCAAAAAGTTGGAAGTCTTCTATTTTGTTGAATGCCCATACTTTCCCTTGGAAGTATATAGTCAGTTTTGCTGGGTAGCTGATTCTTGGTTGGAGACCCAGCTCTCTTGCCTTTCTGAAGATCATGTTCCATGCCTTGCGATCATTCAGAGTAGAACTTGCAAGGTCTTGGGTGACCCTGATTGGCATTCCTTTATATCTAAATTGTCTTTTTCTGGCTTCCTGTAGGATTTTTTCTTTTGTTTGATAGCTTTGGAATTTGGCAATTACATTCCTGGGAGTTGTCTTTTGGGGGTTTAGTGTAGAAGGTGTTCTGTGAGCTCTGTCAGTGGCTGTATTGCCCCCTTGTTCTAGAATCTCTGGGCAATTTTCTTTGATTATATCTTGTATCACCATGTCCAGTTTGGTGTTTATTTCTGGCTTATCTGGGAGTCCAATTATTCTTAAATTATCCCTTCTCCCCGTATTTTCCAGATCTATCACCTTGTTGGTGAGATATTTTATGTTCTCTTCTAATTTCTTGGTATTTTGGCTTTGCTTTATTGATTCTTGCTCTTTTACACGATCGTTGTCTTCCAGCTGCCTGATTCTGGCCTTTAAAGCCTGGTTTTCTTTTACAGTTTGGTCAAACTGGTTTTGTAGATGCGTGAATTTCTTTTGCATTATTTCCAACTTTTCCTCCCAGAAGGCTTCCATCTTTTTGGTCATTTCTGATTCAAATTCTTCATAGGTTTGTGGAGAGTTTCCATTTCCTTTGGAAGGTTTTGGAGCATTTTCTTTTATATTATCTTCTGTCTGCTCTGTATTTTGTATTTTGGCTCCATAGAATGTGTCCAAAGTCGCCCCTTTCTTCTTATTTTTCTTGGTATTTTGGGGCTTCTGTGGTTCTGTGGAGTTTGCCATTTCTGAATGTGGAGGATTAGTTTTTCTTGTCTCTTTCTGGTGTTCAGAGGCTTTAGTCCTGGACAGATAGTTCTATGAGCTTTCCCTGGGTTAAACTGAATATGCCTCACTGGAACTGGAATGGAAGGGTCGGACCACGAGGCCACACTCTCCCCCCGGCTCGCTTTCCGGAAGTTGCCTTCAGAATCGCTGGCCGTGAGGCTGTTTCGTCGGCCTGCGGGGGGATGGGCTGCAGCTTTCCCAAGCTCCGGGCAAGGACTTTCACTGAGAGTTGGATAGCAGGATCCAGCCCGTGAGGCTGTCTTGCCCGCCCTGAGGGTTGCTGTTGTTTCGACCAGCTCTCTGCAGCGGAAGCCCCAGGCAGTAACTTTCACCGGGACTGTAGAAGGCCCTGAGGGTTCTGCTCTCTGAGCCCGGCCGGGCTGCGGCTTCCGGGAGCCTTGGACTCTGCGCTCCTACCCCTGAGGTCCGAGTGATCTCGGGTTCTGGCTTTTAAGGGGAGCCGTACCTTTTGATCCGGGTCCAGGTCCAGGAGGAGGGTTCCCCGGGTCTGTGCTGTTGATCGTTTTGAATTTCGGCGCCTTAGAAGCTTATCGTTTGAGATCGGTCGGGAAGGGTTTTCAGGAGATCTGAGCTTTAGCTTTCTCTAAGCCGCCATCTTAACCGGAAGTCTCTTTCCTTTTTTTTTTTAAAACTCTTACTTTCCATATTGGAACCAATACCACATATTGGTTCCAAGACAGAAGTGGTAAGGGCTAGGGCAGTGATAGGCAAACTTTTGAGCTTAGTGTGTCAACATGTGCCAAAAAATGAGCATACCTCAGGTGGTGTGTCACTTTGAGAAAAAAAAAAACATACTTCTTGGCATGTGGCCCCATATTTCTCTGTGTGCAGCCTTGTGTCATCAAAAATGACTAAGTGTGTCAGTGCTGACACACATGTCATAGGATCATCATCATCATGGGTCTAGGCAATGGGGGGGGGTAAGTGACTTGCTCAGGGTCACACAACTAGGAAGTGTCTAAGGACAAATTGGAACCCAGGACTTCCCATCTCTGGGCCTTACTTTCAATCCACTGAGCCACCTCACTGCCCCCCCTCCCTTTTTTAATCAATTAGGGACACAAACCTAGTAGTGGTATTGATGGATGACAAGGCATGCATTGTTTTAAAGCTCTTTGGGCATAATTCCAAATTGTCTACCAGAATGGTTGGATCCATTCACAAATCCACCAGCAATGCATTAGTATCCCAAATTTGCCTCATCCCAACAAATATTCAGTATTTTCATTTATTATCATATTGGCCTCTCTGCTACCTATGAGGGAGTAGCTCAGAATTCTTTTGATTTTTATTTCTCTATTCAGGAGGGATTGAAAACATTATTTCATGTGATTATTGACTATTGTGATTCTATCTCAAAACTGCCAAATCTTATCCACTGACCATTTGTCAGTTGGGGAAATGCTTGGTTTTTCATCAATTTGACTTAGTTCTTTCTATATTTGAGAAATTAGATCTTTGTCAGAGAAATTTGTTATACAATTTTCCCCCACAGTTTTTTGCTTCCATTCTAATTTTTATTTCATTGGTTTTGTTTGTACAAAACATTTTTAAGTTGATATAGTAAAAATGATTCATTTTACTTCTTGCAATGTTCTCTGTCTCTTTCTTGGTCTTTAATACTTCCCTTCTTCATAGATCTGACAGGTCTATGAGTTTTCGTTCACCCAATTTATTTACTTATAATATCCCTCTTCGTGTTAATGCCATATTCCCATTGTGAACTTATGTCGGTATAAGATGTGAGAAATTGATCTAAACCCAATTTTTGCCATGCTGCTTTCTAATTTTCCCAGCAATTTTCATCCAATATTGAGTTCTTATCCCAAAAGCTGTGATCCAGGAGTTTATCACACCGTAGATTGCTGAGGTCATTTATCCCATGTCTATTCCATAGATCCACCCTTCTATCTCTTAGCTAATATCATATTATTTTGATGATCACTGTTTTATAGTATAGTTTAACATCTGGTACTGCCAGGCCAACATCCTTCACATTGTTTTTCAATGTTTCTCTTGACATTCTTGATCTTTTGTTCTTTCAGATCAATTTTGTCATTATTTTTTCCAATTCTATAGAATACTTTTTTCTCTTTTGTTAGGAACAGCACTGAATAAGTAAATTAATTTAGGTAGTATTATCTTTTTTATGATATTAGGTCATCCTACTGTGAAAGGGAATTCTTGGGTCTCTTGTCTATTCTGAGTTTACACTTGTGAAAAGGGAATCCTTTACTCTCTTTGCCTAGTTGGAATTGACACTTTGGTTAACATTAACTTAAGTACCCCTACTTAGTACCTCACTAGACTGAAGACAGGATTAACTCTCCTTTGTCTACCTTTTAAGTGGAATCAACAAAAGATTGAACACCCTACTTAGTGTTAGGTGAGAAGTCAGCAAGATATTTGGAGAACTCCACCTTTTTTTTTTTTAACTCAGTCAGAAACTTGTGAATTCTTTTAAGAGTTTGCCCAAGAGTTCACACCCTCAGAAACTGTTTAATCAGGAAAGTGTGAACCCTTTTTAATAGTAATTGACCAATTTATGACCAAACAAGTAACAGAGAACATTATAAGATATAAAGTGAATAATTTTGACTATAATCACTTTAAACTGTTTTCAACAAATGAAAGCAATGTAACCAAGATTAAAAGAGAAACAACAAACTGGGAAATACTATTTTATAACAGATTTCTGTTATCTCATTTTTAAAACATAAAAAGATCTAGGTCAAATTTATCCAAGAATGCAAGTTATTTCCCATTGACAGATGGCCATAGGTTATGAATAATCAATTTTCAGGTGAAGAAACCAAAGCTGACAATAATTATATGAAGAAATGTTGTAAATGTCTCATGATTAGAGAAGTCAATTAAAGTATCACTTTACCCCTAACTGATTGGCCAATATGACATTAAAGAGAAGTGACACAGATGGAAGGGGATGTGGCAAAATTGGGACACTTAATACCTTGCTGTTGGATTTGTCAACTGATCCATCCTTTCTGAAGAACAATTTGGAATAATTCCCCAAAGCACTACAAAACAATGCATACCTTTTGATCCAGTAAAAACACTAGTAGGTCTGTGCCCCAAAGAAATCAGAATAAAAGGGAAAGGACCTACTTATATAGGAAAATATTTGTAACTGCTCTTTTAGTGGTAGCAAAGAATTAGAAATTGAAGGGATGTCTATCAGTTGACGAATGGCTGAACAAATTGCCATATATGAAGGTGATGGAATTCTATTGTGCTATAAGAAATGACAAACAGGATGATTTCAGAAAGTGCTGGGATGACCCCCAGGAACTTATGCAGAGGGAAATAAGCAGAACCAGGAGAACATTATACACTATAACACTAATATTATGGAATGCTTGAGTGTGACCACTTTGGCTACTCTCAGCAATACAGTGATCCAGTACAATTCTGAAGGACTTGTGACAAATAATGTCTCCAGAGAAAGAACTATTGGAGTTGGAATGCAGATGAGAGCATACAATTTTTCACTTATTTGGGTTTTTGTTTTGAGGTTGTGGTTTTGTATGATTATTCACTTCTAAAAATAAACAATATGGAAATAAAATTTAAAAAGAAGCATGAAACTATAGCTCAAGGCCCCTAATTCTGCCTAGTTTAGCAATTTTATCCTTATTCTTCCTTGAATCTTCCCTCAAATTCCAGGCCTGGTGATAGGAATGGAAGGGAAGGCAATAAGCATTTAAAAATACCTGCTCTATGTGCCTAGGATTATAAGAGGGAAATCAAGATGGGAATTTTCTGATTGCAAATGTGTTACATGATCTCTACTGCTGTAAATGGCCAAACAATGAAAACAATAGTTACCATTCTATAGGCCTTGTTTGCCTGCCTCCTTTCCATTAAGAGGACCAATTTTTTATTTTATTTTTCTCTACTGTTCCCTTCATTCTTCCTTATGCCCAGGACTTCCAGTTACAAGAGCAAATTTTATCTCTGGTTTTCAGTGAGAGGAATCACCATGGCTGCTAGAGAAAAAAGGTTCAAAGATCTCCTGTCCAGGGGAGTGAGGTGAAAGCACTTGTATAATGGCTGTTACCCCAAAAGACTTTTATCTGTTGTAGCAAAGGTAGGGCTAGACTCAGGGCTGGCAGACCAACCCTGACTCATACTGTTCATTTTCTGAGAGATGCATGATGGACTCAGTATAGAGTAGGAGACATAATATATGGTAGATTGTAAAATAAGATGAATATTTAGTATGTCTGCACTGAATAGCATAATATATTTGAATCTGTAGAGAAAAGAAGAAAACATATATTGCACTTTGAAAATTGTGGCCTGAGAGTTAAAAGGAGTGAAGTTGTTTCTTAGTTTAGCATATAAAATTTACCAAGAATGACCATGTGATAGGACATCCAAAATAAAGGGAATAAAATATCTGGAAGGTTCCCTGAAACTGACAAAATGATAAGATTAATCAATGAGTGACTTTAAAAGGAAAGACAGAAAGGGCAATGGACAAATATTGGTTAATACTGTGAACAAAGCTTAGGCACAGAGTTTGAGTAATAGTCTACTTGCATGGAAGTTGTTTGCTGGGGGCCAAACCCCCACAAAGTCACAGTTTGGGAAATGGGGGCTATCTTGTAGGCCCCACAGAAAATGAGGCCCCCACTGATCCTGCTCTGTGACTTCTCTCTCTCTCTTTAACTTCCCTCAATAATGGATGATTACTGTTCTCTCTCTAATACGAAAGAAATTATATTAGCAAAGTCTCATAGAATAAATATACATCCCATCCAAATCCCCCCAGATTAGTACCCCAAGAACATAATATTCATAGAATTAAAACCTAAAGATCATTACCCATTACCCACCTCCTTTCCCTCTCCATAGAGATACATTCACTCCTATTATAAGCCAGGCAAGCCAAGAACAGCAATCACCTTGAAGCCCAAGTCTCATTCCACTGAATCTGTTTGTAGACAGAAACCAGCCAACATTGCTAGGTGCTTTAAAGTAACACAAGAAAAGTAGAACTTGTAAACTAAGGAAAACCCCAATTCTGGTCTGCTTTAAGTTACCCTTTAACCCTGTACCTAGCTACAAAATGTTTTGTTACCCATTTCCTAAGTAATTGTGATTCATTGTGAAAGCTGATCAAAAACAACAATGATTTTCAGCAGGTCAAGAGGAACTAACCTCCAGATTACCCTATCTATGTCATTTATATCCATCACAAATTTCTCTGTTGTAGCAACGTGGTAAATGGTCACAGAATGTTGATTAAGTGATTTCTTAATGTGTGACATATCCAATTACATGCAGATCATGTATGTTGAAAATTGATTGTATGCCAGAAAAGTATGTACTCACTGATCCTATATAATAAACAAAACCTTGTGACATGCCAGAACACTGTGATGCCTATGCAGGCTAGAGCTTGCAGCATCTCTCATCTATTATTTGAACTAACCTCTGCACTTAGACAGTGACCCTTACTTCTGAGAGACCACTGGCTCAGCTTTCAACGTTGGTCAGGTCACTTCTCCAATTTTCACACATGACATGAGTTGTGAAGTATGATGAGAATCTTGGTCTTGTCGGTATCACAGATCCATTGTGAGGTTTCATTGTTATTGGGAAAGTATTTCTAAAATCTTCCATCTTGCAGTTATGACCAAATGCTGTATCCTAAGCCTGGTTCTTCTAGTTTAAATTTGAAAACTCCTTTTGGCCTTGGGACATCAAATAAAAATCAATTTACTTATTGACATTAGAGAAAAGAATTTATATTTCATGTATGTGTATGTCCCTTTTTGTTTTGTGCTCATGTCATTATTTTTTTCTTCAGAGACTAATTTTGAAGTGAAGGAGATATCTACAAAGCAGAGCCTTTTTGTAGAAGGATCTGGCCCTCCAAGAGGCAAGAATAAGGGTCCCTGTGACTTCCTTTTGAGAGAAAACTGTGACTCTAATATCAAGGTAAATAAAAACCCAAAGAGTGACTGTGAATTTAATGAAGATCCAGAGAAATGCAGCCAACATTCAGTCTTAAATCAGTATAGAAAACTGACCTCAGGAGATGACTGTTGTCTTGATAGTGAATATACCAAACGCTTTCCTGAAAAAGTAGGATTTAATCAGTCACATGAGAAGCCTCCAGAAATGCCCATGTATCAAGGTAACCTAGGGACAGTCACATATGACTCGAGTTTAGAGCTTGAAAGACATTCAAAAAATAAACATGTAGAGATGCCTTCTATGAGTAATAAAGGTGGGAGACCTTTCAGTCAGAACTCTGAGTTTGGTTCATATGAAATAATCCACTCTGGAGAGAGACATCAACATAAGGAACATGGAAAAGGCTTCACACAGAGGGCTCATCTTATTAGACATCAGAGAATCCACACTAGAGAGAAACCTTGTGAATGTTCACAGTGTGGAAAGCCTTTTGCAGAGAGTAGCTCTCTTACTGGACACAGTAAAGAGAAACCGTATGAATGTACACAGTGTGAAAAGGCCTTCACACAGAGACGTAATCTTGCTGCACATAAAAGAATCCATACTGGAGAGAAACTTTATAAATGTACACAGTGTGGAAAAGCTTTCACAGAGAGGAGTCACCTTGCTGCACATAAGAGAATCCACACTGGTGAGAAACCATATGAATGTACACAGTGTGGAAAGGCTTTCACAGAGAGTGGCTCTCTTGCTAAACATCAGAGAATCCACACTGGAGAGAAACCTTATCAATGTCCACAGTGTGGAAAGACTTTCACAGAGAGTGGCTCTCTTGCTGCACATCGGAGAATCCACACTAGAGAGAAACCTTATGAATGTGCACAGTGTGGAAAGGCTTTCACACAGAGAGGTAATCTTATTAGACATCAGAGAATCCACAGTGGAGAGAAACCTTATGAATGTACACAGTGTGGAAAGGCTTTCACATGGAGCGACCAACTTGTTACACATCAGAGAATCCATTCTGGACAGAAACCTTATCAATGTACTCAGTGTGGAAAGGCTTTCACACGGAGGGATAATCTTGCTACACATCAGAGAATCCACTCTGGTCAGAAACCTTATAAATGTACACAGTGTGGAAAGGCTTTCACACACAGTGTGAGTCTTGCTGCACATCAGAGGATTCACACTAGAGAGAAACCTTATGAATGTACACAGTGTGGAAAGGCATTCACAATGAGCAATAATCTTCCTGAGCATCAGAGAATCCACACTGGAGAGAAACCTTATGAATGTACACAGTGTGGAAAGGCATTCACAGAGAAGGGCTCTCTTGCTGCACATCAGAGGATTCACACTGGAGAGAAACCTTATGAATGTACACAGTGTGGAAAGGTTTTCACATGGAGTGATAATCTTGCTGCACATCAGAGAATCCACACTGGAAATAAACCATATGAATGTAACCAATGTGGAAAGGCTTTCACAGAGAAGGGCTCTCTTGCTGCACATAAGAGAATCCACACTGGTGAGAAACCTTATGAATGTACACAGTGTGGAAAGGCTTTCACAGAGAGTGGCTCTCTTGCTAAGCATCAGAGAATCCACAGTGGAGAGAAGCCTTATGAATGTCCACAGTGTGGAAAGACTTTCACAGAGAGTGGCTCTCTTGCTGCACATCAGAGAATCCACACTGGAGAGAAACCTTATGAATGTACACAGTGTGGAAAGGCTTTCACACAGAGGGGTAATCTTGTTAGACATCAGAGAATCCACAGTGGAGAGAAACCTTATGAATGTCCACAGTGTGGAAAGGCTTTTACAGAGAAGGGCTCTCTTGCTGCACATCAGAGAATCCACACTGGAGAGAAACCCTATGAATGTACACAATGTGGAAAGGCTTTCACACGGAGGAGTTATCTTGTTATTCATCAGAGAATCCACACTGGAAAGAAACCGTATGAATATACGCAGTGTGGAAAACCTTTCATACACAGGGTGAGTCTTACTATACATCAGAGAGTCCACACTGGAGAGAAACCTTATGAATGTAACCAATGTGGAAAGGCTTTCACAGGGAAGAGCTCTTGCTGCACATCAGAGAATCCACACTGAAGAGAAACCCTATGTACACTGTGTAGAAAGGCTTTCACACGGAGGAGTTATCTTGTTATACATCAGAGAATTCACACTGGAAAGAAACCTTATGAATGAAATAAAATTGGAGAATCTTTCTCTTAATGATCCACAGTTGCTTCATGTCAGAAAATCCCCACTGGAGAGAAACCTCATAAGTCAGGTCAAGCATATAGTTGCCACTCTTATTTAACATAAGAGAGAAACTTTAGGAATATGATCAGTGTGGTAAGGCCTTCAGGCAATCATCATCTCTTATTCCCACGTGAGAATTTATTTTGGATAGAAATCTTACTCCTGTCATGAATGAAAAAAGACATTGGAATGGAGAGTCCAGAGCTCTTTCAGTAGGAGAAAATGTCTTCTGAACAGATCAGTTCCAGATGGATTCCCTGTAGGAAGGCTTTCATCCAGAGATCATCTCTTATTTCATGTTGGAGGATTCATAGTACAACAAAACCAAATGACTGTGCTCAAGTTTATGTGTTTTCCTCAGGATTCCTGGGATCTTTGGGTTTATCATAGACTGTTTTACTGATGTCACTTACACCATGTCTATTCCACTGATCCTCCCTCCTGTCTCTTAGCCAATACCATATTGTTTTGATGACCACTGCTTTATAGTACATTTTGAGATCTGGTACTGCTAGGCCACCTTTCACATTTTTTTCATAATTTTTCTTGATGTTCTTGATCTTTTGTTCTTCCAAGTTGTAATAGACACTCCCATTTAAGATATTTATGGTAGTAGATATGAGTTGGAGCAATAGCACCAGAAAATAAGATAGAGGAAAGGCCAGGATCTGCACTCCTTCTCTCCCACCTCACTTCCTCTTCCCCTCACAGTTGATCCTAATAGCTCTCCTCAGATGGTAAGTTATTAGCAATTTCAAAAGGCTAATCTCACACTATAGTTCTTTTCTGAAAATAGGGTTTATTCTTGAATAAGGAAATTTAGGGAAGTGAAAGAAGGAAAGAGAGAATATCAGGTCTCCCTAACCTCCTATGAAGTTCAATACAGGGGAAATGAAATTAATTGTCTAAGAGGGGATATCATTGATGAACTGAAAAGCCTCTTCAGAGCTAAACTGTTCTTCAAAGCTAAGCGCTACTCTTTTCAATATTGAGTCAACCAATAGTCAGGAATCCAGAGCAAGCCTGTTAGTCTTCCAGGGCAGAAGTTATTTTCTTCAGCTGTTGACTTTCCAACTACCTTCTCCTCCTCAGATTCTTTTTGGAATTTTCCTTCTGTCTCATTGATTGTCAGTTCATTCAACATTCCATTCCCTTGTATTTCTTTGCCAATCTCACTGGTGTTATTCTATTGATTATAAGAGGTTCAGGTGATTCACATGATGATTTGACTGTTGTTAACTTCTTCTAATAAGAGCATAATCAGATGACTTAAAGCATGAAAAATAAACATTTCCTTGTAATAATTTAAAATTATATCTCTCATAATAAAAATATTATATTTTTTGAGGTTTATTAAAGATCATTATAAATCAAGGAATAAAGAAGCTTCAAAATAAAGACCACATGCCCATGGCTGATCAACCTGTCCAAACACACACCTTACCACCACCAATATTGGGACAGGAATTAAAGAGGTGGGACCTTCCACATCGCCACCTAATATCCCCTATCTACAGGAAGTACTCAATGACAGGAAGTCAGTGGGCTCCCGGGAAATGTAGTTCATTTTTAGCGTAACAGATTTTCAATTGTATATTTCTCCTGAGATCCATGGAAGACTGGTCTCTCCAATGGATCTTGTAAAAATAACCAACTTTGAAATTACAATAATTTTGGGATAAAAGGAAAAGAGAACAAAACCAATGATTGCTAGGTGCATGGACAAAAAGCCAGTTAGGGGGAAGTCCCCTTTGGCATAAGAGTATACATACAAAGCAAATTCATTCAACCCCACACAGTTCAAATCACCACATCCCAAAGTTCACTCTGGATCTTCTGGTGCAGCATCTTGTCTGTGCAGGCATCTTAATGGTGCCTTCTCCAAACAGTTCTCTTTCTGGATTTGGAGAGGTAACCTGTTTCTCATCCTTAAATTACTCTCAAAAAGAATTTAAAGTTTGCAATTTAGAATAATAATGATAATAATACATTCCCTCCTGAAGAGGGTGTTGAAAAACACAGGGTTCACTTAGGGATGCATGGCTGAGTTATGAGGTATATGAATCAATTCGCAAGAGAAATAAAAATATTTTAAAAATCCAAATTAAAAAAGTATATTGGATGAAATATAGACTATCAAAGTCTTATGTGTAAAAATTCTAAGTAAAGGAAAAATAAATCCATAACAGGTCCTTGAATCAGGGCCCAATTAAAATGATTTAAGCAATTATGCATTTACCCAATCAGTAGTCAGAACTATAGAAAGTTTGCCACACCATGAAAGACAGAAAAGGGACTAGATTATAGGAGCCAGGTAGGAGCCAAATTTGAGATACTTGGTAGAATGGGGGACAAGGAAGACCTGCCTTTAACACATGTCAAAATCATTAGCTATCCTCCCAAGATTCATGCATAAACCCTTAGAATTAATCTTAAGTTAAAAGTGCCTCTAACTGTGGAGTAAAAATCTCCCTTTTCTGCTCTGAATTTTTCTCTTTTTCTCTCCTTTGGGAGCCCATCCAAAGGAAGAAAGAGGAAGAATTCATTGAATAGATATTTGCTTTTCTCCTCTGCTAAGGATTTTTGATTGTGGGAAGTTCAATCTTGCAACTCCTCCATTTTTCTTTTTTGTGAGTGTCCAATTTAAGAATACACAGAGACGAGATGTTTGTTGGCCCATGAGGCCAAATATAGAAAGACATATGAGACAACAGTAAAATCCAGACAACAAATAGATGTGGAAAATGAACAACAGAGATACAGACTGTCACTAGGTTTCAGGGCTGGCAAGAGCACACTCCCTTGACCCCAGGGGCTTATCTTAGAGGTCCTATTCATTGGCACATCTGCCAGAGTGGAAATTTTTCACACTCATCATCTAAAGGTGCTCCTTAGGATGCATTGGGTCCTCAGAGGACTCAAACCTCTGTTGCAGGGACCTGGTCCCTGTGCCAAGTCCAACTTGGGTGGGGGCCTCTAACCATCCCAAAGTACCTATTGAGCACTCTTAACAAATCCTCTAGGAGGGAAATCTCTCAATCTCTCGAAACAACAACTTCTGTTTTCCCAGATATTCCACCCTGGCCCCTTGCAGGACTCAGGAACCACGTACTTGGAAGGTCCTCACTCAGAAACAGGTGAAAGGGGTCTTAATAGATCCGACTTGGCAATAGGCTATCTCCATATAATCCACAGAGCATGGAATCTGCCAGCCACTTAGCTGTATGCTGCGATCCAGACTCTCCCTTCCCCATACACATTCACACTGACAGATGCACTCAGATTTCCCTTCAGGGATATAAGTACCTTACCACTGTGCGGTCCAAACTTTTGGAATCCTGGACAAGCCCCCAAATGTTCGGTCAAGTTCTGGTCCAGATTCCAAGGAGTAGACACACATGGTAATGCAATACACAAGAGGTACTTTATTCAAGCTATGGCTTGGGCCTCCACAAGGAGCGGAAGACCCCAAGCATTGAATGGGTCTGGTTTATATAGAGGAGATAGGGGTGGGGGTCACCAAAAGTGAAGACACATCAGTCTTAGTCCCAGATGTTTCCTTTTAACATATGGTCTGGCCAGTGACCTAGGTCAGTGAAACCTGAAGCCTTGAGCTAACATATCCTCATGGTAGTACATAAATAAGGAAATGGTAGTTTTAGTCCTTGGGATAAGGGACCTATTAGGGCATTATCTGGAGGGCAAGTTCCCATGACAACATTATGTTTCTTCAATAAGAGCACCCTTCAGATGGAAAGATTTCTTGTTTCAACAGCCAAGAAAGGAAGATCATTCTGAGTAGTGAGCAGCTTGGAAGGAATAATGGAAAAATTAGTGTGAATTGAAAACCATCTTAAAAATAAAATTTTGCAGAAGATCTAATTGGATGCTTGAGTGTCTTACAAATTGAAGTAATGTAGAAATCTGTTTGGAAATAACTTTTAAATTGAGCTGTATTTTGTAATCATTAATTGTGCTCTAAGTTATATGAGACTCCTACCCATTTCCAGAATATATTAAGTATTTAAATTCTTAAGAATTGCCTTATTTGTTACCCACACCAGAGAAATTTATTTAAGAAAGTAACTTGAAATGTACACAAAATTTATTTGGAAAAATTCTTTGTTTCTTCTGTGAATAATTACCAGGTCTTGATTGTTCTGTTTCAGATTCTTAATAATTGCTAAAGCATCTTAAGGGATTTTTGGTTTTTCCATTTGTTAGTGAATAACACAATTGGCAATAATTCAATAGTTTAAGAGCCAAGAGGACACTTTGGTGATTAAAACTTTTAAAGTTTTTAATAAGTCTTTAGTTTTGTTTAACAACAATGTATGCTAAAAATTATAAGGAAGAAATTGAATAAACTGAAGACTGAAGATTTATCAATTCGTTTGAAAAGCTATTAGGTGTAGGATATTAGGAAGTGAACAAATTAAAAGAAAATTTACAGGGATAACATGAAGATATGTGAATCTTAAAATTGCTCAGACTATACCTTAGAAGATTTAGTTAAGCTATTCCCCATTTTAAACAATGCAGCTACTTGATCATGAATGTATTGAAAACTTTGAAATTACTCCACCCTGCTCAGACAGTACCTTAGGGGAAGATAAAGTTGTAAACTCCTGATGGAACAATGAAAAGTCCCTAACTCATACTCATAGTAAAGCTAGAACCTTAATCTAGGCCTATTTTAGATCTAATACAAAAGGGTTCTAAGTACCTATAAAGGTTAAATTAATCACCAAAAGGTCAAGCAACTTACAAAGAGCAAGCCAAGCAAAGAAATGTGAAATACTCAGAAGATATAATCTAATCAGAGAAGGTGATAACAAAAGAGAGATGTGAACTAAGAATGATCAGTCCTGGGGAAAACATCTACTGTGATTGGTAGATGTGAAAATTTAGGGTAGGTGACACAAGAGAAACTTTCTTTAAAAGGAAGGAGAGTTCAAAATTGAGTAGTTGGAGTTCAGATTAGTTGGAGTTCATAGTTCAGTTTGGGAGTTCACCATGGAGGTTGGAGTTAGTTGGAGGATCTGGGTCTCTGAACTCAATTCAGGAGTTGAAGATTTCAGTGAAGGACTGGAGTTTTGCTTGGGACAAATCTTGTGGTGAGTAATAAAAGACTGATTAGTCTCTCTTAAGGCTCAGGCTGAGGCCATTTGGTCTAGGCCCTTTCTACTATTTTCTCTTACTCTCTACTCTCTCTCTTCCCTTAATTCCTTCAGTTGTATTAATTAAAATCTCCATAAAACCCAGCTGACTTGGGTATTTCATAGTTGGGAATTTTTTCCCATGGCGACCACTTATTTTTTATTTAAAACAAGAAACTAAAAATTATCTTTACAGTTTTGGCAATTCACAGTCTCAAAACCCACATTTTTGGGGTTACAGATAATAAGAAAAGTGAGATGTATAAAGAGGAAAAGGTTTGGGTACATTGTAAGGTTAGAAGGAAGTTAGGACTTTGTTTAAATAGGAAGGTAATGTGAAACTTCATTGATTATTTTAATGAGAACTATAACAAAATTCAAGTAAATGGGAAGATACTATAGACAGTCAGAACTACATTGAAATCAAGAAGTTTTTCTGGGATTTTAAATTAGAAATTGTAAAACCTAGATTTAAACAAAATTTAAAAGTACTCTTGAGTGGGATGTTTGGATAAAGTTAAACCCTATATAAGACTGCTACTTCTAGGCCTTTGTCAATAGATTATCTGGGAAATAAATGGCCCCTTTAAAAAAAGAAAAATTATGATTGTAATATTAGCACCTCTCTTCCAGTGTTGTTATGAAGATCAAAATTGATAGAAATGATTCCCAGAATGCATGTCTAACACTCTCCTTTTGTAAAGGATAATTTTATAGTTGTGACTTAAAATATAAATTAATTGGTCACCATGGGATATACCAAATAATAAAATATCCAAGTCAACTGGAAATTATGGTGATTTTAATTAATATAGAGAGAAGGAATTAAGGAGAAGAGAGAGAGGAAAGGGTTAATTTAAACTGCTCCAGTTCAGACTGAGCCAGGCAGAAGTTAAAGGCCTTGGCCAAAGGGGCCTCCTCTGAGCCCAAGGGCAAAGGGAGTCAGTTTTATCACTCACCACAAGACCATCTCAAGGAAACTGTCTGAGGGAGCTCCTCCAGGCTCGAGTTCCAGGATCGAACTGGTGCCCAGGCTTCTCACAGGAAGTGATCAGCCAGATCCACCTTTCTGGGGAAAGAGAGCAAAGAGAGGAAGTGATGTGCCCTATATAGAGGGTTTTACATCATTTTCCTGTGTCTCATCTATACCAATGGTAGCTTAGCCTGACTTAGGATAGCCCAGGGGTCTGTCAGCTGTTTCTGCACATTTCTGTTTAAAGCCATTTTCCTAGATACTTAATCCTTGAGTATGGGTGCAGACATTCCTGACCTGATAATGTCACGGGCAAAGTCCACCCTTGCCTGAGACTCCAGGGTATCCCGACTGGTGGTGAACGATCAGTCAACAAAAATAACAAATGGAAGACAGCTTAATCATAACAGCCATGAGATTGCTTTGCATCTGATAGCTACTCTGACATTCCCAGGCTTGGGATTTATTTTTATATCCATATTCTTGGCATGCAGAATACAAAATCAAAGAGAGATAATTGGAAAAGTGATACATTAACTTTTAACAAATCACTTGATTAACATTCTATATTTTTGTATTGTGATTACAGACAGAGTAAAGGTTGCACACAAGATAAATGATTTCATCACAGGTGGCTTACTAGGGAGTTTGAGTTACTGATTTGTGTAATTGAGTCACTGAGGCATATTGAAGCTTAGTGTACCTGTATTGTACCTGTACATATTATATGGGCCTCTATGATTGATTTGTGTGCTGGCTTCATGAGAAAGTTTTGGGCTTGGCCTGTAGCTGCAGTTTTGCTGGGAATTATGTACCTAAGTAAAAGTTAACCCACGATAGTCTTTTGGGATTGGGTTTGAGGGTCTGATCTTTTGGTGATGTTTTGGAGAATTAGGGTACATGTGTTTTGTTCTTGCATTATGTGAATCTTGAAATTTCTCAGACTTGTGAATGTTAAAAATTTCCACATTGGGGAATTCTCCATTGGAACAATTCCCTACTGGGAAAATTCCCCATTTGGACAGTGAGAATTCTATTTAGATTAGAAATGAGAAGACCTCTACTCCACCCGTATTTAAGACTGCTTTAGGGGAGAAAACTCCTTGCTAAACAATGAAAGTACTTAAACCCATGCTTATAATGAGGCAAAAAGTTCTTTAAGCCATGCCTATTTTTAGAATTGATACAATGGGGTGCTAAGTACCTATTAAATGTAAAATTGAGATTTGAACTCTGGACTTCAATCCCCACAAGTCCTTGCTCCACTTCCCCAAAATGCTTTGTAATCCCATGGAATTGAGGTGGGCGAGATTGAGAAGGTATTTAAGCTGATTACAAAGGCTTTCGAGCTCTCTCTCTCTCTCTCTCTCTCTCTCTCTCTCTCTCTCTCTCTCTCTCTCTCTCTCTCTGTCTCTCTCTCTCTCTCTCTCTCTCTCTCTCTGTCTCTCTCTCTCTCTCTCTCTCTCTCTCTCTGTGTCTCTCTCTCTCTCTCTCTCTCTCTCTCTCTCTCTCTCTCTCTCTCTCTCTCTCTCTCTCTCTCCTTTTGGACTTCTATTTGGAGCAGACATGGCTCTTTCCATAATGTAGGTGAGGTCTTGTTTAGGCCTCTGGCCTAGGCACGTTTTCCTTATCCTGTATTTTCTTTAATCCTTAACTTTAATAAACCTCATAAAATATAATACTCCTTGCAGAGAGAAACTAATTTCTAACTGCCTCAGTCTCCCCATAGTCTCCCCTAAATTTTCATCTTTACGTAAAGGTCAGGCAACTTGTAAACTTGCCAGGACAAAAAGGTGAGAAACTTACTCAGAGATTCTAATCTACTCAGCTGTGAATTCAGAATGGGCTGTCCTTTGGAAAACGTCTACAGTGATTGGTAGATGGAAGAACTTAGGGGAGGTGACATAGGAGAAAACCCCCTATATAAGAAAGAGATTCTCTTGAGGAAAAAAGCTGTTATGAGGATCACTTGAGAAGGAGCTCTTGAGAGACAGGCTCTAAGGAACAGTCAGCTGGGAAAGGCTGAATTAAAGGAGAGTCAGCTGGGAAAGACTGCCTTGAAGGGTCTCTCTCAAGACTCTCTCGGGGACATTTCAGATTGAAGCTTGAGCTGGTGAAGTCAGCTGAGATGGAGCTGGCCTGGTGTCACTAGAATCTTTGCTTGGACAGATCTTTGGTGAGTGATTAAGGACTGACTGATCTTTTCTCTTGGGGCTTAGGCCTGGGTTGGCAAGGACTGGCCAGGGCTGGCTTGTTCCTTTCTCATTATTCCCTCTTTTTCTCTCTTTTTCTCTTTCTTTAATTCCTCATTGTATTATTAATTAAATTCTCTATAAAACCCAGTTGACTTGGGCATATTCATAATTGGGAATATTTCCCTGGCGACCACCTTATATTTGATTTAAAACAAGACACTGTAGTGGAAACATTTTCTGCAGTCAAAATTTACTCACCCACTCTTATATCTACTACAATTTATATCTTCTACTATTTTAACTCACTACAGTTTATGACCTCAACTCTTTTAACTCTTACAGTTTATTGCATCCACTCTTTTAAATGCCACAGTTTATGACATCAACCATTTTAATTATTACAATTATTTATTTTGATACTAGGGGGAATAATAATCATGTCAATTCATAGGTAAGGGGAATTGATGAAAGAAGTCATGCAAGGGGGATATAGTGGGCAGTCACACAAAAAGAGCCACTGCACAGTGCCAATGAAGCCCAAAGCTAACCTGCATAGTGCCAATTAAGCACAAAGTCAAAGAGACAAACCAATCCCAGTGGGATTGATGACATTGTGCCATGACAAGAGGACTTAAACTTGTTTGGGGTTCAAAGTTTTGGTTATTTGACATATATCAGAGGCAGGTCTTCCCTGTCCCACATTCTATGAAGCACCGCACTTTGGCTGACATCATGACTCTAATAGACCTGAGCAAAAAGATAAAGTCAGACCAACGGATGCTATTTCCCATCTGCTTCAAAATCTAGTCCCTTTTTTCTGTCTTTCATAGTGTGGCAATTTTCTGTAGTTCTGGCTGCTGATTGGGTAAGTGCATAATTGCTACTACAGGATTGTGGGACATATAATACTTTAATTGGGTCCTGATTCAAGGAATTATTCTAGGTTTATTTTTCCTTATTTTGAATTTTTACACATAAGACCGACATTTTATATTTTATCCAGAAGTTATTTTTCTCTTTTATTTGGATTTTTTGGATGTTTTGATTTTCTTTTGCCAATTGATTCATATACCTCGCAACTGAGTGATGCTTCTCTGAGTGATCCCTGTGTTTGTCACCATCCTCATTAGGAGGGGTGTGTGTGTATTATTATCCTATAACGCAAAATTTAAATTCCTTTGATAGTAATTTTAGGATAAAAAAAAAACAACTTTCTGTCTCTCGAAATCCAAAAAGTGAACTTTTTGGAGAAGGCACCATTAAGGTTCTTGTAGAGACCACAGGCTGCACCAGAAGATCCAGAGGGAACATTGGCATGTGGTGATTTTGAACAATGGGGGGTTGAATGTACACTCTTATGCCAAAGGAAACTTTCCCCTATTTGGCTTTTTGTCAATACATCTACCATTGGTTTTGTTCTTTTTCTCTTTTATTTCCTTTTATCCCCAAGTTATTGTAATTTCCCTTTAGAAACTGCAGTATTGCATATACCTTTAGTTAAAATCTTTTAAGTTGATTATGTTTAAAATGATCCCTTGGGGAGATTGGTCTCCCAAATGATCTGTTACAGACAAAAGAGTGGCTGTCATAAACTGTGACCACAAAAATATGGTTACTTTGAATTGCCAAAACTGTAAAGATAATTTTTAGTGTCTTGATTTATTATTAAAAAACAAAGTGGTCACCATGGGAAAATTTCCAAAATATAAAATACCCAAGTCAGCTGGGTTTATGGAGATTTTAATTAATACAAATGAAGGAATTAAGAAAAAGGAGAGAATAAGAGAAATATAGTATGAAGGGCCTAGGCCAACATGGCCTAGGCCTGAGCCTCAAGAGAGACAGTCAGTCTTTAATCATTCACCACAAGATTTGTCCCAAGCAAGATTCTAGTGTTCAGAGACACCCTCCAGTTCAGCCTTCCAGTGAGAGAGAGAGAGCTCCAGCCTCCAATTCAGCTCCAAAGTTGAATTTCCTTTTCAGAGGCCTTCTGACCTCCTTTTAAAGAGAATTTTCTCCTATGTCACATCCCCTAAGTTTTCACATCTACCAATCACAGTAGACGTTTTCCAAAGGACTGACCATTCTTAATTCACATCTTGTTATCACCTTCTCTGAGTAGACTAAAACTTCACACTTCTTGCTAAGCTTGCTTGAACTTTTAGTGATTAATTTGACCTTCATAGGTACTTAGCACCCTTTTATATTAGATCTAAAAATAGACCTAGCTTAAGGGTTTTAGCTTTACATTAAGTATGGGCTGGGTACCTTTCCATTGTTCAGTAAGGAGTTCACAACTTTATCTTCCCCTAAAGTATGCCTAAGTATGGGTGGAGTAATGTTAGAGTTCTCACATTCCTGATCAAGTACCTTCATTGTTTAAAATGGATTTAGCTTAATCAAATCTTCTGAAGTAGAGTCTGAGAATTTTTAAGATTCACAAGTCTGAGAAATTTTAAGATTCACAGATCACAGTGGGCAATGTGTAATTACAAATCTTGTACCTTTGGACTATATTAGCCAGTATCTAACTCACCTCCTTTGTTAGGTACTAACATAGGTAGGATATAAATTCTCCCTTTTTTCACCACTCTTTCTCCTTCCTTGCTGTCATAGCTTTGGCAGATCGGGACTCTTGAGCAGGTAGATTACCTTAGGCATGTGGTTTTATTTTTGTTAGATAATTACCTTTTAATTCCATTACTTCTAGTGATTATTAATACATCTTATAAAATATAGCATTTGGAGTTATTATATGTTAATTTTAATTTTACAGAGTCTTGGGTGAAGAGGTTTCATTCTGCTGGCAAGTGGCATTCCAGATAATAGAGGGCAGAGCTTGAGATGGAGAGGCAGGCAGTGTTCTGAAGTCCTGACCTTGGATGCCATTGGAGAACAGCTGTGATCTTGGGACTTCAGAGGCAGGACAGGTGCTGTAAAGTGGACTACTAGGACCCATCCCATGTAGAAGAGTTCAAAAGAAGCTGTCTGCTCTCCTTGGAACTGAGGTCTCTCTGCATTCTTCTACTTGAGTCCAGATTTCTCTGCTTTCCTTTGGGGCTGAGATCTTTCTGCCTTCTGGTTCTAGGTATATCTGAATGAGGGCCTTTGGCTGCCTTGCTAGTAGTGGTGGTGGCTGCCCTTTCTCTGGGCCTCATCTTTCCTGTCAGAACTCTTTGAATGTCCTTCAGATAGATCAGGAGCAATTCTCCCTCCCAGATCTGGCTCCAGGGGCTGCTCTCTGCCCCTCCTACTGTTGTGGGAGAGAGTTTTATTGTGTGAGAGAGAATGCTGATTATGGCCCAAAGAATTGCAGCTCAGATCCATTCTTCTCAAGACTTGAAAGTGTCTACATAGTGTAGCCATAGGGTTGGAAAAAGCCATTGCAGGGGAATGGAATACCCCCAGGTTGGGTGCGGAGGATAGTGGAATGACTCCTATCCAGCTTCAGGCGGAGAAATTGTCTCCTCCCATTCTTGGAAACTCTCAGCCTTTCCTCAGATTATTCCTCCCCTGGGGTGTGCCAGGGGCATTCCAGGCTAAAAAGTAGGAAAGGAGTCATGAAGGGCTGAAACAGAAGAGCATTCAGTAGCAGGTGCAGCCTACCTTTTCCATGGAGCAATATGGAAAAGAGAAGAGTCCTGCCAAGTAGTCTGTTATTGTTACATCTGACCACTGGCTTGTCAGTTATTCCTCAGTCGGCCTCTTGACTTCTTCTCTTGACTCTTGTTCCCCAGGTTTCCATAGTTACAGGCCTAGGCTTAGATCCTTTGTTTTTCATGAATAAACATTTTGACAATTAATGTTGAATTGTGGTATTTTTGTGGAATAAATTTCCCTTTAGCCTGGCCAAGGTCAAAACTCCAGACTTGCTCTGCCCTTCCCCTGAGGATATAAAACCAGGGGCAGCTTCTGTTTTATTATTGTGATAAATGGGTTAGGGGTTGGACAGGCAAGCCATGGTGAACATTGACCTATTTTGAGTGTTGGGCCAGCCACAAGGTTGGGGAAAGCTTGGACTGACACCTTCCTTGTATGGACAAGGATCTGCTTCTGTTGTAAAGAAGTAATGAGGGGGGAGTTGAGGTCAAGTAAGTCCCCCTCTTCAGTGCTTATCTGAGAATTAATCTGTTCTCACACCAAAAATGATGCAAATTTTTTGTGTTTTTGTTTTACAATATTTTAAAATCAGAAATGTACTTTTATATATAATGAATATATTTATAGACAAGAAGAAAAAATAGAAAGAAATAAACTTGCTTATGAAACATTGTTTACTTTCAAGGTCAGGTGAGGATGCTGGTGCTAAAGGTTTCCGTGCCATGTGCTCTCGCTAACATAACTTACTCTCTGCACACGTAATGCGACATTTAATGCAAAATTGACCTTATATATTACTTGTGATGTGTAACTATTGCTAAACTTAATTGCTATTTTTTTACTCATCGTCATTTCTTCATTGAATTTTGGCAGTTTTGCCACAATTTCCTCGATTTCACTTAAAGGCTGTTTCAACAAAAACCTTTCCATGGAAGGTTGTGTTAAAGGGATTTTCTTAGTCTCTCCTGGTGTCTCCCTCAGAGGCCAGAGAGCAGGTTTCTAAGTAGATCAGAACTGACAGGAGTCAGTGAGGCAGAGCTGAAGATTCCGTTACCAGAGAGACCAGGCTGAGGAGAGGAAGTAGCTGCCCTCTGACAGGAAGTTAGGTGGGAGAGTTCCTCAGTGAGGAGATAAAGGAAGCAGCCACTGACAGTTGGACTCTGCTATGTCTCGGTGTCTGTTCATTGCTTTAAAATACCATAGAAAAGGGACAAGTACAGAAGTGCCAGAGTGGCACTGTCTGTACCAGGAGCCATGGTAGGGCTTTGTTCTTCCCCAGAGGAGAGAACAGGTCCCCACCTTTTTCTCCCTCTTCCCCCCAGGTTGGGAGAGGGGGTGCAGCAGTCACAAGACGGGGGTGAGGCAGGTCAAGGCCCTTCTCCAAAGTTCCAAGGACAGAAGCAGCCAATATGGTGGGGGTGGGAGGAGCCTGTACCCACAGGCCATGGAAGGAGCTCTATCTCTGGCTCAGAACAAATGCCAACACGTTTTCTCCCAACTCCTACCTGATGCCTGTCCAGCATCTCCTACCCCTGCATTACCCAGTAACCTCTCCTCCTAGGAGTCTCCCTTGAGGCCAGGGGAAGGGCCCTGGGAGCCCCTCTGAGCCCTTTCCCTCTCCAATTCCCCACAGGTGCACAAGAGGAAGTCTCCCCACCCTGGGGCTCCCACCTCCTGAGGGATTATTATAGTCTGGCCCAAGCAGAGACCCTGGAGCCAAAAGGGATGGCCCCCAGGCCCCCGAGGCCCGCTTTCCAGATGAGTGCAGTCCATCCCCAGCCCTGGCAAAGCTCCCCCAGGAACTCAGACTTGTCTTACCCAGCCTCCAGGGGCACCATCTCTGCTTGCTGTCAGGGTGACCTCAAAGGTCACCCACAATCGCCAAATGTGTTCTGGGGTTTTCCAGGGCTTCTGTAGCACCAGTCCAGTGAGCCAGCCCAGGTTCCAGACAGACAAGCCCAAGTGCAGTCATTTATTCATCCACCCTCCAGTGTGACACCCTCCATCAGAGGGGATGGCCAGGTGTCCCACCATCCAGGGATGGCCCAGGGACAGTCTCTGCTCCTGACCTCCAGGTTCTGGGGTTTGGCCAGGTCAGTCAGGCCTGCCAGGGAGCCTTTGGAAGAAGTTTGGGGTGATACCAAGTAAGAACACAGACAGGAAAAGGCATGGTTTTAGTAGGAGAAAAAGGATGGGAATTCCAGGGGAGGGAATAAAAGATTTTCAAATATTAAAATGTCAGGAACTTCAAGTGCACTTAATTAATATACAGAAGCTTTACATCTTTCCTTTTACTATTCAAATCATTTACCTTGAACCTAACAGGATTATCCTGTTGCTTTCTTAATATTTTTCATTTTGGTTCCTTTATTTTTTTATTTTTTAAATAAAAAAATATTTAGAATATTTTTCCATGGTCATATGATTTATATTCTCTCCCCCCACCCCTATTCCTTGCCCTGGAGCTGACAAAGAGTTCCACTGCGTTGTGCATGTATTATCGCTCAAAACCTATTTCAATATTTGTAATAGAGAGATCTTTTAAAAAATTAATTACTTAATTTAAAATTTTTCCCCATGTTTATATGATTCATTTTCTTTCCCTCTCCTCTTTCTTACCCCTCCCAGAATCAACAAGCAATTCCACTGAGTTGTACAAATCTTGTCACTTGATACCTATTTCCATATTATTCATTTTTGCTATAGAGCAATTATTTAAGGCCTAAACCTCAAATCACATCCCATATATACATGTTATGTGTGATGCCATATATTTTCCTTTTGCGTTTCTATTCTCATAGCTCTTTCTCTCAGGGTATACGGCATTGTTTTACATAAGTCCTTTAGAAGTATCCTGGCTTGTTGCATTCCTACTAGCAGCAAAGTCCATTATATTGGATTTTTCCAGTGTTTTACTTTCTGTGTACAGTGTTCTTCTTGTTCTGCTCATTTCACTGCAACAGTTCATTGATGTTCTTCCAGTTCATATGGAAAGTCTCCAGATCATCAATCCTTACAGCACAATAGTATTCCATCACCATCATATACCAAAATTCACCAATGGTGGGGCGCCATCTCATTTTCCAATTTTTTGCCACCACAAAAAGCACAGCTATAAATATTTTGTGTACAAGTATTTTCCAATAGTTCCTCTTTGGGATACAAACCCAGAAGTGTTATAGCTGGATCAGAGGGTATGCAGTCTTTTTTTTTTTAAACCCTCACCTTCCGTCTTGGAGTCAATACTGTGTATTGGTTCCAAGGCAGAAGAGTGGTAAGGGCTAGGCAATGGGGGTCAAGTGACTTGCCCAGGGCCACCCAGCTGGGAAGTGTCTGAGGCCAGATTTGAACCTAGGACCTCCTGTCTCTAGGCCTGGCTCTCAATCCACTGAGCCAACCAGCTGTCCCTGGCATACAGTCTTTTAAAGCTCATTGGGCATAATTTCACATTGACTTCCAGAATGGTTGGATCACTTCATAACTCCACCAACAATGTATTAGTGTCCCAATTTTGTCACATCTCCTCCAGGATTTATCATTTTCCTTTATTGTCATATTGGCCAATCTGCTAAGTGTGAGATGGTATCTCAGAATTGTTTTGATTTGCATTTCTCACATTAGGGGAGATTTAGAACACTTTTTCAAGGGATTACTGATTATTTTGAATTCTTCATCCAAAAACAGCCTATTCATGTCCCTTGACCATTTGTCAGTTGGGGAAGACTTGATTTCTTGTACAGTTGATGTCTTTCCTTATATATTTTGGAAATTAGACCTTGGTCAGAGAGTTTTCTTCTTTGGTTTTGTTTGTACAAAAATCTTTTTAATTGAATATAATCAAATCCATTGAATAAATCGATAGCCCTGCTCATAGGGCATATTTAGAATTTGATGTTCATCCACTGAATATAATCAAAATGATTCATTTTATATTTTGTAATTTTCTCTATCTCTTATTTGGACATAAATTCCTTCCTTTGTGTATATCTGTCAGGTATACTATTCTATATTCTCCTCATTTATTTATCATTTGACTCTTTATATTTAAGTCTTTTATCCATTTTGAATTTATCTTGGTGTAGGGAGTGATATGTTGATTTCAACCTAATTTTACTAATGATACTCGCTAATGGTTTTAAATATATATTGTTCATTATTGTGAGGAAGGCCTCAGCTATTCCTATACCTTCTAGTATACCTAGTACCTCCTATACCTTCTCAGTAGGAATGAGTGTTGTATTTTGTCAGTCCTTTTCTGTATCTTTTGAGATAAACATGTGATTTCTATTGGTTTGTATAGTGAGATAGTCAGTTATGTGGATGGTTTTCCTAATATTAAACCATCCTTGCATTCCTGGTATAAATCCTACCTGATCATAGTGAATAATCCTTGTGATGACTTACTGTAGTCTCTTTGCTAATATTTTATTTAAGGTATTTTCATCTATGTTCATAAAGGAGATTGGTCTGTAGTTTCCTTTCTCTGTTTCTGGTGTGCCTGGCTTTGGAATCAGTACCCTCTTTGTGCCATAAAAAGAATTTGGTGAGACTCCTTCTTTGCTTATTTTGTCAAATAATTTGTATAGTATTGGGGTTAGCTGTTCTTCAAATGTTTGATAGAATTCACTTGTGAATCCATTTGGCCCTGGGGAATTTTTCTTAGGGACTTATTTGATGGCTTGTTCAATTTCTTTTTCTGATATGGGGTTAAGTATTCTGTTTCCTCTTTTGTTAATCTGGACAATTTATATTTTTCTAAATATTCACCCATTTCACCTAGATTGTCCTATTTATTACCATGTAGTTGGGCAAAGAAGCTCTTAATAATTACCTGAAATGCTTCTTCATCAGAGGTGAGATCACCCTTGTGAGGAAAATTCCATCAGCAGAAACACTAATAGCGAGTCAGAATCTGCAAGCCAAGAAGAAATAGGTTTACTGGGAGAGGGCCGGCCTCTCCCTGTCAGAGGAAAGAGGTCAAATGAAAATAGGATGAACAGAAATCTTCCACATGGCAGGTCTGAATTGCTGACCAAGTGCTGAATGAGCCGGAAGTGCAGGAATCCTCACGATGAGGGGTAGCCAATATCCGGTATTATGACTGACCTTTCCACGCCTCTGCAATGACTTCCGGGTCTGATCTTCTGCTGACAATCCCTATCCAGGTCAGCGTCAGTCACCTCCCACAGCTCAGGAGGCCTGACCTAAGCCATCGCGCCTGGGAGATGGGCGTCCTGTATTGCTGCCTGACTGTCTTCTGTCCTACGTGCAGCCCGGGGTGGTGGGCTTGGTAGGAACTTTGGGCCACAGGCTTAAGTCAAAGAGCCTGTCAGCCCGATTTCCTACCTCTGGAGCCATCCAGGGGTCCCTGGTCAGGAGCACCTGCAGTCACGAGGAACTGGAGGTAGGAGCAGGCCCCAAAGAGGAAGAGGAAGACACGAAGGGAGGCCAGAAGGGAGAGATGCTTTGTCTGCTCTCATGGGGCTTGCAAGGAAGGCTAACGGGGGTGGGGGAAGGGGAGGTTTGTCCCACAGTGCTTTAGGTGGCAGCCTTGTGTAACACTAACAACCCAAATAACGTTTGGTGATTAGAAAAGAGAGACAGCCAGAAAAAGCTGCAGCAGGTCCTGGTTGGAGCTGAGACGACACTTGTTTCGCACATTATCAAAATGTTCTGAAAAGGAGGAAGAAACAACCTTCCCCAGGAAAGGCTTTTGTTGAGACGGCCTCTATGGCCTAGTGCATGGCCAGTCTTTGTGCAGGTACCACGTGCTGCTGAAAAGAAGGAATATTCCTTGTTACCCTGTTCAGTTTTCTCCAGATATGTTAGCTCTATTTTTGTAGAATTTCATTCACTTCCTTTTCTTCTTATTTATTTTTTTGGTATCCCCCCCCCCCAATTTCTTATTGCTTTCTCTATAGGGCAAGAGACATTTCTGTTCCCCTCCCCACCCATGGGTCTGCTTGTTTTTCCCTCTTTGAGGCAATTCTAGTGAGAGGAAGGTGTAGGTATTACTTGTCCCCATCCTCTTCCTCCCTTCCATTGTTCTGGTCTTCTCCCCTCCCACCCTGGGTGCTTATTTATGTGATATATTTTACCCTGTTTTACCCCTTTTTTCCTATTTCTCTTAGTATTATCCTTTTTTTTTGACCCCTTGTTTAGTATTATTTTTTTGGCATATCCTAAACAGCTCCCCCTGTACCCCCTATGTGGACCTCTAGCTACTAGGATAATGAGAACATCTTTGAAGACTTACAGATAGCATCTTTCCATGTAGGAATATTTGCCATTTGACCTTATGGAAACCCTTACATTTTCTCTCTCTTAAAGGGAAGCCCTGCACCCAGCAATCCCCTGGTCTTAGCTGTGTCCCTGTGCTGAGTGCACTGCATCCCAGTTTGGAGAAGAATCCTCCCTCTTTTTAAGCCTTTTTTTAAAAGTTCTAGAATAGAAGGCCCCTCTCGACATTTGCTCTGTTGCTGCCCTTGCTCTCCCCACTGCTGGGCTTTGGGTAAGATTGTCCTCCCGAGGCCCTGGCCTTAGCTTAGGCGAGGTGGGCTGTTGGAGAGAGGAGCGGCCTGGAGCTCCCTGTGCGGGCATCGAGGCGAGGCCAGCACCGGTCCTGGCTGTGAGGGTTGTGCTGGCTCGTTGAGCCTGCTCATAGCCTAGCTCTGTGTGAGTGGTGACAGCCAGCCATTGCCTGGGTGCTGTGCGCTATAGGCCGACAGCCAGTTATTCCTTATTGGCCTCTTCACTTCTTCTCTTGACCCTTGTTCCCCAGGTTTCCAGGTTTCCAGGGCCAGGCTTAGATCATTTGTGTTTTTTTTTTCATAAATAAACTTTGAAAACTAATGTTAAATTCTGATACTTTTGTGGAATAAATTTCCTTTTAACCTGGCCAAGGTCAAAACACCAGACTTGCTGTGTCCTTCCCCTGAGGTTATTAAATTAAGGGGGAGCCTCCCTTTTATTGTTGTGAGAAATGGGTTATGGGTAAGACTGGCAAGCCATGGTGAACGTTGACCCATTTTGAGAATGTGCTGGACCAGCCACAAGGCTGGGGAAAGCTTGGACTGAAACCTTCTTTGTATGGACAAGGACCTGCTTCTGTTGTAAAGAAGTAATGAGGGAGGATTTCCCAAGTCCCCCTTTTCAATGGTTATTTAAGAATCTGAGAATCTGTTCTGCCCCCCTCCCCCCAACATACATTTTTTGTTTTTAAATAAAAGGTGTACTTTATATATAACATAAATATATTCATAGATAAATAGAAATAATGTAAAAAAGTCAACTAGCTTTTGAAATGTTATTTACCTTCAAGGACAGGTGAAGATGCTGGCAGAAAAGGTTTTCATTTTGTGCACTATCGCTTAATATAATTTACTCTATACATGTGATGCTACATTTAAATGCAAAATTGATTTTATACCTCACTTGTGATATATAACTATTGCTGAATTTAATTTTTTTTTACTTATTATCATAATTTTCTTCATTGAATTTTGGCTATTTTGTCACACTTTCCTCGATTCCAGTTAGAGATTGTTTCAACAAAATACCTTTCCTTGGAAGTTTGTGTTAAAAGGATTTTCTTAGTCTCTCCCTGTGTCTCCCTCAGAGGCCAGAGAGCAGGTTTCTAAGTAGATCAGAACTGACAGGAGTCAGTGAGCCAGAGCTGAAGATTCCGTTACCAGGGAGACCAGCCTGAGGAGAGGAAGTAGCCGCCCTCTGACAGGAAGTTAGGTGGGAGAGTTCCTCAGTGAGGAGATAAAGGAAGCAGCCAGGGACTGTTGGAGGTCTTTTGCCTCTGGGATCTCAAAAGAGCAGGAGGTCTGTCTCTGGGGCAAGGGACTGCTATAGAAAACTGATTGAAGGGGTGAATGAGTGGTGGTTATCTATTATTTTAGGGAGTTAGGTAGTAAGTGAATAAGTTATAGAATAAGTTAAATAGGCCTGGCATGCCACTTCCTTCTGGGCACTCACCCATGAATATATTAATTTGTGGCTACTGGCAGTCACATCCCCTCCAACATTTATTATTTTCCTTTGCTGTCATGTTAGTATATAATTGAAAATCTGTTACCCTTAAAAAAGAACATTTCCCAGGAGCCCACTGACTTCCTGTCATTATGCACTTCCTATAGACAGGGGATATTAGGCAGGAAGCTTGGTGGTGGTAAGGCAGGAGTTTGAACTGACTGATCAGCCATGGTGGTCTTTATTTTGTATACTCTTTATTCCTTGATTTCTAATGATCATTAATAAATCTCCTAAAATATAACATTATTGAGATTTAATTTTAATTTTTACAATTTTTGGCAACCATTAGTCAGATGAAAATTTCTCAATTTTTTAAAGATAGCCTAGATCAATTTTATGACACGTTTCTCCTGTCAAGGCTTTTTGCCCACCCCCACCCACCCTTCCTCACAAACTCCGAACTCTTTACTGGAACTGCTGCCTTTTTCAGTCCCTACTTTTTGCCTGGTTGCCCTCCTTATGGGCCTGGCTGTTTTCAGTTTGAGGACTCTTGCCCATCTGTTTGAGCCCATGTTCATGTTCCTTATTCCTTGCTGCTGCTGCTGCTGCTTGCTCCTAGTCCTGCTCTTGCTCCGTCTTTGGGCCTGCCCCTGGTAGCTTCCCCTGTTCCTAATCCTTTTGGTGCTGCTGATTGCTGCCACCAAGAAGCTAGTGTAATGATAATTTTATGTTTGTGACCTAAACTAAATTAATTGTTGGTCGCCAGGGGATATCACAAATAAAATACCCAAGTCAGCTGGAAATTTATGGTGATTTTAATTAATATAGAGGAAAGAAGGGGGGGGGGAAGAGCTAATTTAAATTGCTCCAGCTCAGGCTGAGCCAGGCAGGAGTTCAAGGTCTTGGCCAAGGGGGCCTCCTTTGAGAGCCAAGGGAAAAGGGAGTCAAATCTTATCACTCATCACGTGACCATCTCAAGGAAGCTGTCTGAGGGAGCTCCTCCAGGCTTGAGTTCCAGGATCAAACTGGCACCCAGGACTGCTCACAGGAAGTGACCAGCCAGAGCCACCTGTCCGGGGAAAGAGACTGAAGAGAGGAAGTGACGCGCCCTATATAGACGGTTTTACATCACTCTCCTGTGTCTCATCTGTACCAATGGTAGATTAAGCTTGACTTAGGACAGCCCAGGGGTCTGCCAGCTGTTTCTGTGCATGTCTGTTGAAGGCCATCCTCCTAAATACTTAATCCTTAAGTATGAGTATAGACATTCCTGATTTTGTTAGACTAAGTAGGGTGGAGTAATCTAAAGTTCCCAAGACATTCCTGATTTTGTTAGACTAAGTATTATCATTGTTAAAATCAGGAGATAGCTAAATCCAATCTTCAAATCCCACCCCCCCCCATGATCATTAGGAGACTAGTCTCCCCATTGATCATTTAACATAATCATTTTGTAGTCCTAAAGCATTTCTAACTACAGATGTATACAATATTCAGTTTCTAAGAGGAAATTACAATAGTTAGATAGAAGAGGGAAATAGAAGACAGATAGCAAAACCAATGTTTGCTGGGTGCATTGACAAAAAACCAATTAGGGGGCAGTACCCTTTTGGCATAAGTGTATACATTCAAATAAATGTTCAATCACACTTCAGTTCAATCAACCACACCCAAAGTTCATTCTTGATCTTCTTGATGTAGTGTAGGTTTTCTGGCATCTTTCAGCAACAGTTCATTCTCTGGATTTAGGAGTTAGCAAACTACTTCCTTGAAGATCTTTTCTTGAACAGAATTTTACAATCTTGGATTTTTATTAAAATACAATCCCCCCTGAAGTGGGTGTTAAAAAACATCCAGTTCAGCTCAGGATACAATGTTGAGTTATGGGGGTGTATGGGTCAATTATCAAAAGAAGAGAAAAACAAAACTAAAAACATAAGGGAAAAATGTAAGAAAGTTAAACTTTTGGGAGAAAGAAAAAAATTCAAAATCAGAATAAAAATACTAATTATTGTTGGACAGAATATATATATTTTTAGTTGGTCACCAGATACTTTAAATTCCAAAATCCCAATGAAATACTCAAGTCAGAATGGAATTTCATGGTGAGTTATTTACAATAGAAGGAAGAAATTAGGAATTAGATAAGAAAAAGGGAAGAAGATCTGCTCTGGCTTGGTGTGAGCCAGGCAAGAGTTCAAAGGCCTCAGCCAAGGGGTCTTTCCAAAAAAGCCAAGGTAAAGGGAGTCCCAAGAGATGGGCCTTTCTAGAGGCTGTTGCCTCCAGAAAAGCCAAGGAAAAGGGAGTCAGCTTTATCACTTACCATGTGATCGTCTAAGGGAAGCAGTCTGAAGTCTCCTCCAGGGTTGAATTCCATGGCCAAATCCCTCTCACAGGAAGTAACGCAAAATATAAAGGCAGTTCTTTACATCACTTCCTGTGTCTTACATGTACCAATGGTGGCTTAAACTTGGCTTTGGACAGCCCAGGGGTCAGTCAGTTGTTTCTGATTTGCCACTTGCTAGCACAAGTGGGTCATAGACCTTCCTCCCCCACACTTAATCCTTAAGTGGGGGTGCATACATTCCTGGTTGCTAGAATTCTAAAGACTAAGCAGGGTGGAGTAAAACTAAAATTCACAACCCCCCCCCCATGAAGTTTGAGCGACTAGTCTCCCAATTGATCACTAAACATAATCATCTTGTACCTATAACATTTTCTAAGTACTTCTAAGTAAGCAGACTCATGTAAAATATGAGTGGGTTTGTTTGCTATTGTCAATAAATGGGCTATTATAACTTTGGGGATATTGATACTTTTTGAATGTGCATTACATGCGTACTACTGTTCTTAATATAAAAAAAAAAAACAACAACTGGTACTTTGTGAAAATCATTTGCTTTGCACTCACAGTGGATCATGGCCAGGTATGAAGAGGAAATGGATCTCATTTGTGGTGAGAAATCATTATAGTCTACCTATCCTTAGCTGACAAAGTGTTTCAATAAGCTATATATTTTTTATTTTTAAAACTCTCATTATTGTTTTTGCCTGAATGTGCAATATACTGTTTCAGTTTTTTTTCTCTCCTTTTTGTATTTGAAGCACATGTCACCACTTTTGAGATTATCTTTAACTTTTTTGATTTTGCAGTAATATAAGTTTAAAATATATTTGCTATAATGTCAATGCATACCCCAAAAGCTTTAGACTATAAACATGATGGCATTGATTGTTTAAAAAAATTTATGGAACTTTGTTTAATGATTCTGTCTGATTCCAGGAGAAGAGAATACAAAAAGAGCCATTGAACAGTGCCAAAGAAGCACAAAGCTACTTGCATAGTGCCAATAGAGCATAAGGTCAAAGAGACCAAACCAATTCTATGTGGATTGATGACATCCTGCACAAAGAGTGCAAGGACTTGGACCTAATGTAAGACTTGAGGTTGAGGTACTTGACATGTTAAGACACAGGACTCCTTGAACCACACCCATTGTGAAAAATATGAAAGTGTCTAACAATTGGCCATTCTGGCTCCCCTATCCCTGAGAGTAAAGGTAAAATTAGACCAGGGAATGACACTTCCCTATCAGTCATTTTTTCTTTCTTATAGTATGGCAACTTCTTGTGGTCTTGGCTGCAGATGGGTAAGTGAAATATTACTACATTTTGTCCTACAGACTTGTGGGATAGACATTACTTTAATTGGGCCCTGATTCAAGGACCTGTTATAAATTTATTTTTTGTTTACTTAAAAATTTTACACATAAGACTCTGACAGTCTATATTTCATCTAGAAATTATCTTTTTTATTTGGATTTTTAAAATGTTTTTTATTTCTCTTGCCAATTGAGTCATACACCTCATAACTCCAGCCATGTATTCCTAAGTGATCCCTGTGTTTTTCAACACCCTCTTCAGGAGGGAATGTATAATTATTCTAAAAGATGCCTCCACAGACCACACACTGCACCAGAAGATCCAGAGTGTACTTTGGGATGTAGTGATTTGAACTGTGTGGAGTTGAATGCATTTCTTTTGTATATAACTTCAGCAAAATTGCAGGATACAAAATAAACCCACATAAATCATCAGCATTTCTATATATTTCTAACACATCTCAGCAGCAAGAATTAGAAAGAGAAATTCCACTTAAAACAACCCTAGACAATATAAAATACTTAGGAATCTACCCACCAAGACAAACACAAATGTAAAATAAAACCAATGCTGCTAAAGTTGTTGATTATTTCCACTAGCTTTTTAATTGGTTCTCTAAAATTCTTTAAGTAGACCATCATATCATCTGCAAAGAGTGATAGCTTGGTCTCTGGATAAAACGAATGATCCCAGCTTTGGGGACATGAACTCACAATCACTATAAACTGCTGAGAAAATTGGAAAACAGTATGGGAAAAATTAGATTTAGATTAATTTCTCATTATGAATTAAAAATGAAGAGTGATATTATAAATAAATTAGAGGAACATGAAATAGTATACCACTCAGATCTATGGGAAAGGAAGGAAATTTAAGACCAAACAAGAGACAGGGAACATTTCGAAATGTAAAATGAATAATTATGATTATATTAAATTTAAAAGTCTGTATCAGTTGTCAAGTCTTTCCAGGTTTTTCGGAGTTCCTCCTCACTAATGGCAAAATAGATTCTACTACAATCATATGCTACCATTTGCTCAGCCATTTTCCAATGGATGAGATTCCTCTTAATTTCCAATATTTCTGTCACCCCCAAAAGAGGATCTTTAAGTGTTTTGTATATATATGTAATCTTTTTTCCTTTTTGTTTTTTAATGTGCTTAGGACATAGTTCAAATTGCCTTCTCCAGAGTGGTTGAATTAGTTCACAACAACCTGAAAAGTTCATTCCTTTTTCAATCTTCTCACATCTCCTCCATGTTTTGTCACTTTCCTTTTCGGTCATAATAATCACTCACCTCCTAAGGAAAAAACAAACTCAAGCACAGTCATTAGGTTTTGTTGCATTATGAATCCTCTGACATGAAATAAGAGATGATCTCTGGTTGAAAGCCTTTCTACAGAGAATCCATCTGGAAATAATCTGTTCAGAAGACATTTTCTCCTACTGAAAAATCTCTGGATCCTCCATTTTCAGTGTCTCTCTTCATTCATGATTGGAATAAGATTTCTATCCAAAAGGAATTCTCGCTTGGGCATAAGAGATGATATAGTTGCCTGAAGGCCTTACCACATTGATCATATTCCTAAAGTTTCTCTCTAGTATGTATCCTCTTCTGTTAATAAAAGCTAAGAGTGGCAACTATAAGCTCAGCCTGACTTATGAGGTTTCTCTACAGTGGGGATTTACTGACATGAAAGAACTGTGGAACATTAAGAGAATGGTTCTCCAATTTCATTAAATTCATAAGGTTTCTCTCCAATGTGGATTCTCTGATGTCTAATAAGATTACTTCTTACCGTGAAAGCCTTTCCACACTGTGTATATTCATAAGGTTTCTCTCCAGTGTGGATCCTCTGATGTGCAGCAAGACTCATTCTGTGTGTGAAAGCCTTGCCATACTGTGTACATCCATAAGGTTTCTGTCCAGAGTGGATTCTCTGATATGTAGCAAGACGGTCCCTCTGTGTGAAAGCCTTTCCACACTGTGGACATTTATAAGGTTTCTCTCCAGTGTGGATTCTTTGATGTCTAACAAGATCTCCCCTCTGTGGGAAACCTTTTCCATATTCCTTATGTTGATAAGGTCTCTTTCCAGAGTGGATTATTTCATATGAACCAAACTCAGAGTTCTGACTGAAAGGTCTCCCACCTTTATTGCTCATACAAAGCATCTCTACATGTTTACTTTTTGGATGTTTTGTGAGATCTAAACTTGAGGCATAGACGTTTTGCCCTAGGTTATCTTGATATATGGGCATTTCTGGAGGCTTCTCATGTGATTGATTAAATCCTCCTTTTTTAGGAAAGCATGTGGTGTATTCACTGTCCAGACAACAGTCATCTCCTGAGGTCAATCTCCTATACTGATTTAAGACTGAATGTTGGCTGCATTTCTCTGGATCTTCATCAAATTCACAGTCATTCTTTGGATTATTTACATTGATATTGGCATCACAAATGTCTCTCAAAATGAAGTCACAGGGATGCTTGTTCATGACTCTTGGAGGGCCAGATCCTTCGACAAAAAGGCTCTGCTTTGTAGACATCTCCTTCACTTCAAAATTAATCTCTGCTTCTGAAGAAAAAAATAATGACATAAGCACAAACCAAAAAGGGAAACACACACACAGAATATAAGTTCTTTCCTCTAAAGGCAATAAGTAAACTGATTTTTATTTGATTGTCCCAAGGCCAAAAGGAATTTTCAAATTTAAATTAGCAGAACGAGGCTTTTGATACACCATTTGATTATAACTGCAAGATGGAAGATTTTAGAAATACTTTCCCATACGATAACAATGAAATCTCACACCAGATCTGTGATATAGACAAGACCAAGATTCTCATCATACTTCACAACTCATGTCATATGTAAAAATTGGAGAAGTGACCAGACCAACTTCCTTGCAAATAGACTACTACTCAAACCCTGTGCTAAGCATGCTTTGTTCACAGTACTAAACAATCTTTGTCCATTGCATTTTCTGTCTTTCCTTTTAAAGTCACTCATTGATTAATCTTATCATTTTGTCAATCTTGGGGAACCTTCAGATATTTCTTTCCCAACATTTTGGATGCATTATCACATGGTCATTCTTGGTAAATTTTATATGCTAAGCTGAGAAACAACTTCTTTTTTAACTCTCAGACAGGAGTTTTCAAAGTGCAAGATGTTTTCTTCTTTTCTCTAAAGATGCAAAGATATGCCATTCATATATTATGTCTCGTACTCTATACTGAGTCCATCATGCATCTCTCAGGAAATGAACAGTATAATTCAGGGTTGGTTTGCCAACCCCCCAAGTCTAGCCCTCCCTTTGCTACAACAGATAAGTCTTTTGGGGTAACAGCCCTTACATACCCGCTTTCACCTCACTCCCCTGAACAGGAAATCTTTGAGCCTTTTTTCCCTATCAGCCATGGTGATTCCCCCCACCCCCCCACTGGAAAACAGAGATAAAATTTACTCTTGGAACTGGAAGCCCTTAGAAAGAATGAAGGGATCAGAAGAGAAAAATAAAAAATTTGGTGGTCTTAATAAAAAGGGGGCAGACAAACAAGGCCTATAGAATGGTTTCTGTCATATTCATTGTTTGGCCATTTACAGCAGGGCAGAGATCATGTAACACATTTCTAATCAGAAAATTCTATCTTGATTGTACTAGAAGGATTGGCCCAAAGAGCAAGTATTTTTAAATCCTTATGGCCTTCCCTTTCATTCCTATCACCAGGCCTGTTACTTGAAGGAAGATTGAAGAATAAGGATAAACGTGCTAGGCTAGGTAGAATTGGGCTGTGAGCTAGTTTCATACTTTAAATTTTATTTCCATATTGTTTCTTTTTAGAAGTAATAATCACAACCTCAAAACAAAAACAAATTAACAAGTGAAAAATTGTATGTTCTCATCTGCATTCCAACTCCAACAGTTCTTTCTCTGGAGGCATTCTTTGTCACAAGTCCCTCAGAATAGTACTGGATCATTGTACTGCTGAGAGTAGCCAAAGCTGTCACAGTTGAACATTCCATAATATTACTGTTATAGTGTATAATATTCTCCTGATTCTGCTTAGTTCCCTCTGCATCAGTTCATGGGGGTCATCCAAGCACTTTCTGATATCATCCTGTTTGTCATTTCTTATAGCACAATAGTATTCCATCACCCTCATATATGGCAATTTGTTCAGCCATTTGTCAACTGATAGATATCCCTTCAATTTCTAATTCTTTGCTACCACCAAAAGAGCAGTTGCAAATATTTTCCTACAAGTAGGTCCTTTCCCTTTTTTCTGATATATTTGGGGCACAGACCTACTAGTGTTTTTACTACATCAAAAGGTATGCATTGTTTAGTGCTTTCGGAGTCATTCCAAATTGCTCTCCAGAAAGGATGGATCAGTTCACAAATCCAACAGCAAGGTATCAAGTATCCCAATTTTGCCACATCCCCCCCCCCCAATCTGTGTCACTTTTCTTTACTGTCATATTGGCTAATTAGTTTGCAGTGAAGTGATACTTTAATTAACTTCTCCACTCAAGGGACATTTACAACATTTCTTCATATGATCATTAACACCTTTGATTTCTTCGTCTGAAAACTGCTTATTCATAACCTATGGCCATTTGTCACCTGGGGAATAACTTACATTCTTGGATAAATTTGACCTACATATTTATATGTTTGAAAAATGAGATCAGAGAAATCTGTTATAAAATAATATCTCCCACTTTGTTGTTTCTCTTTTAATCTTGGTTAAATTGGTTTCATTTGTTAAAAATAGTTAACATCTTATAATCTTCTCTGTCTCTTGTTTGGTCATAAATTCTTCCTTTCTCCATAGATCTGCCAGGAAAACAATTCTATGTTCCCTGAATTCACATATAATATCACTCTTTATGTCAAAATCATATGCCCATTTCAACTACATCTTGGTACAGGGTGTGAGCTATTGGTCTATACGTAATTTTTGTGATATGGTTTTCTAATTTTTCAAGAACTTATAATTTCCAAGTATTTTATATGGTCACTCTAGACAATATAAAATATTTGAGAATCTATCTGCCAAAAGAAGCATAGGAATTATATGAACACAACTACAAAACACTTTTCACACAAATAGAACTATATCTAAATAAACGAAAAAATATTAATTCCTATTGGGTAGTGTAAAGGTGAAAATTAATGGTTGGACAATAGTTTTATAAAATCATGTAGTCACCAATATTATATTTCCAAGTCAGAAATTTATTTACAAAATAGAGAGGAAAAAATAAAGTAGAGAAATGTGAAGGGGATAGAAAAGTTATCTGTCCTATCTTAATCCAGGCAGAGATTAATTAGCTTTTAACCAGGAAGCCTGGAGTTGAGAAATCACATGGCCTCCTGCAAGATGGAAGCTAATCTCTTAAGAAACTAGGAAAGTTGTCAGCCTTTCACTCAACCAATAAAGTAATCCAAGATTCAGAGTCTAAGTTGAAGCTGAACTCCAAGCCAAGGATCCAAACCAAAGTCTCCAACAAAGCTCCCTTGAAGACTCTCCCCAGTTAGAAAACTGTCTCCAGAAGACAATCTCTTCAGACTACCTTCTCAAAGACCATCTACTCTGAGGAGGAGGCTAATCACAGTTTTCAAATTGTTAGTGTCTATGGAATCTATTTCTCACCTTATGAAGGTCAATTTCTAATAAAAAAGGTTCACAGTTTCCTGATTGAACAGTTTCTGAGGGTGTGAATTCTTGGGTTCTTAAAAGAATTCACAAGTTTCTGACTAATTGAGTTAAAAAAAAAGATGGAATTCTCTAAATATCTTGCTGGCTTCTCATCTAGCACTAGGTAGGGTGTTCAATCTTTTGTTGATTCCACTTAAAAGGTAGGCAAAGGAGAGTTAATCCTGTCTTCAGTTTAGTGAGGTATTAAGTAGGGGTACTTAAGTTAATGTTAATTAAAGTGTCAACTCTAACTAGGCAAAGAGAATAAAGGATTCCCTTTTCACAAGTGGAGACTCAGAATAGACAAAGAGACCCAAGAATTCCCTTTCACAGTAGGATGACCAAATATCATAAAAAAGACAATACTACATAAATTAATTTACTTGTTCAGTGCCATACCTAACAAAAGAGAAAAAAGTATTCTATAGAATTGGAAAAAATAATGACAAAATTGATCTGAAAGGACAAAAGATTAAGAATGTCAAGAGAAACATTGAAAAACAATGTGAAGGATGCTGGCCTGGCAGTACCAGATCTTAAACTATACTATAAAACAGTGATCATCAAAATAATGTGATATTAGCTAAGAGATAGAAGGGTGGATCTATGGAATAGACATGGGATAAATGACCTCAGCAATCTATGGTGTGATAAACTCCAGGATCACAGCTTTTGGGATAAGCACTCAATATTAGGCAAAACTTGCTGGGAAAATTAGAAAGCAGCATAGCAAAAATTGGATTTAGATCAATTTCTCACATCTTATACCGACATAAGTTCACAATGGGAATATGGCATTAACACGAAGAGGGATATTATAAGTAAATAAATTGGGTGAACGAAAAATCATAGACCTGTCAGATCTATGAAGAAGGGAAGTATTAAAGACCAAGAAAGAGACAGAGAACATTGCAAGAAGTAAAATGAATCATTTTGACTATATTAAATTAAAAAGTTTTTTTGTACAAACAAAACCAATGAAATAAAATTAGAACAGAAGCAACAAACTGTGGAAAAAATTTTATAACAAATTTCTCTGACAAAGATCTAATTTCTCAAATATACAAAGAAGTCAAATTGATGAAAAACCAAGCCATTTCCCAAATGACAAATGGTCAAAGGAGAGGAATTGGAAGTTTTGAGATGAAGAAATCACAACCATCACTAATCACCTGAAAACATGTTCTAAATCCCTCCTGAATAGAGAAATACAAATCAAAACAATTCTGAGAAACCCCCTCTCATAGGTAGCAGAGAGGCCAATATGATAGTAAAAGAAAATAATAAATGTTGGTGGGCATGAGGCAAAATTGGGATATTAATGCATTGCTGATGGAGTTGTGAATGTATCTAACCATTCTGGTAGACAATTTGGAATTATGCCCAAAGGGCTTTGAAACAATGCATGCCCTTAGATCCAGCAATACCACTACCAGGTTTGTGTCCCTAATTGATTAAAAAAAAGGGGGGCCAGTGAGGTGGCTCAGTGGATTGAGAGTCAGGCCCAGAGATGGGAGGTCCTGGTTCCAATCTGGCCTTAGACACTTCCTAGCTGTGTGACCCTGGGCAAGTCACTTAACCCACATTGCCTAGCCCCATGATGGTGATCCTATGACATGTGTGTCAGCACTGACACACGTAGCCATTTTCGATGACACAAGGCTGCATACAGAGAAATATGGGGCCACATGCCGAGAAGGATGTTTTTTTCTCGAAGTGACACATCACCTGAGTTATGCTTAGTTTTTGGCACATTTTGACACACTAAGCTCAAAAGGTTGCCCATCACTGCCCTAGCCCTTACCACCCTTCTGTGTAGGAACCAACGGAAGGTAAGAATTTGAAAAATAAAAAAGGGAAAGAACCAGTTTGTACAAAAATATTTATAGCTGGGCTTTTTCTGGTAGCAGACAATTGGAAAATGAGGGGGGTCTCTCCACTGGGGAATGGCTGAACAAATTGTGGCATATGATGATGATGGAATATTACTGTGCTATAAGGAATAATTAATAGATTGATTTCTATAAGAACTGGAAAGACCCACATCAACTGATGGGGACTGAAATAAGCAGAACCAGGAGAATATTATACACAGAAACTGAATTGCTACTAAAAGGAATGCAATGATCCAGGACATTCCAAGGGACTCATGACAAGGAATGCTATCCACATCTAGAAAAAGAACTGTGGGAGTAGAAATCTAGAACAAAATGTGACATCACTGGTTTATATGGGTTTGGTTTTAAAAGATTGGTCTATTACAAAAATCAATAATATAGAAATTTTGAGTAACAATATGGGTATAATAACACTGTGGAATTTCTGAAGATTAAATTAACTCTCCTGTGCCCATTTTTAGATTTAATCACCAAAAGCATAAATAACCCACTTATACATGAGAATGGGAGATCTGTGACCCCCTTGTGCAATTGTGGGTGATGAATCATAATCGACTTATTGCCTCCCCGGGAAGTCCTAAGCAAAGCTTTTGCTGTAATTCATATACATAAAATGGAAGAAAGTCACAAGAAGTGACAAAAAGAAAAGATCTTAGCTTTATAGGAATCTTCTCTCACAACATGAAGAATATGGTATGTTTTTTGTGATCATACATGTATAACCTGGATCAAATTGCTTACCATCTGATGGAGGAGAGAAGAAAACAGTTTGGACCTCAAAAACTTTGGAAAACATTTCTTGTACTATAATAAATAATAGTGTTGACAATATGCATCCTTGCTTCAGTCCTGATTTTACTGGGAAGGCATCTAACTGATCCCCATTGCATATGATACTTGCTGATGGTTTTATATGGATTCTATTTATTAAAGGATGGCCCTTTTATTGCTCTGCTTTCTAGGGTTTTTAAGAGGAATGGGTATTGTATATTGTTGAAGATCTTTTCTTCATCTTTGGAGATAATTGTATGATTTTTATTTATTGATATGGTCAATTATGCTGATAGTTTTCCTAATATTAAGCCAATCTTGCATCCCTGGTATAAATACCACCTGGTCATAGAGAATAAACTTTGTGAGCTGTCAAAGATTTTTGCATTCATTAAGGAAATTTGCCTATAGTTTTCTTTCTCTGTTTTCTTCCTCCTGGCTCATCCATCATGATCATATTTGCATCACACTAAAATTTTTATAGGCCTGCTTTTCCTATTTTGCCAAATCATTTAAATAGTAGTTAGATTAATGCTCTATTTTATTTGCCCTTTTTTTCCTTTTAAAACAAACTCCTGGGGCAGCTGGGTACCTCTGTGGATTGAGAGCCAGGCCTAGAGATGGGAGGTTCTAGGTTCAAATCTGGCCTCAAGATACTTCCCAGCTCTGTGACCCTGGGCAAGTCATTTGACCCTCATTGCCCAGCCCTTACTATTCTTCTGCTTTGGAACAAGTACACAGTATTGATTCCAAGACGGAAGGTAAGGGTTTAAAAAACAAAACAAAACTCTAAATCTTATTAGTTCAAAAGTTCTTTTACTTTCAGTTTTATTCATTTCTCCTTTGATTTCTTTCAATTTTCATTTAGTCTTAACTTAGATTTTTAATCTGTTCTGTTTTATTTCCTCCTCTATATTATTCATATAAATTACTCATGGATATAAAATTTCCCTCAAGTACTGCTTTGGTTATATACCACAACTTTTGATATGCTCTTTCCTTACTGTCATTCCTTTTATGACATCATTGATTGTTTCCATCATTTGTTTATTGACCCACCCCTTTTCATCAATTAGATTACGCAGTTTACAATTAATTTTAAACTTTTTCCATTCTTACTGAGAATACTTTTATTAGATTATGATCTGAAATGGTTGCACTTATTACTTCTGCTTTTTTGCATTTTGTTCTGAAAGTTTTTATACCCTGGTACATGGTCTTTTGTGTGTTTTCCATGTGCACCTGAAAAGAAGATATATTCCTTTTTCCATTTCATTCCATTTGCTCCAGATATCTATTAAATGTAACTTTTCAAAAATTTCATATACTTCCTTTGTTCCTTTCTTGTTTATTTTTTGGTGAGACTTCTGATAAAGATTCCCTACAATATAGTTTTATTAGCAATTTCCTCCTTATTCTCCTTTAGTTTCTATTTTTAAAATCTGGAGGTTATGTCATTTGGTGCATATATGTTAAGAGCTAATATGGTCTCACTATCTAAACTAACCTTTTTATCATAATGCAGTTATCAACCTTATCTCTTTTAATGAGATCTATTTTTGCTCTACCTTTGTCTGAGTTCATAATTGCTATTCCTGCTTTTTTTATTTGAATTGAAGTCCAGTATTTTCTTCTCCATGCCCTTCCCTTTACTCTCTATTTCCCTACCTTGAAGGAGGGAATATGGGAGGCACTAATGAAGGCTTAAAAAGGGTCCAGGTTCTTGAAGTTACCTTCTGCCCTGGTAGAGGATATGGAACAGTATATAGAGTAGATTTTCTACACTCCCCTTTGTGCAGTTTTACATCCAATTTTTCTTTGTCCCCAGAAATAGACCAAAGCTTTCTGCCTACCTTTCAAGACCTTACTCTGACCCTTGTTCATCCTGTGATTCAAACATTCTAGAATCACTCTTTTAAGGTTCATTTGAGATTCTCAGGGTGGTTCCAGCCTTTGCTTCTGCTCTGCTGCCTTCTTAGCACTGCCTGCCCCATGAATACTTCTTAACAAAAAATCCTTTCTAAATACCACTCATCCCACATGGGAAGGGGCTGCCTTGGCAGGTAGAGTGTCCCCTTCAATGGCCATCTACAAGGAAAATCTGCCTTGGTATATACAAAATTTGCACACAGAATTCAGGTCTATTTATAAGGTGAGCGACATGACCTTGGTGATTAACTTCAGTAACATAAATCTGTAACACTGTTTTAAGTTTTCACCTTAAGCTACCTAAAATAGAAGAGAGACAATTTCAGGAGCAAGAAAGGAAAGTCCCAGCTTCCCATCACAGAATTCAAAGACTTTTTTAAAAAAAATCAAAGCAGGCAGGAGAACCCTGTGCAGAGATCAGCACTCTTGCTTTTTTTTTCTTTCTTTTTTTTATTTAAACATTATTTTATTTGGTCGTTTTCATACATTATTCACTGGAAACAAAGATCGTTTTCTTTTCCTCCCCCCCCCCCCCCCCCCCCCCCCCCCCCCCCGCCTTTCCCTCTCCCATAGCCGACGCATGATTCCACTGGTTATCACATGTGTTCTTGACTCGAAACCATTTCCCTGTTGTTGGAATTTGCATTCTAGTGTTCATTTAGAGTCTCTCCTCAGTCATATCCCGTCCAACCCTGTAGTCAAGCAGTTGCTTTTCATCGGTGTTTTTACTCCCACAGTTTATCCTCTGCTTGTGGGTAGTATTTTTTTTTAGATCCCTGCAGATTGTTCGGGGACATTGCATTGATACTAATGGAGAAGTCCATCACCTTTGATTGTACCACAATGTATCAGTCTCTGTGTATAATGTTTTCCTGGTTCTGCTCCTCTCACTCTGCATCAGTTCCTGGAGGTTGTTCCAGTCTACATGGAATTCCTCCACTTTATTATTCCTTTTAGCACAATAGTATTCCATCACCAACATATACCACAATTTGTTCAGCCATTCCCCAATTGAAGGGCATCCCCTCATTTTCCAATTTTTGGCCACCACAAAGAGCGCAGCTATGAATATTCTTGTACAAGTCTTTTTCCTTATTATCTCTTTGGGGTACAAGCCCAGCAGTGCTATGGCTGGATGAAAGGGCAGACAGTCTTTTAGCACCCTTTGGGCATAGTTCCAAATTGCCCTCCAGAATGGTTGGATCAATTCACAACTCCACCAGCAATGAATTAATGTCCCTACTTTGCCACATCCCCTCCAGCATTCATTACTTTGCATAGCTGTCATGTTAGCCAATCTGCTAGGTGTGAGGTGATACCTCAGACTTGTTTTGATTTGCATCTCTCTGATTATAAGAGATGTAGAGCAATTTTTCATGTGCTTATTAATAGTTTTGATTTCTTTGGCTGAGAACTGCCTGTTCATGTCCCTTGCCCATTTGTCAATTGGAGAATGGCTTGATTTTTTGTACAATTGATTTAGTTCTTTATAAATTTGAGTAATTAAACCTTTGTCAGAGGTTTTTATGAAGATTGTTTCCCAGTTTGTTGCTACCCTTCTGATTTTGGTTACATTGGTTTTGTTTGTACAAAAACTTTTTAATTTGATGTAATCCAGATTATTTATTTTGCATTTTGTAACTCTTTCTAATTCTTGCTTGGTTTTGAAGTCTTTCCCTTCCCAAAGGTCTGACATGTATACTATTCTGTGTTCTCCTAATTTTCTTATAGTTTCCTTCTTTATGTTCAAGTCATTCACCCATTTTGAATTTATCTTGGTGTAGGGTGTGAGGTGTTGATCTAAGCCTAATCTTTCCCACAATGTCCTCCAATTTTCCCAGCAGTTTTTATGAAATAGTGGATTTTTGTCCCAAAAGCTGGGATCTTTGGGTTTGTCATATACTGTCTTGCTGAGATTGCTGGCCCCCAGTCTGTTCCACTGATCCTCCTTTCTGTCTCTTAGCCAGTACCAAATTGTTTTGATGACCGCTGCTTTGTAATATAGTCTGAGATCTGGGACTGCAAGACCCCCTTCCTTTGTATTTTTTTTCATTATTTCCCTGCATATCCTTGATCTTTTGTTCTTCCAAATGAACTTTGTTATGGTTTTTTCTAAATCAGTAAAAAAAATTTTTGGAAGTTCCATGGGTATGGCACTAAATAGATAGATGAGTTTGGGTAGGATGGTCATTTTTATTATATTGGCTCGTCCTACCCATGAGCAGTTAATGTTCTTCCAATTGTTCAAGTCTAGTTTTAGTTGTGTGGAAAGTGTTTTGTAGTTTTGTTCATATAGATACTCTTGCTTTTTTTAATCACTGACAAAGGCTTAAAATTCTGCACCTTTGGCATGGAATGAATACATTCCCTTTATAGCAGATTCATAGTTAAAGGAAGAAATGGTCCTTACCCACAGAGTAGATTCTGCACATTTTCCAGCATGACTTCCCTGTACAGCTCTTTCTGAGAAGGGTCCAACAGGCACCACTCCTCCTGGGTGAAGTCCACAGCCACATCCTTGAATGTTATTGACCCCTAAGCCAGCAAAAGTCGTAAGATTTAGAGCTGAGCCTGCAGAATTCATCTAATTTGTACCTCATCAACTAACTTGAAGAAAGTGAAGCACACGAAGGACTCACCCCAAACTCTTCACCTTGAAGAGTGTCAGAACAAGCTCTGCAGACCAGTTATTCAGAGCCCAATGGGACACTGACAAAGGCATTTTGTGTTGGAGAATCATGTTGGAAGAGTAAAGACTGTAGAAGTGTCTCACTCTGAAATGCTTTTCCCTATGGAATTAGAGGTTAAGTGCTCTCTGAGGGAGGCAGGAGATTCTGTGGAGAAGAGAGAAGGTGATCTGAAATCCCTCCTCATCACAACTGTCAGAATTCATATAATAAGAACTTTTTTTGAAGTTTATGAGAAAGAAGCAATTACTGGGTATTCTGGGGGAAAATATTATCAAGGATTATAAGGAGAAAACAACAAAAAAAGGAATCCTCTACTCAAGTTTTTAAAAGGCTGAAATACTCTTATCTCGCTGAAAGCCTAAAGAGGACTCCAGAGTTATACGAGATCAGACACTGATTATAGCTAAGTGACAAAGAGCAGGCTTTTGTGGTTTTATTGAGAATTTGGCAAACCACTGGGTATGATGTGCCAACATCCTGTCTACGCTTTATGATGAATGCCATTTCGTCCTAGAAAACATTCAGTCATTTTATATTTAGTTATAGGATAGTAAATGTGATGAGAAAAGGAGGGTGTGTTCATCTTTTAAAAATATAACATTTGACAACCTGGCATTGGGGACTGAACTCATTCATAAGAAATACACTGACTACAGTGATTGGAATTCTGAAGAGGCAGAATTTCTTCATTTTTAATGAATTTATTCACTGACTGATCATTTAATGTGGTCAGTTGAACCTCTCCACAATATGAAAGAAAAAGGGTAATTCCTCTAGCACTGGTCTCTTCTCTCTCTGTCTCTGTCTCTGTCTCTGTCTCTCTCTCTCCACATATAGTGGTGCCATGATACACAAGCACATTAAGTCGGGAGCAATTTGAGATGCCAGCAATCACAATCAGGATTTTTTGCTATGACTCATGAGTGAATATTTGAACCACAAGCTTCCCCCTGTGGGAGGAGCCCAAGGTGGATGAGGTAATCAGTACAAGTGAGAGTAAGGAAAGGTGGGGGATTTGGGAGGAAAAAATTAAACAGTTTATTGAAAAGACACCCAGAAACAGTTGCAACAGGTCCTGCACTGGAGCTATGTAAGGACACTTGTTTCACACATTATCGAAACGTTCTGAAAGGGAGGAAGAAACAGACTTCCATGAAAATGTTTTTGTTGAGACGGCCTCTAAGTGAAATCCAGGAAAGTGTGGCAAAACAGTTAAAATTCAATGAAGAAATGATGATAAATAAGTAAAAAAAAGTAATTAAGTTTAGCAATAGTTACAAACCACAAGTAATGTGTAAGGTCAATTTTGCACTTGGGGAGGAGTAGTATCTCTGGTATGGAGGGCTTGTCCTACCCTCCTAAGGCAGCTCTCCAGCCTCTGACCCTCACCTGACACCCAGCTCTCACTTGTGGCTCCTAGTAGCTGCTAGCATGCGGCAGCAGCCACATCCCGGGCAACGGCTTCGACAGGCTGGCTAAACCTTGTGAGGGTAGCCATCGCGTCATTGACCACTGGTGAACCAGGGCTTTGTTCACCCAACGTGTAAAGACTGCTTCGGCAGAACAGATGGAAGAAACCAATAGGAAGGTTCAACGGCTGAGATGGCGACGCAGCAAAGCACTGTGGAGTGCTTAGGGCGGGTTGGAGCACAAAGGACAACATGGCCATCCAATGCATCAGAGGAAGTCCCCAAGTGTAACGACTTTTCGTGCCACTGGACCCAGGCTTCCAACACCGAGAGAGTGGGACTGTCCCTGTGCATCGACTTTTCCACTTAAATCTCCTTCACACACAAGTGTTTTTGTGCACACCCATCTACATCACAGATGAAAGCGCACAAAGATAATCGTCATCCTCCGTTACCAAGAGACTACTACTATAGCATCACATGTGTAGAGAGTAAGTTATGTAAGTAAGAGCGCATGAAATGAAAACCTTCTCTGCCAGCATCTTCATCTGACCTTGAAGGTAAATACATTTCATGGGCAAGTTTATTTCTTTACATACTTTATTATCTACAAATATATTTATTTGTTATATATAAAGTACATTTCTGATTTTAAAACATAAAACAAAATATTTGTGTGGTTTTGGGGGGAGGAAGAGATTAATTCTCAGATTCATAAATAAGCACTGAGGAGGGGGACTTAGGAGACCTCAACTCCCCCCCTCATTATTTCTTCACAACAGAAGCTGATTCTAGTCCATTCAAGGAAGGTGTCAGTCCAAGGTTATCCCAGCCTTCTGGCTGGCCCAGCACACTCTCAAAATGGGTCAAAGTTCACCATGACTTAAGGTCCTGCCCTTAACCCATTTATCACAACAATAAAAGGGAGGCTCCTCCCAGCTTCATAGCCTCAGGGGAAGGGCACAGCAAGTCTGGAGTTCTGACCTTGGCCAGGTGAAAGGGAAATTTATGCCACAAAAACATCACAATTCAGCATTAATTTTCAATAAGTTTATTTGTGAAAAATAAAGGATCCTAGAATACTATTGTGCTCAAAGGAATAATGAAGTGGAGGAATTCCATGGGAGCTGGAACAACCTCCAGGAAGTGATGCAGAGCTAAAGGAGCAGAACCAGGAAAACATTGTAAACAGAGACTGATACACTGTGGTACAATCAAATGTAATGGACTCCATTAGAGGCAATGCATTGATCATGAACAACCTGGAGGGATCTATGAGAAAAAACACTATCCACAAGCAGAGGACAAACTGTGGGAGTAGAAACACAGAAGAAAAACAACTGCTTAATTACATGGGCCAAGGGGATATGATTGGGGATGTAGACTCTAAAGGAAAATCCTAGTGCAAACATCAACAACATGGATTCTGATTCTGTTCAAGGAAACATGCAGTACTCAATGGAATTGCACGTGGGCTATGGAAAGGGCAGGTGAAGGGGAGGGAGGGAAAGAATATGATTCTTGTAACCAAAGAATAATGTTCTAAATTGACAAAATAAAATTAAAATTAAAAAAATATATATAAACAAAGGATCCAAGCCTGGCCCTGTAACCATGGAAACGCGGGGAACAAGGGTCAAGAGAAGAAGTGAAGAGGCAGCCTGAGGAATAGTTGGCTGTCAGCCTGTAGTAAACCATAGTAGTGGGGGGCCTCGACCCTCCCCTATGAGCACTAGAGAAATAGAAGAAAAAGATAAATAAGAAGTAAAGGAAGTGGATGAAATGTTAGAAATAGAACAAAAAAAAAATAAATAAGTAAAGGAAGTGAATGAAATGCTACAAAAATGAGAGCTAACAGGTATCTGGAGAAAACTGAACAGGATAACAAGGAATACTCCTCCTTTTCAGCAGCACGTGGTACCTACACAAAGACTGGTCATGCACTAGGCCATAGAGCCCGGCTCAACAAAAGCCTTTCCATGGAAGTTTGTTTCTTCCTCCTTTTCAGAACATTTTGATAACGTGCGAAACAAGTGTCCTCTCACAGCTCCAACCACGACCTGCTGCAGCTTTTTCTGGCTGCGTCTCTTTTCTAATCACCATTTGGGTTGTTAGTGTTACACAAGGCCGCCACCTAAAGCACGGTGGGACGACCCCCCACCCCACCACCCCCCCTTAGCCTTCCTTGTGAGCCCCCTGAGAGCAGACGCAGCATCTCTCCCTTCTGGCCTCCCTTCGTGTCTTCCTCTTTCTTCCCCTTTGGCCATCCTCGGCAGCCGGTGAGGCCAGGGAGCTCCTGGCATTGCGGACAGCCTCAGTGTTGGGCTGAACGCGGGGAAGATACAGCCTTTGACGACTCCTGCTCCAAAGTGCTCCACACTGTCCATGTACTGCGATCCACTCCTTCGCCAAGTCAGACACGCACGCCTCGCTCTCGTTTTTCCATGATTTCTCGCTTTAACGTCATGGACAGCCTCCTTCTCCCCCTCAGCACTGCCCTTGGCACTCACGTTCTTAGGACCCGTGGTTAAAAGGTAAGGAATTTGCCCAAAAAACTGATAATACAGAAAAATAAAGGAGAAAGCAAAAGCGATGCCATGCAGGTGCTCGCAGAGCCAGACAAACACTGAACTACGCCAGACAGCCTCGTGTCACTCGTGAAACCGAACGTCTGGCAGGCTGTCTAGTGGAGGGTGGCGGAAGCACGTGATCCAAATATCCGCTGGTGACTCAAAGCAGAGAACCCCGACGGGGCCTGCTCGTACCTCCAGTTCCTCGTGACTGCAGGTGCTCCTGACCAGGGACCCCATGGTAGGAAATCGGGCTGACAGGCTCTTTGACTTAAGCCTGTGACCCAAAGTTCCTACCAAGCCCACCACCCCGGGCTGCACGTAGGACAGAAGACAGTCAGGCAGCAGTACAGGACACCCATCTCCCAGGCGCGATGGCTTAGGTCAGGCCTCCTGAGCTGTGGGAGGTGACTGACGCTGACCTGGATAGGGATTGTCAGCAGAAGATCAGACCCGGAAGTCATTGCAGAGGCGTGGAAAGGTCAGTCATAATACCGGATATTGGCTACCCCCCATCGTGAGGATTCCTGCAGTTCCGGCTCATTCAGCACTTGGTCAGCAATTCAGACCTGCCATGTGGAAGATTTCTGTTCATCCTATTTTCATTTGAACTCTTTCCTCTGACAGAGGGAGGCCTGCCCTCTCCCAGTAAACCTATTTCTTCTTGGCTTGCAGATTCTGACTCTTATTAGTGTTTCTGCTGATGGAATTTTCCTCACAAGGGTGATCTCACCTCTGATGAAGAAGCATTTCAGGTAATTAAAAAAATTTTATGTTTTTAAAATGAACCCTCACCTTCCCTCTCGGAATCCATACTGTGTATTGGTTCCAAGGCAGAAGAGTGGTAAGGGCTAGGCAATGGGGGTTAAGCCCAGGGTCACCCCGCTGGGAAATGTCTGAGCTCAAATTTGAACCCAAGACCTCCCGTCTCTAGGCCTGGCTCTCCATCCACTGAGCTACCCAGTTGCCCCCTCAGGTAATTATTAAGAGGTACTTTGCCCAACTACATGACAATAAATAAGACAATCTAGGTGAAATGGGTGAGTAGTGACAAAAAATATAAATTACCTAGATTAAAAAAAAAGAGGAAATAGAATACTTAAATAATCCCATCTCAGGAAAAATTTTTTTCGAACAAGCCATCAAGGAATTCCCTAAGAAAAAATCCCCAGGGCCAGATGGATTCACAAGGGAATTCTATGAAACCTTTAATGAACAATTAACCCCAACACTATACTAACTATTTGACTAAATGAGCAAATGCTTTTTATGACTAATGTAGGGCACTGATTCCAAAGCCAGGCACACCAGAAACAGAGAAAGGAAACTATAAACCAATCTCCTTTATGAACATAGATGAAAAAAAACCACCTTAAATAATATTAGCAAAGAGTCATCACAAGGATTATTCACTATGACCTGGTGAGATTTATACCAGGAATGTAAGGATGGTTTAATATTAGGAAAACTATCCACAGAATTGACCATCTCAGTAACCAAACCAACAGAAATCACATGAGTATCTCAAGAGATGCAGAAAAAGCCTTTGACAAAATACAATGCTTTCCTACTTAAAACTCTAGAAATAGAATAGCTGGGGCCTTCCTCAAAATAATAAACAATGTATATTTAAAACTGTTAGTATCATCTGCAACTAGGGCAGGTTTCAAGATTTCTCAATAAGATCGGGAGTGAAGTAAGGATGCCCATTATCACCTCTATTATTTAATATTGGGCTAGAAACACTAGAAGTAGTAATTAGCGAAGAAAAAGAAATTAAGTTAGACAATGAGGAAACTAAACCATCACTCTCTGCAGATGATATGATGGTATACTTAAAGAATTCTAGAAAATCAACTAAAAAGCTAGTGGAAATAGTAATAACTTTAGCAAAGTTGCAGGGTACAAAATAAATCCACATAAATCATCAGCATTTCTATATATTTCTAATAATACTCAGCAGCAAGTGTTAAAAAGAGAAACACCATTTAAAATCATTCTAAAGAGTATAAAATATTTGGGAATTTATTTACCAAAACAAACACAGGAATCATATGAGAGCAACTACAACATGCTTTTCACATGATTAAAATAAGATCTAAACAATTGGAAAAAACATGAATTGCTCATGAGTAGGACAAATTAATATAATAATGATGTTCCTACTGAAATTAATTCACTTATTCAGGGCCAAACCTACCAAATTATTTTCAAGTTTTTAAGAGTTTTCAAAATCTTCAAGTAACATTTTTATAGAATTAGAAAAAAATTATAACAAAGTTCATCTGGAAAAACAAAAGATCAAGAATATCAAGGAAATGAATTTAAAAAAATGTGAAGAGGGGGCAGCTGGGTAGCTCAGTGGATTGAGAGCCAGTCCTAGAGACGGGAGGTCCTAGGTTCAAATCTGGCCTCAGCCACTTCCCAGCTGTGTGACCCTGGGCAAGTCACTTGACCCCCATTGCCTAGCCCTTACCACTCTTCTGCCTTGGAGCCAATACACAGTATTGACTCCAAGCCAGAAGGTAAGGGGTTTTTAAAAAAAAATGTGAAGAATGGTGGCATAACAGTACCAGATCTGAAACTGTACTATGAAGCAGTGAACATCAAAACAGTCTGCTACTGGCTAAGAGAAAGAAGGATCAGTGGATCAATGGAATAGACTGGGGGTAAATGGCCTCAGTAAGCCAGTGTTCCATAAACTGAAAAATCCCAGCTTTTGGGACAAGAACTCATTATATGACAAAAACTGCTGGAAAAATTGGAAAACAGTATGGGAAAAAATCAGGTTGAGATCAACATGTCACACCCTATACCAAGATAAATTCAAAATGGATAAAAGACTTAAATATCAAGAGTGAAATAATAAATAAATGAGAACACAGAATAGTATACTTGATAGATCTACACAAAGGAAGGAATTTAAGTCCAAATATGAGATAGAGAACATTACAAAATGTAAAATGAATCATTTTGATTATATTCAATTAAAAAGATTTTGTACAAACAAAACCAATGCAACCAAAATGAGAAGAAAAGCATCAAACTGGGAAAAATTTTATAACAAAACTCTGAAAAAGGTCTAATTTCCCAAATATATTAGGAAAGAAGTCAACTGTACAAGAAATCAAGCCACTCACAAACTGACAAATGGTCAAGGGACACAAATAGGCAGTTTTCAGATGAAGAAATCAAAATGATCAATATTCATTTGAAAAGGTGTTCTAAATCTCTCCTAATGAGAGAAATGCAAATCAAAACAATTCTGAGGTCCCATCTCACACTTAGAAGATTGGTCAATATGATAATAAAGGAAAATAATAAATGCTGGAGATGTGGCAAAATTGGGACACTGCAATACATTGTTGGTGGAGTTGTGAATTGATCTAACTATTCTGGAAGGCAATGTGGAATTATGCCCAATGGGCTTTAAAAAACTGCATGCCCTCTGATCCAGCTATAACACTGCTAGATTTGTATCCCAAAGAGGAAATAATGAAAATACTTGTAAAAAAATTTATAGCTGTGCTTTTTGTGGTGGCAAACAATTAGAAAATGAGGGGGTATCTCTTGATTAGGGAATGGCTTTAACAATTTTGGTATATGATGGTGATGCTATACTACTATGCTGTAAGGATTGATGATCTGGAGGCTTTCTATATGAACTGGGAGAACGTCAATGAAATGATGCAGAGTGAAATGAGCAGAACCAGAAAAACATTGCACACAAAGTAAAACACTGTAGTGGACTTTGCTATTAGTAGCAATGCAACAAGCCAGGACACTCCTGAAGGACTTATGTAAAACAATGCTATCCATTCTGAATAGAAAGAACTATGGGAGTAGAAATGCACTTATCACATATCTATATGGGGATGTCATTTGGGGTTTAGGCCTTAAAAAAAAATTGCTCTAGAGCAAAAATGAATAATATGGAAATAGGTATCAAGTGGCAACATTTGTACAACTCAGTGGAATGAATTGTCAGTTTTGGAAAGGGCGAGAAAAGAGGGGTGGGAAAGAAAATGGATCATATAAACATGGGGGGAAATTGAAAATTAATTAGTTAATTCATTTTTTAAAAAATAACTCTATTACAAATATGAATAATATGGAAATAGGTTTTGAGCAATAATAAATGCACAACCCAGTGGAACTGTTTGTCAGCTCCAGGCCAAGGAAGAGAGGAGGGAGAGAATGTGAATCATATGACCAATGGGAAAATATTCTAAATAATTTTTTTTAGTTAAAGGAACCAAAAATATAAAAATATAAAAAATAAAGGAACCAAAATGAAAAATATTGAGAAAGCAACAGAATAGACTATCTTGTTAGGTTCAAGTTAAACTATTTGAATAGGAAAAGGAAAGATGTAAAGCTTCTATATATTAAAGTGCACTTGAAGTTCCTGATCGTTTAATAATATTTGAAAAGCAGACCTTTTGCCTCCCCTGGAATTCCCATTCTTTTCCTCCTTCTAAAAACACACCTTTTCTTGTCTGTGTCCTCACCTGATGTCACCCCAAACTTCTTCCAAAGCCTCCCTGGCAGACCTCACTGACCTGGCCAAACCCCAGAACCTGGAAGTCAGGAGCAGAGACATCCCTGGGCCATCCCTGGATTGTGGGACACATGGTCATTCCCCTCTGATGGAGGGTGTCACACTGGAGGGTGTATGAATAAATGTCTGTACTTGGGCCTGTCTGTCAGGAATCTCATCCAGGCAGGGGCTACAGAGGCCCTGGAAACACAGCTGGGGATTGTGGGTGACCTTTGAGGTCACACTGACCACAAGCAGTGATGGCGCCCCTGGAGGCTGGGAAAGACAGAGGTCTTAGTTCTGTTGGATTCCATCTTGGGATGGACTGCACTCACCTGGGAAGGGGGCCTCGGGGTCCTGGGGGTCATTCCCTCTGGCTCCAGGGTCTCTGCTGGGGCCAGACTGTGGTCCTTCAGGGGGTGGGAGCCCCAAGGTGGGGAGACTTCCTCCTTGTACACCTGTGGGGAATTAGAGGGGTGAAGGTTTCAAAGAAGCTCCCAGGGCCCTTCCCCGGGCCTCAGGGGAGACTCCTAGAAGGAGAGGTTACTGGGTAATGCAGGGGAGGGCAGAAGACTCTGGACAAGGAGATGGGCATCAGAGGGGGGTTGGGAGGAAACTTGTTGGCATTTGTTCTGTGCCAGAGATCAGAGTTCCTTCCATGGCCTGTGGGCATGGTCATTCCTTCCAACCAGGCTCCTATTGGCTGCTTCTGCCATTAGACCTTTGGGGAAGGGTCAGGACCAACCTCACCCTGTGAACCTTAAAAATTCTCAGACCCTACTTCATAAGGTTGGGTTAAGACCATTCCCCACTTTAAACAATGAAGGAACTTAGATCAGGAATGTGAGACCTCTACTCCACCCCTACTTAAGCCTGCTTTAGGGGAAGAAACTCCTTGCTGAACAATGAAAAGTACTTAAACCCATACTTATAGTAAGACAAAAAGTTCTTTAAGCCATGCCTATTTTTAGAATTAATACAATGGGGTGCTAAGTACCTATAAAGGTCAGGCAACTTGTGAACTTACAAGGAGCAAAGAGGAAAAAACTTACTCAGAGATTCTAGTCTACTCAGGTGTGGACTAAGAATGGTCTGTCCTTTGAAAAACGTCTACTGTGATTGGTAGATATAAGGACTTAGGGGAGGTGACATAGGAGAAAATTCCCCTTAAATAGGAGCTCAGATACATTCAGAGGATTTTGAGATTCAGGCATTGAGCTGGTGAAGTCAGCTGAGATGGAGCTGGCCTGGTGTCACTAGAATCCCTTGCTTGGGCAGATCTTGTGGTGAGTGATTAAGATTAAGGACTGACTGATCCTTTCTCTTAGGGCTTAGGCCTGGTTTGGCCAGGGCTGCCTGGGGCGGCCTATCCTTTTCTCACGATTTCCTTTCTCTCTCTCTCTCTCTCTCTCTCTCTCTCTCTCTCTCTCTCTCTCTCTCTCTCTCTCTCTCTTTCTTTAATTCCTCATTGTATTAATTAATTAAAATCTCTGTAAAACCCAGTTGACTTGGGTATATTTTAATAATTGGGAATTTTCCCCTGGAGCCCACCTTATATATTGATTTAAAACAAGACACTGTAGTGAAAATGTATTTTCTGCAGTCACAATTTACTCATCCACTCTTTTATCTACCACAATTTAAGTCTTCCACTATTTTAATCACTACAGTTTATGGCCTCAACTATCTTAACTCTTACAACCCCCATCTTGTGACTGCACCCCCTCCCCCACCCTGGTGGGAAGGAGGAGGAGGTTGGGACCTGTTCTCTCCTCTGGGGGAGGGCAAAGCCCCACCATGGTTCCTAATCCAGACAGAGCACCCACTCCTGACATGGGCACTTCTGTATTTTTCCCTTTTCTATGGTAGTTTAAAGTAATGAACAGACACAGAGACACAGCAGAGCCCAACTGTCAGCAGCCTCGTGCCCCAGAAATAGACCTTCTGCTCTCTTGAGATCCCAGAGGCAAAAGAGCCCCAGTTGTCAGTGGCTGCTTCCTTTATCTCCTCACTGACCAACTGTCCCACCTAACTTCCTGTCAGAGGGCGGCTACTTCCTCTCCTCAGGCTGGTCTCCCTGGTAACGGAATCTTCAGCTCTGCCTCACTGACTCCTGTCAGTTCTGATCTACTTAGAAACCTGCTCTCTGGCCTCTGAGGGAGACACAGGGAGAGACTAAGAAAATCCCTTTAACACAAACTTCCATGGAAAGGTATTTGTTGAAACAGCCTCCAAGTGAACTCGAGGAAAATGTGGCAAAACTGCCAAAATTCAATGAAGAAAATGATGATGAGTAAAAAAATACCAATTAAGTTTAGCAATAGATACTCATCACAAGTAATATATAAGGTCAATTTTGCATTAAACGTAGCATTACGTGTGCAGAGAGTAAGTTATGTTAGCGAGAGCACATGGCACGGAAACCTTTAGCACCAGCATCCTCACCTGACCTTGAAAGTAAACAATGTTTCGTAAGCAAGTTTATTTCTTTCTATTTTTTCTTCTTGTTTATAAATGTATTTGTTATATATAAAAGTACATTTCTGATTTTAAAACATTATAAAACAAAAAGCAAAAACTTTATGTGGTTTTGGGGGCCAGAACACATTAATTCTCAGATTCATAAATAACCACTGAGGAGGGGGATTTAGGAGACCTCAACTCCCCCCTCATTACTTCTTTACAAGAGAAGCAGGTCCTTGTCCTGGCTGGCCCAGCACTCTCACAATGGGTCAAAGTTCACCATGGCTTTCCAGTCAGACCTTTAATCCATTTATCATAGTAATAAAACAGAAGCTGCCCCTCGTTTCATAGCCTCAGGGAAAGGGCACAGCAAGTCTGGGGTTTTGACCTTGGCCAGGCTAAAGGGAAATTATTCCACAAAAATACCACAATTCAACATTAATTTTCAAAAAGTTTATTCATGAAAAACAAAGGAACCAAGCCTAGGCCTGCAACTATGGAAATCTGGGAAACAAGAGTCAAGAGGCCGACCGAGGAATAACTGACAGTCACTGGCCAGATGTAACAATAACAGGCTACTTGGCAGGACTCTTCTCCTTTTCCATATTGCTCCAATGAAAGCTCAGGCTGCACCTGGTATTGGAAGCTCTTCATTTCACTTCTTCCTGACCCATTCCCTACTTTTCAGCCAGGAATGCCACTGGCACACCCAGGGGAGGACTGGTATGAGGAAAGGCTGAGAGTTTCCAAGCATGGGAGGACACAATTCCCCACCTGAGGCCTTACAGGGGTCATTCCACTATCTTCTGCACCCATCTGGGGGCTATTCCACTCCCCTGCAATGGCTTTTTCCAACCCTATGGTTACACTATGTAGACTTGTGGCTGGAGAGGAATGGATCTGAGCTGCAATTCTTTGGACCAGAACCAGCATTCCCTCTCACACAATAAAACTCTCTCCCACAACAGTAGTAGGGGCAGAGAGCAGCCTCTGGAGCCAGATCTGGGAGGGAGAATTGCTTCTGATCTATCTGAAGGACATTCGAAGACTTCAGACAGGAAAGATGAGGCCCATAGAAAGGGCTGCCACTAGCAAGGCAGCCAAAGGCCCTCATTCAGATATACTTAGAACCAGAAGGCAGAAAGAACTCAGTCCCAAAGGAAAGCAGAGAAATCAGGACTCAAAGCAAAGAATGCAGAGAGACCTCAGTTCCAAGGAGAGCAGGCCTTCTTCTTCTTTTGGACTTGTTTACACTGGGTGGGTCCCAGTAGTCCACACTACACCAACTGTCCTGCGTCTGAAGTCTCAAGATCAGAGCTGCCTTCCAATGGCACCCAAGGCCAGGACCTCAGAACACTGCCTGACTCTGCACCTCAAGCCTTGCCCTCTATTATCTGGAATGTCACTGCCACCAGAATGCGCCCTTTTCACCGTAGACTGTGTAAAATTAAAATTAATATACAATAACTCCACATACTATATTTTATAAGGTGTAAGGAATAAAAGAATAATTATCTAAGAAAACAAAGCACATGCCCAAGCTAATCTACCTGCTCAAGTCCCACTCCACCGAATCTGTGACAGCAAGGAAGGAGAAAGTGGCAAAAAAGGGAGAATTTAAATCCTGCCTATGGCAGTAAGTAACAAAAGGAGGAGAGTGGGATGCTGGGTAATGTAGTTCAAAGGTACAAGATTTCTAATTACACATTTTCCCCAGTGATCATTTGGGAGACCAGTCTCCTCAAGGGATCATTTTAAACTATCAACTTAAAAGATTTTTAACTAAAAGTATGTACAATATTGCAGTTTCTAAAGGGAAATTACAATAACTTGGGGATAAAGGGAAATAAAAGAAAAAGAACAAAACCAGTGTTCGGTGTACTGACAAAAAGCCAATTGGGAGCAGTCCCCTTTGGCATAAGAGTGTATATTCAACCCCCCATTGTTCAAAATCACCACATCCCAATGTTCACTTTGGATCTTCTGGTGCAGCATGTAGTCTCTACAGGCATCTTCATGGCACCTTTTCCAAACAGTTCCTTTTCTGGATTCTCGGAGGCAGCAAGGTTTTTCATCCTGAAATTACTCTCAAAGGAATTTAAACTTTGCATTATAGAATAATAGACCCCCACCCCCACCAAGGAGGATGGTGACAAACAGGGATCACTCAGGGATGTATGACTGAGTTATGTAGTAAATGAATCAATTGGCAAAATAAAATAAAAAAAACATCAAATATCCATATAAAAGAGAAAAAAAACTTCTGAAAGAATTATAAAATGTCAAAGTCTTATGTGTAAAAATTCGAGGTATGGAAAAATAAAACTAGAACAGATCCTTGAATCAGGGTCCAATTAAAGTTATATAAGTCCCACAATCCTGTAGTAACAATTATGCACTTAACTAATCAGCAGCCAGGACTACAGAAAATTGCCATACTATGAAAGACATAAACAAGGGACTAGATTTCAAGCAAACGGGAAATAGCATTCCTTGGTCTGATTTTACCTTTTTGCTCAGGGATACTGGAGCTAGAATGGCAGCCAAAGGGAGGTGCTTGATAGAATGAGGGACGGGGAAGACCTGGCTCTGATATATGTCAAACAGCCACAACCTTGAACCTGCAACAAGTTCAAGTCCTGTTGTCTAGGCACAAAATGTCATCAATTGCACTAAGACTGGTTGGTCTCTTTGAACTTATGCTCGATTGGCACCATGCAGGTTAGCTTTGTGCTTCTTTGACACTGTGAAGTGGCTCTATTTGTGTTCCCTTCTTCTGGAATCAGACAGAATCATTAAGCAAAGTCCCATAATTTTAAGCAATGAATGGAAGGTTTCTATAGTCTAAAGCTTTTGGGCAAGCATTGACACTAGGGTTAATGGAACTTTTAAACTTACCCTAGTTAAAAAAAAAAAACCCAAAACTTAATACTGCTAACATGTGCTTAGAGTTCAAAAAAATGAGAGAAAAAACCTCAAAGACCATATTGCACATACAAGAAAAACAATAATAAAAATGTTTTAAAAATCAAAATATATAGCTTACAATCAGTGACAGATTATATTAGCCAAGGAGAGTTAGAATATAAAGGTTCCTCACCAAAAATGAGATCCATTTCTTCTTTAATTTGGCCATGATCCACAGTGTGAGTGCAAATGATTTTTTACAAAGTAACAGGTTTATAAAACAGTAGCACAGCAGGTAATGCACATTCAAGGAAATAACAAAATTCCCCAAATCATGATAGCTTATATACTTGTCACAAATTTCCACAAATGTAGCAAATCTTTCAACCTTTGCTGAGATATTTTTAACAAAGTCTATTACTGCCATTATTGCAAAATGTGGCAGAGGAGCCCAGAAAGGCACAAATCTCTGTACTGCTGATGAAAACTTTTTGGGGGGTCTAAAATGTCACCAAGAATCTCTGTCCTTCTGGTGGAGGTAGATTAAGCTGAAGAGTTAAAAATCATCCAGAAGCTACTTGGACTTCATAGGAAATGATCCCCCTTGGGAGCCATCCAGGGGTACCATGCTCCTAGGAAAACCTTCTGAGTTCCTCTGGTATGATACTGTTATGTTTCACACATTACATTTTTTATAAATGAGGAGGTGGGGAATATAATAATGCTACAGCATTTCACTTCAGCTACTAAATTATCCTTTTACCTCGTGTTATAAAAAACTCAAAGGCACACACAATGATCAGTCAAAGCTGCTGGTGCTACTGGATATCTGAAAAATACTTCTGAAGATCCCTTAAAATCAATTTAAATTCTTAAGTCATTATGGTTTTGCCACTGAAAAGGGTTGGTGCAAAGTGTTTATGGGCTTTTACATTGATATGCTCTTCAGAGCAGTCATAGGGGAAAGGGACAAATAAAAATAATGTAACAGAATATATCTAATAGCCAAAACACAATAGATTAAAATGATTCAGTGTAACAGAATAGTATTGATCAGATTAATATATGAACTTAAAAACAAAATTAAATCTTAAACAATCAGCAAAATATAATAAGCATGACAGGATATTGGTATTGAATTCAAAAGTCATTTTTCCCAATTCTGCTACAGAGACTTCCATAAAACAGTGGAGTCTGAAAAAGGTTTAAAAGTCCACCTCCAGACTCTTAAGGTTCCTTCCCCTCCCCAGGATCATTATGCATTTAGGTTCTTTTTGGCACTCCTGTGGGATCTTCCATAGAGAGGGCAAATTCCTTGCTGAATGTAGTGTGGAGGAATCCTATACTGGATGTATTGTAGAGACTGAGTGGGCCAGAATGGCAAGGGGGTGTAGGGAGATGAATCTCTCCTTGCAAGTGCAAGGACCAGTGCACCCAGGAATAGTAGGAAGAAACGACATCCCAAAACTGGGAGCTATAGGTAATGCATTGTTTTTTCATAGAGTGAGCCATGCTTTCAATTCTACTTCTTGTTTGGAAGAGTAACCTTCCTTTCCCTTCCCCCAGTGGTAAGATACCAGGGAACAGCTTGCTTCCCCTACCATGTGTACAGGGAGTTAAGAGGGATTGCCTAAGGAAAACTGACCTGGGCTTCTAAAGCAAGCAGCCAGCTGTTGGCAATGTAAGGGAAAGACAGACTTATACTTTCCAAGCCCCTGGAGAGCTACCCCAATCAGCAGCAGTAGCAGCAGGAGGAGGAGGAGCAGGAGGGGCTGTAACAGGCAGCTGGGACCACCCATGGAGTTAACAGCAGGAGGCTGGATTGTCAGCATTGAGGAACACTGGCTCAAGCAGATGGTAGCAAGAAGTGGCTCATCCCTTCTCTGCCAAGAACTTTGTGCTAAGTCACTCAAACAAAAGCAGAAGCGTATATGCTTAAGTGAGGGGAATCTGCAACCAATGTGATAAAATGACTGATAACTGAGAAAAGACTTATTTCATCTTGGGCAGTCCTAAAAAAATTATAAAACTGTGATTAGTCCCAATAAAGTGGGGGTGTACATGCTTCTGGTGATTAAATCTAAAAGTAGGCAGGGGAGAGTTAATCCTGTCTTCACACTTAACATTCAGAGTTTGACCAATAAAAAAAAATGTGAGGGTATCATGGCTTATTAAGGAGGACATGAGATTCCCGTGAACAAAAAATGAGGCTCATTCATCAGCCCTCTGAGGAAAAAGATTGTGTTGCCCCTTGATTCCAAGGGAGTTGTGTCCTATTTCGACTGGCCTGACAGCTCAAACTTAAGACCTCCACTGTGAGTCCTTATTGGGTTCATCCTACCAGAGACTAAGTGGACTTGGAGACCTCAAATCCTGTCATTACTTCATCACAGAAGGGCTGGACCTCAGTTCAGACCCAGAAATCAGCCAGTTGCATCATGAGACTCAGTCATTAGATATAATGGACTGAACAGCAGGGGTCAAGGCCTCTACCCATTCAATATCTTGCCCATATATTATTTCGTTTGTTTGTAAAATCCTATGTGCCAGAAAAACTAAAAAATAAAGCAAGTATCAATTTATTTGGGAACTACTGAAGAAATTATATTAGATGAATGCCATGAAATAGTGAGGAAGCATGACAAACACCAGGATTCCAGAGAAAAATCCATATCATAGTATTTTATGCACAATATGAAATCTGGGCTGTTGGATAAGGCCTCCTCTGTGGGGCAGTCTAGGGAAGTCTGTGCTACAGGAAGAGGCCTTCCTGGGGAATGAGATTTATTGAGTATTCTCTCCAGAATGATGTGTCCAGTGTTGAGTCAAGGATGAGCTTGAAGCAAAGCCTTTCCTGAAACTAATGTTTATATATTCCTTTATTCTGGGAAGAACATTGTTCTCTACTGATCATATTTCTGTTCTCTCCCAACACTGGATGTTTCGTTTTTTACCACAATTACATGTAACAACAATATCCAACATTTATAAAATATTTGGTTTTGGATTTTCTTCTCCCAGCCCAAGGGATGGTAAGCAACCTGATAAAAAACCTTTCCACATATTGATCTTTTTGTAGAAGGAAACTTAAAAAAATTAAGAAAGAAATTTTTCTTTGATCTGCATTCAGACTACTTCAGTTCTTTCTCTGGATGCACTTGCAATTTTTTTTAAATTATGAGTTTTGGGGAATGTTTTGAATAGTTGCATTTTTGAGAAAGGCTAAATATGTAGTTGTTCTTCATACAACATTACTCTCTTTCTACAGTGTTCTACTTATGCTTACTTCAGCTTGCATCAGTTCTTATAAGTCTTTTTAGTTTTTTTTGAGCTCCTCCTGCTTGAAATTAATTGTAGCAATATCTTATCAGTCATATGCCCCAATTTTCTTAGCTATTTCCCAACTGATAGGTTTCTCTTTACTTTCTAATTCTTTGCAAAACAAAACAAGAACTGCTTTAAGTGTTTTTTTTTAGCCATATAGGTCCTGTTGCTTTTTCTTTTGTGATGACCTTTGGACATGCTTCCAAATTGCTCTCTCCAGAATGGTTGAATCAGTTCACAGATCCCCCAGTAGTTCAATAGTATCTCAATTTTTCCACATCTCCTCCAACTTTTCTCTTTCTTTTTCTGTCATAATACCTAATCTAGATGTGGGTTGATCCTCCAAACTTGTTTTAATTTACATTTATATAATTAATAGTGTTCACATTCCACTTAAGGAAAGCACATCCACCTGTAGCCCATTCATAAGGCTTCTCTGTTCTATGACACCTCTGATATAAAGTGATGATCTCTGGCTGAAAGTCTTCCCACTGGGAATTCATCTAGAATTGGTTTCCTCAGAAGGCATTTTCTCCTACTGGATAAGCTCTAAAGTCTCCATTTGAATGTCTTCCCTCATTCATGACAGTGACAAGACTTCTATCCAAAAGGAATTTTCAGGTTGGGAATAAGAGATGATTGCTACCTGAAGGTCTTACCATATTAATTCTACTCCTAAAGTTTCTCTCCAGTGTGGATCCTTTCTGTTAAAAAAGCTAAGAGTAGCAACTGTAAGCTCAGCCTGACTCATGAGGTTTCTCTCCAATGGAGATTTGGTAGTGAACAGCAAGATGGCCCTTCTGTGTGAAAGCCTTTCCATGTTGTTTACATTCATAGGGTTTCTCTTCATTGTGGGTAATCTGATGTGCAGCAAGCTCAGAGTTTGACTGAAGGCAATCCTACCATTCTTACTCCTACAAACCATTTCTAAAGGATTACTGTTTGCATGTCTAATGAGGTCTGAAGGCTATTCCATCTAAATTAACTTGAAACATGGGTATTTCAGGAGATGTCCATGGGATAGAAGTTTTTCTTCTTCAAGAAACTATTTGCTGTATTCACTATCGTGATGATAGCCATTCCCTGAGGTTATTTTCTCATACTGAATAAGGATTGAATATTGTCTAAATTTCTCTATAGCTTCATCAAATTCACAGTCACGCTTTGGATTTTTATTTACTGTAATATTACATAATCCTCTCCAAATGAAGTCACGAGGGACATCATTCATGTATCTTTTGGGGCCAGATCCTTCCATAAAAAGGCTCAGCTTTGTAGATATCTCCTTTACTTCAAAACTGACCTCAGCCTCTTAAGAAAACAGATAATGATATCAACACAGAAAAATAAGCTCTTTCCTCTGATGGTAGAAAGTAAATTTATTTTTATTCTATTTCCCTAGTCAGAGAGGACTTCTAAAAATCTGAAAATTTTACTATTTAATAAATTGCTAAATATTCATCTTATTTAACAATATACCATCAATTATGTCTATCATACTTCTCTGAGAAAATGAACAGCATGATTCAGCATTGGTTCTCTTGAATCACAGCCCTTTGGGGTTTCTGGAGGTTTAGGATGTTGTCCAAGGGGTCAATGCTAAGAATTCTTTAATGGTTCCTTATGCAGTGAAGAACTGCCCAGTTTGACTAACAATATCTTCCAAAGGGCAAGGGGGAAAGGGCTGCTTTGGGAGGTACGGGGTTCTCTTCAATGCCCATCTGAAAGGAAAAGCTGCCTGGGTATTGTAAAAATGGAGATTTGAACCCCAGACTTCAATCCCCAGAAGTCCCTGGTACTTCCCAGAATCCTCTCTAATCTCACCTGAGTCTCCACCTGGGAGAGATCACAATTTAGTATTTAACGGGCTCTCTGCCTCCCAAGAGTCTCTTCCTCTATTCAGCCATTTGCAAGGAAGAGTAAGCTAAGTGCGGGGGTTTTGAATGGGCTAATCAGCCCAAGGCATGTGGTTTTCTTGTTTGTATTTTCTTTATTCCTTGATTTCTAATAATCTTTAATAAACCTCATAAAATATAATATTTCTATTATTAGAGATAAAATTTAATTTTTACAGTATTAATAGATTTTGCACACAAAATTCAGATCCAGAGACTAGATGTAGATAAAAATCTCTTTTCACTTGTTCATCATAATAATTTCTTCCTTAAAATAGAAGATTTCTCTTTTAGTAATCTATATTTCACCTTGAACTTCCTTCATTTTGATTAGAAAGAATTAAGACCCCCCCTTCATTTTGTAGATTCTAAAGAATTTACAAAATTGTCCTTTTCACTGGGGTCTCCTGAGTTATTATTCTTCATTGCACTGTATTTCTTCCCAGTATGAACAATCAGTATAAGAAGGCCATGCCGTTCCCTCTGACTCCAGGTCCCAACTTGGACCAGGCCTTTATTTTCTCCTGTCTGAGCTAGAAGGAAGAAGGACTCCGGAGTGGGAGATTTCCTTCCCTTCTCTCCCCAGGCAGGATGCTAGCCTACAGGGTGAGATCCCAAAGGAGTAACAAAGCCCTTGGCCCTGCCCTCAGGAGGAGACTCCAACCGTAAGAAGAGGATGGCAGCAGGTAGGATCAGACTAGAAAAGGAAGGTCAGAAATCAAAGACTTTTCAGACTCACTTATTTCTCCTTTATGGTCCCATTCCAGACCCATATCCTCTTGTAGAGACCCAGAAGGCAGAAGGGGCTGGGCATCCCAGAGCAGATGAGACCAGTCAGAGCATCAATGACTCCTGAAGCCAACCTTTAACTCCAAGGGATAGGATGGGTGACAAACAAAAGTTCTGTAGCTGTGAGCCAATGGAAAGGTTGGGAATGGCACTCCAGGGTCTTGGAGATATGATGGGAGCCTGGACAAGTAGAAGTGATGTGGGCTGGCAGTGCTGAATGGTGCTTGAAAATCTTAGAAAGTCTTTTTTTTTTATTGGTGCAATGCAATATTACAGAATAATTCAGAGGGATTTGTAAGAAAGAATGCTATCCACATTCAGAGGAAAAACTATGGGAGTAGAAACAGAATAAAAACAACTGCTTGATCACATGGGTCAATGTAGACTAAATGATCACCCTGGTGCAAACATCAATAATATGGAAATAGGTTTTGATCAAGGACACATAAAACCCAGTGGGATTGCATGTCTGTTATGGGAGGGGGTGGAAGGAAAGAACATGACTTCTTTTAACCAAGAAAAAATATTCTGAATTGACAAATTAAATAAAAATTTTCAAAAAAATAAATAAATGAACTAAAACTCAGGTCCTGAGTTTGCAGAGCTGATTAAAATATGTGAATAAGAGAGGACAGACAGACAGACATGGAAGTCTCTTCTCAAACTAGCCACATGAGCCCTCAGGGCTCTCTTAGCCGCCGTCCTGTCACCACCGAGTCAGAGGGAATTAAAAAACACTTCCTGGGGGGCAGCTGGGTAGCTCAGTGGATTGAGAGCCAGGCCTAGAGATGGGAGGTCCTAGGTTCAAATCTGGCCTCAGGCACTTCCTAGCTGTGTGACCCTGGGCAAGTCACTTGACCCCCATTGCCTAGCCCTTACCACTCTTCTGCCTTGGAGCCAATACACAGTATTGACTCCAAGATGGAAGGTAAGGGTTTAAAAATAAAACAACACTTCTTGGAAGTCCTTCTTAAAACTCCTCTTTAGCCCCTGATCAGTCACCTTTCCTTTCCCAGTCACTGTGCCTAGCTCACTTCTCCCAGGACCACACACTGCAGCACTCTCAGGGACACAGTGCACGTGGCACAGGGACACAGTGAGGATGACCCCAGGATGGGTTTCTGGGGCAGGGGCTGCCCTTTACATGTGAGAAAGAGAAGAAAGGTAAGAGCTTCAATATTACCAAATGGCAAATATTCCTACATGGAAAAATGCTATTTGTAAGTTTTAAAAGATGTTCGCATTATCACAGCAGCTAGAGGTCCACATAGAGGGTACAGGGGAAAGCTTTTAGGATGACATGTCAAAAATATTTTTAAAAAGAGGATAATATGAAGATAAATGGGAAAAGAGGTAAAATGGGGTAAAATCTATCACATAAAGAAGTACCCAGGGGAGGGGAGAAAACCATAACAATGGAAGGGAGGAAGAGGATGATGACAGGTAATACTTGCACCTTCCACTGGTGCACAGAGAAAAGAACAGGCAGACCCATTGGAGGGACAGAACTATCTCTTGCCCTACAGAGAAACAGAAGGGGGGAGTAATACAAGGGTGGGAGAAGTTTGGGGGACATTCAAAAGCCCCTCTAGTAAAAGGGGAATAAGAAGGAAGGGCATGGGAAGGGGAGTAATATGAGGGAGACTGACTAAAAGCAAAACACTAGAGGGGAGGGAAAGAGTGTGTGACCATGAAAATATGGCTTCAAGATTTAAATTGCCAAAACTGTAAAGATAATTTTAGTGTCTTGATTTATATCAAAAATAAGTGGTCACCATGGGAAAAATTCCCAAAATATGAAATACCCAAGTCAGCTGGGTTTTATGGAGATTTTAATTAATACAAATGAAGGAATTAAGGAAAGGGAGAGAGAGAGAGAGAGAGAGAGAGAGAGAGAGAGAGAGAGAGAGAGAGAGAGAGGGAGGCAGAGGAAATAGTAGGAAAGGGCCTAGGCCATTGGCCTAGGCCTGAGCTTTAAGAGAGACTAGTCAGTCCTTAATCACTCACCACAAGATCATTCCAAGCAAGCTCTAGTGTTCAGAGAGACCAGCTCCTATTCATCTTCCAAAGCCAAACTAAATTGAACCACTTTGAACTGGTTCAGACAGCTCCTTTTAAAGAGAAATTTCTCTTATGTCACCTCCCCTAAATTTTTACGTCTACTAATCACAGTAGAAGCTTTTCCTAGGACAGCCCATTCTTAGTTTTTAGTTCTCACCTTCTCTGGGTAGATTATATCTTCTGAGTACTTCTCACCTCTTTGCTAAGCTTGCCCCTTGTAAGTTGCTTGACCTTTTAGTGATTAGTTTGACCTTCATAGGTACTTAGCATCCTTTTGTATTAGATCTAAAAATAGACCTAGCTTAAGGGCTTGGCCTCACTATAAGTATGGGTTGGGGACTTTTTCTCATTGTTCCATCAGGAGTTTACAACTTTATCTTCCCCTAAAGTATGCCTAAGTATGGGTGGAGTAATGTTAAGAGTTTTCAATACATTCCTGATCAAGTACCTCCTTTATTTAAAGGGGAATAACCTTAATCATAACCTTAAGATAATGTTACAAGGTAGAGTCTGAGAAATTTTAAGATTCACAAGTGAAAGGAGGAAGTAAAAATGGAGGGAAATACAAAGATAGTAATCATAGACCTCACCCATGAAAAGGAAGCAGAATGAATTAAAAGGCAGAATACCACCATATGTTCTCTACAAGAAACACACTTGAAGCAGGTAGACATACTCAGGGTAAAGGTAGGAGGCTAGAGCAGAATCTATTGGGCTACATCTAAGACAAAGAAGGCGGAAGTAGCCATCATGATCTCAGACAAAGCTAAAGTAAAAATAGATTTTACTAAAAGAGATAAGGAAGGCAACTATATCTTGATAAAATAAATAATGAAGAAATATCAGGGGTGGAACTGGGTAGCTCAGTGGATTGAGAGCCAAGTAGAGATGGGGGGAGGGGTTGGGTTGAAATTGTGCTGCAGACATTTCCAAGTTATGAGACTCTGGGCAAGTTACTTAACCCCCATTGCCCAGCCCTTACAGGATTAAAAAAAAAAAGAAAAAGAAAAAGAAAAAAGAAAAATCAGTACTCAACATGTAAGCACCAAATAGTATAGCATCCAAATATTTAAAAGACAAACAAAAGGAGCTTAAGGAGGAAATAGAGAATAAACGATATCAATGGGTGACCTCAATCTTCCCATATGAGAACTAGATAAATTGAACCAAAAAGTAAATAAGAAGGGAAGTAAATGAAATGTTAGAAAAAATAGAGTTAACAGATATCTGGAGAAAACAGAAGAGGGATAACAAGGAATATTCCTTCTTTTCAGCAGCATGTGGTACATGCACAAAGACTGACCATGTTCTACTCCATAGAGGCCATTTCAACAAAAACCTTTCCATGGAAGTTTGTTTCTTCCTTCTTTTCAGAACATTTTGATAACGTGTGAAACAAGTGTTGTCTCACAGCTCCAACACATGATCTGTTGCAGCTTTTTCTGGGTGTGTCTTTCTTAATTAAGTCATAATTGTGTTTTAAATTGTATTTTGAGTTCTTCCAAAGCCTGTGTCCAATTCACTGGAGTTTCTATGTTTTTGCTTGGTGTTCCTTCATCTTTCTCTGTTGCATTTGCTCTTTGTTCATTGCCTGAATAGAAGCTATCAATTGTAATATTTTTCTTTTTTCTTTGCTCATATTTGCCCCCTCTTTTCCCCTTGTAGTTGCCTGCATTCTCGTTTCTCTCCTTATGTGCTGGATCTGTGGTTTTGGTCTTTTTTGTCAGTGTTCACCCTTGGAGTTTTGTCAGCAAATCTCAGCAGTCTGTGGGGGAGGGGTGTTGGAGCTTGAGCTTCCCTGCCCTCTGAAGGCTTGATGAGATTAAGCCCATCTGAGTTGAACTTGCAGAGCTAGATGTGCCCTGAGGCCAAAACCTTGGGAGGGGGACAATAAGGAGTGTCTGCAGCTTTGACTAGGTGGACTGCTCTGGGCTTCTTCTCCAACTGATTCCCCACCAAATGTGTTCCATGCTCTGAGCCTGGCACAGCTTTGCCTGCAAGGTACTCCCTCTAGACTAGCACCCTTGCCCACCCAGAGGTTCCAGCTATTGCTGGAGGCTCAGCGCTATAGGTGAGGGAGGAGTCCTGGACCTTCCTTCTTCCTTCCCCTTAAACCCGTGTGTTCTTGAATTCAGGATTTTGGGGGGTGTAGCTTTTAAGTTGAGTCCAGCAGGAGGGTTCCTTGACTCTGTCCTGTTGTTAGGTTTGATTTTCAGTCCCCTGGGAGCATTTAGTTTGTAACCAGTAAGGAAGGGTTTTCAGAGGTCTGAATTTTTGCTGCCTTTACAATGCCATCTTGGCTCTGCCTCCTTCTGCTGCTGACATTTCTGAAGGATATCCAAGGAGTTCAGACAGGAAGGATGAGGCCAGTGGAAAGGGGCAGCCAACACAAGCAGGGGCAGCAAGAGGTATACGGCAGAGAAATCTCAGTCCTAAAGGAAGCAGAGAAATCTGGGCTCCATGGAAGAAGGCAGAGACATCTCAGCTCAGATATCTCCCTTCCTCCCTCTTCCAGCCTCTTCTTCCTCTCTGCTTCCCCTCCCCCCTTCTTCTTCACCCTCCTTCTAGGGTGAGTTATGATGTTTCAAATTATACAGTCTTTGTCTTCTTTTATCTCAAGTAAGGGGTTTATTGGGGAAGACAAGAAAAGGTAGAGAATGGAGGTAAGAGGGTTGGAGGTTTCCCTATTATCTATAGTGAGTCTTAGGTTGGAAGATATTGAGAGAAATGGCAATTCAGTCACACCATGAAACAGAGCAAGTCAGAGAGAGATATATGGACTATTGTCTTTCTTCTTCTGCCTTCAGATCAGCCAGGCTACCTCCAACTTGATTATCCCAAGTCTCAGAGATAAACCCAACTTCTTCCTTCAAAGTCACCACCATCAGCCAAGAAACCCAGAGATCAGTCAGCAGTTGGCTCTTGCCTTCCACTGTTTCCTGGTAACATTCCAAATGGAATCTTCCTTTGATTGACAGCCGATCAACCTCCAGCCATTGCTTCTGTTCTTTTGCATGCCTTATAATTTCTTTCTTTTCCACATAGTCTACTCTTGGGGTCCTCCCAGTCCCCACAGCCCCACTAGCCCTGCCTCTGAAGTCCTAAGATCAGAGCCTTTCTCCAATAGCACCCACGGGCAGGATCACAGCACCCTGCCAGCCTTTCCACTCTAAGCTCTGCTGCCTGTTATCTGGAATTCCACTGCCACAAGAATTGCCCCTCTGCAGCCTAGACTCCTCCCAGGCTTCCAATCCAACCCAGGACTTGTTATTCTGCCTGGGCAGCCACCTACAAGGCTGGTCACCCTGAGAGCTTCCCCCTTACCCTCCCTTACTTTATTCTCTTTCATATTCTCAGGATCCAGTGACCCTGATTTTCTTGCTTTTCCTCACACAAGACTCTCCATCTCATTACCCTCCATTTTCCTGAATCTTTGTCTCCACCCCAAGCCTGCACTGCTACCCCACTAGTCTCTGCATCCTGAGTTCACAGGATTCCTTCAGGTCTGGTCTGAAATCCCATTTTCTGCAAGAAGCCTTTCTTGGTCCATCTTCTCTGGGTGATTTCCCATAATTTATCTTGTTTATATTTTATTTGTAGGAAACAAACATTTCTGAATTTTAGGGACCAGGTAGGGCAAAACCAAGAGACCAGACCAGATAGATAGCCTCCCTGGAGTCTGACTTCCAAGAACAAGATGTGGTCTTCAATGCCACCTTCCTGCCATGCCCCTGCCTCACTCAGCTTTTCAACTCCCACCCAGGGGACCTGCTCCCCTCTCTAGGAGAACTTCTCCTCCACCAGCCTAGGCCCTCTCTCCTGACACTCCTCTCTGCCCATCTTGAAACCAGCCCCTCCCAGTCTCTTTCTTCCTTGAACTTGGGGAAACAAAATCTCTTTCACACTTCCATCCCTCAGCACTTACCTTACAGGCTCTCTTACAGCCAGTGGGGAATGGCTGTGAAAAGTGAAGTTTGGAGAGAACAAAGCTGACTGCTTTGGATGTAACCTTTGGTATTATTATAGACCTTCTTAACAGACCTTTCTAACCCCAACTCTAAATTCCCATCCTTTTTCTTTCACTAAAAAGGTGACCTTTTCTCTCTAGGACCCTCAGCTGACCAGACCCAAAACTTATTTCTAAGTCTCCCTCCCAGATCTGACTGATCTGTCCAAACCCTGAGTCATGGAGGTCAGGAGCAGAGGGAGTCCCTGTGCCATCCCTGGAATTGTGAGGTGCTCAGTCATCCCTTCTTGATGAAGAGGATCACCCTCATGGGTAGATGAAGAAATGACAGCTCACCTGTCTCTCTTGATCCTGGGCTGCCTTATTCATGCCTGGGCTACCAAGACCCTGAAAATTCACACCACATGGTGTATGTGGGAGCAGCCAGTGTTGTCCTTTGAGTTCATTCTGACAGCAAGCAGGGATGGAGCCCTCAGAGGAGTTGGAGAGAGAGAGAGAGGACACTGGTCACTTGGTGGAAGCAATTGCAGCCAAGATGAGGAGTTTGAAGCCACATGGAAAGGGTCTGATAAAGAGTTTGGGACCAGCCAACAGAGGGAGAGATAAAATCCAGGCCAGGCTTTTAGCTCCCTGAGACTCTTGAGAACTCCAGGATCTTTGCCAAGAAATCCCCAAATGGGGTCACAAAGGGGCAGACACACCTGCAAGGACTGAGCAACAATCCCAAAACAACAACAAATACCAACAAACAGAACAGGGGCTCTCTAGAAGTGGGGGACCCAAGTGTCCATCACCCACCCAACACATGAGTCATCCTCCTGAATGGACATAAACACTGCTCAGAGCCTGTTTGGCTGTCTCCTAGACTGCCTCAGTCTGGCTGTTCCTAGCAAGTGTCAACTTTAGAAGCAGAGAAGCAGCAGTTCCATGCTCCATGGGAACCCTGGACACGAGGTCCCTGACAAATCTCCCCACAGGACTAAATACTGTCATTCTGAGAGGGCTGGTGGCTCAGAGCAGATACCACAGAATGAGCCTTGAACCCCCTGTTCCAGGCCTCTTATACCTTCCTGCCCTTCACCTCCTCTCTGACCAGGATAACTGGCCTCCTGGCTCATCCCTGGCCAAGACCCTCCATCTCCTCACACTCTGTCCCTTTCCTAGCTTTTTCTGGTCCTCAAAAGTGCTAGAGTCTTCCTAGAGGGCTCTCATCAACACTGCCCAGGGCTTCTCTGGACACATATGCTCACATGGTTTCTCCCCATGAGATTGTGATCTCCTGGAGGGCAGGGACTGGTTTTATTTCCTTCCTTTGCATACCCAGAAGGTGAGCACAGTGCTTGGCACAGAGAAGCTACTTGCTAAATGCTTCTTGACTTGACCTCAGTAATGGTTAAGGGAAGAGATTTAGAAGAACAATTTCTATTTTATTAACAGTGCTACAAAGGACACGATGAGTCTAACAGGATGAAACTTCCTTAGCTCTGTTGTATGCCATGGTGGAGGAGCTTGACCAGGGCTGGAGCTGGACTGCATTCATCTGGGATGGAGGTCTCTGTGTCCCAGGGGCAATTCCCTCAGGTTCCAGGGTCTCTCCTTGGGCCAGACTTTGGCCTTCTTCAGGGAGTAGGATCCCCAAAGTGGGGAGGTTTTCTCTTTGTGCACCATTACAGAATTACAGAAAAGGAGGTCTCAGAGGAGCTACCAGGGTCCTTCCACTGGCCTTGGGGGAGACTCTACCCAACAACAGGGGAACAGGGAGAGTCAGGCTTGGAAATGAAGTTGAAATGAACAGGGAGAAGTCTTCCCACCCTCTCTAACCCTATCTTTGGCTTGATCCCCCAACTTCTACATAGAACAGTAAGAAGCAGAAGGGGCTTTGGATCCCCAAGGGAAAGAGATTAGTTGGAACATCAAAGACCCCCTGACTCAGCTCTCCCTCTGATACCATGGGGGAGACATAAAGACTCGGCAACTATGGCTGAGTACTAAATGTGTGTGGGGTACTCCAGGACCATTGGGATGTGAGGAGCTAGAGAGCTTTCAAGGGTGTTAGGAGTTCCAAGAGGCAGATAAGAAGGAAGAAAATTACATGCACAGAGACATGAAGGTTGGAGATGGAATGTCAGGTGAGAGAAACATACAGGAAGCAAGTTTGGCTATACTAGAGAGTGCATGAAAGAGGTAATATATAATCAGACTAAAGAGATAGGCTGGACCTAGAGTGCAAGGGACTTTCAATGACAAGCACACATTTGCCTGGTTTTAGAGGCAATGGGAAGTTAGTGAAGCTTCTTGAACAGGGAGGAGATGTAAGTCATGTCTCATATATGAAGGATGAATCAGAGAGAGAGGAAGGACTAGATGCAAGGAGATCAGTCAGAGACTATTGTAATAATCTAGGCAAAAAATTATATATAGTCTTGCACTAGAGAAGTTATGATGTGAATGGACAGAAGGGGTTAAAATTAATCCAGGCCCTTCTATGGCTCCTAGCTTTGAAGTAGTATCTGCTCAGTAATTTCCCCTAGAGACAAGGTCAGTGCCACCTGTATGGGCAGAGCAATGAACTACAGCAAGGGCTTCAGGCAGCTGGAGAGCAGAAAGAACTTCATTAATAATTTCTGCATTAGCTATGGATTTTCCAGCTGATGTTAAAAATCTTCTCAGGAGCCATAGCATCCCGACTGAGTGACAAATGCCAAAAGCATATCTAGAATACGTATAAATTGTTGCCTTTTTTATCCTTGGCAATTATTTAGGTGTGTTTCAGGGCTATGAGTTCTGCCCCTTCAGCACTAATACTAGAGGATAGTGAAGCAAGGTGGTAGGGTTAAGGGCTGTACAGCATTTCAGAGTAATATTTTTGTTGTTTAATAGGGTTATTTCGTACCTTGTAATTCACTGATCAGAAAATGCCTGCATTCTATGCCGTAGCAACAATGCTTCTACCTCATGTGGGCACATAATTGTTAATGGGCATCCCAATACTAGATCAACAGTTTTTGTCACTAGTAGGGCTGTAGCAGCTACTCCTCTAAGACATGGTGATGCTCCTGAAGCTACTGGGTGCAGTTGGGCTGAATAATAAGCAATTGGATGCTGAGAAGGTCCCAAAGTCTGAGTTAAAACACCTGAAGCTACTTCTCTTCGCTCATGTACATACAAAGTAAATGGCTTGTTTGAATCTGAGAATCCTAGAGCAGGGGCAGACAGGATAGCCTGTTTTAGATCTGACAGATCTGACAGGTGTTCTGGCTCTAATTTGAGGGGTTCAGGGACCAAATCCCTTATAGGTGCTATAAGGGGTTTAGTAATTTCACCATAGCAAGAAATCCATTGTCTACAAAACCCTGTTGCTTCTAAAATTGCTCTTAACTGTTTCTTAGTGGTAGGTGTGCTTAATTTTTGAATATTTTCAATTCATTTGGGAGAAATAGAATGGGCACCTGCAGTCAGGATGAACCCCAAATATTCTACTTTAGGGAGACACCACTGAACCTTATCCTTTGAGATTTGATGCTCTCTTTTGTGCAATTCCAAAAGAAGGTGTTTACTATCTTCCTGATATGTTATGCATCTGTTGAAGCCAAGAGTAGATATGTATTTGATTAATTTGCTGCTTTTAAATGTTATATTATCTGTGTCTTGGCTCAAAATTTGTGCGCATAAACTCTGGCTTTCCACATAACCCTGGGGCAGATGACTCCATGTATATGAGAGCCCTTTTAGGTGAAAGCAAAGATATGTCTGGAATCCTCATGAATGGGTATGGAAAAGAAGGCTGAGCACAAGCCCACTACTGTAAAGTATGTAGCTATGCTAGGAATAGAAGAAATGATCATATTTATGTTGGAAACTATGGAGTATCTCTTTATAATGTGATTGTTTACAGCCCTCAAATCATGTATGAATCTGTAGAGGTACTTGTCATCAGGCCCTATTTTTGTTTTTTTAATGAGTAGGATGGGTGAATTGTATTTAGATTTATAGGAAATCATGATGCCCTGGTTGATTAATGAGTTTATTACCAGGGTAATGCCCTCTATTGCCTCCTTTGAGAGAGGGTACTGAGGGATAGAAGGAGGTGGGCTAGATTTAGTTTGTGTCTACACAGGAACAGCCAACTTAAGTAAGCCTATATCAGAAGAAGATGTGGCCCAAAGAGACTCTGGTATATCTGCAGGTATTGCAAAGGTTAGATGCTTTTCCCCCTCCTGGCTCTCTGAGAGAAGTACAGGGAGTAACTTTATAGATTCCTCAGGTACTTCCAATGATAAGGAACCATCTGGGGAGCAAGTTATTGGTAGGCTCTGAGTTTGTGTAGAAGGTCCCTTCCCAGCAAATTTAAAGGAGAGTCAGGCATCAAGAGGAAAGAATGTTGTACTTCTAGGGGTCCTACAGACACCATTCTAGGGGATAAACTTTTTAGCTCTTTGGGGTATCCCTGACACTCCCATTACATTCTCTGAACCAATGTAATAGCAATGTAAATAAGATGTACTCCTTAATACAGACCCGAAAGCTCCAGTATCCAAAAGACAATCATAATAGATGTTAGTCACCTTTAAGGTAACATGGGACTCATCAGTATGGGGGGGTCAGTGGATAAGTGAAATGGGTAGGTCTGGAAAATCAAAGGTTGTATCCTATGATTCCTGTGCCCCAGCCCCCCCCCAACATCTTCATAGTATTTGTGAAGTTCCTTGGGCACCCCCCCTGAGGGGCACCCCCTGAAGGCAATTAGCACCCCGAGTATTTTTTGGACGAGCACCACTTAAGTTATATTATTGTGGAGTCATTTGGTTTGAGTTATCATTTCCCCAATATCTGTTCCTATAGTCATCATTCCTCTTTTTAAAGACCTTTTTCTCTTGTGTCACCTCTTCTAAATTTTCACTTCTATCAATCACAGCAGACACTTTTCTCAAGGACTGCCCATTCTTTAGTTCTCACCTTCTTTGGTTAGATTATAGGTTTGGCCATGTGTGTAGATTCTCCTGCTTGGCATAAAGCCTGCATCTGTAGCAACGATCACAGAGAGAAGAGCAAAAGTCACACACAAATGTTGTCTCCAAAATGTAAGGATATAACGTGAAAAGGAAAGTGAGAAGCTGGGATTTGGTGTTCTGGGGAGCAAATCCTAATTATACATTACAAAATAACCCCACACAAATGATCAGCATTTTTATATATTTTCAACAAAAATCAGCAGCAAGAGTTAGAAAGAGAAACTCCATTTACAAACACTTTAGACCATACAAAATATTTGAGAACCTTTTTGCCAAGATTTGCCAAAACTCAGCAATTATATAAATACAACTACAAAACAATTTTCACACAAATAAAACTAGGTCTATACAATTGGAAAAGCATTAATTGTTCATGAGTAGGATAAACTAATATATTAAAAATGACAATCCTACCCAAATTAATTTGTTTATTCAGTACTATACCTATCAAACTACCAAAAACCTTTTTTTAAAGAATTAGAAAAAATATAACAAAATTCAGCTGGAAGAACAAAAGATCTAGAATATCAAGGGAACTAATGAAAAAATGTGAAGGATGGGGGCTTAGCAGTACCAGATCTTAAATTGAACTAAAAAACAAAGATCATCAAAACAATATGGTACTGGCTAAGAGACAGAAGGTAGATCAATGGAAAAAAATAGGGGTAAATTACCTCAGCAACCAAGTGTTTTATAAACCCAAAGACCCCAGCTTTTGGGGTCTTTGACAAAAAGTATTTGGGCTATTTGACAAAAACTGCTGGGAAAATTGGAAAACAGTATGGGAAAACTTAGGAGTAGATTAATTTCTCACACCTTATGCCAGGATAAATTCACAATGGGTATATGACTGAAACATGAAGAGAGATATTATAAGTAAATTAGAAGAACTTGAAATAGTATACCTGTCAGATATATAGGAAAAGAAAGAAATTTAAGAACAAGAGACAGGGAACATTACAAAATGTAAAATGTATAATTTTGATTATATTAAATGAAAAAGTCTATATGAGTTCTCAAGTTTTTCTAGGTTTTTTGAAACTCCTCCTTCTCTGCATAAATGATAAAATAATAGGATTCCTTACAATCAGATGCTACCATTTGCTCAGCCATTTACTAATGGATGAATTTCCTCTTAATTTCCAATACTTTTTGTCACCCTGAAAAGAGTACGTTTTAGTATTTTGTATTTTTAATATATGTAGGTATTCCCCGTTTTTGTTTTATAATTCCGTTTGGACATCATTCCAAATTGCCTTCTCCAGAATGGTTGAATTAGTTCACAACAACCCCTAATTAGAGTTTATTCCTTTTTCAATTTTCCTACATCTCCTCCACGTTTTGTCACTTTCCTTTTCTGTCCTAAAAAACAATCTAATAGACGTGGGCTGGTCCCTCAGACTTGTTATCATTTGCACTTCTCCAAATGAGAGTGATCACCCTCCTTCTGAGGAAAACCCATAAACCTGAGCATAGTCATTAGGTTTTGTTGAACTATGAATCCTCTGACATTAAATAAGAGATAAACTGTGCCTGAAAGCCTTCCTACAGGGAATCTATCTGGAACCAATCTGTTCAGAAGACATTTTCACCTACTGAACAAGCTCTGAACTCTCCATTTCAATGTCTTTCTTCATTCATGACAGGAATAAGATTTCTGTCCAACAGGAATTCTTGCTTGGGAAAAAGAGATGATTGTTGCCTGAAGGCCTATTCACATTGGTCACATTCCAAAAGTTTCTTCCTAGTGTGATTCCTCTTCTGTTAAATAAGCTAAAAGTGGCAACTGTAAGCTCAGCCTCATTCATGAGGTTTCTCTCCAGTAGGGAATTTCTGACATGAAGCAACTGTGGAGCATTATGAGAAAGGCTATCTGAATTTATTATATTCAAAAGGATTCTTACCAGTGTGGATTCTCTGATGTATAACCAGATAACTCCTCCGTGTAAAAGCCTTTCCACATTGTGTACATTCATAAGGTTTCTCTCCAGTGTGGATTCTCTGATGTACAGCAAGAGAGCCCTTCTCTGTGAAAGCCTTTCCACATTGTGTACATTCATAAGGTTTCTCTCCAGTGTGGATTCTATGATGTGCAGCAAGATTATCACTCCGTGTGAAAGCCTTTCCACACTGTGTACATTCATAAGGTTTCTCTCCAGTGTGGATTCTCTCATGTGCAGCAAGATAGCCCTTCCACGTGAAAGCCTTTCCACACTGTGTACATTCATAAGGTTTCTCTCCAGTGTGGGTTCTCTGATGTGCAGCAAGCTTGACCCTCTGTGTGAAAGCCTTTCCACATTGTGTACATTCATAAGGTTTCTCTCCAGTGTGGATTCTCTGATGTGCAGCAAGCTTGCCCTTCTCTGTGAAAGCCATTCCACACTGTGTACATTCATAAGGTTTCTCTCCAGTGTGGATTCTCTGATGTTTAACAAGATTGACCCTCTGTGTTAAAGTCTTTCCACATTGTGTACATTCATAAGGTTTCTCTCCAGTGTGGATTCTCTGATGTTTAACAAGATTGACCCTCTGTGTGAAAGCCTTTCCACACTCTGTACATTCATAAGGTTTCTCTCCAGTGTGGATTCTCTGATGTTTAACAAGATAACTTCTCTCTGTGAAAGCCTTTCCACACTGTGTACATTCATAAGGTTTCTCTCCAGTGTGTATTCTCTGATGTACAGTAAGACTCATCCTGTATATGAAACCTTTCCCACACTGTGTACATTCATAAGGTTTCTCTCCAGTGTGAATTCTCTGATGTGCAGTAAGATAGCCCTTCCGTGTGAAAGCCTTTCCACACTGTGTACATTCATAAGGTTTCTCTCCAATGTGCATTCTCTGATGTGCAGCAAGCTTGACCCTCTGTGTGAAAGCCTTTCCACACTCTGTACATTCATAAAGTTTCTCTCCAGTGTGCATTCTCTGATGTTTAACAAGAGAACTCCTCTCTGTGAAAGCCTTTCCACACTGTGTACATTCATAAGGTTTCTCTCCAGTGTGGACTCTCTCATGTGCAGCAAGATAGCCCTTCCGTGTAAAAGCCTTTCCACAATGTGTACATTCATAAGGTTTCTCTCCAGTGTGGATTCTCTGATGTTCAGCAAGATACCCCTTCCGTGTGAAAGCCTTTCCACACTGTGTACATTCATAAGGTTTCTCTCCAGTGTGGATTCTCTGATGTGCAGCAAGCTTGCCCCTCTCTGTGAAAGCCATTCCACACTGTGTACATTCATAAGGTTTCTCTCCAGTATGGATTCTCTGATGTGTAGCAAGCCTGCCCCTCTCTGTGAAAGCCATTCCACACTGTGTACATTCATAAGGTTTCTCTCCAGTGTGGCTTCTCTGATGTCTAACAAGATGACCCTTCTGTGTGAAATCCTTTCCACATTCTTTACATTGATAAGGTCTTTCTCCAGAGTGGATTATTTCATATGAACCAAACTCAGGGATCTGTATGAAAGGTCTTCCACCTTTATTACTCACAGAAAGCATCTCTACATGTTTACTTTTTGAATGTTTTGTGAGATCTAAACTCGAGCCATAGGTGATTCTCTCAAGGTTATCTTGATACATGGACATTTCAGGAGCCTTCCCATGCAATTGATTGAATCCTACTTTTTCAGGAAAACATTTGGTGGATTCACTATCCAGACAATAATCATTTCCTGAGGTCAATTTCACATACTGATTTAGGACTGAATGTTGGCTGAATTTCTCTGCAACTTCATCAAATGCACAGTGACTCTTTGGATTTTTATTTACCTTGATATTAGAGTCACAGATTTCTCTCAAAAGGAAGTCACAGGGACCCTTATTCATGCCTCTTGAAGGGCCAGATCCTTCCACAAAAAGGCTCAGCTTTGTAGATATCTCCTTTGCTTCAAAATTAGTCTCTGCCTCTGAAGAAAAAAATAATGACATGAGCACAAAACAAAAGGGGACATGCATATATATAGAATATAAGTTCCCTACTCTAATGGCAGTAAGGAAACTATTTTTTATTATATTTCCAAAGGCCAAAAAGAATTTTCAAACTGAATCGAACAGAACCAGACTTTGGATATACCATTTGTGCTGGGAGCCATCATGCCACAATGCCTTGACAAAGTCACTCATGGTAGCTAAGGAGGCCACAGAGTGGCCCTTGGCAAGATGTGACTACCCATTCAATGCCCCTTGTTTGACTGACCACTCAATCAAACCTTTTGTGAATTTCAAAACTACTCCACCCTATTTAGACCATTCTTTAGAAGACTGAATTTTAGCTATTTCCTGATCAATAACAATAGAGATACTTGGAATAACAGAATCAGGTCTTGGAAACTACATTCTCCACCCTACTCAGTGTAACAAGATTAGGAAGGGCTGCAGCAAACTCAAGATTTAATTATTTGAGAATATGGCCTTCAACAGACATGTGCAAAAAAAAAAGGACAGACCTCTGGGTGGTCCTAGGTCAAGCAAGAGCCACCATTGGCACATGTGAGATGCAGGAATTGAGGTAGAGAACAGCCTCTGGAATTCTCGGGACTTCCTGGGAGGAGGGCTAGAATTCAGTTCAAGGCTGGTGCTTGGAGTTGGAGGAACCCTGTGGACTGCTTTCCTTCAGATTGGTCACGTGAGTGATAAGGACTGATCCCTTTCCCTGCCTTGGCTATCCCAGGCCTTAATGCTCGCTTTGGCTCAGCCTGAGCCAGAGTGGTTCTGAGTTAAACTTCTTTCCTTCTCTCCCTTTTCCTCCTCTCCCTTTTCCCTCTCTCTCTCTCTCTCTCTCTCTCTCTCTCTCTCTCTCTCTCTCTCTCTCTCTCTCTCTCTCTCTCTCTCTCTCTCTCTCCCTCCCTCCCTCTAATACTTTCTCTTTCCTGTTGTAATTAAAACACCATAAAAATTTGGCAGTTGATTTGAGTGTTTCATTTAGGAATTACTTAAGTGAATTCCTTGGCGACCTTAAATTAAAGTGATTTCAATATCACACTCTCTCATTGACATATCTTACCTATGGAATTGTCATGATTACTATTCCACCTAACCTCAGAAGGAATAATGCAAGAGCAAAATACTTGTACCCTAATTCTCTAAAATACCATCAAAAGATCAGACCCTCAAACCCAATCCCAGAGACTACCAGGGGTTAACTTTTACTTAGGTACATAATTACCAGTAAAACTGTAGCTACAAGGCAAACCCAGAACTTTCCCCACTCACCGAAACTTATTCTCATGAAGCCAGCATACAAATCAATCATAAAGGCCCATACAAAGTGTATAGGTACACTAAGCTTCAACATGCCCCAGTGACTCGACTTCACAAACCAGTAACTCACCAGTGGGAAACTCCCTAGTACACCTGAAAAATGATCAGTCTAATATTAAATCTGAATTGTGTTCCCAATACCTTTTGACTTCAATGATATGATTGTTGAATTGTCTTTAAGAGCTTCTGATTGATTATTTCTTTTTATTAAAAATAAAAAGTAAATTTCCTTGATTGTTTGTAAGCTCAAAACTCCTCACAGGGTAGTGAGAAAATTAAGCCACCTATGACAAAATCATTTATCTTGTGTGAAACTTTTATTCTGTCAAGAATCTGTAATCACAATACAAGAATATAGAATGTTAATCAAGCGCTTTCCCAATTATCTCTATTTAGGCACGGGTATTAGGTAATGTATCTGTGTGCCAAGAAAATGGGTATAAAAATAAACATAAAGCTTGGGTATGGGGGAGCAACTATGGGATGCAAAGCATGCCCATGGTCGTAAATATACAGCTGTCTTCTGTTCATTTTCTTGATTGATCATTCGACACCTGTTGGGAACCCCTGGAGTTGTGAGTGAGGCTGGACCTTGCCCGTGGCACATTTGGTAATAATTCCAAGGTAAAATATTTTAGAAATTCTTTCTATACAATAACAATTAAACCTCACAATGGATCTGTTGTACATATAATACCAAGACTCTCATTATATTCAGAACTCATGTCATATGTAAAGAAGAGACCTGACCAACTTCCTTGGAAGTAGACTACAACTCAAACCCTGTGCCTTAGCATGCTTTGTTCACAGCACTAAACAGTATTTGTCCATTGCATTTTCTGTCTTTCCTTTTAAAGTCACTCATTGATTAATCTTATCATTTTGTCAATCTTGGGGAACCTTCAGATATTTCTTTCCCAACATTTTGGATGCATTATCACATGGTCATTCTTGGTAAATTTTATATGCTAAGCTGAGAAACAACTTCACTCTTTTTTAACTCTCTTGCAGTAATTTTCAAAGTGCAATATAAGTTTTCTTCTTTCCTCTACAGATTCAAAGATATTATGCCATTCAGTGAAGACATACTAAATATTCATCTTATTTTACAATCCACCATATATTATGTCTCCTACTCTACACTGAATCCATCATGCATCTCTCAGGAAATTAACAATATGATTCAGGGTTAGACGGTCTGCCAGCCCCTAAGTCTAGCTCTCCCTTCACTGCAACAGATGAAATTCTTTTGGTGTAACAGTTCTTTGACACCCACTTTCACCTCACTCCTGTAAAAGTTAAAATTAGATCTCAAAAATAAAAATATTATATTTTAGGAGATTTATTAATGATCATTAGAAATAAAGGAATAAAGAGGATACAAAATAAAGACCACATGACCTTGTTTGATCAGCCAGTTCAAATGCCTGCCTTACTACCACCAAGTTCTCTCTCATCATGTCAAAAAAGTGGCAGGACCCTCCACATCCTTGTCTAATATCCCTTGATTACAGGAAGTACATAACGACAGAAAGTCAGTGAGCTCCCAGGAAATGTAGTTCTTTTTTAGGGTAACAGATTTTCAATTATACATCTCCCCGATGATTGATTTGTGGGGACTAGTCTTCTCAATTTGATCATTTAACATAATCAACTTTTAAATTACAGTAATCTGGAGATTAAAGGGAAAAGAACAAACCCATGATTGGTAGGCACACTGACAAAAATCCAGTTAGGGGGCAGTCCCCTTTGGCATAAGAGTATACATACAAAACAAATGCATTCAACCTCACACCACATTTCAAAGTTCACTCTGGATCTTCTGGTGCTGTGTGTGGTCTGTGGAGGCATCTTCATGGTTTCTTCTCCAAACAGTTCACTTTCTGGATTCGGAGAGAGCATGTTTCTTATCCTAAAATTACTCTCAAAAAGAATTTAAACTTTGCATTTTAGAATAATAATGCATTGCCCCTTGAAGAGGTTGTTGAAAAACAGGGATCACTTAGGGATGCATGGCTGAGTTATGGGGTATATGAATCAATTGACAAGAGAAATCAAAAACATCAAAAAAATCCAAAGAAAAAATATAAAATATTTTTTCGGATGAAATATAAACTATCAAAATCTTATGTGTAAAATTTTCAGTAAAGGAAAAATAAATCTATAACAGGTCCTTAAATAAGGGGCCCAATTAAAGTCTTTATTCAATTATGCACTTACCCAATCAATAGCCAGTACTATAGAAAGTTTTGCCACACAATGAAAGACAGAGTAGGGACTAGATTATAGGAGCCAGATAGGAGCCAAATTTGTGATACTTGGTAGAATGTAGGACAAGGAAAACCTGCCTTTGACATATGTCAAAACAGTTGCAACCTCGACAAGTTCAAATCCTCTTGTCTTGGCTCAAAATTTCATCAATCCCATTGGGATTGGTTGTTCGCTGTGGCCTTGTGCTCGATTGGCACTATGCAGTTTAACTTTGTGCTTCTTTGGCATAGCTCATCTAATTACAATACTAAACAAACCCACTATCATTAGTGGATTCACAGGAGTCTCCTGTATGACATATAAAACTAATGGATACTTGTCACAAGTTTTTCAGGTGTAGCAATGTTTCAATGTTGGCAGAAATATATTTAAAAATCTGTTACTGCCATCATTACAAAAATGTGGCAGAGGAGTCTAGAAAAAACCAAACCTCTGTACCAATGATGCTGGGTCTAAAAATATGTCACCAAGAATCTAGATAATTCTTGTGGAAGGGAAGAATAAGCAGAAGAGTTACAAATGAGAGATGCTTCCTCTTGGGAGCCATCCAGGGGTACCAAGCCCTTGGATCAACTTCCCAGCTCCTTTGGAATGAGACTGTTATGTCCCATCCATTCACATTTTTACAAATAGGTGAGGTGGGGATTATAATAGTGCTTCATTTCAGCTACTAAAATGGACTCTTTACCTCTTGTTACAAATAAGGCAGAGGCAGGCAAAATGATCAGTCAGAGTTGTTGAGAAAAAAATCTAAAATTCATGTTTGAAGACCCCTTAAAATCAATTTGCAATATTTAGCTCATTAAATTTTTCAAAGGTTGTTAGCCATGTTGACAGAGTCCATCATCACCTATGTGACAATTTAACAAAGCAAAATGGAAGAAAAACCTGGTTATGGGCTTTTAAAATATTTTACAATATTTTGTTCAGTAGTCATAGGGGAAAAGTAACAGAATATATATAATAGTTAAAACAGAGTAGATTAAACTGATTCAGTGTAGCAGAATGGTACTGAATACATTAAAATATGAACTTAAAACAACAGAATGAAATCTTAAAGCAGACAATATGAATACAATACAAAAATACAATACAAATTACCTCTTGTTACAAATAAGGCAAAATCTGAATACAATACAATAAAATAAAATACAGAGACTTTAATAAAACAATGGAGTCTGAAAAGGCTTAATATTTTCCCCTCCAGACTTTTCTCTATCATCTTGGATTCCTTTTGTCAGAACTTTGAGATTTCCCATAGGGAGGGAGAAAATGGGGTTGAAGAATCTCAAACTGGATGAATCTTAGCGACTGGGCAGGCCCAAATGGCAAAGGGTTGTAGGGAGATGAATTTCTCCCCTGAATCTCAGGCAAGATAAGTGAAAAGATCAGTGCACTCATGAATGGTAGAAGCTGTTTGAAATGGGCAAGGTACTGCTCTTTCAATGAGTACGCCATGCATGTAGCTTACTTCATGTTTGGAAGAGTAACTTCCTTCTTCCCTTTTCCCCTGAGGTAAAATGCTAGTTTCCCCAGCCACATGGAGAGGGAGTTAGGAGTCTAATGGTTGCCTAAAGAAAATACACCCCAGTTTCAACGAGTTGCCCAAAGATCTGCTCCAAATTTGTGAGTTCCAAAGACACATCAGCAGCTATCAGCAGCCCAGCTGGACCAACAATAGCAGTTGGGGTGGGGGCTAGAGATCAGGAGGAAAATTGAGGAGTAGGAGCAGGAGCAGGAACAGGCAGTATTAGCAGCAGCAACACCAGAGGCAGCAGAGAGGAACTGAGGAACATGGGCTCAAGCAGATGGGCGATGAGAAGTGGTTTATCTCCTCTTTGCCAAGAGTCTCCTGGCTAAAAATAGCCCAACAAGTAGGGAGAGCAACCAGGCAAAAAGTAGGTAAAGAAAAGGGCAGCCGCTCCAAAGAGAGTCTGTGAGTCTTGGAGACTCTTGGAGTTTGTGAGGGTGGGTGGGTGGGTGGGTGGGATGGGTGAAAAGCCTTGGAAGGAGAAATGTGGCTTAAAAATTTTATCTAAGGGGGAACCTGGGTAGCTCAGTGAATTGAGAGCCAGGCCTAGAGACAGGAGGTCCTAGGTCAAATCTGGCCTCAGACACTTTCCAGTCCTGTGACCTGGGCAAATCATTTGACCCCCATTGCCTAGCCCTTACCACTCTTCTGCCTTGGAATCAATACCTATTCCAAGATGGAAGGTAAGTTTTTTTTTTTTTTTTAAATATCTAGGCTATCTTAAAAAACTGAGAGGTTCTTCTCTGCCTAGTGGTTGCCAACAATATAAAAGTTAAAATTAGATCTCAATAATTAGGATATGTATTAATGATCATTAGAGATAAAGGAATAAAGAGGATATAAAATAAAGACCACGTGACCATTGCTGATCAGTCAGTTCAAACACCTGCCTTACTGCCACCAAGCTCGCTTTCATCATGCTAAAGATAGGGTGGGACCCTCCATGTCACCACCTAATATCTCCTGTCTACATGAAGTATGTAATAACAGGAAGTCAGTGGGATCCTGAGAAATATAGTTTTTTTAGGGTAATTTTTCAATTATACACTCCCCTGGATAGGAGATCTTTGAGTCATTTTTTTCCTCTAGCAGCCATGGTGATTCTCCTCACTGAAAACAGGAGATAAAATTTGCTCTTGGAACTGGAAGCATAATGAAGAATGAAGGGACCAGGAGAGAAAAATACAAAATTTGGTCCTCTTATTGGAAAGAGAGCATGCAAACAAGGCCTATAGAATAGTTTTTGTTGTAATCATTGTTGGGACATTTAGAGCAGGGAAGAGATCATGTCACACATTTGCAATCAGAAAATTCCATCTAGATTTACCTCTTATAATAGAAGGATAGGCACATTCTATACCCTCCATTATCTAGAAATTAAAGGCAGCTGGTAGTGAAAAGGTTAGAACTTGGAGTCAGAAAAACAAATTTAATGCTACCCACAGCTAGAAAAAGAACTGTGAGAGTAGAAATCTATAATAAAACAGGTTGCTTAACACTCGTTGATATGGGTTTTGATTTTAAAAGATTGACCTATTAGAAAAATTAATAATATATAAATAAGTTTTGAGTGATAATATAGATATAACCCAGGGCAATTGCTTCTCAACTCCAGGATGGGAGAAGGAAGAGGGGACAGAGACAACATGAATCATATAACTATGGAAAGAAATTGAAAAAGAAAATTAAAAATAAAAAAACCTGGAAAGATCCACATGAACAGATAGAAGTGAAGTAACCAGAACCAGGAGAACACTATACATAGTAAGAGCAATATTGTATGATGATCAATTGTGAAAGACTTCACTCTTCTCTGTAGTACAATGAACCAAGAAAATTCTTTTTTTTTTTTAATATGTACCTTCCGTATTGGCTCCAAGGCAGAAGAGTGGTAAGGACTAGGCAATGGGTGTTAAGTGACTTTGCCCAGGGTCACATGACTGGGAAGTGTCTGAGGCCAGATTTGAACCTAGGACCTCCTGTCTCTAGGCCTGACTCTCAATCCACTGAGCTACTCAGCTGCCCCTGAACCAAGAATATTCTGAAGGACTTGTGATGAAAAATGCTATGAAGCTTCAGATAAAGAACAAATAGGGTCTGAATCTAGATCAACACAGACTGTCCTTCACTTTATTTTATTTATATGTGTTATTTTAGGGTTTTAGTTTTATAGGCATCTTCTCTCACAACATGGCCAATATGGAAATATGTTTTTGATGATTATACATGTATAACCTGGATCAAATTGCTTAGCATGTGAGGGAGGAGAGGAGGACATGGTTTGGATCTCAAAGCATTAGAAAACATGTTAAAAGTTGTTATTACAAGAAAATACTGAAAAATAAAAGCACTTATTGCTAAAGCTTACATTTCTAGTATAATATTACATAATAGTGGTGGCAATATGCATCCTGGATTCAGTCCGGATCTTAATGGGAAGGCTTATCACTGATTCCCATTGCATATGAAATTTGCTAATGGTTTTAGAGAGATACTACTTATTATTTTAAAAGATGGCCCTTTTATTGCTTTGCTTTCTAGGGTTTTTAAGAAGAATGGGTATTGTATATTGTCAAAGGTCTTTTCTTCATCTATTGAGACAATTGTGTGATTTCTGTTAGATTGCTTATTAATATGGTCAATTATGCTGATAGTTTTCCTAATATCAAACCAGCCTAGTATCCCTGGTATAAATTCCATCTGGTCATAGAGAATACACTTTGTGAGCTGTCTAAGATTTTTGCATCACTATTCATTAAGGAAATTTGTTTATAGTTTTCTTTCTCTGTTTTTCTTCCTCCTTGTTCATCCACCAGCATCACATTAAAAATTTTGTAGGACTGCTTTTTCTATTTTGCCAAATTGTTTAAATAGTAGTTAGATTAATGCTCTGTTTTATTTGCCCTTTTTTCTTTGAAAACAAACTCCTTATCTTATTTATTAGTTCAAAAGTTCTTTTACTTTCAATTTTATTCATTTCTCCTTTGATTTTTTGATTTTTAATGTGTTCTGTTTCATTTTCCCTCTATTTTATTTATATAAGTACTCATGGATATAAATTTTCCCAAGTGCTGCTTTGGTTACATCCCACAACTTTTGATATGGTGTTTCCTGACTGCCATTCCTTTTATGATATTATTGTTTACATCATTGGTTTGTTGACCCACCTCTTTTGATCAATTAATTATTCATTTTCTAATTAATTTTAAACTTTTCTTTCCATTAATTCTTATTGACAATACTTTTATTGCATTATGATCTGAAAAGGTTGTACTTATATCTTCTGCTTTTTTCACATTTTGTTGTGAAACTTTTTATACCCTGGTACGTGGTCTTTTGTATATTTTCCATGTGCACCTGAGAAGAAGATATATTTCTTTTCCATTCCATTCCATTGGCAATTAAATGTAACTTGTCTAAAATTTCATACACTTCCTTTATTTCTTTCTTGTTTATTTTTTGGTGAGAGTTATGATAAAGGAAGGTTGAGATCCCCTACCATTATAGTTTTATTAGCAATTTCTTCCTTATTCTACTTTAGTTTCTACTTTAAAAATCTGGAGGCTGTATCAGTTGGTGCGTGTATGTTAAGAACTAACAAGGTCTCATTATCTAGACTACCTTTTTAATCAAGATGTAATTATCAACCTTATCTCTTTTAATGAGATCAATTTTTGCTCTACCTTTATCTGAGTTCATAATTGCTACTCCTTTTCTTGTTTGAGTAGAAGACCAATAGTTTCTCCTCCATCCCCTTCCCTTTATTCTCTGTTTCCCTACCTGCAAGGGGTGAGGGTGGGAGGCAGTAATTAAGGATTAATAAGTGTCTGGTGTTTTGAGGTTGTCTTTTGTATGGTTCAGGATATGGAGCAGTATTTAGGGAGTGGATTTTCTGTATTCCCCATTGCCCAGTTTTACATTCAATTTCTCTTTGTCCTTAGAAATAGACCCTTTCTGCCTACCTTTCAAGTTGTTTTCTTTAGAAGTCCCACCATACTCTGACCCTTCATTCTGTGATTATAGAATTCTAGAATCAGTCTTTTAAGGTTCGTTTGGGATTTTCAAGATAATTCCAGCTTTTGCTTCTCCTCTGCTGCCTTCTTGGCACTGCCTCCCCCATTAATACTTCTTTAAAAAATCCTTTCTAAATACCACTCATCCTACATGGGAAGGGGCTGCCTTGACAGGTAGAGTGTCCCCTTCAATGGCTATCTGCAAGGAAAATCTGCCTAGGTATTAACAGAGAATTTGCACACAAAATTCAGGTCTAATTAGAAGGTCTACTAGAGAACTTTTGTGATTAAATTCAGGAATGTAAATCTATAACACTTTAAACTTTTCACCTGAATCTACCTAAAATAGAAGAGAGGTAATTTCAGGAGCAAGAAAGGAAAGTCCCAAATTCCCATCACAGAATTCAAAGACTTAAATAAAGTAAAACCAGAAAGGGGGAACCCTGTGCAGAGATCAGTACTTTGCTTTTTTTAGTCATTGACAAAGGTTTAAAATCCTGCTCCTTTGGCATGGAATGAAGACATTTCATCAATGGCAGATTCAGAGTTAACAGAAGAAGTGGTCCTTACCCACAAAGAGTATATTCTGCACATTTTCCAGCATGACCTCCCTGTATAGGTCTTTCTGAGAAGGGTCCAACAGGCACCACTCTTCCTGGGTGAAGTCCACAGCCACATCCTTGAATGTTATTGACCCCTAAAGCAGCAAAAGTCACAAAATTTAGAGCTGAGTCTGCAGAATTCATCCAATTCAGTCCTCATTAACTAACTTGAAGAAAGTGAAGCACATGAAGGACTCACCCCAAACTTTTCGACTCAAAGAGTGTCAGAGCCAGCTCTGGAGACCAGTCATCCAGAGCCCAATGGAACACTGACAAAGACATTTTGTGTCTGAAGTGAGAATCATGTTGGAAGAGTAAAGACTGGAGAAGTGTGTCACTCTGAAAGGCTTTTCCCTATGGATTAGGGAGAGGGTATGTGGTCTCTGAGGGAGGCAGTAGATTCTGTGGAGAAGAGAGAAGGTGATCTGGAGTCCCTCCTCATCACAACTATCAGAATTCTAGTTCATCTACGGGCCTGCTCTTTCCTCCAGTTCCTTGTGACTGCAGGTGCTCCTGATGAGGGACCCCTGGATGACTCTGAGAGGTATGAAATCTGGTGATAGGCACTTTGACCTTAAGCCTGTGGCCTAAAGTTCCTACCAAGCCCATCACCCCGTGCAGCATGTATGACAGAAGACAGTCAGTCAGTAGTATAGGATGTCCATCTCCCAGGCGCAATGGCTTAGGTCAGGCATCCTGAGCTGCCACCCTTAGCTATAGGAGGTGACTGATGCCTGAATGGATAGGAATTTTCAGCAAAAAATCAGACCCGGGTCTCTTATTGCAGAGGCCTTGGAAAGGTTAGTCATAATAACAGATATTGGTTACCTCCCACAGTGAGGATTCCCATACTTCCCAGCTTATTAAGCACTTGGTCATTAATTCATACCTGCCCATGTGGAAGATTTCTGTTCATTCTATTTTAATTTTAACCACCTTTCATCTGACACTGTGTCATCAGATTTCTGGGCATTAGAAAAGGCTATCTCATCAGGCTCAGGGTCTTTGGTCTTAGTCTTCACCAGAGTCTGCCTTTTCTATGAGACCAGCCCTCTCACAATAAACATATTTCATTTTGGCTTGGATATTCTGATTCTCTTATTAGTATTTCTGCCAACAGCATTTTCCCCACAAGGGTGATCTCATCTCTGATGAAGAAGCATTTCAGGTAATTATTAAGAGCTACCTTGCCCAACTAAATGGCAATAAATAGGACAATCTCAGTGAAATGGGTGAATATCGAAAAAAAAATATAAATTGCCTATATTAACAAAAGAGGAAATAGAATAATTAAATAATCCCATCTCATAAAATGAAATTGAACAAGCCTTCAAGGAATTCCCTAAGAAAAAATCCCCAGGGCCAGATGGATTCACAAGAGAATTCTATCAAAGCTTTAGCAACAAAACCCAATACTATACAGATTATTTGACAAAATAAGCAAAGGAGGAGTCCCACAAAATTCTTTTTATGATACAAATTGATTCCACAGCCAGGCACACCATAATCAGAGAAAGAAAACTACAAGCTTCATGAACATAGTGTTAAATTTATGGTTGGACTTAATATTAAATTGGTGGTCACCAGGGATTTAATTTCTAAATCCCAAAATGAATTACTAAAGTAAAATGTAATTTATGATAGTTTATTTTATAATAGAGGAAGATGGAAGGAAGAGGGAAAAGAGAAGAGACAGAGAGGGGGGAGAGACAGAAAGAGAGAGGGGGAGAGAGAGAGAGGGGAAGGGGGGTAGAGAGAGAGAGAGAGAGAGAGAGAGAGAGAGAGAGAGAGAGAGAGAGAGAGAGAGAGAAAGTTGTGGCAGAGAGAAAGTTGTGGCTTCCTCTGAGCCAGTTAGAAATTCTCAGGCAACAGTCAGGGGAAGGGAGTCTCAAGGAGATGGGTCTTTCTCGGAGGTTCACACCTCCAGAAAGGGCAAGGAAAGAAGTCATCCTTTTCACTCACCATCATGACCATCTAAAAGGAAAGCAGTCTGAGTTCTCCTGCAAGAGCTCCTACAGGGGTCCAGTTCCACAACCAAGTGTCTTCACTCCAAGTCTGAGTATCTGTCTTCTAGTCTCTCTTCAAGTGCCTGTTTTCCTGTCCAACTCCAAATAACTGCTGATTCCAGTCCAAGCCCAAGTGACTGATGATGATCTCTGTGTGTCTCTGTTTCCACTATTTAAAGACCTTTTTCTCTTGTGTCACCTCCCCTAAATTATACGTCTACCAATCACATCTTCATACCAGGACTGCCCACTCTTTCACAAGGGGTTTACAGACCTCCCATTCATTGTATGAAATGGGTATTCACACCCTTTTGTGGTTAGTTCACACCTTTTTGTTGTTAGTTCATACCTTTTGTGGTTAAAATGGATAGATCTACCTTAAATACTGGGTTTTACACTTTGTGGACTAAAATCTAAAAATAGATAGGAGATTACAATTTAATCTTCAAGATAAAGAAAGAGCTAAGTACCTTAATTGTTACAATCAGGGGAGTGCTAAATCCAATCTTCACAATAGATGCAAAAACTTTAGCAAAAAGACTACAAGGCAGTGAGTTATCACAAAGGTTATTCACTATGACCACAGGTGATATTTATACCAGGAATGCAAGTATGGTTTAATATTAGGAAAACTATTCACATAATTGATCATCTCAATAATCAAACCAACAGAAATCACATGATTATCTTAAGAAATGCAGAAAAAACCTTTGACAAAATATAACACTCATTCCTACTGAAAACACTAGAAAGTATAGGAGTAGCTGGGATCTTCCTCAAAATAATAAACAACATATATTTTAAACTGTCAGTAAGTATCATCTGCAATGGGGACAAGTTTGAAGCAGTCCCACTAAGATCAGGAGTGAAGTAAGAATGCCCATTATCATCTCTATTAGTTAATATTGGGTTAGAAACATTAGCAGTAGTAAGTAGAGAAGAAAAAGAAATTAAGGTAGGCACTGAGGAAACTAAACCATCACTCTTTGCAAATGATATGATGGTATGCATAAAGAATCCTAGAAAATCACCTAAAAAGCTAGTAGAAATATTAACAACTTTACCAAAGTTGCAGAGTATAAAATAAACCCACAAATCATCAGCATTTCTTTATATTTCCAACAACACTCAGCAGCAAGAGTTAGAAAGAGAAACTCCTTTTAAAATCACTCTGAACTGTTTAAAATATTTGGGAATTTATTTAACAAGACAAGCACAGGAATTATATGAAAACAACTACAAAACACTTCAAAAAATTAAAATTAGATCTAAAAAATTGGAAAAATATGAATTGCTCATAGGTAGGAGAAGCTAATATAATAAAAATGATGTTCCTACCGAAATTAATTTACTTATTCAGTGCCAAACCTATCAAACTTTTTTTCAAGTTTTCAAGTGTTTTCAAAGTTTTTAAGAAACATTTTTGTAGAATTAAAAACAATTATAAAAATGTTTATTTGGATGAACAAAAGATCAAGAATATCAAAGAAACAAATGAAAAAAATGTGGTATGAAGCAGTGACCTTCAAAAGAATCTGGTACTGGCTAAGAGAAAGAAGGATCAGTGGATCAATGGAATAGACTTGGCATAAATGTCCTCAGTAAGCCAGTGTTTCCTAAATGTAAAGATCCTATCTTTTGGGAAAAGAACTCACTATGTGATAAAAACTGCTGGGAAAATTTGAAAACAGTATGAGAAAAATTAGGTTGAGATCAAGATGTCACTCCCTATACCAAGATAAATTCAAAATGGATAAAAGACTTAAATATAAAGAGTGAAATCATAAATAAATGAGGAGAATATAGAATAGCATATCTGACAGTCTAGGCAAAGGAAAGAATTTAAGACAAAAGAATAAATAGAGAATATTACAAAATATAAAATGAATCATTTTGATTATATTAAATTTAAAAGTTTTTATAAAAACAAAAATCAATGCAACCAAAATTAGAAGGAAAACATCAAACTGGGAAAATATTTTTACAATAAAACTCTCTGACAAAGGTTTAATTTCCCAAATATATAAGGAAAGAAGTCAACTGTACAAGAAATTAAGCCATTCCCCAACTGACAAATGATCAAGAGACATGAATAGGCAGTTTTCAGATAAAGAAATCAAAATGATCAATAATCACTTGAAAAAAGTGTTCTAAATCTCTCCTAATGAGAGAAATGCAAATCAAAATTCTCAGGTACCATTGCATACCTAGCAGATTGTCCAATATGACAATAAAGTAAAATAATAAATGTTGGAGATGTGGTAAAATTGGGACTCTAATACATTGTTGGTGGAGTTGCAAATTGATCCAACCATTTTGGAAGGCAATGTGGAATTATGCTGAAAGAGCTTTAAAAGACTGTATTCCCTATGATCCAGCTATAGCATTACTAGTTTTGTATCCCAATGAGGTAATAATGAAAAATACTTATACAAAAATATTTATAGCTGTGTTTTTTGTGATGGCCAAAAATTGGGAAATGAGGGGATTTCCCTTGATTGGGGAATGGATGAATACATTTTGGTATAGGATGGTGATGGAATACTATTGTGCTGTAAGGATTAATGAAGTGGAGGCTTTCCATATGAACTAGGAGAACCTCAATGGACTGATGCAGAGTGAAATGAGCAGAACCAGAAAATCAGTGTACACAGAAAGTAAAACACTGTGAAAAAAAATCCAATGTAATGGACTTTACTACTTGTAGCAATGCAACAGGCCAGGACTCTCCTGAAGGACTTATGTAAAAAAATGCTATCACCATGAGAGAAAGAACTATGGGAGTAGAAATGCAAAAACAAAACATATGCCATCACTTATCACATGTCTATATGGGTATGTGATTTGGGTTTAGGCCATAACAAAATCACGCTACAGCAAAAATGAATAATATGGAAATAGGTATCAAGTGACAACATTTGTCCAACTCTGTGGAATTGCTTGTCAGCTCTAGAAGGGGGAAGGAAAAGAAAATGAAGCATTTGAATATGGGAAAAGATTTTTAAATGAATTTTAAAAAAGATATCTCTCTATTACAAATATGAATAATATGGAAATAAGTTTTGATAATTAATACATGTACGACCGAGCAGAATTGTTTGTCAACTGCTGAAGGGAGGAAGAGGGGAGAGAGAAAATACAAATCATGGAAGCATGAAAAAATATTCTAAATAAATTTTTTTATGTTAAAAATATAAAAATGAAGTAACCAAAATGAAAAATATTGATAAACCAACAGGTTAGACAATCCTGTAAGGTTCAAGGTCAATGATGTTAATCGGGAAGGAAGGGCTCAAAGCTTCTGTATGTTAAGTGCACTCTAAGTTCCTGATAGTTTAATAATATCTGAAACGCAGACCTTTTACCCTCCCCTGGAACTTCCATCCTTTTTCTTCTACTAAAAACATGTCTTTTCCTGTCAGTGCCCTCACCTTACCTCACCCCAAACTTCCTCCAGAGTCTCCCCGGCAGGTCTGACTGAGCAGTCCAAACCCCAGGACCTGGAAGTCAGGAGCAGAAACTGTCCCTGGGCCCTCCTTGGAATGGTGGGACACACAGGCATCCTCCTCTGATGGAATGTGTCCCACTGGAGGGTGGATGAATAAATGGCTGCACTTGGGCTTGTCTTGCTGGAACCTCATCCAGGCAGGGGCTACAGAGGCCCAGGAGAACCCCCAGAACACAGTTGGGGATTGTGGGTGATCTTTGAGGTCACACTGACAACAAGCAGTGATGGCGCCCCTGGCCTTGAGGGAGCTTGACCAGGGCTGGGGATGGACTGCACTCACCTGGGAAAGGCGCCTCAGGGTCCTGGGGGCCATCCCTCTGGCTCCAGGGCCTCAGCTTGGGCCAGACTGTGATCCTTCAGGGGGTGGGAGCCCCAGGGTGGGGAGACTTCCTCTTCGCACACCTGTGGGGAATTAGAGAGGGGAGGACTCAGAGGAGCTCCCAGGGCTCTTCCCTGGCCTCAGAGGAGACTCTCCCCACAGGAGGGGACAGGGAGCCTCAGGCTAGGAAAGGACCTTGGACTAGTCAGGAAGAAGCCTCCCCACCCCCTCTGCTGCTCTCTCTGGCTTCATTCCATTCAGAAACTGCTTTGGGTGCACAGAGTGAATTGAGGGAGATTCCTAGGAGAGGTTACTGGGTAAAGGTGGGGAGCAGGAGACGCTGGATGGGGAGATAGGCATCAGGTGGGGGTTGGGGGCAAACATGTTGGCATTTGTTCTGTGTCAGAGATCAGAGCTCCTTCCATGGCCTGTGGGCACCGGCATCCACCCCCCACCCCCCACCCCCATTCCAGCCAGGCTCAGGTTGGCTGCTTCTCCCCTTGGACCTTTGGGGAAAGGCCTGGACCAGCCCCGCCCCCCACCCAGTGACTGCACCCCCCAGCCTGACAGAGAAGGGGGGAGGAAGGTGGGGGCCCATTCTCTCCTCTGGGGGAGGGTAAAGCCCTATCATAGCTTCTGGTCCAGAGCTTCCCCCTCCTGATGCAGGAACTTCTGTATTCTGTGCCTTTTCTGTGGTCCTTTAAAGGGATGAACAAACACAGGGACACAGCAGAGCCCCAACTGTCAGTGGCTGCTTCCTTTATCTCCTCACTGAGGAACTCTCCCACCTAACTTCCTGTCAGAGGGCGGCTACTTCCTCTCCTCAGGCTGGTCTCCCTGGTAACGGAATCTTCAGCTCTGGCTCACTGACTCCTGTCAGTTCTGATCTACTTAGAAACCTGCTCTCTGGCCTCTGAGGGAGACACAAGGAGAGACTAAGAAAATCCCTTTAACACAACCTTCCATGGAAACGTATTTGTTGAAACAGCCTCTAAGTGAACTCGAGGAAAGTGTGGCAAAACTGCCAAAATTCAGTGAAGAAAATGATGATAATTAAGTGTGTGGAGGAAGTTTCACCCTCTCCCCACTCTGGGTTGCTGACCCAGGGCATCCCATTTTTCACAGGCCAGAGCTATTTGCATGAACAAAATAAAAGTGTGGGTGGAGCTCAGCTGGCTCTCTACTTCCCTGAGCAGACAGGTGAGAGGATGAGCTACTCATGGCCAGACTTAGAGTAAGAAAGAGACTTTAAATCTATGCGGATCTTCTTTTCTCTATTTCAAATGATGGTTAAAACATTTTATGGAAAATAAGAACCTGAAACTATTCGTTTTAATCCAGCAGAATGGAGTCCACGATCAGAAAAAGAATTCTTCATTTTCTTTGGAGAAAATCTTTGAGTATTAGAAGAGGGTGATTTTTGCAGTCTGCTTTCATGTGCCAGACTCCCCTTTGCCAGGACAGAGAAGCTGCTGCCTCCATTTCTGAGCCTGCCTCCAGGAGCCCATGTGGTCCCCCCCGCCCCATGTTTTAGCTTAGGTAAGGGTGGGGTGTTGGAGAAAGGAGTCCAAGTCTCGAGCTTTGCACAGATGAGCCTCATCAAAACCCCATGTGAATCCCAAGTGACTCTGGGACCCAGCAGGAACTCCTCATCCTTCCCAGTCCCCTGCCTGCCTGCACCTTCCCCAGACCCGGGCTCCTGGCTCTCACTTGGGCTCAGCAAGCTGTCCAAATGGACAGTAAACTAACCCAGGGGTGCTTCCCGGCTGTGTGGGGCAAGGGGGGAAAGTGAGGTGTCAGCTCACATGAGGGACTCTAAACCCTGATCCCACCTAGGATCAGTGGAATGAGAGTCTGACCTAGAGATGGGAGGTCCTGGGTTCAAAATCTGACCTCAGACACTGGTTGGGGGAGCCCCAGGCAGTTAGCACCCCTAAGGCCCAGCCCCCCAACTTTGAAAGCACATGGCCACTGGCTTTACCTCTGGGGGAGGGGAAAGGATGGAACTTTTACAAGGAAGTTTCCCTGACCCAAACATTGCTTAAAGACTGACCACTCCCCCTAGGGTCTACAATCACACCATTTTTGTTCTTTTTCTCTCTCTCTCCCTAATCTTTAGAAAACCCCACCCTTAGAGAGTGTCCTACCCTCTCTACATAGGTGTAGCACCACCCACAAGTGAGAAGTAAAAACTGCAGGCAACTTAAAATTCTACTATTACTTATAATAACCTAAAATAATAACATTAAATTAAATACATGTAAATAAAAGTATCATTAATAATTCAATATCAATAATGTTGAATTAAATTAAAACCAAATTTATAAAATTGATCAAACTAAAATTAAACCAAATTAATTCAATGCAATATTAAAAATAATTTTAGAACACAATAATATTCATATGATTATCAATAACTTATAAATGGATATTATTGTTTGCTAATAATTATTATTAATGATTAATCATTATTGTTAATAATAGGTGCTTATTTATGATTATTGATCATTGTTAAGTATTAATAACAATAAAATTATAATAAATATATATTTATTACTGGTATTGTTGCCTTGCAACAATTACTTAGTGCTTTATATTAGCTTCTTATTTAACCCCACTCTTATTGCTTTCCACAATAACACTGAAGAAATTTTGTCTCCATTTTTTATGTTTTAGGAACCTTTCTTTGTGTAAATTGACCATTTAGCAATATTCAGACTAGCTTAAAAGGCAGATATAATCTAAAATTTTTAGTTAAAGGTTAGGACCTTTAGGACACATTCTCACCAGGACTCCCACTCCAACAACAAACTGCATGACACACTCCAGCAAAGGCAATGAAGAGAATGCAGATTCAGAGAGACTATGTTAAGACAACAAGTCAGAATACTCTACCGATTTGGGAACAAACCAAGACACCTGCAGCCCAAGCACAAGCAGGGATTTTCACCTCCTGATTGCATTGCTGCCTTCCACTTTACACCAATGACTCTGACTTTCTCAGTGGTCCTACAGATGCGCATGCTATCCCCCATGACTTTTAGAATTTCTTCTTCAGGATGTATTTCAAGCAATTGTCTTAATCCCTCGATTCCTGCTATCACTGTAGTTGTTGTTAAACAGCCACCTTTTATTATGCTTCCTGTTAATATGACTAATGGCTGGTATGATAATCTAGACCAGGGGTCCCCAAACTTTTTACACAGGGGGCCAGTTCACTGTCCCTCAGACTGTTGGAGGGCAGGACTATTAAAAAAAAAAAAAAGCTACGAACAAATCCCTATACACACTGCACATATCTTATTTTAAAGTAAAAAAAAAAAACAAAAAAACAAACAAAATGGGAACAAATACAATATTTAAAATAAAGAACAAGTAAATTTAAATCAACAAACTGACCAGTATTTCAATGGGAACTATGGGCCTGCTTTTGGCTAATGAGATGGTCAATGTCTGGTTCCATATTTGTCACTGTCAGATGTAACAAGTGATGCAAGTGTGCATTAGTTAGTCTAGATCTGGTTGGAGATTTAAGATGTTTCATTCTGGAAAAAGTCTGTTCACAGACACAAGTGCTGCCAAAGATGGTGCCATTTTGAGTGCATGGCTCCTGAGATGAGGATATGTCTCAGAGGGGAGAGATGCATAGGAATTGTACAAGTTGCTTGACTTGAATGCATCTTTCAGAGTCACAATTCTGCAGTTCAGCCAGTTCCATTTGGTAAATTGTATCCACATTTTCAATGTCAATAGAAAATGGGTCTTGGAAAAGCTGTATGTCCTACTCATGGAGATGAAGCTTTTTAAATCTGAATTGGAACTCCTTTTGCAACTTTTCCAGTGAATACACACATGTTTCTTTTGGGAATTCAATCAAGGGTTTTTCTGCTAACGGATTTTGAGTTAAGGGGAGATGGCAGAAATTTTCCTCCTTCATTTGTTTGATAAAGAGACCTAATTTTACTTCAAATGCTTTCATATGTGATTGCATATCACAGATGAGCTTCCCTTTTCCTTGAAGTTGCACATTGAAACTGTTGAGTAGCTCTATTACATCTGTCAGAAAGGCGAGGTGCCATTTCCATTCTGCATCATTGAACTCTGGTACTTCTTTGTTTTTTGAAAGCATAAAAACTGTAATCTGTGGAAGTAAGTCATAGAAATGTCTCAAAACTCTCCCTTGACTCAGCCAGTGGACTTCTGTGTGGTAGAGAACATCTTCACGGGCAACATTTAGCTCAGACAGAAATTCCTGAAATTGTCTGTGGTTTAGTGCATTAACTCTAATGAAGTTAACACAAGATATCACAGTTTTCATAACAGAATCCCACTTCAGTGATTTACTACATAGCAGCGCTTGTTGGTGGATGAGGCAGTGTATGGCTATTGGATGAGAATGGTTACATGTGTCCATCTCTTGCTTAATGTGAGCAATTACTCCTTTCTTAGACCCACCATGCTAGGAGTACTTTCAATTGTCACACTAGTTAGTTTAGCCCAGTCCAGCTCCAAAACCTTCACAGTTTGGGAAAACTTTTCATAGATATCCTCTCCTGTAGTTGTTCCTTTGATGCTTTGCAGTACGGCAAGCTCTTCTGTGACTTTGAAATTGTCATTCGTCCCACAAATAAAAATTAGAAGTTGTGTAGAATCACAAACATCATTGCTCTCGATGAGTGCCAAGGAAAAATAGGAAAGTCTTCTTGCGGGGTTTTGCAAATGCTGGTGCAAATTGTCTCCCATTTCTTTAATCCTTCGTGTAATTGTAGATCCTGAAAGACTAACTGTACTAAATAAGTCTGCCTTTTCTGGACACATCTCTTTGGCCACAGAAAGAAGGCACTCTTAACAAATTCTCCCTCCAATGGTCTGCCAGTGCACACTATTAGCTTGGCAACTTGAAAACTTGCTTGCAGTGATGAAATATTTAGCTGCTTCTGCTTCACAAAAGTATTTTGCTGAGTTGTCGATGTATTTTTCAGTTTTAGTATTTTCTCTTTTCTCACATCTCTGATCAAACAATCATATTTATCTTTATGTTGAGTTTGATAGTGTCAATGCAAATTGTATTCTTTGAACAGGCACTATATTCCGGCATTTCAAATACACAGCTCTTTTCTTGTACTGCATGAAAAAGTAATCACAAGTCCACTGTTCTTTGATTATCCTACACTCCGAGTCAATTTTTCTCTTTCTTGACATCATTGTTTCCTAGGGATTCCAAATTACTATTAGTAAAATACATATATATATATATATATACATATATACATATATACATATATATATATATACACAGCCCTACAAAAAAAAATACACCAACAATAATTTTGCCCACACAGAGGCATACAGACTGCACTGCCCATCAATGCAGTCTGATCTGTGTCCATCAATGCAGCCTTCACAGTCCATAACATTTCAGCCTCACCAGTGGCCATATTGGTGTGACTCTACTTTTACCTCAGGCTCACACTGGTGCAGTGCAGAAACTGGCATGATTACAGAGCCGGTTCCTCCACCACCTGTCCAGTTCACACTACCCTGTGCAAACCGTGCTGCGATCTGTGAAATCACACAGGAATCTGATTGCATGAGTAAGACCCATGTGATCAGATTCCACAGCAGGAAAATGAAGGCATGGCACTAGTGTGTGTCCTCTTGTGGTCCATATTTATGGATCTGTAATTATAGACCGTAATACGGAAAACATGCCTCACTTCCCCCACATAGTACAATGGCAACCATACCTGCCCCCCAGATGCACAACATAATGGCCCCATGTTTTGCATCTGGGGGAGTATGGTTGCCCATTGTTTTCTTGAAAATAAGACACTGTCTTATATTAATTTGACCTCACCAAAACAGGGGGTGTCTTATAAAACACCCAGTGACAGTGGTGGGCTTCTCATAGTAGAGGCAACATTGATGTCACAGGACAGATCACTGCTATCTGATGCCTGTATACAGTACTGAAAGTGGTACTGGACCTGTGACACTATATGGTGCTGTCAGGGATAGTGGAGGCTGTAGTGCTAGCTGTGATGGGTCTGTCACACCTTGCACAGGCCCATCACTACCACTATTCTGGGCAACAGCATACACAGTGTGGAATCCCCCCCCCCCCAGATCACCTCTCACCATGCTGATGTCTTCCATTGTGCAGCCATATAATCCTTTGTGCAGAACCTCATTCTCATTTAGTTACTCTCAGAACAAGGTACCATGCAAAGGATTATGTCACCAGAAATAGTGCTGTACATGAGCAATGCTGAGCTTTGTGGCACCACCACATACAGTACCACAGGATTCTGACCCATAATGAAAGAGGTGCCCCTTCTAGAAGTGTAGTGGGGGTCAAATAAATGGCCTCAGGGGGCCACATGTGGCCCGTGGGCCATAGTTTGGGGACCCCTGATCTAGACATTTATGCCCTACAATTGGTTTCTCAAAATTTAAGCTGCTTTAAGCGTTACATCTCTAGCAACTTCTACCACATCCATTGCTCAAGGCATCTACACTGCACAACATTCATCATCCATAACTAAGTTCTATCCTATGTCAAGCTCAAGATGAATTGAAGTCACTCCATTTAAAAAAACAAAAAAGGAGGTGATACCCTTGTGGTCTGACAGTCACAGTCTGGGGAAATGGAGACTGCAAAGCAGCCCCCAGAAAATAGGGCACCCATGGGACCCCCTCTATATGACTTCTCTCTCTAACTTCCCTTACAAATAGAATTGTTATGATAATTGTTCTCTTCCCAGTACAGGAGAAATAACATACAAGCAAATACTTACAGGGTGAACACACATATGCCCCACTTTAATCCCTCCAGATTATTACCCTAAAAAGACTACATTCACTGAATTAAAACCCAAAGATCATCACTCGTTACCCCTCCTTTCTTTCTCTTAGCAGAGGTACACTCAGAGGCCCCATACCCATTGCAGACCAAGCATGACAGATACATTAATCATTCCTCTGAAACACAAGTTACAGACACACTTCACTGAATCGTTATGTTTACCATAACCAAGCAATGTTGCCAGGTGCTTGAATCAAACACAAGAAAACTGCAACATGGAAATTGAGGAAAATTCCAATTGTGGTCTGCCTTAAGTTACCCTTTAACCCTGTACCTAGCTACAAAATGTTTGGTTACCCATCTCCAAAGTAATTGTGATTGACTGTGAAAGCTGATCAAAATCAACAATGTTTCTCTTAACTGGTCATCCCCATAGGTCAGGGGGAACTGGCCTCCAGATCACCATGTTTATGTCATTCATCTATTTCTGCTATAGCAACAATGTTTTGTTGATGATCTCCTTAGCTTTGGCATCTGTTGTTATGTTCTCTGGAAACGTGTATGTTGAGAAATGATTGTATGCCAGAAAAGTATGTACTCACTGAACCTATAAAATAAACTCAAACCCTGTGCATGGCAGAACTTTGTGTGATGCCTAAACACAGGATTGAGCATACAGTGTCTCTCACCACTTATTTGACTGACTGCCATAGCTAGACAGAGGATCCTGAGCCTTGAGAGTGTGGAAGAGAGAAATTGGGAAAGCATACAAAAAGATAGAAGCAGTGGAGGCTGATGACCTGTCAGTCAAATGAATATTCTTTTTGGAATGTTACCAGGAGAAACAGTTAGAGGCAAACCAACTGCTTGGTGGACCATTGTTATCTTGAAAGAGGGAAAAAGAAGTTTTCCTCTCTTGGACTTTGTAGACCCAAGCTGAAGGAATTCTTGTGACTTTGAAGGCAGAAGAAAGAAGGACAAAAGTTCAGAGATCTCTCTGAATTGCTCTGTTGATGATAGCGACTGAATTCCAGACCTATCAGCCATTCCTCTCAATTGATATTATATTTCACCATCCTCCGATCTAAGACTCATTGTAGTGTTAGGGAAATCCCCAACCCTCTTACCTCCATTCCTTATCCCTTCTTGTCTTCCCCAAATAAGCCACTTACTTAAGATAAAGAAGAGAAAGATTATTTCATTTTGAAACATCATAAACTCACTATTGAGTTGAAGAAGAAGAAGAGGAAGAAGAAGAAGAAGAAGAAGAAGAAGAAGAAGAAGAAGAAGAAGAAGAAGAAGAAGAAGAAGAAGAAGAAGAAGAAGAAGAAGAAGAAGAAGAAGAAGAAGAAGAAGAAGAAGAAGAAGAAGAAGAAGAAGAAGAAGAAGAAGAAGAAGAAGAAGAAGAAGAAGAAGAAGAAGAAGAAGAAGAAGAAGAAGAAGAAGAAGAAGAAGAAGAAGAAGAAGAAGAAGAAGAAGAAGAAGAAGAAGAAGAAGAAGAAGAAGAAGAAGAAGAAGAAGAAGAAGAAGAAGAAGAAGAAGAAGAAAGAAGAAGAAGAAGGAGAAGAAGAAAGAAGAAAAAGAAGAAGAAGAAGGAGAAGGAGAAGGAGAAGAAGGAGGAGGAGGAAGAAGAGGAAGAGGAGGAGAAGGAAGGGGAGGGGGAGGGGAGGCTGAAAGAGGGAGGAAGGGAAAAAGAGGAAGGAGGGAAATTCTGAAGAAGGAAGATAACTGTCTGATCTGTTAGTTATCAATTACCAATCAAATATAGTCGCTTATTATTATTTATTACAATTGACCACAGGCTTGGCTCTCTAAGAAGACAGAAACACTAGGCACCATGGGAAATACTGCAACAAATCAAGGGAAATCAGGAAAAATTCCTTTACATTCACCTCTGCATAAACTTTTAAATTCTTGGTGCTATCCTAATCTTCCCACGGAGGATTGGATGACAAAAAAGGAAGCTAAAAAACTTTGCAAAGCCAGGACAGATAAGTCCTATACCTGGCCAAAGTATGGTCCCTTTGACTTCAAGATCTTAAAAAATTTAATGTCAGCCATTAAAAACAAAGATTCCAAAGACCACAAAGACTCCACAGATTATAAATACTGGCTCTTGTGGGCATATCATATTGATAAATTAACCATTCCCTCCAGTGAGGAAACCATTCTTTCTTTGGAACCAGACCATTCTGCCTTAACTCCTTCAGTTCCTCCTCCTGAATTTGTGATTAGATCTAGCAAGAAACACACCCTATCATCCCACCTGGACTGTGGGAAAGTTTCTCCATCTATTGACCCAAACCAGGACTTGAACCCTTTGGCCCCTCCCTCTGTCAGACCATGCTCATTCCCCACTCCTCCCATCTCCTCTTCTCCCAATCTAACTCACTACCCTCACTTACCATATGACTCTCAATACCAGTACCCTTAGCTCAGAGAGTTTCCTCCTCCTTACTCATATCTACCCATCCTCCCTATCCCTAACCAAATCCATCCCTATCCTTGTTCTCTTGGCCATCCTTTTCCCTACCCTTCTTCTCCTGACTGACCCCACCCACCTTACTATGATTCCTCCTCTTAACCTCACCCATCCTACTATATCTCTTCCTCTCCTCCCCAGCCCTGCCCCTGCTCAGTCTATCCTCACTCCTTTAATTAAATTAAATATTAAATTAAATAGAGAGGCCTATCTTCTTTCCACAAACCATTGAGAGCTTTAAGGAAAATACTCCTTACTTTGAAGATGAGTTGTAGTCACAACTAATTTTGAAAGTTACCCCTCTTGTAAACCAAAGGTTCTGCTAACAGAAAACCCTGCTAGAAAGTGTATCACAGACATAGAGACCATGAATGAAGGGTTTTCTGCTCTCTGATTGTAAGGATAACTTTAGGGTTGTGATCTAATCTAAATTAATTTTGGTCACCAGGGAATATCCCAAATAAAATCCCCAAGTCAGTTTGGAAATTTATGATAGTTTAATTAATATAGACGGAAGGAATTAAGGAGAAAAGAGAAGGAAAATGTATAGGATTTCTCCTGCCTGGCTTGTGCCAGGGGGAGTTCAAAGTCCTCTGCCATGAGATCTCTGAAGAACATCAGTGGCTTTCTAAGAGGATAGTGTTTGGAAGGTAAAGGAGAAAGAATCAGCCTAAACTCCAAGAGAGCTCAGTAAAGATGCCTCACCTGAACTAGGCTACTCAGCTTCCTCCAGTATGGTATCAAGGAAAACTCACCGCTAAACCTGGACAATAGCAGCCCCACCCAAGATGCCAAATGCTCGGCACACTCTGCCAGCCACCTCGCCACCTCCAAAGAGGCTGGAAAGGGGAAGTGACATCAAATATATAGATGGTTTTTACATCACTTTCCTGCATCTCACATGTACCAATGGTAGCTTAAGCTTGACTTAGGACAACCCTGGGGTCTGTCAGTTGTTTCTGATTTGTCATTTGCTAGCACATGTCTGCCATAGGTCATCCTCCTAAATACTTAATCCTTAAGTATGGGTGTAGACATTCCTGTTTTTGTTAGACTAAGTAGTGTGGAGTAATCTAAAGTTCACACAACTACCTGAAGCTCCAGCTGTAGTTCATTGCCCTGTCTCTACAGGTGAAACTGACCCTGTCTCTAGAGGGAACCACCAGGCAGATACTGCAGTAAAGCTCATTGTCTTAGAAGGACCTGAATTGATTTTAACTTTGACACCAAGTAATGACTCAAATCCATATTTCTCTTATAATGAACAGGAAGTGGAAAAACAGAAACAAAAGTTTAAAGCAAAATAGATCAATGGGGTATGGGAAAAACTCCTACTGCCTAGGAGTTTTATCACCAAATATGCTTATCTGTTCATAAGAATGGTCATTTTGGCATTCACAGAACTGTACACTCTGTTACAAAGGTATGGATAACCCCTGGTATAACCACCATAACTCTTGAAGTGTATACAACTTAGGAATCTTTCTGCCAAGACAAACACAGAAATTATATGAACACAACTACAAAACACTTTCCACACAATTAAAGCTAGATCTAAACAATTGGAAAAACATTAATTGTTCATGGGTAGGAGGAGCTAACATAATAAAAATGATAATCCTAGCCAAATTAATTTACTTATTCAGTGCCATACCTATCAAACTACCAAGAAACATTTTACTGAATTAGGAAAAAACTGTAATAAAGTTCATCTGGAAGAACAAAAGATCAAAAATATCAAGGGAAATAATGAAAAAAAAAGTGAAGGAGGGGGGCCTAGCAGTACCAAATCTTAAACTGTCTTATAAAGCAGTGGTTATCAAAACAATTTGGTACTGGTTAAGAGCCATAAAGGAGCATCAGTGGAATAGACTTGGGGTAAATAACCTCAGCAAGACAGTGTATAATAAACCCAAAGAGCCCAGCTTTTGGGACAAAAATCCACTATTTGACAAAAACTGCTGGGAAAATTGGAAAACAGCATGAGAGAGATTAGATTTAGATCAACATCTCATATCCTACACCAGTTATGGGCAACCTTTTGAGCTTGGTGTGTCAACATTCGCCAAAAAATCAAGAACAACTTGGGTGGTGTGTCACTTTGAGAAAAAAAAAGTCCTTCTTGGAATGCATCCCCATACTTCTCTGTATGTGGCCACAAGTCATTGAAAATGACTACGTGTGTCAGTGCTAACCCACATTGTCATTGTTTTGCCATCACAACCCTACGCCAATATAAATTCAGAATGTGTGAATGATTCAAATATAAAGAAGGAAACTATAAGTAAATTAGGTGAACATAGAATAGTTTACCTGTCAAATCTATAGGAAAGGAAAGATTTTAAGACTAAGCAAGAGTTAGAAAATATTACAAGATGTAAAATAAATAATTTTGATTACATTAAATTAAAAAAAGTTTTCTACAAATACAATGTAATAAAAATTAGAAGGGAAGTAACAAAAAAATTTTTTTGGGGGGAACAAGCCATTCTCAAATTGATGAATGGACAAGGGACATGAATAGGCAATTTTCAGATAAAGAAATCAAAACTTTCAATAAACACATGAAAAAGTGTTCTAAATCTCTTATAATCAGAGAAATGCAAATAAAAACAACTCTGAGGTACCACCTCACACCTAGCAGATTGACTAAAATTACAGCAAAGGAAAGTAATTAATGTTGGAGGGGGTGTGGCAAAATTGGGACACTAATGCATTGCTGGAGGAATTGTGAATTGATCCAACTATTCTGGAGGACAATTTGGAACTATGCCCAAAGGACTTTAGAAGACTCCCTGCCCTTTGATCCAGCCATACCACTGCTGGGTTTATACCCCAAAGAGATCATAAGGAAAAGGCTAGTACAAAAATATTTATAACTCATCTCTTTGTGGTGGCAAAAAAATTGGAAAATGAGTGAATGCACTTTGATTGGGGAATGGCTGAACACATTGTGGCATCTGATGGTGATGGAATATTATTGTGCTGAAAGGAATAATGAACTGGATAAATTCCATGTTAACTGGAACGACCTCCATGAATTGATGTAGTGTGAAAGGAGCAGAACCAGGAGAACATTGTACACAGAGACAGATACACTGTGGCACAATTCAATGCAATTGACTTCTCTACTAGCAGCAATGCAATGATCTAGGACAATTCTGAGGGACTTGTAAGAAAGAACACTATTCACATTCTGAGAAAGAATTGTGATAGTAGAAACTTTAGACTTTAGAAGACTCCCTGCCCTTTGATCCAGCCATACCACTGCTGGGTTTATACCCCAAAGAAATCATAAGGAAAAGGCGAGTACAAAAATATTTATAACTGCTCTTTTTGTAGTGGCAAAAAATTGGAAAATGAGTGGATGCCCTTTGATTAGGGAATGGCTGAATACATTGTGGTATCTGATGGTAATGGAATATTATTGTGCTGAAAGGAATAATGAACTGGAGGAATTTCATGTGAACTGGAATGATCTTCAGGAATTGATGTAGTGTGAAAGAGCAGAGCCAGGAGAACATTGTACATAGAGACAGATACACTGTCGCACAATTCAATGTAATGGACTTCTCTACTAGCAGCAATGTAATGATCTAGGACAATTCTGAGGGACTTGTAAGAAAGAACACTATTCACATTCTGAGAAAGAATTGTGATAGTAGAAACACAGAAAACTGTAAATATTAATAATATAAAAATAGGTCTTAAGCAGTGACACATGTAATACTCAGTGGCATTGCTCTTTTGCTATGAGAGGGAGGGTGAAAGGAGGGGAGAGAAAGAACATGAATCATGTAAGCATGGGAAAATATTCTAAATTAATTAAATAAAAAATTTCTAATAAAATTTTTTGTCAAAGGCTTTTCCTGCATCTACTGAAATAATCATGTGATTTCTTTTAGTTTGATTATTGATATGGTCAGTGATGCTGATGGTTTTCCTAATATTAAATTAGTCTTACATTCCTGGTATAAATCCCACCTGGTCATTGTAAATCATCTTTGTGATACATTGTTATAGTGTTTTTGCTAGTATTTTATTTAACATTTTTACATCCATGTTCATTAAGAAAATTGGTCTGTAATTTTTTCTATTTTTTTAAAATCTTCCTGGCTTAGGCATTAGCCCCGTACTTATGCTGTAAAAAGAATTTTGTAGGACTCCTTCTTTGCTTATTTTGACAAAGAGTTTGTATAGTATTGGGATTAATTGTTCTTTAAATGTTTGATGGAATTCTTTAAATGTTTGATGGAATTCACTTGTGAATCTGTCTGGTCCTTGGAATTTTTCTTGGGTAGTTTGTTAATGGTTTATTCAATTTCTTTTTCTGAGTTGGTATTATTTAAATATTCTATTTTCTTTTTTGTTAATTTGGAGAATTTATATTTTTGTCAATATTCATCCCATTTCAGCTAGAGCATCAGATTTATTGTCATAAAATTGGGCAAAGTAGTTCCTAACGATAGTTTTAATTTCCTTTTCATTAGAGGTGAAATCACCCATTTCATTTTAGATACTAGTAATTTGACTATCTTGTTTCTTTTTTTAAAAAATCAAATTTACCAATACTCTATTTTATTTTCCCCTCCCATAGAACTGGTTTCTGCTCATATTTATTAATTCAACATTTCTTTTACTTTCAATTTTATAAATTTCTCCTTTGATTTCCTTTTTAGTCTTTAACTGGGGATTTTAAATTTGTTCTTTTTCTAGTTTTTTTAGTTACATGCCCAATTCATCCATCTGTTTTTTTCTTTATTCTCTAATAATTTCTCTCTAATTATTAATATTGGCACTCAGGTATATAAAATTTCCCCAACTACTTCTTTGGCTGTACCCATAAATTTTGATATGTTGTTTCCTCATTGTCATTCTTGTCAGTGAAATCAGTGATTATTTCTATGATTTGTTCTTTGATCCATCCATTTTGAAGAATTAGATTATTTCCTAATTAATTTTAATTTGCCTTTCTATGAACCCTTATTGATTATAAACTTTATTGTATTATGATCTGAAAAAGTTGCATTTATTGTTTTTCTTTTCTGCATTTGGTTGTCAAGTTTTTATGCCCTAATATAGGGTCAGTTTTAGTATATGTACCATGTGCTGATGAGCAGAAGGTATATTCCTTTTTATCTCTATTCAATTTTCTCCAGATATCTATTAAATCTAACTTTTCTAGAATTTCATTCACTTCATTTACTACTTTCTTATTTATTTTTTTTTCCTTTGATTTCTCTGGTTCTGATAGGGGAAGTTTGAGGTCCCCCACTAATATAGTTTTATACTCTATTTCCTCCTTAAGCTCCTTTAGCTTCTCCTTTCAAAATCTGGCTCCTGTACCATTTGGGTTATATATATATATATATATATATATATATATATATATATATATATATATATATATATATATATATATATATATACACACACACACACACACACACACATTAAGTACTGATGTTACTTCATTGTCTATACTACCTTTTATACTACCTTTTGTCAAGATATAATTACCTTCCTTATCTCTTCTAATCTGATCTATTTTTGCTTTAGCTTGGTCTGAGGTCATGATTGCTACTACAGCTTTTTTTTTTTGTCTCATTTGAAAGTCAATAGATTCTGCTGCAGCCTCTTACCTTTTCTTTGTTTGTGCTTACCTGCCTCAAATGTGTTTCTTGTAAACAACATATGGCAGGATTCTATTTTTTAATCCATTCTGCTATCTGCCTCCATTTTATCATTCCATCTACATTCACAATTATGATAAGCATCTATGTATTCCCCTCCATCAAGATTTCCTCTTTTAATCCTGCCCTTTCTCCTTTCATTCCTTCCCTTCACACTTCACACACACCATTTTAATAACTCCCCCCCCCCCCATTCCCTTTGGCACTCCCTTTACCACCACCACCCTTATTCCTCTTCTACTTCTTTGTAGTGTCTCTTAATCACCCCCCAACTTTTCTCTCCCTTATAGTAATCATCTCCCCACCATCCCTTTTCTTATTACCCTTCTACTTCTCTATAGGGTAAGATAGGATTCTATACCCCAATGAATCTGACTGTTCTTCCCTCTCTGAGCTAGTTCCAATGAGGTTACAGTGTAAGTATTACCTGTCACTACCCTCAACCTTCCCTCCACTGTAGTAGATTTTTCTCTTCCATGCCTCTATATGTGATATGTTACTCCATTTTACTTCTCTTTTCCCATTCTCTTAGGGAAATTCTATTTTTTACCCCTATATTTAAAAAGATATCATCCCAAACAGATTACTACCAAACCCTCTATCTATACTTCTAACTATTGTTATATTGATAACAGTTTTTAAGAGTTACAGATACCATCTTTCCACATAAAAATGTAAACAATTTTACTTTATTGAAGCACTTAAGTTTTTGTTTTGTTATTGACCTTTTTATGCTTCTCTTGAATTTTTATTTGGATATCAAATTTTTTGTTTAAGTCTAGTCTTTTCTTCTGGAATACTTGGAAATCTTCTATTTTATTAAATGATCATACTTTTCCCTGAATGAATATAGTCTTAGGGGATTTGTGGTTATAAACCCAGTTCCCTTGCCATCTGGAATATCAGTTTTTCGGTCCTTCAACGTGGCAAATGCCAGATCCTGTGAAATTCTGACTGGGGTGCTATGGCATTGGAATTTTTCTTTCTGACTGCTTACAGTATTTTCTCCTTGCCCTGGGAGCTCTTCAACTTGGTTATAGTATTCCTGAGAGTTGCTATTTAGGGATTTATTGCAGGAGGTGATATGGATTATTTCCATTTCTATTTTACCTTCTCATTCAAGTATATCAGGGTAGTTTTCTTTGATAATTTCTTTTAATGTTATGTCTCGGGTTTTTTTTTTATCATGACTTCTGATAGTCTAATAATTCTTAAATTGCTTCTCTTGGATCTATTTCCAGGTAATTTTTTCAATTAGATGTTTCATATTTACCTCTATTTTTCATTCTTTTGAATGTTTTATTGTTTTTTTGATTTCTTATGAAGTCATCAGTTACTATTTTTATCAATTCTAATTTCTAAATAATGTATTTCTTCCATGAATTTTGATCTTCCATGACCATCCACCTTTTCCATTCAGTCCATTCTATTTTTCATGAAACTCCTTTCTTCATTGGATTTTTGTGCCTTTTCTTCTAGTTAACAAATTTTCCTTTTAAGCTGTTATTTTCTCTTTGCATTGTTTTCATCCCCCCATTTTTCTTCAACCTGTTATGTGTTATTTTTTTTATTCTTTTTTGAGTTCTTTCAGCATCTGAGATTTTCAAGTTTTGCTTGTGATTGCTTGGATCTCACCATTCCCTCTTGATTCTGTGCTTTGCTATTTGCCTCCACAGGAATTTTTTAAGGTTAAGTGTTTCTTTTGTTGTTCGCTTATTTACTCAGCCTTTTTTGACTGTAGAGTGGTATCGAGGTCCATCCAGTGGTCTCTCTGAGGACCCAGGGTCTCTCTGCCCAGATGTGATGACCCGGTCAGATTTCAGGTCAGGTCTCAGGCTGAGAAACACTGTGTATTCAACCCACATATGCAGGCATCACACACAGTGATCTGCCATTGTGCCGAGGTTCGTTTATTATATAAGGTTTTTGTTTACATGCTTCTTTGACACATAATCAATCTTCTATGTATGTGACATTCTACATTTTGATTAGATATTATCATATTACCTAAACAACGCTCTTGTGATGTTACTACAACAAAGAATTCAGCGATCATTTACTACATTTCTACAACACTCTGTGGTAGATATGATTAATGTGAATAAAGCCATTTGTAGGTTATTATCCCTTGACCTGCTGAGAGGATCATTGTGTTTTTGGTCAGCTTTCACTATCAATCACAATTGCTTGGGAGATGAATAACAAAACATCTTTGTACTTAGGTGGGAGGGCTTAAAGCAGACCAGTTTGGGGTTTTTTCTCAATTTATAAGCTCTTTTTTTTCTGTTTTTCTTGTGTTACTTTGAAGTGCCTTGCTATGCTGCTTGGTTTCTGTTCATCAACAAATTCATCGGAGTGTGATAACTGTAGGGAAAGATTTATTATGGTGCTCAAGCGTTTGGTCAGTGCTTATTGTAAAGCCTTGTAGTGTGTCTTGTGCTTGAGAAAGGAGGGGTTATGTGCAATAATATTTGGGCTTGGATTCTGTAATTGCAATTTTTGGGGGGTACTAATCTAGGGGGATTAAAGTGGTGTATATATTTACTGATCCTATAAGTATTTGCTCTCATTATTTCTCCTGTATTGGGGAGAGATTAGTAATCATAGCAAGTCCATTAGTGGGGGAAGTTGGGGAGAGAAGTCACAGAGGGGGATCAGTGGGAGCCTCAATTTCTGGGGGCTGATTTGCAGACTCCATTTCCCCAGACCATGACCATGTCATCCAGTCATGATATGATGGCATCCAGCTGAGGGGGACTTTTGGAAACTGATGATTCTGTCTCCTGGGCTGATGGCTTTTGGATCTCATCACTTAGAACTTTTTTGCCCTAGGGCTAAGGGGTTCATCACAAAACAGGCTTGAAAGGACCAAGTGCAACTTCCGGTCAAGATGGCGGCATAGAAGCAGCGAAAGTTTAGACCTCGGAAACCCTTCCTTACAGATCACAGAGTGCTCCTAGGACACTGATATTCAAGCTGAACAACAGGATAGACCTGGGAAACCCTCTTCCTGGACCTGGATCAAAAGGTACCACACCCCAAAAGCCAGAACCCTAGATCACTTGGATCTAAGGGATAGGCAGAAGGAAGGTCCCAGGACCCTCCCCCCCCAACCCAGAGTGCTGAGCCCATGGCAGCAGCGGGAACCTCAGGGCTCTGAGGACTCACCTTGAAAGCAACCTGAGCCAGTCTCTGGGGTGCCCAACACAGATAGCAGGGAAACATAGAGAGAAGGGGGAAGCCTGTAGCCCCCTGGCTGGGTCCTTCCATCTGAGTCTCAAGGAAGGTCCCAGCTTTAGAGCACCAGCTGAACCCAATCCCATCAATAGCCCTCAGAGCTACTGAAAGGACAGAAAACTCAGGGCTGGCAAAGGGGTTGCTCCAAAGAGCTTACCTTGAAAACAACCTGGGCCAGTCTCCAGGCATTCAACACAGATTGTGGAGGAGGAGAGGCTTTTTGCTTCAGGGCTCATTCGACCCAAACCAGGTGAACCTAATCCCATCAGGAGCCCTCAGAGCCCAAGGAGGCCATGCACCTCCCCCCTTTTAGAGAGCAGGGTCTTCTGAAAAAACAGAAACCTAGAGGTGAAGTCAAGATGGCAGCCTAGAAGGAGCATAGACCTGGCAGCCTGGCAAGAGCTTTGGAGATCCTTCATATTTGCTCCAGCAGTTCAGGAAGTTTAAAACTCAGAGTAAACCCAGCCCAACTAAGCTGAACTCAATCCCATCAAAAGTCTCCAGAACGCAGGGAAACCCAGGATCCCCATCCATCCTCATTGACTGCTGGACTTTAAGCCAATCAAAAACCTCCAGAGGACAGGATAGCTCAAACCCCCAACAACCCTCCCCCAGAGATTACACCAAGAGATCTTCTGAAGAGGGGAGACCGATAGAAGTCCCCAAAAAACAAAAAAAAATGAGAGGAACAAGAGCACAGACAAATATGGGGAGTAAAGAAGGAGTGAATTTGAACAAACAACAGAAACAGAAGAAAGAAACTACAATAGACAGCTACTACTCAGCAAATGGAACAGAGGAGGAGAGATCAGCAAACGATAAACCAGAAATCCCAGCGAATTGGATACAGGCTGTGGAAGAACTCAAAACACAACTAAGAGAGGCTGAAGACAATTGGGAAAAGAACTTAAAAATTAAGAGAAGTCTTCTGGAAACAGAGGCACTTGAACTAAAACAAGAAAATAGTGTCCTGAAAGCCAAAATCATCCAGCTGGAAAATGAGACAAAGGAGATGAAAGATGAGGCAAAGGAGATGAAAGACGAGGTAAAGAGGATGAAAGATGATCTTCAAAGAAAATCAGATGAGAAGGAAAAAGACGACCAAAAAGCCAGAGATGATATCCAATCTTTAAGAACCAGAGTAAAACAACTAGAATCAAGTGACCTCACAAGGCAGCAGGACACTATAAAACAAAACAAAAAGAATGAAAAAATTGAGGAAAATGTGAAGCATCTCATTCACAAAACAGACGATTTAGAAAATCTTTCAAGAGACAATTTAAGAATAATTGGACTACCAGAAGACCACGACAAAAGAAAAAGCCTGGACATAATACTAGAGGAAATTATCCAGGAAAACTGTCCCGATATCCTAGAACAAGAGGGGAAAGTAGAGATTGAAAGAATCCACAGATCACCTCCTGTATTTAATCCCCAACTGACAAGACAACACCAAGAAATGTTATAGCCAAATTAAAAAACAATCAGATGAAAGAACAGATATTATAAGCTGCCAAGAAGAAGCCATTCAGATACCATGGAAACATGGTGAGGATAACACAGGATCTGTCTGCATCCACACTGAAGGACCAAAAGGCATGGAATTCTGAAATTCTGAATATTCTGAAAAGCAAGGGAACTAGGTCTACAGCCACGAATAAAATACCCATCAAAACTGACTATATTCTTAAAGGGGAAAGTGTGGTCATTTAACACAACAGAAGAGTTCCAAGCATTCATAAATAAAAGACCAGACCTGAACAGAAAATTTGAAGTCCAACCACAGAACTCAAGAGAATCATCAAAAGGTAATTTAAAAAGAGGGGAAAAAAACAACAACAACAAATTTTTTTAAGAGACTCAATAAGTTAAAATGATATGTATCCCTATAAGAAAAGAGGTCATTGGCAACTCTTAAAAACTGTTGCTATCACCTGAGCAGCTAGAAGAACTACACTCAGAGGGAACAGTGACAAAATGTATAGGATGAAAGGACAAGACATAAATAAGTATATAGATATATGCATGCATAAATACATATAAATGTATATATACATATATATATATGTATATATATATACACACACATGACTAAAGCTAAAAAAAAAGAGGTTATGACCAAAAGAAATGGGAAAAGAAACAAATGGGGGTAAATTTATATGTCACAAAGAAGCTCATGGTGGGAGGGGGGAGAACATCGATACACTGGAAGGGTAAAGAGGTTGGAGATAGAAAATACTCAACTCTTATGTACATTGAAACTGACCCAAAGAGGGAAGAACAATCCAATCCATTGGGGAAGAGAATAGATTTGCGCCCTATAGGGGAGTAGAAGGGTAAAAAACAGACTGGTAGGGAGGGAAGCCATACAAGGGAGGGAGAGGGTGGGGGGGATTTTAAAAAGACTACAGGGGAAAATAAGGGAGGGAATAAGAAGGGAGGGGGGGTAGAAAGGGAAGTACAAGGGGGACTGATTTAAAGTAAATCACTGGACTAAAAGGTAGAGCAGAAGAAGAAAGGTTAGAATTAGGGAAGGATATCAAAATGCCAAGGAGTCCACAAGTGACAGTCATAACTTTGAATGTGAATGGGATGAACTCACCCATTAAACATAGACGAATAAAAATAATGATCAGTAATGGTACATGGAAAACCAAATCAAAAACTAATTGGAAATTAAATAATGATACTCCAAAATCATTTAGTTAGAGAAGAAATCATAGAAACAATAATAATTTCATCGAGGAAAATGACAATGGTGAGACATCCTTTCAAACCTTTTGGGATACAGCCAAAGCAGTAATCAGAGGTAAATTCATATCCCTGAGTGCATATATTAACAAACTAGAGAGAGCAGAGATCAATCAATTGGAAATTCAAATAAAAAAACTCAAAAGGGACCAAATTAAAACCCCCCAGCAGAAAACCAAACTAGAAATCCTAAAAATTAAGGGAGAAATTAATAAAATTGGAAGTGATAGAACTATTGATTTAATAAATAAGACAAGAAGCTGGTACTTTGAAAAAACAAACAAAATAGACAAAGTACTGGTCAATCTAATTAAAAAAAGGAAGGAAGAAAAGCAAATTAACAGCATCAAAGATGAAAAGGGGGACATCACCTCTGATGAAGAGGAAATTAAGGCAATCATTAAAAATTACTTTGCCCAATTATTTGGCAATAAATACATCAATTTAGGTGATATGAATGAATATATACAAAAATACAAACTGCCTAGACTAACAGAAGAAGAAATAGAACTCTTAAATAATCCCATATCAGAAAATGAAATCCAACAAGCCATCAAAGAACTTCCTAAGAAAAAATCCCCAGGGCCTGATGGATTCACCTGTGAATTCTATCAAACATTCAGAGAACAGTTAATCCCAATACTATACAAACTATTTGACATAATAAGCAAAGAGGGAGTTCTACCAAACTCCTTTTACAACACAAACATGGTACTGATTCCAAAACCAGGCAGGTCAAAAACAGAAAAAGAAAACTATAGACCAATCTCCCTAATGAATATAGATGCAAAAATCTTAAATAGGATACTAGCAAAAAGACTCCAGCAAGTGATCAGAAGGGTCATCCACCATGATCAAGTAGGATTTATACCAGGGATGCAGGGCTGGTTCAATATTAGGAAAACCATCTACATAATTGACCACATTAACAAGCAAACCAACAAGAACCACATGATTATCTCAATAGACGCAGAAAAAGCCTTTGATAAAATACAACACCCATTCCTATTAAAAACACTAGAAAGCATAGGAATAGAAGGGTCGTTCCTAAAAATAATAAACAGTATATATCTAAAACCATCAGCTAACATCATCTGCAATGGGGATAAACTAGATGCATTCCCAATAAGATCAGGAGTGAAACAAGGATGCCCATTAGCACCTCGACTATTTGACATTGTACTAGAAACACTAGCAGTAGCAATTAGAGAAGAAAAAGAAATTGAAGACATTAAAATAGGCAAGGAGGAGACCAAGTTATCACTCTTTGCAGATGACATGATGGTCTACTTAAAGAATCCTAGAGATTCAACCAAAAAGCTAATTGAAATAATCAACAACTTTAGCAAAGTTGCAGGATACAAAATAAACCCACATAAGTCATCAGCATTTCTATATATCTCCAACACAACTCAGCAGCAAAAACTAGAAAGAGACATCCCATTCAAAATCACCTTAGACAAAATAAAATATCTAGGAATCTATCTCCCAAGACAAACACAGGAACTATATGAACACAACTACAAAACACTCTCCACACAACTAAAACTAGACTTGAACAATTGGAAAAACATTAACTGCTCATGGATAGGACAAGCCAATATAATAAAAATGACCATCCTACCCAAACTTATTTATCTATTTAGTGCCATACCCATTGAACTCCCAAAAAATTTCTTTACTGATTTAGAAAAAACCATAACAAAATTCATTTGGAAGAACAAAAGATCAAGGAAATGAGGATCAGTGGAATGGGGGCAAGCGACCTCAGCAAAACAGTATACGATAAACCCAAAGATCCCAGCTTTTGGGACAAAAATCCACTATTCGATAAGAACGCTATCCATAAACAGAGGACAAACTGAGGGAATAGAAACACCGAGGAAAAGCAACTGCCTGACTACAGTGGTTGAGGGGACATGACAGAGGAGAGACTCTAAACGAACACTCTAATGCAAATACTAACAACATGGCAATGGGTTTGAATCAAGAACACATGTGATACCCAGTGGAATCACGCATCGGCTACGGGGGGGGGGGGTGGGAGGGAGGAAAAGAAAATGATCTTTGTCTTTAATGAATAATGCATGGAAATGATCAAATAAAATACTATTAAAAAACTGCTGGGAAAATTGGAAGACAGTGTGGGAGAGATTAGGAATTGGTCAACACCTCACACCCTACACCAAGATAAATTCAAAATGGGTGAATGACTTAAACATAAAGAAGGAAACCATAAGTAAATTGGGTAAACACAGAATAGTATACATGTCAGACGTTTGGGAGGGGAAAGACTTTAAAACCAAGCAAGACATAGAAAGAATCACAAAATGTAAAATAAATAATTTCAACTACATCAAATTAAAAAGCTTTTGTACAAACAAAACCAATGTAACTAAAATCAGAAGGAAAACAACAAATTGGGAAAAAAATCTTCATAAAAACCTCTGACAAAGGTTTAATTACTCAAATTTATAAAGAGCTAAATCAATTGTACAAAAAACCAAGCCATTCTCCAATTGATAAATGGGCAAAGGACATGGATAGGCAGTTTTCAGATAAAGAAATCAAAACTATTAATAAGCACATGAAAAGGTGTTCTAAATCTCTTATAATCAGAGAGATGCAAATCAAAACAACTCTGAGGTATCACCTCACACCTAGCAGATTGGCTAACATGATAGCAAAGGAAAGTAATGAATGCTGGAGGGAATGTGGCAAAGTAGGGACATTAATTCATTGCTGGTGGAGTTGTGAACTGATCAAACCATTCTGGAGGGCAATTTGGAACTATGCCCAAAGGGCGATAAAAGAATGTCTACCCTTTGATCCAGCCATAGCACTGCTGCGTCTGTACCCCAAAGAGATAATGGAGAAAAAGACTTGTACAAGAATATTCATAGCTGCGCTCTTTGTGGTGGCCAAAAATTGGAAAATGAGGGGATGCCCATCAATTGGGGAATGGCTGAACAAATTGTGGTATATGTTGGTGATGGAATACTATTGTGTAAAAAGGAATAATAAAGTGGAGAAGTTCCATGGAGACTGGAATGACCTCCAGGAAGTGATGCAGAGTGAGAGGAGCAGAACCAGGAGAACATTGTAACAGAGACTAATACACTGTGGTATAATCAAACGTAATGGACTTCTCCATTAGTGGCAGTGTAATTTCCCTGAACAATCTGCAGGGATCTAGGAGAAAAAACACTATTCATAAGCAGAGGACAAACTGTGGCAGTAGAAACACCGAGGAAAAGCAACTGCCTGACTACAGTGGTTGAGGGGACATGACAGAGGAGAGACTCTAAAAGAACACTCTAATGCAAATATTAACAATATGGCAATGGGTTCGAATCAAGAACACATGTGATACCCAGTGGAATCATGCGTCGGCTACGGGGGGTGGGGGGGAGGAAAAGAAAATGATCTTTGTCTTTAATGAATAATGTATGGAAATGATCAAATAAAATATTATACAATTAAAAAAAAAGAAAGGACCAAGTGCTAAGGACTTCTGGACTTCACTATGGGCTGGTGCCAATGCCTGGGACTTCAAGGGGGTGGGTCTGTGGTCTGTGGTGCTCTGTCATTTATATTTTAGGCAAGGTCCTAGAATCTTGAAGTTGCCCTACTCATACTCTCAGAACCTGGAACAGTAGTTGGGGGGCAGGGGAGTGGTCAGCCAGCATTCCTTTGTATAAAGCTTTATTTCCAGTTCCCCCTTACCCCTTGAAAATAGACTTTCTCTGCCTAACTTTCCAGTTGTGTTTAATGAGAGCACTAACAGAGCTCACCTGGTCTTGCTGTTACTTTTTGACTCCTGTCATTTTAAGGTGCCATTTTAAAAATTGATTTGGAAGGACTGTCAGAGAGGTTTTAGTTTTTGCTGCTACTAAGCCTCTATCTTGGCTCTTTCCCACAATTCCCAAATAATATTTGGACATTTAATTGATTTATTTATGGGAAGAGTGTTTTGTAATTGTGTTCATATTGACCCTATGGGTGTTTTGGCAAGTAGAGTACCAAGTTTCTTATGCTGTCTATGGTTATTATTTTTAGTTTTTTAAAGTTTGTTTTATTGATGCTTTTAATTTTGATATCACATACTTTTGTTATCAAATTCCTCCTTTATTTAAAAAATTTTTTCTCCTATGGTTACATCATCATGTTGTCTCTCTCCCCTCTTCCTTCCTCCATCCTGGAGCTGCTAAGCAATTCCACTGGGTTATACATGTATTATCACTCAAAACCCATTTCCGTATTATTCATTTTTGTAATAGTGTAGTCTTTTAAAACCAACCCCCAAATCATATACTCATAAACAAGTGAAAAATCACATTGCCTCCTCTATCATCTAACTATGTGCTCCCAAAAAGTATATTAAGGATGGTGTCTTTGGTCCCTGAGAGAGACCATTGATCCAATTTATTGCTTACTGCCAGCCTCACTAAGAAATTATTCCTGCTCAGATAATTGTTGCTCAGTTCATCTTAATTAATCAAACATTAAGTTGAGTCTTTCTATATGCCCTAATAATGATAAGTTCTGTGGTGTTATGTGTATCATATTCTCCTGAAGGGATATAAATAGTTTAACTTTAAAAGTTCTTCATGAATTTTCTTTCTTGTTTACTTTTTGATGCTTCTCTATTCTTGTTATGATCATCATATTTTCTACTAAGCACTGTTCTTTTCCTCAAGAATGCTTGAAAGACCTCTATTTCATTGAATATCTATTTTTCTCTAAAGGATTCAATTTGGTTTTGCTGTTAGATGATTCCAAGTTTTAATGCTAGCTTCATTGTCCTCTGAAACACCATATTACAGGCTCCTGCATTCTTTAATATAGAAATTGCTTTATCTTATCTTATTCTGAGTGTGGCTCCTTGATATTTGCATTGTTTCTGTCTGCTTAAATATTTTTCCTTGACTTGAGGGCTCTAGAAGTTGACTCTAATATTCCTGGGAGTTTTCACTTTGAGATCTCTTTCAGGAGATAAAGAGAGTATTCTTTCTATTTCTACTTTGTCCTCTAATTGTAAGATATCTGGGAAGTTTTTCTTTGTAATTTCTTGAAATATAATATTTAGGTTATTTTTTATCATAGCCTTAAGTTTATCTGCTAATTATTAAATTATTTCCCTGTCTATTTTCTAGGTCAGTTGGTTTTCCTACAGAACATTTAATTCTTTTATTTTTTCAGTCTCCTGAATTTAATTTATTGTTTCTTGATGTTTAATGGAATCATAAGCTCCAACTTGGCCAATTGTAATTCCTTAAGGAATTATTTTCTCAGTGAGTTTTTGTACCTTTTGACCAATGTGATTTTTAGGAGTTACTTTATTTGCAGTGAGTTTAGGGCTAGCCTTGTTCTCGGCGTCAAGGGTCTTCAGTTAGGTGGGGTTGAAAAAGTGGAAATGAATGATGGAAGATAGCTGTGTGTGTGTCAGCTCTGGGTAAGGCTCTGCATGGAATTACTCACTTCACTAGGCCCAGATTTGGTTCATTTTTATACCGCCAAAGAATACAGATTCAATATACATGTTCAAATGCAGATAATTGAGTGATACATTAATTTTTGACAAATTGTTTGATTAACATTCTGTGGACATTCAATACACTTTTATTGTAACTATAGCTTCTGACAGGATTCACAAAGATTTTTCACAAGATAAATGATTTCGTCACAGGTGGAGTAGCTGGAGGTTAGTTTTTCTCATTAACCAGTGGGGTGCTTGGCTTATGGACAGTCAAAGAAAATAATTTGTTTCCTTTAATAAAAATAGATAATCAGTCATAAGTTCTAGAGATAATCAACAATCATAGTAGTCAAGTTGAGAGATCAAAAGGTTGCTAGGAACACAATTCAGATTTAGTATTACACTAATGATTTATCAGAGTTTCATTGAGGAGTTTCTTAGATGGTTGGTAAATTGAATCACTGAGGCATAGTGTACTAAGGCATATTGTACAAGCCTCTCCCTACGATGACTTATGTACTGGCTCGGAAGAATTTGTTTCTGAGCATGGGAGTGGGGGATTTCTGGGCAGAGATTTTGTTAGGAATTATATACCTAAGCGAAAGTTAACCCATGATAGTCTTTTGGGTCTGGTTTTGTGAGTCTGATCTTTTGGTGATATTTTGGAGGAATAGTGTGCAAGCATTTTGCTCTGTATAATTGAAAATCTGTTACCCTAAAAAAGAACTAAATTTCCCAGGAGTCCACTGACTTCCTGTCATTACATACTTCCTGTAAATAGGGGATATTAGGTGGAGCAAATTTGTTGATAAAAACTTCTAGGGAACAGGGGGTTTCCTTCAGATGACACCCATACTCTATTAATCTGTTTTGCTTTAAAATTTTGCTTCCATTTTCCTACTTCCTTGTCATTATAGGAAAGGGATAGATCCAAACCATCAGTAATTGTTAGTGGCAAAATTAATTCAGGTCATTCTAAGGCTGCTGGTTTGGCTGTGATATGTGATTGACTATTTTCCCTCAAGACAGGGTCATTACCACCTGTGTGTGCAGAGCAGTGAACTATTGCTATAGTTTCAGGCAACTGGATGGCAGAAAGAACTTCATTAATAATTTATGCATTAGCTATAGATTTTCCAGAAGAGGTTAAAAATCCTCTTTGGAGTCATAGCATGCCCACAATGTGATGTATACCAAAGGTGTAGTGGAAGTTTGTGTAAATTGTGACTCTTATCCTTTGCAATGATACAGGCATGTTTCAGTGCTGTAAGTTCTGAGCCTTGTGCATTTGAGGGTAAGGAAGCTGACCAGAGGGTATCAAATTTGGTAACTACTGCATCTCCTGTATAGCATAAGCCATCTCTTATAAATGAAGAACCATCTGTAAATAATATTAAATCCAAACCATCCAATGGGGTGTCCAGTAAATTATTAAAAGTTTATCAGCAATGTACACTGTAAACCTTAAAATTTCTTAGACTTATAAATGTTGGAAATTTCACCATTGGGAAATTTCATACTTGGAAAATTTCTTACTGATAGTGTATTGGAATGTGAACCCCATTGGCATGGGAGGTTCCTTCTCCTCCCTTCTTAAGATTACTTTAGGACAGAAACCTTTTGCTGAACAATGGAAAGGTTTTGACCTATGCTTAAGCACAGAACAGGAATTTCTTTGAGTCATGATTGATTTTAGAATTGATACAATAGAGATACTTGGAATGACAGAATCAGGTCTTGGAAAATACAATTTCCACCCCATTCAGTCCTAACAGGATTTAGGAAGGGCTGCAGCATAGATCAAAATTTAATTATTTGAGAATATGACCTCCAACAGACATGTGCAAAGCCCAGACCTCTGGGCGGTCCTGGGTAAAGCTAGAGCCACCATTGGCACAGGGAAAATGATGGACAGTGATTGGTAGATGTGAGAACTGAGGGGAGGGAACTTGGATGGTTTCCTTAAAGAGAAAGGGGTCTGAGGACTGGGGGTGGGTTGGAGAGTTTTGGCTCTGAGTGGTTGGAGAGGTGCTCTGAGAAGCTTGCTCTGAAGGAAGCTGAAGGTGGAGGTCCCTGAGACTGTTTCTCCATTTTGGTCACGTGAGTAATAGGGACTGATCTCTTTTCTTTGCCCCAGCTATCTAAGGGCTTGGGCCCTTTGGCCCAGCCTAAACAGAAGGGGTATTTAAGCCCTATTCCCTTCTCTCTCTTTCTCTCTCCCTCTCTCTCTCTATCTCTAATTCCTTTCTTCCTCCTGTCTGTAATTAAACTCTATAAAAGGTTGACGGCTGACTTGAGTTTTCATTTAGGAATTACATAGCTGAATTCCTTGGCGACCTTAAATTAATATATATCAGTCTTTTAAAAGTGATTTCCTTGTCACAACACTAAAGATGTACTATTGTGTAAAGGTTCTCTGGAAGTTGGCAAATTGGGAAGCAAGGTTGCAGGATTAAGTGATCCACAGCATTTTAGTGTGATGTGTTCACTGTTTAGTAGGGTTATCTCATACCTAGTAATCCTTTGGTCAGTAAATGCTTGTGTCTAATGTCTTAATAATAATGCCTCAACCTTGTGTGGGCACATTATGATCAAAGGGCATCCCAATACCAGATCAGCTGATTTGGTTACTCTTAAATCTATGGCAGCTACTCCTCTCAGGCATAGTGGTGCTCTGGCAGCTACTAGGTCCAGCTTGGTTGAATAATAGGCTACTGGGCATTGAACAGTTCCCAAAAATTAAGTTGGAACATCTGAAGCAACCCCTTTTTGTTCATGTATGTATAGAGTAAATGGTTTATCATAATCTGGGATGTGTAGTGCAGGCACAGATAGGATAGCTTGTTTTAAATTTGAAAGAGCTGTTAGGTGTTCCATTTCTAATTTAAATGGTTCAAGGACTGAGTTTTTCATAAGTGATATGAGGGGCTTAGTGATTTCCCCATCACAAGGCATCCACTGCTGACAAAATCCTGTTACTTCAAGAATTGCCCTCAATTGCTTTTTAGTGGTAGGAGCACTTAATTTTTGGATATTTTCAATGTGCTTAGGAGAAATTACATCAGCACCAGCAGTTAGAATGAATCCAAAGTATTCCACTTTGGGGAGACACCACTGAAACTTTTCCTTTGAGATCTTGTGCCCTCATTTATGTAGTTCTATGAGGAGGTTCTTAGTATACTCTTGGCATGCTTCAGTATTTGTTGAAGCCAAGAGTAGATCATCTACATATTTTATTAATTTGGTATTTTAAAATTTTATAATGTCAGTGTCTTGGCTCAAGATTTGAGGAAAAAGTCCTGGACTTTCCATGTAACCTTGAGGCAGATGAGTCTATATCTACTGAGAGCCCTTCCATGTGAAGGCAAAAATATGTCTAGATTCTTCATGTATAGGTACAGAAAAGAAGTTAGAGCACAAGTCTACTACTATATTACCCAAATAGGTAATAAAAGGGGTTGCATAAAAATATTCAGAGCCACACTCTTTGTGATGACAAAAAATTGGAAAACAAGAGAGTGTTCCTTGATTGGGGAATGACAAAATTAATTGTGATACATGATGGTGAAATGAGCAGAGCAGAACCAAGAAAACATTGTATACAGAAAGTGAAACATTGTGGAATGATCCAATGTAATGGACTTTACTCCTAGTAGCAATGCAACGGTCCAGGGCAATCCCAAGGTACTTATAAGAACTAATGCTATCTACATTGAGAGAAAGAATTATGGGAATAGAAACACAGAAGAAAAACATATGACTTATCACTTGTTTATATGGATATATGATTCTGGGATTTGGTTAAAAATATTGCTCTATTGCAAAAAATGAATAATATGGAAATAGGTATCAAGTGATAACATTTGTAAAACCCAATGGAATTGCTTGTTGGCTCTGGGAGTGGGGAGGAAAAGAAAATTAATTATGTGAACATGGAAAAATATTTTAAATTTTTAAAAAAGGCTTATTGGGGTGCAATTTTTCTTTTAGTTTTTTCTTATAGATATTTTCACATCATTGACTTTTCCTGAGGTTATATCTTGAGCCTCCCTATTACCACAGAAACTTTTACATTCAGGTTCTTTTTTTTTTTGAATTTTGCTCATTTTCCAGACTATTTCTTGACTTTGGACTTTATGATAGAGTTGGGTTCTCCTTGCTTCAGGCATGAAAGTGGATTAGGTAACCTGAGGTTCTATAACCTGATTTAGGGACTTGTGCTTACAATGCTTTTAGATTGTGTGATCTGGATAGAGTCCTGGTCCTTGTCTTCCTGATGTAGATTCTGGTTCTTACTCAGGTAGGGCCTCTTCTCCTATATAACCACAAACTACCAATGCTCCTCTTCATCCTGGAACTGAGACCCCAAACTAGATAATGGGCAAAGGGACTTCCAAAGGGTATCTGGTCCTAATCCTTACAATCCCTTTCTGACCAAATGTTTAGTCCTTTTACCATTCCCAAATGTGGATTATTCCTATTGCCACTGTCAATGCTGTTTCCACAATCTCTCAGCCCCATAGCTCTTGCTGCTGCCACCACATTATAGGGATAGACAGCTCCCACCTGATCTGCAGAACTCTTTCTGTATTCCAGATATCTGGGATGGTGAAATGACTCACAGTGAGATTTTGTTGGTTCTCTTGCTCAGAATTTTATTTGGCACATTTGAGAATTTGTTTAGAGGGTTCTTTTTGGAGAGATCATTCATACTCCCTTGTCTCAGTCATCTTCTCTTCAGCCTTTTTCGTCTTTTGTTCAGTAGTTTTTAACTTTTGTGAAAGAGGAATATGCTTCTTTGGTGAACTGTCCATTTCATTGGGAGCTGGCCTTTCCATAGACCTCCAGCTTTAAAATTCAGGGATGCCTTAGCAGATACCTAGATCTTTCTCATCCTGATTCTGGAAGCAGTGAACAATGAGGCTATTACAATGGATCTTGTGAAAGGTAAAAAAAAGGGATGACCTAAGGTGTAGGCTGTAGGAATGGAGGGATATTAAGGGATGACCACTGTGGGATATGGAGATAAGGAGTAGACAGATACTGTGTCTAATAACAATGTGACTATGGTTCTGTACTAGAAGAGTGGAAATTGCTATGAACATGCTATGCAGCTCAGAATGCTCCAGATTGCATTATGAATCTCTCTGTTATAGAACCAATAGATATGGGAAAATCTTATAATGACATAGAGATTCAGAAGTGGAAGCAAAATTTTGGAGCCAGAAATGAAAATTGGATCTGGATAGCTTCAGTGGGAAAACCAATCCTTCCAAAATCATTTTACTCTCACATCAGCCAAACAATTAATAACAAGGGTCATTTTGGGATACATACAGTGATAGATATCACCAAAAGCATTTCGATAGCCCCAGAAATGAGCACATTTGACAATAAGGTTTGTTCTGTTTGCTCAGTCTGTCAGAAATTCAATCAAAATATTTTTAAGCAGAAGGCTTTGGTGGCAAGCCTCTAGTTTATACTCCATTCAAACACTTACATATCAATTTTATCAATATGCTGAAAGCATGGAAGTTAAATTTTGTCTGCTAATAGTGGACCAACTAACTAGATGGCCAGAAGCTTTTCCATCTAGCAAAAATACTTTGAGCTTTGTAGTTAAGATCTTGATAGAAACCATTCCAAGATTTGCTGTTCCTATTAGAGTTGATTTGGATCAACGGTCCCATTTTACAGAATCCATTTTGAAACAAGTTTATGAAAATCTAGGTATCAGTCCAAAATTTTATGTTCCATACTATCCACAGAGCTTGGGACAGGTTGAGCATCTTAACAGAGAAATTAAAACAATGATTGGAAAGCTATGCACAGAGACACACTTAAAATGGCCAGACATCTTATCTTTAGCTCTTTTTTACACTAGAACACGCCCCAGAGTGGATCTGCACATATCCCCATATGAAATGAATTTTGGACATGCACCATTGCAGGCAAAAAGTTTTAAAACTGCTTTTGTTTCTATGGTTGGGGAAGACTTACAGATTGCAGAACAGAATTAGAGAATTGTAAAACATGGGGATTTTAACACAAGGGGGTCCTCTAGATTATGCACTCCATAAGATAAAACCAGTTGATTCAGTTTATATTAAAAATTTAGTGAAACAAATGCCACACAAGAATCATGGATAGGGCCTTTAAAAGTTATCCTCACAACATCTTTAGCAATTCATGTGTTAGAAAAGTAATCATGGTTACATTGCTCACATGTGAAAAAAGTTCCAGAAGAAGATGAGATAGATGAGAGAATATCATCAGGCAATGTCTACAGGCAGAAAGATTGTATTAGAGAAGATTTTTCAAGAAGAGGAATAAGGAGAGAAAGTTCAAGATCAAGACAAAGAAAAGACAACACAGCAGAATTGGAGAGTAGAAAAACAACCGATTGGATGGTGACGTGGTAACAAAGACATTGCACAACAGACCAACACACAGAAGAGGCAGGCAGACTGATCATGGACATGAACTGTAAGATTTTTGCATCATTATAATACTACACACATAGCAGAGGAACTGACAGAAAAGGGAGATTACTCCCCAGTAGAGCCCTTGTTAGAGGATATGAGCAACAAGTTGACAGAAAAAGAAATCAAAGCAATCAACAGATTGCTGGAGGCCATTCCACCCCCACTGGCTGATAAGGTCACAGTTTGGGAAATGGAGGTTGCAAGGCAGCCCTCAGAAAATGAGGCCCCCACTGATCCTCTTTCTCTTGATTTCTCTCTCTTGAACTTCCCTCAATAATGAATGGTTATTCAACTGAGAGGGATTTATGAGAAAAAACATTATCCACATCCAGAGGAAAAACTGTGGGAGTAGAAACAATGAAGAAAAACATCTTCTTGATTACATGGGTTGAGGGGGATATGGATGGGGATGTAGACTCCAAATGATCATTCTAGTGCAAACATCAACAACATGGAAAAAGATTCTGATCAAGGACACATGTAAAATTCAGTGGAATTGCATGTCGGCTATGGGAAGGGGGGAGGGAGGGAAAGAATATGATTCTTGCAACCAAGGAATAATGTTCTAAATTGACTAAATAACATTTTCAAAATAATTAATGGATGGTTATTGTTCTCTCTCTCCAATATGAAAGAAATGATATAAAGGCAAAGACTTATGGAATAAATATGTATCCCACCTTAGTCCTCCCAGGTTATTACCCTAAAAGATTAAATTCACAGAATTTAAATCTAAAGATCATTACCGATTACCCCTCTCCTTTCCCTCTCTACAGAGTTACATTCACTCCCATTATAAGCTAGGCAATCCAAGAACATCAATTACCTTCAAGCCCAGGTCTCACTCCACTGAATCTGTTTGTAGACAGAAACAAGGCAACATTGCAAGGTACTTTAAAGTAACACAAGAAAAGTAGAACTTGTAAATTGAGGAAAACCCCAATTCTGGTTTGCTTTAAGTTACCCTTTAACCCTGTACCTAGCTATGAAATGTTTTGTTACCCATCTCCTAAGTAATTGTGATTGATTGTGAAAGCTGATCAAAAGCAACAATGATTTTCTCAGCAGGTCAAGAGGAACTAACCTCCAGATTACCCTATCTATGTCCTTTATATCCATCATAAATTTCTCTGTTGTAGCAACATGGTAAATTATCACAGAATGTTGATTAAGTGATTTCTCAATGTGTGACATATCCAATTAAATGCATAAGATCATGTAGGTAGAAAATTGATTATATGCCAGAAAAATAAGTACTCACTGAACATATATAATAAATGAAACCTCATTCCATGGCAGAGTGCTGTGTGATGCCTATGCACATAGGATTGAGCACTCAGCATCTCTCATCCATTATTCAACTAAACCTCTATACCTAGACAGAGTAACCCTACCCTCTGAGAGACCACTGACTCAGCTCTCACAGATTATTATTCTAAATTGCAAAATTTAAATTCTTTTCAAGAGTAATTTTAGGTTAAGAAACATGATACCTCTTTGAAACCAGAAAGTGAACTGTTTGTAGAAGGTACCATGAAGATGCCTCCATAGACCACACATGGCACCAAAAGATCCAGAGTGAAATTTGGAATGTGATTATTTGAATTGTGTGGGGTTGAAAGGCATTTGTTTTGTATGTATACTCTTATGCCAAAGGGGACTACTACTGGCTTTTTGTCAATGTGCCTAGAAACTATTGGTTTTGTTCTTTTTCCCTTTTATCTCCAAATTATTGTAATTTAAAAGTTGGTTATGTTTACAGGATCCATTGGAGAGACCAGTCTTCCACGGATCTCGGGGGAGGGGGGATGTATAATAGAAAATCTGACCTTCAAAAAGAACTATATTTTCTGGGAGCCCACTGACTCCCTGTCATTATGTACTTCCTGTAGACAGGGGTAAATTGAGTGGGCCTCTTTATTTCCTGTCCCAAACTTGGTGGTGGTAAGGCAGGCATTTGAACTGGCTGATCAGTCTTGAGCACGTGGTCTTTATTTTGTATCCTCTTTATTCCTCAATTTCTAATGACATTAATAAATCTTTAAACTCCACACAATTAAAACTAGATCTAAATAATTGGAAAAACATTAATTGTTCATGGGTAGGACAAGTGTAAACCTTAAAATTTCACAGACTTATGAATGTTAAAAATTTTACTCCACATTGAGGACTCCTCAAATTCCCTACTTGAAATAATTCCCTACCAGATAGTGAGAACTCTACTTGAATGTGAAAACTCCTTGCTATGGGAGTATCCCTACTCCACCCCTACTTAAGACTGCTTTAGGGGAGAAAACTCCTTGCTATGGGAGGACCTCAATTCCACCTGTACTTAAGACTGTTTTAGGGCAGAAAACTCCTTGCTAAACAATGAAAGTAATTGAAAACCATAGTTATAAAGGAAAGGAGTTCTTTGAGCTATGCCTGTTTTTGGAATTGATACAATGGGATGCTAGGTGCCTATAAAGGTGGGGCAACTTGTAAACTACTTAGACCTAAAAGGTGAAACTTTACTCAGAGGTTTTCTCTTAATGAAATTAGTCGACACAGTAGCATTTTTTTCTGACTTACTAAAGAGATTAATCTACTCAGCTGTGAATTCAAAATGGGCTGTCTTTTGGAAAACATCTACAGTGATTGGTAGATGGAAGAACTTAGAGGAGGTGACATAGGAGATTTTGCCCCTTAAAAATAAGGAGCTCAGAGAAGAGCTGGAAGTCATTCTGAAACATTCAAATTGAGGAGGACTCATTCTGAAACATTCAGATTGAGGAAGGACTGATTCTGAACATTCAGATGGAGGAGGGAGCTGGTGAAAGCAGCTGAGATGATGCTGGCCTGGTGTCACTAGAATCCTTGCTTAGACAGATCTTGTGGTGAGTGTTAAAAGACTGACTGATTCTCTCTCTTAAGACTCAGGTCTAGGCCATATTGGCTTGAGACCCTTCATAATTATTCCTTTCCTACTCTTTCTCTCTTTCTCTAATTCCTCATTATATTATTAATTAAAATTCTCCATAAAACTCAGTTGACTTGGGTATTTGAATAATTGGGAATATTTCCCTGGCAACCACCTTATATTTGATTTAAAAACCAAAACACTGTAGTGAAACATATTTTCTGAGGTCATAATTTACTTACCCTCTCTTATATCTATCACAATTTATATCTTCCACCATTTTAACTCACTACAGTTTACAACATCAGTCTTTTAACTGTTACAGTTTAAGGTCTTCACTATTTTAAATCTCACACAAGCTAACATAATAAAAATGACAATCCTACCCAAACTAATTTACTTATTTGGGGCCATACCTATCAAACTACAAAAAACCTTTTTTTTACAGAATTAGAAAAAACAATAACAAAGTTTATTTGAAAGAAGAAAAGATCAAGAATATCAAGGGAAATAATGAAAAAAATGTGAAGGAAGGTGGCCTAACAGTACCAGATCTTAAACTGTACTATAAAGCAGTGATCATCAAAACCATATGGTATTGGCTAAGAGACAGAAGGGAGGATCAGTGGAAGAGATTTGGGGTAAGTGACCTCAGTAATACAGTCTATGATAAACCCAAAGATCCCAGCTTTGGGGACAAAAATCCACTATTTGATAAAAACTGCTGGGAAAATTGGAAGACAGTGTGGGAGAGATTAGGTTTGGATCAACATCTTACATCCTACATCAAGATAAACTCAGAATGGGTGAATGACTTGAACATAAAGAAGGAAACTATAAGTAATTATGTGAGCACAGAATAGTATACATGTCAGACCTTTGGGAAAGGAAAGATTTTAAAACCAAGCAAGAACTAGAAAAAGTTACAAAATGTAAAAGAAATAATTTTGATTACATCAAATTAAAAAGGTTTTGTACAAACAAAACCAATGTAACCAAAATTAGAAGGGAAGCAACAAATTGGGAAACAATCTTCATAACAAAAATCTCTGACAAAGGTCTAATCACCCAAATTTATAAGGAACTAAATCAATTGCACAAAAAAAAATCAAGCCATTCCCCAGTTGATAAATGGGCAAGGGATATGAATAGGCAATTTCCAGATAAAGAAATAAAAACTGTTAATAAGCACATGAAAAATGTTCTAAATCTCTTATAATCAGAGAAATGCAAATCAAAACAACTCTGAGGTATCACCTCATACCTAGCAGATTGGCCAACATGACAGCAAAGGAAAGTAATGAATGTTGGAGGGGATTTGGTAAAATTGGGACATTAATGCATTGCTGGTGGAGTTGTAAACTGATCCAACCATTCTGGAAGGCAACTTGGAACTATGTCCAAAAAGCTTGTACCCCAAAGAGAGAATAAGGAAAATGACTTGTATAATAATATTCATAGCCATGCAGTTTATGGTGGCAAAAAATGGAAAATGAGGGAATGCCCTTCAGTTGGAGAATGGCTGAACAAATTATGGTATCTGTTGGTGATAGTATACTATTGTGCTCAAAGGAATAATGAACTGGAGGAATTCCATGTGCACTGGAATGACCCCCAGGATTTGAAGAAGGGTGAAAGAGCAGAACCAGGAAAACTTTGTACACAGAGACTGATGCACTGTGGTAAATTCAAATGTAATGGACTTCTCTACTAGTAGCAATGCAATGATCCAGAACTATTTGGAAGGATATATGAGAAAGAACGCTATCCACATCCAGAGGAAGAAGTGTGGGAAAAGAAACAGAAGAAAACCAACCATTTGATCAGTGTTACTATGACTGGGAAAGTAGACTATAAAAGATCACCCTAGTGCAAATACTAACAATAAGGAAATGGGTCTTGATCGATGGCACATGTTAAACCCAGTGGAATTGTGCGTCATATATGGGAGGGGTGGTAGGGGTAGGGGAGGGAAGGAATGTGAGTCTTGTAACCATAGAAAATTATTCTAAATCATCTAATTAAAGAAAATAAAAAATAATAAAAATAAAAAATAAATCTTTAAATGATAATATTTTCATCATTGAGATCTTAATTTAATTTTTACATGTTTAAGACAAATTGAAGGATTCTACTATAAATAGTAGATAACAGGGCAGCTGGGTGGCTCCGTGGATTGAGAGCCAGGCCCAGAGATTCTGGATTGAAATATGACCTTGGATACTTCCTAGCTTGGTGACCCTGGGAAAGTCACTTAACCCCCATTGCTTAGCCTTTACCACTCTTCTGCCTTGAAACCAATACACAGTATTTATTCCAAAATGGAAGGTGAGGGTTTTTAAAAAAAATAGCAGATAATGTTACAATCACTATAAAATCTGTTAATGGAATTTCTCTCAGATTTCAATCATGTGGTCTGCTGCTGTAACAAATGTTCCCATTTCATGAAATAAAGTGTAAAGAGAATTAAAAGACTTTGCATTTTAGGAATATTCTCATTGCCTAAATCACTTTGAATGTATAATGGAAATAGAATGAAAATTTGGAAAGATAGGTAGGGCTTATCCTGAAAATCACATGGATGGGATGTGGTGCTGAACCATCAGTAATAGTAGCAACCAAGAGAGCTTTTTAAGCCAGAAACAAGCAAAGGGATTAGACAACTGGTCAGAAGGGGATTACAGAGGACATATATTCTAGTACTTGGCACAGGTACAGACACTGTATGGAAACTCTCTTGACTATACTCACTTCTGGGTTAGAGTTTAATGTTGGAGAGGACTAGTTGGTCCCAAGGGAGCGGGGATTCTGAGGAGAAGTAATGCTTGTCATCCAGGGGTAGTGGGGTGCCTGAGGAGTAATATCATTTGTTCCAGCAATGAAGCAAAGGCCCAGTGATTATATCATCTTGGATGGACCAAAAATTTCCTACAACTACCTCTGAAAATAGCAATGCAAAAAAATACAATCTTTAACCTAATGATCAAAATGAAGGGGATCAAACTGGGGAAATGAGGAAATGACAAAAAAAGAATCCAACAATAAATATTTGCTACAGTGACAAGGAATATAAAGGCACAAACTCAGGAGAAAAAATGAAGTAAAAAATAGCTGCAAGGAAAGACTTAAAGGAAATGTGTGTGTGTGTGTGTGTGTGTGTGTGTGTGTGTGTGTGTATCTTTAACTTGGCCAGAAGCCCAAGAGATAACATATTTTCCTAATCAAAGTGATAGAAGACTAAATGTTAAAAAATATTAAAAGAATATTAGGAAAAGAAATTTACAACTTCATAAAAGAGGCCCCAAATGCTGAAATATAAAATCTCATTGAAGAAAATGAAATCTGAATTGGGCATGTAGAAGCTACTCTCTCCATGAGATATCAACAAACATTAAAACAAAGATAAAAGAATGAAAAAAATGGAAAAAATGTGAAATATCTAATCAGAAAAACAACTGACCTCAAAACATATTGAGGAGAGATACTTGATAACCAATATCAAATTGCCTACCATCTCTGAGAGGGGGAAGGGAAAAAGGGGAGGGAGGGAATTTGGATCTCATAATTTCAGAAAATGTATGTTGAAAATTGTTGTTACATATAATTGGGAGAATAGAATATCTTTGAATAAGAAAAAAAGAAAGAAAATATAGAGGCAACTAGAGCAGGGGAACAGAATAGAAAAACTAGCTGTGAATGGAATTGAGTCCTTAAAATGGGAGCAGAGGCAGTTATGAGGGAGGCAGTCTCTATAGGTGAGGAACTCAAGAAAGAAGTGTTGAAGAAATGTAGCAAGAATAGGCTTAGGTAGCAAGAATTAACCCCAGAAAATCCTAAGGAAGGCCAGAAACTAGGGAGTAAAGGGAATAAAAACTTTGCTTTAAACAAATTTTCATTTCATTTTATTTCAAATTTAAGAACTAGATTTGAAAGTCACTATTCCACTGAGACAAGTGGAGAAATTCAAAAGGAATTGTTAACCCATGGAGTTGGCAAAAGGGCAGGTATGATACAAGATATTTAATTACTGCTATTTACAGCTAATGTCGATGTTTTGTCCAGTATTTCTCATACCCTTGGAAGAGCCTCTGTGGCAAAGTTCTTGGCTCTGGGAACTGCTTTATTTCTTAACCCTTCCAGAGCTTTCTTGTCTGGTCTTATCAGGATCACATAGCACTTGGGAATAAAGATGCAGCCCAGTAACCCAACACTGGAGGCCAAGATGGCAAAAACCTCCATGGCTACCATAGCTTTCCCCTTGGAACCCTGATATGTGGGGAGGAAGCAGACCCACACACTGCAGAAGACCAACATGCTGAACGTGATGAACTTGGCTTCATTGAAGGTGTCAGGAAGGTTCCTGACTAAAAAAGCCACTATGAAGCTGGCCAAGGCCAGGACACCCATGTAGCCCAGGACACAATAGAAAGCAATTGAAGAGCCTTCCTTACATTCAATGATGATGTGACCAGGTTCGGAGTGTGGGTCTGTACCTAGGAATGGGGGCAAAATTCCCAGCCAGATCCCACAGAGAATCACTTGGATCCCAGAGCATATGAGGACAAGAGAATTGGCCACGCTAGGCTGCACCCACATCCTGATCCTGCTCCCTGGTCTTGTGGCCTTGAAAGCCAGAACCACCATCATGGTTTTGGCCAAAATAGAGGAAACTGCCACTGTGAACACAATTCCAAATGTTGTCTGCCGAAGAAGACAGGTTACTGTGGTGGGACGGCCAATGAAAAGCAAAGAACAGAGGAAGCAAAAGATGAGAGAGATGAGGAGAGTGTAGCTGAGAACCCTGTTGTTGGCTTTGACAATGGGAGTATCTTGATGCTTTACAAAGAGGATGAGGATCAGAAGTGTGAGGAGAGAAAAGGAAAGAGCCATGCAGGTCAGTGTCCATCCCAAAGGTTCTTCTACACTGAGGAAGGTCACTGCCTTTGGGAGGCACCGATCTTTCCCTCTGTTTGGATACTGATCTTCTGGGCACTTCATACAACTGTCCATATCTGCAATTTAGTAACCAATGAGCAAATTATTAACTGCATTCAAGACCCTATACAAGACAGTGGAGACATAAAATAAAATTTTTAAATGTGACATTCCCTGCCCACCAGGATCATATGTTTACTTTACTTCTGATATGCAACATATATCCAAATGAGCCAACTCAAGTGATTTGATGAGGGAAAAAGAAGCAAATGGGGAAGGTTTAGTGAAAGGAAGATTACATGTACCTTGAAGGCATATAAGAATATCAAAAGGGGAAAATGGGAGGTTTTGTGTTCCAAGCATGAGGACAGCCTTGGGAACGTCACAGAAGCAAGGGATAGAATGTGAAATGTGGAGTACATCCTGTTTAGATGGAAAAGTGATCCCATGAATAAGTCCACTATGATATGCCTTCAGAGCAGTTTGGATGTGAATTGTACAAGAACTTTGGATGTTAAACTAAGAGTTTATCCTAGACCTAATAATGAAATGTTGATCAGGAAATAAATGACATAATGAAAATTGTGACTTAGGAAGATTAGTTTAGCAGCTTTGGAGAGGGTGAACTTGAAGGAGAGAATAGAAAGACCAATTAGGACATATTACCAAGACCAAGTAAAAAGTAAGAAAAGCCTGAGTTAGAATTTTAGCTACACAATTTGGAATTGTGCCCCACGGTCTATTAAACAATGCATACCCTTTGCTCCAGTAATAACACTACTAGATCTGTACTCCAAAGAGATGGAAAAAAAGAGGGAAGGACCTACCTGTACAAAAATATTTATAGCAGCTCTTTTTGTGGTGGCAAAGAGTTGGAAATTGAAGGGATGTCCATCAATTGGGGAATGGCTGGACAAATTGTGGTGTATTTTGGTAATGGAATACTATTATGCTGTAAGAAATGATAAATAGAATGACTTCATAAAAAACTGGAAAGACCTACATGAATGGATGTAGAGTGAAATAAACAGAATGAGGACAAAATTGTACACTGTAACAACAGTATTGTGGAATGTATATAGTTAGAAATTCTTGAACCCTTAAAACTATATTACCCCAAATTCCTTTTTGTTTGACCTAGAATCCTTTCCCCTTTGCACATGTTTGCATGTTCACGTAATTGTTTATAAGCTCTGTAGCTCCCCCCCCCATCTTCTCTTGTGACCAGGCTTGTTTAGGTAGCTTTTACTCTATTTGCTATTAATAAAACTTTTAAAATATAATATTTAGTTATCAAATATTAATTTTAATCTTTATATTTATGGGTGATGATTTCAGGAAATGAATTATCAAAATTTTTGAACAGATAGCCTTGCAGTAAAGATAATAAGTTTGCCTGGTCTCAGCTCATCATGAGGGCCTAGTGGCCAGATCTCCCTACTCTCCTGCCTACCCACCTATTTTCTGGCCATCTGCTTGAGTCAGTGCTCCGCCCACTATAGTTGCTACCACTGCTGCAGCTATTTTCCTGTTTTCTGCCTCCTAACCCTGCTGTTCCTGTCACCCTCACACACACCTGCCCAGTGTGCTGCTCTGCTACAGCCTCCCAGAACTATCTTTGATTCAAGTCTCTGCTCAGAGGGTGAGATTCTCCAATCCCTTTGGCCACCCTACCCAAATTCATGTGTATTTTCAAGCCTGCCCTAGCCATTTTTCAGCATGGAGAAGTAAACCAGTGCTATTCAGTCCCACCTCCTTCTAGTTTCTAAGCAGATTTCCTAAGCTGATCATGGACTCCTAATTTAGAAGGCTGATACTAAAGGTTTTTCACAAGGTGGGCAGTCAGTTCAAGTCAGTATATTTAAAGACAAAGTTTTGGGGTATAAGTCTGCTTTTCCCCTTTCCTTCCAACTCAAAACACCAGGGGTAGCCAGTCCTCCACTTCATATACAAATACCCTTTTGTCCTCCCTAGTAGTTTTGCCCTTCTTTCTGTTTCCTCTGTAAACAAACCCCATTCAGTGTCTTTTTCGGGGAAAATGCTATTGCAAAGCATGCTTTAAGCTCTTGGGGAACAGTTTGAATTACTTGTGCTAGCAGGTACATATTGACTCTGCTCGAATTTTTGACTAGCAGTTTGTATTTTCATTGGCTATTTACCATTCTGTTTACTTCCCCTCAAGAATGTACAACAGTATTGTCAATACACAGTATTGACTCCAAGATGGAAGGTAAGGGTTTAAAAAAAAAGAATATGCAACAGGATAAACCACTTAAATTGGAGACCAAACTGAAATATTTTGACAAATTTTTGAAAGTCTTAAATACTCTCATCATGCAGAGTGGAGATTCTGCCCAATGGGTATATGAGAAACTTCAGAGCTCCAATAAAGGAAACTTAAATGTATGAAAATACTGGGGAAGGCAAAAAAAAACTTAAAAGAGATCTGGAAGTTTAGTGATGTTAACCTTTTGAGTTTCATTTCTCCTCAAGATAGTAAAGAAGTCTATTCAGATTGGACTAAAGAATATTTTTATTGCACTGCCTGTTCAATGTCACCCTTTTTATATTTCCTGATTGTTTTAAAATTTAATTTTGTTTTTAGTTCATATACTATTGATCTAATCAATACTATTTTCTTACATGAATCTTTATTTTGTAACTTTGCTGAAGAACAAAATATCATTGTATAAGCCCATGAACATCTTGACCAAACCTTGTCATTAGATCCATCAAAATCACATGTTGCTTTAAAAGTCTTTTCTGTCTTTTTGCCTTTGTTAATTGTCATGTAGATGATGGTGGATGGACTTCATCAAAACTGGTTACAATTGTATACAGCTTTTGGAAAATATAATGACTTAAGAATTTAAATTGTAATTTTAAGAGGTCTTCAGAAATGATTTTTTGATAACTAGTAGTTTCTGAATGGATGGTTTTTAAAAATAAATATATATGTGTATATATATAAATGTAAATATATATAAACATTATTAAAATGTTGTATTAAAGGTAGAGAACCAAATAGAAGTTCCTGCCAAAAGTGTTTATATAGCAAACAGCCAAAAAGAGCTTATACATAACTCTTCAGCTTAATTGACTTCAACCAGAGCAATCTAGATTTCTTTGTGATGTTATAGACTCCAAATTGATTTTCCTCAACAATACAGAAGTTTGTGTTTTTTCTAGACTCTTTTGCCAAATTTTGGAATAATGGCAGTAATAGACTTTGTTTAAAAATATCTTTGCCAAAGTTGAAAGAATTGCTACATCTGTAAAAATTGTGACAAATATCCATAATTTCATAGATTTTTTAAAATGTCACACAGCAACTCATGTGAAATATAATAGTGGGGTTATTTGCTATTATAACTAACTGAGTTGTGAATTTTGAGGACTTTGGTACATCTTTGAATATGCATTACCTACTGTACTATTGTATTACTCTTTTATTCTGAAAATCATTTGCACTTACACAGTGGTTCATAGTCCAATTAAAAAGGAAATGAGGGGGAAGCTGGGTAGCTCAGTGGATTGAGAGCCAGGCCTAGAGACGGGAGGTCCTAGGTTCAAATCTGGCCTCAGACACTTCCCAGCTGTGTGACCCTGGGCAAGTCACTTGACCCCCATTGCCTAGCCCTTACCACTCTTCTGTCTTGGAGACAATACAAAGTATTGACTCCAAGATGGAAGGTAAGGGTTAAAAAAAAAAAGGAAATGGATCTCATTTTTTTGGTGAGAAATCTTTGTATTTTACCTCTCCTTGGCTTACACAGTGTGTCATTGATTGTCAGCTATATATTTTTTATTTTTAAAAGTTTTTATTATTCTTTCTTGCATGTGCAATATAGTATTTGAGTTTTATTTTTTCTCTCCTTTTTTGTATTTGAAGCACATGCCAACCAGTATGGAGAAGATTTCTTTAACTTGTTTTTGATTTTGCAGTAATATAATTTTAAAATATATTTGTTCTTATGTCAATGCAACCCCCCCAAGCTTTAGACTATTAAAATGATGCCATTGATTGCTTAAAAATTATGGGACTTTACTTAGTGATTCTGTCTGATTCCAGAAAAAGGGAATACAAAAAAGCCATTGCAGAGTTCAAAAGAAGCACAAAGTTAATCTGCATAGTGCCTAGAGAGCACAAAGGTCAAAGAAACTTATCCCAGGGGTATTAATGTAATATTTAGCTAATACAAGAGTATTTGGACTTGTATGGGGTTCAAGGTTACAGCTATTTTGACATATGTCAGAGGCAGGACTTCCTCTGAACCCTAACAAGCACCTCACTTTGGTTACCATTCTGGCTCCCTTTTCTGTCTTTCATAGTGTGGCAAACTTTCTGTAGTGTTAGCTGCTGGTTGGGTAAGTGCATAATTGCTTAAATTATTTTAATAGGGCCAATATTCCTTTACTTGAAAATTTTTAGACATAATAGACATATTGTATTCCCACCACAAGTTATTTTTTTCTCTTTTATTATTTGGATTTTTTTATTTTTTTATTTCTTTTGCAAATTGATTCATTAAACTCATAACTCAGTCATGCATCCCTGAGTGATCCCTGTGTTTGTTATTATTATATGCAGGGGAGACTATGTTATTGTTGTGAACTTTGACTTGAATTTGAGCCTAATTTAGAACAAGAAACTACCTCCCAGAATCCAGAAGGCTAATCTTTTGGAGAAAGTGCCACAAAGATGCCTGTAGAAACCACATGCTGCACCAGAAGATACAGAGTGAATTTTGAGATATGGCAAATTTGAAGTTCGGGGGAATTCAATGTATTTGTTTTGAATGTATACTCATCCCAAAGGGGACTGCCCCCTAATTGGCTTTTTGTCACTGTAGCAATTACTGCTTTTGTTCTTTTTCTCTTTTCCTTTTATCCACAAATTATTGTAATTTATAAGTTAGTTATGTTTCCATGATCCTTTTGGGGAGACATCTCCCCAAAAAGATCACAGCAGGGAATGTAGAGTTAGAAATTCTTGAACTCCTAAAACTACATTACCCAAAATTCATTTCTGTATTAGTTAGAATCCTTTTCCCTTTGTGCACATTTGTGTCTTCACATTATTGTTTAGCATCTCTGTAGCTCCTCCCCCTTTCTCTCTTCTCTCATTACCAGTCTGGTTTAGGTAGCTTTTACTTTAGTTGTTATTAATAAAATTTGTATAATATAATACTTAGTTATTGAATATTAATTTTAATCCTTACAAATGATCATTTGTGGTAAACTTACTCTCAGCAACACAATGACCCAGGACTTTTCTGAGAGGCTTATAACAAGCTATCTACCGTCAAGGAAAGAACAATTCATTGTGAACATGCTAACTTGGAGACAACAAAGGGAAGAGATATCTTACAGATAGGTCGCAATGAAGAATTAGACTTCAGCGGAGTAATTAGGAATAAATTAAGAGATATGAAAATCTTGTGAATAGAGATGGTTTTGGAGGTTATTGGAGCTAATGAGAGACCCAAGGGAGAGAGTATTGAAAGAAAAGATAGGTCAGAAGAGAATTATTAGGGAACCCTGGACTGGTGAAATAGGAGATGGATGGCAAATCATTAGGCACTTGAGTCCAGTAACTATGTTTGCCGGTATTAACACAGTCACTAGTATATCTTAGATACTCAGTAACTTCTAGTTAAACTGACTTGTCCTCAGAAAAATAGTTGGACAGTAGTTAAAGAGACGAGAGGTAAATTATTAGAAAGCAATGTCACTGAAGACAAAGGAAGTGATAATCTTCTAGAAGGATTGGGGGAGAAGTCAACCATCAAAAACAACAGAAAACTCAAGAAATAGGACTTTAGAGAAAAGAGATGTATTAGTGGAAATCTTGAATCCCAGGACTACATTCCACAGAATTCCTTTTGTATTTCCCAGCATCTTTTCCCCTTCATTTACCTGGATCTTCACATTATTGTTTACAAGTTTCTATAGGTCCTCCTTTATCTTCTTCTCTTGCGGTTGAGTTAGGCAGGTTTTACTCTAGCTTTTTATTTCATGTTGTTATTAGTAAATCTTATAAATATAATACTTGAGTTATTGTATATTAATTTTAATTCTCACAGAGGAGAGACCACTGAAAGTGGCCAGAAAAATCATTGCTGATCTTGGAGAAAACACTTTTTAAAATATGAGAGATGAGCCTGATGAGAATTAATTAATTATTTGGGGAATGAATTAATTGGAGAAATTAGAGGCATCAGTCTGTCAATAAAAAGAGATATAGAAAGATAGCTTGAGAGGATAAGCAGGGTCATGTGAAAGTATGTTGTTTTTTAAGGATGAGTTAAACTAGGGCCTTTCTGTTAGAGCAAAAGGAGCTGACAGAAAGGGAAAATTATTCCCTAGTCAATCTGTGCTTAAAGGATAGAACAACTAATTCAAAGAAGAAATCAAACCTACCAACAGATTAAGTGAAATGTGCCACATCAGCACCAATAATACTGGAAGTATAAATCAGAGCAACTCTAAAATTCTACCTCACACCAAAATCCACTACTCTCATGATCTTTTCTGTTTCTAGTATGGGGCTTCTGCTGCCAGCTGGGGAAGATCTGACCTCGGGGCTCATTAATACCATCAGTCTAACCTAGTCAATCAGCAGAGCAGAGAAGAAGCCCCTTCAGGATAGAATAGCTCAAACCCACAGATCCAGTAAATAATCAGAGAAGCAAGATTACAACCAATGATGGGGGGAAAGAAGGAAAAAAATATGGGTAAACAACAGAAAAAGAAAAAAGAAATTATAATCAACAGCTTCTATCCAAAAAATGAACAGAGAGCAAATGGAACAGAGGAGGAACAAGGAACATCATGCAAAAACACAGAAACTTCAGCAAATTGGACAAAGGCTTTGGAAGAACTCAAAACATAATTCAAAAAACAATTAAGAGAGGCTGATGACAATTGGGAAAAGGACTTTAAAAGCAAAATAAGTCATCTGGAAACAGAAAACAGTGTCTTGAAAGCCAGAATTGACTAGCTTGAAAACAAGGCAAAAAAGGTAAAAGATGATTTACAAAGAAAATCAGATCAGAAGGAGAAGGATGACCAAAAAGCCAGGGATGAAATTCAGTCTTTAAAAATTAGAATCCAACAACTAGAAGCAAATGACTTCACAACTCAGCAAGAGTCTATAAAACAAAATCAAAAGAATGAAAAAATTAAGGAAAAAGTGAAATACGTGTGAAGATTGGATTTAACTCTCCCCTGACTGTAACGATGAAAGTACTTAGCTCTTCCTTATTGTGAAGATTAAATTGTAATCCCCAGTCTATTTTTAGATTTTAATCCCCAAAGTGTCAACTCAGTATTTAAAGTAGATCTACCCATTTTAACTACAAAAAGTAACTAACTACTAAAGGTGTGAACTAACTACAAAAGGTGTGATCTAACAAAAATGGTGTGGTCTAACCAAAAAAGGTGTGATCTAACCCAAAAAGGTGTGAACATCCATTTTATACATTGAATGGGCAGCCCTGGAGAGGAGCATCTGCTGTGATTGGTAGACATGAAATTTAGGGGAGGTGAAACAAGAGAAAAACGTCTTTAAATAAAAGAAACAAAGACTGAAGAGGATCAGTCACCCAGGTTTGGAGTGAAGGATTCAGTCACTTGGAGGAGAGACTGGAATATCAGTCACTCGGAGTTAGACTGCAAGACAGACACTTGAGGAGAGACTGGAATACAGACACTTGAGGAGAGACTGGATGACAGTCGCTCAGACTTGGAGTGAAGACACTTGGCTGTGGAACTGGACCTTAGGAGGAGCTCATGCAGGAGACCTCAGACTGCTTTTCTTTTAGATGGTCACCATGGTGAGTGAAAAGGATTACTTCTTTCCTTGCCCTTTCTGGAGGTGTGAACCTTCAAGGAAGGCCCATCATCTTGAGACTTGAGTCCCCTGACTGGGGCTTAGAATTTCTACCTGTCTCTGAGGAAGCCAGTGCTCTCTCTCCCTCTCTCTCTCTCCCCTTTTATCTCTTCCTTAATATCTTCCCTCTATTGTAAATAAACTACCATAAATTATATTTATTTTAGTAATTCATTTTGGGCTTTATAAATTAAATCCCTGGCCATCACTTATTAAATATTAAGTCCAACCATAATAAATTTAACACACCTCATTGACAAAACCTGTTTCTATTATGGACTACACCAATCCTGCAGTCCCCAACAATTGCAAATTCAGGGTTATGCTCAAACACTTACCCCTCTGGTTTGATATCTCTCCCTCTGGGCACTGGACACAGTCAAAGCAGCAGACAGGCTTTCCCTCCTGGGCAACTTTCCTGAATCCAGAGCCACAGTGCTCCGTGCACACAGCCTGGAGGGTCTAAGCAGTAACAAGCGAAGAGTGCATCAGAGCCTAGTTCTGTCCTGCAGAATGGAAGTTTTGCTATTGTATGAGAATTAAAAGCACTAGTTTTGAATTGGAAAGATGTTCCTGAAATGATTCTTATGGAAACTGGTCTTTATTCATCACTCGAAGCCTGTTTTTTTATGATGAAGATTTTTTTTTATGTAGCTGTATCCTTGGTGCCTACCACAGGGATATGCACAAGTCCTCAGTCAACAAACATTTACTGAAGAACCAAGACAGCAAAGTACAGACAACAACTCAGCTGAGTTTTCCCAATATTTTCCTCCAACCTTTAAAATAATGCCTCAGATCCAATTCTGACAGAAAAGAGCCAGCAAAAGTTTGGGATAAGGCTTTTTTCTCTCCAAGTTGATTTAAAAGGTTGCCAGAAGAGGTCAGTGATATTACTGGTTTGGGGGTCAGCCTGGAGTATAGTCACAAGGGTACACAGACCCTGGGTCACAGCTCTAGAGTGGAGAAGTGTTTATGGTTACTCACAAGGGAGCTGTCACCATGCAATGTAGCCACGGAGGGAGAAAATTATGGGGCTTCAAATGCATGGGTGGGAAGGAGAGATTTCTTTACTTCTGCTCTTGAATAGAATGACTCCCTGGGCTGGCACTTGACAAGGAGAAATGCAGCATGGAGGTGACCACACTGGCTAAAATATGGGACTTGATCTTACCTCTCTCTCTCTCTCTCTCTCTCTCTCTCTCTCTCTCTCTCTCTCTCTCTCTCTCTCTCTCTCTCTTCATTCTCTCATTTTATTAATAAATGATTATAACTCTGACCAGACCACCTTTTATTTGTTAGTTACTTTTTATTCCCATCTAATTTTCTATCCATCTCCCTAACTTATGTCTTATTTATTTTTTGTTTTGATTTATCTAGTTCTGAAAGAAGAAAGTTGAAATCTCCCATTTTTCTAGTTTTACTGTCCATTTCTTCCTAAAGGTCATTTAACTTTCCCTTTAAGAATTTGGGTGCTATGCAATTTAGAACATGCCTGTTCAGTATTTATATTTCTCCACTGTCTATGATATCTTTAAGTAAAATGCATTTTCCCTGCTAATCTCTTTTTCATTAGATATATTTTTTTCTTTTGCTTCATCCATCATGTCTGTTATCTCTGCCTTTTTTTCACCTCAGCTAAAATGTCTTTACTTTGTGAGTGTCTGTCTCTCTGTTTCAAATGTGTTTCTTGTAAACAACATATTTTTGGATTCTTTTTTCTTATCTATTCTCCTATCTATTTCCTTTTTGTGGGTCAGTTAATCCTATTAATATTCACCATTATGGTTACTAACTGATGTATTTTCATTCATCCCTTTTTCCCCATTTGTCTTTCTATTTATTTTTACCCTTGTGGCTTTTGTTGGGTCTGTAGGTGGTACAGTGGATAGATTGATATGGGCTGGCAGTGGGCAGTAAGGGCTAGTAATAGGAATGGGAACCTCATACTCTAAAATCTTGCATTTATCACTAGTTAACACTAGTTAAATGTCACCTGCAACACCTATAGTTTCAGCATTAATCAAACATAAATTGTAGATTGTTCAGGGCTTTACTCTGTGTACCAGATCAGTAACATTCTGTGCTGGACAACAACTTTGTTCCCATTCTGTTTTATTAATTATTTATATTGTTCTTAGAAATAATCACCTATAGTGGTCTGCCAACGTACCATATTCCTTCCCATGTTATCTCTCTGGACGGGCATCAAGACCTCTCCCTGACAAATGATGACAAAAGTGGACAATGGAAGAACACTGAAACCTCTAATCTTGTGCAAACTCCTTGTTCCCTATGACATACCTCCACCTGAGTTTGGAAAGGGAGATGCTCAGCTGCTAGACCCCAACAAATATACTAACCCTGATCCATAGAATGTGGAAGCTGCCACCCCATGTTGGAAGCTGCCACTCCATGTTGCAAGCTGCCACTCCATGAAGAAAGCTTCACTCCTCAGAGGAAACTGTGACCCTACAGCAGAGCTGTGATTCCATACTATCAGCTCCAAAGAGGCTAACCTACTAGCCCTTGGGCTCTGCTATCAGCTCTATGGCTACCTGAATAGCCCCCAGACTATTCCACCAGTTATTATACCAACACAAACCACCTCTTCTTCAAATAAAATTCCTTTCTTTCTTCTAGACTGAATGGAGTTTGAGTCTCCCATGCTGCTACAAACTGGGGTGCATTTCTCCCACAATAAGATGACTGGGCTTGGAATTGAGAAGACTCACTTTATGAGTTCAGATCTGGCCTCTACCACTTAAAAGTTGTGTGACACTGAGAAGTCATTTAAACTATTTTTTTGCATTTGCTCCTCTGTAAAAATAGCTGGAGAAGGAAATGAAAAACCACTCTGGTGTCTTTGACAAGAAAACATCACATGGAGTTATAGTGAGTCAGATATGATTTAATAACAACAATAATTTGCCACTTTTATCCTATTCCTACTCAAACACAGCCCTCTCTTCTATCACGCCCTCTCTTATCCCCTTTCCCTCCTATTTCCTTTCTGGGTAAGAGATTTCTATAATGATCCAGGAGAGTATGAACCACACCTGTCATTATATCAGACTTCACTGGAAGAATTAACACTTACAGATACGGAAAACTAGCTCTGAAGATACAATAAGAAAAACTTGAAGTTTAGGAAAGTGTCCCCTCCATCCTGGAAACAGAGCTCAAATTTGATATAAAAAGACAATTCAAGAAATAGATTTTAATCTTAACAATAGAAGATTATTGTTGAAACAGGAAAGACAAGGAAATCAAAAAGGCAGCACGGAAAATCTCAAAAAAAAATGAGATTTGGTCTGAAGCCTATGAAGATTGGATTTAGCTATTTCCTGATTGTAACAATGAATATACTTAGCTCTTCCTTTATTGTGAAGATTAAATTGTAATACCCTGATTGTAACAATGAAGGTACTAAGTTCTTTCTGTATTGGGAAAATTGAATTGTAATCCACAATTTATTTTTAGATTTTAATACTCAAAAGGTGAACTAACCAAAAAAGGTGTTAACTAACCACAAAAGGTATAACTAACCACAAAAAGGTGTGAACACCCATTTCATGCATTGATTGGGAGGTCTGTGACCTATGTGTAGATGAGTCGGCAGTCCTGGAGAGGAGTGTCTTCTGTGACTGGTAGATGTGAAATTTAGGGGAGGTAACACAAGAGAAAAAGATCTTTAAAAAGAGGACCACTGAAGGAATTGACATCTCTGACTCGGAGTAGGACTGGAGGATAAGTTTCTTGAACTTGGAGTAAAAAAGAGTCACTCAGAGGAGCAACTGGAAGACAAGACACTCAAACTTGGAGTGAAGATACTTGGCTGTGGAACTGGACCCCTGGAGGAACTTGTGCAGGAGACCTCAGACTGCTTTCCTTTTAGATGGTCACCGTTGGTGAGTGAAAGGCTGACTTAGTGACCCTGCCTTTCTGGAGGCATGAAGCCTCCTAGAAAGGTCCATCTTTAGACTCTTTTCCTCTGGTTGGGGCTTAGAATTTCTTACTGGTATCAGAGAAAGCCAGAGTGCTCTCTCTCTCTCTATTTTTTCTATATTTTTCTATTATATATGACCTATATGTTTTTCTCTATTTTTTACTCTTCCTGGTTTAGGGATCAGCACCATATTTGTTTCATAAGAGCAATTTGATAGTACTCCTTTACCAATTGTTCTAAATAATTCATTTAATATTGGAATTATATTATATTTAAATACCTGGTAAAATTTACTTATAAATTCATCTGGTCTGGATGCATTTTTCTTTAAGTTCTTTTATAGTATATTCAATTTTTTTTTCTAAAATAGATTCATTGAAATATTCTATTTCCTATTCTTAGTAAATTTATATTTTTAAAAATATCCATCCTCACTTAAAAACTCCTAATAATTGTTTTGATGTTTTCATTAGTGGTGAATTCACCCTTTTCATTTTGATGCTGGAGATTTGACTTTCTTTCCCCCTTTTTAAAAACATGTTTAAAATGACTTATCTATTTTTTTCATAAAAACAGTTTTATTTATTAATTCAACAATTTACTTTCATTCAATTTTGTTAGTCTCACCTTTAATTTTAGGACTTCAGATTCAGTATTTAACTGATTATTTTAAGTTTGTTCTTCTTCTAATTTTTAAATTTTATACCCAGTTGACTGATCTGCTTTTTCTCTAATTTGTTGATATAGTCATTGAGAGAGACAAATTTTTCTCCGTTACTGCTTTTGCTATATCCCACAAATTTGGTGTATTGTCTCATTATTATCATTTTCTTTAATAAATTATTTATTGTTTCTTTGACTTGTTTCTTAACCTACTCATTCTTTAAGATTAAGTTATTTAGTCTCCATTTAACTTTTATTCTGTTTTCACGGTTCCTTATGAAATATATTCTATTGCATTATGAGCTGAAAATGATAATTTAGTATTTCTACTTTCCTGCATTTAATTACAAAATATTTGTACTTTGATATCTATCTTATTTATTAATTTATTTATTTCCTTAACTTCTTTCTTATTTATTTTTGGTCACATTCATCTAGTTTGGGAGGGAGGCATTAAATCTTCCACTATTATAGTTTTGTTATCTATTTCCATCTGTTACTCTGTTAGTATTTTTGTTAAAAATTTGGATGTGATAATATTTGGCACATATATATTTAGTACTGATTATCATTTTTATGGGACCTTTTAACATAATATAGTGTCCTTGTTTATCTCTTTTAATTAGATTTATTTTAGCTTTAACATTTTCTGAGATATTTATTGCTACTCCTGCTTTTTTGGTCAGCTAAAACATAATAAATTCTACTCTATCCCTCTATATTTACTCTCTATTTCTCATTTTTAAATGTTTCTTGTAAACAACATATTGCTGGGCTTTGGGTTTTAATCCATTCTTCTATTTGTTTCCATTTGATGGGTGATTTCATTCTATTCACATTCAAAGCTGTGTATTTCCCTCCATTCTATTTTTCCTCACTGTTTTCCCTTTTTTGTCTCTCTTTTTATCTGATTCCTCCTCAGAAAACTGATTTTCCTCTAACCACCCCTCCCTAAGAACCATCTCTTCTTCAGTACCCCCTTTATTTTCCTTCCCCACATTTCTAACATTGCCTTCCTTTTCTCCTTCCCTTAACTCTCCTAGTTGTTCATTGATTTACTTGTTCTAATCTATTTATTCCTAGTTGTTCATCTATTTACTCTTCTAGTAGGTAATCTATGTACTTTATCCCTTTTATCCTCATTTGTTCATATAAATGACCTCTATAATTCCCTCCCTTATCTAATCCCTTTGTGCTCTTTTTTCTTATTCTATAGGCCTTGTATTTCCTCTCTTAATCTTCATCTCTTGCCCTCTTCTCTCTATAAATTGAGAAAAAATTAATCTTCTATATGTATCTATTAATCCCTCTTTCCCCCAAATCTAATTGAGAATAAAGTATTAGTACTACTATCCTTCCATCCTCTTCTTCCTTTAATTGTAACATTCTTTTCATGCATACCTCTTTTTTTAGATGATTATTCAAATTCATCCCATCTCATTCAATTTTATTTTATCTTTTAGCTCATAATATTATATTCAATTTTACCTCAAAGCTCCAATTTACATATGCTCATTCAAGCCATCTAATTAATTATATCATTCTTAAGGTATAAACATACCATTTTCCCATAAAATAAGTAAACATTTTGACCTTAATAAATTCTTTCAAATTGGTCTTTCATGTTATCTTGTTATGTTTCTTCTCATTCTTACATATCAGATTTCCCATTTAGTTCTGGTTAATATGATAACAGTCTATTTCTCATATGTAGAGAGAACTGAGTCAAATTTATAAGAATATATTCCTCATTGATAAGTGGCCACATTATGTGGATAGGCAATTTTCAGGTGAAAAAATCAGTCATCAAAAATCATATTAAAAATGTTCTAAATCAGTATTGCTGAGAGAAATACACATACAAACAACTTTGAGATACTACCTCACACTTATCAGATTGGACCCTCTGACGTAAAAGGAAAATGGTAAATGTTGGAGAAGATGTGGGAAAACTGGGTCACTAATATGCTGTTGGTGGAGCCATGAATTGACCCAATCATTCTGGAGAGCAATTTAGAGCTGTGTTTAAAGGACTACAAAACTGTGCATGTCACAAAAATGTCACTACTAGGTCTGTATCCCAAAGAAATCTCCCCAAAAGGAGGAAAGTATTTTTGTATAAAAATATTTATAGCAGCTTTTTTTTTTTGTGGTGACAAAGAACTGGAAGCTGAAAGAATGTCCATCAGTTGGAGAATGGCTGAACAAGTTGTGGCAGATGATTGCAAGGAATACTATTGTGCTATAACAAATGAGGACTGAATGCTTTCAGAAAAATATGGAAAGGCCTGCATAACCTGATGCAAAATGAAGTGAGCACAACCAGGAAAAAATTGTAAATAGTAACAACAATACTGTACAGTGATCGACTATGAATGAAAGCTATTTTCAGCAATACAATGATCCAAGACAATTCCAAAGGACTCATTATGAAAAATACTATCCACCTGCAGAGAAGGAAATGATGAAGTATGAATACAAATCAAAGCATAGTATTTTTCATTTTATATTTTAGGGGTTTTGGTTTTGGTTTTGGCTTATATAAGTCTTCTTCGATAGTATGGCCAATGTTGAGATAAGTTTTGCATTTTCATACATGTAGAGCCTAGATCAAATTGCTTGCTATCTCAGGAAAAATAAGGAAATGTGAGGAGAGAGGATTTCGAACTCAAAATTTTAGAAAATAAGTGTTAACAATTGTTATTACATGTAATTTGGAAATTTTTATGTTAAATGAAATTTTTCTTTATAATTACTAATGCAGTTTATATGTAAAATTTTCATCTAATTTTTAACTTATTAGTAAAATACACTTGAAGGTTATATTTCCAAATAGAAACATTTGGAAACTGATCATTTATATATATGCTAATCCTTTGATTTCTAACACTCTGATCTTCTTGTTTTTTCAGTATTTACTATTCCATTCAATTTTTTAAGCTTTTAACATTTTTATCCTATTATTCTCTTTTGAGAATACATATTATCCTCATTATTCTGGAAGATTAAAATACTTCCACAATCTACTCTTATATAAGAATATGTAACTATTAGCAAAGAGATGGTAAACATAAGAACACATTTACTTCATTGCTCAGAATATGGCAATGACCACAAATTCAGATTAAAATGGTAAAATATCTCATACTTTCACACTATTATTGTAACTCAGATGCTTTAGCACTAATCTTTTAATGAATAGATTTATTATTTCAACAACAAAACTTCAACCATTCACTTGCCCTGATTATAGAACTTTAGGAAATGAAGAGGGAGGAATATGACTATGGCAGTATCAACACTGTCACTTCAAGGGCACAGACTGATCTCACATAAAACATAAAAGAGGAAAAAAAACTCTCTTGTTTGCAGGAAAGAGCCACAGTTAATAGCTAGTCATATAGCAGAGTTCCACATTATTCACAGGGTCTCATAACCAGGCTCAGAATACACAAGGGGCAAAATTATCCTATTTAGAAAGGAAATAGCACAATGGAAAAATGAGTCAAGATGTTCCTACACTAGGTTATACAAGGTCATCCATCCCCTCAACATATCCAGATACATAATTTACATAATTATATAAATACATAATTACAATTACAGTAGACTGTAATTGCTTTGAGCAGCATATGGTATTCCCTTAAACAGTGAACTATTTTGCCTTGTAAGAATTGAAATAATATTTCTACCCAGATATATATTTTATAAAGTTTATTGGAAAGGGTAGACAATCATTCCCATAAGTAATCTGACCACATGGTCCTATGGAGAAGAGAGAAATTACAAGACATGCAGCAAGACAAGAAGCTGGAGATTGATCAGTTGTCAATCAAAGGAAGATTCCATTTGGAATGTGACCGGGAAACAGTTGAAGGCAAGAGTCAACTGCTGACTTGATTTCTGGGCTTCTTGGCTGATGGTAGTGACTTTGAAGAAAAAACTGGGTTTATCTCTGGGACTTGGGATAATCAAGCTGGAGGTGGCCTGGCTGATTTGAAGGCAGAAGAAGAAGGACAATAGTCCATATATCTCTTTCTGACTTGCTCTGTCTCATGGTTGTGACTGAATTGCCATTTCTCTCAATATCCTCCAACATAAGACTCCTGGTAGATAATAGGGGAAACCCCAACCCTCTTAACTTCATCCTCCATATTTTCCTGTTTTCCCCCAATAAACATTTACTTGAGATAAAGAAGAGAAGAGTATTTCCTCTGAAACATCATAACTCACCCTGAGTGACTTAGAAGAAGACTGAAGAAGAAAGGGGGAGTAGAAGAAGAGGGAGGAAGAGGAAGAAAGGGAAGAAGGGGGAGGAGGGTTGGCAAAAGGGAAAATAACTGCCTGATCTATTAGTTATCTAGTATCCATCAAACATACCCCCTCCAATATTATCTATTACAGTCCCTAGCCTGCATGTCTCTTCCTCCATCACTCTCACCTGCCGGCTCTGTTCCTGACTTCTTCCTTCTCTCTCTTCTCAGTTCTTCCCCTCACAATCCCAAAGCCTTGACTTTTATTAATGTACAGCACATTGAGGGAAGCAAACCTGGTGAAACTGTGTTATTTCAGGAATGTTTGATGGACAGGTCAAGCTACTCAGGAGGGAGAGGGGATGAGTTTCCTTGACATAGTCTTAATGACAATTTAGACAATTATATCTGAAATAAAAACTGAGAACATCAAATTACAGTCCCGAGATTTTGCCTCAACTAGCAAAATTACACTAATCATACCTTAAAGTTAGAATACTGCTACCACTCATGTTGCAATAATAGTGAACAACTGTCCTTATGAGGACATTTCATTTGTCTTTCTTTTATAAATTAAGGATAATCACAATTTGGAGTTTCAAACATAATAACGCATACATGAGAGGTTACTCAACTTAAGAGGTGCTTGATATTTTTCCAAAAAAAATTATTATTATTATTCATTTTAAAACAAAATATAAACAATTAAGTATTTAACAATTTACAAGCATTTTTACCACATTCCTTCATATCTCAATTCATAATCTAACAGTATCCTGATTAAAAGAGAAGTTATTTATCTAATAATTAATTATAATACTCTCTGAGTACCATTTTTCAAGTTAACATCATTTCTGATATAATGGTTTCCCAAAATTCACAATTCAAGAAAAAATTGAGAAATGCAATAATATATACTATTCCATGTATTTAAAACATGAAAAAAAACCTTATTGCCAGTCAGATGAAATAAATTCATTTCCAATCCTATAAGGAAATCATTCATTTTATACTTTTGGCATTCTACATGGAATACATTAAAGACCAAATTTTTATCTAATTATGTCTTTAACAAAACTTTCTTTTCAGGTTCTAAGTATAGTACCATAATGCCAAATAAAGGTAGTAATAGCTATTATTATTGCTGTTAAAGGAACTTATATAATCTCTCCCTCTATCTCTTTAAAAGACAGAAAAATGTCTGAGTAATAGCAGGAGAGTACTGAAGATTCTGTTACCTAGGAGACAAAGAAAGAATATCAGGATCACCATTAAGAATTTAGGGACTCTTTTCTCAGGATCCGCTGGAGAGCAGGAGCTCTTTCTGTGTTTCTGTGAAAGGCAGTTTTTCTACTGACAGTTGGGATAGGAAACCAGATTTAAGGAGGTTGTTGGTGATTAAGGTTTGTTGATTAGCTTAGTTAGGTAGTAATCAAAATATAATTTTAGGTAGTGTAAGGATTAAATTTGATGGTTGGACAATAATTTTATGAAATTATGTGGTCACCAATATTTAGTATATCTCAAGTCAGAAATTTATTTACAAATATTTACAAAATGGAGAGGAAACAATAAAGTAGATAAATGAAGAGGTTAGAATTTATCTGTCCTATCAACCTAAATTTTACTCTGGGTCTTCTTAATCCAGGCAGAGATTAATTAGCTCTCAACCATGAAGGCTGGTAGTGAGTAAACACAAGGCATCCTCCAAGATGGAAGCTAGTCTCTTAGTAAACTAGGAAAGGAGTCAGCCTTTCACTCACCCAACAAAGTAGTCCAGGAGTCAGAGTCCAAGTTGAAGCTGAGCTCCAAGCCCTCAATCCAAGCCAAAGTGTCCAGCAAAGCTCCCTAGAAGACCCTGTCCAGCCACACAACTATCTCCAGAAGATAATCTCTTCAGACTATCTTCTCAAAGACAATCTGCCCCGAGGGAGTTTGGGGCTTCCTTTTGTGATGACTTCTTGTACCTTTTCCTTTATACAGGGGCTAATCACAGTTTCCAAATTGTCTAGCCCAGGGGACAGTGTCTGTGGGATTCACACCTCTCATCCTCTGAAGGTGTCATCTCTTATCATAGGCCTCTGAAGGTGTCAACTCTGATCATAGGATTAAAAAGTTTGGGAGGAGTTAAAAGGGTAGAGCTCTCTAAGTAAGTGACTTGTGAATTCTCTAAGTACTTTGCTGACTTCTCACCTAGTACTAAGTAGGGTGAGAAGTCAACAAGGTACTAAGTAGGGTGGGGTGTATGGGGTGCACAGGGAGGGATAATATCTCTGGTATGGAGGGCTTATCGTGCCCTTCTAGGACGGCTCTCCAGCCTCTGACCCCCACCTGACACCCAGCTCTCACTTGTGGCTCCCAGTAGCTGCTAGCATGCAGCAGCGGCCACACCCTGGACAACGGCTTCGACAGTTCGGCTAAACCTTGTGAGGGTAGCCATCCATTCATAGACTGCTGGTGAACCAGGGTTTTGCTCACCCAGCATGTGAAGACTGCTTTGGCTGAACAGATGGAAGAAACCAATAGGAAGGTTCAACGGCTGAGATGGCAACGCAACAAAGCACTGTGGAGTGCTTAGGGAGTGTTGGAGCACAAAAGACAACATGGATATCCAATGCAGCTGAGGAAGTCTCCAGGTGTAAAGATTTTTCATGCCACTGGACACAGGCTTCCAACGCCGAGAGAGTGGGACTGTCTCTGTGCATCGACTTTTCCACTTAAATCTCCTTCACGCACAAGTGTCTTTGTGCTACACAAAGACAATCGCCATTCTCAGTTACCAAGAGACTACTACTAAACCAAGTAGGGTGTTCAATCTTTTGTTGATTCATTTTAAAAGTAGACAAAGGAGGGTTAATCCTGTTTTCAGTCTAGTGAGCTACTAAATAGGGGTACTTAAGTTAATGTTAACTCAAGACAGACAGTAGAGTAAAGAATTCTCTTTCACAGTAGACAGTGTAGAGAAGTTAGGCCTGAGTTTAACTCAGGCAGAAGAACCTGCCCTTGAAGGCAGTTAGAAAATGTTTTTTTAGGAATTTTAGTTAGGATTAGGATTTTTGGTATAGATATAAGATATATAAAGAGTAATCGCACCTTCCTCTTTCCTATGTCCTATCTGAACTTCTTCCCTAAATAAACTAAGTCTTTTGTGTTTTACCAAAGTTCTCTCCTCACCTTTGTCAAACTACTGCCAAAAATTTAGCCCTTTGCATTACCAATATTAGTATATGTCTTCCCAGAACTTACTGTGTAGGCAAAGAGATAAACAGCTCAGCGTGGGGTAGAGTGGAGTAAATGAATGAACGATGATTTAAATAGGGTTAAGGTTTTTGGAAACATAAAATGGCATTTAGTTCTTGTACTAACCTTCAAGTCAAGCCAGTTACTATATATGTTCTTCTCACAAATGGTGAAATCATGACCAAGTGGGTCCTGAGGAACAAATTGCCCCACTTTCACCAGAACTTCATCATAATTAGATTTCAATGCAAAGTTCAGGATATCATATTTAGCCACAGGATTCTTTTCCTCATCCAAAACTACATGGGCCTCAGCAGTATTGTTAAAGTCAGTGTTCCTCAGGGATGAATGAAGCTAAATGGGAAGAGAATTTAGTCATGCCTCCCATCCGTAGACTTTGAGCAACCACAAGATCCAACGGGCCAGGCAAGAAACATAGTCTCATTTGTTCATTTATTCATTAATGTGACAAATATTTTTTAGTACATCCTCTAGACAGTGAAGCATTGTAGATATGGAAGTTTGAGTTATGTCTATTCATGTAAGAGGGAAACTCAAAGATTGGTAAAGAATGGAGTTGCTACCACTCCTCTCATAAAGCCTTGAACACACTAAATGCTCACTAAGGAGTTTTGTGAGATAACCTATGCAAACCTTAAAGAACTATAAAAATGTTTTCTACTACTACTATTATTTTTAAGTGTGGTTAAATTAATGGTTAAATAAATATACATCCCAGAAGGAATCAATCTGTGCATTTACCAATATTGATGGGGTTCAGGATGGCCAAAGGGGAACCTGGTTGAACTTTTCCCATTATAAGTTCTTGATCATCTCTATTCTCCCATTCCCATTCCTACATCAAATAAGGTCTAGTGGTCCTGTCTCCCAGTGCTGTGAAGTGTGTGCTTCTGAGTTCATTCAACTTATGATGTCCAAGAGACACTAATAAGCAATCATTCAAGCTATAAATATTTATTCATGGTTGGTATACATGAAAAAGGTGCTCATCCAGTGATTCAAGGAGGATTTTTTGTAGAATAGAGCCTAGAGCTCCCAAGTTCCATTTATGATAGTCAATACTACCACCCTTCTCCTATAAGAGTGGTGTTGGACTAAAGGGAGGATAGCAGGCATGTGATCAAATGTGTCCCTATATATGGATTAAATATGATTTTATTTTCTAACAAGGCAATATTATTCTATTAGACTTCCCTAGTAAATAGTTCTAATAAGTCATTAGGATAGGAAGTTTATGTTTTTTAAAGTTTCATTAATTTTTTAAAAGAGAATGACAGTGAAGTGTTTTTTTAAAGTGAGAGTCACACCAAACTTCAATGAGTCCTCAGATTAGGATTGAGGAAGTGAATGAAGTTCTTCTAAAACATGATTTATAAACTTTTTTATATCATAGTCTTCTCTATAGATTGATGAAACCTCTGCACCCCTTCTCAGAAAATTTGGTTTGTTGTTTTTAATTTGTAATAGAAATTCTACATTTTAATTAAAAATTAATGAAAATACAAATATAATTTTTTTTTCTACCCAAGTGTACAGTTCCTCTGAAATCTATCTTTGGTGTCCTTGGGAGAGGGGCAGTGCATATCAGTAGAAACCAGGTAAAAAACTCATGCTATAAAATAAGAACCCTAATTCTCCATGTGATTAATGTTGAGGCTGCCATTACTTCTTACAAAGGTGTGGTTCATGTCCATCAATGAGGTGTTACTGAGAAAGGATTCTGTATAAGGCCCCATCCAAATTGAATGAGAAAAAAAGGAGAATTAGTCTAAGAATTTGTAATTAGTGCTTTATAGGGAGGACAGTTAGGTGTCATCATTTTCCTACATCTAACAATTGGGTCACTATTTTTAATAACCACTTTGACATGAGTTCTATATTATTCAGAGTACCCTCCTAGGAACAAGAATTCAGAAAATCTTCCCATAGTTCTGAGGGGAAGACTCAACTGTTCCAGAAGAAAGGAATCAGTACTATGCTAAGTCTTCAATATGATGATGTATTCATAAAACTATTTGTGAACAAACTCTGAAGACTTCATAGGGAAACCAAACTAAGGAAACTAAGCAAACCCAGGAATGTCCATCTGTGAGCCTGAGGATGCAAATGGGCATTCACTTCAAGAGGAGAACTGCTTACCTGCCAGTGTTGAGGTGCCAGGAACCTTTCATCTCTCTCAGATTCCACTTCTGGTCTGGTCTGTAGCATTTCATGAAGAGCCCAAGCCACAGCATAGACAGCACTGTAGACATAGTAACTGAGGCTCAACATGGTCATGTCAAAGTAATGCAAAGGCAGCATCTCTAAGGAAGCATTCAGGGGACAGTCCTCTCGCTCTAGTTTATCTGGCTCATCTGGACACTCAAATGCTGAGACCCAGAAACTCTTAAGGAAAATGTCTCCTGGGTATTTGGCAAGAGTGACTGCCTTGAGAAATGCTTTGAAACCAGGAATCTCACTTGTCTGATGTGAAAATATTAGAGCCCCAAGAAAAGTATCACCGTCATGATTGTGAGGTCTCATAGTGACATCCCAGTGCGATGTAATAATCCAGATCTTCCAAAGTGAAATTGTAGGTGGCTGAGAATATCTGAGGATCATCAGGGAGTCTGTATCACCATGAATGATGATCACTTTGGCTGATGATGCCATGATCCTGGGCATGAAAGCCACCTGGGATTCTTCATGGCATCTCTCACTCACAGGGATCTTCTCTGTGAAGGCCACACAGGCTTTATTCCTTCTCATCTCTTCTCCCATGTCCCAGAGGAACTTCTCACTTCTCATGTCATCTGGGACAACCAGCCCCACCCAGGTCCAGCTGAAATACAATAGCAGCTGGATAATTCCTAGATGCAGGGAGGAATCCTGAGGGGAAATCTGGTAGAGAGATGGAAACTGGACCTTGTTACTCAGGGCAGGATCAAATGGGCCATAGCTTACCTGGATGGGAAAGAAATATGGGTATCATTAGGACATATGAAAGTGGTACTGGTGCATACCAACTCAATGTATTACCCAATTTTCCTAGTTTCATTTCATGGGAGTTCCTGGGTTCAAATCGGTCCTTAGACACTTCTTAGCTGTTTGACTGGGAAAGTCACTTAACTGCTATTGCCTAGCCCTTACCACTCTTCTCTCTTGGAACCAATACACAGTATTGATTCCAAGACAGAAGGTCAAAGTTTAAAAAAAAAGAAAGAATTATTTAGTGAGATAATATAAAAAGAATAGCTGGCTCAAACATTCCTCTAAGAGTCAGTAAAAAGCAATGAATAACCCAAGCTTTACTACTAAAAGTAACAGCTCACACAAGCCATTTAAATTCCCTGATGTTATTTTTTAAATGAGAAAATCAGGTTACTTGAATCTCTTCCAGAGCTAACAAGTCAGTGACTATAATATGGTCTATAAACAGACTAGAGTCTTTTCCCCATGTCTTATGGGGATGGCAACCTTGAAGCTATCAAGAACATGACAACAAATTAAAAAGACAAGACTGAAACTGGAACAGATACTACCAGAAAGATGGCCACTGGGTGTGAAGATGGGATTAACTCTTCCCCTGCTCATTTTTAGACTTAATCATCAGTAGCATATACACCCCCACATATCCTTAATGTGGGGAGGTCTGTGACCCACATATGTGATAGTGGGTAATGAATCAGAATGGACTCCCTGCCTTGGCAGTGCTAAACAAAAGTAAAAACTGTAATTGGTCCACATAAAGTGGAAAGAAGGCACAGGAAGTGAGGAAAGGAAGGGTCTTTAAAAGTGACAAGAGCTTCCTTTGACTAGCTCTTTCACCTTGGAACTTGACCATGAAAGAGCTCTGGCTTGGGACCTTGAACTGTACTTCCATTTTCCCTTAGAACTACCATGTGGGTGAGGGAAAAAGGCTGACTCCCTTTCCCTGGTTTTTTTCTGGAGGTACTAGCCTCTGCAGAGGCCACTCATCTTGGAGGAGGCCTTGTGGCTAAAACCTTTGTTTAATTTACCTCTGGGTCCCCCTTTGCTATAGCCTCTAAAGTCCTGCCTGGTTCAGACCAGACCATAGTTATTACCTCTCTCTGATTTCCTTTCTTTTACTCTTTTTCCTTTTGTATATAAACTACCATAAAAAGTCATTCTGACTTGAGTAATAATTTTTGGCGACCACATTTCTCACATATTTAGTCCAATCCTTTTATTTTAACCCTTAAATGGGTAAGAAATTTTCTTGATAACAACCCTTGATCATAAGTGACACTAATATGTGGTGTGGTGGTTGACTGAGGCACTGCCTATTAGGCCAATGACTTTCCAGATCTATGGAGATATGTCTTCCATTCTGGCTGCCCTATCTCAGATAGTGAGCTGGAGTTGAAGTCAGAAAGGCCTCAGTTCAAATCCTGTCTCAATACTCAGTTATATCTTGGTGGCACAGTAGATAATTGTTGGGCCTAGAGTCAGGAAGCCAAGTTCAACTAGAGCCTCAGTCAGTTACTAGCTGGGTGACCCCAGGCAAAGCACTTAATTTATGCCTCCCTCAATTTCCTCAACTGTAAAATGGGGATTAATAATAGCATCTACTGCTCAGGGTGAATGTAAGGGTCAAATGACATCCTATTGGTAAAGAATTTAACAAGATGAGTGGCACAGAATAGGCACTAAGTAAATATTTGTTTTGTTCTCCCTTCTGTCCTGTGTGACCAAGGGCAAGTCACTTCACTTCAAAGAAAGGAGCAAGAGATGGCAGGTCCAGGACTCCCTACCTGTGGGAATCTGTAGAGCTCCAGAAGGGTCCCCATCTGGACAGAAAGAGCAGAAGTGGCTCCTCCAATAACAGCCAGGGACTTGTCTTGCCTCTCACAACTATAATTTGGGATGGTCTGGCCCTGTCCTGAGAGCCATCTCAGGGAGCTCTCCAAGGTCCTGGCGTCACTGTGGTAGCTGTTGTAGATGTGAAATCCTAGGGTAGTATTAGGGAGGAGGCTGGGGTCTCTGTTGATTTCCTCCACAGCAAACATCAGGGCCAGAACCTGCTGGTAATTTTTGTGTAGCCACCTGCAGGGAGTGGGGAGATCAGAGGCTAGTAAATCCTGGAGGGCTCATAGGCTTCAAGGAGACCCTCCACCAACCCCCGCAGCCATGCCAAGACCAGATCACTAAGGCAGCCTGGTTTTGGATCACCACAGTTCTTTTTCATAGGATTCCTGCATTACTGACCCTCCTCAAATGTAGGTTATGGGCTCTGGAGAGACAATTTCTTCAGAATTCTACTGGGCCTGAGTGATTTCCCACTCAGTCCCCCTTGAATGACCTTTCTTATCAATATCCCTTACCTTTGGAATTGACATGATTACTATTCCCCCTAATCTCAGAAGGAATAATGCAAGAGCAAAACACCTGTACCCTAATTCCCTAAAACATCACCAAAAGATCAGACCCTCAAATCCAATCCCCAAAGACTATCAAAACTTTTACTTTTACTTACATACATAATTCCCAGTGAAACCACAGGCCAAGCCCAAAACTTTCCCACTCACAGAAACCTATTCTCATGAAGCCAACACACAGATAGTAGTAGTAGTAGTCTCTCGGTAACCGAGGATGACTATTGTCTTTGTGCGTTTTTGTGCACAAAGACACTTGTGCATGAAGATTTAAGTGGAAAAGTTGATGCACAGAGACAGTCCCACTCTCTTGGCATTGAAAGCCTGGGTCCACTGGCACGAAAAGTCGTTACACCTGGAGACTTCCTCAGCTGCATTGGATGGCCGTGTTGTCTTTTGTGCTCCAACATGCCTGAAGCACTCCACAGTGCCTTGCTGCGTCGCCATCTCAGCCATTGAACCTTCTTATTGGTTTCTTCCATCTGTTCAGCCGAAGCAGTCTTCACATGCTGGGTGAGCAAAGCCCTAGTTCACCAGGGGTCCACGACGACCCGATGGCTACCCTCACAAGGTTTAGCCGGCCCGTGGAAGCCGTTGCCTGGGGTGTGGCCGCTGCCGCATGCTAGCAGCTACTGGGAGCCACAAGTGAGAGCTGGGTGTCAGGTGAGGGTCAGAGGCTGGAGAGCTGCCCTAGGAGGGCACGACAAGCCCTCCATACCAAAGATATTACTCCTCCCTGAGCAGCCAACACACAAATCAATCATAAATGCCCATACAATAAGTACAAGTTCATCAAGCTTTAATATGCCTCCGTGACTTGACTTCACAAACCAGTAACTCACCAGTCAGAAACTCCCTAGTAAAAACCCTGAAAAATGACCAGTCTAATATTAAATCTGAATTGTGTTCCCAGTACCCCTCAACCACAATGGTAAGATTGTGGAATTGTCTTTTAAGAACTGATGATTAATTATTCCATTTTATTAAAAGCAATAAGTAATTTTCCTTGATTGTTTGTAAACTCAAAAATTCTCACAGAGTAATGAGAAAATTAAACCACCTGTGACAAAATCATTTATCTTATATGCTGTCTGTAATCACAATATAAGAATATAGAATGTTAATCAAGTGATTTGTTAAAAGTTAATGTATCACTTTTCCAATTATCTCCATTCAGACATGTGTATTGGGTAATGTTTCTATGTGCCAAGAAAATGGGTATAAAAATAAATACCAGGCCTGGGAATGGTGGAGCAGCTATCAGATGCAAAGCAGTCCCATGGCCATAATGATTAAGCTGTCTTCCATTTGTTATTTTTTTGACTGACCATTTGCCACCTGTGGGGAAACCTTGTGACTGGAGTCACAAGTGAGGCTGGACCCGGCCTGTGACACTGTGGGAGTAGAAATATAGAAGAAAAACAACTGCTTGATCACATGGGTCAATGGATATGTGATTGGGAATGTAGACTCTAAACAATCACCCTAGTACAAATATTAATAATATGGAAATAGATCTTGATCAATGAAACATGTAAAACCCAGGGAAATTGTTTATTGACTATGAGGGTGGGGGGAAGAAGAAGGGAGGGAAAACATATGAATCATGTAACCATGGGAAAATATTCTTAATTAATCAATTAATTAAATTCTTTAAAAAAAAGTTTGGCCTTCTTAGTGTGCTCTTCAATCTATCTGGAGCCTTAGTTCCTTAAGTTATTGTTTAACACATCATCTTTTCTTGTATTACTCTTTAAGAGCCCATTCCCAGTCCAATGCCCAACTTTTTCTGGGTTCTGCCTCTGGTTAGTGTTTACTCTGTATTTGTATTAGGAGAGTGGACCCTTGGTTTGACCAAGGCAATCTTTATTTCTGGCTCTTCATAAAAGAAAGAGAGATTCCTACTGCCTTTGGCTTAATCAGGCCAGGTTAGTCTTTACTATAGCATTTACAAGGGAGAAATTGTGGTCTGAGACCTTCCCTTTCTTTCCTGCTCCAGGGAAGAGCCACTGAAATATCCTATGTGTTGTTAACTGAGCCTAGAGAAATGGGAACATGGAGGCATACTTTTATACAAAGGTGAAACCCAGATCTCCAGTTAGCCACTGAGATTTTGTAAATGGTCACATCCTAGACATTTAATGGCTAAGAGGACATCATTGTGAGAAGGCACTAACCTCACCTCCTCACCTCTACCTCTCAAGAGGCACTAGAGAGAGTAAAGTTTTCTGTGCAAGGCAGCTCAACCCCTTTATGTATCAAGCACTTGCCAGGTTTTATTGACCACCAGATAAACTCAATAGAAGGAGATTCATCCTTCCCTGCATGTTCCATTTAACTTTTCAATGTATATAGAATTTTTCCACTCATTCTGGTACATACTTGATGATCCAAAGGCTTCCCAGGCTTTCGTGTCATCACCATGACCACTGCAGGTGCTAAACTTTCCCAGTCTATGTCACACATAACCAGTCTTAGTCCACAGACAAATTATAGTTCTAAACTCAGATCCAGAAAGACTCTCCTTTTAGAAGATTCCAGAAACACAGGGCCGAAACATATAATTGGGACAATTGGTGGAGACTTTCATGATCCACTGGTCTTGAGCACTTCCCTAGAACTGACTATAGATCCTGGTCTTTCAAAGAAGCAACCTTTTGTTACAAAGATTTCCAAACCCAGAGCCTTTTGCTTTGTTTCCACATGCATTCCACATCTGGAACTAGGGAATGAATCTGAGCATACTGACCACTAAGATAGGAAGAGTGACCCACTTGGGACACTTTGCCATGCCATGTTTTTTCTCTTCCCATCTATCAAAGAAAAGGTGCATTGTTGGACTTATAGGAAAGATTAGGGAACAGTAAGTGACAGACAGGAACCAGGAGATATTGGAGTTATGGGACTATGATTTCATCATTGTGAATTCCTGACTTCCTCAGCTCTGTCCACTATGCTGCTTGATGCTACGCAGACACATTTTTGAGTTTTTTCCACTGGAACAGAACTTTGCAGAGTCCCAAGCAACCTACTAATTACAGAGTTGTTGCTGCTTAGCATCAGTTGAGGAGGATTCCTGACTAGGAGCTCCTTATTTCATTGAAATCCCATGCCAATTCAAGGATTTATTATTTCCCAATGAAGCCTGATTCCTCTGAAAACACACAAACACACACACACACACAGACAGAGACAGAGACAGACAGAGAGACAGAGACAGAGAGAGAGAGACAGAGAGAGACAGACAGAGAGAGAGAGAGAGAGAGAGAGAGAGAGACAGAGACAGAGACAGAGACAGAGAGAGACAGAGAGAGAGACAGAGACACAGAGAGAGACAGACAGACAGAGAGAGACAGAGAGAGAGGGGGCGGGGGGAGAGAGCACATAAAGTCAAGTCCTAGTACCATTAGTCTTCAGTGACCTGATGGTGAGACCGGCAGGGGCAGAGTTACCCAGGGAGGGACCCAGGACCTTCTTAACTCACATGCCTCCTACTGAGAGAATGTCTAGTGATTGATCACTGCAATCTGTTGTGATAGAAGTTCGGTCCCTGCGTGTCATCCTGAGTTTTGCCATCAGAGGCAGAGCAGACCAAGTCCTGCTCTCTTCTAACACAAAGCTTCCAGCCACTTGAGGACAAAGTATGAAAAGATGCAGAGAAAAAGTCAGGCAGCCGACAACCAGCCTAGCTAAAGGCACATGAGATGGTTCTGTGCCAAGTTGTAAGTCACACAAAGAGAAAGCACAGAGCTCTTGATGCCTCTGAAAATTCTAAGTTCAGATTCCTGAAACAAGATTATGAAGCTATAATAAGGCCATGTAGATTGACCCCCTCATTTTAGTCATAATAGCTAGAATGTACGTGGTCCTTTTACCATTTTGAGCAGAATTTCTCATTTAATCCATGTAACATTCCTGGGAGTTCAGCACTGTTATCCCCATTTTACAGGTGAGGAAATTGAGACTGGAGAAAATCTTAATGATATGCCATGGGTAACCCAACTCCTAAGTATCTAAAGCAAGATTTGTTTTCAAGTATTCCTGGCTAAAAGTCTAGCCTCCTGACCACTAGACCACTGCTCACTAGACCTCTTCCTTTCTGGTGAAGAAACTGAGGCTCAGCAAGCTTGAGTGATTTGTTGAAAGTTATCCAAGTAATCAATATCAGAGGCAGGATTTGAAGCAGCCACATCCTCTGATTTCTGGCCAAGTGTGGCTCCCCAGAATAGAGTCCATCCATCTATTCCTGGTGCTCCTAGTTGCTGTGGCTCAGGGAGGACTCTTGGGGATAAAACTATTTCAGAAACTCATTTAGAGAGCACCAATGACAAGAAGACTAGTGCAGGTGCCTAGTTCCCCTGGCTGTGTTATCACAGCCCTAATTATAAGCTCCATTGGTCACAAAGAAGAGTCTGCTGGGTCAGTCCATCCACCCTCACCAGTTGAGACTGTAGCCTCTGATGATTTGCAAGGGAAGCCTCCATCATCTCGGCTTATTAAACGAAGGTAGGCACATGACTCCCCTCTACTTCACAATCACCTGTTATTCAAAGCATTTATTCAATATTTGTAAATCAGTCCAGAATACTCCAAAGGACCCTGGTCTCAGTATCAGAAGCTCTATCTGAGAGGGCTCTCTTGGAGCCTCAGTTTCCTCATCTGCAAAATATATATAATAAAAAAAACACTTTCCCCACCTCACAGGGAATGCTTAACATTGTCTGCCTGTCTGTCTGTCTACCTGTCTGTCTGTCTGTCTGTCTGTCACACACTCACACACACGAGCAGTTCTGGCCTGTTGACTTTTCTAGAGAGGTTTATTGCTGGGAAATAGATGCGACCAGGAAAATAAAGAGTCCCTTCAGCTTGGCTACGTCCAATGATGTGGCAAAAGTGTTTATTCCCTGGAATTAGTATCCATATGAAATATTTCTCCTCAGAATGAAAAAAGAATTTTTAAGTTAAAATCAATACATCTTTTATGCTATTTATATGACACAGACGGACATGGCAGAGAATTAGAATGACCAAAAAGCTTTATATGCATTAAAACCTTTGATGTTTAAAATCCCCTCAGGAATAGGGGCTATTATTGTTCCCATTTCCATATGAGGAAACTGAACCTCCGCAAAATTAAAGGAATATATGATTCATTGTGAAACTTAAAAGCGCTATTTAAAGGCTATTATTATTATGGTCATCAATACTCTTATTCTGTTGTAATAGTTGTCTGAGGCTGTATTTAAACTCAGAATTTCTTTATTCTGAGTCCAGCATTCAAGAACATGCTGCTGTTACTTTTAGGACCAGCTAACATCCTGCTTTGCTTTCCCCATATCTAAGGACCTTCTTCATTCCCTTCAACATTGGTAGCATGGCGGTCAGAGTCAGGGACACACAATAGCCTCGTCCCAGGCCATTGGATAAAGGACAGGGTCTTCCTCCTTTTTGGACTTCAGTGACCACAGGGAAGATGCAAATAGCAATATGGTGGCCCCCACTGCATCCTAAATGAGAACAGATTATTTTGTATGGATAGCTTAAGAATTGACCAAGAAATAAGAATGTTACCAAAAGAGTCACAGACAAGAGTGTGGAGAAAGTACCCAGGAGCTGGGGTTGAATACTCAGGCTTGTTCATCTAGTGCCTAAGAGGAAAGTTTGGCATGTAGCCACTTACTGGTGTGAATTGCATTCCTTGTGTGGATGCTCAGTTCCTGGGAAACTCTTCACCGCCATTAAGTACAAAGGGAAGAACCCACCAATGATCAGGTCTCCCTCTCTGTGGTCTCGCGGTTTGATTTGCTCAAAGCAGGGGAAATTTTCTTTCCTGGCTAAAGTAGACAGGATGCGCTGGAGCAAGAAGAGGACTGGCAGAAGGAGCAAGGGGACCTGCATCCTAAGCAATGCCTCAAACTCTGAGCATGGGAGTGTCTAAGATTTCCACATCCATGACTTGATTCATGCTTCAAAGGGAAAATTATTCTTTCTCTGATAGCTGCCTTCTCTGGACAGAGTGCCAATCCCAGCCACTGGTCTATTCCTGACACTAGTGCAGGAGCCAAGCTGCAGGAATTATGTTCTATTTATGATCCTGGGAAAGCTGGGAAGAGGAATGGTCCCTAGGTGGTAAAGGTGCATGTGTCATGGAGGAGCTCTTGGGAGCATCCTTGCCTGGGGTTCTGCACCTGCATCTCAGGGAAACCCAAAGAAAAATATGTCAGGAAATCATTCTCCCTCTTCCCAGAAAAGACCCAAAGGAAACAGACAAACCTGTTGCCTCAAGGACATTTGCTGAATCTTGGAAACTTGTATGCAGCAGTCCCAGTAGAACTGCCAGGACTCAGAGTGGGTTGTGGGTTGGATCACGTATCATCAGCCCAGATTCATAGATAAGGAATGAGAATGAGCCAATATCAGCGGGGCAGCTAGCCTCCTGGACCCAGTCATTAACCTTCTATGAGGTGGGCAGCATGTTTTCCAACTTTAGGGACTATGGAAGCCCCTCGCCAAGGCCCATACATGAATAGTGTACTTGGGCAAGGTCCAAGCTCACCCATCCAGCTGCCTGGAAGGAACACAGACCTTATGAGGACCAATTGTCCAAATTGGGGAAATTAAGGCTGGAGAGGAATTGGGTGGATATAGCTTTTCAATACAAGTATTTGAAAGGAAACCACATGACTGAAGAATTCAATTGATTCTTGTTGGCCACAAAATAGTTGAATTAGGACAAATTGGTAGAAGTTATAAAGAAGCCAATTGATGCTTCATTAAGGGGGTGGCATCAGAATTATCCAAAATTGTAGTGGTTTGCTTCAGGTGGTAGAGGGTTCCTTCTGCTTGGAGTTCATGCAAATGCTGGATGACCATGGGGGTGGGGGGAAGTATAGAGGTAATTCTTGTCTCAATCTAAAATAAACTAGATGGTCCCAGGTGTCCTAACTCTGAGAGATTCTATGCAAACTGAATTATCATTGAATAATAGATTAATCTCAGGTTGGAACTCACAAGAGGCTCTCATATAGAGAACCGTATCCAAGTCATTCTCCTCCTCCTTTTTTCCACAAAGAAAATTTTAGCATGATCAGAGTTCTGAGGGTAGCAAAAGTCCCATAGACAATGCAAAGTCCAATGAGATTTCTCAAAGTAACAACTTAGCTTTGACCAACTAGATTATCCCTACTTGAATAGAAAACATACCTTTTAACTAGAAGGGCCCTCTACAAAGATCTCTAGATATAGAATAGCAACATTTCTTATAAAATGATTTCTCAAAATTGCTATAGGAGAAATAAGTATAATACTCACATAAGACAGTACCATGGACTTAAAACATAGACACAAAAACCTTCGGGCTAGTCAAATTATATTAATCTAGTAGAACATATTTCTTGATTTATCTTAAATGGAAAAATCATGTATCTACCAATTCTTGGATTGCAATGAGAGATCACTATCCAGTAATGAAAATCAAAAGTAGCTCTAACTTTCTGAGGAGGAAACAAGAATTTCTACAGGTTGAGTTTATAAATTTTCAGGCTTGTAAATCTCCTCTTATCTAAATGAAATTGAAAACATCCAAAAGCTTTTTCACTCTATTTTATTAAAACCAAGGTTTTTATTGTGGTCTATATTAGGCATTTAGTAGGTTACAGAAAATGAAGGCTTTATTGCTCCAATTGGATGAAAATTACAGTTTTGTGTTCTTCCATGATAGAAATGGAAATTTCCAAAGAGTACAGATATTTCCTCATCTTATCTGGTAACATTTTATAAATTTGATTTCTTAAAGAGCTGACAAATTGTTGTTCTATTCTAAAATAACTCTAAGGTATCACCTCACACCTATCAGAATTGCCAATATGACAAGTAAAGGAAAATGATAAATGCTGGAAGGGAATGTGACAAATCTGGAACACTAATGCATTGTTATTGGAGTTGTGAACTGATCCAACCATTCTAAAGGGCAATTTGGAACTATGCTTAAAGAATTATAAAAAAGATCACAAAAGGGATAAAGAACCTACTAGTACAAAAATGTTTATTTTTTTGTGGTAGAAAGGAATGGAAATTGAGGAAATGTCTTTCAATTGGGGAATGGTTGAACAAATTGTGGTTTACATTGGTGATGGAATACTCTTGTAGTATTAAAAATGATGAGCAGGATTGTTTCAGAAAGAGCTGGAAATACCTAAATGAAATGATGCAGAGTGGAATAATTAGAACCAAGAGAACATTGTACACATTAACAGCGACATTCTATGATGATTAACTGAGAGATACTTAGCTTCTCTCAGCAATACAATGATCCAGGATAATTCTGAAGTATTTATAATAAAGAATGTTATCCACCTCAAGAGAAAGAACTGCTAGAGTCAGATGCATATCAAAACATGCAATAATAATCCGGGGGGATTAAAGTGGGATATATGTTTATTCTATAAGTCTTTGCCGTTATATCATTTCTTTTGTTTTGGAGAGAGAACAATAATCATTCATTAGTGAGGGAAGTTAAAGAGAGAATTCACAGAAGGGGATCAGTGGGGACCTCATTTTCTGGGGGCTGCCCTGAAGCCCCCATTTCCCAAACTGTGACTTTGTCAGTCAGAGACTTTGATGACTCCCAACAAAAACATATTCTTTTTCACATTAGTTTATTTACAGTTTTAATTGGGGTTTTGGTTGTATAGGAGTATTCTCTTACAATGACCTATATGGAATTATATTTTGCATGACAACACATAAATAACTCATATAAAATTGCCTACCATCTCTGGGGTAGGGGGGAAGGGAATGGAGGGAATTTGGAACATATAAATTCAGAAAATATATGCTGAAAATTGTTATTACATATAATTGAGAAAGTAAAATATCTTTGAATAAGAAGAAAAAATTATAGAGGAAACTAGGGCAGAAGAACAGAATAGAAAAACTAGCTGTGAATGGAATTGAGTCCCTAAATTGGGAGCAGAGACAGATATGAGGGAGGGAGTCTCTATAGGTGAGGATCTCAAGAAAGAAGTGTTGAAGAAATGTAGCAAGAATGGGCTTAGGTAGCAAGAATTAACCCCAGAAATCCCAAGGATGGCCAGAAACTAAGGAGTGAAGGTAACAAAAACCTTGCTTTATACAAAATTTCATTTCATTTTATTTCAAATTTAAGAACTAGATTTGAAAGTGACTATTCCACTGAGAAAAGTGGAGTAATTCAAAAGGAAGTCTTAAGCTTTGGAGTTGGAAAAAAGGCAGGTATGATCGAAGATATTTAATTCCTGCTACTTGCAGATAATGTCAATGTTCTGCCCTGTGCTTATTGTAATGTATAACATAGATTATAGCTTGCTTTTGATTGTTTTGTATTTCAAACAGTATATCTGACAATACTCATTTTGATATTATATACTCATGCTTATTATCAGTCATTTGTTAAGATGCATACTTATTATCAATTATTTCTTAAAATTATTAATCCTGATCATATCCTCTGATATTGTAGTATTCTCCATCATCCATCAGATTCAAGGGTATCTTGATCTACAGTTCGCAGTCTAAAACTACATTTAAAATAAATAGAGAAGGAGGAGATGTCAGAGGTTGATATACTCAGAGTCCATCTTGGATAAAGATCTGAGTGCCCTTGTCAAGAGGTAGATAACTCAGAGTCTGTCTGAGAACAGGTCCAAGTGCCCTCTCCTTCACCTTCTTTTGGCTTCTCATAATAATATTGCTGGACTTCCGGGTAATCATGGCTGCAATCTAGACGTGGCACGCTTCCTCTCCCCAGCACCGAACGAAATAGACTACATCAAAGGAGCATAAAATCACCTTTGGAGGAACAGAAGGACTCCCCAGTACCCCACAGAGGCAAAGGTACGTGGGGCTTGAACATTTCCACACTAAAACAAGAAGGAAAAGCTTGCACAGAAAAGTGAACTGAGCCGCCCTTCCCCCACCCCACCTCCCCCACTAAACCAGAGTGAGCTACCTGAGCGCTCACCAGGACAGCGAGTGAGTGGGGAGCGTCTCTGTCTGGGGGGGCACTCCAGGGTCCTTGGGATCTGGGGACTGCCAGGAAAAAAACGTCTCAGGGCGCTTTTACTGGAAAATCCAGCGGACCTGGACTCGGTGTGGGCTGCGCTGAACAACGCGCGCTGATTATCTGGGCGGAGCTGAATACCTGGGCTCGGAGGCTGGGAAGAACTAGTCTGAAGCAACCTAAATTCACAGAAAAACCGCTCTTATAACCCAGACCCCAGACCAAAAAGGAAAGGGAAATAAAACCACCAAAGGGATGGCTCACATGGCCCAAAATCAAGCCTCCAGGAAGAAAGGGAAAAAAGTGACTATTGAAAACTTTTATGGTGGAAGTACCCAAGGAAAAGAGGAGAATGAGGAGGAAATCCAAAAAAATTCAGAACACGCCTCCCAAAATGGAAACTATCAACAAGCTCTGGAAGATCTCAAACTGGAACTTATCCAAAAGATGGAAACCCTCTGGAAAGAAAAATGGGAGAAAGAGATCAGCTGTCTGACAGATAAGACTGCTCAATTGGAAAAAGAACTCGAAGCATCCAATAGAAGGGCAGACAAGGCTGAAAAGCAAATCCAGTCCCTAATGACCAGAATTAAGGACCTCGAAGAAAGTGAGATGATAAAACAGCAAGAATCAATAAAGCAAACCCAAATAATTAATGAATTGGAAGAAAACAGAAAATATCTCACTGAGAAGGTCACGGACCTGGAGAACAGAGGAAGACGAGAAAATCTCCATATCATCGGTCTCCCAGAAAAACCAGAGGTAAACAACAAATTGGATTTTATTCTAGAGGAGATTATAAAAGAAAATTGCCCCCACGTTCTGGAGCAAGGGGGCAAAATAGAAATAGAAAGGATTCATAGAACACCTTCTATACTAAATCCCCAAAAGACAACGCCTAGGAATGTAATTGCCAAATTCAAGAGCTTCCAAGTAAAGGAGAAAATCCTACAAGAAGCCAAGAAGAAGAGCTTCAGATATAAGGGGGCTCCCATAAGAATCACACACGACTTAGCGGCTAATACACTAAGAGACTGCAAAGCATGGAACACGATATTTAGAAAGGCAAGAGAGCTGGGTCTCCAACCAAGAATCAACTACCCAGCAAAGCTGACTATATACTTCCAGGGGAAAGTATGGGCATTCAACAAAATAGAAGATTTCCAAGCATTTGCTAAGAAAAGACCAGAGCTCTGTGGAAAGTTCGATATCCAAGCACAGAAAGCAAGAGAAACATGAAAAGGTAAATATGAAAGAAAGGGAAAAGGAGATAAATCTTATCTTTCTCTTTAAGTCAAACTCTCTTCTATAAGGACTACATTTACATCTAATTATATATATTAATATGTGGGGAAAATGTTTTGTGGAACTCTTATAAATTGTATCATCATAAGAGTAGTTAGAAGAAACATGCATAGGGAAAGATTGGGGAATTAAGAAGATTTGGGGAAAGTTGGGGCAAAAAAAGGAAAAGGGAGGGGGGAACCGTGATAATACTAAGATTAACTTCAAGAAATAGGGGGGGAATCAATAGAATAAACTTTCCCATATAAAGATACACATGGGAAGGGGAGGGGAAGAACTCTCATATGAGAAGGAGAGGAAGAGAGCGTGAAGTGGAATTACTTAAACCTTACTCTCAGTGAAATCAAATCTGAGAGGGAAGAACATCTAGATCCAGTGGGATCCTAAATTCTATCTTATCCATTAGGGCAAGAAAGAAAGGAAAATCAAGGAGGGGGGGGGAGGGAGTACAAAAAGGGAGGGAAGGAGAGGGGGGAGGGGAAGGGAGCATAAAAAGGGAGGGGCTAGAAAGGGAAGCATCTCAAGGGAGGGGACTAGGGGGACTGACCTAAAGTAAATCACTGGTTCAAAAGGAGAAAGCTAAAGAAGAAAGGTCAGAACTAGGGGAAGACATCAAAATGCCAGCGAATCCACAAATAACAATCATAACTTTGAACGTGAATGGGATGAACTCACCCATAAAACGCAGACAAATAGCAGATTGGATTAGAACACAAAACCCTACCATATGTTGTCTTCAAGAAACACATATGAGACGGGTTGACACTCACAAGGTTAGAATTAAAGGTTGGAGTAAGACCTTTTGGGCCTCAACCGATAGAAAGAAGGCAGGAGTTGCAATCATGATATCTGACAAAGCCAAAGTACAAATAGACCTGATCAAAAGGGACAGGGAAGGTAAATATATTCTGCTAAAAGGAAATATAGACAATGAGGAAATATCACTAATCAACATGTATGCACCAAATGGTAGAGCATCCAAATTTTTAATAGAGAAACTAGGAGAATTGAAGGAGGAATTAGACAGTAAAACCATATTAGTGGGAGACTTGAACCAACCACTATCAAATTTAGATAAATCAAATCAAAAAATAAATAAGAATGAGGTAAAAGAGGTGAATGAAATCTTAGAAAAATTAGAATTAATAGACATATGGAGAAAAATAAATAGGGACAAAAAAGAATACACCTTCTTTTCAGCACCACATGGCACATTCACAAAAATAGATCATACACTAGGTCATAGAAACATGGCACTTAAATGCAGAAAAGCAGAAATATTAACTGCAGCCTTTTCAGATCACAAGGCAATTAAAATATTGATCGGCAAGGGTACATGGAGACCCAAATCAAAAATTAATTGGAAATTAAATAACATGATACTCCAAAATCGGATAGTTAGAGAAGAAATCATAGAAACAATTAACAATTTCGTTGAAGAAAATGACAACGGCGAAACATCCTTTCAAACCTTATGGGATGCAGCCAAGGCAGTACTTAGAGGAAAATTCATATCCCTGAGTGCATATATTAACAAATTAGGGAGGACAGAGACCAAGGAATTGGAAATGCAAATAAAAAAACTTGAGAACGAACAAATTAAAAACCCCCAGAAGAAAACCATACTAGAGATCCTAAAAATTAAGGGAGAAATTAATAAAATAGAAAGTGACAGAACTATTGAGCTAATAAACAAGACTAGAAGCTGGTACTTTGAAAAAACAGACAAAATAGACAAAGTACTGGTTAATTTAATTAAAAAAAGGAAAGAAGAAAGGCAAATCAATAGCATCAAGGATGAAAAGGGGGATCTCACCTCAAATGAAGAGGAAATTAAGGCAATCATTAAAAACTACTTTGCCCAACTATATGGCAATAAATATACCAACCTAGGTGATATGGATGAATATTTACAAAAATATAAATTGCCTAGACTAACAGAAGAAGAAATAGTTTTCTTAAATAATCCCATATCAGAAATTGAAATCCATCAAGCCACCAAAGAACTGCCTAAGAAAAAATCCCCAGGGCCTGATGGATTCACCAGTGAATTCTATCAAACATTCAGAGAACAGTTAACCCCAATATTACACAAACTATTTGACATAATAAGCAAAGAGGGAGTCCTACCAAACTCCTTTTATGACACAAGCATGGTACTAATTCCAAAGCCAGGCAGGCCAAAAACAGAGAAAGAAAACTATAGGCCAATCTCCCTAATGAATATAGATGCAAAAATCTTAAATAGGATACTAGCAAAAAGACTCCAGCAAGTGATTAGAAGGGTCATCCACCATGATCAAGTAGGATTCATACCAGGGATGCAGGGCTGGTTCAACATTAGGAAAACTATCCACATAATTGACCACATCAACAAGCAAACCAACAAGAATCACATGATTATCTCAATAGATGCAGAAAAAGCCTTTGATAAAATACAACACCCATTCCTACTAAAAACACTAGAAAGCATAGGAATAGAAGGGTCATTCCTAAAAATAATAAACAGTATATATCTAAAACCATCAGCTAATATCATCTGCAATGGGGATAAACTAAACCCATTCCCATTAAGATCAGGAGTGAAACAAGGATGCCCATTATCACCTCTATTATTTGACATTGTATTAGAAACAGTAGCAGTAGCAATTAGAGAAGAAAAAGAAATTGAAGGCATCAAAATAGGCAAGGAGGAGACCAAATTATCACTCTTTGCAGATGACATGATGGTCTACTTAAAGAATCCTAGAGACTCAACCAAAAAGCTAATTGAAATAATCAACAACTTTAGCAAAGTTGCAGGATACAAAATAAACCCACATAAGTCATCAGCATTTCTATATAATTCCAACACAGCTCAGCAGCAAGAACTAGAAAGAGAAATCCCATTCAAAATTACCCAAGACAAAATAAAATACTTAGGAATCTATCTCCCGAGACAAACACAGGATCTATATGAACACAACTACAAAACACTTTCCACACAACTAAAACTAGACTTGAACAATTGGAAGAACATTAACTGCTCATGGATAGGACGAGCCAATATAATAAAAATGACCATCCTACCCAAACTCATCTATCTATTTAGTGCCATACCCATGGAACTTCCAAAAATTTTTTTTACTGATTTAGAAAAAAACATAACAAAGTTCATTTGGAAGAACAAAAGATCAAGGATATCCAGGGAATTAATGAAAAAAAACACAAAGGAAGGGGGTCTTGCAGTCCCAGATCTCAGACTATATTATAAAGCAGCGGTCATCAAAACAATTTGGTACTGGCTAAGAGACAGAAAGGAGGATCAGTGGAATAGACTGGGGGCAAGCAACCTCAGCAAGACAGTATATGACAAACCCAAAGATCCCAGCTTTTGGGACAAAAATCCACTATTTCATAAAAACTGTTGGGAAAATTGGAGGACAGTGTGGGAAAGATTAGGCTTAGATCAACACCTCACACCCTACACCAAGATAAATTCAAAATGGATGAATGACTTGAACATAAAGAAGGAAACTATAAGAAAATTAGGCGAACACAGAATAGTATACATGTCAGACCTTTGGGAAGGGAAATACTTCAAAACCAAGCAAGACTTAGAAAGAGTTACAAAATGCAAAATAAATAATCTGGATTACATCAAATTAAAAAGTTTTTGTACAAACAAAACCAATGTAACCAAAATCAGAAGGGTAGCAACAAATTGGGAAACAATCTTCATAAAAACCTCTGACAAGGGTTTAATTACTAAAATATATAAAGAACTAAATCAATTGTACAAAAAATCAAGCCATTCTCCAATTGACAAATGGGCAAGGGACATGAACAGGCAATTCTCAGCCAAAGAAATCAAAACTATTAATAAGCACATGAAAAAGTGCTCTACATCTCTTATAATCAGAGAGATGCAAATCAAAACAACTCTGAGGTATCATCTCACACCTAGCAGATTGGCTAACATGACAGCTATGCAAAGTAATGAATGCTGGAGGGGATGTGGCAAAGTGGGGACATTGATTCATTGCTGGTGGAGTTGTGAATTGATCCAACCATTCTGGAGGGCAATTTGGAACTATGTCCAAAGGGCGATAAAAGACTGTCTGCCCTTTGATCCAGCCATAGCACTGCTGGGCTTGTACCCCAAAGAGATAATGGACAAAAAGACTTGTACAAAAATATTCATAGCTGCACTCTTTGTGGTGGCCAAAAATTGGAAAATGAGGGGATGCCCTTCAATTGGGGAATGGCTGAACAAATTGTGGTATATGTTGGTGATGGAATACTATTGTGCTAAAAGGAATAATAAAGTGGAGAAGTTCCATGGAGACTGGAACAACCTCCAGGAAGTAATGCAGAGCGAGAGGAGCAGAACCAGGAAAACACTGTACACAGAGACTGATACATTGTGGTACAATCGAAGGTGATGGACTTCTCCATTAGTATCAATGCAATCCCTGAACAATCTGCAGGGATCTAAAAAAAAATACTACCCACAAGCAGAGGATAAACTGTGGGAGTAAAAACACCGCTGAAAAGCAACTGCTTGACTACAGGGTTGGAGGAGATAAGACTGAGGAGAGACTCTAAATGAACACTATAATGCAAACTCCAACAACAGGGAAATGGGTTCGAGTCAAGAACACATGTGACAACCAGTGGAATCATGCGTCGGCTATGGGAGAGGGAAAGGCGGGGGGGGGGGGGAAGGGAGGGGAGGAAAAGAAAACAATCTTTGTTTCCAGTGAATAATGTATGAAAACGACCAAATAAAATAATATTAAAAAAAAATAAAAAAAGAAAAAAAAAGAATTCAGAAAAAAAAATAATATTGCTGACCATTACATGAACCTGGATGATGCTTGGAATCATTATCTTTTACCCAGCTGCCCTATCTTCATTCTTGTTACACCTTTCCATGGATTTTTCTCACAGATGATTGTTTTTACTTTCTGTGGTTTTTTCCTTTAACAGCCTACAATAAATTTGTACTCATTTGCCACCAGTGGTGAGACCCTTCCAACCTCGCTCTCTTATCTTTGATTCTTAACTTCTCCCCTCATCCTTACCTATAGGCAAGGTCCTTCAACCTTTGTTTTCCTCTTATTATTTTGCCTTACCCTTACCTGGGGAACTCTTGGTCCAGTCCTGCCCCACCCAAAGGGGCATTTACAGCTCCTCATGATTTCATTTGGAGATGGATATCCTATGGATATCTCCTGAAATGCTCATGTTTCAAGTTAATCTAGATGGAGTGGCATTCAGACCTCATTAGACAGCCAAAGAATAATCCTTTAGAAATGGTTTCTGGGAGCAATAAAGATGGGATGGCCTTCAGTCAGAACTCTGAGCTTGCCACACATCAGATTATCCACAATGAAAATAAACTATCAATGTAAACAGCATGGAAAGGCTTTCACACAGAGGGGCCATCATGCTTCCTCACTATTTCATGGCATTCATCTATTATAATTTCTTCAGCAGTTCCCCAGTGAATTGATACTTGCTTTGTTTTTTGAGGTTTGCTGGGACATAGGATTTTACAAACAACCAAAATAACAATATATGGGGAAGATATGGAATGGACAGGGGCCCCGATCCCTGCTGCTCAGTCCATTTTATGCAATGACTGAGTCTCACAATGCAGCTGGCTGATTTATGGGTCTGAGCTGAGGTTCAGCCCTTCTGTGATGAAGTAATGAGAGAATATTTGAGTTCTGCAAGTCCACTTGGTCTCTGGTAGGATGGACCAACGAGGACTCACAGTAGTGGTCGTAAGTTTGAGCTGTCAGATCAGTCAGACACAGGACACAACTCCCTTGAAAACAAGAGGCAAGATACAAGCTTCTTCCTCAGGGGGCTGATGAAGGAGGCTCATTTTCTGTTCATGGAAATCTCATGCCCTCATTAATAAACCATGATACCCTTGGAGAAGTGCCCTCATATTTTTTTTTATTGGTTAAACTCTGAATGCTATGTGTGAAGAGGGATTAACTCTCCCCTGCCTACTTTTAGATTTAATCACCAGAAAAGTACACACCCCTACTTAATGGGGACTAATCACAGTTTTATAATTTTCTTAGGACTGCCCAAGAGGTAGTCCGTTGTTTCTGAGTTGTTACCCATTTTTATCATGTAGGTTGCAGATATCCCCCCATTTAAGCATATATGCTTCTGCTTTTGTTTGAGTGACCTAGTCCGGAGCTCTTGGCAGAGAAGGGATAAGCTGCTTCTTGCTGCCATCTTCTTGAGCCAGTGCTCCTCATTGCTGCCGATACAGACTCCTGCTGCTAACTCCCTGGGTGGTCCCAGCTGCCTGTTCCTGCTCCTCTTGTTCCTGATCCTCTTCCTCCTCCTTCTCCTCTTCCTTGTCCTCCTGCTGCTGCTGTTACTGCTGCTGATTGGAGTCTCTCTCCAGAGGCTTGGAAAGTATAAATCCCTCTTTCTCTTACATTACCAACAACTGAATGCTTTCTAGCTGCTTGCCTTGGAAGCCCAGGTCTGTCTCCCTTAGGCAATCCCTCAACTTCTTGTACTGTAAAGATTAAAATTTAGGGAAACTGAGACAGGTAGAAATTAGTTTCTCTCTGCAAGGAGTATTATTTTTATGAGGTTTATTAAAGGTCAAGGATTAAAGAAAGTACAAGCAAGAGAAGCACGTACTAGGTGGGATATGAGGCCCACCCAAATTTCACTCACATCATGAGCCGCATCTGTTTCCCAGCAGAGCCAGGAAGAGAAGAGAGCCTTCCATGGGTGGAGACCCTTTCAATCATAACCTGCTCTCAGCCCAGGTGAGAATTCAGTGAGATTACAAAGCATTCTGGGGAAGTAGAGCAAGGAATTCTGGGGATTGAAGTCCTGGATTCGAGTCCATTTTTACATACCCCCATTTGACCCAATTCTCTTGCTTTTCTGAATATCATATTCCAAGCCTTGTGGTCTTTTAGTGTGGAAGCTGCCAGATCTTTGTAATTAAATGTAATAACCATTTATAACATGTTTTCTAAAGTTTTGAGATCCAAACTGAAGCAATTTACCTGCAATTGCTATATGAAAAGGAATAACTAAAGGAATTATGATTTTAAGGAGAAGAGACTCATCGAGGGGAGAGGTAGATGAATAGAGATAGACACCAGATCATAACTTGTTGTGGAAGGACGCGACTTCCCTTCTATCTTCCTTTGCTGTGCACACAATACAGGAAGATTGTTGACCAGAAATTGACCAGAATACATGAATAAGGAATCAGGAGTGAGGTGAGAAGGAAGAAGGAGAATAAAGAGGAAAATCTTTAAAGGTACGCTGGCTCTCCATCACTTGAGAGATCCATGTGGCCAGCAGGCAGGTAGGAGTGAGAGACAGAAAGAGGAAGAGAGGAAAAGGGGGAGGGTCGTGTCCTTCCTAACTTTTTATTGATGCAATGACGTCAGAGGCAGGTAATACATATAGAGGATTTACATTGGCTTGACAAATCCTTGACGTACAAGCTAGAGGCGTGGTAAGTACAGTCCACTCTTTTCAAACTCCCAGAACAAAGACTGTATGGCCTGCTCATAAATTATACATTGGAATGTTGTCAGACCAGTCCAGGGCTAAGCCTTTTGTGACTCAGATCAGAGACTGATGCTGGAATCCTACACAAACCGTGTCCTCTCCTCCATCACATGCTTATACATGTATGATCATACAAAATATATTTCCATATTGTCATCTTGTGTGAGAAGACTCCTATAAAGCTAAAGTTCTAAAATAAGAACACATAGAAGTAAAATAAAGTGAAGAACAGTCTGTGTTGATTTGCATTGAGACCCCATTTGTTCTTTCTCTGAAGGTCCATAGCATTTTTCATCACAAGCCATTCAGAAGTTTCTTGGTTCATTGAACTGCAGAGAAGAGTGAGTCTTTTACAATTGATCATCATCCCATATTGCTGTTACGGTGTATAGTATCCTCCTGGTTCTGCTCACTTCACTTGTATCTGTTTATATAGATCTTTCTAGGTTATTTTTTTAATTTAAATTTTTTTTTTAAATTTCTTTCCATAATTACAAGATTCATGTTGTCTCCCTCCCCTCTTCCCTCCCCCAGATTATACTTATATCATCACTCAAAACTTATTTCTATGTTATTCATTTTTATAACACAACAATCTTTTAAAACCAAAACCAGAACTTTTGGGTAAACATGGCTGCAATCTAGACGCAAACTGCTTCCTCTACCCCGGCACAGAACAAAATAGACTACCTCAAAAGAGCATAAAAGTCATCTTTGGGAGAACAGAGGTACTCTAAAGTAGGGCATAGCAATGAAAGTACATGTAGTTTGAGCATTTCCACACTATAAGGAGAAAACATACGTACCCAAACGTGAGCTGAACTACCCTCCTCCACCTCACCTATGGAACCAGAGTAGGGACCAGGATGCTCATCACAGACAGCAAGTGAGTGAGGAATATCTCTGTCTGGGGGGCACACCAGGGTCCTTGGGATCTAACAAGGACTGCCAGGGAACTACCCCTCAGAGCAGTTTCACAGGAGACCCCTACACACTGGAGAGTGCACAGAACACGGGGGCTCTTGCAAACTATGAAAGCCTGCCTGGGGCAAAAGATCCACTCCTTGCTGTAGTGAGGGGTGGCAGGGGCATGCCAGTGTCCTTGGGAACTGACAAGGTCTACCAGGGAACTACCCCTCAGAGCGGTTTTACAGGAGACTCCTGTGCATGGGAGAGAAAAGACCACAGACCAAGCGGGCGGGAGCACTAACAAACTGTGGAGGCTGCCGAAGAAGAACCAGCCTGAGGCAAAAGCATGAAAACCTGCCAATCTCACTCAAACTTCTGAATAAAAAGGAAAGAGAAAACCACCAAAGGGATGGCTCATACTCCCCAAGATCAACCCTCCAAAAAGAAAGGGAAAAAAGTGACTATTGAAAAATTTTACGGAGGGAAAACCCAGGCTACAGAGGAAAAAGAGGATGAAATTCAAACAAAATCAAAACATGCCCCCCCCCCAAATGGAAATTATCCACAAGCTCTGGAAGAACTCAAAATGGAGCTTATCCAAAAGATGGAAACGTTCTGGCAAGAAAAATGGGGAAAAATTCAGAAAGAGGTCAATAACCTGACAGACAAGAACTCCCAATTGGAGAAACAGCTAGAAGCCTCAAACAGAAGGGTAGATCAAACTGAAAAGCAAAACCAGTCCTTAAAGACCAGAATTAAGCAACTGGAAGACATTGATCTTGCAAAACAGCAAGAATTAATAAAGAAAAGTCAAAAAATTAATGGATTAGAAGAAAACATAAAATATCTAACTAACAAGGTGACAGACCAGGAAAACAGAGGAAGAAGAGACAATTTGAGAATCATTGGTCTGCCAGAAAAACCAGAGATTAACAAAAATCTCGATGCCATACTACAAGAAATCATCAAAGAGAATTGACCTGATTTTCTCAACCAAGGGGGCAAAATAGAAATCGAAAGAGTTCATAGAACACCCTCTACCTAAATCCCCCAAAGACAACCCCCAGGAATGTAATCACCAAATTCAAGATCTTCTATGCTAAGGAGAAAATCTTATAAGAAGCTAAAAAGAGAAACTTCAGATACAGAGGAGTGCCAATAAGGATTACACAAGACCTAGCAGTGGCCATGCTTAGGGACCCCAAAGCCTGGAACACGATATTCATAAATGCAAGAGAACTACCAAGAATCAGCTACCCATCAAAACTGACTATATACTTCCAGGGGAAAGTATGGGAATTCAACAAAATAGAAGATTTCCAAGTGTTTGTAAAGAAAAGAGCAGAACTCAGTGGAAATTTTGACATCCAAACACAAAGAGAAAAAGAAACATGAAAAGGTAAATATGAAAGAAAGGGAAAGGGAGAAAAGTGTTTTTTTCTTTTATTCAAACTCTCTTCAATAAGGGCCACAATTAGATCAAATTATATATACTAACATATGGGGGAAATGTTATGTGTAACTTTCAAAAATTGTATGCTTTAATAGAGTAATCAGAAGAATCACTCATAGGGAAAGATTGGGGCATTAACATGATTTGGAGGGAAAAAACAGAAAGAAAAAGGGAGGGGGAAATCAATGATGGTACTAAGATATACTTGAAGAAATAGAAATAAATTAAATAGAACAATCTTTGTCACACAAAGATACACACAGGAAGGGGAGGGGAAGAATTCTCTTTTAGGAAGGAGAGGAAAAGAGTGATAATTGGTATTACATAAACCTTATTCTCAGTGAAATCAACTCTGAGAGGGAAGAGCATCTAGATCCATTGGGATATTTAATTCTATCTTATCCAAAAGGGTAAGGGAGAAGGGAAAACTAAGGGGGGCTGGTGGGGAGGGAACACAAAAAGGGAGGGAAGGAGAGGGGGGAGGGGAAGGGAATAAAAAGGGAGGGGCCAGAAAGGGAAGCATAACAAGGGAGGGGACTAAGGGGGACTGATTTAAAGTAAACCACTGGTTTAAAAGGTTATAGCAAAAGAAGGTCTGAATAAGAGGAGGATATCAAAATGCTGGGGAATTCACAAATAACAATCATAACATTGAACATGAATGGGATGAACTCACCCATAAAATGTTTACAAATAGCAGAATGGATTAGAATCCAAAACCCTACCATACGTTGTCTTCAGGAAACACACATGAGGTGGGTAGATACAAGGTCAGAATTAAAGGTTGGAGTAAGATGTATTGGGGCTCAACTGACAGAAAGAAGGCGGGAGTAGCAATTATGATATCTGACAAAGCCAAATCAAAAATAGACCTGATTAAAAGGGATAGGGAAGGTAAATTCATCCTGATAAAAGGGAGTATAGACAATGAGGAAATATCACTAACCAATGTGTATGCACCAAATGGTATAGCACCCAAATTTCTAATGGAGAAACTAGGAGAATTGAAGGAGGAAATAGATAATAAAACTATACTAGTGGGAGATCTGAACCAACCACTCTCAAATTCAGATAAATCAAATAAAAAGTAAATAAAAAAGAGGTGAATGAAATCTTAGAAAAATTAGAGTTGATATATATATGAAGAAAAATAAATAGGGATAAAAAGGAATACACCTTCTCTTCAGCAGCACATCGCACATTCACAAAGATTGACCATACACTAGGTCATAAAATCATGGCATACAAATGCAGAAAATCAGGAATAATTAATGCAACCTTTTCAGCTCATAAGGCAATACAAATAATGATCAGTAAGGGTATATGGAGAGCAAAATAAAAAATCAATTGGAAATTAAATAATATGATGCTGTAAAATCAGTTAGAGAACAAATCATAGAAACAATAATTTCATTGAAGAAAATGACAATGGTGAGACATACTTTCAAACCTTATGGGATGCAGCTAAAGCAGTACTCAGAAGAAAATTCTTATCCCTGAGTGCATATATTAACAAATTAGGGAGGGCAGAGATCAATGAATTGGACATGCAAATCAAAAAACTTGAAAGGGAACAAATTAAAAACCCCCAGAAGAAAGCCAAATTAGAAATCCTAAAAAATAAGGGAGAAATTAATAAAATTGAAAGTGATAGAACTATTGAACTAATAAATAAGACAAAAATCTGGTACTTTGAAAAAAACAAACAAAATAGACAAAGTACTGGCCAATCTAATTAAATAAAGGAGAGAAGAAAAGCAAATTAACAGTATCATAGATGAAAAGGGGGACCTTACCTCCAATGAAGAGAAAATTAAGGCAATTCTTAAAAACTTCTTTGCCCAACTATATGTCAATAAATATGCCAATCTAGGCAATATGGACGAATATTTACAAAAATATAAATTGCCTAGACTAACAGAAGAAGAAATAGAATTCTTAAATAATCCCATATCAGAAAAAGAAATCCAACATGCCATCAAAGAACTCCCTAAGAAAAAATCTGCACAGTCTGATTGATTCACAAGTGAATTCTATCAAACATTCAAAGAACACCTAATCCCAATACTATACAAACTATATGACATAATAAGCAAAGAGGGAGTACTACCAAATTCCTTTTATGACACAAACATGGTACTGATTTCCAAAGCCAGGCAGGTCAAAAACGGAGAAAGAAAACTACAGACCAATCTCCCTAATGAATATAGATGGAAAAATCTTAAACAGGATACTAGCAAAAAGACTTCAACAAGTGATCAGTAGGGTCATTCACTATGATCAAGTAGGATTCATACCAGGAATGCAGGGATGATTCAATATTAGGAAAATCATCCACATTATTGACCATATCAACAAGCAAACCAACAAAAATCACATGATTATCTCAATAAACACAGAAAAAGCCTTTGATAAAATACAACACCCATTCCTATTAAAACACTAGAAAGCATAGGAATAGAAGGATCTTTCCTAAAAATAATAAACAGTATATATCTAAAACCATCAGCTAACATCATCTTCAATGGGGATAAACTAGATGCATTCCCAATAAGATCAGGAGTGAAACAAGGATGCCCATTATCACCTCTATTATTTGACATTGTACTAGAAACACTAGCAGTAGCAATCAGAGAAGAAAAAGAAATTGAAGGCATTAAAATAGGCAAGGAGGAGACCAAGTTATCACTCTTTGTGGATGATATGATGGCCTACTTAAAGAACCCCAGATAATCAATCAAAAAGCTAGTCAAAATAATCAACAACTTTAGCAAAGTTGCAGGATACAAAATAAACCCACTTAAGTCATCAGCATTTCTATATATTTCCAACACATCTCAGCAGCAAGAATTAGAAAAAGAAATCCCATTCAAAATCACCTTAGACAAAATAAAATACTTAGGAATCTATCTCCCGAGACAAACATAGGAACTATATGAACACAACTACAAAACACTCTCCACACAACTAAAACTAGACTTGAGCAATTGGAAAAACATTAACTGCTCATGGGTAGGATGAACCAATATAATAAAAATGACCATTCTACCCAAATTTATCATTCTATTTAGTGCCTTACCCATTGAACTTCCAAAAAGTTTTTTTACTGAATTAGAAAAAACAAGGATATCTAGGGAAATAATGAAAAAAAACACAAAGGAAGGTGGCCTTGCAGTCCCAGATCTCAAACTATACTATAAAGCAGTGGTCATCAAAACAATTTGGTACTGGCAAAAAGACATAAAAGAGGATCAGTGGAATAGACTTGGAGTAAGTGCCCAGCAAAACAGTCTGACAAACCCAAAGACCCCAGCTTTGGGGACAAAAATCCACTATTTGACAAAAACTGCTGGGAAAACTGGAAGATAGTGTGGGAGAGATTAGATTTGGATCAACACCTCACACCCTACACCAAGATAAACTCAGAATGGGTGAATGACTTGAACATAAAGAAGGAAACCATAAATAAATTAGGTGAACAGAGAATAGTATACATGTCAGACGTTTGGGAAGGGAAAGACTTTAAAACCAAGCAAGACTTAGAAAGAGTCACAAAATATAAAATAAATAATTTTGACTACATCAAATTAATAAGTTTTTGTACAAACAAAACTAATGTAACCAAATTTAGAAGGGAAGCAACAAATTGGGAAACAATCTTCATAACAAAAACCTCTGACAAAGGTCTAATTACTCAAATTTATAAAGAGCTAAATCAATTGTACAAAAAATCAAGCCATTCTCCAATTGATAAATGAGCAAGGGACAGGAATAGGCAGTTTTCAGCCAAAGAAATAAAAAATAATAATAAGCACATGAAAAAGTATTCTAAATATCTGATAATCAGAGAGATGCAAATCAAAACAACTCTGAGGTATCACTTCACACCTAGCAGATTGGCTAATAAGACAGCAAAGGAAAGTAATGAATGCTGGAGGGGATGTGGCAAAGTGGGGATATTAATACATTCCTGGTGGAGTTGTGAATTGATCGAACCATTCTGGAGGGCAATTTGGAACTATGCCCAAAGGGTGATAAAAGACTGTCTGCCCTTTGATCCGGCCATAGCACTGCTGGGTTTGTACCCCAAAGAGATAATAAGGAAAAATACTTGTACAAGAATATTCATAGCTGCACTCTTTGTGGTGGCCAAAAATTGGAAAATGAGGGGATGCCCTTCAATTGGGGATTGGCTGAACAAATTGTGGTATATGTTGGTGACGGAATATTATTGTGCTAAAAGGAATAATAAAGTGGAGGAATTCCATGGAGACTGGAACAACCTCCAGGAAGTGATGCAGAGCAAAAGGAGCAGAACCAGGAGAACAATGTACACAGAGATTGATACACTGTGGTACAATAGAACATAATGGACTTCTCCATTAGTGTCAATGCAATGTCCCTAAACAACCTGCAGGGATCAAGGAGAAAAAAACACTACCCACAAGCAGAGGACAAATGGTGGGAGTAAAAACACCGAGGAAAGGCAACAGCTTGACTACAGGGATGGAGGAGATATGATGGAGGAAAGACTCTGAATGAACACCCTAATGCAAAAACCAATAACATGGGAACAAGTTCAAATCGAGGACACATATGATACCGAGAGGAATCATGTATTGCCAATGGGAGGGGGGAGAGGGGAAGGGGGAAAGAAAATGATCTTTGTTTCTAATGAATAATGTTTGAAAATGACCAAATAAAAATGTAAAAAAAAATTAAATAAAAAACAAAACAAAACCAATATAAACCAGAGATAAGTCACATGTTTTATTCTGGATTTCTACTCCCACAGTAATTTTTCTAGATGTGAATAGCATTCCTTGTCATAAGTCCCTTGGAATGTCCTGTACCATTGCATTTCTTTTAGTAGCAATTCACTTTCTGTGTACAATGTTCTCCTGGTTCTCTTGAGCTTCTTTTGGCAGATAAGATTCCCAAATATTTTGTATTGTCTAGAGTGACCCTATAAAAAGCTTGGAAAACTAGAAAACTATATCTAGGTATAGACCAATAGCTCATACCTTATATCAAGATATGGTCAAAATGAGCCTATCATTTAGAAATAAAGGGTGATATTATAAGTAAAATCAGAGAACAAAGAATTGTTTGCCTGGCAGATCTATGGAGAAAGGAAGAATTTCTGACCAAACAAGCAATAGACAACATTACAAGATGTAAAATGAATACATTTTGACTATAATAACTTTAAACTTTTTTGAACAAACAGAACCAAGAGAATCACGATTAGAAGAAAAACAACAAACTGGGAAATACCATTTTATAACAAATTTCTCTGGTCTCATTTTTCAAATATATAAAGATATAGGTCAATCATTGAAGAATGCAAGTCATTCCCCAATTGACATGGTCATAGGTAATGAATAACAGTTTTCAGATGAAGACATCAAAGCTGTCAATAATCATATGAAGAAATGTTGTAAATGCCTCTTGATTAGGGAAACCTATGAAAAGAACTCTGAAGGATCACTTCACCCCTAACTGATTGGTCAATATGGCAGTAAAGAGAAGTGACACAGGTTGGAGGGGATGTGGTGAAATTGGGACACTTAACACCTTGCTGTTGGATTTGTAAACTGATCCATCCTCTCTGGAGAGCAATGAAATGACTCCCAAAGCACTACAAAACAATGCATACTTTTAAAAACAAAACCCTCACCTTCTTTCTTGGAATCAATACTATGTATTGGTTCCAAGGCAGAAGAGTGGTAAGGGCTAGGCAATGGGGATCAAGTGACTTGCCCAGGGTCACATAGCTAGGAAATGTCTGAGAGCAGATTTGAACCCAGGACCTCCCATCTCTGGTCCTGGCTCTCAATCCACTGAGCCACCAACTGCCCCCAAATGCATACTTTTTGATGCAGTAATACCACTAGTAGGTTTGTGCCCCAAAGAGATCAGAAAAAAAGGGAAAGGACCTACTTGTAGAAAAATATTTGTAACTGCTCTTTTGCTGGTAGCAAAGAATTGGAAATTGAAGGGATATCTGTAAGTTGAAAATGACTGAACAAATTGTCATATATGAGTGTGATGGAATACTATTGTGCTATAATAAATGACAAACAGGACAATTTCAGAAAGTGCTGGGATGACTCCTCTGAATGGATTTAGAGGGAAATAAGCAGAACCAGGACAACATTATACAGTATAACAGTAATGTAATAGAATGTTCATCTGTGACAGCTTTGGCTACTCTCAGCAAAACAGTGATCCAGTACAATTCTGAGGGACTTGTGACAAAGAATGCCTCCAGAGAAAGAACTGTTTGAGTTGGAGTGAAGATGAGAGCATACAATTTTTCACACTTTTATCTGGGTTTTTGTTTTGAGGTTGTGGTTTTATAAGATTATTCACTTCTAAAAATAAACAACATGGAAATAAAATTTAAAAAGAAGCATGAAAGTGTAGCTCAAAGCCCCTAATTCTGGCTAGTCTAGTAAGTTTATCCTTATTCCTCTTCCATTCTTCCCTCAAATTCCAGGCTCGGTGATAGGAATCAAAGAGAAGGTAATAAGCATTTAACAATACCTGCTCTATGTACCTATCCTTTATTACAAGAGGTAAATCAAGATGGAAGTTTCTGATTGCAAATGTATTACATGATCTCTGCCCTGCTGTAAATGTCCCAATAATGAGTACAACAGAAACAATTCTGTAGGCCTTGTTTGCCTGCCCCCTTTCCATTAAGAGGACCAAATATTTTATTTTTTCTCTTCTGATCCCTTCATTCTTCCTTATGCCCAGGGCTTCCAGTTCCAAGAGCAAATTTTATCTCTAGTTTTCAGTGAGAGGAATCACCATGGCTTCTAGTGAATACAGAGCCAAAGATCTCCTGTCCAGGGGAATGAAGTGAAAGTGGATGTATAAGGACTTTTAGCCCCAAAAGACTTTTATCTGATGTAGTGAAGGAAGGACTAGACTTGGGGGCTTGCAGACCACCCCTCAAATATACTGTTCATTTCCTGAGAGATGCATTTTGGACTCAGTATAGAGTAGGAGACATGATATATGGTAGATTGTAAAATATGTTGACTATTTAGTAGTTCTGCACTGAAATGGCATTATATCTTTGCATCTTTAGAGAAAAGAAGAAAACTTCTATTGCACTTGGAAAATTGCTGCCTGATGTAAAGATTAAAATTTAGGGGAGACTGAGGCAGGTAGAAATTAGTTTCTCTCTGCAAGGAGTATTATATTTTTTAGAGGTTTATTAAGGATTAAGGATTAAAGAAAATACAGGATAAGGAAAATGTGCCTAGGCCAGAGGCCTAGATAAGACCTCACCTACATTATGGAAAGAGCCATGTCTGCTCCAAAATGGAAGTCCAAAAAGAGACACAAAAACCTTTGCAATCAGGTTAAATCCTTTCTTGATCTTGGCCCAGGTGAGATTACAAGGCATTCTGGGGAAGTGGAGCAAGGGCTTGTGGGGATTGAAGTCCAGAGTTCAAGTCTATTTTTTACATACCCCCATTTGATCGTTATTGGGGAAACAAGTTTCCCCAAAAAGGATCATGAAAACATAATCAACTTAAACATTACAATAATTTGAGGATAAGAAAAACAGAACAAAACCAATAATTACTGGATGCATTGACAGAAAGCCAGTTAGGGGGCAGTCCCCTTTGGCATAAAAGTATACATACAAATAAATGTTTAATCAACCACACCCAAAGTTCAATTTTTTGTGCAACTTGTGGTCTGGAGGCTTCTTCATAGTATCTTCTCCAACAGTTCAGTTCTGGATTCAGAGAGGTAGCATCTTCTTTACCTAAACTTCTTCTCAAAAGGAATTTAAACTTTGCAATTTAAATAATGATATTTTTTACATTCTGCCCATTAAGAGGGTGATTAAAAAAAAAAACAGGATCACTTAGGGATGCATGGCTGAGGCAAGAGATAGTAAAAGGATATCAGAAAAATCCAAAGAAAAAAAGAAAAAACTCTGGATGAAAATATAGACTATCAAAATCTTATGTGTAAAAATTCCAAGTAAAAGAAAAATAAATCTATAACAGGTCCTTGAAGTCCATCTATGTGATAATTTACAAAATCAAAATAGAAAGGCTGTTTTTTTTTCCATATGGGCTTAATTACAATAATATTTGTTCAATAGTTATAGGGGAAAAGCAACAGAATTTTAAAACTCAGTACATTCAAAATAAATTCAATCAACCTTCAGTGTAACAGAATAATATTCAATCCAGTAATATATGAATTTAACATCACAAAGTTAAACCTTAAGCAAAAAATGCAATAGAATACAGAGATTTTTATAAACCATTGGAGTCTGAAATGCCTCAAAATATAGCCTCTAGTCTCTTTGAAGTTCTTTAGGTGTGTTTATCCATTTAAATGTCTATTGTCCGAAGGCAGAGTGGTAAGGGCTAGGCAATGGGGTCTGAGTGATCTGCTCCGGGCCACATGGCCATGAAGTGTCTCAGGCCAGATTTCAACTAGAAACCTCCCGTCTCTGGGCCTGGCTCCCAGTTTGCTGGGCCACCCATTTGCCCCTTCAAAGTTAAAGTTGAATCTTTGGGCTGAGTCTGCTCCCTGACAGGCAGGTGAAGTCAATGAAATTACCAGAAGAGTCAAAAGGTATCCTTTTAAACAACCCATTGCTATTAAGTTTCTGTTTGAAAAATCTGTTTCTTCTCCTCTCCCTTTTTCTCTCTCCCTGCTATGATCCCTCCTCCTGCCCAGGCCACCCACATGGAGCCAATACCCCTGTTTTGTTACCAGCTGATAGAAATGAGTCCCGATCAATCTGCTCCAAGGAACTGGGTTTGTTGGGCAGGCAGGTCACCAGGTGATTGCAATCTTGGTTGAATCAGGTGGGCCAGGTGAGCAAGAGAAATACCGTGGGGTGGGCAGGGCCGGGAGCCGGAGAGCAGACAAACAGGGATGGGAGCTCGGGAACCAGGTGAGAGGCCAGGAGCAGAAGCAGGAGAAGCAGGCAGGCAGAACTTAGCAGCCAGGGGCCAGGTGGGCGGCAAACGCAAGTGGTCTGGATCTGGGACTGCAGCTTTGTGAGGGTAAAAAAATCACCTTGACCAGAGAAACATGGCTTAAAAAATTTCTAGGCACTAGATATTAAAACTGAATTTAATATCAGAAAAGAAATCAGAAGATTGAGATATTTCTCTCCCATTAGGTCTAGCCCTGTCGACAGAATGTGAGCGAATTTCCAAGGCTGCTCTCTCCGTCACTTCCTGTGCCTCATAAGTGCCAATGGTGGCTCAAGCTTGGCTTAGGACAGCCCAGGTGGGCAGTTAGTTATTTCTGATTTGTCATTGACTAGCACATGCCTGTGTAGTGTGGGTGTGCACAATTTTGGGTGCTAGACCAAGATGGAGACTTTAAAATTCACAACGAGAGTTAAAAAGAGTGAAGTTGTTTCTCAGCTTAGCATATAAAATTTACTAAGAATGACCACATGATAGATGGATGCAATGATGGAAATGAAATATCTAGAAGGTTACCTGAGACTGACAAAATTATTTGATTAATCCAAGAGTGACTTTAAAAGGAAAGACAGAAAGGTCAGTGGACGAAGATTGTTCAGTACTATGAACAAAGCATGCTTAAGCACAGTATTTGAGTTGTGGTTTACTTGCAAGGAAGTTGCTCAGGTCACTTCACTATTTATTACATATGATATGAGTTGTGACATCTTACAGTTATGACCAAATGGTATCTCCAAAGTCTGGTTCTGCTTGTTTAAGTTTGAAAACTCCTTTTGACCTTGGGAAATAGAATAAAAATCAATTTACTTATTGCCATTAGAGGAAAGAACTTTTATATTCCATATGTGTGTGTGTCCCCTTTTGTTTTGTGTTTATATCTTTTTTTTCTTCAGAGGCAGAGACTAATTTTGAAGCAAAGGAGATGTCTGCAAAGCTGAGCTTTTTTGTGGAGGGATCTGGCCCTCCAAGAGGCATGAATAAGGGTCCCTGTGACTTCCTTTTGAGAGAAATCTGTGACTCTAATATCAGGTAATTAAAAATCCAAAGAGTGACTGTGAATTTGATGAAGTTACAGAGAAATTCAGCCAACATTCAGTCCTAAATCTGTATAGGAAATTGACCTCAGGAAGTGACTGTTGTCTGGATAGTGAATACATCAAATGCTTTCTTAAAAATGTAGTATTTATTTATTTTTTTTTTAAATATATTTTATTTGGTCATTTCCAAGCATTATTCGTTAAAGACATAGATCATTTTCTTTTCCTCCCCCCCCCAACCCCCCATAGCCGACGCGTAAGTCCACTGGGCATTAGATGTTTTCTTGATTTGAACCCATTGCTTTGTTGATAGTATTTGCATTAGAGTGTTCATTTAGAGTCTATCCTCTGTCATGTCCCCTCAATCTTTGTATTCAGGCAGTTGCTTTTTCTCGGTGTTTCCACTCCCATAGTTTATCCTTTGCTTATGAATGGTGTTTTTTTCTCCTGGGTCCCTGCAAGTTGTTCAGGGACATTACACCACCACTAATGGAGAAGTCCATTACGTTCGATGATACCACAGTGTGTTTGTCTCTGTGTACAATGTTCTCCTGGTTCTGCTCCTCTCGCTCTGCATCACTTCCTGGAGGTTGTTCCAGTCTCCATGGAACTTCTCCACTTTATTATTCCTTTTAGCGCAATAGTACTCCATCACCAACATATACCACAGTTTGTTCAGCCATTCCCCAATTGATGGGCATCCCCTCATTTTCCAGTTTTGGGCCACCACATAGAGCGCAGCTATGAATATTTTTGTACAAGTCTTTGTGTCCATTATCTCTTTGGGGTACAGACCCAGCAGTGCTATGGCTAGGTCAAAGGGTAGATATTCTTTTGTCGCCCTTTGGGCATAGTTCCAAATTGCCCTCCAGAATGGTTGGATCAGTTCACAGCTCCACCAGCAATGAATTAATGTCCCTACTTTGCCACATCCCCTCCAGCATTCATTACTTTCCTTTGCTGTTATGTTAGCCAATCTGCTAGGTGTGAGGTGATACCTCAGAGTTGTTTTGATTTGCATCTCTCTGATTATAAGAGATGTAGAACACTTCTTCATGTGCTTGTTAATAGTTTTGATTTCTTTATCTGAGAACTGCCTATCCATTTCCCTTGCCCATTTATCAATTGGAGAATGGCTTGATTTTGTGTACAATTGATTTAGCTCTTTATAAATATGAGTAATTAAACCTTTGTCAGAGGTTTCTATGAAGATTTTTTCCCAATTTGTTGTTTCCCTTCTGATTTTAGTTATATTGGTTTTGTTTGTACAAAAGCTTTTTAGTTTGATGTAGTCAAAATTATTTATTTTACATTTTGTGATTCTTTCTATATCTTGCTTGGTTTTAAAGCCTTTCCCCTCCCAAAGGTCTGACATGTATACTATTCTGTGTTTACCCATTTTACTTATGGTTTCCTTCTTTATGTTTAAGTCACTCACCCATTTTGAATTTATCTTGGTGTAGGGTGTGAGGTGTTGATCTATTCCTAGTCTCTCCCACACTGTCTTCCAATTTTCCCAGCAGTTTTTATGAAATAGTGGATTTTTGTCCCAAAAGCTGGGATCTTTGGGTTTATCGTATACTGTCTTGCTGAGGTCGCTTTCCCCCAGTCTATTCCACTGATCTTCCTTTCTATTTCTTAGCCAGTACCAAATTGTTTTGATGACTGCTGCTTTGTAATATAGTTTTAGGTCAGGGACTGCAAGGCCCCCATCATATGTGTTTTTTTTCATTATTTCCCTGGATATCCTTGATCTTTTGTTCTTCCAAATGAACTTTGTTATGGTTTTTTCTAAATCAGTGAAGAAGTATTTTGGTAGTTCAATGGGTATGGCACTAAATAGATAAATAAGTTTGGGTAGGATGGTCATTTTTATTATATTGGCTCGTCCTATCCATGAGCAGTTAATGTTTTTCCATTTGTTCAAGTCTAGTTTTAGTTGTGTGGCGAGTGTTTTGTAGTTGTGTTCATATAGTTCCTGTGTTTGTCTTGGGAGGTAGATTCCTAGGTATTTTATTTTGTCTAAGGTGATTTTGAATGGGATTTCTCTTTCTAGTTCTTGCTGCTGAGCTGTGTTGGAGATATATAGAAAAGCTGATGATTTATGTGGGTTTATTTTGTATCCTGCAACTTTGCTAAAGTTGTTGATTATTTCAATTAGCTTTTTGGTTGAATCTCTAGGATTCTTTAAGTAGACCATCATGTCATCCGCAAAGAGTGATAACTTGGTCTCCTCCTTGCCTATTTTGATGCCTTCAATTCCTTTATCTTCTCTAATTGCTACTGCTAGTGTTTCTAGTACAATGTCAAATAGTAGAGGTGATAATGGGCATCCTTGTTTCACTCCTGATCTTATTGGGAATGCATCTAGTTTATCCCCATTGCAGATGATATTAGCTGTTGGTTTTAGATATATACTGTTTATTATTTTTAGGAATGACCCTTCTATTCCTATGCTTTCTAGTGTTTTTAATAGGAATGGGTGTTGTATTTTATCAAAGGCTTTTTCTGCATCTATTGAGATAATCATGTGATTCTTGCTAGTTTGCTTGTTGATGTGGTCAATTATGTGGATGGTTTTCCTAATGTTGAACCAGCCCTGCATCCCTGGTATGAATCCTACTTGATCATGGTGAATGATCCTTCTGATCACTTGCTGGAGTCTTTTTGCTAGTATCCTATTTAAGATTTTTGCATCTATATTCATTAGGGAGATTGGCCTATAGTTTTCTTTCTCTGTTTTTGACCTGCCTGGTTTTGGAATCAGTACCATGTTTGTGTCGTAAAAGGAGTTTGGTAGAACTCCCTCTTTGCTTATTATGTCAAATAGTTTGTATAGTATTGGGATTAACTGTTCTCTGAATGTTTGATAGAATTCACAGGTGAATCCATCAGGCCCTGGGGACTTTTTCTTTGGAAGTTCTTTGATGGCTTGTTGGATTTCAATTTCTGATATGGGATTATTTAGGAATTCTATTTCCTCTTCTGTTAGTCTAGGCAGTTTGTATTTTTGTATATATTCATCCATTTCTCCTAAATTGGTGTATTTATTGCCATATAATTGGGCAAAGTAATTTCTAATGATTGCCTTAATTTCCTCCTCATTGGAGGTGCTGTCCCCCTTTTCATCTTTAATGCTGTGAATTTGCTTTTCTTCCTTCCTTTTTTTAACTAGATTGACCAGTACCTTGTCTATTTTGTTTGTTTTTTCAAAGTACCAGCTTCTTGTCTCATTTATTAAATCAATAGTTCTATCACTTTCGATTTTATTAATTTCTCCCTTAATTTTTAGGATTTCTAATTTGGTTTTCTGCTGGGGGTTTTTAATTTGATCGCTTTCCAGTTTTTTCATTTGCATTTCCAATTGATTGATCTCTGCTCTCCCTTGTTTGTTAATATAAGCATTCAGGGATATGAATTTACCTCTGATTACCGCTTTGGCTGCATCCCAAAAGGTTTGGAAGGATGTTTCGCCATTGTCATTTTCCTCGATGAAATTATTAATTGTTTCTATGATTTCTTCTTTAACTAAACGGTTTTGGAGTATCATATTGTTTAATTTCCAATTGGTTTTAGATTTGGTTTTCCATGTACCATTACTAATCATTATTTTTATTGCCTTGTGATCTGAGAAGGCTGCATTCATTATTTCTGCTTTTCTGCATTTGTGTGCTATGTTTCTGTGACCTAATGTATGGTCAATTTTTGTGAATGTGCCATGTGGTGCTGAGAAGAAGGTGTATTCCTTTTTATCCCTATTTATTTTTCTCCATATGTCTATTAATTCTAATTTTTCTAAGATTTCATTCACTTCTTTTACCTCTTTCTTATTTATTTTTTGATTTGATTTATCTAAATTTGATAATGGTTGGTTTAAGTCTCCCACTAGTATGGTTTTATTGTCTATTTCTTCCTTCAATTCTCCTAGTTTCTCCATTAGAAATTTGGGTGCTATATTATTTGGTGCATACATATTGATTAATGATATTTCCTCATTGTCTATAGTCCCTTTTAACAAAATATAATTACCTTCCCTATCCCTTTTGATCAGGTCTATTTTTGCATTGGCTTTATCAGATATCATGATTACCACTCCTGCCTTCTTTCTATCAGTTGAAGCCCAGAAGGTCTTACTCCATCCTTTAATTCTGACCTTGTGGGTGTCAACCCGCCTCATGTGTGTTTCTTGAAGACAACATATGGTAGGGTTTTGGATTCTAATCCATTCAGCTATTCGTCTACGTTTTATGGGTGAGTTCATCCCATTCACGTTCAAAGTTATGATTGTCATTTGTGGACTCCCTGGCATTTTGATTGCCTTCCCTAATTCTAACCTTTTCTTCTTCGGCTCTACCTTTTAGTCCAGTGATTTACTTTGAAACAGTCCCCCTTGTCCCCTCCCTTGATGTTTCCCTTTTTAGTCCCTCCCTTTTTGTTCCCTCCCCCTCCCCCCTCTCTTTCCCTCCCTTTTTGTTCTCCCTCTCCCCCTCCCCCCCTTGGTTTCCCCTTCTCCTTACCCTTGTTGGGTAAGATAGAATTCAAGATCCCAATGGATCTGGATGTTTTTCCCTCTCAGAGCTGATTTCCCTGAGATTGAGGTTTAAGTAACCCCCCCCCTCTCTTCCTCTCCTTCTTATAGGAGTTTTCTTCCCCTCCCCTTCCCATGTGAATCTTTGTGTGAGAATGATTATTCTATTTGGTCTTTCTTTACCCCCTATTTATACATTACATTTTCCCCACATGTTAGTATACATAGGTTGATATAAATGTAGTCCTTATAGAAGAGAGTTTGAGTAAAAGAAGAAGATAACATTTTTCCCCTTTCCTTAATATTTACCTTTTCAGGTATTCCTTGCTCTTTGATTTTCGGTATCAAACTTTCCACAGAGCTCTGGTCTTTTCTTTGCAAAAAGTTGGAAGTCTTCTATTTTGTTGAATGCCCATACTTTCCCTTGGAAGTATATAGTCAGTTTTGCTGGGTAGCTGATTCTTGGTTGGAGACCCAGCTCTCTTGCCTTTCTGAAGATCATGTTCCATGCCTTGCGATCATTCAGAGTAGAAGTTGCAAGGTCTTGGGTGACCCTGATTGGCATTCCTTTATATCTAAATTGTCTTTTTCTGGCTTCCTGTAGGATTTTTTCTTTTGTTTGATAGCTTTGGAATTTGGCAATTACATTCCTGGGAGTTGTCTTTTGGGGGTTTAGTGTAGAAGGTGTTCTGTGAGCTCTGTCAGTGGCTGTATTGCCCCCTTGTTCTAGAATCTCTGGGCAATTTTCTTTGATTATATCTTGTATCACCATGTCCAGTTTGGTGTTTATTTCTGGTTTATCTGGGAGTCCAATTATTCTTAAATTATCCCTTCTCCCCCTATTTTCCAGATCTATCACCTTGTCCGTGAGATATTTTATGTTCTCTTCTAATTTCTTGGTATTTTGGCTTTGCTTTATTGATTCTTGCTCTTTTACACGATCGTTGTCTTCCAGCTGCCTGATTCTGGCCTTTAAAGCCTGGTTTTCTTTTACAGTTTGGTCAAACTGGTTTTGTAGATGCGTGAATTTCTTTTGCATTATTTCCAACTTTTCCTCCCAGAAGGCTTCCATCTTTTTGGTCATTTCTGATTCAAATTCTTCATAGGTTTGTGGAGAGTTTCCATTTCCTTTGGAAGGTTTTGGAGCATTTTCTTTTATATTATCTTCTGTCTGCTCTGTATTTTGTATTTTGGCTCCATAGAATGTGTCCAAAGTCGCCCCTTTCTTCTTATTTTTCTTGGTATTTTGGGGCTTCTGTGGTTCTGTGGAGTTTGTCATCTCTGAATGTGGAGGATTAGTTTTTCTTGTCTCTTTCTGGTGTTCAGAGGCAGTCCTGGGCAGATAGTTCTATGGGCTTTCCCTGGGTTAAACTGAATATGCCTCACTGGAACTGGAATGGAAGGGTCGGACCACGAGGCCACACTCTCCCCCCGGCTCGCTTTCCGGAAGTTGCCTTCAGAATCGCTGGCCGTGAGGCTGTTTCGTCGGCCTGCGGGGGGATGGGCTGCCGCTTCCCCAAGCTCCGAGAGCACAGACTTTCACTGAGACTTGGATAGCAGGATCCAGCCCGTGAGGCTGTCTTGCCCGCCCTGAGGGTTGCTGTTGTTTTGACCAGCTCTCTGCAGCGGAAGCCCCAGGCAGTAACTTTCACCGGGACTGTAGAAGGCCCTGAGGGTTGTTGTTTCCGAGGACCCTGCTCTCTGAGCCGGCCGGGCTGCGGCTTCCGGGAGCCTTGGACTCTGCGCTCCTACCCCTTAGGTCCGAGTGATCTCGGGTTCTGGCTTTTAAGGGGAGCCGTACCTTTTGAACCGGGTCCAGGTCCAGGAGGAGGGTTCCCAGGGTCTGTGCTGTTGATCGTTTTGAATTTCGGCGCCTTAGGAGCTTATCGTTTGAGATTGGTCGGGAAGGGTTTTCCGGAGATCTGAGCTTTAGCTTTCTCTAAGCCGCCATCTTAACCGGAAGTCGATCAAAAATGTAGTATTTAATCAGTCATGAGAGACCTGAAATGCCCATGTATCACGGTAACCTAGGGACAATCACCTATGTCTCGAGTTTAGAGCTTGCAAGACATTCAAAAAGTAAACATGTAGAGATGCTTTCTGTGAGTAGTAAAGGTAGGAGATCTTTCAGTCAGAACTCTGAGTTTGGTTCATATGAAATAATCCACTCCAGAGAGAGACTGTATCAATGTAAAAAACGTGGAAAGGCTTCCACACTGGAGAGAAACCTTCTGAGTGTACACAGTGTGGAAAGGCTTTCACATGGAGGAACCATCTTGCTACACTTACACTCTGGAGAGAAACCTCATAAGTGAAGCTGAGCTTATATTTCGCGCTCTTAGATTATTTAAAATGAGAATACCCACACTAAAGAGAAACTTTAGGAATATAATCAGTGTGGTAAGGCCTTCAGGCAACTATCAGCTCATTCCCATGCAAGATTTCCTTTTGGATAGAAATCTTATTCTTGTCATGAATGAAGAAAGACATTGAAATGGAGAATCGAGAGCTTTTTCAGTAGAAGATGTCTTCTGAACAGATCAGTTCCAGATGGATTCCCTGTAGGAAGGCTTTTAGCCAGAGATCATCTCTTATTTCATGTCAGAGGATTCATTGTACAACAAAACATAATGACTGTGCTCACTTTTATGTGTTTTCCTGAGGAGGAGGGTGATCACTCTCATTTGTAGAAGTGCAAATGATAACAAGTCTGAGGGGATAGCCCACATTATGACAGAAAAGGAAAGTGACAAAACTTGGAGGAGATGTGGGAAGATTGAAAAAGGAATGAACTTTTGGGGTGGTTGTGAACTAATTCAACCATTCTGGAGAAGGCAATTTGGAACTGTGTCCAAAAGGCATTAAAAAACAAAAAGAAAAAAGACCTATATATATTAAAAATACAAAACACTGAAAGGTGCTCTTTTTGGGGTGACAAAAGTATTGGAAATTAAGAGGAAACTCATTAATTGAGAAATTGCTAAAGAAATGATGGTGTGTGATTGTAATCAAATCCTATTATTTTATCATTAGTGAGGAGAAGCAGCAGCTCAGAAAACCTGTAAAGACTTTAGAACTGAGGCAGATTTTTAATATATTAGAATACAAATTATTCATTTTATGTTTTATAATATTCCCTGCCTTTTGTTTGGTCTTAAATTCCCTGCCTTTCCCATTGATCTGACTGTTACACTATTTCATGTTTATCTAATTTACTTATATCCCTCTTCATGTTTCAGTCATATACCCATTTTGAACTTATCTTGGTATAAGGTATGATAAATTAACCTAAACCTAATTTTTCCCATACTGTTTTTCAATTTTTCCAGCAGTTTTTGTCAAATAGTGAGTTCTTGTCCCAAAAGCTGGGATCTTGGGGTTTATGGAACACTAGCTTTCTGAGATCATTTACCCCTAGTCTATTCCATTGATCCACCCACCTGCCTCTTAGCCAGTACCATTTTGTTTAGATGATTTTAGTTCCCTTGATATTGATCTTTTGTTTTTCCAAATGAATTTTGTTATAATTTTTTCTAATTCTCTAAAAAAAGGTTTTTGGTAGTTTGATATAGTACTGAATAAGCAAATTAATTTGGGTAAGTTTGTCATTTTTATTTACCCATGAACAATGAATGTTTTTCCAATTGTTTAGACCTAATTTTCTTTGTGTGAAAAGTGTTTTTGTAATTGTGTCCTTGTAATTCCTGAGTCTGTCTTTGAAAAAAGTTTCTCAAATTTTATATTGTCTAGAGTGATTGTAAATAGAGTTTCTCTTTCTAACTCCTGCTGCTGATTTTTGTTGGAAATATATAAAAATCCTGATAATTTATGTGGATTTTTTGTATCCTGCAACTTTGCTAAACTTATTAATTATTTATACTAGCTTTAGAGTTGACTTTCTAGAATTCTGAAAGCATATCATTATATTATCTGCAAAGAGTGACAGTTTAGTTTTGGATCAATTTTTGCCCCATCCAAAGGCCTGATCAAATCTTTTGTGTTAATTCAAATCCCTCTAGACTCTATGAAGTTTTTAAGAGTCGTGTGATCAGTAGTTAACAATATGGTTTCTAGAATGAAGGGGTGTACAAGAAATGATAACAGGAAGGATTTCATCTTGTGCTCATACTTGACTATACTCTGGGCACATTATGCTGGAGGTTCAAGTCTCCAATTCACTAGGAAAGATGTTTTGCTGTCGCCGAGTCTTTATAGAGTGTCCCTCAGAGGAGCCCTCTTTAAACATCCCAAATTTCATACTGTGCTAAAATACTACAATGATAAGAACTATAAGGAGCAGGAATATAAGGAACTGGACTAGATTATTTAAGGGTATGGTCACTAGGAATTTAATCAATTCCAAATGATTTTTTAGCAATTTATTTATAACATAGAAAGAGTAAAAGTAAGAAAATCAGAGAGAGGATAGGGTCAGAAATCTAACCTAACACATTTAAGTATTTTGCTCCTGACCCTGGCTCAACCCAGTCAGGGCTCATTAGTCCTCAGCCCGAGGGGCCTCAGCCTGGAGCCTAGGGCCCAGGGATGAATAAAGCAAGGACTTCAGCCACGAAGCCTCTCTCAAGAGGGGAGGCCTCTCTTGAGGTTAATCCCTCCAGAAAATCCCAGAAAGGAGTCGGCCTTTTTCACTCACCCATGTGGTAGTTCAATGGGAGAGATTTAAGAACAGTCTCACTAAGTCCAAGGTCTCAGGTCCAGTAAGTAGATTCTTCACTAGCCTCCAACTCGAACTCAGAAGAACTCCCTCACAGGAAGTTGTAACTCCTTTTAAAGATGCTTCTTTGTGTCACTTCCTGTGTCTTCCTCTACTTTTCACATGGACAGATTATAGTCTGTAGTACTGTTTAGGACTGCTCAGGGGAAGTCAATAGTTTCTGATTTCGCACGTCACAGATGTCCCTCACTAAATTTTAAGTAGGGTGTTTACACTTCTGGTGATTAAATCTAAAAACGGGCACGGGAGAATGAATTCCATCTTCTTAGGTTTTCTTTTTTTTCTTTTTTCTTTCTTTCTTTCTTTCTTTCTTTCTTTCTTTCTTTCTTTCTTTCTTTCTTTCTTTCTTTCTTTCTTTCTTTCTTTCTTTCTTTCTTTCTTTCTTTCTTTCTTTCTTTCTTTCTTTCTTTCTTTCTTTCTTTCTTTCTTTCTTTCTTTCTTTCTTTCTTTCTTTCTTTCTTTCTTTCTTTCTTTCTTTCTTTCTTTCTTTCTTCTTTTTTCTCTCTAAAATCCTAATGCTTATCATTTTTCCTCATTATTTGTCAGCATTCATCTATTACAGTTGTTTTAGCCATTGCCTAGTTAATTGACATTCATTAGTTGCCTGTTTTTTGTTGTTGTTGTTGTTTTTTACTGGCACATATAGTTCTTTCAAACATACAAATAAGAGGGAATAGTGAAGATGTGGAAGGGATAGGGGACCTGATCTGTACTGTTCAGACTGTTCTATCCAAGGACTCAGGGTCATGATGCAGTTGGCTGATTTCTGGGACTGAGCAAAACTCCCACCCCTCTGATGAAGTAATAAGGGAGGATTTGAGGTGTGCAAGTCCACCTTGTCTCTTGAAATATCAACACACATTTGAGAGAGAGCTACTAAGAAGTTAGACTCTCTGTAGATTTCTTAACCTTTTTCTGGCTTAAGGAAAAGGAAAAAGTGTATGAATTGTAAAACAACCAACTAGTATTAGTTTTTCTGAATCTCTTCTCTATTTTGTAATTCTTTTCATTGGAATTCAAGAACTATGTGTTTCTCACTACAAAAAGAAAACATTGGTGGGACTAACAGGGGGAAAGTTTATGTCCCTGAAAACTCCCAAATAAATAAATTGTGATATTCCGGGGGGGAAATCCTATCAGTTAGATCTAGTTTAGAGCATTGAGATTCTGTGAGGATTAAAGAGTGGGTAATTACTTTCATGGAAAGGTTAAAGGGGAACACATTTTTCTTTGTAAACTTATAAGACTTTAAGAAGTCAACTGAGTGGGCAAAGCAATCGGCCTTGCAAAACCAGATTTGTTTGGGTTATGGGAGTTCTAAATAAGGAAGTGGGATCATTGATGATATATTAATTTGACTATGGTACAGCAATGATTTCTATGAATTGATCTTTATACCAGGATGAGTTCTAACTTAAAGAAAAACAAATGAATATGCGTTGTGAGAGAAAAATCCTCCTACCCTCTTCTATGAGGATTAGATTTTAATGTTATCAGTAGTCTTGAGATATGTATTAGGTGGTTGTTTCTTTAGATGGATTGTGGTAATATAAGATTGCTGGGCAAGCCTGCAGACCAATGAGGTAATGAAGAATCAGACTCTGCCTCCCTCCTCCCTCTGAAGCTAAGTACCTTCATTGTTACAATCAGGAGAGAGCCAAATCCAATCTTCACAAAGGACATTTGAATTCAGAACCTATATCCTATCATGCTTATTATATTTTTCTGATTGCTTAAGATTTAATTTTGTTTTTAAGTTTATATATTAATCTGATCAATACCATTTTGTTACACTGAATCATTTTAATCTATTGTGTTTTGGCTATTAGATATATACTGTTAACGTTATTTTTATTTGTACCTTTCCCCTATGACTGTACTGAATAACATATCATTGTAAAAGCCCGTAAACGCCTTGCATAAACCCTTTTCAGTGGCAAAACCATAACTCTTTATGTATGCTGGGTTTGTCACCTGATCCATTGAGATCACATGTTGTTTATACAGCCTTTTCTTCCATTTTGCTTTTGTTAATTGTCACCTAGATGATGGATTGACTCCATCAAAACTGGTTACAACCTGGTTAACAACCTTTGGAGAATATAATGACTTAAGAATTTAAATTGATTTTAAGGGGTCTTCAGAAGTATTTTTAAGATATCCAGTAGCACTGACAGTTCTGACTGATCATTTTGCCTGCCTTTGAGTTCTTTATAGCAAGAAGTAAAGGGTCTATTTAGTAGCTGAAATAATGTGCTGTAGCATTGTTATATTCCCCGCCTCCATATTTATAAAAATGTAATGGGTGAGACATATAATAATCATACCAGAGGAACTCAGAAGTTTTTCCTAGGGGTGTGGTACTCCTGGATGGCTCCCAAGGGGGAGCATTTCCCATGAACTCTAAGTAGCTTCTGGATGATTTTTAACTCTTAAGCTTAATCTGTTTCCACCAGAATGATCTAGATTCTTGATGACATTTTAGACTCCCCCAAAAAAGGGTTTCATCAGCTGTACAGCAATTTGTGTTTGTTTGTTTGTTTGTTTGTTTTCCTGGGCTCCTCTGCCACATATTGGAATGATGGCAGTAATACACTTTGTTAAAAATACCTCAGCAAAGGTTGAAAGATTTGCTGCATCTATAGAAATCTGTGACAAGTATCCAAGCTATTATGATTTGGGGAATTTTGTTATTTCCTACTGTACTACTGTTTTATAAAGCCATTACTTTGTATGTACTCACACTGTGAATCATAGCCAAGTTAAAAAGGAAATGGATCTCATTTTTGGTGAGGAGCCTTTATATTCTATTTCTCCTTGACTAACACAGTCTGTCACTTATTGTAAGCTATATATTTTGATTTTTAAAACATTTTTATTGTTTTTATTTTTAATTATTATTATTTTATATTTATATTCTTTATATTTTATTATTGTTTTTTCTTGTATTTTTCTTTCTCTTTTCTTGTATGTGCAATATATACAAGCTTTTTCTCTCATTTTTTGAACTCAAAGCACATGTTACCAGTATTAAGGGTTTTTTAAATTTTTAACTAGGGTAAGTTTAAAAGGTCCATTAGCCCTACTGTCAATGAATACCCCAAAGCTTTAAACTATAGAAACTTTCCATTCATTGCTTAAAATTATGGGACTTTGCTTAATGATTCTGCCTGATTCCAGGAAAAGGAAACACAAAAGGAGCCACTGCACAGTACCAAAGAAGCACAAAGCTAACCTGCATAGTGCCAATTAAACATAAAGTCAAAGCGACCAACCAAACCCAGTGGGATTGATGATATTGTGCCAAGACAAGAGGACTTAAACTTGTTTGGGGTTCAAGGTTGTGGCTGTTTGACATATATCAGAAGTAGGTCTTCCCAGTCACACATTCTATCAAGCACCTCACTTTGGCTACCATTCTGGCTCCAGTATCCCTGAACAAAAAGATAAAATCAGACCAAGGGATGCTATTTCCCACCTGCTTCAAAATCTAGTCCCTTTTTTTCTGTCTCATAGTGTGGCAATTTTCTGTAGTTCTGGATGCTGATTGGGTAAGTGCAATAATTGCTACTACAGGATTGTGGGACATATATCACTTTAATTGGGGCCTAATTCAATGACTTGTTCTAGGTTTATTTTTCCCTATGTCAAATTTTTATACATAGAATTGATATTTTATATTTCATCCAGAAGTTATTTTTTCTCTTTTATTAGGATTTTTTGGATGTTCTTGATTTTCTTTTGCCAATTGATTCACATACCTCATAACTCAGCAATGCTTCCCTGAGTGATCCCTGTGTTTGTCACCATCCTCCTTAAGGGGAGAAGGGATATTATTATCCTATAATGCAAAGTTTAAATTCCTTTGAGAATTATTTTAGGATAAAAAAACACTTGCTGCCTCCCCAAATCCAAAAAGTGAACTGTTCAGAGAATTCGCCATGAAGGTACCTGTAGAGACCACAGGCTGCACCAGAAGATCCAGAGTGAACATTGGCATGTGGTGATTTTGAACAATGGGGAGTTGAATATACACTTTTATGCCAAAGGGGACTGTCCCCTATTTGGCATTTTGTCAATACGCTTAGCATTGGTTTTGTTGTTTTTCACAAGGGAAATTGCAATTTCCCTTTAGAAACTGAAATATTGTATACACCTTTAGTTTAAAATCTTTTAAGTTGATTATGTTTAACATGGTCCCTTGTGGAGACTGGTCTCCCAAACAATCACAGGGGGAAATTGTGTAATTAGAAATCTTGCACCTTTGTACATTACCCAGCACCCCACTCTCCTCCTTTTGTTAGGTACTGACATAGGGAGGATATAAATTCTCCCTTTTTTTGCTGCTCTTTCTTCTTCCTTGCTGTCATAGCTTTGGTGGAGCGGGCCTTTTGAGCAGGTAGATTACCATAGGCACATGGTTTTATTTTGTTAGATAATTGCCTTTTTATTCCTTTACTGCTAGTGATTATTAATACATCTTATAAAATATAGTATTTGGAGTTCTTGTATGTTAATTTTAATTTTACCGTCTTCAGTGCAGAGGACTAGTTCTGGTGGCAGTGGCATTCCAGATAATAGAGGGCAGGGCTTGAGATGGAGAGGCAGGCAGGGTTCTGAGGTCCTGGCCTTGGGTGCCATTGGAGGGCAGCTCTGAACTTGGGACTTCAGAGGCAGGACAGGTGGTGTAGTGTGGACTACTGGGACCCACCCAGTGTAAACAAGTCCAAAAGAAGAAGAAGGCCTGCTCTCCTTGGACCTGTGATCTCTCTGCATTCTTCCATTTGAGTCCTGATTTCTCTGCTTTCCTTGGGGCTGATACCTTTCTGCCTTCTGGTTCTAGGTATATCTGAATGAGGGCCTTTGGCTGCCCTGCTAGTGGTGGTGGCTGCCCTTTCTCTGGGTCTCATCTTTCCTGTCTGAACTCTTTGAATGTCCTTCAGATAGACCGGAAGCAATTCTCCCTCCCAGATCTGGCTCCAGGGGCTGCTCCCTGCTACTGTTGTGGGAGAGAGTTTTATTGTGTGAGAGGGAATGCTGATTATGGTCCAAAGAATTGCAGCTCAGATCCATTCCTCTCAAGCCACAAGTCTACATAGTGTAACCATAGGCTTGGAAAAAGCCATTGCAGGGGAGTGGAATAGCCCCCAGATGGGTGCAGAAGATAGTGGAATGACCCCTGTAAGGCCTCAGGTGGGGAATTGTGTCCTCCCATGCTTGGAAACTCTCAGCCTTTCCTCATACCAGTCCTCCCCTGGGTGTGCCAGGGCCATTCCAGGCTGAAAAGTAGGGAATGGGTCAGGAAGAAGTGAAATGAAGAGCTTTCAATACCAGGTGCAGCCTGAGCTTTCATTGGAGCAATATGGAAAAGGAGAAGAGTCCTGCCAAGTAGCCTGTTATTGTTACATCTGGCCAGTGACTGTCAGTTATTCCTCGGTCGGCCTCTTGACTCTTGTTCCCCAGATTTCCATAGTTGCAGGCCTAGGCTTGGATCCTTTGTTTTTCATGAATAAACTTTTTGACAATTAATGTTGAATTGTGGTATTTTTGTGGAGTAATTTCCCTTTAGCCTGGCCAAGGTCAAAACTCCAGACTTGCTGCGCCCTTCCCCTCAGGCTATGAAACGAGGGGCAGCTTCTGTTTTATTACTATGATAAATGGATTAAAGGTCTGACTGGAAAGCCATGGTGAACTTTGACCCATTGTGAGAGTGCTGGGCCAGCCAGGACAAGGACCTGCTTCTCTTGTAAAGAAGTAATGGGGGGGGAGTTGAGGTCTCCTAAGTCCCCCTCCTCAGTGGTTATTTATGAATCTGAGAATTAATGTGTTCTGGCCCCCAAAACCACATAAAGTTTTTGTTTTATGTTTTAAAATCAGAAATGTACTTTTATATATACCAAATATATTTATAGACAAGAAGAAAAAATAGAAAGAAATAAACTTGCTTGTGAAACATTATTTACTTTCAAGGTCAGGTGAGGATGCTGGTGCTAAAGGTTTCCATGCCATGTGCTCTTGCTAACATAACTTACTCTCTGCACACGTAATGCTACATTTAATGCAAAATTGACCTTATATATTACTTGTGATGTGTAACTATTGCTAAACTTACTTGCTATTTTTTTACTCATCATCATTTCTTCATTGAATTTTGGCTGTTTTGCCACACTTTCCTCGAGTTCACTTGGAGGCTGTTTCAACAAAAACCTTTGCATGGAAGTTTCTGTTAAAGGGATTTTCTTAGTCTCTCCTTGTGTCTCCCTCAGAGGCCAGAGAGCAGAATTCACAGGAGTCCCCTGAGCCAGAGCTGAAGATTCCGTTACCAGGGAGACCAGGCTGAGGAGAGGAAGTAGCCGCCCTCTGACAGGAAGTTAGGTAGGACAGTTGGTCAGTGAGGAGAAAAAGGAAGCAGCCACTGACAGTTGGGGCTCTTTTGCCTCTGGGATCTTGAGAGAGCAGAAGGTCTGTTTCTGGGGCATGAGGCTGCTGACAATTGGGCTCTGCTGTGTCTCTGTGTCTGTTCATTGCTTTAAACTACCACAGAAAAGGGACAAATACAGAAGCGCCCATGTCAGCAGGAGGTGGCTCTGTCTGGACAAGGAGCCATGGCGGGGCTTTGCCTTCCCCCAGAGGAGAGAACAGGCCCCCACCTTCTTCCCCCTCTTTCCCCCAAGCTGGGGAAGGGAGTGCAGTCACAGGATGGGGGTGAGGCTGGTCCAGGCCCTTTCTCAATGGTCCAAGGGGAGAAGCAGCCAATATGAGCCAGGTTGGAGCAGGGACGGGATACCTGGGCCCACAGGCCATGGAAGGAGCTCTGATCTCTGCACAGGGCAAATGCCAACACATTTTCCCCAACCCCCACCTGATGCCCGTCTCCTCCAGTAACCTCTCCTTCTAGGAGTCTCCCCTAAGGGCAGGGGAAGAGCCCTGGAGCTCCTCTGAGCCCTGCCTCTCTAATTCCCTTCAGGTGTACAAAGAGGGAGTCTCCCCACCTTGGGGCTCCCACCTCCTGAGGGACCACAGTCTGGCCCAAGCAGAGGCCCTGGAGCCAGAGGGAATGGCCCCCGGGACCCCGAGGTCCCCATCCCAGGTGAGTGCGGTCCATCCCAAGGTGGAATCCAGCAGAACTCAAAACTGTGTCTTTCCCAGGCCTCCAGGGGCGCCATCACTGCTTGCTGTCAATGTGACCTCAAAGGTCACCCACAATCCCCAACTGTGTTCTGGGGTTTTCCAGGGCCTCTGTAGCCCCTGCCTGGATGAGTCAGCCCAGATTCCAGACAAGCAGACCCAAATGCAGTCATTTATTCATCCACTCTCCACTGTGATACCCTCCATTAGAGGGGGATCCCACCATCCAGGGATGGCCCAGGGACAGTCTCTGCTCCTGACCTGGTTTTGGAGTTTGGCCAGGTCAGTGAGGACTGCCAGGTTGGCTTTGGAAGAGGTTTGGGGTGAGATCAAGTGAGAGCACAGACAGGAAAAGGCATGTTTTTATTAGAAGAAAAAGGATGGGAATTCCAGGGTAAGGCAAAAGGTCTGCTTTTCAAATATTATTAACTATCAGGAACTTAGAGTGCACTTAACATACAGAAGCTTTACATCTTTCCGTTTACTAATCAAATCACTTACCTTGAACCTAACAGATTATCTATCCTGTTGCTTTCTCAGTATTTTTCATTTTGGTTCCTTTATTTTTTTATTTTTTAACTAAAAAAATTGATTTAGAATATTTTTCCATGGTCGTATGATTCACATTCTCTCCCTCCCCTTTCCTTGTCCTGGAGCTGACAAACAGTTCCACTGGGTTGTGCATGTATTATTGCTCAAAACCCATTTCCTTATTATTCTTATTTGTAATAGAGTGATCTGTGTAAAATTAATTAATTCATTAATTTTCAATTTTTTCCATGTTTGTATGATTCATTGTCTTTCCTGCCCCTCTTTTCCCCCCCTTCCAAAGGTGACAGTTTCACTGAGTTGTACAAATGTTGTCACTTGATACCTTTTCCATATTATTCATTTTTGCTATAGAACAGTTTTTTTTAAGGCTCAAACCCCAAATCACATCCCATATATACATGTGATATGTGATGTCATATTAACCTTTTGCATTTTTACTCCCATAGTTCTTTCTCTCAGGGTGGATGGCATTGTTTTACATAAGTCCTTCAGGAGTGTCCTGGCTTGTTGCATTGCTACTAATAGCAAAGTCCACTACAGTGTCTTACTTTCTGTGTACAATGTTCTGCTGGTTCTGCTCATTTCACTCTGCATCAGTTCATTGACGTTCTCCCAGTTCATATGGAAAGCCTCCAGATCATCAATCCTCACAGCACAATAGTCTTCCATCACCATCATATACCAAAATTTGTTCAGCTATTACCAATCAAGAGACACCCCCTCATTTTCCAATTTTTTGCCACCACAAAAAGCACAGCTATAAATATTTTTTGTACAAGTATTTTTCATTATTTTCTCTTTGGGATACAAACCCAGCAGTGTTATAGGTGGATCAGAGGGCATGCAGTCTTTTAAAGTCCATTGGACATAATACCACATTGTGTTCCAGAATGGTTAGATCACTTCACAACTCCACCAACAATGTATTGCAGTGTCCCAATTTTGCCACATCTCCAGCATTTATTATTTTCCTTTATTGTCATATTGGTCAACTTGCTAAGTGTAAGATGGTAACTCAGAATTGTTTTGATTTGCATTTCTCTCATTAGGAAAGATTTAGAACACTTTTTCAAGTGATTATTGATTGTTTTTATTTTTTTATCTGAAAACTGCCTATTCATATCCCTTGACCATTTGTCTTTTGGGGAATGGCTTGATTTCTTGTACAGTTGACTTCTTTCCTTATATATTTGGAAAATTAGATCTTTGTCAGAGTTTTGTTATAATCATTTTCCCCAGTTTGATGCTTTTCTTCTAATTTTGGTTGTATTGGTTTTGTTTGTTCAAAACCTTCTTAATTGAATATAATAAAAATGATTCAGTTTACATTTTGTAGTGTTTTCTATCTCTTGTTTGGTCTTAAATTCCTTCCTTTGTATAGATCTGTCAGGTATACTCTTTTATGTTCTCCTCATTTATTTAGGATTTGACTCTTTTTATTTAAGTCTTTTATCCATTTTGAATTTATCTTGGTGTAGGGTGTGGCATGTTGATCTCAACCTGATTTTTCCCATACTGTTTTCCATTTTTTCTAGCAGTTTTCGTCTGTGAGTTCTTGTCCCAAAAGTTAGGATCTTTGGGTTTATGGAACACTGGGTTACTGAGGTCATTTACCCCAAGTCTATTCCATTGATCCACTGATCCTTCTTTCTTGTTTTGATAATCACTGCTTCATAGTACAGTTTAAGATTTGGTACTGTTGTGCCACCATTCTTCACATTTTTTTTTCCTTTAGTTTCCTAGATATTCTTGATTCTTTTGTTCTTCCAAATAAACTTTGTTATAATTTTTTTTCTAATTCTATAAAAATGTTTCTTGAAAACTTTAAAAACTCTTCAAAACTTGAAGAAATTTTGGTTGGTCTGGCACTGAATAAGTAAATTAATTTCAATGGGAACATTATTTTTATTATATTAGTTTGACCTACCTATGAGCAATTCATGTTTTTTCAATTGTTTAGATCTTATTTTAATTGTGTGAAAGGCATTTTGTAGTTGTTTTCATATAATTCCTGTGTTTTTCTTGGTAAGTAAATTCCCAAATATTTTATACTTTTTAGAGTGATTTTAAATAGAGTTTCTCTTTCTAACTCTTGCTGCTGAGTGGTGTTGGAAATACATAGAAATACTGATGATTTATGTTGGCTTTATTTTGTACCCTGCAATTTTGCTAAAGTTGTTAATATTTCCACTATCTTTTTAGTTGATTTTCTAAGATTCCTTAAGCATACCATCATATCGTCTGAAGAGAGTGATGCTTTAGTTTCCTCTTTGCCTACTTTAATTTTGTTTTCTTTTCTAATTACTACTGCTAGTATTTCTAGCCCAATATGAAATAATAGAGGTAATAATGGGCATCCTTACTTCACTCCTGATCTTAATTGGGAAAGCTTGAAACCTGTCCAGATTGTAGATGATACTTGCTAATGCTTTAAAATATATATTATTTATTATTTTGAGGAAGGCTCCAGCTGTTCTGTTTCTAGTATTTTCTGTAGGAATAGGTGTTGTATTTTGTCAAAGGCTTTTTCTGTATCTCTTGAGATAATCATATGATTTCTATTGGTTTGGATAGTGAGATAGTCAGTTATGTGGATGGTTTTCCTAATATTAAACCATCATTGCATTCCTGGTATAAATCCTACCTGATCATAGTGAATAATCCTTGTGATGACTTACTGTAGTCTCTTTGCTAATATTTTATTTAAGGTATTTTCATCTATGTTCATAAAGGAGATTGGTCTGTAGTTTTCTTTCTCTGTTTCTGGTGTGCCTGGCTTTGGAATCAGTACCCCCTTTGTGCCATAAAAAGAATTTGGTGAGACTCCTTCTTTGCTTATTTTGTCAAATAATTTGTATAGTATTGGGGTTAGCTGTTCTTCGAATGTTTGATAGAATTCTCTTGTGAATCCATTTGGCCCTGGGGAATTTTTCTTAGGGACTTATTTGAGGGCTTGTTCAATTTTTTTTTCTGAGATGGAATTATTGAAGTATTTTATGTCCTCTTTTGTTAATCTGGGCAATTTATATTTTTCTAAATATTCACCCATTTCACCTAGATTGTCCTATTTATTACCATGTAGTTGGGCAAAGAAGCTCTTAATAATTACCTGAAATGCTCCTTCATCAGAGGTGAGGTCATCCTTGTGAGGAAAATTCCATTAGCAGAAATACTAATAAGAGTCAGAATCTGCAAGCCAAGAAGAAATAGGTTTACTGGGAGAGGGCCGGCCTCCCTCTGGCAGAGGAAAGAGTTCCAATGAAAATAGAATGAACAGAAATCTTCCACATGGCAGGTCTGAATTGCTGACCAAGTGCTGAATGAGCCGGAAGTGCAGGAATCCTCACGATGGGGGGTAGCCAATATCCGGTATTATGACTGACCTTTCCACGCCTCTGCAATGACTTCCGGGTCTGATCTTCTGCTGACAATCCCTATCCAGGTCAGCGTCAGTCACCTCCCACAGCTCAGGAGGCCTGACCTAAGCCATCGCGCCTGTACTGCTGCCTGACTGTCTTCTGTCCTATGTGCAGCCCGGGGTGGTGGGCTTGGTAGGAACTTTGGGTCACAGGCTTAAGTCAAAGAGCCTGTCAGCCCGATTTCCTACCTCTGGAGCCATCCAGGGGTCCCTGGTCAGGAGCACCTGCAGTCACGAGGAACTGGAGGTACGAGCAGGCCCCAAAGAGGAAGACACGAAGGGAGGCCAGAAGGGAGAGATGCTGCGTCTGCTGCGTCTGCTCCCAGGGGGCTGGCAAGGAAGGCTAACAGGGGGCAGGGGAGAGGGGGGAGGGTCGTCCCACAGTGCTTTAGGTTTGCGGCCTTGCGTAACACTAACAACCCAAATAAAGAGACACAGCCAGAAAAAGCTGCAGCAGGTCCTGGTTGGAGCTGTGAGAAGACACTTGTTTCGCACATTATCAAAAAATGTTATGAAAAGGAGGAAGAAACAACCTTCCCCAGAAAGGCTTTTTGTTGAGACGGCCTCTATGGCCTAGTGCATGGCCAGTCTTTGTGCAGGTACCACGTGCTGCTGAAAAGAAGGAATATTCCTTGTTACCCTGTTCAGTGTTCTCCAGATATCTGTTGCATCTGGGTGTCTTTTCAATAAACTGTTTAATCCCCACCCACCCCACCCCCCCAATCCTCCACCTTTCCTTACTCTCACTAGTACTGATTACCTCATCCACTGTGGCACTGTGGACTCCTCCCACAGGGGGAAGCTTGTGTTTCAAATATCCACTCATGAGTTAAAGCAAAAAATCCCAATTGTGACTGCTGGTATCTCAACTTGCTCCTGATTTAAGGTGCTCATGTATCATGGCACCACTTTGTGTGGATAGATAGAGAGATAGATAGATAGATAGAGAGATAGATAGAGAGATAGTGAGATAGAGAGAGAGATAGAGAGATGATAGATAGATATTAAGAGAGAGAGCGATAAAGAGAAGACACCAGTGCTAGAGGAATTACCCTTTTTCTTTTATGTTGTGGAGAGGTTCAACTGACCACATTAAATGACTAATCTTGTAATAAATTAATTAAAAATGAAGAAATTCTGCCTCTTGAGAATTTTAGTCATTGAGGTCAATGTCTTATGTGTGAGCTCCATCCCCAACCCCAGATAATCAAATGTTATCTTTTTAAAAGATGAACACACCCTCCTTTCCTCATCACATTTACTATTCTGTAACTAAACATAAAATGACTGAATATTTTCTAGGAAGAAATGGCATTCATCATAAAGCATAGACAGGATGTTGGCACATCATACCCAGTGGTTTGCCAAATTCTCAATAAAACCACAAAAGCCTGCTCTTTGTCCCTTAGCTATAATCAGTGTCTGATCTCATATAACTCTGGAGTCCTCTTTAGGCTTTCAGCTAGATAAGAGTATTTCAGTCTTTTAAAAACTTGAGTAGAGGATTCCTTTTTTTTGTTGTTTTCTCCTTATAATCCTTGATAATATTTTTCCCCAGAATACCCAGTAATTGCTTCTTTCTCATAAACTTCAAAAAAAGTTCTTATTATATGAATTCTGACAGTTGTGATGAGGAGGGATTTCAGATCTCCTTCTCTCTTCTCCACAGAATCTCCCGCCTCCCTCAGAGAGCACATACCCTCTCCCTTATTCCATACGGAAAAGCATGTCAGAGTGAGTCGCTTCTCCAGTCTTCATTCTTACAACATGATTCTCACTTCAGATACAAAATGTCTTTGTCAGTATTCCATTGGGCTTTGAATGACTGGTCTCCAGAGCTGGCTGTAATACTCTTCAGGGTGACAAGTTTGGGCTGAGTCCCTTTTGTGCTTCAGTTTCTTCAAGTTAGTTGATGAGGCCTGGACTGGATGAATTCTGCAGGCTCAGCTCTAAATCTTATGACTTTTGCTGGTTTAGGGGTCAATAACATTCAAGGATGTGGCTGTGGACTTCACCCAGGAGGAGTGGTGCCTGTTGGACCCATCCCAGAAAGAGCTGTTCAGGAAGGTGATGCTGGAGAATGTGCAGAATCTACTCTTCGTGGGTAAGGACCATTTTTTTTTAACTCTGAAAAATGCCATTAAGGGAATGTCTTCATTCTGTGCCAAAGGTACCGCATTTTAAGCCTGTGTCAGTGATTAAAAAAGCAAAAGTGCTGACCTCTGCACAGGGTTCTCCTGCCTGGTTTGATTTAAAAAAAAAGGTCTTTGAATTTTGTGATGGGAAGCTGGGACTTTCCTTTCCTGCTCCTGAAATTGTCTCTCTTCTATTTTAGGTAGCTTCAGGTGAAAACTTTAAAAAGTGTTATAGATTTACATTCCTGAAGTTAATCATAATAGTCATCTAGTCAACCTTCTAATTAGACCTGAATTTGTGTACAAATACTCTGTTAATACCAAGGCAGGTCTTCCTTGCAGATGGCCATTGAAAGGGACACTCTACCTGTCAAGGCAGCCCCTCCCATGTAGGATGAGTGGTGTTTAGAAAGGGTTTTTTGTTAAGAAGTATTCATGGGGCAGGAAATGCCAAGAAGGCATAAGAGCAGAAGCAAAAGCTGGAACTAACCCTGAGAATCTCAAACGAACCTTAAAAGAATGCTTCTGGAATGCTGGAATCACAGAATGAACAAGGGTCAGAGTAAGGTCTTGAAAGGTAGGCAGAAAGGGTCTATTTCTGGGGATAAAGAGGAATTGTATATAAAACTGCACAAAGGGAAGTGAAGAAAATCTACCCTCTATATTCTGCTCCATATCCTGTACCAGGGCAGAAGGCAACTTCAAGACCCTGGACCCTTTTTAAGACTTCATTTGTGCCTCCCATGGACCCTCCTTCAAGGTAGGGAAACAGAGAGTAAAGGGAAGGCCACGGAGAAAGAACTATTGGACTTCAACTCAAATAAGAAAAGCAAGAGTAGCAATTATGAACTCAGACAAAACTAGAGAAAGAAAAAGATCTCATTAAAAGATATAAGGTTGATAATTACATCTTGATAAAAAAAAGGTGGTTTATATAGTTAGACCATATTAGTTCTTAACACATATGCACCAACTGATTATAGCCTCCAGATTTTTAAAATAGAAACTAAAGGAGAATAAGGAGGAAATTGCTAATAGAACTATACTGGTAGGGAATCACAGCCTTCCTTTATCAGAACTCTTACCAAAAAAATAAACAAGAAAGGAATAAAGAAAGTATATGAAATTTTAAACAAGTTACATTTTAATAGATATCTGAAACAAATGGAATGACACGGAAAAAGGAATATATCTTCTTTTTAGGTACACATGAAAAATATGCAAAAGACCAAGTACCAGGATATAAAAACTTTCATAATGAAATTCAAAAAAGCAGAAGTAATAAGTGCAACCTTTTCAGATCATAATACAATTATTCTCAATAATAATGGAAAGAAAAGTTTAGAATTAATTGGAAACTATATAATCTAATTGCTGAAAAGGGGTGAGTCAACAAACAAATGATAGAAACAATCAATGATGTCATAAAAGGAACTACAGCAAGGAAACAATATATCAAAAGTTGTGGGATGTAATCAAGGCAGTACTTGGTGGGGAATTTATATCCATGGGTATTTATATAAATAAAATAGGGGGGAAAAGTGAAACAGAACAAATTAAAAATCCAAGTAAAGACTTAATTGGAAATAAAAAAATCAAAGAAGAAATGGATAAAATTGAAAGTAAAAGAACTTTTGAAGTAATAAATAAGATTAGGAATGTATTTTCCAAGAAAAAAAGGGCAAATAAACTAGAGCATTAATCTAACTACTATTTAAACAATTTGGCAAAATAGGAAAAGCAGTCCTGCAAAATTTTTAGCGTGATGCAAATGGGATGCTAATGGATGAACCAGGAGGGAGAAAAACAGAGAAAGAAAACTATAGGGAAATTTCCTTAATGAATAGTGATGCAAAAATCTTAGATACCTCACAAAGTTTATTTTCTATGACCAGGTGGAATTTGTGCCAGGGATCCAAGGCTGTTTTATTATTAGGGAAACCATCAACATAATTGACCATATCAATAATCAATCTAACAGAATTCTCACTATTATCTCCTTAGATGAAAAGACCTTTGACAATATACAATACCTCTTCTTCTTAAAAACCCTAGAAAGCAAAGCAATAAAAGGGCCATCCTTTAAAATAATTAATATCCATATAAAACTATCAGCAAGTATCATATGTAGTGGGGATTGATGAAAAGCATAAGATCAGGACTGAAGCCAGGATACATATCATCACCACTATTATTTATTGTTGTACTAGAAATGTAAGCTTTAGCAATAAACTGTTTAATTTTTTTGTAATTGCATGTAATAATAATTTTTAACATGTTTTCCAAAGTTTGGAGATCCAAACTGATTCCTTCTCTCCTCCCTCAAATGATAAGCAATTTGATCCAGGTTATACATGTATGATGATACAAAACTAAATCCATATTGTTCATGTTGTGAGAGAAGACTCCTATGAAGCTAAAACTCTAAAATAAGAACACATACAAGTAAAATAAAATGAATAACAGTCTGTGTTGATCTGCATTCAGAGAAGATGTTCTTTATCTGAAGGTCCATATCATTTTTCATCACAAGTCCTTTAGAATTTTCTTAGTTCATTTTACTGCAGAGAAAAGTGAAGTCTTTCACAATTGATCATCATACAATATTGCTGTTACTGTGTATAGTGTTCTCCCCGCTCTGATCATTTCACTTGTGTCAGTTCATTGAGATCTTTCCAGGCTTTTTTTTAAATTTAAATTTTCTTTTTAAATTTCTTTCCATAATTACATGATTCATGATGTCTCCCTCCCCTCTTCCCTCCTCCATCCAGTAGGTCAGAAGCAATTTGTGAGGGGTTAATATAAAAGGTTGGGCTGGATTATTAAGGATTAGGGTTGCCAGGAATTTAGTCAAATTCCAATGAGATTTATTTTAGCAATTTATTTATAAAATATAGAAAGAGTGAAAGCAAGAAAATCAGAGCAGATAAGATATCTAGCCTACACACTAAGTATTTGCTCCAGTCCCTGGCTCAACCCAGGTAGGGCTGATTAGTCATTAGACAAAGAGGCCTTGAGCAGAGGATCTGGGGATGCCGGAGACCTCTCTCAATAGGGTAGGTCTCTCCTGAGGCCAGTCCCTTCAGAAAATCCAGGTAAGGAGTCAGCCTTTTTCACTCACCCCACGTGGTAGTTTTAAAGAAAGCAGAAGCAGTCTAAAATCTTCAGTCAGAAATCCTCCATAGTCAAGTCCCACAAAAGACAAATGACAAAAGAGCTCACAGGAAGTCCTTGGCATTTTTAAAGATCTTTTCTTTTTGTCACTTCCTGTGACTTTCTTCCATTTTATGTATACCAATTACAGCTAAAGCTTTGCTTATTTGCTAACCCAGGGGGGCAGTAAGTCTATTCTGATTCATCACCCAATTTGGTTTATGGATTATGCCCATATTATCACTCAAAACATATTTCTATATTATTGATTTTTGTAATAGACCAATCTTTCAAAACCAAAACCCATATAAACCAATTGTAAGTCATATGTTGTATCTTAAATTTCTATTCCCACAGTTCTTTTTCTAGATGTGGATAGCATTCCTTGTCATGAGTCCCTTGGAATTTCCTGGATCATTGCATTCCAGTTTCTGTGTACAATGTTCTCCTGGATCTGCTTATTTCAGTCCCTATCAGTCTATTAATTATTCCTTATAACACAGTAATATTCCATCATCATCATCATATGCCACAATTTGTTGAGCCATTCCCTAGTGGAGAGACCCCCCTCCATTTTCAAATTCTCTGCTACCAGAAAAAGCCCAGCTATAAATATTTTTGAACAAATAGGTCCTTCCCCCCCCCTTTATTAACCCTTACCTCCCATCTCGGAATCAGTACTTCGTATTGGTTCCTATGCAGAAGAGTGGTAAGCGCTAGGGCAGTGATGGGCAACCTTTTTGAGCTTAGTGTGTCACTTCGAGAAAAAAATGTCCTTGTCGGCATGTGGCCCCATCCTTCTCTGTTTTCAGCCTTGTGTCATCAAAAATGGCTACATGTTTCAGTGCTGACACACATCACCAGTTCACCATCATGCAGCTAGGCAATGAGGGTTAAGTGACTTGCCCAGGGTCACACAGCTAGAAAGTGTCTAAGGCCAGATTAGAACTCAGGACCTCCCATCTATCTCTGGGCCTGACTCAATCCACTGAGCCACCTCACTTCTCCCCCTGTTTTAATCAATTAGGGACACAAACCTAGTTGTAGTATTGACGGATCAAAGGGCATACATTGTTTCAAAGCCCTTTGGGCATAATTCCAAATTGCCTATCAGAATGTTTGGATCCATTCACAACTCCACTAGCAATGCATTAATATCCCCATTTTGTGTCATTCCCATCAACATTTGTTATTTTCCTTTAATATCATATTGGCCTCTCTGCTACCTATGAGAAGGTTGCTCAGAATTGTTTTGATCTTCTCTATTCAGGAGGGTTTGAAAACATTAATACATGTGATTATTGATGGTTATGATTTCATCTCAAAACTGTCAATTTCTATCTTTTGACCATTTGTCAATTGGGGAATGGCTTGGTTTTTTCATCAACTTAATTAGTTCTTTGTATATTTGAGAAATTAGATCTTTGTCAGAGAAATTTGTTATACAATTTTTTCCACAGTTTTTTACTTCAGTTCTAATTTTTATTTCATTGGTTTTGTTTGTACAAAACCTTTGTAATTTGATATAGTCAAAATGATTCATTTTACTTCTTGTAATGTTCTCTGTCTCTTGCTTGGTTGTTAATACTTCCCTTCTCCATAGAGCTGACAGGTATACTATTTTTCATTTACCCAATTTATTTACTTATATCCCTCTTCATGTTAAAGTCATATACCCATTGTGAACTTATCTTGGTATAAGATGTGAGAAATTGATCTGAACCTAATTTTTGCCATGCTGCTTTCCAATTTTCCCAGCAGGTTTTGTCCAATATTGAGTTCTTATTCCAAAAGCTGTGATCCTTAGGTTTTTTAGCTAATGTCATATTATTTTGATGATCACTGTTTTATAGTACAGTTAAGATCTGATACTGCTAGGCCAACATCCTTCACATTGTTTTTCAATATTTCTCTTGACATTTTTGATCTTGTTCTTTCCGATCAATTTTGTCATTATTTTTTCCAATTCTATAGAATGCTTTTTTCTTTTTTGTTAGGTATTATGAATTTCAAAACTATTCCACCCTAATCAGACCATTCTTTAGAAGATCTGATTTAGCTATTTCCTGATCAATAACAATAAAGATACTTGGAGTAACAGAATCAGATCTTGGAAACTACATTTCTCCTCCCTTCTTAGTTTAACAAGATTAGGAAGGTCTGTATTAAACTCAAGATTTATTTATCTGAGAAAATGGCCTTCAACAGACATGTACACAAAGAAAGGACAGACCTCTGGGTGGTCCTAAGTCAAGCTTGAGCCACCATTGGCACATGTGAAATGCAGGAAGTGAGGAAGAGAACAGTCGCTAGAGTTCTAGTGACTTCCTGTGGAGAGGGCTAGAGTCAGTTCGATCCTGGAGCTTGAGCTTGGAGGAGCCCCACAGACAGCTTTCCTTCAGGCCAATCGCGTGAGTGATAAGGACTGACCCCTTTCTCTGCCTTGGCTTTCCAAGGCTTTAATGCCAGCTTTGGCTCAGCTTGAGCCAGAGTGGTTCTGAGTTAAACTCCTTTCCTTCTCTCTCTCTCTTTCTCTCCCTCTTTCCTTCTCTCCCTCTATATCTCTCTTCCTCTAATATTTTCTTCCTCTTATTGAAATTAAATCACCATAAAAATTTGGCAGCTGACTTGGGTATTTTATTATTTGGGATTTCCCTTGGCGACCATTTAAATTTAGATTTTTTTCAGTCTCAACCACAATAGTCACCCTTTATAGTATGGCACTGAATAAGTAATTAATTTAGGTAGTATTGCCTTTTTTATGATATTAGGCCATCCTGCTATGAAAGGGGATTATTTATTCTTTATGTCTATTCTGAGTTTATACTTGCAAAAAGGAAATCTTTTATTCTCTTTCTATAGTTGGAGTTGACACTGTAGTTAACATTAACTTAAGTACCCCTATCTAGAAACTCACTAGAATGGAGACAGGATTTACTCTAGCACTCCACCTTTTTTTTTAAACTCAATTATCTAGAAACTTGTGAATTCTTTTAAGAATTCACCCAAGAGTTCACACCCTCAGTAACTGTTCAGTCAGGAAACTGTGAAACTTTTTGATTAGAAATTGACCTTCATAAGGTGAGAAATCAATCCCACATACACTGCCTCATGGGCAGTGCTAGACAATTTGGAATCTGTGATTGGCCTCTTCTTCAGAGGAGATGGTCTTTGAGAAGATAGTCTGAAGAGACCATCTTCTGGAGACGGTCTTCTATCTGGGGAGAATCTTCAAGGGAGCTTTGCTGGAGACTTTGGCCTAGATCCTGGTCTTGGAGCTCAGCTTCAATTTGGACTCTGAATCCTGGATTATTTCATTGATTGAGTGAAAGGCTGACCACTTTCCTAGTTTCCTAAGAGACTAGCTTCCATCTTGGAGGAGGCCATGTGGTTATTAACCTCCAGGCTTCCTGGTTAAGAGCTAATTAATCTCTGCCTGGATCAAGATAGGATAGATAACTTTCCTATCCTCTTCACATTTCTCTACTTTATTGTTTCCTCTCTATTTTGTAAATACATTTCTGACTTGAGATTTAATAAATATTGGTGACCACATAATTTCATAAAATTATTGTCCAACCATTAATTTTCACCTTTACAGTATCTAATAGGAATTAATGTTTTTTCATTTATTTGTTTATAGTTCCAGTTGTGTGAAAAGTGTTTTGTAGTTGTGTTCATATAATTCCTATGCTTCTTTTGGCAGATAGATTCCCAAATATTTTATATTGTCTAGAGCGACCATATAAAATGCTTGGAAATTACAAATTTTTGAAAAAATTAGTAAACAATGTCACAAAAATTAGGTATAAAGCAATAGTTCACACCCTATATCAAGATATGGTCAAAATAGGCATATGATTTAGACATAAAGGATATTAAATGTGAATTCAGGGTGAATTCAGGGAACATAGAATTGTTTGCCTGGCAGATCTATGGAGAAAAGAAGAAGATAGAGAACATTATATGACGTAAAATGGATAATTTTGACTTCAATAACTTTAAAATATTTTCAACAAATGAAACTAGTGTAACCAAAACTAGAGAACAGCTCTAATCGGTAAAGAACTGGTGCGATATAACATCGACATTGCAGCCTTAAGCGAAACACGCTTACCAGAAGAGGGATCACTCAGCGAACCCACCACTGGATACACCTTCTTCTGGAAAGGTAGAGCCTCAAATGAAGACAGAATCCACGGTGTTGGCCTAGCCATCAAGACCAGTTTGCTCAAACAGCTGCCAGACTTGCCTGTGGGCATCAGCGAGAGGCTCATGAAGATCTGTTTGCCTCTCAGCAAAGACCGGTATGCCACAATCATCAGCGCATATGCCCCAACACTGACCAGCACAGAGGAGACCATCGAGCAGTTCTACTCTGACCTGAGTGCCGTCCTGCACTCAGTGTCCACAAATGACAAGCTGATACTACTGGGAGACTTCAACGCCCGCGTTGGCCAGGACCATGAAAGATGGAATGGAGTGCTCGGCAAACACGGCGTGGGCAAAATGAACAACAACGGCCTACTGCTACTCAGCAAATGCTCAGAATTCGAACCCACCATCATGAACACTGTATTCAGAATGGCAAACAAATATAAAACAACGTGGATGCACCCAAAATCAAAACAGTGGCATCTCATTGACTACATTATTGTACGCTGGCGAAACATCCAGGATGTAAAGATCATCAGAGCCATGAGAGGAGCTGAATACTGGAGAGACCACCGATTGGTTAGAGCGACTCTTCAAATGCGCATTGCGCCTTGCCATCCAAAATGCGCCCAGACAGTTCGCTCATTTTACAACGTGAGTCGTCTTAGAGATCCATCTTATTTGCAAACATTTCAGTCCTGCCTGGACAACAAGCTATCTGCCAAGGGACCACTCACTGGAAGCTCAACCGAGAAATGGAACCAGTTCAGAGACGCAGTGAAGGAAACATCAAAGATAGTCCTAGGCCCAAAACAACGCAACCACCAGGACTGGTTCAACTAGAACAACACTGCTATTGAAGGCCTATTGAGCAAGAAGAACAAAGCCTTTATGGAGTGGCAAAATAACCCAAACTCTGCTCCTAAAAAGGACAGATTCAAGTCTCTCCAAGCCATGGCGCAGTGTGAGATCAGGAAGATGCAAGACCGGTGGTGGGAAAAAAAGGCAGAAGAAATCCAGCGGTTTGCTGATATGAAAAATTACAAACAATTTTTCAGTGCCCTCAAAACTGTCTATGGGCCATCAAAACCCACCACCACTCCCTTGCTATCCTCTGATGGTGACACTCTCATAAAAGATAGAAAAGGCATCAGCAGCAGGTGGAAAGAACACTTCAGTCAGCTTCTCAACTGACCCTCTTCAGTCGACCAAAGCGCCCTTGACCAGATCCCCCCAAACCACTCCATTGAACAACTTGAAGTCCCTCCTTCAATAGAGGAAGTCCAAAAAGCCATTAAACAAATGAGTGCAGGCAAGGCACCCGGTAAAGATGGGATCCCAACTGAGGTGTACAAGGCCTTAAAGGGAAAGGTGCTTCAGGCATTCCACATAGTACTGACCAGCATATGGGAAGAGGAAGACATGCCCCCAGAACTCAGAGATGCCTCCATTGTAGCCCTATACAAGAACAAAGACTCACGAGCAGACTGTGACAACTACAGAGGCATCTCACTACTCTCCACTGCCGGAAAGATCCTCGCCCGTGTTATACTCAACAGACTCCTGTCATCTGTTTCAGAGCAGAACCTGCCTGAATCACAATGTGGCTTCTAACCAGATTGCAGCACCATCGACATGGTCTTCACGGTGAGGCAAATGCAGGAAAAATGCCTTGAGCAGAACCTGAGTCCCTACATTGTCTTCATAGACCTGACGTCTATGATGTTCGACACAGTGAACAGGGACGCATTGTGGGTGATCCTCAGCAAGCTCGGTTGCCCAGCAAAATTCGTCAAACTGATCCAGCTCTTTCATGTCGACATGACAGGGGAAGTCCTATCTGGTGGAGAGACTTCTGATCGCTTCAACATCTCCAATGACATGAAACAAGGCTGTGTCCTCACTCCAGTACTATTCAACCTATTTTTCACCCAAGTATTACGACATGCTGTGATGGATCTAGACCTGGGTGTCTACATCAAATACTGACTGGATGGCTCACTATTTGACCTTTGCCGCCTGACTGAAAAAACAAAGACAACAGAGAGACTCATCCTGGAAGCTCTCTTTGCAGATGACTGTGCTCTCATGGCCCACCAAGAAAATCATCTCCAAACCATTGTGGACAGGTTCTCCACCGCAACAAAACTGTTTGGCCTGACTATCAGCCTCAGCAAAACAGAGGTGCTGTTCCAACCTGAACCAGGGAGGCGAACTAACCAGCCATGCATTACAATCGACAGCACGAAGCTTTCTAACTTCAACAGTTTCAAGTACCTGGGCAGCACCATCGCCAACGACGGGTCCCTAGACCACGAGATTAATGCCAGGATCCAAAAGGCCAGCCAGGCACTTGGGCGACTGCACTGCAAAGTCCTCCAACACAGAGTTGTAAGCACTGTGACGAAGCTCAAAGTGTATAACGCAGTGGTCCTCAGCTCGCTCCTGTACAGTTGTTAAACATGGACACTGTACCAGAAGCACATGAAACAGCTGGAGCAATTCCACCAATGCTCCCTCCTGTCAATCATGAGGATCCAATGGCAGGACCGAATCACCAATCAGGAAGTCCTCGACAGAGCCAACTCCACCAGCATCGAAGTCATGATCCTCAAAACCCAGCTACGATGGTCTGGACACGTCATCCACATGGACCCACAGCGAATACCAAGACCGGTATTCTATGGTGAACTGTCAGCTGGACTCAGGAAACAAGGCCGACCAAAGAAAAGATTCAAGGATCAGCTAAAGTCCAACTTGAAGTGGGCTGGCATGACACCAAAGCAACTAGAACTCGCTGCCTCTGACAGAAGCAGCTGGCGAACCCACATTAACCATGCCGCCACCACCTTTGAAGATGAGCGACGTCGACATCTTGCTGCTGCGCATGAACGCCGACACCAGGCCACAACCGCACCTCCCGTAACAACTGGTATCCTATGCCCCATGTGCCACAAACTCTGCGCCTCAGCCTTTGGACTCCAAAGCCACATGAGGGTACACCGTAGATGAAACTGCACAAAGACAATAGTCATTCTCGATCACCGAGAGACTACCACTACTACTCTAACAGATTTCTCTGATCTGATTTTTCAAACTTATAAAGATATAAGCCAGTTTTATCCAAGAATGCAAGTTATTCCCCAGTTGACAAATGGCTATAGGTTATGAATAAGCAGTTTTCAGATGAAGAAATCAAAGGTGTCAGTGATCATATGAAGAAATATTGTAAATGTTTCTTGATTAGAGAAGTTAATTAAAGTATCACTTCACCAGCCAAAATAACAGTAAAGAGAAATGACACAGATTGGGGGGATGTGGCAAAATTGGGGCACTTAATACCTTGCTGTTGGTTTTGTCAACTGATCCATCCTTTTTGGAGAACAATTTGTAATAACTCCCAAAGCACTAAATGATGCATACCTTTTGATGTAGTAAAAACACTTGTATGTCTGTGCCCCAAAGAGATCAGAAAAAAGGGAAAGGACCTACTTATAGGAAAATATTTGTAACTGATCTTTTGGTGGTAGCAAAGAACTGCAAATTGAAGGGATGTCTATCAGTTGACAAATGGCTGAACATAGGGTGATTGTGCTATAAGAAATGACAAACAGGATGATTTCAGAAAGTGCTAGGACAACCCCCATGAACTGATGCAGAGGAAAATAAGTAGAACCAGGAGAACATTATACACTATAACACTAATATTATTGAATGTTTGAGTGTGACAACTTTGGCTACTCTCAGCAATACAATGGCCCAATACAATTCTGAGGGACTTGTGACAAAGAATGCCTCCAGAGAAAGAACTGTTAGAGATGTAATGCAGATGAGAGCATACAATTTATCACTTGTTTATTTCAGTTTTTGTTTTGAGGTTGTGGTTTTGTATGATTATTCGCTTCTAAAAATAAACAATATGGAAAGAAAATTTTAAAAGAAGCATGAAACTATAGCTCACAGCCCCTAATTCTGACTAGTCTAGCAAGTTTATCCTTATTTATCCTTGAATCTTCTCTCAAATTTCAGGCCTGATGATAGGAATGAAAGGAAAGGCTATAAGCATTTAAAAATATGTGCTCTATGTGCCTAACTTTCTATTACGAGAGGGAAATCAAGATGGAATTTTCTGATTGCAAATGTGTTACATGATCTGTGCCCTGCTGCAAATGTCCCAACAATGAATACAACAGAAACTATTCTATCAGCCTTGTTTGCCTGCCCCCTTTCCATTAAGAAGATGCAATTTTTTATTTTTCTCTCCTGATCCCTTCATTCTTCCTTATGCCTAGGGCTTCCAACTACAAGAGCATATTTAATCTCTGGTTCTCAGGGAGAGGAATCACCATGGCTTCTAGTGAAAAAAGACCCAAAGATCTCCTGTCCAGGGGGGTGAGGTGAAAGCAGGTGTATAAGGGGTATTACCCCAAAAGACTTATGTCTGTTGTAGCGAAGGGAGTGCTATTAGGGGCTGGCAGGCCAATCCTGAATTACACTGTTCATTTCCTGAGAGATGCATGATGTACTCAGTATAGAGTAGGAGACATAATATATGGTAGATTGTAAAATAAAATGACTATTTAGTATGTCTGCATTGAAAACATAATGCCTTTGCATCTGTAGAGAAAAGAAGAAAAGTTATATTGCAGTTTGAAAATTCCTTCCTGAGAGTTAAAAAGAGTGAAGTTGTTTCTCAGCTTAAGGTGCATCCAAAATGATGGGTACGAAATATCTGGAAGGTTCCCTGAGATTGACAAAATGATAAGATTAATGAATGAGTGACTTTAAAAAGAAAGACAGAAAGGGCAATTGACAAAGATTGTTTAATACTGTGAACATAGCATGCTTAGGCACAGGGTTTGAGTAGTATTCCACTTGCAAAGAAGTTGATCAGGTCACTTCTCCAATTTTTACATATGACATGAGTTGTGAAGTATGATGTGAATCTTGGTCTTGTCTGTATCACAGATCCATCGGGAAGGTTCATTGTTATTGTATGGGAAAGTATTTCTAAAATCTTCTATCTTGCAGTCATGATCAAATGGTGTATCCAAAGCCTCGTTCTGCTAATTTAAATTTGAAAACTCCTTTTGGCCTTGGAAAATCAAATAAAAATTAGTTTACTTATTGACATTAGTAGAAAGAACTTATATTCCATGTGTGTGTGTGTGTGTGTGTGTGTGTGTGTGTGTGTATGTGTGTCCCTTTTCCTTTTGTGCTCATGTCATTATTTTTTTCTTCAGAAGCAGAGACTAATTTTGAAGTGAAGGAGATGTCTACAAACCTGAGCCTTTTTGTGGAAGAATCTGGCCCTCCAAGAGGCAAGAATAAGGGTCCCTGTGACTTCATTTTGAGAGAAATCTGTGATGCTAATATCAAGGTAAATGAAAATCCAAGGAGTGACTATGAATGTGATGAAGATCCAAAGAAATGCAACCAACATTCTGTCCTAAATCAGTATAGGAAATTGACCTCAGGAAATGACTGTTGTCTGGATAGTGAATACACCAAATGCTTTCCTGAAAAAGTAGGATTTAGTCAGTTGCATGAGAAGCCTCCAGAAATGCCCATGTATCAAGATAACCTAGGACAAATCACCTTTGGCTCAAGTTTAAATCTCCCAAAACATCAGAAAAGTAAACATGTAGAGATGGTTTGTATGAGTAATAAAGGTGGGAGACCTTTCAGTCAGAACTCTGAGTTTGGTTCATATGAAATAATCCACTCTGGAGAGAGACATTATCAACATAAGGAATATGGAAAAGGTTTTACACAGAGAGGTCATCAGAGAATTCACACTGGAGAGAAACATTATGAATGTACACAGTGTGGAAAGCCTTTCACACAAAGGGCTAATCTTACTGCACATCAGAGAATCCACAGTGGAGAGAAACCTTATGAATGTACACAGTGTGGAAAGGCTTTCACAGAGAGTAGCTCTCTTGCTAAGCATCAGAGAATCCATACTGGAGAGAAACCTTATGAATGTACACAGTGTGGAAAGGCTTTCACAGAGAGTAGCTCTCTTGCTAAGCATCAGAGAATTCATACTGGAGAGAAACCTTATGAATGTATACAGTGTGGAAAGGCTTTCACACAGAGGGGTAATCTTGCTGCACATCAGAGAATCCACACTGGAGAGAAACCTTATAAATGTACACAGTGTGGAAAAGCTTTCATTCACAGGGTGAGTCTTACTGTACATCAGAGAATCCACACTGCACAGAAACCTTATGAATGTACACAGTGCGGAAAAGCTTTCATACACAGAATGAATCTTGCTGTACATCAGAGAATTCACACTGCAGAGAAACCTTATGAATGTACACAGTGTAGAAAGCCTTTCAAACAAAAACGTGATCTTGCTGTACATCAGAGAATCCACACTGGTGAGAAACCTTATGAATGTACACAGTGTGGAAAGCCTTTCACACAAAGGGGTAATCTTGCTGCACATCAGAGAATCCACACTGGAGAGAAACCTTATGAATGTACACAGTGTGGAAAAGCTTTCATTCACAGGGTGAGTCTTACTGTACATCAGAGAATCCACACTGGAGAGAAACCTTATGAATGTAAACAATGTGGAAAGCCTTTCACACAGAGGAGTAATCTTGTTAAACATCAGAGAATCCACACTGGAGAGAAACCTTATGAATGTACAGAGTGTGGAAAGGCTTTCACATGGAGGGATCAACTTGCTACACATCAGAGTATCCACTCTGGACAGAAACCTTATGAATGTATACAGTGTGGAAAGCCTTTCACACACAGCATCAGTCTTGTTGCACATCAGAGGATTCACACTGGAGAGAAACCTTATGAATGTACACAGTGTGGAAAGCCTTTCACACAGAGGAGTAATCTTGTTAGACATCAGAGAATCCACAGTGGAGAAAAACTTCATGAATGTACACAGTGTGGAAAGGCTTTCATAAGGAGGGACCATCTTGCTACACATCAGACCATCCATTCTGGACAGAAACCTTATGAATGTACACAGTGTGGAAAGCCTTTCACACACAGCATCAGTCTTGCTGCACATCAGAGAATCCACACTGGAGAGAAACCTTATGAATGTACACAGTGTGGAAAGGCTTTTACTCGGAGGAACCAACTTGCTACACATCAGAGAAACCACAATGGAAAGAAACCTTATGAATGTACACAGTGTGGAAAGGCTTTCACACGGAGTGATAATCTTGCTGCACATCAGAGAATCCACACTGGAGAGAAACCTTATGAATGTACACAATGTGGAAAGGCTTTCACACGGAGAGGTCATCTTGTTATACATCAGAGAATCCACACTGGAAAGAAATCTTATGAATGCAATACAATTGGAGAGCCTTTCTCTTAATGCGCCACAGTTGCTTCACATCAGAAAATTCCCACTGGAGAGAAACCTCATAAGTCAGACTGAATTTATGGTTGCCATTCTTACCTTATTTAACATAAGAGAATCCATACTAGAGAGAAACTTTAGGAATATGACCAGTGTGGTAAGGCCTTCAGGTAACATTCATCTCTTATTTCCAAGCCAGAATTCCTTTTGGATAGAAATCTTATTCCTATCATGAATGCAGAAAGACACTGAAATGGATAATCCAGAGCTTTTTCAGCAGGATAAAATGTCTTCTGAAGAGATCATTTCTAGATGGATTCCCTGTAGGAAGGCTTTCAGAGAGGTACCATCTCTTATTTCATGTCAGAGGATTCATAGTGCAACAAATTTTATGTGTTTTCCTGAGGAGGAGGTTGATCACACTCATTTGGAGAAGTGAAAATGATAAATCTGAGAGGCTAGCCCACATCTATTGGATTGGTTATTATGACAGAAAAGGAAAGTGACAAAAGTTGGAGGAAATGTTTGAAGATTGAAAAAGGAATGAACTTTTGGGGTTGTTGTGAACTATTTCAACCATTCTGGAGAAGGCAATTTGAACTATGTTCAAAGCACATTAAAAAACAAAAAGAAAAAAAAGATCTATATATATTAAAACTACAAAACACTTAAGGATACTCTTTTGGGGGTGACAGAAATATTGGAAATTAAGAGGACTCTCATCCAGTGGGAAATGGCTGAACAAATGATAGCATATGATTGTAATAGAATCCTATTTTGTCATTAGTGAGGAGGAGGAACTCAGAAAAACCTGGAAAGACTTGACAACTGATACAGACTTTTAAATTTAATATAATCAAAATTATTCATTTTATATTTTGTAATGTTCCCTCTCTTTTGGGTCTTAAATTTCCTTCCTTTCCCATAGATCTGACTGATATACTGTTTCACATTCCTCTAATTTACTTATAATATCACTCTTCATGTTTAAGTCATATACTCATTTTGAATTTATCTTGGTATAAGGTATGAGAAATTAATCTAAACCTAATTTTTCCCATACTGTTTTCCAATTTTCCCAGCAGTTTTTGTCAATCTGTGAGTTTGTGACCCCAAAGCTGGGGTCTTTGGGTTTATGGAACACTAGCTTGCTGAGGTCATTTACCCTTAGCCATTGATCCATCCTTCTGTCTCTTAGCCAGTACCATATTGTTTTCATGTTCAGTGTATTTTTGTTCAGTTTAAAATCCAGTAGTGCTAGGCGCCCATCCTTCATATTTTTTTTTAATTAGTTCCCTTGATTTTCTTGATCTTTTGTTCTTCCAGATGAATTATTTTATATATTTTTCCTAATTCTTTAAAAAAGGTTTTTGGTAGTTTGATAGGTATAGTAGTGAATAATCAAATTAATTTGGGTAGGATTGTCATTTTCATTATATTAGCTCATCCTACCCATGAACAATTAATGATATTCCAATTGTTTAGACCTAGTTTTATTTGTGTGAAGTGTTTTGTAGTTGTGGTCATATGATTCCTGAGTTTTTCTTGGCAAAAAGATTCTCAAATATATTATATTGTCTAGAGTGATTTTACTGGAGTTTCTCTTCCTACCTCTTGCTGCTGATTTTTATTGCCATTTTTACTCCTAACTAGGAGGGGAAGGAAGGTTTCTCTTCCAAACATCTTAACTTTAGCTAGTGCGCACGAGGGTAGCGCCATCTATTGACAGGAAGTAGAATTGCAAAGATGGGCTACTCTGGAAGAGCAGAGCCTCACCAAAGTTTGAGGATGTCTTTTCTTGCGGCTAATCCTGGTTGTACTGATTGGATACCTTGCTGTCTGCTTGTATAATCTTGAGATTCAGAGGAGAGAGTCCTCTCCCTACACCCCCTTGCCATTGTTGCCTGCCCAGTCTCTGAAATATGTCCAATATGGGGTTTATCCACACTATGCCCAGTGTATGTATGAGGAACTCCAGAAGTGTGATCTGTTGAGAGATTTTTTCTTAATTTCTCCCTTTTTATATTTAAGAGGCAAGGGACCAACAAGATTTCTGAGTAAGAGACCCTCTGCTGTGCAGTCAGTTTTTGACAGTTAGAGGGTGTAGCTGAGAGTTCATCACAGCTGGCAGTAGGTAAAGGGCCTTTTGGGCTCTGGGTCTCCAGGGGAGAGGAGTATGTAGCTCACTCTCTCTGGGACTATTGAAGTCAGAGAAACAGATTTGAGGCCTTATTGATTATTATTTTATTACATTTTATTTAATTAGTTAATTTAGAATATTTTTTCCCATTGTTCCATGATTCATGTTTTTTCCCTCCCCTCCTCCTACCCACCTTGAAGCCTATGCTCAATTCCACGGAGTTTTACTTGTGTCATTGATCAAGACCTATTTCCATATTATTAATATTTGCATTAGGGTGAGACTACATCCCCAATCCTATCCCTATCGACCCATGTGATCAAGCAGTTGTTTTTCTTCTACGTTTCTGCTCCCACAGTTCTTCCGCTGGATATGGATAATGTTCTTTTTCATAAGTCCCTCAGAATTGTCCTGGATCACTGCATTGCAGCTAGTAGAGAAGTCTGTTATATTTGATTGTGCCACAGTGTTATCAGTCTCTGTGTACAATGTTCTCCTAGTTCCTCTCCTTTCACTTTGCATCACTTCCTGGAGGTCATTCCACTTCACATGGAATCCCTCCACGTTATTATTCCTTTGAGCACAATAGTTTACCATCACCAACAGATACCACAATTTGTTCAACCATTCCCCAATTGAAGCACATCCCTTCATTTTCCAATTTTTTGCCATCACAAAGAGCACAGATATGAATATTTTTGTACAAGTATTTTCCCTATTATCTCTTTGGGGTACAAACCCAGCAGTCCTATGGCTGGATCAAAGGGCAGACAGTCTTTTATCGGCCTTTGGGCATAGTTCCAAATTGCCCTCCAGAATGGTTGGATCAATTCACAACTCCTCCAGTAATGCATTAACGTCCCAACTTTGCCACATCCCCTCCAACATTTATTACTTTATTTTGTTATCATGTTAGCCAAACTGCACAGTATGAAGTGATACCTAAGAGTTGTTTTCATCTGCATCTCTCTTACTATAAAGAGATTTAGAACACCTTTTCAAGTGTTTATTAATAGTTTTGATGTCTTTATCTTAAAATTACCTATTCATGTCCCTTACCCATTTATCAATTGAGGAATGGCTTGATTTTTTGTGCAATTGATCATAATTTTGAGTAATTATACATTTGCTTTGTTATAAAGATTTTTCCCAATATGTTGCTTCCCTTCTAATTTTGATTGCATTGGTTTTGTTTGTACAAAACTTTTCTAATTTAATGTAATCAAAATTATTTATTTTACATTTTGTGATTTTTTTTCTAACTCTTGCTTGGTCTTAAGATCTTTTCTTTCCCAAAGATCTGACAAGTGTGCTATTCTGTGTTCAACCTAATTTACTTATAGTTTCCTTCTTTATAGTCAAGTCATTCACCCATTCTGAGTTTATCTTGGTGTAGTGTGTAAGATATTGATCTAAATCTAATCTCTCCATATGGTTTTCCAGTTTTCCTAGCAGTTTGTCAAATAATGGATTTTTGTCCCAAAAGGTGGAATCCTTGGGTTTATCATAGACTGTCTTGCTGAGGTCACTTACTCCAAGTCTATTCCACTGATCCTCTCTCCTTTCTTTTGGTCAGTACCATGTTGTTTTGATTACCACTTCTTTATAGTATAGTTTGAGATCTGGCACTGTTAGGCCACTTTCCTTCCCCCTTTTTTCATTATTTCCCTTGATATTCTTGATCTTTTGTTCTTCCAAGTGAACTTTGTTATGGTTTTTTTCTAATTCAGTAAAAACGTTTCTTGGTAGTTTGATGGGTATGGCACTAAATAAGTAATTTAGTTTGGTTAGAATTGTCATTTTTATTATGTTAGCTTGTCCTACTCATGAGCAATTAATGTTTTACCAATTATTTAGATCTTCTTTTAATTGTGTGAAAACTGTTTTGTAGTTGTGTTCATATAGTTCCTGTGTTTGTTTTGGCAGGTAGATTCCTACGTATTTTATATTTTCTAGGGAGTTTTTAAATGGAATTTCTCTAACTCTTGTTGCTGGGATGTGTTGGAAATATATAGAAATGCTGTTGACTTCTATGGGTTTATTTTGTATCCTGAAACTTTTCTAAAGTTGTTGATTATTTCCACTAGTTTTTTGATGGATTCTCTTGGATTCTTTAAGTAGATGATCATATCATCTGCAAAGAGTGATACCTTGGTCTCCTCATTACTTATTTTAATACTTTCAATTTCTTTTTCTTCTCTAATTGCTACTGCTAGTGTTTCTAGTACAATGTCAAATAATAGAGGTGATAATGGGCATCCTTGTTTGACTCCTGATCTTATTAGGAAGGCTTCTAATTTATCCTTATTGCAGATGATGTTTGCTGATGGTTTTAGATAAATACTGTTCATTATTTTCAGGAAAGTTATATTCCTATACTTTCTAATGTTTTCAATAGGAATGAGTGTTGTATTTTGTCAAAGGCTTTTACTGCGTCTATTGAGATAATAATATGATTTTTGTTGGTTTGCTTGTTGATTTGGTCAGTTATGTGGATGGTTTTCCTAATATTGAACCATCCTTGCATTTCTGGTATAAATCCCATCTGATCATAATGGATAACCCTCAAGATCACTTGCTGGAGTCTTTTTGCTAGTATTCTGTTTAAGATTTTTGCATCTATGTTCATTAAGGAGATTTGTCTATAGTTTTCTTTCTCTGTTTTTGACCTGCCTGGCTTTGGAATCAGTACCATATTTGTGTCATAAAAGGAATTTGGTAGAACTCCTTCTTTGTAAATTATGTTATTTGACATATTATATAGTTTGTATAGTATTGGGATTAGTTGTTCTTTGAAAGTTTGATAGAATTTACTTGTGAATCCATCAGGCCCTGAGGATTTTTTTTCTTAGGGAGTTCTTTGATGGCTTGTTCAATTTCTTTTTCTGTTATGGGGTTATTTAAGTTTAAAAAAACAGTATGGGAGTGATTAGGTTTAGATCAAGATCTAATATCCTACACCTAGATAAACTTGGAATGGCTGAATGACTTGAATATAAAGACGGTAACTATAAGTAAATTAGGTGAACTGTGAATATTAAAACTACTCCACCCTAATCAGACCGTACTTTAGAAGATTTGATTTAGCTATTTCCTGATCAATAACAATAGAGATACTTGGAATAACAGAATCAGGTCTTGGAAACTCTACTTTTCTCCCCCCTCCTTAGTTAACAAGATTAGGAACATCTACACCAAATTCAAAGATTTAATTATCTGAGGAGAAGGCCTTCAAAAGACATGTGCAGAAAAAGTGGACAGACCACTGGGCTGTCCTAAGTCAAGCTAAGCAATCATTGGTATAGATGAGATGCAGGAAAGTGACATAAAACTGTCTATATAAGGCACTCACTGGCTCTCTTCACCCTCTTTCCCTGGAGAGGCAATTCTGGCTGGCAGTGTGCTAGGCGTTTTGACATCTTGGAGTGGTGGTGCTGAGTTTACCTTGAGCTGATTCAGGTTTGGGCATCTGGGTTTAGCCCTTCTTTTTCTGGAGTTCCAGCTGACTCCTTCTTCCTTCATACTCCAAAACCTTAATTCCTTATCTTCTGATCTCTCCAACCGAAACTAGCCAAGGCGGTGGGGGGAGGGGGGGAGAGAAAAAACCTCCTCCTCCTTCTTCCTTCTCCTTAATCTCCTCCACTATCAGTTAAATCACCATAAAAAATTCCAACTGACCTGGGTATTTTATTATTTGGGATTTCCCCTGGAGACCACTTAAATTTAGATTTTCAGTATCAACCATAATTTTAACCTTTACAGTTTTGGCTAACCACGTTGGTTGTGACAAAATACCCTCAATCTTCTTAACTTTCCTAAACCTTTTTTCCCCCACTGTAACTATCCCTTTTAATAGCTTATTTTGATCAGCTGTAAAGGTAAGTAAATTTGAAATTTTTTTTGTATTCTCCCACTCTCCTTAAATTAGATAGAAAACAGCTGTTTTAAATCTTAGCAACAGGGCCCTAAGGTCCTGGCTGGGAGAGCTGTTTCTAAATCTCCTTTCCATTAGGGAACAACTGCCTAGATTAGGAGTGGGGGAAGCCTGTAGAAAGTTTTGGCTTTGTCCTGCTCCCCATGTGTTTTATATTAATAGGTAATGTCATTTTTGTACTCCTCAGTACTGTGTTTAGAGATGCTAAAATAAAAAAAAATTATTTGAAGCTGAAATTCAGAAAAACTCAAAAAATTGAGGATAAAGTGCAGGAGAACATAAAAAACCTGCAAGAGAACATGCAAGCCCAATTAGACAATTTAAAATGTTTCTTAACCAGTACCAGAAACAAACCTGTTCCTGAACCTTTGAATGAGGAAATTTCCTTCCCTGAAATAGAGTTGGAAAACACCTTCCCTATAGCTCAGCTAGCAGATTGTTCTCTCATGGTCTGCAAATCTTGGCTGAATTTAATCCCCAAAACCCTTCCCCTGCAGTCCCAGTTTGTGATGTTCCTTATACTACACAAAACCAAATTCCAGGCCAAAGGAGATCTCATCCTTCTAGAGAAACTCATCTTAGTCAAATTCACCCACAGGCACCAGATTCAACTAGAGGCCTGTTTCCTCAAAGAGAAGTACCTCAAATAGGACAAAATGGAGATGTGGTGACTTTAAGGCACAATATATGGTTTACTCCCCAAGAAATAAATGAATTTACATGAAATATCCCCACATTTGAACAAGATCCCTTTCTACAAAAAAAGATGACAGACATATTTTTCCAGTGTAATCCATCTAACAAGGACATTGAAAACTTGCTATAGGCTTTTTTAACTGAACGTGAGAAAAATAAAATAATTGCTCATGTCAGCACAATCTGGGGACACAATGCAGCACATTGGCCATCTCAGGATCCCGAATGGGATTAACAACTCCGAGGATCTTTTACAACTATACCGTTGTAGAGGGGCCAACCTAATGGCAATGAGAGAATGTGAAGACAGTACAGATAAGTGGGCGGAATTTGAAAATATTAAGCAAAATGACAAAGAGACACCCTCCAGATTCATGAACAGAATAATAGAGTTTGGGGGTAGACACCAGGATTTTGACCTATCTAAAGAAAATAGCTTGAGAAAATTAGAAAGCACTTTGTCACTAATTCTTACAAAGTGATTAGAGATTATTTTAGAACATATTGCCCAAGATGACCAGAGATGGACCTTGAAGAATTGTGGAAAACAGCATTATATGTTTCAAAGGGAAACAAAGAAAAGGAGGAAGAGAATAATGATCTCATAGAAAAAATATAGAAATGATTGACATATTTAACATATAAGATTGAAAACTGGAAAGAGGGCATGATACTCAGCCAATGGCACTTGCCCCTCTCCAGGAATCTAATTACTGATCCATTACCTGTCAGTTCTGTGAAAAGAAGGGCCACAGAATGGTAGAGTATAGAACTTTACTCAAGGCACTCAAAAGGAATGTGCAGTTTAATAACAACTACAGAAGTGATAATTATAGAAATAACTATAATAATGATAATGGAAACCACAACTTTAGGAATGATAACTATAGGAATAGATATTGGGAAAATGATAATTCAAACCAAATGACTACACAACAATGTAACTTAAGTGGTGCTCGTCCAAAAAATACTCGAGGTGCTAATGCCCCTCAGGGGGGTGCCTTTCAGAGGGATGCCCAAGGAACTTCCCAAATATAATGAAGGTGGGGGGGGGGCTGAGGCACAGGAATCAGAGGATACAACCTTTGATTTTCCAGACCCTGACGTCCTACTACCCATTGTTCCTATCCACTGCCCCCCATACTAATGAACCCCATGTTACCTTAAAGGTGCATAACACCTATTATGATTATCTTTTAGACACTGGAGCTACCAGGTCTATATTAAAGAGTATATCAGATTTACATTGTTATTCTGTTGACTCACAAAGTGTAGTGGGAGTATCAGGAATACCCCAAAGAGTTAAAAAACTTCCCCCTAGAATGGTGTCTGTAGGACCCCTAGAGGTACAACATTCCTTCCTTTTGAAGTCTGACTCCCCTTTAAATTTGCTGGGGAGGGACTTTCTATGCAAACTCAGAGCCACAATAACTTGTTCCCCAGAGGGTTCGTTATCATTGGAAGTACTGGAGGAATATTTAAATTTACTTACTGTACTTCTCTCAGAGAGTCAGGAGGCAAAAGAACCTCCCACTTTTGTAATACCTACAGATAAACCAGAATCTCTTTGGGCCATATTTTCTTATGCTGTAGGCTTAATTCGACTGTTCCTGTGCAAATTAAAGCTAAATCTAGCCCACCTCCTTCCATTCCTCAGTATCCCCTATCAAAAGAGGCAATTGAGGGAATTACCCCAGTAATTAACTCATTAATTGCACAGGGAATAATAATCCCTTGCAAATCTGAATATAATATGCCCATCCTGCCCGTTAAAAAAACAAAAAGGGGGCCCGATGGCAAGCACCTCTATAGATTTGTAAAAGATCTGAGGGCTGTGAATAACCATGTTATAAACTACTCTCTGTAGTTTCCAACATAAATACGATTAATTCTTCTATTCCTAGCACAGCTACATACTTTATAGTAGTAGACTTTTGTGCTCAGTTTTCTTTTCCATACCAATATATGAGAACTCCAGGCATATTTTTGCTTTCACCTGGAAGGGCTCAAAATATACATGGAGTTGTCTACCCTAGGGTTATGTGGAAAGCCCAAGTTTATTTGTACAAATTTTGAGCCAAGACACAGATAACATTTAAAAACAGCAAATTAATCAAATACGTAGATGATCTACTCTTGGCTTCAACAGACGCAGAAGCATATTAGGAAGATAGCAAACACCTTCTTTTGGAATTGCACAAAAGAGGGCATAAAATCTCAAAGGATAAGTTTCAGTGGTGTCTCCCTAAAGTAGAATATTTGGGGTTCATCCTGACTGTGGGTGCTCATTATATTTCTCCAAAATGAGTTGAAAATATTCAAAATTTAAGTGCTTCTACCACTAAGAAACAGTTGAGAGCAATTTTGGGAGCAACAGGGTTTTGTAGGTAATGGATTCCTTGCTCTGGGGAAATTACTAAACCTCTTATAGCACTAACAAGGGATTTGGTCCCTGAACCCCTCAAATTAGAGCCAGAACACTTGTCAGCTCTATCATATCTAAAAAAGGCTATCCTGTCTGTCCCCACTCTAGGCATCCCAGATTACAAAAAGCCATTTACTTTATATGTCCATGAACAAAGAGAAGTAGCTTCAGGTATTTTAACTCAGACTTTGGGGCCTTCTCAATGCCCAATTGCTTATTATTCTGCCCAACTGGACCCAGTAGTATCAGGAGCACCACCATGTCTTAGAGGAGTAGCTGCTACAGCCTTACTAGTGAAAAAAAAAACTGTTGATCTAGTATTGGGATGCCCATTAACAATTATGTGCCCACATGAGGTAGAAGCATTGTTGCTAAGGCACAAAACACAGACATTCTCAGATCAGTGAATTACAAGATATGAAATAACCTTGTTAAATAGCAAAAACATTACCGTGAAACACTATACAACCCTTAACCTTGCCACTTTGATTCCAGATTTACCAACTTCAGGAGAACCATTACACAGTTGTGAAATGGTGTCCATGGCAGAAAAGCCTTGAGATAATCTCTTCAACACTCCCTTAGACAATCCAGATCTGGTCTTATTTACTGATGGTTCCTCTTTTATGAGGGATGGCATATGCTACACTGGAGCTGCTGTAGGCTCACAATTTGCCACTGAGTGGTCAGCTTCACTGTCCTCTAATATTAGGACTCAAGGAGCAGAACTCATAGCTCTGAAGCACGCTTGTATAATTGCCAAGGATGAAAAGGCAACAATTTATGTGGATTCTAGATATGCTTTTGGCATTTGTAACTCAGTCGGAATGCTATAACTCCAGAGAGGATTTTTAACTTCAGCTGGAAAATCTATAGCTAATGCAGAAATTATTAATGAAGTTCTTTCTTCTCTCTAGCTGCCTGAAGCCCTAGGTATAGTTCATTGTTCTGCCCATACAGCTGGCACTGACCCTGTCTCTAGGGGAAATGATTGAGCAGATACTTTTCCAAAGCTAGAAGTCATAGAAGGACCTGAATTAATTTTAACATTAACAACCACTGATGTTTTAAATTTATTGCTTTCCTATAATGAAAAGGAAGTGGAAAAATGGAAACAAAAATTCAAAGCAAAACAGATTACTGGAGTATGGGTGTCATCTGAAGGGAAACCCTTGTTCCCTAGAAGTTTATATCATCAAATCTGCCCATCTATTTATAAAAATGGTCACTTTGGTACTCAAGGCATCATGGACTCTGTTAATAGAATATGGATAGCCCCTAGTATAACCACTATAGCCTCTAAAGTGTGTTCAGCCTGCTCTACCTGCCAAGCATATAACCAACATGCCTTTCATGGCAAAGATTTTGGTGGGTGTCCTCTAGCTTACACACCTTTTGAGCACCTACAGATAGATTTAATATCAATGTCAAACGTTGGACATTATAAATTTTGTCTAGCCATAGTAGATCAACTGACCAAATGGGCAGAAGCATTTCCTGTGACCAGAGCCACAGTGGCTTTTGTTGCTAAGGTGATTTTAAAAGAAATTATTCCTCGCTTTGACCTGCCAGCACATATTGATTCAGATAGAGGAGGTCATTTTACTGATTCTGTTCTAAATCAGATATATTCTTGCTTGGGGATAACTCCCAAATTCCATGTTCCATATCACCCCCAAAGCTCAGGCCAAGTTGAGAGGATGAATAAAGAACTTAAAACTATGATTGGAAAATTATTCACTGAGACACATTTAAAATGGCCTAAAATTCTTCCTCTGGCCCTATTTTATCTTAGAAGCAGGATTAGAGGAGACCTACACATCTCACCATTTGAGAAGCTTTTGGATATTCACCTATACAGGCTAAAACTTTCCCCCCTGCATATACATCACTATTAGGGGGAGATACTACTATTGCTTCCTATATACAGGAATTATAGCACAAACTACGTGAACTTCATGAATCTGGAGCTGCAGTACAAGCTGGACCACTAGACTTTTCATGACCTGAACCCAGGAGACAAAGCGTATATAAAGAATTTCAAGCATACTGGAGCAACTCAGCCTTTGTGAAAAGGACCATTCCAAATATTGTTAACTACTCCAACATCTATAAAGGTTGGAGAGAAGGACTTGTGGATTCATTGTTCACATGTGAAGAGAGCATTTTCTGTTGAGACTGATTGCATGTATCCTATTACATGCATCAGAGATAATAATCCATAAACAAGTGGATGCTGTTTTTTGAGGACACATTGAATTACTGACCCCCCCTTATTTTTATTATTGCTTTTCTTTTATTTTGATTAGAATATTTGATTTTTTCCCTTTTTCTCATTTCTTATACTAAAGGTACATACAATTAATATTATTTTTTCTGCAGTAATATAAGTTTAATATATATGTATGTATATATATAGATACATACTTGCTATAATATCAATACATACCCAAAAGCTTTAAACTATGGGAACCTGCCATTTATTGATAAAAAGTTATGGGACTCTGATTAATGTTTGTGTCTGATTCTAGGAAATGGGATAAAACAAGGAGCACAGTCTTAACTTGAATAGTTCAAAAAGAGCACATAGGAAAAACTAATGTGAGACTCGAGGTTGCGATGCTTGACATGTTAAGTTGTAGGACTTCCTTGTATCTACAATTTTTTGAAGTATTAATACAAGTACAAAATTTGACTATCATCCTGACTCCCCTTATCCCTGAGAATGACAAAAAAATCAGACCAGGGAATTACACTTCCCTATCAAAAATAAAATTCTAGTTTTTTTTTCTTATATTATGGCAACTTCCTGTAGTCTTGGCTGCAAACGGGTAAGTGAAATATTACTGCATTCTGTCCTACAGACTTGTGGGATAGAAACTACTTTTAAATTGGACCTATATAAGGACCTGTTAGAAATTTATTAAACCCAAATAAGGGCTTATTTTGGATTTTTTCTTCTTTTTTCTTTCCATTTTTTTCCCTTATGTTTTTGGTTGTGTTTTTCTCTTCTTTTGATAATTGACTCATACAACCCCATAACTCAACATTGCATCCTGAGCTGTACTGGATGTGTTTTTTTTAACACCTATTTTGGTGGGGGCGGGGAATTGTATTTTAATAAAAATCAGAGATTTTGAATTTTTTGTTCGAGAAAAGATCTTCAAGGAAGAAGATTGCTAACTCCTAAATCCAGAGAATGAACTGTTATAGAAAGATGCCAGAAAACCTGCACTACATCAAGAAGATCCAGAATGAACTTTGGATGTGGTTGATTGAACTGAAGTTTGATTGAACATTCAATTGTAAATGTACACTTTTATGCCAAGGGGATTGCCCTAATTTGGCTTTCTGTCAATGCACCTAGGAAAACATTGGCTTTGCTTTCTTTCTTTTCTAGTCCTCCGTAACTACTGTAATTTCTCCTTAGAAAATTGAATATTGTATACATCTGTAGTTAGAAGTGCTTTAGGACTACAAGATAATTATGTTAAATGATCAATAGGGAGACTGATCTCCCAATGATCATCAGGGGGGATTGTGAATCTTAAAAACTACTCAGATTGTACTTTAGAAGATTTTAATTAGCTATTTCCTTATTGTAACAATGGAGATACTTGGTCTAACAGAATTAGGAATGTCTTGGGAACTTTTAAAATTACTCCACCCTAATTAGACATACTTTAGGGAAAGATAAAAGTTGTAAACTCCTGATTGAACAATGAAGGTACTTAACTCATACCTTATAGTGAAGCTAAAATGTTAAGATAAGTCTATTTTTAGAACTAATACAAAAGGGTGTTAAGTAACTGGAAAGGTTAAATTAATCACAAAAAAGTCAAGTAACTCACAAAAGCTGAGCTTAACAAAGAAGTATGAAGTACTTCAGAAGATATAATCTAAGCAGAGAATTTTAGAACTAAAGAGTGGTGAGAACTAAGAATGGACAGTCCTGGAAAAAAGTGTCTACTGTGATTTGTAGACATGAAAATTTAGGGGAGGTGACATAAGAGAAAATTTCTTTAAAACGAGCGATAAAAAGTTAGTTCAGGCAATTCAGTTCAGAGTGGAATTCAATTCTGAACTCACTTCAGGATATTGAGTTCAGTGGAGGACTGGAACCCAGCTTGGAGATACCTCCAATGTATGTTCAGGGAGTGGCCATTGCCGCTGCATTGCGGCAATGTGGGTACATTGCAGGGGAAAAACCTATACTGAAATGATTAAAAATCTGCTATCAGGAAAAGAATGTTTCAAGTGTAGTAAAATTGGACACTTTAGGAAAAAATGCCCAGATCAGCGACAAGCCTTCTCAAAACTCCATTTCCAAGGTGTTTGAAGGGACTACACGGAGCAAAAGACTGTTGATCAAAATTTCATCATGATGGTAATTTACTCCCTGATAGGACCCTCCCCCCCACAAAAAACAGGCCACAGGGAAACTTGAGAAGGGGCCAGCCCCATGCCCCTCTAAACCATAGGGTAACCGTAGGATTCAGCAAGAAAAATCCATTTTCTCCCCAACAATCTGCTCCTTGCACCAAGCAACTCCCGGGAGTGCAGGATTGGACTTCTGTGATTCCTCTCCTGTAGTTAACCCTATGAGAGTTAGGGGCCCCCTACCTGAAAGGACGATGGGCCTTATAATGGGGAGGAGTTTTCTCTCTCTTCAGGGTATATCAGTGATCCCAAGAGTTGTAGACTCAGATTTTGTAGAGGAAATACAAATGATGATACAACCACCACCTTAAACTGTTAGCTTAGTAAAAGTACAAAGAATTGCCCAATTAATCCTTCTCCCCTATGTACAGACGTCAAATCCTGTTCTTAAAACACCGGGAGGACAAGAAGGATTTGGGTCCTCTAACTGAGCATTTTGGGTTCAGTAAATAAAGGATTCACGACCTATGAAAACTACTAAAATTAGTGGCAAAAATATTGGAGTATTTGACATGGGGCAGATATCAGCTGTATAGCAGAGAAAGACTGGCCCCAGGCCTGGCCCACTAAGGCTACCTCCTCCAACCTTGTAGGTATTGGACAAGCCACTAATGCTGCTTAGAGCTCTCAGATTTTGACCTGGTCTTTTGGAAAACTGTCAGGGCATTTCTGCCCATACATGGTTCCCTCTCTCCTTTTAACTATATGGAGAAGAGATATCTTGGGGGCAGCTGGGTAGCTCAGTGGATTGAGAACCAGCCCTAGAGATGGGAAGTCCTAGGTTCAAATCTGGCCTCGGACACTTCCCAGCTGTGTGACCCTGGGCAAGTCACTTGACCCCCATTGCCTAGCCCTTACCACTCTTCTGCCTTGGAGCCAATACACAGTATTGACTCCAAGACAGAAGGTAAGGGTTTTTAAAAATTAAAAAGAAAAAAAAAAGAGATATCTTATCACAGATGGTCTCCCTAGTCAAACTAGATGATGAAATCCAGACTCCCCTTGATAAAGGACCCTTGGATTTTTCCTTAGGGGCCATTGCCAAAAATAACAGCAGACCCAATAGTCTGGAAGACAAATGAGCCTATCTGGATTGAGCAGTGGCCCCTACAAAAGGATAAATTATAGGCTCTATAGGAGTTAGTTCAAACACATTAAAATTAGGGCATATTGAGCCAAGTAATAGTCCATGGAATACTCCAATTTTTGTTAAGAAAAAATTAGGCAAATGGAGACTCCTCCAAGACTTAAGGGCAGTTAATAAAACCATGGAAACCATGGGAAGCCTCCAACCAGGACTCCCCTCCCCCATAGCCATTTCCAAAGGATATGAGATCATTGCAATTGACCTGCACGACTGCTTTTTTACTATCCCTTCATCGCCTCAGGATAGAGTTAGACTTGCTTTTAGTGTACCCTCAGTAAAATTTAAAAGACCCTATCAGCGATTTCATTGGTTAATTCTGCCCCAGGGCTGTAAAAATTCCCTGACCCTCTGTCAAAAATTTGTTGATTTTACCTTGAACCCAATAAGAATACAATTCCAAGACACATATATTATACATTACATTGATGACATCGTTGGCTTACCCTGACTGCGCCAAGCTGCATGAGATTATGTCCAGCACTGTTCAGGCTTTGTCAAACTATGGGTTAAAAGTTGCACCGGATAAAATTCAAACTGAACGCCCTATTCTATATTTAGAACGTACTATTGGGAAAGCCAATCTTATATCACACCACAACTTGCAATTAAGGATAGACCACCTTAAAAATTTAAATGATTTTCAAAAACTACTGGGGAACGTTAACTGGATTTGTCCCTTTCTGAAAATTTCCATGGCAGAACTCAAGCCTTTGTTTGAGATTTTAAAGGGAAACCCTTCTCCCCTGTTGCCCCCTCCTCCCTCCTCTCATGGAAGAGGGAACAAAAGCCTTGGCTTTAGTGAATCAAGCCATTAACAACCAACAGCTCTCTCGCTTAGATTACAATCTGCCTTGGTCACTAATACTTCCCATGGCATACACTCCCACTGGATCCTTGCAGAATGCCGTGCTTGAACGGTTGCCTCTGCCCAAACTCTACTCAGAAAGTTATTTCCTCATATGCCATGCTAATGGCTGATCTGATTTTAAAGGAGAAGCAGAGAACTTTTGGGTGCAGGCCCCTCCTCTATCATCACACCCCTAAATGCTACACAGATAAATGATCTTTATTATTACTCAAAAGATTGGCAAGTCGCTGTAGCAGGTTGTTCTGGAGATATTTGTTATATTCCCTCTCACCCTCTTCTGCAGTTCTTAAAGAGATGGGCAATTCTTTTTCCTTCCCAGTCATCTCCAAGCCCACTTTCTTCTCCCCCTGTTGCTATTGTTTTTACAGATGGATCCTCTAATGGAAAAGCTGTCACAGTCGTTAATAATGAACCCTTTTTTCAGGAATCAATGAAAACCTCCGCACAATGTACAGAGATCATTACAGTCACTTTTGCTTTTCAGAAATTAGCTAATGTACCTTTTAATCTGTACTCTGATTCTCAGTATGTGGTCAGACTTTTTCCTCACATTGAAACAGCCAACCTGCCTTTATCTAAGAGTTCCATTTTCCCACTTGGATCAGAGCTCCAGAAGTTAATTCGAGCCTGTTTCATATTGGATATGTCAGGGCCCATTCATCATTGCCAGGCCCTATCCATGAAGGCAATCAACTTGCCAGTAGCCTAACCTGTGCAGTCCTTACAGCCCTCCAAGACGCCGAGGCCAGCCGCAAAATACATCACCAGGATGCCTCTGTGCTGTGTCCTCAATTTTGTATTACAAGAGAGGCTGCTCGAACCATTGTCTGTAATTGCTCACATTGTCTTTTACATCTTCATAATGTTATTATGGGATTGTTTAAGGGAAAGAGACAAGAGGGAAACATCTAAATAGTTTAAGTTTATTGATGGGGAATGGGAGAGGAAGGAGGGTAACAAGGGAGAAGGAAAACTTCTTAATCTTATCCCCAAACCTAAATTCCGTTATTAATATCCTAATGGCTAATTTATCTAGACTAAATAAGTTAAGGTTTCCCCAAACAGAACCTCACATCTGAGTCCAGAAAATGAGCCAAGATCCCAAAGGTAAAGTCCAAAGTAGGTCCAGAAGAGAAGTTCTTATTTGGTCTTCCTTCTAGCTGCCTGCAGCCAGTTCAAGCAGGTTTTCCCCTCTCAAGCTGGTATCTCCAAAAAGGGCCAGAAAACGTGTAGAAAAATAGAAATCACAGCTACCTCCAAACTTCCCCCAGAAGTCTGTTTTTGTTTTTTTTTTTTCAGTTGGGACCTTAGACTCTTGACCCAGGCTCCCATTGATTCTGTGTCACCTGTCCCTGTCAATCATTTTGCAAATCATTTTGCAACAAGAAGTATTTGCTTACTACAATTCTCCTAGTTATAGTGTTAATCCTCGTGACCTCCGACCTAATTATCTTTGGCACATGGACGTAACACACGTCCCTTCCTTTGATTGTCTATCCTATGTACATGTTTCTATTGATACCTTCTCTCATGTTATCATAGCAACAGCTCACATAGGCAAAGCATTCAAGGATGTTTCACAATGTTTGTTTTCATGTTTCTCCTATCTAGGAATGCCAATGAACCTGCACACTTCTAAATACTTTGCAAAATTTTGTGCCACTTTTCGGATTTCTCATTCCACAGGAATTCCTTATAATCCACAGGGATAAGCAATCATTGAGTGTGCTCACCAGACACTTCAAGCACAAATTACTAAGTTTCAGGATGGTGATTTCTCACATTCCTCTCCTCATGATGCTTGCCATTAATCATTTGAATCTTAACAGTGACAAGCCATCACCATGGATAGATGTTAGTGTTCAGACAAGGCTTTCCCCAAACCTCTAGTAAAGTGGAAAGATGTGCTATCTGGTGTACAGAAAGGTCCCGATCCTCTGTTAGCAAGGGGACGAGGGTTTGCATGTGTTTTTCCATAGGACTGACTCACCTATCTGGATTCCTGACCAACTCATTCAACCATATGTTCAGCCAGCAGCCAAAGCATCCCTCCCCAACCCCCACCTCCTAGGAGTGCCTCTTCATCTTCTACAACTCCACCCTCCCCTGATCCTGTTGACAACTTGATTGATCTGGTGGACCAACACTCTCTGCCTTGCTATGTCTTACCTCTGCTCTGTTGGCGATGCCTGACTGCCTCAACCCATACCACTGACCCCCCTCCCCATGTGGGGTCAACTGAAGATTCTCTCACAGCAAGCTTGTGATATAGTAAGACATCACAACAAAGAACCAACCCCAGACATGGTCAATTCCTGCTACCATTTGTTGGGATTATTTCCTTGAATTTCCCATTTTACATCCTGTTACATGGCTCAATGATTTTCAAGTCTATACCAGTGACTCTGAGTTTCTTGGTGATCCTACAGATGCTTACATACTGCAAAAGTCCTTTTTAAATTTCACATACTCTGGCTTGTTCCACATGCCACCTTGGCCCTTGGATCCAACTCCAGGCTGCTTGCTGGCAGATGTTTGCTTATATCTTACTGACTCTCCTGGCAAAGATAACTCGAGACTTATGTGGTTACTTCATATGCTATCCCATTTCTTCATTGAATGCATTCTCTGTTCAGATAACTCCTGAACGTCCCCCTGAGAATATTCCTGAATGCAAACACATCTCTGACAAACCTTGGTATCCAATTGATGATAGATATGGATTTCCTCCTTGGAGAGAATGTGGATTCCCCCACAAGGGTGTCTGTTACCCCATTATTAATGGTTCCTTTTACATATTTGACTGGTCTATTGTTAGTCCAGATTGTGATTTTGGAAGAATTAAAAAACTTTACAGCTGGCTTCTCCAATCTTAATTGAACTAAGATTAATCAAATTTTTCCTGCTGAGGTACCAATCTCTCACTGGTATAGACCTGGTTGGCTTTCATCCTTTCTGGTCTTTTTTGAAAACCATGTCCAATTACTCATTTTTCTTTATGGAAACTCATTGCCTCTCTCCGCCCTACTGTGTTACTATACCCTAGTGGCAAGAGAGAGTCCAGACCCATTCAGGCATATATCAGATCTCCTCATGCACTACTCATCCAACCACCTAAAGGTTATTCATCTCTACAAAGTACTTTCCCCATGACTTTTAGAATTGCTTGTTCAGGTTGCATTTTAACAAATTGTCTTAATCCCTCAATTCCTGCTTCTACTGTATATGTTGTCAAACAACCACCTTTTACTATGCTTCCTATTAATATGACCACTGACTAGTATGATGATGATCCAGGCATTTATGCCCTGCAATTAATTTCCAATAGTTTAAGTTGCCCTAAGCGCTTCATTGCCTCTCTTATTCTGGGTATTACTGCACTTATCTCTGTCATTGCATCCCTGGCAGCCTCCACCATTGCTCTTATTCAAACAGTCCACACTGCACAACATGTAGATAATCTCTCAAAAAAAAAATGTTTCCCTTGCTCTCTTAACCCAGGAACACATAGACAAAGGCATAGAAGCATGTATAAATGTCCTTGAAGAGGTCATTCTTTATTTTGAAAATCAGTTACAAAACATAAAAGTGAAGTTCAAATCAAAGTATCATGCTGATTTTAAGTGGATCTGTGTTTCTCCCCTCCCTTACAATCAATCAGATGTTCCTTGGGAGAACATACAACAATACATTTTTGGTATATGGAATCATTCAGAGTTTTCTGTTGATCTAAAAATATTACATAAACAAATCATGGATATTAGTCCTTCCAGTACTTCCCTTTTTTCTGCATCCTCCATTGCCAATTCCTTTTTTTGAAAGTGTCTCTTCCTTTGTCTCCCACAATGATTTTATTTATTCCCTTATTACTTGTGGATTTGATCTTATTCTTATTTTTTTCTTATTCTTTTTTGTTTTCCAGTCATCATCAAATCCCTAAGTTCTACCATTTGTCAAGTCCAAATTGAACTGAAATCACTTCAATTAAAAAAAGGGGGGGGGGAATACTGAGGCCTGTCAAACCCATGCTGTTTTGTGAACTTTAGATTACTCCACCCTACTTAGTCTAACAAAAATCAGAAATATATATATACCCATACTTAAAGATTAAGTATTTAGGAAGATGGCTGTCAACAGACATGTGCTAGCAAATGACAAATCAGAAATAGCTGGCAGACCCCTGGGCTGCCCTAAGTCGAGCTTAAGCTACCATTAGTACATTTGAGATGCAGGAAAGTGATGTAAAAACCGTCTATATATTTCGTGTCACTTCCTCTCTCCGGCTTTTTCCGCAGAAAGCTGGCTCTGACTGGCAATGTGCTAAGTGTTCCAGCATCTTGGTGTGGCGGAAGCTATTGTCCAGTTTGGTGGTGAGTTTTCCTTGATACTATACTGGGAGAAGCTGAGTAGCCCAGTTCAGGTGAGACATCTTTTCTGATCTCTATTGGAGTTTAGGTTGATTCTTTCTCCTTTACCTTCCAAACACTATCCTCTTAGAAAGCCACTAATCTTCAGAGACCTCGTGGTGGAGGACTTTGAACTTCTCCTGGCACAAGTCAGGTGGGAGAAATCCTATACCCTTTCCCTCTCCCTTTTCCTTAATTCCTTTCCTCTATATTAATTAAAATAACCATAAATTTCCAGATGACTTGGGTATTTTGTTTGGGATATTCCCTGGAGACCAAAAATTAATTTGGATTGAGTCACAACCCTAAAATTATCCTTACATTAACAAGGTCACACATGGAAACCAAGGTTGCAAAGCAACCCCTTGGAAAGATGGAGGCACCCACTCATCCCCCTTCTATGTGACTTCTTCCACTAACTTCCCTTACTGCTGGCTATGATTGTTGTTCTCTCCCTAGTTTCAGGAGAAGTAATATGAGAGCAAATTACTCACAGGACTAATACACATCCCATTTTAATCCCCCCAGAATATTACCCCAAAGATCTTATTCACAGAATAAATAACCAAAGATCATTATGTACCCACTACCCCCTCCTTTCTCTCTCAGCAGAGGCATATCCAGATTCCCCACACCCATTGCAAGCCAAATGCACAGGTACAGCAATCATTCCTCTAAGCACAAGCTGCAATGACACACTTCACTAGATCTGTTGGTGTATAATAACCAGGCAACATTGCTGAGGTGCTTTAATGAAATAGAGAAAAATGTAACATGGAAATTGAGGAAATTCCTGATTCTGGTCTGTCTTACATTACTCTTTAACTCTGTACCCAGCAGTGAATGGTTTTGTTACAATCTCCTAAGTAATTCTGATTAATTATGAAAGCTGATCAAAAGCAACAATGATTCTCTTAGCTGGTCATTCCACAGTCAGTGGGAAGTGACGCCAGGTTACCCTGACTATGTCATTTATCTCTATCACATATTTCTCTGTTGTAGCAACATGGTATGCAAGATGATAACAATGTTACTTAAACAATTTGTTAAAAGTTAATGAATGACATCCAATTATCTGTAGAAGATCATGTATGTTGAAAAATGAGACTGTGTGCCAGAAAAGCATGTAACCACTGAACTATATAATAAACATGAGCTCTATGCCTGGTGGAACAGCTTTGTGATGCCTGAGCATCAGGTCTGAACATTCAGATGTCACCTACTCTTTATTCACCTAAGTCATCCCACCTAGACAGAAGCAACCCTTGGCTTTGAGAGACTGCTGGCCAGCTTTTGAAACCAAAGAACTTCTTCCTTTCAAACAGAATTTGGTTAATGAGTGGTGGGGGGGGTGTAAATATTCTCTTCAGGCCTAAGAGTAAATGTTCCCATGTACCCCTGTGTGAGGATAGGGCTGAAGGTTGGCTGGACCATCTCCTCATCAGGCATTCACCAGTTAGGGGTATTTTGGGGTGATTTAGAGGGGGACTTAATAATGAGTTCCTCAAATTCTCTGTTAAACTCCCTGAATAGCTTCCAAAGAGGTTAGGCCCCAGCTCAGGCTATGACTGAGGTGAGGAGAGAGAAGCAACAGCCTGTACTGGAGACAGCTGACCTTCCTTGTTTACAGACCAGAAGAGGACCTAGACACTTCAAGGTTGGGACAAAAGTGAGGGGTGAGTAAGAGAGGACTGTGAAGGGGGACCAGGAGGTGGCAATGGTCCCAGGATCCAAGCCCAGGACCCAGCAGAGGAGGGAGGGGTTGAGGAAATATGGGATGGGCAGTAAATGGCTTCTGTGAAAAGAAACTATCAGGCAAAAGGAGGAGGGGGAAGGATGGTTTAGTTCTCATGCCATTTTTACAAGCCCACTTCTACATGGCAAAGCTTAAGATTCTGCTTCCACAGCTCATATCAGAGACCTTCTAGGTAGACTGCTAATTTCTTTCTCTCTCTCTCTCTCTCTCTCAAATAAATAATCATGAATTTAATATGTCTCCAAGATTAATTATAATTAATAATATGAGGGGAAAGGCTTTCCTGGACACCCCAAGTTTCTAAAGGCACCCCAGGTCAAAGAGTACATAAGGAATTCCCCTGCAGTGCTGGCTGAAGGAAGCCGACCTCAGAGCAGCAGAAGCTATAGGACAGTAGGAGTTTCTGAGAGATAGATCTCCTCAGCCTTTCCCCAAGCTTTTGGTAAGCATCAACTTTAGGTGTTCTTAACTGATAAACCCAGATATGTACCTTCCATTTACAATCCTGACCTTCTCTCTTAGAAGCAATATGAAGTATGAATACAAAGGCAGAATAGGGATGAGGAGTTTGCTCTTCATCTTGCTGCCAGCTGAAGCCTTTGGGCTACCATACTCTCTGCCAAGATGCCCAAGGAAACACAGACACAGGACCAACCTATGGAGGAAGAGGAAGTGGAGACTTTTGCCTTTCAGGAATAAATTGCTCCATTGATATCTTTAACAATTAATATGTTCTAATAAAGATCTTTTTGAGAGAGCTAATTTCAAATTCATATGATGCCTTGGATAAAATCAGATACAAGAGATTGGCAGATCCAAGTAAACTAGATTCTAGGAAAGAGCTAAACATTAGTATCATTCCAAAAAAAGATGATTGCACCCTTAGTTGATTTGATCAACAATCTTGGTACCATAGCAAAGTCTGGAACCAAGACATTCATGGAAGCATTATAGGCTGGTGCAGATATCTCCATAATTGGTCAGTTTGGTGTTGGTTTTTACTCTGCCTATCTGTTTGCTGAGAAAGTGACTATTATTACTAAACATAATGATGATGAGCAGTATGCCTGGGAGTCTTCAGGAGAATCATTCACTGTTAGGACTGATAAAGGTAAACCTATGGGTCCAGGAACAAAGGTAATTCTGCATCTGAAAGAGAACCAAACTGAGTAGTTGGAGGAAAGAAGAATAAAGGAAATTGTGAAGAGGTACTCTCAATTTCTTGACTATCCAATTACACTTTTTTGTGGGAAAAGAATGGGATAAAGAAGTCAGTGATGATGAAGCAGAGGAAAAAGAAGAGAAATAGGAGAAGGAAACAGAAGAAAAGGAGTCTAAGGATAAACCAGAGATAGAAGATGTTGGCTCTGATGATGAAGAAGAAAAGAAAGATGATGGCAAGAAGAAAAAGAAGAAAATTAAAGAAAAATGCATTGATCAAGAAGAACTTAACAAAACAAAACCAATTTGGACCAGAAATCCTGATATTACTAATAAGGAATATGAGGAATTCTATAAGAGTTTGACAAATGACTGGGAAGATCATTTAGCTGTGAAACACTTCTCAGTGAAAGGACAGTTGGAATTCTGAGCCCTTCTCTTTGTACCACGACATGCCCCTTTGACTTATTTGAAAATAGAAAGAAAAAGATTAACATCAAATTGTATGGGTGTAGGGTTTTCATCATGGATAACTGTGAAGAGCTGATCCCTGAATATCTGAATTTCATTAAAGGTGTGGTGGAGGACTTCCGGTCAAGATGGCAGCTTAGAGAAAGATAAAGTTCAGAGCTCCAGAAACCCTTCCTTACCGATCTCAAACTGAATGTTCCTAGGGCACCGAAATTCAAAACAAACAACAGAATAGACCCCGGGAACACTCCTCCTAGACCTGGATCAAAAGGTACGGCCCCCCAAAAGTCAGAACCCGAGATCACTCGGATCTAAGGGGTAGGCAAAAGGAAGGTCCCAGGACCCATCCACCCCAACCCAGAGCTCTGAATCCAAGGAAGCAGCAGGAACCTCAGGGCAGGCAAAAGGGCCTCGGGAGCCAGCTATTCTGAAGGCCACACCCTGAAAACAACCTGAGCCAGTCGTGGGGGCACCCAGACAGCAGGGAAACAGAGAGAGACGGGGGGGGGGGGAAGCCTGTAGCCCCCTGACCAGATCCTTCCATCTGAGACTCACTGAAGGTCCCTGCCTCAGGGCATACTCAGTCTGAGGTTAATCCTATCACCAGCCCTCAGAGCTCCAGGAAGCCATGGGCCCTCCCCCTCAGAGTGCAGGCTCCTTTGGCCAGCAAAGGCATTGAAATACATCTGAGAGTGTCAAGCCAGGCTCAGAGCATAGAAGTAAGGCAACAGAAAAGCTTTGGGAGGGAACTGAGGAGGGAAGTAACACCAAAACACCAGCAATTTTGGGCTTCCTGGGGAAGGCAGACAATTTCCCTGGGGCTAAAGCCACTGAACATGAGACAGGTAACAGAAGAGCCAGACCCCCTCACTCAGATAGAGATGGCAAACAGCACAGAAGCAAAAAAGCCTCAATACAACAAGAAAAACAAGAAGGGGGCAACTTTGGACACATTTTATGGAGCAAAAATACAAAAAAACCTTCCAAAGGAAATGGAAACTCTCCACAAACTTTTGAAGAATTTGAATCGAAAATGATAAAAAAGATGGAAGCCTTATGACAGGAAAAGTGGGAAATAATGCAAAAGAATTTCACACAACTACAAAACCGGTTTGACCAAACTGAAAAGGAAAACCAGGCTTTAAAGGTCAGAATTAGGCAACTGGAAGACAACGAGCAGGTAAAAGAGCAAGAATCAATAAAGCAAAGCCAAAAGATCAAGAAATTAGAAGAGAACATAAAATATCTCACTGACAAGGTGACAGTCTTGGAAAATAGAGGAAGAAGAGATAATTTAAGAATAATTGGACTACCAGAAAAGCCAGAAATAAACAGCAAAGGTGACATTGTAATACAAGATATAATCAAAGAAAATTGCCCAGAGATTCTAGAACAAGGGGGCAATACAGCCACTGAAAGAGCTCACAGAGCACCCTCTACACTAAATCCCCAAAAGACAACTCTCAGGAATGTAATTGCCAAATTCCAAAGCTTTCAAGCAAAAGAAAAAAATCCTACAAGAAGCCAGAAAAAGACAATTTAGATATAAAGGAATGCCAATCAGGGTCACACAAGACCTTGCAAGTTCCACTCTGAATGATCGTAAGGCATGGAACATGATTTTCAGAAAGGCAAGAGAGCTGGGTCTTCAACCAAGAATCAGCTATCCAGCAAAACTGACTATATACTTCCAAGGGAAAGTATGGGCATTCAACAAAATAGAAGATTTCCAACTTTTTGCAAAGAAAAGACCAGAGCTCTGTGGAAAGTTCGATATCGAAAAACAAAGAGCATGGAATACCTGAAAAGGTAAATATGATGGAAAGGGAAAAGGAGAAAATTGTTATCTTTTCATTTATTCAAACTCTCTTCTATAAGGACTACATTTATATCAATCTCTCTCTATATATATATTAATATATGGAAAATGTAATGTGTAAATAGGGGGAAAAGAAAAATCAAATAGAATAATCTTTCTCACACAAAGATTCACACGGGAAGGGGAGGGGAAGAAAACTCCTATAAGAAGGAGAGGAAGAGAGTTTTTACTTAAACCTTACTCTCAGGGAAATCAAATCTGAGAGGGAAAAACATCCAGATCCATTGGGATCTTGAATTCTATCTTACGCAACAAGGGTAAGGAGAAGGGAAAACCAAGGGGGGGAGGGGGGAGGGAAAACAAAAAGGGAGGGAAAGAGAGGGGGGAGGGGGAGGGAACAAAAAGGAAGGGGATAGAAAGGGAAACATATCAAGGGAGAGGACAAGGGGGACTGATTTAAAGGAAATCACTGGATTAAAAGGTTAGAGCTAAAGAAGAAAGGTTAGAATTAGGGAAGGATATCAAAATGCCAGAGAATTCACAAGTCACAATCATAACTTTGAACATGAATGGGATGAACTCAGCCACAAAATGTAGATGAATCGCAGAATGGGTTAGAATCCAAAACCCTACCATATGTTGTCTTCAAGAAACACACATGAGGTGGGTAGACACCCACAAGGTCAGAATTAAAGGATGGAGTAAGACCTTCTGGGCCTCAACAGACAGAAAGAAGGCAGGAGTTGCAATCATGATATCTGATAAAGCCAAAGCAAAAATAGACCTGATTAAAAGGGATAGGGAAGGAAAATATATTTTGTTAAAAGGGATTTTAGATAATGAGGAAATATCACTAATCAACATGTATGCACCAAATAATATAGCACCCAAATTTCTAATGGAGAAACTAGGAGAATTGAAGGAAGAAATAGACAGTAAAACAATATTAGTGGGAGATTTGAACCAACCACTACCAAATTTCGATAAATCAAATAAAAATAAATAAATAAGAAAGAGGTAAAAGAAGTGAATGAAATCTTAGAAAAAGTAGAGTTAATAGACATATGGAGAAAAATAAATAGGGACAAAAAGGAATACACCAGGCTGGGCTTGGAATTGATGAAAAAGCTTCGACGACTGAAGAAACCAATGCAGCTATAACTGAGGAAATGCCACCTTGAAGGAGATGATGACACATTGCATATGGAAGAAGTAGACTACAGCGTTCCAATCCATGGAGCAAAAGCATGTTTCCTAGACAAGTCTGAATAAGTTATTTTGTATAAGGTGTTGAGAGAAAATACTTGAGGTCTTCATTCCCTCTGATGTATATTTTCAGATATGTTCTCTTTATTTTTTGTTAAATTACTTAAAAAAAATATGACATGAACATGCTCTTTAAGGGGAAGTTTAGGTTTCTTTCCCCTTCAAAGTATAATCAATACTGTGATACCATAGACAATTCAAGCAAGAACTAGTAATCATTGTAGTTTATGCTATGCAAATGGACATCTTAGCTTATTCTATTGCAAAAATCAAAAATAGTTAAAAGAAAATCTTCTCAATAGTGGTGAAGTGCTTCGAATGCAAAAAAATGAGAGAGAAAAAATCAAATACTCTATGGCACATGTAGGAAGAAAAACAAAAATGTCAAAAATGTATATTTGACAATCACAGAAGTATAGAGGTTACTTTCCAAAAAAATAAGATTAATTTCCTCTTTAACTTGCCATGAGCCACAGTGTGAGTGCAAATGAGGTAGATAAAGGAATAATACATTCAAGAAAATATTAAAAAATTACAAAAAGCCCAAAATGTTACAAAAGGCACATCAAGTCAATACAGATCACTAATACAGATTTTTGTTTTTGAGGTAATATATCTGTTGTCCTACAAGGGCAATTTGTTCAGGTAGAAGGATCAACCAAATTAAGTGCAATAAAAAAGTACATATCCAGAATAGGGAAGTCTGATCATGTTCAATAGTCAAATACAATAAGTACAAGCAATTATTCATTATCAAAATAAGGTACTTGTTTTACATGGCTACAATGAATCCATGAGTTCCTCTTTCCAATTTTTATGACTGTTGGTATAGTTATAGGATCTGGAACTGTCCATCATAAGTAGGTTTGGTCAACCCAGTATGTTTGAAATTTTTTATGTACACACTATTACCTGGGTTTAAATCATGAAGTGAGAAATCTATGGGGCCTGCTTGAACAGCAACTCCAGAGTCGTGGGGTTCTCTCAATTGTGTTTCACAGTGGGGAGAAAGTAGTCCCACACACTGTAGAAGACTAGCATGCTAAAGATAATGAACTTGGCTTCACTGAAGGTATCAGGAAAGTTTTTGACCAGAAAAGCCACTATGAAGCTGCCCAGGACTTCAATGCCCTTGTAGCCCAGGACATAGTAGAAGACAATTGCAAAGTCCTTTTTACACTAAATAATGACACAGCAGTCCTGCAACAATTATCTCCTCAATCCCAAGAAATGCAAAATACTTTACCATGGTTGATTTGTGTTTTGCTTTCTTCTCAATACCCATACACAAGGACTCACAAAAGGTATTTGCATTTACATGTGTGAATTTTAAAACAAGGAAATACTTGGCAAGGAAATACTTATTCCTGGACTCTTCTGTCCCATTGATTCTGTGAAAATCCCTCCCTATTTTCGCAATTCTTAAATAAAGATCTAAAAATTATACATTTTGAAGACAACAAGCTGATACATTTTGTAGATGACCTTCTTCTAGCTTCTCCATCTTCAAAAATGTGTCAGAAGGACGTTAAATATCTTTTATGTGAATTGTGCAAGAAGGGACACAAGCTATCAAAAGCCAAAGTATAGTGGTGTCTTCCTTGTGTTGAGTACCTTGGGTTTGTGCTATCTGTGGGGTCCAGAAGCATTTCCCAAAAGAGAGTGGCAGACATACAGAAGCTGAGGGTCCCTAAAACCAAAAGGCAACTCAGAGCCATCTTAGGGACCATGGGTTTTTGCAGGCAGTAGATACCAAATTATGGGGAGTTCACTATCACTAACAGCTTTGACAAAAGATGCAGAATATGAGCCATTAAAATTAAGACCAGAGCATTTACAAACCATTGCAAAACTAAAGGAAGCCATATCATCGGCTCCTGCTCTTCACACTTTTTGCCCACAAGTAAAAGGGAGTAGCTTCAGGGGTGGTTACACAGACCTTAGGACTAAATTATCTTCCTATGGATTATTACTCTGAAAATTTTTTCCCATAGCTGCAGGAATATCTCTATGCTCAAGATGGGTTGCAGTAGCTACATTACTTATTACAAAATCTGCACATTTGCTTTTAGGTTGTCCACTTAAAGTTTATTGCTCTCACAAAATTGAAGCTTTTTTGTTAAAATACAAGACACAAGCATTCTCAGACCAACATATGCCTAAATATGAAATAGTGATCTTGGGGAATGAGAACATAACACTCAAAAGATGCAATGTTTTAAATCCAGCTACACTACTTCCTGATTTACCAACACAGGGAGAGCTGTTATTTTTATATTTTCCCCATTTTGCTCAGTCTAGCAGCCAGGGATGTATACACCCACACTACATGGGCATGTGATAGCAAATGACAAATGAGAAAAAACTGACTGTCCTCTGGGTTGTCCTAAGCCAAGCTTGAGCCACAATTGGCACATGTGAGATGCAGGAAGTGAGGTAGAGAACTGTCTTTGGAGTTCTCATGACTTCCGGTGGAGAGGGCGAGAGTTCAGTTCAATCCTTGAACTTGAGCTTGGAGGAGCTCCCGCAGACGGCTTCCCTCAATCGGTCACATGAGTGAAAAGGACTGACTCCCCTTTCCCTTGGCTCTCCATGGCCTTGAATTCCTTCTTGGCTCAGCCTGAGCCAGAGTAGTTTGAGTTAACTCTCTCTCTCTCTTTCTTAATTTCTTCCTCCTATTGTAATTAAATCACCATAAAAATTCCATCCTGACTTGAGTTTTTCATTTAGGATTTTAGAAATTAAAATCCTTGGCGATCAGCAATTATTACATTCAGTCTCAACCATAAATTTAACCTTTATAGAGCACAACTGTGAGACTGTAGTCCAGTTAGCAGAGAGACCTAGGCAAAATCTGTCAAACAAACATGTTAATATCTTTAGTGATTTCAGATATGCATTTGGACTTTGTCACACCACAGGCTTCCTCTGGAAACATAGAGGTTTTTATAACATATGGTGGGAAGCAGAGCTCATGCAAATATAATCAAGGAATTACTACCAGCTCTCCAGCTACCAAGGGAATTGGCAATGATTCCCTGAAGAGCTCATTCGTTAGGGCAAGATCTCATTGCACATGGAAATCGTAGAGCAGATATGGCTGCATACTATGCAGCTCAGAATATTCCAGCTTGCATTATGAATCTCTCTGTTATATAACCAATAGATCTGGGAAAAGCTTATAATAACATAGAGATTCAGACATGGAAGCAACATTTTGGAGCCAGAAAAGAAAATTGAATCTGGACAGCTTTGATGGGAAAATCAATTCTTCTAAAATCATTTTACTCTCACATCTGCCAAGGAATTCACAACAAGGGTCATTTTGGGGGCACAGGCAGTGATTGATACCATCAAAAGGGATTGAATAGCCCTGAAAATGAGCATATTTTCCAATAAGGTTTGCTCAGTCTGTCAGAAATTCAATCAAAGTGTTTTTAAGCAGTAGGTTTTTGGTAGTCAGCCTCTAGCTTATACTCCATTCAAACACTTGCAAATAAGTTTTATCAATATGCCCAAAGCAGGGAAGTTTAAATTCTTCCTGGTAATAGTGGACCAACTAATTAGATGGCCAGAAGCTTTTCCATCTAGCAATAATACTTTGAACTTTGTAGTTAAGATCTTGTTGAGAGAAATAATTCCAAGATTTGGTGTTCTAATTCTAGTTGATTCGGATAGAGGGTCCCATTTTACAGACTCCATTTTGAAACAAGTTTATGAAAATCTAGGTATCATCCCAAAATTTCATGTTCCATACCATCCACAGAATTCAGGACCAGTTGAGCGTCTTAACAGAGAAAGTAAAACAATGATTGGAAAGCTGTGCACAGACACATTTGTGAATCCATCTGGACCTGGGGATTTTTTCATAGGGAGTTCTTTGATGACTTGTTCAATTTCTTTTTCTGATATAGGGTTGTTTAGGTAGTCTATTTCTTCCTCTGTTAGTTTAGGTGATTTATATTTTAGTAAATAGTCATCCATATTACCTAGATTGCCATATTTGTTGCCATATAATTGGGCATAAGTTTCTAATGATTGCCTTAATTTCCTCTTCATTAAAGGTGAGATCTCCCTTTTCATCTTGGATACTGTCAATTTGGTTTTCTTCTTTCCTTTTTTAAAATTAGATTGACCATTACTTTGTCTATTTTATTTTTTCCAAAGTACCAGCTTCTAGTCTTATTTATTAAATCAATGGTTCTTTGACTTTCAATTTTGTTAATTTCTCCTTTGACTTTTAGGATCTCTAATTTAGTTTTCATCTGAGGATTTTTAATGTGTTTACTTTCTAGTATTTTTAATTTGCATGCACAATTCATTTATGTCTTCCCTTCCTAATTTTTTAATATATGAATTCAAGGATATAAATTACCCCCTGAGTACTGCTTTGGTGCATCCCATAGATTTTGAAAGGATGTCTCATCATTGTAATTTTCTTCAATGAAGCTATTGTTTCTATGATTTGTTCTTTAACTGATTTTGGAGAACTGTATTGTTTAATTTCCAATTAATTTTTTATTTGCTTCTCCATGTACCCTTATTAATTATTATTTTCATTGCATTGTGATCTGAGAAGGTTGCATTTATTGTTTCTTCTCTTTTGCACTTGTTTGCAATGTTTTTATGTCCTAGTACATGGTCAATATTTGTGAATGTACCATGTGCTGCTGAAAAGAAAGTGTATTCCTTTTTGTCCCTATTTATTTTTCTCCAGAGGTCTACTAACTCTAATTTTTCTAAGATTTCATTCACTTCTCTTACCTCTTTCTCATTTATTTTTTGGTTTGATTTATTTAGTTCTGATAGAGGAAGGTTTAGGTATCCCACTAGTATAGTTTTTCTATCTATTTCATCCTTGAACCATGCTACTTTCTCTTTTAGAAATTTGGATGCCATGCCATTTGGTGCATACATGTTGAGTATTGATATTTTCTCATTGTCTATACTACCTTTAATCAAGATATAATTGCTTTCCCTATCTCTTTTGACTAGATCTATTTTTACTTTGGCTTTGTCAGATATCTTGTTTGTGACTCCTGCCTTCTTTTTATCAGTTGATGCCCAATGGATTTTGCTCCATCTGCTTACTTTTACTCTATATGTGTCTACCTTCCTCATGTGTGTTTCTTGTAAACAGCATATGGTAGGGTTTTGGTTTCTAATCCACTGCTATTTCCTTGTGTTTTATGGGTGAGTTAATTCCATTCACATTCTGAGTTATGATTACCAGCTGTGTATTTCCCAGCATTTTTATTTCCACTCCTATTCCTGTCCTTTCTTCTTTCACTATTTCCTTCTACACCAGTGTTGTTTTTAATCAATCCCCCTAATCCTCACCCTTATTTTACTTCTCTTTCTATCTCCCCTCCTTTCTTATTCCCCTGTTATTTTCTTTACAATCTTTTAAAATTACCCCCCACCCTCTTCCTCCTGCTTTCCTCCCCACCAGTCCATTGGTTACCCTTCTATTTCCCTATAGAGCATAAATCAGTTCTCTGCCCCCAATGTATTTGATTGTTCTTCCCTCTGAGTCAATTTCAATTCACATAAGAATTGAGTATTTCCTGTCTCCAACCTCTTTACCCTTCCAGTGTATTGATGTTCTCCCCCTCCCACCATGAGCTTCTTTGTGACATATAAATTTACCCCATTTTTTCTTTTCCCATTTCTCTTAGTATTAACCTCTTTTTAACTCTAGTTATATACATACATATGTGTGTATATATATATATATATATAAATACACACACATATATGCAGACATATATCTATATATATTTATGTCTTGGCATTTCATTCTATACAGTTTGTCACTGATCCCTCTAAGTATAAATCTTCTAGCTACCCAGGTGATAATAACAATTTTTAAGAATTACCAATATCCTTTTTTTCTTATTTTCTATAATATATATTTTAACTTATTGGGTCCCTTAAAAAGTGTTTTGTTTTGTTTTTCTTTTTCCTCCTTTCTTAATTACCTTTTGATGATTGTCTTGAGTTCTGTGTTTGGGCATCAAATTTTCTGCTCAGATCTGGTCTTTTCTTTACAAATGTTTGGAATTCTTCTATTTTATTAAATGGCCATACTTTCCCCTGTAAAAATATAGTTAGTTTTGCTGGGTAGTTGATTCTTGGTTGTAGACCTAGTTCCCTTGCTTTCCAGAATATCACATTCCATGCCTTTTGGTCCTTCAGTATAGATGCAGCCAGATCTTGTATTATCCTTACTGTAGTTCCATGGTATCTGAATGACTTCTTCTTAGAAGCTTGTAATATTTTTTCCATGATCTGGTAGTTCTTGAATTTGGCTACAACTTTCCTGGGTGTTGTCAGTTGGGGATTAAGTATAGGAGGTGATCTGTGGAATCTTTCAATCTCCACTTTTTCCTCTTGTTCTAGAGTGTTGGGGCAGTTTTCTTGGAAAATGTCCTGTAGAATGATGGCCAGGCTTTTCCTTTTGTCATGGTCTTCTTATAGACCAATGATTCTTAAGTTGTTTCTCCTGGACTGATTTTCTAAATCTTCTGTTTTATGAATGACGTGTTTCATATTTTCCTTATTTTTTTCATTCTTTTCATTTTGTTTTATAGTTTCCTGCTGCTTTGTGAAGTTACTTGCTTCTAATTTATGTATTCTGGTTTTTAAAGACTGAATTTCATCCCTGGCTTTTTGTTATCCTCCTTATGGTCTGATTTTCTTTGGAGATAATCTTTCATCTCCTTTGCCTCATTTTCAAGCTGATTAATTTTGGCTTTCAAGAAATTATTTTCTGTTTCCAGATGACTTATATTGCCTTTAAAGTTATTTTCCCAGTTGTCTTCAGCCTCTCTAAATTGTGTTTTGAATTGTATTTTGAGTTCTTCCAAAGCCTATGTCCAATTCGCTGGGATTTCTGTGTTTTTTCTTGGTGTGCCTTGATCCTCCTCTGTTACATTTGCTCTTTGTTCATTGCCTGGATAAAAGCTGTCAATTGTAATTTCTTTTTTCTTTTTCTGTTGTTTGCTCATATTTGCCCATTCTTTTCCCCTTGTAGCTGCCTATAATCTTGCTCCTTTCATTATGTGCTGGTTCTATGGGTTTGGGATTTTCTGTCAACCTTCACCCTTGAAGCTTAGTCAGCAAAGCTCTCAGAGCAATCTGTAGGGGAGGGGTTTTGGAGTTTGAGTTTCCCTGCCCTCTGAAGGTTTGATAAGATTAATCCCAGCAGAGTTGAACTTGCAGAGCTGGATGTGCCTGAAGCCAAAACCTCAGGAATGGGGGGGGGGGGGCACAGCAATATGGAGTGCCTCCACTGCTGTGATTAGGCTGCCTCCTCTGTGCTTCTCCTCTAGCTGTCTCCCAACCACCTGTGTTCAAAGCCCTGAGCCTGGCACAGCCTTGCTGACAAGGTACACCCTTTAGACTAATGCCCTTGCCTGCCCAGAGATTCCAGGCACAGCTGAAGGCTCAGTACTGTAGGTGGGGGTGGGGTCCTGAGACCTTCCTTCTTCCTTCCCCTTAAACCCAAGTATTCTCGAATTCAGGGTTTGGGGGCATACCTTTTAAGTCGAGTCAAGCAAGAGGGTTCCTTAGCTCTGTCCTGTTGTTAGATTTGGTTTTCATTCCCCTAGGAGCATTTTGTTTTTAATTTGTAAGGAAGGGTTTTCAGATGTCTGAACTTTCACTGCCTCTACACAACTATCTTGACTCCACCTCCCCTGCCTCTGTCTCTTGGAATATCTAACTTCTTTGGAACTCTGCTTCTATGCCATTCTATGTTATTCTTTTCCAGATGACTCTAACCAAGGTCAGAAGATCTATCCATTACACCACCTACCTGCCCTTAATGCATATATTTTTATATTTTATTGTCTGGAACATAACTTTACAGAGCCCCAGGAAACTTTCTAATTACAGATGAACTTGATATCATTGAAATCATATGCCAGATCAATCATTTCTCATTTCCCAGTGAAGCTTGATACTTATCAACATTCCAGAAACACACACACACACACACACACACACACACACACACACACACACACACACACACACACACAATCAGAACCCAAAGTTGTATTATAGTAAAATTAGTCTTCAGTGACTCCATAGAGAAATTGGGAGAGAAAGGGTTGCCCCTGGGAGGGATCCGTGACCTTCTTAACTCAGATTCTTCTTTCTCGGAGGATGCCTAGTGACTGATCACTCAAATGTATCCAGATAGGAATTTTGTAAGTGCTCTATGATCTTGCATTTTCCCATCTGGGACAAAACAGATAGGCACTTCTCTCCCTTGACCCAAAACTTCTAGCCAGTGCTCAGACTTTCAGCACAAATTATGAAGAGATCCAGAGAAAAGAGCAAGCATTTGACAACCACTACAGCTGAAAACCAACTTGTAAGTTCACACAAAGAGAATGCACAGAGCTCTTGATGTCTCTGAAAAGTTCATGTTTAGATTTCAGTAGCAAGGTTATGAAGCCAAAGCTAGGAAGGATCTAAGAGGCCATCTAATCTGACCCTTTCGTTTTTATCTTAAGAGCTAGAATGTATGTAACCTTTTCAGCATGTTGAACAGAATTTCTCATTTGATCCTCATATCATCCCTTGGAGTTAGACATTCTTATTATACCCATTTTACAGGTAAGGGAGCTGAGTCTTAAAAAAAGGCTTAGTGCAATGCACAGAGTAACATAACTTATAAATATCCCAAGCAGGATCTGAATTTAGGTATTCCAGACTCCAAGTCCAGAATTCTCGCCACTAACTATGTCTTCATTCTGATGAGGAAACGGAGGTCTAACAAGGTTGTGATTTGTTCAAAATTATGCAAATAATGAGTTTTAGAGACAGAATTTGAACCCTGGTCCTCTGATTTCTGACCCAACATGCTTCATCAAACTGCCTCCTCAAAAGAGAGTTTGTCCATCCATTCCTGGTGCTCCTGCATGTTGTGACTCTGGAAACCCCTTGAGTCTAGAATTATTCAAGAAGCTCATTTAGGGAGAACCAATGATAAGAAGACCAGTTTCAGGTACCCAGTTCCCAGCCGTGTCCCATCTGGGGGACACTTGGACCGAGCCCATCCTATAAGTGCCATGGGTCCCAAAGAAGAATCTGTGGAGGAATCTGCCTGCTGCATCCTCTGGTGATTTAGGAGGGAAGCCTCCTTCATCTCATCTTTTCAAATGAAGGCAGGCACATGAGTCCACTATAGCTCACCCTCATTTGTGATTCAAACCGTCTCTCCATTCCATATTTGTTAGTCTGCATGGAATGCTGGAAAGTTCATGGATTTCAGGATCAGAAGACCTGTCTGACCTGCCCTCCTGGAGCCTCAGTTTCCTTGTCTTATTATTCTATTGTATATTACTGCCCCAATAGAAATATATTCATACACAATAAGAAAAAAAAGAAAGAAATAAACTTGCTTATGAAACATTATTTACTTTCAAGGTCAGGTGAGGATGCTGGTGCTAAAGGTTTCCGTGCCATGTGCTCTCGCTAACATAACTTACTCTCTGCACGCGTAATGCTACGTTTAATGCAAAATTGACCTTATATATTACTTGTGATGAGTATCTATTGCTAAACTTACTTGCTATTTTTTTATTTATTATTTTCTTCATTGAATTTTGGCAGTTTTGCCACACTTTCCTCGATTTCACTTGGAGGCTGTTTCAACAAAAACCTTTCCATGGAAGTTTCTGTTAAAGGGATTTTCTTAGTCTCTCCCTGTGTCTCCCTCAGAGGCCAGAGAACAGAATTCACAGGAGTCCCCTGAGCCAGAGCTGAAGATTCCGTTACCAGGGAGACCAGCCTGAGGAGAGGAAGTAGCCGCCCTCTGACAGGAAGTTAGGTGGGACAGTTGGTCAGTGAGGAGAAAAACGAAGCAGCCACTGACAGTTAGGGCTCTTTTGCCTCTGGGATCTTGAGAGAGCAGAAGGTCTGTTTCTGGGGCAAGAGGCTGCTGACAATTGGGCTCTGCTGTGTCTCTGTGTCTGTTCATTGTTTTAAACTACCATAGAAAAGGGACAAATACAGAAGTGCCCGTGTCAGGAGTGGGTGGCTCTGTCTGGACCAGGAACCATGGCGGGGCTTTGCTCTCACCCAGAGGAGAGAACAGGCCCCCACCTTCTTCTCCCTCTTCCCCCCAGGCTGTGGGAGGGAGTGCAGTCACAGGATGGGGGTGAGGCTTGTCTGGGCTCTTCCCCAAAGGTCCAAGGGGAGAAGCAGCCAATATGAGCCTAGTTGGAGGGGCTGGGGGGAATGCCCGTACCAACAGGCCATGGAAGGAGCTCTGATATCTGGCAGAAAACAAATGCCGACAAGTTTTCCCCCAAACCCCACCTGATGCCCATCTTCTTGTCCAGTGTCTCCTGTCCCCCATTACCCATAACCTCTCCTCCTAGGAGTCTCCCCTGAGGCCTGGGGAAGGGCCCTGGGAGCTCCTCTGAGCCCTCCCCCCTCTAATTCCCTACAGGTGCACAAAGAGGAAGTCTCCCCACCTTGGGGCTCCCACCTCCTGAGGGACTACAGTCTGGGCCAAGCAGAGACCCTGGAGCCAGAGGGAATGGCCCCCGGGACCCCGAGGCCCCCATCCCAGGTGAGTGCAGTCCATCCCAAGGTGGAATCCAACAGAACTCAGAACTGTGTCTTTCCCAGCCTCCAGGGGCGCCATCACTGCTTGCTGTCAATGTGACCTCAAAGGTCACCCACAATCCCCAATTGTGTTCTGGGGTTTTCCAGGGCCTCTGTAGCACCAGTCTGGTGAGCCAATCCAGCTTCTAGATAGGCCCAAGTGTAGACATTTATTCATTTGTTCTCCAGCGTGACACGCTCCATCAGAGGGGAATGCCTGTGTGTCCCACCATCCAGGGATGGCCCAGGGATGGCCCTGCTCCTGACCTCCAGATTCTGGGGTTTGGCCAGGTCAGTCAGGCCTGCCAGGGAGGCTTTGGAAGAAGTTGGGGGTGAGATCAAGTGAGAGCACAGACAGGAAAAGGTTTGTTTTTTCTTAGAAGAAAAAGGATGGGAATTCCAGGGGAGGGAATAAAAGTTTTTCAAATATTATTAATTATCAGGAACTTCAAGTGCACTTTAACATACAGAAGCTTTACATCTTTCCTTTTACTATTCAAATAATTTACCTTGAACCTAACAGATTATCTATCCTGTTGCTTTCTCAGTAGTTTTCATTTTGGTTCCTTTATTTTTTAACTAAAAAAATTATTTAGAATATTTTTCCATGGTTATATGATTCATATTCTCTCCTTCCCCTCTTCCTTATCCTGGAGCTGACAAAGAGTTCCACTTGGTTGTGCATATATTATCACTCAAAACCTATTTCCATATTATTCATATTTGTAATAGAGTGAACTTTTAAAAAATTAATTAATTAAAAAAATTTCCCCATATTTATATGATCCATTTTCTTTCTTGCCCCTATTTTCTCCCCCCTTCCAAAGCTGACAATTCATTCCACTGAGTTGTAAAAATGTTGTCACTTGATACCTATTTTCATATTATTCATTTTTGCTCTAGAGCGATTTTTTAAGGCCTAAACCCCAAATCACATTCCCATATAGATATGTGATAAGTGATGTCATATGTTTTGCTTTTGCATTTTTACTCCCCAGTTCTTTCTCTCAGAGTGGACAGCATTATTTTACATAAGTCCTTCAGGAGTGTCCTGGCTTGTTGCATTGCTACTACTAGCAAAGTCCAATACATTGGATTGTTCCACAGTATTTTACTTTCTGTGTACAATGTTTTTCTGGTTCTGCTCATTTCATTCTGCATCAGTTCACTGAGGTTCTCCCAGTTCATATCAAAAGTCTCCAGATCATCAATCCTTATAGCACAATAGTATAACATTACCAAAATATACCAAAATTGTTCAGCCATTCCTCAATCAAGGGACACCCCCTCATTTTCTAATTGTTTGCCACCACAAAAAGCACAGCTATAAATATTTTTTATACAAGTATTTTTCATTATTTCCTCTTTGGGATACAAACCCAGCAGTGTTATAGCTGGATCAGAGGGCATGCAGTCTTTAAAAGCCCATTGGGCATAATTCTACATTGCCTTCCAAAATGGTTGAATCACACTTCACAACTCCACCAACAATGTTATTAGTGTCCCAATTTTGTCATATCTCTGGCATTTATTATTTTCCTTCATTATCATATTGGCCAATCTGCTAAATGTGAGGTAGTACTTCAGAATTGTTTTGATTTGCATTTCCCTCATTAAGAGAGATTATTGATCGTTTTGATTTCTTTATCTGAAAACTGCCTATTCATGTCCCTTGACCATTTGTTAGTTGGGGAATGGCTTGATTTCTTGTACAATTGACTTCTTTCCTTATATATTTGGGAAATTGGACCTTTTTTCAGAGTGTTGTTATAAAACTTTTCCCAATTTGATGCTTTTCTTCTAATTTTGGTTGCATTGGTTTTGTTTGTTCAAAACCTTTTTTTAATTTAATATAATCAAAATGATTATTTTAAATTTTGTAATATTTTTTATCTTGTTTGGACTTAAATTCCTTCCTTTGCATAAACCTGTCAGGTATACTGTTCTATGTTTTCATTTATTTATGATGTAACTCTTGATATTTAAATCTTTCATCCATTTTTAATTCATCTTGTTATAGGGTGTGACATGTTGATCTCAACCTGATTTTTCCCATACTGTTTTCCAATTTTTCCAGCAGTTTTTGTCAAATACTGAATTCTTGTCCCAAATGCTGGGATCTTTGGGTTTATGGAACACTAGGTTTCTGAGGTCATTTACCCCAACTATTCCATTGATCCACTGATCCTTCTTTCTCTTGGACAGTAGCAGATTGTTTTGATGATCACTGCTGCATAGCACAGTTTAAGATCTGGTACTGTTAGGCCATCTTTCTTCACATTTTTTTCATTAGTTTCCTTGATATTCTTGATCTTTTATTTTTCCAAATGAATTTTGTTATAATGTTTTCTAATTCTATAAAAATGTTTCTTGAAAACTTTGAAAACTCTTCAAAACTTGAAAAAATTTGTTAGGTTTGGCACTAGATAAGTAAATCAATTTCAGTAGGAATGTCATTTTTTATTATATTAGTTTGTCCTACTCATGAGCAATTCATGTTTTTCCAATAGTTTAGATCTTATTTTAATCATGTGAAAAGCATTTTGTAGTTGCTTCCATATAATTCCTCTATTTGTCTTCGTAAATAAATTCCCAAATATTTTATACTGTTTAGAGTGATTTTAAATGTTGTTTCTCTTTCTAACTCTTACTGTTGATAGTAGTAGTCTCTTGGTAACCGAGGATGACGATTATCTTTGTGTGTTTTCATCTATGGTGTATAGATGAGTGTGCACAAAGACACTTGTGTGTGAAGGACTCAACATACTGTTGAGTATTGTTGGAAATATATAGAAATGCTGATGATTTATGTGGGTTTATTTTGTACCCTACAATACCCTACAACTTTGCTAAACTTGCTAATATTTCCACTAGCTTTTTAGTTGATTTTCTAGAATTCTTTAAGCATACCATCATATCATCTGTAAACAGTGATGGTTTAGTTTCCTCATTGCCTACCTTAATTTCTTTTTCTTCTCTAATTGCTATTGCTAGTGTTTCTAGCCCAATATTAAATAATAGAGGTTATAATGGGTATCCTTACTTCACTCCTGATCTTATTGACAAAACTTGAAACCTGCCCTGATTGCAAATGATACTTGCTGACAGTTTTAAAAATATATCATTTATTATTTCAAGAAGGCTGCAACTATCCCATTTCTAGAGTTTTCAGTAGAAATGGGCATTGTATTTTGTCAAAGGCTTTTTCTGCATCTCTTGAGATAATCATGTGATTTCTGTTGGTTTGGTTATTGAGATGGTCAATTTTGTGTATGGTTTTCCTAATATTAAACTATCCTTGTATTCCTGGTTTAAATCCACCTGGTCATAGTGAATAATTCTTGTGATCACTTATTATAGTCTCTTTGCTAATATTTTAAGATTTTTGCATCTATGTTCATAAAGGAAATTGGTTTATAGTGTTATTTCTCTGTTTCTGGTGTGCCTTGCTTTCAAATCAGTACCCTATTTGTGTCATAAAAAGAATTTGGTGAGATTCCTTTGCTTATTTTGCCAAATACTTTGTAGAGTATTGGGGTTAGTTGTTCTTTAAATGTTTGTTAGAATTCCCTTGTGAATCCATCTGGCCCTGGGGATTTTTTCTTAAGGAGTTACTTGAAGGCTTGTTCAATTTCTTTTCCTGAGCTGGGATTATTGAAGTATTCTATTTCCCCTTTTGTTAAATTAGGCAATTTATATTTTTGTCAATATTCACCCATTTCCCCTAGATTATCTTATTGATTGCCATGTAGTTGGGCAAAGTAGCTCTTAATCATTACCTGAAATGCTTCTTCATCAGAGGTGAGATCACCCTTGTGGGGAAAATTCTGTTAGCAGAAACACTAATAAGAGAATCAGAATCTGCAAGCCAAAAAGAAATAGGTTTACTGGGAGAGGGCTGGTCTCACAGTAAAGGAGGGCTCTGGTGAAGACCAAGACCAAAGACCCTGAGCCTCAGGAGATGGCCTTTTTATGCCCAGAAATCTGATGACACAGTGTCAGATGAAAGAGTTAAAATTAAAATAGAATGAACATAAATCTTCCACATGGCAGGTCTGAATTGATGACCAAGTGCTGAATGAGCCGAGAAGTGCAGGAATCCTCACGATGGAGGGTAACCAATATCCATTATTATGACTGACCTTTCCACAGCCTCTGTGATAGGAGGTTCGGGTCTGATTTTTTTGCTGACAATTGCTATCCAGGTCAGCATCAGACGCCTCCTAGAGCTCAGGGTGGCAGTTCAGGATGCCTGACCTAAGCCAGAGATGGGCGTCCTGTACTCCTGGCTGACTGTCTTCTGTCCTACGTGCAGCCTGGGATGGTGGGCTTGGTAGGAACTTTGGGTCACAAGCTTAAGGTCAAAGTGCCTGTCAGCCCGATTTCATACCATTGGAGCTATCCAGGGGTCCCTGGTCAGGAGCACCTGCAGTCACGAGGAACTGGAGGTATGAGCAGGTGCGTAAATAAACTAGAATTCTGATAGTTGTGATGAGGAGGGATTTCAGATCACCTTCTCTCTTCTCCACAGAATCTCCTGCCTCCCTCAGAGAGCACATACCCTCTCCCCAATTCCATAGGGAAAAGCATTTCAGCGTGACACACTTCTCCAGTCTTTACTCTCCCACCATGATTCTCACTTCAGACACAAAATGCCTTTGTCAGTGTTCCATTGGGCTCTAAATGACTGGTCTCCAGAGCTGCTTCTGACACTCTTTGAAGTGAAGAGTTTGGGGTGAGTCCCGTGTGTGCTTCAGTTTATTCAAGTTAGTTGATGAGAACTGGATTGGATGAATTTTGCAGTCTCAGCTCTAAATCTTGTGAATTTTGCTGGTTTAGGGGTCAATAACATTCAAGGATGTGGCTGTGGACTTCACCCAGGAGGAGTGGTGCCTGTTGGACCCTTCTCAGAAAGAGCTGTACAGGGAGGTGATGCTGGAGAATGTGCAGAATCTACTCTTCGTGGGTAAGGACCATTTCCTCAGTTAACTCTGAATCTGTCATTAATGTCTTCCTTCCATTCCTTCCTTACAAAGGTACAGCATTTTAAGCCTTTGTCAATGAATAAAAAGCAAAAGTGCCGATCTCTGCACAGCATTCTCCTGCCTAAATCTTTGAATTCTGTAATGGGAAGCTGTGACTTTCCTTTCTTGCTCCTGAAATTGTCTCTCTTCTATTTTAGGTAGTTTCAGGTGAAAACTTAAAACAGTGTTACAGACTTACATTCCAGAAGCTAATCATAAAAGTCATCTAGTTGACCTTCTAATTAGACCTGAATTTTTGTGCAAATGCTCTGTTAATACCAAGGCAGATCTTCCTTGCAGATTCCTTGCAGGCCATTGAATGTGGCACTCTACCTGCCAAGGCAGCCCCTTCCCATGTGGAATGAATGGTATTTAGAAAGGATTTTTTTAAAGAAGTATTAACAAAGGAGGCAATGCCAAGAAGATAGTAGAGGAGAAGCAAAAACTGGAATTATCTTGAAAATCTCAAACAAACCTTAAAAGAGTGATTCTAGAATGCTGGAATCACAGAATGAACAAGGGTCAGAGTAAGATCTTGAAAGGTAGACAAAAGGGGTCTATTTCTGGGGACAAAAAGAAATTGGATGTAAAACTGGGCAAAGAATAGTGCAGAAAATCCATTCCCTATATACTCCTCCATATCCTGTACTGGGGCAGAAGGCAACTTTAAGACCCTGGACCTTTTTTAAGACTTCATTAGTGCCTCCCATGCTCACCCCCTTAAAGGTAGGGAAACAGAGTAAAGGGAAAGGGATGGAGAAGAAACTATTGGACTTCAACTCAAATAAGAAAAGCAGGAGTAGCAATTATGAACTCAGAGAAAACTAGAGCAAAAAAATATATCATTGAAAGAGATATGGCTGATAATTACATCTTGATAAAAAAGGTAGTTTAGATAATGAGACCATATTAATTCTTAACATATATGCACCAATTGATATAGCCTCCAGATTTAAAAAATAGAAACTAAAGGAGAATAAAGTAGAAATTCCTAATAAAACTGTATTGGTAGAGAATCACAACCTTCCTTTATCAGAACTCTCACTAAAAAATAAACAAGAAAGGAATAAAGGAAGTGTATAAAATTGAAGACGTTACATTTAATAGATATCTAGAACAAACAGAATAAAATGGTAAAAGGAATATATCTTCCTTTCAGATGTATATAGAAAATACTCAAAAGACAATGTACCACAGTATAAAAGCTTTCACAACCAAATACATAAAAGCAGAAGTAATAAGTGCAATATTTTCAGATAATAATACAATAAAACTATTCTCAATAATAATAGAAAGAAAAGTTTAAAATTAATTGGAAACTGAATAATCTAATTGGTGAAAAGGGGTGGATCAACAAACAAATGATAGAAACAATCAATGATGTCATAAAAGGAATGACAGTTAGGAAACAACCTATCAAAAGTTGTGAGATGTAATGAAAGCAGTACTTGGGGAGAAAATTTATATCCATGAGTATTTACATAAATAAAATAGGGGTAAATGTGAAACAGAACAAATTAAAAATCCAAGTAAAGACTAAATTGGAAATAAAAAAAGAAAAGAAATGAATAAAATTGAAAGTAAAAGAACTTTTGAAATGATAAATAAGATTAGGAGTTTGTTTTCAAAGAAAAAAGGGCAGATAAACTAGAGCATTAATCTAACTACTATTTAAGCAATTTGGCAAAATAGGAAAAGTAGTCCTACAAAAATTTTAGTGTGATGCATATAGGATGCTGATGAATGAGCCTGGAGGAAGAAAAACAGAGAAAAAAAACTATAGGCAAATTTCCTTAATGAATAGTGATGCAAAAAATCTTAGACAGCTCACAAAGGTTATTCTCTATGACCAGGTGGAATTTCTACCAGGGATGCAAGATTGGCTTAATATTAGGAAAACTATCAGCATAATTACCCATATCAATAAGCAATCTAATAGAAATCTCATGATTATTTCCTTAGATGAAGAAAAGATATTCAACAATATACAATACCCATTCCCAAGAAAGCAGTAAAAACGCCATCCTTTAAAATAATAAATAGTATCAATATAAAACCTTCAGCAAGTATCATGTGAAATGAGGAACAGTTAGAAGCCTTCCCAGTAAGATCAGGACTGAAGCCTGGATGGATATCATAACCACTATTATGTAATATTGTACTAGAAATGTAAGCTTTAAAAATAAGCTGTTTTATTTTTTTGTAATTGCATGTAATAACAATTTTTACCATGTTTTTCAAAGTTTGGGGATCCAAACTGTTTCCTTATCCCCTCCCTCCAATATATGTATGAACATACAAAATATAAATCTATATTGGTCGTGTTGTGAGAGAAGACTCCTATGAAGCTAAAACTCTAAAATAAAACATGTACAATTAAAATAAAATGAACAGTCTGTGTTGATCTGCATTCAGAGATGATGTTCTTTTTCTGTAGGTCCACAGCATTTTTCATCACAAGTCCTTCAGAAATTTTCTTAGTTCATTGTGCTGCACAGAAGAGTGAATGAAGTCTTTCACAATTGATTATCATACAATATTGTTCTTACTATGTATAGAGTTCTCCCAGGTCTGCTCACTTCACTTGTGTCAGTTCATGTAGATCTTTACAGGTTTTTTTTTTTAATTTAATTTTCTTTTTAAATTTCTTTCCATAATTGCATGATTCATGATGTCTCCCTCCCCTCTTCCCTCCCCCATCCTGGAGGTCAGAAGCAATTTGGGAGGGGACAATATAAAAAGTTGGTCTGGATTATTAAGGATTAGGGTTGCCAGGATTTTAGTCAAATTCCAAAGAGATTTACTTTAGCAATTTATTTATAAAATATAGAAAGAGTGAAAGCAAGAAAATCAGGAAGGATAGGGTAAGATATGTAGCCTACACACTAAACATTTGCTCCAGCCCCTGGCTCAACCCAGGCAGGGCTGATTAGTCCTTAGACAGAGAGACCTTGAGCAGAGGATCTGGGGATGCCGGAGACCTCTCTCAATAGGGTAGGTCTCTCCTGAGGCCAGTCGCTTCAGAAAATCCAAGAGAAGGAGTCAGCCTTTTTCACTCACCCCACGTGGTAGTTTTAAAGAAAGCAGAAGCAGTCTGAGATCTTCAGTCAGAACTCCTCCATAGTCAAGTCCCGCAAAAGACAAATGACCAAAGAGCTCACAGGAAGTCCTTGGCATTTTTAAAGATCTTTTCTTTTTGTCACTTCCTGTGACTTTCTTCCATTTTACATATACCAATTACGGCTAAAGCTTTGCTTAGGACTGCCCAGGGGGGCAATAAGTCGATTCTGATTCATCACCCACTATTGCACACGGGGGTCACAGAGCTCCCATTCTCAAGTATGAGTGGGTTGTTTATGCTTTTGGTGATTAAATATAAAAATGGACACAGGAGAGTTAATTTAATCTTCACAAATTACACAGGTTTTTACCCATATTATCACTCAAAACGTATTTCTATATTATTGATTTTTGTAATAGACCAATCGTTTAAAACCAAACCCATTCCATCTCAGAAAATAAGTCACATGTTGTATCTTAGATTTCTACTCCCACAGTTCTTTTTCTAGATGTGGATAGCATTCCTTGTCATGAGTCCCTTGGAATGTCCTGGATCATTGCATTCCTTTTAGTAGTAATTCAGTTTCTGTGTACAATGTTCTCCTGGTTATGATTATTTCAGTAACATCAGTTCATGTGGGTCTTTCGAGTTTTTATAGAAATCAGTCTATTAATTATTCCTTATAGCACAATAATATTCCATCATCATCATATGCCACAATTTGTTCAGCCATTCCCCAGTGGAGAGACCTCCCTCATTTTCCAATTGTCTGCTACCAGAAAAAGCCCAGTTATAAATATTTTTGTACAAACAGGTTCTTCCCCCCTCCTTCTTTTAACCCTTACCTTCTGTATTAGAATCAATACTTTGTATTGGTTTCAAGTCAAAAGAGTGGTAAGGGCTAGGCCAGTGATGGGCAACCTTTTGAGCTTAGTGTGTGAGCATAACTCAAGTGGTGTGTCACTTTGAGAAAAAAAAAAGTACTTCTTGGCATGTGACCCCATACTTCTCTGTATGCAGCCTTGTGTCATCAAAAATGGCTAATTGTGTCAATGTTGACACATGTGTCATAGGATCACCATCATGGGGCTAGGCAATGGGGGTTAAGTGACTTGCCCAGGGTCACACAGCTAGGAAGTGGAACCCAGGATCTTACATCTCTGGGTCTGACTCTCAATCTCCTGAGACACCTCACTGTCCACCCTTTTTTAAATCAATTAGGGACACAAACCTGGTAGTGGTATTGATGGATCAAAGGGCATGCATTGTTTCAAAGCCCTTTGGGCATAATTCCAAATTGCCTACCAGAATGGTTAGATCCATTCACAACTCCACCAGCAATGCATTAGGGTTCCAATTTTGCCTCATCCCCACCAACATTTATTATTTTCCTTTACTCTAATATTGGGCTCTCTGCTACCTATGAGAGGGGGTTGCTCAGAATTGTTTTGATCTTTACTTCTCTATTCAGGAGCGATTGAAAACATTATTTCATGTGATTATTGATAGTTGTGATTTTGTCTCAAAACTGCCAATTCCTATCTTTTGACCATTTGTCAATTGAGGAATGGTTTGGTTTTTTCATCAGTTTGACTTAGTTCTTTGTATATTTGAGAAATTACATCTTTGTCAGAGAAATTTCTTATAAAATTTTTTTCCACAATTTGTTGCTTCCATTCTAATTTTTATTACTTGGTTTTGTTTGTATAAAACCTTTTTAATTTGATATAGCCAAAATGAATTTTTTACATTTTGTAATGTTTTTTGTCTCTTGCTTGGTCCTTAATACTTCCCATCTCCATAGATTTGACAAGTATACTATTTCATTCACCCAATTTATTTAATTATAATATCCCTCTTCATGTTAAATTCATATATGCATTGTGAACTTATCTTGGTATAAGATGTGAGAAATTGATCTAAACCTAATTTTTGCCATTCTGCTTTCGAATTTTCCCAGCAAGTTTCATCCAATTTTGAGGTCGTATCCCAAAAGCTATGATCCTTAGGTTTATCAAACTCTAGATTGCTGAGATCATTTATCCCGAGTCTATTCTATTGATCCACCCTTCTAGTTCTTAGCTAATGCTTTATTATCTTGATAATCACTGTTTTATAGTATAGTTAAAGATCTGATACTGCTAGTTCAACATCCTTCACATTATTTTTCAATGTTTCTCTTGATATTCTTGATATTTTGTTCTTTCAGATCAATTTTATCATTATTTTTTTCCAATTCTATAGAATACATTTTTGTCTTTTGTTAGGAATGGCAGTGGATAAGTTAATTAATTTAGGTAGTATTGTCATTTTTTATGATATTAGGTCATCCTACTGTGAAAGGGGATTCTTTATTCTCTTTGTCTATTCTGATTTTATACTTGTGAAGAGGGAAACCTATATTCTCTTAGCCTAGTTGAATTTGACATTTTAGTTAATCTTAACTTAAGTACCCCTACTTAGTATATCACTAGACTGAAGACAGGATTAACTCTTTTTTGCTTGTCTTTTAAATTGAATTAACTAAAGATTGAACATGCTACTTAGTGCCAGGTGATAACCCAGCAAGATATTTGGAGAATTCCACATTTTTTGTAAACTCAATTAGTCAGAAACTTGTGAATTCTTTTAAGAGTTCAGTCAAGGGGGGGGGGAGGATTCCAGGTAAACATGGTGGCAGTCTAGATACAAGACTCATCCTCGCCTCCACACACATCGATATAGATTACCTCAAAAGACCAAAAAAATCTAAATACATAAGAACGAAGGGTCTCTACAATAGGGTGCAGCATTGAAGGTGCATAAGATTTGGGCATTTCCACACTATAAGGGGGTGAAAAAGCTCCCATCAAAACTGCCTGCTGATCTATCCTCTCCCCCACCCCACCTACGGAGCCAGGGTCAGAGACAGGGCTCACCAGAATCAGTGAGCGAGCATCACCTCTAGAGTGAGTAAGGGGCATCTCTAGGTCCTTGGGAGCTGACTAAGACTACCCCTGAGAGCAGCTACACCTGAATCCCCAGGAGGCTGAAGAGTGCAGACCATGGGAGCTCACGGGAAAATAGCATAGAGAAGGGCAGAAAACAGCAGAAGCTGTGGATATTTGAGAGCTTTCCTCAGGCAAAATCCTTGCTCCTTAACTCCATAAACAGAGAGCCTGCCCATCTCATATTTCTGACTAAAAAGGGAAGTAAAAACCTCCACAATGATGGCAAATTCTGGCCAGGAGCAACAACCTCCTAACAAGAAAAACAGGAAGAAGGGGCTGACCGTGGACAATTTTTATGGAGGAAAAACCCAGGCTACAGAGGAAATACAGGAGGAAATTCAAATAAACCCCCAAACTTCCAAAAAATGGAAATTGTCCACAAGCTCTTGAAGAATTTAAATTGGAGTTTATCAAAAAGATTGAAGCCTTCTGGCAAGAAAAGTGGGAAATAGTTCAAAGAGAAAATATCAGTTTAAAGGACAAGAACTCCCAATTGGAAAAAGAGCTGGAAGCCACAAAAAAGCAGGATAGGCCAAACCGAAAAGGAAAATCAAAAGATAATAGAGGAAAATCAGTCCTTAAAGATCAGAATTAGGCAACTGGAAGACAATGAGCTTGTAAAACAGCAAGAATTAATAAAGTAAAGACAAAAGACTGACAAAATAGAAGAAAACATAAAATATCTCATTGACAAGATGACAGATCAGGAAAACAGATCCTAACAAGACAATTTGAGAATCATTGGTCTACCTGAAAAGCCAGAAATAAACAGAAATCTTGACATCATACTACAAGAAATCATCCAAGAAAACTGCCCTGATGTTCTTGAACAAGGGGGGGAAAATAGACATTGTTAGAGTTTATAGAACACCCTCTACACTAAATCCTCAAAAGAAAACTCCCAGGAATGTAATTGCCAAATTCAAGAGCTTTCAAGCTAAAGAGAACATTCTACAAGAAGCCAAAATGAGGAAATTCAGATACCAAGGATCACCAATCAGGATCACACAAGACCTGGCAGCTTCCAAACTAAAGGATCGCAAGGCCTGGAACACAATATTTAGAAAGGTAAGATAATTTGGTCTTCAACCAAGGATCACCTATCCATCAAAACTGACTATATACTTCCAGGGGAAAGTATGGGCATTCAACAAAATAGAAGATTTCCAAGTATTTGTAAAGAAAAGACCAGAACTAAGTGGAAAGTTTGATATCCAAACACAAATATCAAAAGAAATATGAAAAGATGAATAAGAAAGAGAGGGAAAGGGGGAAAATGTTTTTTTTATTCAAACTTTTTTCTTTAAGGGCTAAAATTAGATAAAATTATATATATATATATTAATATATAGGGGAATTGTTATTTGTAACTCTCAAAAATTATATTCACTATTATAGTAATTAGAGGAATCATTCACAGGAAGAGATTGGGGTAATAAGGGCTATAAGATGATATACAAAAAAAAAAAAGAAAAAGGAAGGGGAGGGATTGAAAATGGCACCAAGAGATATTTAAAGAAATAAAATAAATAGGATAATCTTTACCACACAAAGATACACATGGAAAGGGGAAGGGAAGAATACTCTTATAAGAAGGAGAGGGAGAGAGTGCTAATAGGCAATACTTAAACCTCACTCTCAGTGAAATCAATTCTGAGAGGGAAGAGCATCTAGATCAATTGGGGTCTTGAATTCTATCTTATCCTACATGGAAAGTGAGAAGGGAAAACGAATGGGGGGAGGGAGAAGGGAATACAAAAAGGGAGGGAAAGAGAGGGGGAGGGAACTTAACAGACCCTAAAAAAACAAGAAGGGAACAAAAAGGGAGGGGCCAGAAAGGGAAGCATATTGAGGGAGGGGATTGAGGGATTGATTAGAAGTAAACCACTGGTTTAAAAGGATATAGGGAAAGAAGAAAGGACAGAACTAGGAGAGGATATCAAAATGCTGGGGGATACACAAGTGACAATCATAACTTTGAATGTGAATGGGATGAAATCACCCATAAAACAAAAACAAATAGGAGATTGAATTAGAATTCAAAACCCTACCATACGTTGTCTACAAGAAATACACCTGATGCAGGTGGATACTCACAAGGTTAGAATCAAAGGTTGGAGCAAAACCTATTGGGCCTCAACTGACAGAAAGAAGGCAGGAGTTGCAATCATGATATCTGACGGAGCCAAAGTAAAAATAGATCTGATTAAAAGGGATAGGTAAGGTAAATACATCCTCATAAAAGGCAGTATAAACAATGAGAAAATATCAGTAATAAACATGTATGCATCAAATGGCATGGCATCCAAATTTCTAAAGGAGAAACTAGTGGAATTGAAGGAAGATATAGATAGTAAAACTATACAAGTGGGCGACCTGAACCTACTGCTATCAAATTTAGATAAATCAAAAAACAAATGAGAAATAGGTAAAAGATGTGAATGAAATCTTAGAAAAATTAGAGTCAATAGACAGATAGAGAAAAATAAATAGGGACAAAAAGGAATACACCTTCTTTTCAGAAGAACATGGTACATTCACAAAGACTGACCATGCACTAGGTCATAAAAAAAATAGCAAACAAATGCATAAAAGTAGAAATAATGAATGCAACCTTTTCATATCATAACCAATAAAAATAATTAGCAGTAAGAGTACATGGAAAGCCAAATCAAAAATTAATTGGAAATTAAATAATATGATTCTCCAAAATTGGTTAGAGAATAAAACATAAAAACAATTAATAATTTCATTGAAGAAATGACAGTGATGAGACATTCTTTCAAAATCTATTGGATGTAGTCAAAGCAGTACTCAGGGGAAATTTTATATCCTTGAGTTCACATATTAACAAATAAGGAAGGGCAGAGGTCAATGATTTGGACATGCAAATCAAAAAACCTTGAAAGCGAACAAATAAAAAATCCCCAGATGAAAACTAAAGTAGAGCTCCTAAAAATTAAGGAAGAAATTAATGAAATTGAAAGTGAAAGAACTATTGAACTAGTAAATAAGACTAGAAGCTGATATTTTGAAAAAAAAAACAAGCAAAATAGACAAAGTACTGGTCAATCTAATAAAAAAAAAGGAAAAAAGAAAACCAAATGAACAGTATCATAGATGAAAGAAAAGGGAAACCTTACCTCCAATGAAGAGGAAATTAAGGCAATCATTAAAAACTATTTTGCCCAATTATATGGCAATAAATATGGCAATTTAGGTGATATGGATGAATATTTACAAAAATATAAATTGCCTAGATTACCAGAAGAAGAAATAGAATTCTTGAATAATCCCATATCAGAAAAAGAAATCCAACACGCCATCAAAGATTTCCCTAAGAAAAAATCCTCAGGGCCTGATGGATTCACAAGTGAATTCTATCAAGCATCCAAAGAACATCTAACCCCAATACTATACAAACTGTTTGACATAATACGCAAAGAGGGAGTTCTACCAAATTCCTTTTATGACACAAATATGTTACTGATTCCAAAGCCAGGCAGGTCAAAAACAGAGAAAGAAAACTATAGACCAATTTCCTTAATAAACATAGATGCAAAAATTGAAAATAGGATACTAGCAAAAAGACTCAAGTAAGTCATCATGAGGTTATTCACAATGATCAGGTGGGAATTATACTAAGAATGCAAGGATGAAAACACTTTCCACACAATTAAAACTAGATCTAAACAACTGGAAAAACATTAACTGCTCATGGGTAAGTTGAGCTAACATAATTAAAGCGATCATCCTACCCAAACCTGTTTACTTCTTTAGTGCCATACCCATTGAAGTACCAAAAAACTTCTTTACAGAATTAGAAAAAAATCATAAGAAAGTTCATTTGGAAGAACAAAAGATTAAGGATATCCAGGGAAATAATGAAGAAGAAAAAAACGCAAAGGAAGGACTTGCAGTCCCAGATCTCAAACTATACTATAAAGCAGTGGTCATCAAAACAATACGGCACTGGCTAAGAGACAGAAAGGAGGATCAGTGGAATAGACTTGGGGTAAGTGACCTCAGCAATACAGTCTATGACAAGCCCAAGGATCTCAGCTTTGTGGACCAAAATCTAGTATTTAATAAAAACTGCTGGGAAAATTGGATGACAGTATGGGAGAGATTAGGTTTGGATGAATACCTCAGACCCTACACGAAGATAAACTCAAAATGTGTGAATGACTTGAACATAAAGATGGAAACTATAAGTAAATTAGGTGAAGACAGAATACTATACATGTCAGTCCTTTGGGAAATTAAAGATTTTAAAACCAAGCAAGACTTAGAAAAGTCACAAAATATAAAATAAATAATTTTGATTACATAAAATTAAAAAGTTGTTGTACAAACAAAACCAAAGCAACCAAAATTAGAAGGGAAGAAACAAATTGGGAGCCAATCTTCATAACAAAAACCTCTGACAAAGGTCTAATTACTCAAATTAATGAAGCGCTAAATCAATTGTACAAAAAAATCAAGGCATTCTCAAATTGATAAATGGGCAAGGGACATGAATAGGGAATTTTCAGTCAAAGAAATCAAAACTATTAATAAGCACATGAAAAAGTGTTCTAAATCTCTTATAAGAGCTAATTAATCTCTGCCTGGTTAAGATAGGATAGATGAATTTTCTATCCCATTCACATTTTTCTATATTGTTTCCTCTCTATTTTGTAAATAAATTTCTGACTCAAGACTTAATAAATATTGACAACCACATAATTTCATAAAATTATTGTCTAACCATTAATTTTCACCTTTTACACTACCCAAAAGGAATTAATATTTTTTTCGTTTATTTAGATATAGTTCTATTTGTGTGAAAAGCGTTTTGTAGTTGTGTTCATATAATTCCTATGCTTCTTTTGGCAGATAGATTCCCAAATGTTTTATATAATCTAGAGTGACCATATAAAATGCTTGGAAATTATAAGTTCTCAAAAAATTAGAAAACCTTGTCACCAAAATTAGGTATAGACTAATAGCTTGCATCCTACATCAAGATGTGGTTGAAATGGGCATATGATTTAGACATAAAGGGTGATATTATATATGAATTTGGGAAACATAGAATTGTTTGCCTGTTAGATCTATGGAGAAAGGAAGAATTTATGATAAAAAAGAGAACATTATATATATTGACTATATATATATTGATATATATATATATATTGACTATAATAACTTTAAAATATTTTCAACAAATGTAACCAACATAACCAAGATTAAAAGAGAAAGAATAAACTGGGAAATACTACTTTATAACAGATTTCTCTGATCTCATTTTTCAAACATATGAAGATCTTGGTCAGTTTTATCCAAGAATGCAAGTCATTCCCCAGTTGACAAATGGTCATAGGTTATGAATAAGCAGTTTTCAGATGAAGAAATAAAAGCTGTCAAAAATCATATGAAGAAATATTGTAAATGTTTCTTGATTAGGGAAGTTAATTAAAGTATCACTTCACCGCTAACTGATTGGCCACATGATAGTAAAGAGAAGTGACATAGATTGAGGGGTGTGTGGCAAAATTGGGACACAATACCTTGCTTTTGGATTTGTGATCTGATTCATCCTTTCTGGAGAGCAATTTGGAATAACTCCCAAAGCACTTCAAAATGATGCATACTTAAACAAAAACAAAAACCCTTCCCTTCTGACTTGGAATTAATATTGTATATTGGTTACAATGCAGAAGAGTGGAAAGGGCTAGGCAGTGGGGAGTCAAGTGACTTGCCCAGGGTCACACTTTTAAACATACACTTTTATGCCAAAGGTGACTTCCCCTAATTTGGTTTTTTGTTAGTGTGCCTAGCAAAACATTGGTTTTTTTCTATTCCTCCCTAACTATTGTAATTTCCTGTTAGAAACTGAATATTGTATACATCTGTAGTTAGAAGTACTTTAGGACTACAAGATGATTATACTAAATGATCTATGGGGAGACCAGTCTCCCAATGATCATCAGGGGGGGCTGTGAACTTCAAAAACTACTCCACCCTATTTAGACCATATTTTAGGGGAAGATAAAGTTGTAATCTCCTGATTGAACAATGAAGATACTTAGTTCTCATCTTATAGTGAAGCTAGAACTTTAAGCTAAGTCTATTTTTAGATCTAATACAAAAAGGTGTTAACTAACTATAAAGATTAAATTAACCACAAAAAGGTCAATTAACTCACAAAAGGTGAACTTTACAAAGAAGTTTTAAGTAACTCTAAAGATATAATCAAATCAATGAAGGTGAGAACTAAAAGTTTGGGCAGTCCTGGAGAAAAAAGTCTTTAATGTGATTGGTAGATGTGAAAATTTAAAGGAGACACAAGGATGAAAGATCTATATTTTTGAGATTTTTCGTCCCTCAAAGACTCTCTCTCTCTCTTTCCCTGATTGGTGGTGGAGAGTTAGCTGAGAGCTGCATGCTGAGCCTTTTGGCATCTTAGTGTGGCTACAAGCTATTGTTGGGTTCGATGGCGAGTTTCTGGCTGAAGTTTCCTCCTTTAATTTCCAACCTTTTCCTCTCAGAAGCCTCTCAGAAGCCTTTTCAGAGATCTAGAGGCGGGGAGTTTAAAACTCCTCCTGGCATAGGCCAAAATGGAGAAATCCTATATCCTCTTTCCTCCTTCTCCTTAAATTCCTTCCCTCTATATTAATTAAATTACCATAAATTTCCAGACTGATTTGAGAATTTTATTTGGCTACCATATAAATATAGATTTAAAGTCACAACCCTAAAATTATCTGACAAAAGCAACAATGATTTTCTCAGCAGGTCAAGAGGAACTAACCTCCAGATTACCCTATGTCATTTATATCCATTTATATCACAAATTTCTCTGTTGTAGCAATATGGTAAATGATCACAGAATGCTGATTAAGTGATTTCCTGTGTGACATATCCAATTACATGCAGAAGATCATGTATGTAGAAAATTGATTGTATTCCAGAAAAGTATATACTCACTGAACCTATATAATAAATGAAACCTTGTGCCACGGCAGAGCACTGTGATGCCTATGCACTTTGGATTGAGCACACAGTGTCTCTCATCCATTTTTCGACCTAACTGCTACACCTAGACAGAACGACCCTACCTTCTGAGAGACTTGGGCTCTCAAAGTTGGTCAGGTCACTTTTCCAAATTTTACATATGACACGACTTGTGAAGTATGATGAGAATCTTGGTCTTGTCAGTATCACAGATCCATTGTGAGGTTTCATTGTTATTGTATGGGAAAGTATTTCTAAAATCTTCTATCTTGCAGCTATGACCAAATGGTGTATCCAAAGCCTGGTTCTGCTAGTTTAAATTTGAAAACTCCTTTTAGCCTTGGGAAATTGAATAAAAATCAGTTTACTTATTGACATTAAAGGAAAAAAAAACTTATTTTCTCTGTGTGTGTGTGTGTGTCCCTTTGTGTTTAGTGCTCATGTCATTATTTTTTTCTTCAGAAGCAGAAACTAATGTTGAAGTGAAGGAGATGTCTGCAAAGCAGAGTCTTTTTGTGGAAGGATCTGGCCCTCCAAGAGGCAAGAATAAGTGTCCCTATGACTTCATTTTGAGAGAAATCTGTGACTCTAATATCAAGGTAAATAAAAATCCAAGGAGTGACTATGAATTTAATGAAGATCCAGAGAAATACAGCCAACATTCAGTTTTAAATCAGTATAGGAAATTGACCTCAAGAAATGACTGTTGTCTGGATAATGAATATACCAAATGCTTTCCTGAAAAAGTAGGATTTAATCAGTCTTATAAGAATCCTCCAGAAATGCCCATGTATCAAGATAAACTAGGGCAAATTGTCTATGGCTCAAGTTTAGATCTCACAAAACATCTAAAAAATAAGCATGTAGAGATGCTTTCTATGAGTAATAAAGGTGGGAGACCTTTCAGTCAGAACTCTGAGTTTGGTTCATATGAAATAATCCACTCTGGAGAGAAAAATTATCAACATAAAGAATATGGAAAAGGTTTCACACAGAGGGTTCATCTTGTTAGACATCAGAGAATCCACACTGGAGAGAAACCTTATGACTGTACACAGTGTGGAAAGGCTTTCACACAAAGAGGTAATCTTGCTGCACATCAGAGAATTCACAGTGGAGAGAAACCTTATGAATGTACACAGTGTGGAAAGGCTTTCACAGAGAGGAGTCATCTTGTTAAACATCAGAGAATCCACAGTGGAGAGAAACCTTATGAATGTACACACTGTGGAAAGGCTTTCACAGAGAGTAGTTCTCTTGCTAGGCATCAGAGAATCCACACTGGAGAGAAACCTTATGAATGTGCACAGTGTGGAAAGGCTTTCACATGGAGGGACCAACTTGCTACACATCAGGGAATCCACTCTGGACAGAAACCTTATGAATGTACACAGTGTGGAAAGGCTTTCACATGGAGGGACCAACTTACTGTACATCAGAGAATCCACACTGGTGAGAAACCTTATGAATGTACACAGTGTGGAAAGGCTTTCACACAGAGGCGTGATCTTGCTGCACATAAAAGAATCCATACTGGAGAGAAACCTTATAAATGTACACAGTGTGGAAATGCTTTCAGAGAGAGGAGTCACCTTGCTGCACATAAGAGAATCCACACTGGTGAGAAACCTTATGACTGTACACAGTGTGGAAAGGCTTTCACACAGAGGGGTAATCTTGTTAGACATCAGAGAATCCACAGTGGAGAGAAACCTTATGAATGTACACAATGTGGAAAGGCTTTCACAGAGAGGAGTCATCTTGTTAAACATCAGAGAATCCACAGTGGAAAGAAACCTTATGAATGTACACAGTGTGGAAAGGCTTTCAAACAGAGGGGTAATCTTGCTAAGCATCAGAGAATCCACACTGGAGAGAAACCTTATGAATGTACAAAGCAAGACTCCAACCCTTGAAGATCTCATATCACATACTCAATATTCTGTTGACCTTTTTTAGCTGCAAGAGAAATTGTTTAATTACTATATGGGACATACAGCACTGTGTTCTGTACTCAATTGCACTTATTCTATTTTACAAAGTAATGTTAGAATTTCTCATTGTACATACCTGAAATTTTTCAAAAGGCAGCTTGCTTTTGTATCTATGCATCTTTGAGAGTTCAAAGAAGAGATTTTATTCTTTTGATGATGGAAAGAGGAACTGTTTTTAGAAATCTAAGTTGGAAACTCTGCAACTATGTATGAAACTTTTGGGGTTTCTTTTTGGTCTTTTAGCAATAAAGCAGCATGGTCTAAAAATGCACTGAAAAAAATGTACACAGTGTGGAAAGGCTTTCACAGAGAAGAGTCATCTTGTTAAACATCAGAGAATCCACAGTGGAAAGAAACTTTATGAATGTACATAGTGTGCAAAGGCTTTCAAGTAGAGGGATAATGTTGCTAAGCATCAGAGAATCCACTCTGGAGAGAAACCTTATGAATATAATAAATTTTGATAGCCTTTCTCTTAATGCTCCATAGCTGCTTTATGTCAGAAAATCCCCACAGGAGAGAAATCTCCTAAGTCAGGCTGAGCTTATAGTTGCCACTCTTATCTTATTTATCAAAAGAGAATCCACACTGGATAGAAACTTTAGGAATATGACCAGTGTAGTAAAGCCTTCAGGCAACAATCATCTCTCATTCCCAAGCGAGAATTCCTTTTGGATAGAAATCTTATTCCTCTCATGAATAAAGAAAGACATTGAAATGGAGAGTCAAGAGCTTTTTAAGTAGGAGAAAATGTCTTCTGAACATATTATTTCCAGATGGATTCCCCGTATGAAGGTTTTCAGTCAGAGATCATCTATTATTTCATGCCAGAGGATTCATAGTGCAACAAAACCTAATGACAGTGCTCAAGTTTATGTGTTTTCCTTAGTATTCCTGGGATCTTTGGGTTTATCATAGACTGTTTTGCTGAGGTCACTTATACCAAGTCTATTCCACTGATCCTCCTGTCTCTTAGCAAATACCATATTGTTTTGATGACCACTGCTTTATAGTACATTTTGAGATCAGGTACTGCTAAACCACTTTCCTTCACATTTTTTTTTCATTATTTCCCTGGATATCCTTGATCTTTTGTTCTTCCAAGTGAAGTTTGTTATGGTTTTTTCCTAATTCAGTAAAAAAAAAAGTTTCTTGGTAGTTTGACGGGTATGACACTAAATAAGTAAATTAGTTTGGGTAGGATTGTCAGTTTTATTATGTTAGCTCATCCCACCCACGAGCAATTAATGTTTTTCCAATTATTTAGATTTAGTTTTAATTGTGTGGAAAATGTTTTGTAGTTGTGTTCATATAGTTCCTGTGTTTGTCTTGGCAGGTATATTCCTAAGTATTTCATGTTGTCTAGGGTGCTTTTAAAATTGAACTTCTCTTTCTAACTGTTGCTGCTGAGATGTGTTGGAAATATATAGAAATGCTGATGACTTATGTGGGTTTATTTTGTATACTGCAACTTTGCTAAAGTTGTTGATTATTTCCACTAGCTTTTTAGTTGATTCTCTAGGATCCGTTAGGTAGACCATCATATCGTCTGCAAAGAGTGATAGCTTGGTCTCCAATAACCCCAATGATCCCAGCTTTTGGGACAAAAATCCAGTATTTGAAAAAAACTGCTGGGAAAATTGGAAAACCATATGGGAGAGATTAGTTTTAGATCAACATCTCACACCCTACACCAGTATAAACTCAGAATGGGTGAATGACTTGAATATAAAGAAGGAAACTATAAGTAAATTAGGTGAACACAGAGTAGTATACTTGTCAGATCTTTGGGAAAGGAAAGATTTTAAGACTAAGCAAGAGTTAGAAAAAAATTACAAAATGTAAAATAAATCATTTTGATTACATTAAATTAAAAGGTTTTTGTACAAACAAAACCAATGCAACCACAATTAGAAGAAAAGCATCAAACTGGGAAAAAAATTCATAACAAATCTGTCTTATAAAACTCTAATTTCTAAGAAATCATGCCATTCCCCAATTGACAAATGGTCAAGGTACATGAATAGGCAGTTTTCAGATGAAGAAATCAAAAGGATCGTTAGTAGTAGTAGTAATCTCTCGGTAATGGAGAATGAAGATTGTCTTTGTGCATTTTCATCTATGGTGTACCCTCGGGGTTAGGATAGATGAGTGTGCACAAAGACACTTGTGCGTGAAGGAGATTTAAGTGGAAAAGTCGATGCACAGAGACAGTCCCACTCTCTCGGCGTTGGAAGCCTGGGTCCAGTGGCACAAATAGTCGTTACACCTGGAGACTTCCTCAGCTGCATTGGATGGCCTGTTGTCCTTTGTGCTCCAACACGCCCTAAGCACTTCACAGTGCTTTGCTGTGTCGCCCTCTCAGCCGTTGAACCTTCTTATTGGTTTCTTCCGCCTGTTCAGCCAAAGCAGTCTTCACATGCTGGGTGAGCAAAGCCCTGGTTCACCAGGGGTCGACGACCCGATGGCTACTCTCACAAGGTTTAGCCGGCCTGTCGAAGCCGTTGCCCGGGGTGTGGCCGCTGCCGCATGCTAGCAGCTTCTGGGAGCCACAAGTGAGAGCTGGGTGTCAGGTGAGGGTCAGAGGCTGGAGAGCTGCCCTAAGAGGACACGACAAGCCCTCCATACCAGAGATACTACCCCTCCCTGAGCACCCCATACACCATACACACAAGGATCATTAATCACTTGAAAAAGTGTTCTAAATCTCCCCTAATGAGAGAAGTGCAAATTAAAACAATTCTGAGGTACCACCTCACACCAAGCAGATCGGTTAACATAGCAGCAAAGGAAAGTAATAAATGTTGGAGGGGATGTGACTGCCAGCAGCCACAAATTAATATATCATGGGTGAGCACTCAGAAGGGAGGTTGAAGACTTGGGGAGAGTGGGTGATGAGGGAATGGGAGAGGGGAAACAATAAAGGAAGAAAGACTCAGAGCTTAAGGATTCAACAACCTGGGCTCCAGCCTGGGTGCTCCTCTGATAGTGATGAGAGAGGAACATAATAAAGAAAGACTCAGACAGGAGAGAATTGTAGCAAAGCAAAACTCAGTCAGATAAAGTTATTTCTAGTGGTTAAGAAAGAAGGTTAAAAGGAGAGGAAGAGGGAACAGAGAGTCTGTCTAGTCAGTTTTGGTGAAGAAAAACTCAGAGCAACAGCCATTCAGCCTATCCCCACAGGACTGTATGTTCAGAGGAGGTTTCTGGGGTCTCAGGAATTCACAAAGTCCTGAGGAAAAGTCTAATCCTTAACCCACAGAAGCCTCCTGACTGGACCATGGCCTCTGTCCATCCCTGTCATAATATCTTCACAGGTATACCGCTCTTGTATGTTTAGAATTGAGGGAAGAGAGCCATACAGACCTTCTCGACCATCGGTCATCTCTCTCCCCTCTTCATGATCTCTCCTTTCCCTTCTCCTTCCCGAACCTTTGTTATAATCATAACACAATACAATATAATATAATATTATTATGATACAAAACCCCTAAGAAACTGTTTTATCATTTTCGTAGGCATAGCAAAAACCCCATAAGAATGACATTTAATGCTTCAGAATTAGATTTATAACTGAAATTAAAATTCAGAAAACAATGTTTTCTGTGATTAAAACACATGATCAACTGGGCAGATAAAATACATGATTTTTTCCAAATGTATATTTTTTTTACCCTCTTAAAAGTTTAGTTCATAATCTAGCATCCAGATTGTAGGAGAAGCAGCCTTTTGACACTATATCTATACCGGAGTTTGCCAAATTTTACCTTTTCATAAAAAATATTTTGAACTTTTAACCTGAAGTGAAACTTAGCATCTTTTCAAATTCCATATAAGAGAATTGCTTCTGTTACCCTTTGAATTTATAGTCAAGTCTAAAACCCTTTATGAGGTCACCTAATATGAAGTAGTTCTTTCCCATTAAAGCACTAATAACAATAACAATGGGGATTGCAAGATGGTTCGGTGTATTGACATCCAGGCCCAGAGTGGTTCTAGGTTCTATCAATGTGGAATCTAGAAGCCCCCAAACTTGTAGCCTAGAAAGATTTAATGACTCCCAGTTTACTTAGCTTAAAGGTAGAAGCCCCAGGTTTGATCTTGTCACATGAGTATTCTTCCCTGAGGGAAAGTCCAACTTCACTGGTCTCCTTCTAACAATAGACCTTAAGGTAGATTGGATGAGAGTAGCTAATCCCATCACATGTTAAGTATCTCTTTTGTCCCAATGGTTTCTCCCCTTAGGCCAAAGTCCTTTACCTCAGTGGCCCAGCTTTTGGCTAGGTCTTTCCCTTTTGTGTCCATTGTAAAGCATCAGCCCTTCACTGTTATTCCTGTCTGGAACTCTTCATTTTCCTTTGTTACCATTGTAAAGTCAATCAACTGTCCCTCTCATCCTCAGCCCCCATGTTTCACCTAGAAAGGTATTTAAGTTTCCTAACTATAATGGCTCCTTGGAATTGTCCAATCTAGCATGGTTGGCTTTCCCAGGGATTAGTGTCCAGAGTGACCAGAGTTCAATCCTCAGACTCTGCATAGGCATGTGGCATGCAGTTCTATGTAGAGGCCTACTGTTACACTGAAATCCTTTCCTTAATTAAAGAATGTTTTTTCTGACTTCGATACTTCTGTGTTTTTCTAAGTCAACAGTTCCCATCTGGCCTCAGACACTTGCAAGCTGTGTGACCCTGGGCAAATCACTTAACCTCAATTAGCAAGCCCTTACCACTCTTATGCTTTGGAACACACACACAGTACTGATTTCAAGACAAATGGGGGAAGAAAGAAGGAAAAAGAAGGAGGAGGAGGAGGAGGAGGAGAAGAAGAAGAAGAAGAAGAAGAAGAAGAAGAAGAAGAAGAAGAAGAAGAAGAAGAAGAAGAAGAAGAAGAAGAAGAAGAAGAAGAAGAAGAAGAAGAAGAAGAAGAAGAAGAAGAAGAAGAAGAAGAAGAAGAAGAAGAAGAAGAAGAAGAAGAAGAAGAAGAAGAAGAAGAAGAAGAAGAAGAAGAAGAAGAAGAAGAAGAAGAAGAAGAAGAAGAAGAAGAAGAAGAAGAAGAAGAAGAAGAAGAAGAAGAAGAAGAAGAAGAAGAAGAAGAAGAAGAAGAAGAAGAAGAAGAAGAAGAAGAAGAAGAAGAAGAAGAAGAAGAAGAAGAAGAAGAAGAAGAAGAAGAAGAAGAAGAAGAAGAAGAAGAAGAAGAAGAAGAAGAAGAAGAAGAAGAAGAAGAAGAAGAAGAAGAAGAAGAAGAAGAAGAAGAAGAAGAAGAAGAAGAAGAAGAAGAAAGAAAAAGAAGAGACTTCTTAGGTGGTGATATTTCTGTATTCCCCTTTAGACAAGTGAAATCATGTGGGTAAATTACTCAGTCTGGCTGAATCATTATATTTTCCAGCATTGTAGTTCTTCGTTAAAACTGTTAGCACTTCAAAAGAATGAAAGTATCTCATTATATGAGTGCTCAGTTTCCAAATTCCTGGATCCCTACAATATTGTCCCTATTTTATTTCTAAGAACTGGATCCATCTTTGTCCCCAGTCTCCTTCACATTCATCCTCCCTCCAGCTTTAGGAGGTAAAAGTTTCAAGCTGCAGTTTTACACAGAATAACCACAGAAAGTTTACTACATACAAATTCTATCTGTCTTCTTTCATATCCAGCTCTGACCCTTCCCTTTATAATCACATCCTAAGTTGTTTATAGAAAAAATTCTTTTAATGCACCAATCTTTTTATATCTCTTACCTACAAGGCAGGAGAGTGTAGGGATTGGGCAAGTGGGCTTAAGTACCTTTCCCAGAGTTGCAAAGCTAGGAAATGTCTATGGAGAGATTTCAACCAGGACCTCCTGCCTCTTTGCCTAATTGACTCTCAATCTACTGAGCCGCCTAGCTGCCTGTCTAACACCTGTTTTTTATTCTGTTAAAATTAATTGTGGTTGGACTCTGAATTGTATTAATTATGTGGTCACCAGGGATTTAATTTCTAAATCCCAAAATGAATTACTAAAGTAAATAGAATTTATGATAGTTTATTTACAATATTTACAAAAGAAGGAAGATATTAAGGAATGAGAGAGAGAGAGAGAGACAGAGAGAGAAAGAGAGAGAGAGAGAGAGAGAGAGAGAGAGAGAGAGAGAGAGAGAGAGAGAGAGAGAAACTCTGGCTTCTAATACGAGAATTTCTAAGCCCCAGACAGGGGAAGAGAGTCTCAAAACGATGGGTGCAGAACTCACAGATTTGAAACAGGCCTATATCATTGTAAACGATAAAAGAGTCACAATTTTCACAGACTCCCACTATGCCTTTGGCATATGTCATGCCATTGGCATGCTATGGCTTCAGAGGGGATTCTTAACATCAGCTGGAAAATGTATTGCCAATTCAAACCTTATTACTGAACTTCTTTCTGCCATCCAGCTCCCTGAAGCTATAGCTGTTTTTCACTGCTCTGCACATACAGGTGGCACTGACTCTGTCTCCAGGGGAAATAACCAAGCATATATCACAGCAAAACTAGCAGCCTTAGAAGGCCCTGAATTAATTATGCCACTAACAATTACTGATGATATGGATATATCCCTTTCTTTTTTTTTAATTAATTTTATTTATTTTGAGTTACAATAATCACTTTATTTCCCTCCCCTCCACCCACCCTTCCCGCAGGCAATGCACAATTTCATTGGGCATTACTTGTGTTCTTGATCAGAACCTATTTCCATGTTGTTGTTTGCACTAGGATGTTCATTTTGAGTCTACATCCCCAACCATATTTCTTTGAACCATTTATTCAAGCAGTTATTTTTCTTTGGTGTTTTTTCCTCTGAATGTGGATAGTGTTTTTCTCGTAGATTCCTCCAAGTTGTTCAGGATCACTGCATTGCCACTAATGGAGAAGTCCATTACATTCGATTGTACCACAGTGCATCAGTCTCTGTGTACAATGTTTTCCTGGTTCTGCTCCTCTCGCTCTGCATCAATTCCTAGAGGTCATTCCAGTTCCCATGGGATTCCTCTACTTTATCATTACTTTGAGCACAATAGTATTCCATCACCAACATATACCACAATTTGTTTAGCCATTCTCCAATTGAAGGGCATCTCCTCATTTTCCAATTTTTTGCCACCACAAAGAGCACAGCTATGAATGTTTTTGTACATGTATTTTTCCTTATTATCTCTTTGGGGTACAAACCCAGCAGTGTTATCTATCCCTTTCTTATAATGACAAGGAAGTGGAAAAACGGAAGCAGAAATTTAAAGCAAAACAGATAAATGGAGTATGAGTATCATCAGATGGCAACTCCTTACGCCCTAGAGCTTTCTATGACCAGATTTGTCACTCTATTCATAAACATGGTCATTTTGGTATCTAAGGTATTGTAGACTCTGTCAAAAGAGTATGGATAGTTCCTGGAATAATTACAATTTCTTCCAAAGTATGGACAACTTGTCCTACCTGCCAGGCCTTTAATCAACATACCTTTAGAGGAAAAGCCTCTGGTGGGTGTCCTCTTGCTTACACACCATTTGAGTACCAACAAATTGACTTTATCTCTACGCCAAAAAATGGACAGTATAAATTTTGTCTAGTCATAGTCAATCAACTGACTGGGTAGTCTGAAACATTTCCTACTGCTCATACCACAATGGCTTTTTTTTGCTAAAATTCTTTTGAAAGAAATTATTCCTCATTTTGGCCTGCCAGCATGTATTGATTCAGATAAAGGAACTAATTTTACCAATTTAGTGTTGTCTCAAATTTATTCATGACTGGGGATAACTCCTAAATTTCATATACCATATCATCCCAGAGCTCTGGCCAAGTTGAACAAATGAATAAAGAACTTAAAACCATGATTGGCAAATTGTGCATAGAGACTCATTGAAAGTGCCCCCAAATTCTACATCTGGCCCTATTTTATCTCAGAAGCAGACCCAGAGGTGATTACACATCTCCCCATTTGACATCCTCCTATTCAGGCATAACCATTTGCCCCTGCTTATACCTCATTGTTAGGAGGGGATATAACCATTGCTACATATATCAGACAATTACAAACAAGTTGAAAGAACTCCATGACTCTGGAGCTGCTGTTCAAGCAGGCCCCACTGATTTCTCTCTTCATGATTTAAATCCAGGTGATAGTATGTACATAAAGAATTTCAAACATACTGGGTTGACTGAACCTGCTTATGATGGACCATTCCAGATCCTACCAACTATGCCAACAGCCATAAAAATTGGAAAGAAGGACTCATGGATTTATGGTAAAACAAGTACCTTCTGTTGATGGTGAATAATTGCTTGCACTGATTGTATTGGCCTATTTATTGTGATTGGATTTCTTTATTGCTGGATTTGTACTATTTTGTTGCACTTTAATTAATCCTTGTATTTGCACAAATTGCCTTGTAGGGCAACACATGTACTACCTCACAGAAGAAAATCTGTTTTAGTGGCCTATAGTGACCTGTGAATCTTAAATTTTCTCAGACTCTACCTTGGAACATTATATTATCTTAAGGTTATGGTTAATGTTATTCCCCATTTAAACAATTGAGGTACTTGATCAGGAATGTATTGGGAACTTTAAAATTACTCCACCCATACTTAGGCATACTTTAGGGGAAGATAAAGTTGTAAAAATCCTTAGTGAACAATGAAGGTACTTAACCCATACTTATAGTGAGGCAAAAGCCCTTAAGCTAGGTCTATTTTTAGGTCTAATACAAAAGGGTGCTAAGTGCCTCTGAAGGTCAAATTAATGACTAAAAGGTCAGGCAACTTGCAAGGGGCAAGCTTAACAAAGAGGTGTGAAGTACTCAGAAGATATAATCTACCCAGAGAAGGTGAGAACTAAAAACTAAGAATGGGCAGTCCTAGGAAAAGCATCTACTGTGATTGGTAGATGTGAACATTTAGGGGAGGTGACACAAGAGAAATTTCTCTTTAAAAGGAGCTGTCTGATCCAGTTCAAGGTAATTCAATTTAATTCATCTTTGGAAGCTGAATTAGAGGTCAGGAGTCAGAGGAGGCTGCTGAGTCTCTGAACACTAGAGTTTTGCTTGGAAAGATCTTGTGGTGAGTGATTAAAGACTGACTTAGTTTCTCTCTTAAAGAGAAACCCTAGCCATTTCCTATTATTTCCTCTTACTCTGTCTCTCTCCCTTTCATTAATTCCTTCATTTATATTAATTAAAATCTCCATAAAACCCAGCTGACTTGGGTATTTTGTATTTGGGAATTTTCCCCATGGCGACCACTTATTTTTGATATAAAATCAAGATGCTAAAAATTATCTTTACAGTTTGGGCAATTCACAGTCTTGAAACCCATATTTTCTCAGTCACAGACCTGATGTGCCTTTTGTAACATTTTGTGCCTTTACAATTTTTTTTGTATTTTCTTGAATGTATTATTGTTTTATGTACCTCATTTGCACTCACATCGTTTTATCTGCCTTATTGGCACTCACACTGCAGATCATGGTAAGTCAAAGAGGAAATGGATGTTATTTTTGAAAACTAATCCTCTGAAATTGTTTATATATATATATATATATATATGTATATATATATATATATATATATATATATATATATAAAGAAACACCCCAAAAGCTGGAGAAAGAAACCAAACCAATCCTATGGGGATTGATGACATTTTGCAGAAAAAGCACAATGACTTGATCATGTGTGAGACTTGATGTTGCAACTTTTTAACATGTGTTAAATGCAGGACTTCCTTGTTCCACAGTATATCAAGCATATAACATTGATTGCTCTGGCTCCATTATCTTGAAAAAACAAAGAAAAGGGTTGAACCAGGAAACTCTTATTTCCCATTTGTCTTGAGATCTATTCTCTTTTTCTATTTTCTCTCATGATGTGACAACTTACTGTAGTCCAGACTGCTAAATAGGGTTAATGACTAGTTGTTATTCTACACTTATAGGACATGGATCACTACAACAACCTGTTGTGAGTTGTGGTTTTTTTCTTTCTTTTTTTTCTTCTTCCTAGAATTTTTTTCTTCAAGTTTTTTATATTTTATCTGACTCAGAAGTTATTTTTAAATTTTAATCTCTTTGATTCCTTGATATTTTTTGATACTTGATTCATATGCCTTATGACTCAACCATGTATCCCTGTGTAATTCCTACATGTGCTTCCCTGTATCCTCCTTGGGGGGGAGGGGGAATGTATTATTATTTTCCTCAGAGAGGACTATGTTATTGTTGTGAACTTTGACTTGATTTTGAGCCAAATTTAGAACAAGAGACTACCTCCCAGAATCTAGAAGGCTCCATGAAGATGCCTGCAGATACTACACACTATTCCAAAAGATCCAGAGTGAACTTTGAGATATGGTGAATTTGAACCGGGGTGGGGGAGGGGGTTTGACATGCTTTTGTTTTGAATGTACACTATGTGAAGATTGTATTTGGCTCTCCGTTGATTGTAAAAATGAAGGTACTTAGCTCTCCCTTGATTGTGAAAATTGAATTGTAATCTCCTATCTATTTGTTGATTTAATCCCCAGAAATGTAAGCACAGTACTTTGTTAAGGGTAAATTTTAGGGTTGAGACTGAATATATTATTTACTGGTCGCCAGGGGTTTATGAAATACTCAAGTCAGAATGGAATTTTATGGTGGTTTCTTTACAATCGAAGGAAGAAATTAAGAATGAGGGAGAGAGAGAAAGGGGAAGTTCTACTCTGGCTTGGTCGGAGCCAGGGGGAGTTCAGAGGCCTCAGTCAAGGGGCCTTCTTAGAAGATTAAATCTAACTCTGCTTCCAGCCAGAGGCCTCCTTCAAGATGAGGGACCTCTTTGGAGGCTGGTGCCTTCAGAAAGGTCAAGGGAAAGGGAAGTCAGCCTTATCACTCACCACGTGATCATTCAGGGAAGCAGGCTGAGGACCCATGCTCCACCAAGTCAAGTTCCACCACCAAAGTCTGCAAAAGCCACAAAAGTCCCTCTCACAGGAAGTGACATGAAACATAAAGGCTGTTCTTTATATCACTTCCTGTGTCTCACATATACCAATGGTGGCTTAAACTTGGTTTAGGACAGCCCAGGGGGTCAGTCAGTTGTTTCTGATTTGTCACTTGCTAGCACATGTGGGTCATAGACCTTCCTCCCCCACATTTAATCTTTAAGTGGAGGCATATACATTCCTGGTTGATGAAATTCTAAAGACTAAGCAGGGTGGAGTAAATCTAAAACTCACAACTTGAAGTTGAATGGAAAGATCTGCCCATGTTAGATCTGATTACTAAGGGTATAAATCTCCCATTTAATCATGAGGTGGGAGGTCTGTGACCCATGTGTGCTGATACTGGGTAATGAATTAGAATCGACTAATTGCCTTCTGGACAGTCTTAGAGCAGAACATCAGTTGTCATTGGTAGATGTGGAAAATGATGCAAGAAAGAAGGTTAAAAGAAAGAGACAAACGCCTGAATGTGGTTGGTCTTCTGGGAGTTGTTGGTGGTTGGTTCTTTTGGAAGTTAAAAAGAAACACACTTGGAGTGGTGCCTGCTGGAATTGAGGCTGATAAAAGAACCTGCTGATTGAACTGACACGTGGTGAATGTAAAGGCTGACTCCTTCCTTGGCCTTTCTGGAGGTTTCAGCCTCTGGGAAAGACCCATCATCTTGAGACTCCTTTCCCCTGGCTGGGGCCTTTGAATCACTATTTGGCTCAGAGGAACCTGGAGCTTGCTCTCTCCTTTTCTTCTCTTTCTCTCTTCCTTAATACCTTCCCTCTACTGTAAAATAAACTACCATAAATTCCATTTGACTTTAGTAATTCATTTTGGGATTTAGTAATTAAAATCCTTGGTAACTAATTAAATATATTCAGTCCAACCATAAAATTAACAACTCTTATGCCAAAGGGCTTTTTGTCATTGCACCTATTATTGGCTTTGTTCCCTTTCCCTTTTATTTTCCTCTTATCCCCAAATTATTGTAATTTCTCTTTAAAAACTGTAATATTTGTATATACCTCGTTATGTTTTCATGATCCATTGGGGAGACTGGTCTCCCAAAGGATCACAAGGGGATATATTTAATTAGAATCTTGAACCCTAGAGACTACTTTTCCCACAATCCCTTTTTCCTGTTTGTGAATATCCTTATGAAGATGGAGTTTTGGAGTTTCCATTTTCTGCAGTAAGGAAGAAGTGTTTTGGGTGCTTGCTGGAGTTTTTTTTTTCCTCTTTAGGTCTATTTTAATAAATAGTATTAAAATAATACTTGGGAGTACTGAATATTAATTTTAATCTTTACAGCAGAGAGGATCCTACACATGGAACAAGCTTGACTAACTTAATGTTCTTTCATTAACATTTCATGGTTTTATTCACATAAAGTGAGGGTCAATCCCTGTTGCTCTAGCAAGAGTAGGTTTGAGACTGTCATGGGACATTGTACACTCAAATTATAGAAGTATTTCAGGCAAACTATAAGCAAAAAAATTCCTGCTAAGACCCTGAAAGGATTCGTCCTTTAGGTTTGAGATAGACATAGAGATACACCTACAGGCTATGCCTTGATACCAAGAGGTTGTACCTCAGATATTCATCTGTCCCCTAAGCTATGAGAGTCACTCCCTGTATCTTCAGGCAGACCCCAGTCAGATGTTCAAACTCCCACCCACTGTGTCTGACTCATGTCTTCACTGTTGTATAGAATATAAAACCACCATAATTGACCCCTGGGGACAGTTTTCCATCTCTTTTGTCCTCCCAAGAACAGCTTTCCATCAATTCTGTTCCCCCTAGGAGGCAGTCTTCCACCTATGCTGTCCTGGCCAGATTCAACATTACCTTTTATTTATTTTTTATTTATTATTTTTTAAACCCTTAACTTCCGTCTTGGAATCAATACTGTGTATGGGTTCCAAGGCAGAAGAGTGGTAAGGGCTAGGCAATGGGGGTTTTAAGTGACTTGCCCAGCTGGGAAGTGCCTGAGACCAGATTTGAACCTAGGACCTCCCTCTCTAGGCATGGCTCTCAATCCACTGAGCCACCCAGATGTACCCTCTCTTTATTTTTAAGCTAAGTTTCAGAGTCTTGCATCTTTGCAAAAGGTACCCTTCTCGAACCTCAAGTCCCCCACAACAAGACCACAGGACTTTCTTCTGAACCCCTGGAAGAGGAGGGAAATGTGGATGGAATCAAGATCTGGGGTGAAATCACACCTGAGACACTTGGAGCTGTGTGACCCTGGAGAAGTCACTGCATCTCTGTCTTACTTTCCTTCTATAAAATGGAGCATCAGCCCAGTAAGGTTCTTGTGATGAATCCCCAAGGGCCACAGAAATGCTGGCTGTGATGATTTCCTTTCCTTTGGAATGAGGGATACAAAAATACTGCCTGAAACCCAGGGAGAAGAGAGGCAGAGAGAAGCTAGAGGGATGCTGTGGACAGAGGGCCAAGCTGGACAGGGCTGCTCAGGACCAGGAAGGGCCAGATGCCAAGACATAACCACCCCTGGAGTCAGGGGCCTCCGCAGTGACCAGAGACCCCAGAGCTTGCTCAGGCCGTTTAAAAGAGACTCTGAGGTGCTCATTATTCAGCCCCTCCCTGGAGCACTCCAAGACACCCCAACTGGTGAAAGCTTGATGAGGAGACGGTCCAGCCAGCCCTGAGCCCTGGTCACACTCGGGGGCACTCAGGAAGGTTCCCTCTCAGGCCTGAAAACCCTCTTTGCCCCCTTCACTAAGTCACCAAAATCTGTGGAAGAGGAAGAAGTTTTTTGGGATGCTTAAGGCAAAGGAAGTGCAACAAGCCATAGACTAGATGGCATCTCAGAGCCGGGTCTGACAGAGAAATATATAGAAATGTTCCTAAACTACAGGAAGTGGGGCTTTTCCACGCCGGGGGCCCTGCTATTAGGATCAATACGGCACCGGAACCATCCCTCCTCGGGGCCCCCATTCAGGGCAACGACCAGCCTGTCAGCCTCAGTTTGGTCCTCCCTGAAATGAGGAGGTGGCGCTCAGGAGCTTCTTGGGTCTCTTCTCACCCTCGGTCTGTGCTCTCCTCAGAAATAGCGGCCTCCTATATCACAGGAAGGAGGCCCAGGAGGATCAAAGCTAAAAGTACCAGAAAGAAAAGGAAAGTAAAAGGACCCGGCTGAAGCCAGGGAGACCGGGAACACTTGGTGCGTGGCCTCTCCTCCAGCAGGACTCCAGACCTAGGGGACCAGGAAGTAAGACTCCATTTCCCAGAATGCCGTTGGAATGACGTCTTCCAAGCCTTGGCACTCCCGTTATGGAAGACTCCATTTCCCAGAATGCCTGGGTCCTGGCTTCACCCAAGTCTTGGCACCTCCCCCTGTGTAGTCCCAGTTCAGGCTTGGAAACTCTTGAGGGTATGGAGTGTTCACAAGTTTGTGTTTTGGTTTTTGTCTTGAGAGAGGGTGGGGAGGGAATCATTGTAGAAGTTTCAGCCTGGCCTTCGGCTGTGGAGACTTTCTGCTCCCTAATTCCTGGAGAGAAAGAAGATCCGGGCGGACCAGTTGCGGGTAACAGCCTGAAAGTCCGGGTGGGAGTGGGGGAAGGGGGAAACTCGGAGCAGGTGCCGAGAGGCGGGGCAGGGGCGGTGTAAGTGTGTGTGGTGGGGGGGCGGCGGGGAGGAGGACGTCTCTGTATCTCTGTGTCTGTTCATCACTTTAAAGGACCATAGGAAAGGGACTAATACAGAAGTGTCCGTGTCAGGCGGGGGCGGCTATGTCTAGACCAGGATCCTTGGCGAGGCTTCGCCCTCCCCCCGAGAAGAGAATGGGTTCCCCCCTTTCCCCCGCACCAGAGCCAGGAAGCGGCTGGGGGCAGGGGGGAGCAGTGAAAGGAGGGGTGCGGGGGTACAGCCACTCGATAGGAGCGGCGCTGGTCTCGGCCCTTCCCACAGAGATCCAAGGGGAGAAAGAGCCAACATGAGCCTGGTTGGAGTGGGGGGGATGCTCATGCCCACACACTATAGAAGGAGCTCTGAATTCGGGCACGGAACAAATACCAACATGTTTCTCCCCCAACTCCCACCTGATGTCCGTCTCTCTGTCCAGCATCTCCTGCTCCCCCCATTACCCATAACCTCTCCTCCTAGGAGTCTCCCTCAATCCACCTGTGCACCAAATGCAGTTTATGAATTGAATGAAGCCAGAGAGAGCAGCAGAGGGGGTGGGGAGGCTTCTTCCTGGCCAGTCCAAGGTCCTTTCCCAGCCTGAGGCTCCCTGTCCCCTCCTGTGGGGAGAGTCTCCTCTGAGCCCTCCCCCCCTCTAATGCCCAACAGGTGTACAAGAGGAAGTCTGCCCACCTTGGGGCTCCCACTCCCTGAGGGACCACAGTCTGAGCCAAGCAGAGACCCTGGAGCTGGAGGGAATCACCCACAATCCCTAACTGTGTTGTGGGGTTTTCCAGGGCCTCTGAGGCCCCTGCCTGGTGAGGCAGCCCAGATTCCAGACAGGCACAAGTTCAGTCATTTATTCATCCACCCTCCAGTGGGACAAACTCCATCAGAGGAGGATGCCTGTGTGTCCTACCATTCCAGGGATGGCCCAAAGACAGTCTCTGCTCCTGACCTCCAGATTCTGTGGTTTGGCCAGGTCAGTCAGGCCTGCCAGGGAGGCTTTGGAAGAAGTTTGGGGTGAGATCAGGTGAGGGCACAGACAGGAAAAGGTGTGTTTTTAGTAGAAGAAAAAGGATGGGAATTCTGGGTGAGGGCTAAGAGGTCTGTTTTTCAAATATTAAACTATCAGGAACTTGGAGTGCACTTAACAGACAGAAACTTTATGTCTATCCTTTACCTATTAAAGTTATTTACTTTGAACCTAACAGAATTATCTAACCTGTTGATTTCTCAATATGTTTTGTTTTGTTTCCTTTATTTTTTTAACTTTAAAAAATTTTATTTAGAATATTTTCTCATGGTTATATGATTTGTATTCCCTCCCAGCCCTCTTCCCTCCCTTCTCCTGGAGCTGACAAACAATTCCACTGGGTTGTACATGTATTATTGCTCAAAACCTATTTTCATATTATTCATATTTGTAATAGAGTGATCTTTTAAAAAATAATTAATAAATTTTACATCTTTTCCCATAAGATTCACTTTCTTTTCCTCCCCTCTTTCTTCCACCCCTCCCCCCCAGAGCCCACAAATTGACTGAATTGTACAAATGTTGTCACTTAATACCTATTTCCATATTATTCATTTTTGCTATAGAATGTTTTTTTAAGGCCAAATGTTTCCCTTTTGCATTTTTACTCCCATAGTTCTTTCTCTCAGGATAGCATTGTTTTACATAAGTCCTTCAGGAGTGTCCTGGCTTCTGCATTGCTGCTAGTAGCAAAGTCCATTATATTGTATTGTTCCACAATGTTTTACTTTCTGTGTATAATGTTTTTCTGGTTCTGCTCATTTCACTCTGCATCAGTTCATTGAGGTTCTCCCAGTTGCATATGAAAAGCCTCCAGTTCATGAGGCCCTCTGAGGCCATGTATCTGGCCCCCACCCCACTTCCTGAAGGGGCACCTTTTTCATTGGTGGTCAGTGAGAGGAGCACTGTATGTGGCGGCACCTCAAAGTGAGTCATCGCTCACACACAGTACTACTTCCAGTTACATAAAACTTTGTATGGCGCCTTAGAAGGAGGTGCCATGCAGAGGATTATGTGGCTACACAATGAAAGGCATCAGCATGGTGGGTGGTGATCTGGGGGAGGGGATTCCGCACTGTGTATACTGCTGCCTGGTTACAGTTAGGGTTAGGATTAGGTTTTTATAGTCCAGTCCGCCAGCACTCTGAGGGACAGCAAACTGGACCACTGTGTAAAAAGTTTGGGGACCCCTGTTTTAGTTCATCAATCCACACAGCACAATACTATTCAATTACCATTATAGACCAGAATCTATTCAGCCATTCCCAATGGTAGGACACCCCCTTGTTTTCCAATTGTTTGCCACCACAAAACGCACAGCTATAAATATTTTTATACAAGTATTTTTCATTATTACTTCTTTGGGATACATACCCAGGAATGTTATAGCTGGATCAGATGGCATGTAATCTTTTAAAGCCCTTTGGGCATAATTCCTCATTGCCTTCCAGATTGGTTGGATCAATTCACAACTCCACCAACAATGTATTAGTGTTCCAATTTTACCACATCTCCAAAATTTATTATTTTCCTTTACTGTCATATTGGCCAATTTGCTAGGTGTGAGATGGTATATTCAGAATTTTTTTGATTTGCATTTCTCTCATTAGTATAGATTTAGAACACTTTTTCAAGTGGTTATTGATTGTTTTGATTTCTTTATCTGAGAACTGCCTATTCATGTCCCTTGACCATTTGTCAATTGGGGAATTACTTGATTTCTTGTACAGTAGACTTCTTTCCTTATATATTTGGGAAATTAGACCTTTTTCAGAGAGTTTTGTTATAAAAACTTTTTCCCAGTTTGATGCTTTCCTTCTAATTTTGGTTCAGTAGTTTTGTTTGTACAAACCCTTTTATTTTAATATAATCAAAATGATTCATTTTCTATATTTTAATGTTCTCTATTGTAAACTTTAAAATTTCTTAGACTTATGAATGTTGGAAATTTCCCCATTGGGAAATTTCATACTGGAAAAAATTTCCTACTGATAGTAAGAACTCTATTGGAATGTGAAACCCCTTGGCATGGGAGGATCCTTCTCCTCCCTACTTAAGACTCCTTTAGGACAGAAACCTTTTGCTAAACAATGGAAAGGGTTTTGACCTATGCTTAAGCATAGAACAGGAAGCTCTTTGAGTCATGATTGATTTTAGAATTGATACAATAGAGATACTTGGAATGACAGAACCAGGTCTTGGAAAATACAATCTCCACCCTACTTAGAGTAACAGGATTTAGGAAGGGCTACAGCAAAGATCAAGATTTAATTATTTGAGAATATGACCTTCAACGGACATGTGCAAAGCCACAGACCTCTGGGAGGTCCTGGGTTAAACTAGAGCCACCATTGGCACAGGGGAGACATGGACAGTGATTGGTAGATATGAGAACTGAGGGGAGGGAACTTAGATGGTTTCCTTAAAGATAGCGGGGTCTGAGGACAGAGGGAGGAGAGTTTTTTGCTCTGAGAGGTTTTGCTCTGAGGAGGTTTTGCTCTGAAGGAGTCTGGAGGTGGAGGCCCCTGAGACTGTTTCTCCATTTTGGTCACATGAGTGATAGGGACTGATCTCTTTTCTTTGCCTCAGCTATCTAAGCGCTTGGGCCTTTGGCCCGCCTAAGGAGAGGGGGTATTTAAGTCCTATTCCCTTCTCTCCTCTTTCTCTTTCTCTCTCTCTCTCTCTCTCTCTCTCTCTCTCTCTCTCTCTCTCTCTCTCTCTCTCTCTCTCTCTCTCTCTCTCTCTCAAATACCTTTCTTCCTCCTGTTTGTAATTAAAAACTCCAAAAGGTTGACGGCTGACTTGAGTTTTCATTTAGGAATTACATAGCTGAATGCCTTGGCAACCTTAAATTAATATATATATATCAGTCTTTTAAAGTGATTTCGATATCACACTATCTCATTTCATCTTAAATTCCTTCCTTTCACATAGATCTGTTAGGTATCCTATTATAGAATAGGATTTTCCTCACTTATTTATGATTTGACTCTTTTATACAAGTCTTTTATCCATTTTGAATTTATCTTGGTGTAGGGTATGACATGTTGATCTCAACCTAATTTTTCTCATACTGTTTCCCAGTTTTTCCAGAAGTTTTTCTCTAATAGTGAGTTCTTATCCCAAAAGCTGGAATCTTTGGGTTTATGGAACACTGGCTTACTGACGTCATTTACCCCAAGTCTGTTCCATTGATCCACTGATCCTTCTTTCTCTTAGCAAGGACCACATTGTTGTGATAATCACTGCTACATAGTACAGTTTAAGATCTGATACTGTTAGGCCACCATTTTCCCCATTTTTTCATTATTTTCCATGATATTCTTGATCTTTTGTTCTTCCAGATGAATGTGGTTATAATTTTTTTCTAATCCTATAAAAAAGTTTCTTGAAAACTTGAAAAAAGTTTTATAGGTTTGGCACTGAAAAAAATTAATTTCTGTAGGAATGTCATTTTTATTCTATTATCTCATCCTACCCATGAACATGTTTATTTCTTTTTCCCATTTAGAATGTTTTCATAATGTGTGAAACAAGTATCATTATACAGCTCTAATGCAGGACCATTTGGAACTTTTTCTGAACAAGTATCATTATACAGCTCTAATGCAGGACCATTTGGAACTTTTTCTGGTAGTGGATTTTCAATAAACTGTTTAATTTATTCCCAAATCCTCAACATTTCCTTTATCTCACTTCTACTGATTACTTCATCCATGTTGGGCTTCTCCCACAGGAGGAAGCTTGTGGTTCAAATATCCTCATAAATTAAAGCAAAAAATCCCAATTGTGACTGCTTGTATCTCAAATTGCTCATTGTGGGGGTAAAAAGGGGATTATTTATAAAAGGGTTTGACTTGATTATTAAGATTGTGATCACCAGGATTTAATTAATTCCAAAGAGATTTATTTACAAATTGTAGAAAGAGTGAAGTAAGAAATCAGAAAGAGGAAAAGATAAGATATTTAGCCTAAACACTAAGTAATTTATGTCTGGCCCCCTGACTCAACCCAGGCAGGATAGTTTAGTCCTGAATCGGATAGGCCTCAGTGCTTGTAGCCCAGGACCTGAGGAAGTCTCTTCAGAAAAATCCAGCAGTTAAGAGTCAGCTTTTCACTCACCCACCACATGTCAGTCTAAGGAACAGGGTCTCAAGTCTAGTCAGCAGATTCTTCTGCTCCTCTTCACCAGCCTCAATTCAAAAGCATGAAGAATTGAATTCCATCAGGAAGTTGTCACTCCCTTTAAAAGATAGTTTTCTCTTGTGTCACTTCCTGTGTCGTCCCCTAATTTTACTTCTACCAATCACAGTTGACACTCTGCTCTAGGATTGCCCAGAAAGCAAGTCAGTCAATTCTGATTTGTCATCCACTATCTCACATATGGATCTCAGACCTCCCACTCAATGATTAAGTGGGATGTTTACACTTTTGGTGATTAGATCTAAAAATGGGCAGATCTCCATGCTCAACTTTAAGTAGGATGTTCTAAAAATAGTCAGGGGTTACAATTTAATCTTCAAAATCAGGAAAGAGTTAATTTCATTGTTATAATCAGGGGGCATTTAATCTTCACATCATGATTTGAGGTGCTCATGTATCAAGGCACCAGTTTATGTATGTAGGTAGATAGATAGATAAGAGTTTTATCACAAGACAGAGCATCATCTAGACATCTTAGGAAACATTTACACAACAACAAAGCTGATTGGTTAGTTCATTTAGGAATCCTCATATTTGTCCAAAAGGTTAAATCAAAAGACAATACCCTTGGGGGCAGCTGGGTGACTCAGTGGATTGAGAGCCAGGCCTAGAGATGGGAGGTCCTAGGTTCAAATCTGGCCTCAGACACTTCCCAGCTGTGTGACCCTGAGCAAGTCACTTCACCCCCATTGCTTGGCCCTTACCACTCTTCTGCCTTCAACAAGACGAAAGGTAAGGGTTTAAAAAAAAAGGCAATACTCTTATTTAGAGGAAATAATAATGATTATTCTCTAAGACTCATCTGATCTGGGAGGAAGGATGTTACTTGTGGTTTATTACAAAAAGGGAAGCATGTAGGCGTTTGAACCATATTGACATGAAAATCAGAGGGTCACATCTTATGACAAAGAGAAATGTTTACTCTGTAACTAACAAGGGAGGGGCTGAAAATCCACTTGCGAGCAGTTTTATACTTTAGGAAAACATATATTAGAGATTCTTATAAAAATTATGAATTCTACTAATTGAAATTAAGACTAAGATAGGATTATACTAGTCACTTTAGAATCACAATACTGATTATCTTAAACCAATCACTATCGCTAAAATCCAATCAAGTATGAGGGAGTAGGGGGTCTGTCTTCTCAACACTAGTAAGAAATGACATTCATCATAAAAGCAAAAACAAGATGTTTTGGCACATCATACCCAGTGTTTTGCTAAACTCAATATAACAACAAAAGCCTGCTATACTTAAATTAGCTAGAATCAGATTCTGATCCCATATAACTCTGGAGTCCTCTTAATGCTTTCACTTAGATAAGAGTCTTTCAAACTTTTAGGAAATTAAATTTAAAAAATCCTTTTTCATGGTTTTCTCCTTATTAATCATTGGTAATATTTTCCCTCAGAATGCCCAGTAATTGCTTCCTTCTCACAAACTTCCAAAAAATGTTCTTACTAGATGAATTCTGACTTGTAATGAGGAGGGATTTCAGATCACCTTCTCTCTTCTCCATAGAATCTCCTGCCTCCCTCAGAGAGCACATACCCTCTCCCTTATTCAATACGGAAAAGCATTTCAGAGTGAGACACTTTTACAGTCTTTACTCTCCCAACATGATTCTAACTTCAGACACAAAATGCCTTTGTCAGTGTTCCACTGGACTCTGAATGACTGGTCTCCAGAACTGGCTCTGATACTCTTCAAGGTGAAGAGTTTGGGGTGAGTCCCTTGTGTGCTTCACTTTCTTCAAGTTAGTTGATGAGGACTGAATTGGATGAATTCTGCAGGCTCAGCTCTAAACCTTGTGACTTTTGCTGGTTTAGGGGTCAATAACATTCAAGGATGTGGCTGTGGACTTCACCCAGGAAGAGTGGTGTCTGTTGGACCCTTTTCAGAAAGAGCTGAACAGGGAGGTGATGCTGGAAAATGTGCAGAATCTACTCTCTGTGGGTAAGGACCATTTCCTCAGTTAACTCTGAATCTGCCATTAATGTCTTCCTTCCATTCCTTCCTTACAAAGGTACAGCATTTTAAGCCTTTGTCAAAGATTAAAAAAAGCAAGAGTGCTGATCTCTGCACAGGGTTCCCCTGGCTGGTTTGATTAAAAAAAAAGTTTGAATTCTGTGATGGAAAGTTGGGACTTTCCTTTCTTGCTCTTGAAGTTGTCTCTCTTCTATTTTAGGTAGCTTCAGGTGAAAACTTAAAACAGTGTTACAGATTTACATTCCTCAAGTTAATCACAAACATCATCTGGTAGACCTTTTAATTAGACCTGAATTTTGGGTGCAAATTCTCTGTTAATAAATACCAAAGCAGATTTTCTTTGCAGGTGGCCATTGAAGGGGACACTCTACTTGCCAAAGCAGTCCCTTCTCATGTGAGATGAGTGGTATTTAGAAAGGATTTTCTATTAAGAAGTAGTCATGGGTATGGCAATGCCAAGAAGGCAGCAGACCAGAAGCAAAGGCTGGAAATACTCTGAGAATCTCAAACAAACCTTAAAAGAATGCTTCTAGAATGCTAGAATCATAGAATAAATGAGGGTCAAAGTAAGGTGAGACTCCTGAGGAAAACAACTAAAAAGGTAGGCAGAAAGGGTCTATTTCTGGGGACAAAGAGGGATTGGGTATATAACTGGGCAAAGGGGAGTACAGAAAATCCACCCCCTACATACTGCTCCATATTCCATAACTGTACTGAAGACAACTTCAAGATGCGGGATCCTTATTGAGCCTTCCTTATTGTCTCACATGTTCCCTTTTTCAAGGTAGGGATACAGAGAATTAAGGGAATGGGATGGAGGAGAAACTATTGGACTTCAATTCAAATAAGAAAAGTAGGAGTAGCAATTATGATCTCCAACAAAGCTAGAGCAAAAATAGATCTGATTAAAAGAGATAAGATTGATAATTACATCTTGATAAAAAAGGTAGTATAGGTAATGAGAGCATATTAGTTCTTAACATATATGCACCAACTGATATAGCCTCCAGATTTTTAAAGTAGAAACCAAAGGAGAATAAGGAGGTAATTGCTAATAAAACCATACTGGTAGGGGATCTCAACCTTAATTTATCAGAAGTCTCACCAAAAAATAAACAAGAAGTGAATAAACAACGTGCATGAAATTTTAGACATTACATTTAATAGATATCTGGAGCAAAGGGAATGAAAGGGAAAGGGAATATATCTTCTTTCAGGTGCACATGGAAAATACACAAAAGACCATGTACCAGAGAACAAAAACTTTACAATGAAATGCAGAAAAGCAAAAACAATAAGTGCAACATTTGCAGATCATAATGCAATAAGAAGTAATGGAACCCAAAGTTTAAAATTAATTGTAACTGAATAATCTAATTGGTCAAAAGAGGTGGGTCAACAAACAAATGAAGGAACAATCAATGATGTCATAAAAGGAATGACAGTGAGGGGATAACATATCAAAAATTGTGGGATGTAACCAAAACAGCACTTGGGCAAAAATTTATATCCATGAATATTTATATTAATAAAATAGGAGGGAAAATTAAAGAGAACAAATTAAAAATTCAAGTAAAGACTAAATTGGTAATCCAAAAATCAAAGGTGAAATGAATAAAATTAAAAGAACTTTTGAATAAATAAGACTAGAAGTTTGTTTTTTAAAAAAAAAAGGGCAAAGAAATAGAGCATTAATCTAACTACATTTTATTTTTTCTTTGCATTTTTTAAAAATTTATTTAATTAATTAATTTAGAATATTTTTCTATAGTTACAATATTCATATTCTTTCCCTCCCCCCACCCCTTCCCATAGCTGATGCACAATTCCACTTGGTTTTATATGTGTCCTTGATCAAAACCCATTTCCATATTATTGATGTTTGTACTAGGGTGATCATTCAGATTCTATATCACCAATCATATCCCCATTGACCCATGTGATCAAGCAACCAACTACATTTTAAACAATTTTGCAAAACAGGGAAAGCAGTCCTACAACATTTTTAGTGTGATGAAAATAGGATGGTGGTGGATGAGCCAGGAGGAAGCAAAATAGAGGAAGAAAACTATAGGCAAATTTCTTTAATGAATAGTGATGCAAAAATCTTAGCTCACAAAGTTTATTCTCTATGACCAGATGGAATTTATACCAGGGATACAAGGCTGATTTAATAACTATCAGCATAATTGACCACATCAATAAGCAGTCTAACAGAAATGACACAACTGTCTAAAACCATTATTAAATATCATATGCAATGGTGATCAGTTAGATGCCTTCCCAGTAAGATCAGGACTGAAGCAAGAATGCATATTATCACCACTATTATTTAATACTGTACTAGAAATGTAAGCTTTAACAATAAGCTGTTTTTTTTTTCTGTAATTAAATGTAATTTCCCCTAAGTACTGCTTTGGCTGCATCCCATAGATTTTGAAAGGATGTCTCATCATTATCATTTTCTTCAAAGAAATTATTAAGTGTTTCTATGATTTGTTCTTTAACCAGTTTTGGAGAATTATATTATTTAATTTCCAGTTAAGTTTTTATTTGCCTCTCCATGTATCCTTACTAATTATTATTTTTATTGCATTATATTCTGAAAAATCTGCTTTTATTATTTCTGCTTTTCTGTACTTGTTTGCTTCTTTTATGCCTTAGTACATGGTCAATCTTTGTGAATGTACCATGTGCTGTTGAAAAGAAGGTGTATTCCTTTTTGTCCCTATTTATTTTTCTCCACACATCAATTAACTCTAATTTTTCTAAGATTTCATTCACATCTTTTATCTCTTATTTTCATTTTGTCTGATTTCATAAGTAGAATTTCTTGGCAATATTCTGGGGGAATTTCTTTTTCATTACATATAAGGGTAGAATTTTCCTGGGAATCTATAAAAACCCTAGTAACAGCCTCTAGCTGTTCTGTGTTTCTGTGGAACTGAGTAAGAATAGTAATAATTGTAACAATTCCAATAATAGGGAGTGTTGGTAAGAGAGTAGTCACACAGGGGAGTCTGAGTGGATATTTCCCTCTTCCCTGGGGGCCGCCGTGCAGTCCCCGGATTCCACCTGAAATTGTGTCAAACAGTGTGGATTTGATGACTCCAGGCACCTTGTAACACAATAGTATTCCACCACCTTCATATTCCACAATTTGTTCAACCATTCCCAAAAAGTTATACTTTATAGCTAGACAACTTAGGGACAACATAAGGATAAGACTATAGTGTATTGTTATATTTTGGAGAGTGATACTAACAAAAATAAGATAGATAACTGAATAAAATAATAGCATAACAACATTATTTTGTAAACATAAGTAGGTTAACATTTAGAATACAAAAGTATATAGCTTAGCATAAGGTAATGAATGATTAAATAAGAAAAATTATTGTATTGTTACATTGAATTTACTCTGGATTTGAGAAAAAACCTGTTTTCTGTTACAAAAATTGTTCACCTATTGCAACATTGTAATGCAATTTTTGTTATCCTTTCCTACCCCCAATTTTTCTAAATACCTTTCTTAGCATAAGTAGATAAAATCCTAGATAGAATAAGATAGTAAGATAGGAATTTATTATTTTGGTGGGATAGAACATAGGATAAGATTAGGAAAAAACAGTGCACAAGCGGCATGAGCTTTGTGCAAAAGACTCATGAAAATCAAAACTGAGATATTGTAATGATGGGTTGCAGGACAAAAGAACCATTAGGGAAAATTGGAATGGAGAGCTCTCCAGCACATGAGGCAGGAAATGGCAGTTGGAAACTGAACAGGATCTTTTGGGAAATTCTCCTGAGGAGGGGATCTTGAGGGCTGAGACACAGAAGGGAGTGGAAGGAGGAACTGTTTCTCTGGGCCTTTTCAAGACACCATTGGAGATTTCTGTCACTGACAGAAATCTTAACATCCTCGGTTCCTGTTTAAAACATTGCTGGTTCCTGTCAAGAAACCTAATTTCTTCAAAGACTTTCATTTCATGAATTATTGAGATACTGCATACAAATCAGTGAGCAGAGCTCTATTCTATATTCTACCTCTCCCCTGGCTATGAGGAAATCTTGTATTTCAGTAATTAGAGTCATTTAGAAAGAGATTTAGGGTGACCTACAACCTCTCTAACCTTTACCCTTTGCCCCAATCAACAATTAAATCAAATGAGCAGTCAGATAGTGAATTCAATCTAATTTATTTACATCTAGAGAGTGTAAGGATAATTTTAGTATTGTGACTTGAAATCTAGATTTAAATGGTTGCCAAATAAAATTCCCAAGTCAGTCTGGAAATTATGGAGATCTTGATTAATATCAAGGAAAGAGAGAGAGAGAGAGAGAGAGAGAGAGAGAGAGAGAGAGAGAGAGAGAAAGTTCCAACTGAATTCAATTGACCTCCTTTTAAAGAGAATTTTCTCTTATGTCACCTCCCCTAAATTTTCACATCTACCAATTACAGTAGACACTTTTTCCCAGGACTGCCCATTCTTAGTTCTCATCTTCTTTGGTTCTCACCTTCTCTTGTTAGATTAAATCCTCTGAGTACTTCACACCTCTTTTGCTAAGCTTGCCTTTTGTAAGTTGCTTGACCTTTTAGTGATTAATTTAACCTTTATAGGTACTGAGCACCTTTTTGTTTTTAGATCTAAAAATAGATCTAGCTTAAGATTCTAGCTTTATTATAAGTATAAGTTAGGGACTTTTCATTGTTCAATCAGGAGTTTTCAACTTTATCTTCCCCTAAGGCACTGTCTGAGTAGGGTGGAGTAATTTTAAAAGTTCTCAATACATTCCTGATCAAGTACCTCCATTGTTAAAAATGGGGAATAGCTTAATCAAATCTTCTGAAGTAGAGTCTAAACAGTTTTAAGATTCACGGGTAGGAGGACATTTTCTTGGGGCTGGGATTGGTTTTTGGGTAGGAGGACATTTCCTTGGGGGCAGAGATTGTTTTTTTGGCAGAAGGAACAGGAGAAACTGGGATTTCAGAAGTTTGGGTTTCAGGAGAAGGGTGTTGGGGATTATGTTCAGCCAAGATTTGCAGACCATGAGAGAACAAGTCTGTTAGCTGACTTATAGGAGAGGTGTTTTCCATCTCCATTTCGGGGGAGGGAATTTTCTCATTTAGAGGTTCAGAAACAGGTTTGTCAGGTTCAGACATGTTTTTGATGGGGGTCAATATTTGCCAATTGATCCTGTAAAAATCATTTTAAATTATCCAATTGGCTTTGCATGGTTTCCTGTATTTTAGCTTCAGATTTTTGCATGTTTCCCCTTATTTTAGCTTCATATTTTTGCAGGTTTTCCTGTATTTTAGCATCAGCTTTTTTCAAGTTAGCATTTCTCATCACAGTATTTAGGAGTATAAAAATGAAATGACCTAATAACATAAGAAATTGGAGGTATTCTGAAATCTTTAATGTTCCTAATTAAATGTCATAGAATATAGTATTCATTTATATATATATATATATATATATATATATATATATATATATATATTATTTTTCTAGTGGCCTCACAAGTTTGTTTTTTTTTTTTTTACTCCTCACTTAATTTTAAAAACTAGAGACACGTGGGGAACAGGATGAGATCTAAACTTCCTCCAGGTTTCTTTCAGTGCTAATTAAGACTAATCTAGTTGTCAGTGAGGGTTGCCTAATTGGGTTGTTTGTTCCCTAAGGGAAAGGGGATTCGTACGTAAACAGCTTCCCCAGTTCTGCCACTTTTAGATTTAAGAAAAAAGGCTGTGTTCAATTCAAATTAAGGAGAAAAGAGGAAAAAAAATTTTATACTCACCTGGTCTTGCAGCTGTGTTTCAAACTGCTTAAAAAGCTGACTTGAGGAAGTAATAAAGAGAGAACGGAAAGAGGTTTCACAGAAATTTGAGGGTCCTAGTCATCACTTCATCGTTGCCATACTGTAAGGATAATTTAAGGTTGTGACCTAATCTAAATTAATTTGGTCGCCAGAGAAAATCCCAAATAAAATATCCAAGTCAGTTTGGAAATTTATGGTGATTTTAATTAATATAGAGGGAAGGAATTAAGGAGAAGAGAGATAAAGAGGGTATAGGATTTCTCCCAGGGGAAGTTCCAATACCTCTGCCACAAGGTCTTTGAAGAAGATTAGAGACTTTTCTAAAAGTATAATGTTTGGAAGGTAAAGGAGAAAAGAATGAGCCTGAACTCCAAGAGAGCTCAATGAAGATGCCTCACCTGAAATAGGCTACTAAGCTTCTCCCAGTATAGTATCAAGGAAAACTCACCACTAACCCTGGACAACAGCTGCCACCACACCAAGATGCCAAAACAATCAGCAAGCTGCCACCAGAGCCACCTCTCCGCGGTAAGAGGCCGGAGAAAGGAAGTGATGCCAAATATATAGACAATTTTTACATCACTTTCCTGCATCTCACATGTACCAATGGTAGCTTAAGCTTTAATTAGGACAGCCCAGGGGTCTGTCAGTTGTTTCTGATTTGTCATTTTCTAGCACATGTCTGTCATAGGCCATCCTCCTAAATACTTTATCCTTAAGTATGGGTGTAGACATTCCTGTTTTTGTTAGACTAAGTAGGGTGGAGTAATCTAAAGTTCACACTAGAATAGTTTTACTATCTATTTCCTCCTTAAAATTGTGAATCTTAAAACTACTCAGATTCTACTTTAGAAGATTTGATTAAGCTATTCCCCATTTTTAACAATGGAGGTACTTGATCAGGAATGTATTGAGAACTTTAAAAATTACTCCACCCTACTCAGACAGTGCCTTAGGGGAAGATAAAGTTGAAAACTCCTGATTGAATAATGAAAGTCCTGAACTCACACTTTATAGTAAAGCCAAAACCTTAAGCTAGATGGTCTGTTTTTAGATCTAAAAACAAAAAAGTGCTCAGTACCTATAAAGGTTAAATTAATCACTAAAAGGTCAAGCAACTTACAAAAGGCAAGGTTAGCAAAAGAGGTGTGAAGTACTCAGAGATTTAATCTAACCAGAGAAGGTGAGAACCAAAGAAGATGAGAACTAAGAATGGAAAGTCCTGGGAAAAAGTGTCTACTGTAATTGGTAGATGTGGAAAATTTAGGGGAGGTGACATAAGAGAAAATTTCTTTAAAAGGAAAGGGTAAAAAGGTAATTGGGTAGTTGGAGTTCGGAGTTGAAGGAGGGAGGATATTTTGAATGGAGTTCTCAATTGAATTCAGTGTGGAGTTAGACACTGAACTTAGTTCAGGAGACCACTTATTTTAGATTTTAAGTCAAAACACTAAAATTATCTTTACAGTTTGGCCAAAATCTTTACAGTTTGGCATTTACAGTTTTAACATTCACAAACTCCAATAGTTTCTCCTTTAAAAATTTCAATGCTATACCATTTGGTGCATATATGTTGAATAATGATATTTCCACATTGTCTATACTGCTTTTTATCAGGATGTAATTACCTTATCTCTTAATCACATATATTTTTACTTTGGCTTTGTCAGATATCATAATTGTGACTTGTGCCTTCTTTTTCTCAGTTGATGCCCAATAGATTTTTCTCCAGTCTTTTATCTTTACCCTGTGTGTTTACCTGTCTCATGTGTGTTTCTTGTAGACAACATATGGTAGGATTTTGGTTTCTAATCCACTCTGCTATTTCCTTTTGTTTTATGGATGAATTCATTCTGTTCACATTCAGAGTTATGACTACCACCTGTATATTCCCCAACATTTTGATTTCCTCTCCTAGTTTTGCCCTTTCTTCTTTCACTATTTCTTTTTATACCAATGTTTTGCTTTTAATCAGTCACCCTAATCCCCACCCTTATTTTACTTCCCTTTCTTCCCACTCCCTTCTTATTCCCTGGCTTTAATTCTTAAGAGATACTTCAACTATGCCCTGTGAATAATCATTTTCTAGGGAATTCATGAAAAAAAATTTAGCTGCTAACAAAGCTGAATGGTGGGACTGTGTTTCCAGAACTGAAATGGGAGCAAATGCGACGATGTGACAAATGTGATATTGGCTTAATTTCCCCACAGCTTATATAACATACAGAATTATTTATAACTGTTTTTATTAGTTTGCATTGATAGTAAATAAAATATAGTAACATTGATGTTTTTTTTAATACCAGAAGACTAGGAAATTTCATATTATACATAAAATGTAAGCTACCCATGCATACCCAGAATATGTGTGTGTGTGTGTGTGTGTGTGTGTGTGTGTTCAGAGAGAAAAAGGGGGGAAGAGAGAGGAACTTCTACTTCAGGAAAATTATTCCTAGTTTAGCACATAAATGATGTAAATTACATAAGAATATTTACCAAACTTGAATGGAAACTTAGATCTGATCAGTTAAGTTAAGTTAAGTAATGTGAAAAGAGCTGTAATTTTAATAAGTTGTAAGGAAATAAAAAGATACCTTTGATTTATCTTAAAATTCAGGATTTTAAAACAAATAAAGAACCACATTAAGTACCTACCTAAGGTGACCCTCCTATATATAGCTTCATGGAAGTCATATAGGAACTAGACAACACTCAATCCATTGCTATATGCCCATTGTTCATGTTTTTATTACAGATGCCACCATTATTCTAGTGACTTTATGACCTAAGAGTCATACTCAGCTCTCAATCTTCACTTTTAGTCACCTATTAAATCAGTTGACTAATTTTGTTGATTCTACTTCCTCAACATTCCTGGAATCCATCCATCTCTGTCCATTCATATCACAACGATTCTAGTATAAGCCTTTATAATCTCTTAACTATCTAGTCTTTCCCTTTTCTTATTCATTCTTCACACACGAAATGTCCACATCACTTCCCTGTTCAAGAAGACCGAGGGACTACAAAGGTAGGTAACATTATAATTTTAAAGAATGAGCAGAAAACTGAGTTTTTTTTTAATTATTAGGTTATTAAATTTGATATTACTCTGGAAATTTTTGACAATAGATGATTTGTAAACAATTTAGGGGATAAAAGTGATTACAAGGAGAGTTTCTGTGTATATCAGGGCTTTAGCTTTTTGGACTACTGTCTTGAAATGAAGTCAAAACAATTTTTTTTTTTTTTGCAGTTGAGGAGTCCTAACTTTTACATTTTGGGAACCCTTGATAGTCTGTTGATTTTAAGACTTTCAGGTGATTCACATGATGATTTGGCTACTGTTCACTTCTCCTAATAAGAGCATAATCAGAGGACTTAAAGCACAAAAAATAAACATTGCCTGGAATCAGTTCAAATTGAGGCATGGTAAAAAAAGAGACTCACTGATTTCTCATTGTCTCTAAAATCAAAGACAAATCCTTATTTGGCATTTAACTTGCCATCTGGATCCAGCCTATCTCTCTAGGCTGATTACATATTACCAGTTCTAGGCACTCTACATTGCAAGCAACAGTGTGTCTTGGATATTTTTTTCATATGACATTCTGTCTCCAAACTTCAGGTCTTTGTCTCTCAGGTCTGAAATATTCTTCCTCCTCATCTCTGTCTCTTGGAACACCTAACTTACTTGGAAGTCTGCTTCTATGCCATTATGTTCTTCCTTTCCAATTGACTCTAGTCAAGGCCAGAAGATCTATCCATTGCATCACCTACCTGCCCTTACTGCATACATTTTTACATTTTATTGTCTGGAACATAACTTTACAGAGACCCAGAAAACTTTCTAATTTCAGAGGAGCTGCTGCTTGTGATCAGTGGACAAGGTTTCCCCACCAGGAATTCTTGATATCATTGAAATCATATGCCAGATCAATCATTTCTCATTTCCCAGTGAAGCTTGATACCTATCAACACTCCCAGAAACACACACACACACACACACACACACACACACACACACACACACACAATCAGAACCCAAAGTTGTATTATAGTACCATTAGTCTTCAGTGACTCCATAGTGAAACTGGGAGAGAAAGGGTTTACCTGGGCGGGATCCATGACCTTCTTAACTCAGACTCCTCTTTCTCAGAGGATGCCTAGTGACTGATCACACAAATGTGTCCAGATAGGAATTTGGTCAGTGCTCTATAATCTTGCATTTTCCCATCTGGGACAAAGCAGATAGGCACTTCTCTCCCCTGACCCAAAACTTCCAGCCTGTGCCCAGACTTTCGGCACAAAGTATGAAAAGATCCAGAGAAAAGAGCAAGCACTTGACAACAATACAGCTGAAAGCCAACTTGTAAGTTCACACAAAGAGAATGCACAGAGCTCTTGATGTCTCTGAAAAGTTCATGTTTAGATTTCAGTAGCAAGGTTATGAAGCCAAAGCTAGGAAGGATCTAAGAGGCCATCTAATCTGACCCTTTCATTTTTATCTTAAGAGCTAGAATGTATGTAGCCCTTTCAGCATTTTGAACAGAATTTCTCATTTGATCCTCATATCATCCCTTGGAGTTAGACATTCTTATTATACCCATTTTACAGGTAAGGGAGCTGAGTCTTAAAAAAGGCTTAGTGCAATGCACAGAGTAACATAACTTATAAATATCCCAAGCAGGATCTGAATTTAGGTATTCCAGACTGCAAGTCCAGGATTCTCCCCACTAACTCTATGTCTTCCCTTCTGATGAGGAAACCAAGAGCCAACAAGGTTGTGATTTATTCAAAATTATGCAAGTAATGAGTTTTAGAGACAGAATTTGAACCCTGGTCCTCTGATTTCTGACCCAATATGCTTTAGCAAGCTGCCTCCTCAGAAGAGAGTTTGTCCGTCCATTCCTGGTGCTCCTGCATGTTGTGACTCTAGGAAACCCCTTGAGTTTAAAACTATTCAAGGAGCTCATTTGGGGAGCACCAATGATAAGACCAGTTTCAGATGCCCAATTCCCAGTCATGTCCCTTCTGGAGAACACTTGGACCCAGCCCATCTTATAAGTGCCATGGGTCACAAAGAAGAATCTGTGGAGGAATCTGCCTGCTGTATCCTCTGGTGATTTAGGAGGGAAGCCTCCTTCATCTCATCTTTTCAAATGAAGGCAGGCACATGAGTCCACTATAGTTCACCCTTACTTGTGATTCAATGCATCTCTCTCTTCTGGATTTTTTAGTCCGCATGGAATGCTGGAAAGGGCATGAATTTCACGATCAAAAGACCTGTCTGACTAGTCCTCCTGGAGCCTCAGTTTCCTTGTCTTTTTATTCTATTGTATATTATTTCCCCACTTTGTACAATTTCTCCAGTCACATTTGTCCATTCCTGAGTTAAGCTCAGGAATTCCTCTTTTTTTGCTTAAGTGTTTTAAGTTAAATGGTCATCATCCTCTATGGTGCTGTTTTCCATTCTTACCTGCTCTTGACTCTTACCTCCGTAAAAAACTGTTAATTTTATTGGTTGGATTGAACATTTAATTGGTTACCAGATATTTAATTTCTAAATCCCCAAAATGAATTGCTAAAGTCAAATGGAATTTATGGTAGCTTATTTTACAATAGAGGGAAGATATTAATGAAGAGAGAAAAGGGGAGAGAGAGAGAAAGAGATAGCTCCAGCTTCCTCTGACCCAGGTAGCAATTCTAAGACACCAGTCAGGGGAAATGAGTCTTAGGATGATGGGCCCTTTCTTGGAGGTTCACACCTCCAGAAAGAGTAAGGAAGAAAGTTAGCCTTTACACTCACCACAGTGACTGTCTGAAAGGAAAGCAGTCTGAGGTCTCCTGTACAAACTCCTCCAGGGGTTCAGTTTCACAGCCAAGTGTCTTCATTCTAAGTCTGAGTGACTGTCTTCCAGTCCAACTCCGATTCCTGTCCTTCACTTTCCTCCAAATGACTGATTGATGTCTTTGTGTCTGTTTACATTATTTAAAGAACTTTTCCTCTTGTGTCTCCTCCCCTAAATTTTACACCTGTCAATTACAGCAGACACTCCTCTCCAGGACTGCCCACTCTTTCACATGTGGGTCACAGCTCCCACTCAATGTATGAAATGGATGTTGATACCTTTTTTGTTAGTTCACACATTTTGTAGTTGGTTCATACCTTTTTGTGGTTAAAATGGGTAGATCTACTTTAAATACTGGGTTTACACTTTGGGGATTAAAAACCTAAAAATAGGGGATTACAACTTAATCTTCACAATAAAGGAAGAGCTACCTGCCTTCATTGTTACAATCAGGGGATAGCTAAATCCAATCTTCACAGTTGTTTTTTCAGAGGTATTTTAGATTTTTCATATTTTCCTTTTTTAAAAATTTGCCTTATTTTTTCTTATGTCTTGTTGATTTGTTAGTTTCTACTTTTTTAATTCTAATTTTTAGGGAGTTATTTTCTTCCTTGAATATTTGTTTCCTTTTCTTTTTGACCAATCCTCCTCTTTAAATAGTGATTTTTTTCATTGTTTTGTTTTACCTCCATTTCTATTTGGTCCACTCTATTACATAGGGAGTTTCCTTCAATGTATTTTTGGACTTCCATTTCCTTTTATCCTATTCTAGTTTTTAGACGGTTGATTTTTAACTGAATTTTTACCAGTTGAGTTTTTGTCAATTCTCTTATTTTTTGTTTTTTAAACTTCTTTTCAAGTTCTTCCAGATGTTCTTTTGGGTCTGACACCTTTTTGCTATCTCATTTTGAGGATTCACATGTCTCCTGTTTGGCACTGTTGTCCTCAGAATTCATATTTTAATTTTCCATTACTAGAGTATCTTTATAATGTCAGGAGGTTTTTTTTGTCTTTTGTTCATTTTTCTAGTTATTTTTTCCACTTTATCTAATCCATCTGTTGAGGTGGATTCTAACCCTCTGTTGTTCATGGGCTGGGCAGGTTCCCACTCTGTTACTTCCCTATCCCTACCAACTGGTTTGGCTTGGGCAGATACTCTTCTCTGGGTTCTGCTGCTTTAGGAACAATGCTGCAATGTGAGCATGAATAGGTTCCTGCCCTCTAATTTCACTGATCCTGTGGAGTGGGTAGTACTGAGCTAGTCCCTCTCTCTGCTGCATCTCTACTCTTCCCTCTGTTGCCTCAGCCACTCTGAAGCTACATGGGAGTGAGTAGGCTCCCACAGTTTGCTGGCTCCTTCTCTGATCCATTGCTGCTTCCATCATTCTGCTGCCACATGAAAGTTTGTAGGTTTCCTGTCCTCTCTGACTTTGCTACCCATGTTGAGTGGTTTATATTGGGCTGGCCCAATACTGTATCCTTTTTTTTGCTTTCTATAAAGGTTTTAAGTGGCCCAAGCTGGGTTTGGTCCCATTCTGCAGCTTTGTTGCCCCTGACAGAGTTGCAGCATGTTAGACAGCTTTGAGTTCTGCTGGGTCTAATAGTTGCTGTGCTGCCTGGGCTACTCACTCTTCTTAACCCAGTAGGACATGTTCTTCCTGTTTTCCTTTGTGTTGAAGCCATTTATTTCCTTTTGTATGTGTACAGGATTGGCCCCAGAACAACAAAATGGAAAGGAGTACTTCCTCTGAGGGAAAGGAAAGATGGAAACTACATCTTAAGCAACCTATCTGTCTTACCCAAAACCTGGCTCCATATTGATCACTAAGTCATTGTTTCCTTTTTCCTGTGTCAAGGAAGTTCATTCCTTCCCCCTCTTGAGTAACTTGACCTATCCATATAACATTCCTGACATAACACAGCTGCAACAGGTTTGCATCCGTGTACCTGCTATATGTCAATAAAAGGCAAGGCTTTGGGGTTGAGGGGAGGGAGAATCAAGAAGAGAAGGAGGAAGGAAGAAGTTGAGAACAGAGCAGGCAGGTGAAGGGAAGGAAGAAGAGACTTGTAGGCTAGGGACCATGTGGTCAGTTTACTTAAAGGAATGATTATCTACCCTTTCTAATAAACTTTATAAAATATATCTGGGTAGAAATATTATTTCAATTCTTATAGTTGGCGACCATTAATCAGGGATATATTTTTATGATCTTTAATTTTCTTCTGAGAAGTTTTGAGTGAGTGCTTAGATAAGCTTAAAGAATAGAAACTCACCTGCCTGCATATATGAAATGCACCTTGGCTGAGAAAAGGAACAGAGCTGTCTGATGCACCCCAGATCAATGGTGAGACCCTCCCCCCCACCATTCCTTTAATGTAGGTGGGGTGGGACAATAGAAGACACAAGTTTGGGCTTTTTGCCCAAGTCTGAACTGGGGACCCAGGCAGGGGAGTGACTGCTTTTTTTCCCCAGATCATTAAGGACTCTCCCCATGTGGTTCCCCACTCCCCCCCCCCATTTTGGAATAGAGTGGGACGGCCTTTTGAGAAGGCAGAATTCCGCCGTGCCCCCTGATAGTCTGACTTTCCCCAGGCTCAAAAAATACAGACTCCTGTTTCTTCCCAGCCTCTGCACTCTCCCTAGGGCATGTTACAGTGCAGGAAATTGACAGGGGCTCCCCAATGCCTGCTGCCTTTCCTCAGCTCAGCACAGCCAAGGGCATGGGAGTAAGCCCCCGACTTCCAAACGGGACTGAGTTGTTGTTGTTGTTGTTGTTGTTTTTTAACCAAGGGGCACTAGGACCCAACAGGTCTTTCCCAGCCTGGTGTCTGCCTGACTTTCCCTACTGGGCCACTGCTGCAGGGACCTGCTCTGAGACATTTAAATTAATTTTTGAGGGGGTGGAATTTTAATGAACTAATTTAGAATGTTTTTTCCATGGTTACAAGAGTTCCACTGCGTTTTACATTTTTGATGATCAGTTTGACTCGCAGTCTAAGTTGGATTCAGAGCACCCTCTTAGGCACTAGACTTCAAAAAACATTTCTGTACCTCTGAGAGAAAGAATTAGCTCTTGAGGAAGAAAATGAATATCACAATGCTTTGTAGTTATGGGTAAGTCCTCAGTATGAGGGTATAATGCCATCAGTGAACAAACTCTAAAGACTTTCAGAGTGCCAAACGGAGACAATGAAAGTGAATGCCCATCTGGTCTCCTGGAGGATGCTAAGGAAAGATATGGCAAATGTCAATGCCAATTTAGCCTGTAAGCCAAGAAACAGCCATATGTAAGCCTGAGGATGCAAATGGACATTCACCTCAGGAGGAAGAGATAATACCTGCCAGGTTTGAGGCACCAACCACCCTCCATCTCTCATAGATCCCATTTTTGATCTAGTTTGGAACATTTTGTGAAGAGCCCAAGCCACGACATACACAGCACTATAGACAAAGTAACTGAAGCCAGACATGGTCATATCAAAATAGTGCAAAAGGAAGCATTTAGGGAACAGTCCTCTCGCTCCGATTTCATAACCTCATCTGGACACTCAAATGCTGAGTTCCAGAAACTCTTAAGGAAAATGTCTCCTGGGTATTTGACTGGGGTGACTGTCTTGAAAAACGCTTTGAAACCAGAAATCTCACTTGTCTGATGTGAAAATGTGAGACCATCAAGGAAAGCTTCTCCATCATGATTGCAAAGTCTCATGGGGCCATCCCAGTGCGATGTAATCATCCAGACCTTCCAAAGTGAAATTGAAGGTGGCTGAGAATATCTGAGCATCATCAGGGAGTCTGTGTCACCTTGGATGATGATCACCTTGGCTGATGATGCTATGAAAGCCACCTGGGATTCTTCATGGCGTCTCTCACTCACAGGGATCTTCTCTGTGAAGGCCACACAGGCTTTATTCCTTCTCATCTCTTCTCCCATGTCCCAAAGGAATTTCTTACCTCATGTCATCTGGGACAATCAGCCCCACCCAGGTCCAGCTGAAATACAATAGCAGCTGGATAATTCCCAGATGCAGAGAGGAATCCTGAGGGGCCATCTGGTATAGAGAAGGAAACTGGACCTTGTTACTCAGGGCAGGATCAAATGGGCCATAGCTTACCTGGATGGGAAAGAAATATGGGTCTCATTGGGACATATGAAAGTGGGACTGGTGCATACCAACTCAGTGTATTACCCAGTGGGCTGCTGAGGCAATTCTGATCACACCAAGATTAGGTGAACTGAAAGATAATGGCTACATAACAATACACTGATGCTTCTGGTTTTAAACCTTTCACTTCCCTGACCCCTCCATGACCTCTTTTTCAAATAGCTCAGGATTTCTTCTCTCTTACAGTCCTTGTTTATGGGCCCAAATAAATTTCATGATAAAACGGACATTATTTCTGCATGTTGGAGATAGAATTGGTTAAGAGGTGACTCTTCAATAGAGTAATGTTTCTCAAAAGTTTTATTAATATGACAAAAGTGCTGATTGAATAGACATGTGCTCACATATATGAGGTATATGAGTGTGGCAGTGGATAGAACATTAGGCAGGGAATCAGGTAGATCTAAGTTCAAATCCAGCCTCAGGTACTTAATTGTGGGTTCCTGGATAAGTCACATTACCACTATCTGCTTCAACTGATAAATGAGGATAATAAGAGCCCAATTCCTAGGGTTGTACACATCCAAGGAAATTATATTTTAAATTTTTTAATTGCTTTGCAAAACTTAAAGTGCTATGCAAGTGCTAGTTATTATTATTTTAAATAATAATTGAAATAATTTCACCTTCATTTGCAATATTGATGACTCATTAGGAAATAATCCCAATTTCTAGAGAAAGGGACTGGGTTTGTTTATTCATTGGGGTAAAGAAAATTTAACTAATATCGCTTAGCACCTTCTCTTCAATACGAAAGAGTAGAATTATCTAGAGCACTAAGAGGTTGAGATTTATCCAAAGCCATGCAGCTAGTATTGTCCAGGCCCTGGAATCACTCTGTCAACTTCCCATTCACGGTGGCAGGCCAGGTTTCCAGAGGACAGCTATATATTCCTCACCTCAGACTTAGCAGGGTAACCCTGAATATGTTTTTCTACAGCTATTGTTTATTATTACCTACCATGAGTCTCCTGCTTCTCAGTGCTTCAGATAGAGTTAATTAGCTTCAAGAAATAATTATTTAGGGGGCAGCTGGGTGACTCAGTGGATTGAGAGCCAGACCTAGTGATGAGAGTTCCCAGGTTCAAATCTGGCCTCAGACACTTCCTAGCTGTGTGACCCTGGGCAAGTCACTTAACCCCCATTGCCAAGCCCTTATGGCTCTTCTGACTTGGAATCCATACATACAGTATTGATTCCAAGACTGAAGGTAAGGGTTTAAAAAAAAAGAAAGAATTAATTATTAAGGTAATATAATGAGAATAGCTGACTCAAACATTGCTCTAAGAGTCAGTAAAAAAAGTAACAGCTCACACAAGCTGTTTAAATTCTCTGAACCTCCATTTCTGTTGTTTTTTAAATGGGAAAATCAGGTTACTTGATTTGCGAATCTCTTCCAGAGCTAACAAGTCAGTGACTATGATCTGGTCTATAAACAGAATAGTCTTTCCCCCGTGTCTTATGGGGATGGCAACCGTGAAGCTATCAAGAACATGACAACAAATTTAAAAGACAAGACTGAAATTGGAACAGCTACCACCAGAAAGATGGCCACTGGGTGTGAAGATGGGATTAACTCTTCCTCTGCCCATTTTTAGATTTAATCACCAGAAGCGTATACACCCCCACATATCCTTAAGTATGGGGAGGTCTGTGACCCACATGTGTGATAGTGGGTGAGGAATCAGAATTGACTGACTGCCCCCCTGGGCACCTAAGCAAAACTAAAAACTGTAACTGGTCCACATAAAGTGGAAAGAAGGCACAAGAAGTGAGGAAAGGAAGGGTTTTTTTAAAGTGGCAAGAGCTTCCTTTGACTAGCTCTTTCACCTTGGAACTTGACCTTGAAGGAGCTCTGGCTTGGGACCTCAGCCTGTTCTTCCATTTTCCCTTAGAACTACCATGTGGGTGAGGGAAAAAGGCTGACTCCCTTTCCCTGGCATTTTCTGGAGGTACCAGCCTCTGGAGAGGCCACTCATCTTGGAGGAGGCCTTGTGGCTAAAACCTTTGTTTAATTTACCTCTGGGCCCCCCTTTGCTGGAGCCTCTGAAGTCCTGCCTGGTTCAGACCAGGCCAGAGTAATTACCTACTTTCTCTCTGATTTCCTTACTTTTACTCTTTTTTTCCTTTTGTAAATAAACTACAATAAAAAGTCATTCTGACTTAAGTACTAATTTTTGGCGACCACATTTCTCATATATTTAGTTCAATGGGTAAGGAATTTTCTTGATGATAACCCTTGATTATAAGTGACACTAATATGTGGTGTGGTGGTTGACTAGGCACTGCCTATCAGGCCAATGACTTTCCAGATCTATGGAGATATGTCTTCCATTCTGGCTGCCCTATCTCAGATAGTGGGCTGGAGTTGGAGTCAGAAAGGCCTCAGTTCAAATCCTGTCTCAATACTCAGTTATATCTTGGTGGCACAGTAGATAATTGTTGGGCCTAGAGTCAGGAAGACAAGTTCAACTAGAGCCTCAGTCAGTTACTAGCTGGGTGACCCCAGGCAAAGCACTTAATTTATGCCTCCCTCAATTTCCTCAACTGTAAAATGGGGATTAATAATATCATCTACCTCTCAGGGTGAATGTAAGAGTCAAATGACATCCTATTGGTAAAGAATTTAACAAGATGAGTGGCACAGAATAGGCACTAAGTAAATATTTGTTTTGTTCTCCCTTCTGTCCTGTGTGACCAAGGGCAAGTCACTTCACTTCAAAGAAAGGAGCAAGAGATGGCAGGTCCAGGACTCCCTACCTGTGGGAGTCTGTAGAGCTCGAGAAGGGTTCCCATCTGGACAGAAAGAGCAGAGGTGGCTCCTCCAATAACAGCCAGGGACTTGTCTTGCCTCTCACAACTATAATTTGGGATGGTCTGGCCCTGTCCTGAGAGCCACCTTAGGGAGCTCTCCAAGGTCCTGGCGTCACTGTGGTAGCTGTTGTAGATGTGAAATCCCAGGGTAGTATTAGGGAGGAGGCTGGAGTCTCTGTTGATCTCCTCCACCGCAAACATCAGGGCCACAACCTGCTGGTAATTTTTGTGTAGCCACCTGCAGGGAGTGGGGAGAAGATCAGAGGCTAGTAAATCCTGGAGGGCTCATAGGCTTCAAGGAGACCTACCACCAACCCCTGCAGGCATGCCAAGGCCAGATCACTGAGGCAGCCTGGTTTTGGATCACCACAGTTCTTTTTCATAGGATTCCTGCATTACTGACCCTCCTCAAATGTAGGTTATGGGCTCTGGAGAGACAATTTCTTCAGAATTCTACTGAGCCTGAGTGCCAGGAATGCTCTCCCTGCTCACCTCCACTTCCTGGCTTCTCTGCCATCCTTCATGCCTCAGGTCATAGCTCTCCTTTTGCAAGGGGCCTTGAAAGTCTCTTTAAGGCTAGTGCCTTTCCTCTGAGATGATCTCCCATCATACTATATGTGTTCAGTAGCTATAAAAGTGTTTGAGTGCTATCTCCTCGATGAAAATGTCTGCTCCTTTAAGACATGAACCATGTTTTTGCCTTTCTTTTTGAATCCCCAGCTCTTAACATAGTTCCAGTCCTGTAGTAAGCATTTAATAAATGAGGTTGATTGACTACTTGACCTGAGGCACTCAGTCATTTCATTCAACAAATGTGTACTAACTAATTAATAAATGCAATACACTGTACAAGTAGAAATGGCTGCCTGGTCTCAGTTTCAGTCTTATCTAGGATCTATGTGCATTAATAACCACACTCTCAGGCAGTTTATGACACTTGCCACATTCATACTACCAAATATTCTAGCACTTCAGCAAAAGAAGAGGGGATCCTCTGGCTCAAAGTCTTCTGTTAGGAGGCCACTCAACCCTTGAAGGAAATTGTCACAGGGAGAAACTGAGTCATTGACCATCTTCCTCTGCCCAACTCATGGCAAGCTGGTTTATTCCACATAAAGTCTTTGGCAGCTTTATTCCTTGAAGGAAGCTCTAACAGAGGCGAATCTGGAAGGAGGCAAGGATCCAAATGGAAAGAGTATGCTACGTGAGGTCATCAACATTTGGCCTTCTCCAATTTGGAATTATCCCCAAAGGGCTTTAAAAGACTGCCTGTCCTTTGATCCAGCTATACCACTGCTGGGTTTATATCCCAAAGAGATAATAAAAAAGACTTGTACAAGAATATTCATAGCTGCTCTCTTTGTGGTGGCAAAAAATTGGAAAATGAGGGGATGCCCATCAATTGGGGAATGGCTGAACAAATTGTGGTATCTGTTGGTGATGGAATACTATTGTGCTCAAAGTAATAATAAAGTGTAGGAATTCCATGGGGATTGGAACAACCTCCAGGAAGTGATGCAGAGCAAAAGGAGAACCAGGAGAACCTTTTACAGGGAGATTGATACACTGTGGTATAATTGAATGTAATGGACTTCTCCATTAGTGGCAATGCAATGATCCAGGACAATTCGGAGGGACTGATGAGAAAGAACACTATCCACATCCAGAGGAAGAACTGTGGGAGTAGAAACACAGAAGAAAAACAATGGCTAGATCACAGGGTTTGATGAGGATATGACTGCGAATGTAGGCTCTAAACAATTACCCTAGTACAAATATCAATAATATGGAAATAAGTCTTGATCAATGACACATGTAAAACCCAGTGGAATTGCTCATTGGCAAAGGAGGGGGGAAGAACGAGGGAGGGAAAAATATGAATCATGTAACCATGGAAAAATAGTCTAAATTAATTAAATACATAAATAATAAAAAAAAATTTGGCCTTCTCAGTGTGCTCTTCAGTCTATCTGGAGCCTTAGTTCTTTAAGGTATTGTTTAACACATCATCTTTTCTTGTATTACTCTTTAAGAGCCCATTCCCAGTCCAATGCCCAACTTTTTCTGGGTTCTGCCTCTGGTTAGTGTTTACTCTGTACTTGTACTAGGAGAGTGGACCCTTGGTTTGACCAGGGCAATCTTTACTTCTGGCCCTTCAAAAGAGAAAGAGAGATTCCTGTTGCCTTTGGCTCAGCCAGGCCAGGTTCATCTTTGCTATAGCATTTACAAGGGAGCAATTGTGGTCTGAGACCTTCTGTTTTTTTTTCCTGCTCCAGGGAAGAGCCACTGAAATGACCTATGCATTGTTAACTGAGCCTAGAAATAGGGGAACATGGAACATGGAGGCATACTTTTATACAAAGGTGAAACCCAGATCTCCAGTTAGCCACTGAGATTTTGTAAATGGTCACATCCTAGACATTTAATGGCTAAGAGGACATCATTGTGAGAAGGCACTAACCTCACCTCCTCACCTCTACCTCTCAAGAGGCACCAGAGAGAGTAAAGTTTTCTGTGCAAGGCAGCTCAACCCCTTTATGGATCAAGCACTTGCCAGATCCAGAAAGACTCCTTTTAGAAGGTTCCAGAAACACCTAATTGGGACAGTCAGTGGAGACCTTCATGATCCACTGGCCTGATCCACTCACACACACACACACACACACACACACACATGCATGTGCATTCACACATACACACAGTGAGCACAAAGTCATGTCCTAGTACCATTAGTCTTCAGTGACCTGATGGTGAGACCGGCAGGGGCAGAGTTACCCAGGGAGGGACCCAGGACCTTCTTAACTCAGATGCCTCCTACTGAGAGAATGTCTAGTGATTGATCACTGCAATCTGTTGTGATAGAAGTTCGGTCCCTGCGTGTCATCCTGAGTTTTGCCATCAGAGGCAGAGCAGACCACGTCCTGCTCTCTTCTAACACAAAGCTTCCAGCCAGTGTTCAGACCTTGAGGACAAAGTATGAAAAGATGCAGAGAAAAAGTCAGGCAGCTGACAACCAGCCTAGCTAAAGGCACATGAGATGGTTCTGTGCCAAGTTGTAAGTCACACAAAGAGAAAGCACAGAGCTCTTGATGCCTCTGAAAAGTCTAAGTTCAGATTCCTGAAACAAGATTATGAAGCTATAATAAGGCCATGTAGATTGACCCCCTCATTTTAGTCATAATAGCTAGAATGTACGTGGTCCTTTTACCATTTTGAGCAGAATTTCTCATTTAATCCTTGTAACATTCCTGGGAGTTCAGCACTGTTATCCCCATTTTACAGATGAGTAAGTTGAGACTGGAGAAAATCTTAATGATATGCCATGGGTAACCCAACTCCTAAGTATCTAAAGCAAGATTTGTTTTCAAGTATTCCTGGCTAAAAGTCTAGCCTCCTGACCACTAGACCACTGCTCACTAGACCTCTTCCTTTCTGATGAAGAAACTGAGGCTTAGCAAGCTTGAGTGATTTGTTGAAAATTATCCAAGTAATCAATATCAGAGGCAGGATTTGAAGCAGCCACATCCTCTGATTTCTGGCCAAGTGTGGCTCCCCAGAATAGAGTCCATCCATCTATTCCTGGTGCTCCTAGTTGCTGTGGCTCAGGGAGGACTCTTGGGGATAAAACTATTTCAGAAACTCATTTAGAGAGCACCAATGACAAGAAGACTAGTGCAGGTGCCTAGTTCCCCTGGCTGTGTTATCACAGCCCTAATTATAAGCTCCATTGGTCACAAAGAAGAGTCTGCTGGGTCAGCCCATCCACCCTCACCAGTTGAGGCTGTAGCCTCTGATGATTTGCAAGGGAAGCCTCCATCATTTCAGCTTATTAAACGAAGGTAGGCACATGACTCCCCTCTACTTCACAATCACCTGTTATTCAAAGCATTTATTCAATATTTGTAAATCAGTCCAGAATACTCCAAAGGACCCTGGTCTCAGTATCAGAAGCTCTATCTGAGAGGGCTCTCTTGGAGCCTCAGTTTCCTCATCTGCAAAATATGTATAATAAAAAACACTTTCCCCACCTCACAGGGAATGCTTAACATTGTCTGCCTGTCTGTCTATCTTTCACTATCTCTCTCTCCTTCTCTCTTTCTTTTCCTCTCTCTCTCTCTCTCTCTCTCTCTCTCTCTCTCTCTCTCTCTCTCTCTCTCTCTCACGCACACACACACATGAGCAATTCTATAGTATTTGGAGTTATTGTATATTAATTTTAATATTACAGAGTCTATGGTGAAGAGGGCTCATTCTGGTGGCAGTGGCATTCCAGATAATAGAGGGCAGGACTTGAGGTGCAAAGTCAGACAGTGTTCTGAGGTCCTGGCCTTGGGTGCCATTGGAGGGCAGCTCTGATCTTGGGGCTTCAGAGCCAGGACAGGTAGTGATGTAGTAGACTACTAGGACCCACCCCATGTAGACGAGTTCAAAAGAAGCTGTCTACTCTCCTTGGACCTGAATTCTCCCTGTGTTCTTCCCTTTGAGTCCTGATTTCTCTGTTTTCCTTTGGGGCTGATACCTTTCTGCCTTCTGGTTCTAGGTATATCTGAATGAGGGCCTTTGGCTTCCTTGCTAGTGGTGGTGGCTGCCCTTTCTCTGGGTCTCATCTTTCCTGTCTGAACTCTTTGAATGTCCTTCAGATAGACCGGAAGCAATTCTCCCTCCCAGATCTGGCTCCAGGGGCTGCTCCCTGCTACTGTTGTGGGAGAGAGTTTTATTGTGTGAGAGAGAATGCTGATTATGGTCCAAAGAATTGCAGCTCAGATCCATTCCTCTCAAGCCACAAGTCTACATAGTGTAACCATAGGCTTGGAAAAAGCCATTGCAGGGGAGTGGAATAGCCCCCAGATGGGTGCAGAAGATAGTGGAATGACCCCTGTAAGGCCTCAGATGGGGAGAATTGTGTCCTCCCATGCTTGGAAACTCTCAGCCTTTCCTCATACCAGTCCTCCCCTGGGTGTGCCAGGGCCATTCCAGGCTGAAAAGTAGGGAATGGGTCAGGAAGAAGTGAAATGAAGAGCTTCCAATACCATGTGCAGCCTGGGTTTTCTATGGAGCAATATGGAAAAGGAGAAGAGTCCTGCCAAGTAGCCTGTTATTGTTAGGTCTGGTCAGTGACTGTCAGTTATTCCTCGGTCGGCCTCTTGACTTCTTCTCTTGACTCTTGTTCCCCAGATTTCCATAGTTGCAGGCCTAGGCTTAGATCCTTTGTTTTTCATGAATAAACTTTTTGACAATTAATGTTGAATTGTGGTATTTTTGTGGAGTAATTTCCCTTTAGCCTGGCCAAGGTCAAAACTCCAGACTTGCTGCGCCCTTCCCCTGAGGCTATGAAACGAGGGGCAGCTTCTGTTTTATTACTATGTCTAGTCTAGTAGTAGTCTCTCGGTAACCGAGGATGACTATTGTCTTTGTGCGTTTTTGTGCACAAAGACACTTGTGCATGAAGATTTAAGTGGAAAAGTCGATGCACAGAGACAGTCCCACTCTCTCGGCGTTGGAAGCCTGGGTCCATTGGCACAAAAAGTTGTTACACCTGGAGACTTCCTCAGCTGCATTGGATGGCCGTGTTGTCCTTTGTGCTCCAACATGCCCTAAGCACTCCACAGTGCCTTGCTGCATCGCCCTCTCAGCCGTTGAACTTTCTTATTGGTTTCTTCCATCTGTTCAGCCGAAGCAGTCTTCACATGCTGGGTGAGCAAAGCCCTGGTTCACCAGGGGTCAGTGACCCGATGGCTACCCTCACAAGGTTTAGCCAGCCTGTTGAAGCCATTGCAGGTCTGACTGGAAAGCCATGGTGAACTTTGACCTATTTTGAGAGTGCTGGGCCAGCCACAAGGCTGGGGAAAGCTTGGACTGACACCTTCCTTGTATGGACAAGGATCTGCTTCTGTTGTAAAGAAGTAATGAGGGGGGAGTTGAGGTCTCCTAAATCCTCCTCCTCAGTGGTTGTTTATGAATCTGAGAATTAATGTGTTCTGGCCCCAAAAACCACATAAAGTTTTTGTTTTATAATGTTTTTAAATCAGAAATGTACTGTTATATATAACAAATATATTTATAGACAAGAAGAAAAAATATAAAGAAATAAACTTGCTTGTGAAACATTATTTACTTTCAAGGTCAGGTGAGGATGCTGGTGCTAAAGGTTTCCATGCCATGTGCTCTTGCTAACATAACTTACTCTCTGCACACGTAATGCTACATTTAATGCAAAATTGACCTTATATATTACTTGTGATGTGTAACTATTGCTAAACTTAATTGCTATTTTTTTACTCATCATTATTTTCTTCATTGAATTTTGGCTGTTTTGCCACACTTTGCTCGAGTTCACCTAGAGGCTGTTTCAACAAAAACCTTTCCATGGAAGGTTGTGTTAAAGGGATTTTCTTAGTCTCTCCCAGTGTCTCCCTCAGAGGCCAGAGAGCAGGTTTCTAAGTAGATCAGAACTGACAGGAGTCAGTGAGGCAGAGCTGAAGATTCCGTTACCAGGGAGACCAAGCCTGAGAAGAGGAAGTAGCCGCCCTCTGACAGGAAATTAGGTGGGACAGTTGGTCAGTGAGGAGATAAAGGAAGCAGCTGCTGACTGTTGGGGGTCTGCTGTGTCTCTGTGTCTGTCCATTGCTTTAAACTACCATAGAAAAGGGACAAATACAGAAGTGCCTGTGTCAGGAGTGGGCGACTCTGTCTGGACCAGGGCCCATGGCAGGGCTTTGCCCTCACTCAGAGGAGAGAACAGGCCCCCCTCCAACTAGGAGGCAGCTGGGGGAGAGGGTACAGTCACAAGATGGGGGCAAGGCTTGTCTGGGCCCTTCCCCAAAGGTCCAAGGGCAGAAGCAGCCAATAGGAGGGGGTGGGGAATGACCATGCCCACAGGCCATGGAAGGAGCTCTGATCTCTGCAGAGGACAAATGCCAACATATTTCCTCCCAAACCACACCTGATGCCCATCTCCCTGTCCAGTGTCTCCTGTCTCCCCCCAGCCTCCCCCTTTATCCAGTAACCTCTCCTCCTAGGAATCTCCCCTGAGCCCAGGGTAAGGGCCCTGGGAGCTCCTCTGAGCCCTCCCCCTCTCTAATTCCCCACAGGTGTGCAAAGAGGAAGTCTCCCCACCTTGGGGCTCCCACCTCCTGAGGGACTACAGTCTGGGCCAAGCAGAGACCCTGGAGCCAGAGGGAATGGCCCCTGGGACCCTGAGGCCCCCTTCCCAGGTGAGTGCAGTCCATCCCAAAATGGAATCTAACAGAACTCAGAACTGTGTCTTTCACAGCCTCCAGGGGCACCATCACTGCTTGCTGTCAATGTGACCTCAAAGGTCACTCACAATCCCCGATTGTGTTCTGGGGACTTCCAGGGCCTCCTGGAAGCACCAGTCTGGTGAGCCAATCCAGGCTCCAGACAGACAGACCCAAGTGCAGTCATTTATTCATCCACCCAACAGTTTGACACCCTCCATCAGAGGGGGTAGCCATGTCTCCCACCATCCAGGAATGGCCCAGGGACAGTCTCTGCTCCTGACCTCCAGATTCTGCGGTTTGGACAAGTCAGTCAGGCTAGCAGGGAGGCTTTGGAAGAAGTTGGGGTGACATCAGGTGAGAGCACAGACAGGAAAAGGTGTGTTTTTTCATAGAAGAAAAAGCATGGGAATTCCAGGGGAGGGCAAAAGGTCTGCTTTTCAAATATTAAACTATAAGGAACTTAGAGTGTACTTAACATATAGAAGCTTTACATATTTCCTTTTACTATTCAAATCACTTACCTTGAACCTAACAGGATTATCTATCCTGTTGCTTTCTCAATATTGTTCATTTTTGGTTCCTTTATTTTTTTTATTTTTTAACTAAAAAAATTATTTAGACTATTTTTCCATGGTCGTATGATTCACATTCTCTCCCTCCCCTCTAACTTGTCCAGGAGCTGATAAACAGTTCCACTGGGTCGTGCATGTATTATTGCTCAAAACCTATTTCCATTTTATTTATATTAGTAATAGAGTGATCTTTTAAAAACTAACTTAAAAAATTTCCCCATATTTATATGATCCATTTTCTTTCCCGCCCCTCTTTTCTCCCCCCTTCCAAAGCTGACAATTAATTCTACTGAGTTGTACAAATGTTGTCACTTGAAACCTATTTCCATATTATTCATTTTGCTATAGAGCAGTTTTTTTAAGGCTCAAACCCCAAATCACATCCCATATATACATGTGATAAGTGATGTCATATGTTTTCCTTTTGCATTTTTACTCCCCAGTTCTTTCTCTCAGGGTGGATACCATTGTTTTAAATAAGTCCTTCAGGAGTGTACTGGTTTGTTGCATTTTTCCACAGTGTTTTACTTTCTGTGTACAGTGTTCTTCTGGTTCTGCTCATTTCATTCTGCATCAGTTCATTGTTCTCCCAGTTCATATAAAAAGCCTCCAGATCATCAATCCTTTCAGCACAATAGTATAACATCACCATCATATACCAAAATTGTTCAGCCATTCCCCAATGATGGAACACCCCCTCATTTTCCAATTGTTTGCCACCACAAAAAGCACAGCTATGAATATTTTTTGTACAATTATTTTTCATTACTTACTCTTTAGGATACAAACCCAGCAGTGTAATAGCTGGATCAGAGGGCATGCAGTCTAAAAGCTCATTGGGCAGAATTCCACATTGCTTTCCAGAATGGTTGGATCAATTCACAATTCTACCAACAATGTATTAGTGTCCCAATTTTGCCACATCTCCAGCATTTATTATTTTCATTTATTGTCATATTGGCCAATCTGCTAACTGTGAGATAGTACCTCAGAATTGTTTTGATTTGCATTTCCCTCATTAAGAGAGATTATTGATCGTTTTGATTTCTTTATTGGAAAACTGCCTATTCATGTCCCTTGACCATTTGTCAGTTGGAGAATGGCTTGATTTCTTGTACAGTTGACTTCTTTCCTTATATATTTGGGAAATTAGACCTTTGTCAGAGTTTTGTTATAAAAATTTTCCAGTTGGATGCTTTTCTTCTAATTTTGGTTGCATTAGTTTTGTTTGTACAAAACCTTTTAAAATTTAATATAATCAAAATGATTAATTTTATATTTTGTAATGTTCTCTATCTCGTGTTTGGATTTAAGTTCCTTTGCATAAATCTGTCAGGTATACCATTCTATGTTCTCATTTATTCATGATTTCACTCTTGATATTTAAGTCTTTTATCCATTTTGAATTTCTCTTGGTGTAGGGTGTGGCATGTTGATCTCAACCTGATTTTTCCCATACTGTTTTCCAATTTTTCCAGCAGTTTTTCTCAAATACTGAGTTCTTGTCCCAAAAGCTGGGATCTTTGGATTTATGGAACACTGGCTTACTGAGGTCATTTACCCCCACTATTCCATTATATATCTTTTATTATTTTGAGGAAGGCCCCAGTTATTCTATTTTTAGACTTTTCAGTAGGAATGGGAATGGTATTTTGTCAAAGGCTTTTTCTGTATCTTCAGATAATCATGTGATTTCTGTTGGTTTGGTTATTGAGATGGTCAATTATGTGGATGGTTTTCCTAATTTTAAACCATCCTTGCATTCCTGATATAAATTCCACCTGCTCATAGTGAATAATACTTGTGATGACTTACTGTAGTCTCTTTGCTAATATTTCATTTAAGATTTTTTTTATCTATGTTCATGAACAAGATTGGTCTGTAGTTTTCTTTCTCTATTTCTGGTGTGCCTGGCTTTGTAATCAGTACCCTATTTGTGTCATAAAAAGAATTTGTGTGTCATAAAAAGAATCCTTCTTTATATATTTTGTTAAATAGATTGTATAGTATTGGGGTTAGTTGTTATTTAAATTATAGAATTCCCTTGTGAATCCATCTGGCCCTGGGGATTTTTACTTAGGGAGTTCCTTGAAGACTTGTTCAATTTCTTTTCATGAGATGGGATTATTTAAGTATTCTATGTCCTCTTATTAATCTGGGCAATTTATATTTTTGTCAACATTCACCCATTTCACCTAGATTGTACTATTTATTGCCATGTAGTTGAGCAAAGTAGTTCTTAATCATTACTTGAAATGCTTCTTCATCAGAGGTGAGATCACCCTTGTGGGGAAAGTTCTATTTGTAGAAACACTAATAAGAGAATCAAGAATCTACTGTAAAAATTAAAATTATATCTCTACTAATAAAAATATTATATTCACGAGGTCTATTAAGGATTATTAGAAAATCAAGGAATAAAGAAGATACAAAACAAAAACCACATGCCCATGGCTGATTAGCCCCTTCAAAAGCCCCACGTTTAGCTTACCACTATACTTGCTACATCATTGCAATGGACGAGAGAGGAGCAAATGGGAGGTGTTACTGCCAGTTAAATACAAATTGTGATCTTGCCTACGCTGAGACACAGGTGAGATTATAGGGAATTCTGGGAAATATCAAGAACTTCTGGGGTTTGAAGTCTAGGGTTCAAATCTCCATTTTTACACACCCCCCTCCCCCGAGGTCCGAGGAAGACTAGTCTCTCCGATGGGTCTTGTAAACATACCAACTTTGAAATTACAATAACTTGAGGATAAGACGAAAAGAGAACGAACTCAATAATTGCTAGGCACATTGACAAAAAGCCAGGTAGGGGGCAGTCCCCTTCAGCATAAGAGTATATATACAAAACAAATGCATTCAAACCCCACACAATTCAAAACAACATATCCCAAAGTTCACTCTGGATCTTCTGGTGCAGCTTGTAGTCTGTGGAGGCATCTTCATGGTGTCTTCTCCAAACAGTTCAGTTTCTGGATTCAGAGTGGTAGCATGTTTCTTAACCTAAAATTACTCTCAAAAGGAATTTAAACTTTGCAATTTAAAATAATAAAAATATTTATACATTCCCCCCTGAAGAGGGTGATTGAAAAACACAGGGATCACTCAGGGACGACACATGGATGAATTCTGAGGTACATGAATGAATTGGAAGAGAAATCAAACCATAAAAAAATCCAAATAAAAAGATAATTTATATAGACTATCAAAGTCTTATGTGTGAAAATTATAAGTAAAGGAAAAATAAATCTATAACAGGTCCTTAAATCAGGGCCCAATTAAAATGATATAAGCATTAAGCATTTACCCAGTCAGTAGCCAGGACTACAGAAAGTTTGCCACACTATGAAAGAACTGGAGGTACAAGCAGACCCTGTCAGGGTTCTCTGCTTTGAGTCAGGAGTGGATATTTGGATCATGAGCTTCCGCCACCCTCCACTAGATAGCCTGCCGGACGTTCCGTTTCACAAGTGACACGAAGCTATCTGGTCTAGTTCAATGTTTGTCTGGCCCTGCGAGTGTCTGTATTGCATTGCTTTTACTTTCTTTTTTATTTTTCTGTATTATCGGTTTTTTTGGCAAATTCCTTACCTTTTAACCATGGGTCCTAAGAATGTGAGTGCCAAGGGCAGTGCTGAGAGGGAGAAGGAGGATGTCCATGAGGATGACCTGGATAGCAATTGTCAGCAAAAAAATCAGACCCAGATCTCTTATTGCAGAGGCCGTGGAAAGGTCAGTCATAATAACAGATGAGGATTCCTGCACTTCCCAGCTCATTCAGCACTTGGTCATCAATTCAGACCTTCCCATGTGGAAGATTTCTGTTCATTCTATTTTAATTTTAACTCTTTCACCTGACATCATGTCATCAGATTTCTGGGCATAAAAAAAAAGCCATCTCCTGAGGCTCAGGGTCTTTGGTCTTGGTCTTCACCAGAGTCCACCCTTACTGTGAGACCAGCCCTCTCGCAGTAAACCAAGCTTGAGACTATAAAAATGATGCCACTGATTGTTTAAAAAAAATATAGGATTTTGCTTAATGATTCTGTCTGATTCCAGGAGAAGAAAATACAAAAAGAGCCATTGCACAGTGCCAAAGAAGCACAAACCTAAACTGCATAGTGCCAATTGAGCACAAGGTCAAAGAGACCAACCCCAATGGAATTGATGAAATTTTGAGCCAAGACAAGAGGACTTGAACATGTTTGGGGTTTGAGGTTGCAGATCTTTAACATGTGTTCCCCATTCTACCAAGTATCTCAAATTTGGCTCCTACCTGGCTCCTATAATCTAGTCCTTTTTCTGTCTTTCGTCATGACATTAAAGCAAGAAATCATGGAAAAACGAGAGCGAGGTGTGAGTGTCTCTGACTTGGAGTAGATCACAGTCCATTGACAGTGTGGAGCAATTGTGATTGCTGGTATCTCAAATTGCTCCTGACTTAAGGTGCTTGTGTATCATGGCACCACTGTATGTGTCTAGATATATAAATAGATCGTAAGAGAGAGAAAGAGATAAAGAGAAGACACCAGTGCTAGAGGAATTACCTTTTTTCTTTTATATTGTGGAGAGGTTCAACTGATCACATTAAATGACAAGTCTGAATAAATTAATTAAAAATGAAGAAATTCTGCCTCTTCAGAATTCCAGTCACTGCAGTCAATGTCTTTCTTATAAATGAGCTCAGTCCCCAATGCCAGGTTGTCAAATGTTATATTTTTAAAAGATGAACACACCCTCCTTTTCTCATCACATTTACTCTTCCTTAACTAAATATAAAATAACTGAATGTTTTCTAGGAAGAAATGGCATTCATCATAAAACAATGACAATGTTTTGACAAACTCTCACTATAACAACAAAAGCCTGCTCTTCCTCATTTAGCTAGAATCAGAGTCTGATCCCATATAACTCTGGAGTTCTTTTTTTGCTTTCAGCTAGATAAGAGTCTTTCAGCCTTTTAAGAAATTAAGTATAGAATTCCTTTTTCGTTGTTTTCTCCTTATTAATATTTGGTAATATTTTCCCCAGAACACCCAGTAATTTCTTCCTTCTCATAAACTTCAAAAAAATGTTCTCATTAGATGAATCCTGACAATTGTGATGAGGAGGGATTTCAGATCTCCTTCTCTCTTCTCCACAGAATCTCCTGCCTCCCTCAGAGAGCACATACCGACTCCCTAATTCATAGGGGAAAGCATTTCAGAGTGAGACACTTATACAGTTTTTACTCTTTCAACATGATTCTCACTTCAGACACAAAATACCTTAGTCAGTGTTCCATTGGGCTCTGAATGACTGGTCTCCAGAGCTGGCTCTGACACTCTTTGAAGTGAAGAGTTTGGGTTGAGTCCCATGTGTGCTTCAGTTTATTCAAGTTAGTTGATGAGGCCTGAGTTGGATGAATACTGCAGGCTCAGCTCTAAATCTTGTGACTATTGCTGGTTTAGGGGTCAATAACATTCAAGGATGTGGCTGTGGACTTCACCCAGGAGGAGTGGTGCCTGTTGGACCCTTCCCAGAAAGAGCTGTACAGGGAGGTCATGCTGGAGAATGTACAAAATCTACTCTTTGTGGGTAAGGACCATTTCCTCCATTAACTCTGAATCTGCCATTAAGGGAATGTCTTCAATCCATGCCAAAGGTTTTAAGTCTTTGTCAATGATTAAAAAAAAAAACAAAAGTGCTGATCTCTTCACAGAGTTCTCCTCCTGCTTGTTTTTTTAAAGGCTTTGAATTCTGTGGTTGGAAGCTGGAAATCTGCTTTCTTGCTCCTGAAATTATCTCTCTTCTATTTTAGGTAGCTCCAGGTGAAAACTTAATACAGTGTTACAGATTTACATTCCTGAAGCTAATCACAAAAGTCATCTAGTTGACCTTCTAATTAGACCAGAATTTGGTGTGCAAATTCTCTGTTGCAGATTTTCCTTGCAGATGGCCATTGAAGGGGATACTCTACATGCCTAGGCAGCCCCTTCCCATGTGGGATGAGTGGTATTTAGAAAGGATTTTTTCTTAAGAAGTATTCATGTGGCAGGCAATGCCAAGCAGGCAGCAGAACAGAAGCAAAAGCTGGAACTACCCTGAGAATCTCAAAACAAACCTATGCTAGAATGCTAGAATCACAGAATGAACAAGGGTCAGAGTAAGATATTGAAAAGTAGACAGAAGGGGTCTATTTCTGGGGACAAAAAGGAATTGGATGTAAAACTGGGCAAAGGGTAGTGCAGAAAATCCATTCCCTATATACTCCTCCATATCCTGTACTGGGGCAGAAGGCAACTTCCAAGACCATGGACCTTTTTTAAGACTTCATTAGTGCCTCCCATGCTCACCCCCTTAAAGGTAGGGAAACAGAGTAAAGGGAAATGGATGGAGAAGAAACTATTGGACTTCAACTCAAATAAGAAAAGCAGGAGTAGCAATTATGAACACAGATAAAACTAGAGCAAAAAAAGATCTCATTAAAATTGATAAAGTTGATAATTACATATTGATTTAAAAAGGTAGTTTAGATAATGAGACCATATTAGTTCTTAACATATATGTACCAACTGATATAGCCTCCAGATTTTTAAAATAGAAACTAAAAGAGAACAAGGAGGAAATTGTTAATAAACCTATACTGGTAGGGAATCTCAACCTTCCTTTATCAGAATTCTCATGAAAAAATAAGAAAGGAATAAAGGAAGTGTATGAAATTTTAGATAATTTACATTTAATAGATATCTGGAGCAAACAGAATGAAATGGAAAATGGAATATATCTTCTTTTCAGGAACACATGGAAAATATAACAAAAGACCATGTACTAGGGTATAAAAACTTTCACAATGAAATGCAAAAAAGCAGAAATAATAAGTGCAACATTTTCAGATCATAATACAAGAAAAAGTATTCTCGATAAGAATAGAAAGAAAAGTTTAAAAATTAATTGGAAACTGAATACTCTAATTGGTGAATAGGGGTGGGTCAACAAATGATGGAAACAATCAATGATGTCATAAAATGAATGACAATGAGGAAACAACATATCAAAAGTTGTGGGATATAGCCAAAGTAGTACTTGGGGGAAATTTTAAATCTATGAGTACTTACATAAATAAAATGAGGGGGGTGGGGGATGAAACAGAACAAATGAAAAATCAGAGTAAAGACTAAATTGGAAATCGAAAAAAATCAAAGGAGAAATGATTAAAATTGAAAGTAAAAGAACTTTTGAACTAATAAATAAGATTAGGAGTTTATTTATAAAGGAAAAAAGGGCAAATAGACTAGAGCACTAATCTAACTACTATTTAAACAATTTGGCAAAATAGGCAAAGCAGTCCTACAAAGTTTTTAGTTTGATGCAAATAGGATGCTGATGGATGAGCCAGGAGGGAGAAAAACAGAGAAAGAAAACTATAAGCAAATTTCCTTAATGAATAGTGATGCAAAAATCTTAGACAGCTCACAAAGTTTATTTTCTATGACCAGGTGGAATTTGTGCCCAGGTTCCAAGGCTCTTTTATTATTAGGAAAACTATCATCATAATTGACCATATCAATAATCAATCTAACAGAAATCTCACGATTATCTCCATAGATGAAGAAAAGATCTTCAACAATATACCATACCCATTTCTCTTAAAAACCCTAGAAAGCAAAGAAATAAAAGGGCCATCCTTTAAAATAATATGTAGTATCTGTATCATATGCAATAGAGATCAGTGAAAAGCCTTCCTAGTAAGATCAGGACTGAAGTCAGGAGGCATATTATTACCACTATTATTTAACATTGTACTAGAAATGTTAACTTTAGCAATAAGCTGTTTTATTTTTTGTAGATTTCATGTAATAACAATTTTTAACATGTTTTCCACAGTATTGTGATCCAAACTGTGTCTTTCTCTCCTCCCTCAGATGCTAAGCATTTTGATACAGGTTATACATGTATGATCATACAAAACATATTTCCATATTGGTCATGTTGTGAGAAAAGACTCCTATAAAACTAAAACTCTAAAATAAGAACACATAGAAGTAAAAATAAAGTTAAGAACAGTCTGTGTTGATTTGCATTCAGACCCCATTTGTTCTTTCTCTGAAAGTCCATGGCATTTTTTCATCACAAGCCCTTCAAGATTTTCTTGGTTCATTGTACTGTGGAGAAGAGCAAAGTCTTTCACAATTGATCATACAATATTGCTGTTACTGTGTATAGTATTCTCCTGGTTCTGCTCATATCACTTGTATCAGTTTATGTAGATCTTTCCAGGTTTTTCTTTTTTCTTTTAATTTTCTTTTAAAATTTCTTTCCATAATTACATGATTCATGCTGTCTCCCTTCCTTCTTCCCTCCCCATCCTGTTCAGAAGAAATTGCATTGGGTTATACCCATATTATCACTTAAAACATTTCTATATTATTGATTTTTGTAATAGACCAATCTTTTAAAACCCAAACCCATATAAATCAGTGTTTTATTCTGCATTTCTACTCACAGTTCTTTTTTTAGATGTGGACAGCATTCCTTGTCATGAATCCCTTGGAATGTCCTGGACCATTGCATTACTTTTAGTAGCAACTCAGTTTCTGTGTACAATGTTCTCCTGGTTCTGCCTATTTCAGTCCCCATCAGTTGATGTGGGTCTTTCCAGTTCTTATAGGAATAAATCTATTAATTATTCCTTATAGCACAGTAATATTCCATCACCATCATATGCCACAATTTGTTCAGCCATTCCCTAATGGAGAGACCCCCCTCCTCATTTTCCAATTCCATGCTACCAGAAAAAACCCAGCTATAAATATTTTTGTACAAACAGGTCCTTTCCAGGTCCCCCCCTTTTTTAAACCCATACCTTCTGTCTTGGAATCAATACTTCCTACTGGTTCCAAGGCAGAAGAGTAGTAAGGGCTAGGAAATGGGGGTTAAGTGAGTGACTTGCCCAGGATCACACAGCTAGGACGTGTATGAGGCCAGATTAGAACCCAGGACCTCCCATCTCTGGGCCTGACTCTCAATTCACTGAGCCACCTCGCTACCCCACCTTTTTTTTAATCAAATAGGGACACAAACATAATAGTGGTATAGCTGAATCAAAGGCCATGCATTGTTTTAAAGCCCTTTGGGCATAATTCCAAATTGCCTACCAGAATGGTTGGATCCACTCACAAATCCACCAGCAATGCATTAGTGTTCCAATTTTGCCTCATTCCCACCAACATTCATTATTTTCCTTTTCTATCATATTGGCCACTCCGCTACCTATGAGGGGTTGCTCAGAATTGTTTTGATTTATATTTCTCTATTCAGAAAGGATTGAAAACATTATTTCATGTGATTATTGATGGTTGTGATTTCTTCATCTCAAAACTGCCAATTCCTATTTCTTAACCATTTGTCAATTGGGGAATGACTTGGTTTTTCATCAATTTGACTTAGTTCTTTTTATATTTGAGAAATTAGATCTTTGTCAGAGGAATTTGTTATAAAATTTTTTCCCACAGTTTATTGCTTTGATTCTAATTTTTATTTCATTGGTTTTGTTTGTACAAAACCTTTTTAATTTGATAATAGTCAAAATGATTCATTTTACATCCTGTAATGTTCTCTGTCTCTTGCTTGGTCCTTAATACTTCCTTTCTCCATAGATCTTACAGGTATGCAATTTTTTGTTCACCCAATTTATTTATTTATAATATCCCTCTTCATGCTAAAATCATATGCCCATTGTGAACTTATCTTGCTATAAGATGTGAGAAATTGATCTAAACCTAATTTTCGTCATGATGCTTTCTAATTTTCCCAGCATGTTTTGTTCAATATTGAGTTCTTATCCCAAAGTTGTGATCCTTGGGTTTATCAAACACTAGATTGCTGAAGTCATTTACCCCAAGTCTATTCCATTGATCCACCCTTCTATCTCTTAGCTAATGTCATATTATTTTGATGATTACTTTTTTATAGTACAGTTAAAGATATGATACTGCTGGCCAACATCCTTTCCATTGGTTTTCATTGATTCTCTTGACATTCTTGATCTTTTGTTATTTCAGATCAATTTTGTCATTATTTTTTCCAATTCTATAAAATACTTTTTTCTCTTTTGTTATGTATGGCACTGAATAAGTAAATTAATTTAGTTTGTATTGTCATTTTTATGTTATTAGGTCATCCTACTGTGAAAGAGATTTATTTATTCTCTGTGTCTATTCTGAGTTTACACTTGTGAAAAGGGAATCCTTTATTCTCTTTGCCTAGTTAAGTACCCTTACTTAGTAGCTCACTACACTGAAGACAGGATTAACTCTCCTTTGTCTACCTTTTAAATTTTATCAACAAAAGGTTGAACACCCTACTTAGTGCTAGGTGAGAAGCCAGAAAGATATTTGGAGAAATACGCCTGTTTTTTTTTTAACTCAATCAGTAAGAAACTCATGAATTCTTTTAAGAGTTCACCCAAGAGTTTACGCACTCAGAAACTGTTCAATCAGGAAACTGTGAACCTTTTTTTTTTTTATTAGAAATTGACCTTCAGAAGGTGGGAAATCAATCCCACAGACAATTTGGAAACTGTGATTGGCCCCATGAAGAGGGGAGGAGACAAGAAGTCATCATAAAAGCAAACTCAAACTCCCTCACAGGAGATGGTCTTTGAGAAGAAGTCTGAAGAGAATGTCTTCTAGAGATAGTCTTTTAATTAGGGAGAGTTTTCAAGGGAGCTTTGCTGGAGACCTTGGCTTGGATCCTGGGCTTGGAGCTCAGCTTCAATTTAGACTAAATCCTGGATTACTTTGTTGGTTGAGTGAAAGGCTGACAGCTTTCCTAGTTTCCTAAGAGACTAGCTTTCATTTTGGAGGAGGCCATGTGGTTACTCACCTCCAGCTTTAATGGTTAAGAGCTAATTAATCTCTGCTTGGATCAAGATAGGATAGATAACTTTTTTATTCCCTTCACATTTCTCTACTTTATTGTTTCCTCTCTATTTTGCAAATAAATTTCTGACTCGAGACTTAATAAATATTGGCAACCACATAATTTCATAAAATTATTGTCCAACTATTAATTTTCACCTTTTATGCTACCCAATGGGAATTAATATTTTTTCATTTATTTAGATATAGTTCCATTTGTGTGAAAAGCGTTTTGTAGTTGTGTTCATATAATTCCTTTGCTTCTTTTGACAGATAGATTCCCAAATATTTTATATAATCTAGAGTGACCATATAAAATGCTTGGAAATTATACATTCTTAAAAAATTAGAAAATCTTACCACCAAAATTAGGTATAGACCAATAGCTCACATCCTACATCAAGATGTTGTTGAAATGGGCATATGATTTAGACATAAAGGGTGATATTATATGTGAATTCGGGAAACATAGAATTGTTTGCCTGGCAGATCTATGGAGAAAGGAAGAATTTATGACCAAAAAAGAGACAGAGAACATCATAAGATGTAAAATGAATAATTTTGACTATAATAACTTTAAACTGATTTCAACAACAATACCAATGTAACCAATATTAGAAGTGAAATAACAAACTGGGAAATACTATTTTATAATAGATTTCTCCGATCTCATTTTTCAAACATATAAATATCTAGGTCAAATTTATCCAAGAATGCAAGTTATTCCCCAGTTGACAAATGCTTATAGGTTATGAATAAGCAGTTTTCAGGTAATGAAATCAAAGGTGTCAGTGATCATATGAAGAAATGTTGTAAATGTCTCGTGATTAGAGAAGTCAATTAAAGTATCACCTCACCCCTAACTAATTGGCCAATATGATAGTAAAGATATTGGAGAGTATGTGGCAAAATTGGGATACTTGATTCCTTGCTATTGGATTTGTGAACTGATCCACCCTTTCATTTGGAATAACTCCCAAAGTACTAAACAATGCACACCTTTTGATCCAGTAATACCAGTAGTAGGTCTTTCCCACAAAGAGATCAGAAAAAAAAAAGGAAAGGACCTACTTGTAGGAAAATATTTGTAACTGCTCTTTTGGTGGTAGCAAAGAATTAGAAATTGAAGGGATGTCTATCACTTGACGAATGGCTGAACAAATTGTCATATATGAGGGTGATGGAATATTATTATGCCATAAGAAATGACAAACAGGATGATTTCAGAAAGTGCTAGGACAGCACCCATGAACTGATGCAGTGGGAAATAAGCAGAACTAGGGGAACATTATACACTATAACACTAATGTTATGGAATGTTCAACTGTGACAGCTTTAGCTACTCTCAGCAATACAATGGTCCAGTATAATTCTGAGGGACTTCTAACTAAGAATGCCTCCAGTGAAGGAACTGTTTGAGTTGAAATGCAGATGAGAGAGTACAAATTTTCACTTGTTTATTTGGGTTTTTGTTTTGAGGTTGTGGTTTTATAAGATTATTCATTTCTAAAAATAAACGATATGGAAATAAAATTTAAAAAGAAGCATGAAAGTGTAGCTCAAAGTCCCTAATTCTGGCTAGTATAGCAAGTTTATCCTTATTCCTCCTTCATTCTTCCCTCAAATTCCAGACCTGGTGATAGGAATGAAAGGGAAGGCAATAAGTATTTTAAAATACCTGCTCTATGTGCCTATCCTTCTATTACAAGAGGTAAATGAAGATGGAATTTTCTGATTGCAACTGTGTTACATGATCTCTACTGCTGTAAATGTCCACATAATGAATACATTAGATACCATTCTATAGGTCTTGTTTGCCTGCCCCCTTTCCATTAAGAGGACCAGATTTTTTATTTTTCTCTCCGGATCCCTTCATTCTTCCTTATGCCCAGGGCTTCCAGTTACAAGAGCAAAATTTATCTCTGGTTTTCAGTGAGGGGAATCACGATGGCTGTTAGAGAAAAAAAGGCTCAAAGATCTCCTGTCCAGGGGAAGGAGGTGAAACCAGGTGTATAAGGGCTGTTACCCCAAAATACTTTTATCTGTTGTAGCAAAGGGAGGGCTATACATGGGTGCTGGCCAACCAACCTGGAATTATACTGTTCATTTCCTGAGAGATGCATGATGGACTCAGTATAGAGTAGGACACATGATATGTGGTAGATTGTAAAATAAGATGACTATTTAGTATGTCCACACTGAAATGATATAATATCTTTGCATATATAGAGAAAAGAAGAAAACTTACCTTGCACTTTGAAACAACTTCCTTCCTGAGAGTTAAAAAGAGTGAAATTGTTTCTCAGGTTAAGGTGCATCCAAAATGAAGGAAACGAAATATCTGGAAGGTTCCCTGAGACTGACAAAATGATATGATTAATCAATGAATGACTTTAAAAGGAAAGACAGAAAGGACAATGGACAAAGATTGTTTAATACTATGAACAAAGCATGCTTAGGCACAGGGTTTGAGTAGTATTCTACTCAAGGAAGTTGGTCAGCTCACTTCTCCAGATCTTACATACTACATGAGTTGTGAAGTATGATGAAAATCTTGGTCTTGTCAGTATCACAGATACATTGTGAGGTTTCATTGTTATTGTATGGGAAAGTATTTCTAAAATCTTCCATCTTGCAGTTATGACCAAACAGTGTATCCAAAGCTTGGTTCTTCCAGTTTAAATTTGAAAACTCCTTTTGGCCTTGAGAAATTGAATAAAAATAGGTTTACTTATTACCATTAGAGGAAAGAACTTATAGTCAATGTGTGTATGTATGTCCCTTTTTGTTTTGTGCTCATGTTATTATTTTTTTCTTAGAAGCAGAGACTAATTTTGAAGTGAAGGAGATGTCTACAAAGCTGAGCCTTTTTGTGGAAGGATCTGGCCCTCCAAGAGGCAAGAATAAGGATCCCTGTGACTTCATTTTGAGGGAAATCTGTGATGCTAAAATCAAGGTAAATAAAAATCCAAAGAGTGACTGTGAATTTGATGAAGATCCAGAAAAATACAACCAACATTCAGTCCTAAATCAGTATGTGAAATTGACCTCAGAAAATTACTGTTGTCGGTTCAGTGAATATACCAAATGCTTTCCTGAAAAATTAGGATTTAATCAGTCACATGAGAAGCGACCAGAAATGCCCATATATCAAGATAACCTAGGGCAAATTGTCTATGGCTCAAGTTTAGATCTCACAAAACATCCAAAAAGTAAACATGTAGAAATACTTTCTATGAGTAATAAAGATGGGAGACCTTTCAGTCAGAACTCTGAGTTTGGTTCCTATGAAATAATCCACTCAGGAGAGAGACATTATCAACGTAAAGAATATGGAAAAGGCTTCACACAGAGGGTTCATCTTGTTAGACATCAGAGAATCCACACTGGAGAGAAATCTTATGAATGTTCACAGTGTGGAAAGACTTTCAAACACAGGGTGAATCTTACTATACATCAGAGGATTCACACTGGGGAGAAACCTTATAAATGTACACAGTGTGGAAAGGCTTTCACACAGAGGGGTCATCTTGCTAAGCATCAGAGAATACACACTGGAGAGAAACCTTATGAATGTACACACTGTGGAAAGACTTTCAAACTGAGGAGTAATCTTGCTAAGCATCAGAGAATCCACACTGGAGAGAAACTTTATGAATGTACACAGTGTGGAAATGCTTTCACAAAGAGGAGCACACTTGCTGCACATCAGAGAATCCATACTGGAGAAAAACCTTATGAATGTACATATTGTGGAAAGGCTTTCACACAGAGGAGCACACTTGCTGCACATCAGAGAATCCACACTGGACAGAAACCTTATAAATGTACACAGTGTGGAAAGGCTTTCACACAGAGGATCACACTTGTTACACATCAGAGAATCCACACGGTAAAGAAACCTTATGAATGTACACAGTGTGGAAAGGCTTTCACAGAGAGTGGCTCTCTTGCTGCACATCAGAGAAACCACATTGGAAAGAAACCTTATGAATGTACACAGTGTGGAAAAGCTTTCACAGAGAGTAGCTCTCTTGCTAGGCATCAGAAAATCCACTCTGGAGAGAAACCTTATGAATGTACACAGTGTGGAAAGGCTTTTACACGGAGGGACCATCTTTGTAAACATCAGAGAATTCACTCTGGACAGAAACCTTATGAATGTACACAGTGTGGAAAGGCTTTCACAGATAATGGCTCTCTTGCTGCACATCAGAAAATCCACTCTGGAGAGAAACCTTATGAATGTAGACAGTGTGGAAAGGCTTTCAAACAGAGGAGTCATCTTGCTAAGCATCAGGGAATCCACACTGGAGAGAAACCTTATGAATGTACACAGTGTGGAAAGGCTTTCAAACAGAGGAGTAATCTTGCTAAGCATCAGAGAATCCACACTGGAGAGAGACCTTATGAATGTACACAGTGTGGAAAGGCTTTCACAGAGAATGGGTCTCTTGTTGCCCATCAGAAAATCCACTCTGGAGAGAAACCTTATGAATGTACACAATGTGGAAAGGCTTTCAAACAAAGGAGTCATCTTGCTAAGCATCAGGGAATCCACACTGGAGAGAAACCTTATGAATGTACACAGTGTGGAAAGGCTTTCAAACACAGGGTGAGTCTTACTATACATCAAAGGATTCACACTGGAGAGAAACCTTATGAATGTACACAGTGTGGAAAGGCTTTCAAACAGAGGGGTAATCTTGTTGCACATCAGAGGATCCACACTGGAGAAAAACCTTATGAATGTACACAGTGTGGAAAGGCTTTCACACGGAGGGACCATCTTGTTATACATAAGAGAATCCACACTGGAGAGAAACCTTATGAATGTACACAATGTGGAAAGCCTTTCACACACAGCATCAGTCTTGCTGCACATCAGAGAATCCACAGTGGAGAGAAACCTTATGAATGTACACAGTGTGGAAAGGCTTTCAAACACAGGGTGAGTCTTACTATACATCAGAGGATTCACACTGGAGAGAAACCTTATGAATGTACACAGTGTGGAAAGGCTTTCAAACAGAGGGGTAATCTTGTTGCACATCAGAGAATCCACACTGGAGAGAAACCTTATGAATGTACACAATGTGGAAAGGCTTTCTCACGGAGGGACCATCTTGTTATACATAAGAGAATCCACACTGGAGAGAAACCTTATGAATGTAATCAAATTGGAGAGCCGTTCTCTTAATGCTCCACAGTTGCTTCATGTCAGAAAAATTCCACTGAAGAGAAACCTCATAAGTCAGGGTGAGCTTGTCTTGTCCACTCTTACCTTATTTGACATAAGAGAACCCACACTAGAGAGAAACTTTAGGAATATGATCAGTGTGGTAAGGCCTTCAGGTAACAATCATCTCTTTTTTTCCAAGCGACAATTACTTTTTGATAGAAATCTTATTCCTGTCATGAATGAAGAAAGACATTGAAATGGAGAATCCAGAGCTTTTTCAGTAGGAGAAAATGTCTTCTGAACAGATCATTTCTAGATCGATTCCCTATAGGAAGGCTTTCAGCCACAGATTATCTCCTATTTCATGTCAGAGGATTCATAGTACAACAAAACCTAATGACTATGCTCAATTTTATGTGTTTTCCTATGGAGGAGGGTGATCACTCTCATTTGGAGAAGTGAAAATGATAAGTCTGAGAGGCCAGCCCCACATGTATTAGATTGGTTATTATGACAGAAAAAGAAAGTGAGAAAGCATGGAGGAGATGTGAAAAGATTGAAAAAGGAATGAACTTCAGGGGTTATTGTGAAATAACTCAACAATTTTGGAGAAGGCAATTTGAACTAGGTCCAAAGGGCATTTAAAAAAGGAAAAAGATCTATGTATATTAAAAATACAAAACACTTAAGTATTCTTTTGGGGGTGACAAAAATAGATCACTTCTCCAATTTTTACATATGACATGAGTTGTGAACTATGATGAGAATCTTGGTTTTGTCAGTATCACAGATCCATTGTGAGGTTTCATTGTTATTGTATGGGAAAGTATTTCTAAAATCTCCCATCTTGCAGTCATGACCAAATGGTGTATCCAAAGCCCGGTTCTGCTAATTTAAATTTGAAAACTCCTTTTGGCCTTGGAAAATCAAATAAAAATTAATTTACTTATTGCCATTAGTGGAAAGAACTTATATTCCATGTGTGTATGTCCCTTTTTGTTTTGTGCTCATGTCATTATTTTTTTCTTCAGAAGCAGAGACTAATTTTGAAGTGAAGGAGATGTCTACATAGCTGAGCCTTTTTGTGGAAGGATCTGGCCCTCCAAGAGGCAAGAATAAGTGTCCCTATGACTTCATTTTGAGAGAAATCTGTGATGCTAATATCAAGGTAAATAAAAATCCAAAGAGTGACTGAATTTGATGAAGATACAAAGAAATGTAACCAACATTGTCCTAATTCAGTATAGAAAATTGACCTCAGGAAATGACTGTTTTCTCAATAGTGAATACATCAAATGCTTTCCTAAAAAGTAGTATTTAATCAGTCACATGAGAGACCTGAAATGCCCATGTATGAAGGTTCAATCGCCTATGGCTCAAGTTTAGATCTCATGCAACATCCAAAAAGTAAAAAATGTAAAGATGCTTTCTATGAGTAATAAAGGTGGGAGACCTTTCAGGCAGCACTCTGAGTTTGGTTCCTATGAAATAATTCACTCTGGAGAGAGACATTATCAACGTAAATTATATGGAAAAGGCTTCACACAGGGATCATCAGAGAATCCACACTGGAGAGAAACCTTATGAATGTGCACTGTGGAAAGCCTTTCACACAAAGGGCTAACATTACTGCACATCAGAGAATCCACAGTGGAGAGAAACCTTATGAATGTACACAGTGGAAAGGCTTTCACAGAGAGCAGCTTTCTTGCTAAGCATCAGAGAATCAATACTGGAGAGAAACCTTATGAATATACACAATGTGGAAAGGGTTTCTCACAGAGGGGTAATCTTGCTGTACATAAGAGAATCCATGCTCCATAGAAACCTAATGAATATATAGTGTGGAAAAGCTTTCATACACAGGGTGAGTCTTACTGTACATCAGAGAATTCACACTGCACAGAAACCTTATGAATGTACACAAGCCTTTCAAACAAAGACATGATCTTGCTGTATATCAGAGAATGTACACTGGAGAGAAACCTAATGAATGTACACAGTGTGAAAATCCTTTCACACAGAGGGGTAATCTTGCTGTACATCAGAAAACCACATTGGAAAGAAACCTTATGAACGTACTCGGTGTGGAAAGCTTTCCACACAGAGGAGTAATCTTGTTAAACATCAGAGAAACCTTATGAATGTACACAGCGTGGAAAGCCTTTCACACAGAGGAGTAATCTTGTTAGACATCAGAGAATCCACAGTGGAGAAAAACTTCATGAATGTACAGTGTGGAAAGGCTTTCATACGGAGGAACCATCTTACTACACATCAGATCATCCATCCTGGACAGAAACCTTATGAATGTACACAGTGTGGAAAGCCTTTCACACACAGCATCAGTCTTGCTGCACATCAGAGAAACCACAGTGGAAAGAAACCTTATGAATGTACACAGTGTGGAAAGGCTTTCACAAGGAGGGGTCATCCTGTTATACATCAGAGAATTCACACTGGAAAGAAACCTTATGGATGTAATCAAATTGGAGAACCATTCTCTTAATTTTCCACAGTTGCTTCATGTCAGAAAATCGCCATTGGAGAGACCTCATGAGTCAGACTGAGTTTATGGTTGCCACTCTTACCTTATTTAACATAAGAGAATCCACACTAGAGAAAAATTTTAGGAATATGATCAGTGTGGTAAGGCCTCCAGGCAACAATCATCTCTTATTTCCAAGGGAAAATTCCTTTTTGATAGAAATCTCCTTCCTGTGTTGAATGAAGAAAGACATTGAAATGGAGAATCCAGAGCTTTTTCAGTAGGAGAAAATATCTTCTGAACAAATCATTTCTAGATGGATTCCCTCTAGGAAGGCTTTCAACCAGCGACCGTCTCTTATTTCATGTCAGAGGATTCATAGTACAACAAAACCTAATGACTATGCTCAATTTTATGTGTTTTCCTGAGGAGGAGGGTGATCACTGTCATTTGGAGAAATGAAAATGATAAGTTTGAGAGGCCAGCCCCACATGTATTAGATTGGTTATTATGACAGAAATGGAAAGTGAGAAAACATGGAGGAGTTGTTTGAAAATTGAAAAAGGAATGAACTTTTGGGGTTGTGAACTAATTCAACCATTCTGGAGAAGGCAATTTGAAGTATGTCCAAAGCACATTAAAAAACAAAAAGGGAAAAGATCTATATACATTAAAAATATAAAACATTTAAGGATACTCTTTTGGGGGTGACAGAAATACAGGAAATTAAGAGGAATCTCATCCATTGGGCAATGGCTGAGCAAATGGTAGCACAAGATTGTAATAGAATCCTACTTTGTCATTAGTGAGGAGGAGGAACTCAGAAAAACCTAGAATGACTTGACAACTGATACAGACTTTTTAATTTAATATAATCAAAATTATTCATTTTACATTTTGTAATGTTCCCTTTCTCTTGTTTGGTTTTAAATTTCCTTCCTTTCCCATAGATCTGACATATGCTATTTCACGTTCCTCTAATTTACTTATATCACTCTTCATGTTTAAGTCATATACTCATTGTGAATTTATCTTGGTATTAGGTATGAGAAATTAATCTAAACCTAATTTTCCCATACTGTTTTTCAATTTTCCCAGCAGTTTTTGTCAAATAGTGAGTTCGTGTCCCCAAAGCTGGGGTCTTTGGGCTTATGGAACACTAGCTTGCTGAGGTCATTTACCCCTAGTCTATTCCACTGATCCACCCTTCTGTCTTTTAGCCAGTACCATATTGTTTTCATGTTCAGTGTATTTTAGTTCAGTTTAAGATCCAGTAGTGCTAGGTGCCCACACTTCACATTTTTTTTATTAGTTCCCTTGGTTTTCTTGACTTTTTGTTCTTCCAGATGAATTTTGTTATTTTTTTCTAATTAAAAAAAAAAGGGTTTTTGGTAGTTTGATAGATATAGTAGTGAATAATCAAATTAAATTGGGTAGGATTATAATTTTTATTATATTAGCTCATCCTACCTATGAACAATTAATGTTTTTCCAATTGTTTAGACCTAGTTTTATTTGTGTGAAAAGTGTTTTGTAGTTGTGTTCATATGATTCCCGTGTTTTTCTTGGCAAAAAGATTCTCAAATATTTTATATTGTCTAGAGTGATTGTAAATGGAGTTTCTCTTCCTACCTCTTGCTGCTGATTTTTGTTGGCATTTTTACTCCTAACTGGGAGGGGAAGGAAGGTTACTCTTCCAAACATCTTAACTTTAGCCAGTGCACACTAAGATAGTGCCCGCTATTGACAGGAAGTAGATTTGCAAGGATGGGCTACTCTGGAAGAGCAGAGACTCACCAAAGTTTTAGGATGTCTTTTATTGCTGCTAATCCTAGCTGTACTGACTGGATACCTTGCTGCCAGTTTGTATAATCTCAAGATTTAGAGGAGAGAGTCCTCTCCCTACACCCCTTTGCCATTGTTGCCTGCCCAGTCTCTGCAACACATCCAATATAGGGTTCATCCACACTATGCCCAGTGTAGGAATGAGGAACTCCAGAAGTGTGACCTGTTGAGAGAGTTTTTCTTAATTTCTCCCTTTTTATATTTAAGAGGTAAGGGAGCAAAAAGATTTCTAAGTTAAGAGACCCTCTGCTGTGCAAATGGTCAGTTTTTGATAGAGAGTGTGGCTGAGAGTTAGTTACAGCTGGCTGTTGGAAAAGGACCTTTTGGGCTCTGGTTCTCTAGGGTAGAGGATTGTGTGGCTCACTCTTTCTGGGACTGTTGAAGCCTGAGAAACAGATTTAAGGCCTTATTGATTATTATTATTAAATTTTATTTAATTATTTAATTTAGAATATTTTTTCCCATTGTTCCATGATTCATGTTCTTTCCCTCCCCTCCTCCTACCCACCTTGAAGCCTATGCACAATTCCACTGAGTTTTACTTGTGTCATTGATCAAGACCTATTTCCATATTATTAATATTTGCTCTAGGGTGACCGTTTAGAGTCTACATCCCCAATCCTATCTCCATTGACCCATGTGATCAAGCAGTTGTTTTTCTTCTGCGTTTCTGCTCCCACAGTTCTTCCTCTGGATGTGGATAGTGTTCTTTCTCATCAGTCCCTCAGAATTGTCCTGGATCATTGCATTGCAGCTAGTAGAGAAGTCTGTTCTATTTGATTGTGCCACAGTGTATCAGTCTCTGTGTATAGTGTTCTCCTAGTTCTTCTCCTTTCACTCTGCATCAGTTACTGGAGGTCATTCCAGTTCACATGGAATTCCTCTAGTTCATTATTCCTTTCAGCACAATTGTGTTCCATCACCAACAAATGCCACAATTTGTTCAGCCATTCCCTAATTGAAGGGCATCCCTTCATTTTCCAATTTTTTGCCATTACAAAGAGCGCAGCTATGAATATTCTTGTACAGGTCTTTTTCCTTATTATCTCTTTGGGGGTACAAACCCAGCAGTCCTATGGCTGGATGAAAGGGCAGACAGTCTTTTAGGGCCCTTTGGATATAGTTCTAAATTGCCTTCCAGAATGGTTGAATCAATTCACAACTCCTCCAGCAATGCATTAATGTCCCAATTTTGACACATCCCCTCTAGCATTCATGAGTTTCCTTTGCTATCATGTTAGCCAATCTGCAAGGTGTGAGGTGGTTCCTCAGTTGTTTTTATTTGCATTTCTCTGATTATAAGAGATTTAGAACATCTTTTCAAGTGTTTATTAATAGTTTTGATGTCATTATCTGAAAATTGCCTATTCATGTCCCTTGACCACTTGTCAATTAGGGAATGGCTTGATTTTTTTGTACAATTGATATAGCTTCTCATAAATTTGAGTAATTAGACCTTTGTCAAAGGTTTTTTGTTATAAAGATTTTTCCCAGTTTGATGCAAAAGAGAGTTCTTCATTCTTTGAAGTGAAGACTGAAGAAGAATCTGATAACTGAACCTGAGACCCTGTTCCTGATGAGGCTGTTCTTAAATCCCTTTCTTTGGGCTGACATGTGGTGAGTGAAAAAGCTCATTCTTAACTGATGAATTTTTTTGAAGAGACTAACCTTAGGAGAAACCTATCCTCTTGAGAGAGACTTGCAAAGGGTCCATGGATTTGCCAGGGCCAACTGAAACTAATTCTCCCTGTCTGGGTTGAGTCAGGGGCCAGGAGTAAATTACTTAGTACTTAGGCTAGATATCTTACCCTATCCTCTCTCTTGACTTTCTTACTTCACTCTTTCTATATTTTGTAAATAAATTGTAAATAAATTTCTTTGGAATTAATTAAATTCCTGGTGACCCTATTTTAAAATATAATTCAGTCATATCTTTTGTAAAATAACCCCTTTTCACCCTTTACATTTTATTTGGCGACCATGAAGGGATGAGAAAACTCATATGTTAAGACACAGGACTCCTTGTGGAATAATTTATATCAAAGTACCTAAGAGTCGGCTGTTCTGGCTCCCCTATCCCTGAGAAATGATGAAAGTTCAAACCAGGGAATGATACTTCCCTTTTACACAAAAATCTAGTTTTTTTCTCTCTTATATTATGGCAATCAGAGGGAATGAGAAAAAACTCTCAAAATTTTTAAGAAAGCCTAGATAAAAATTTTTAAGCCACATTTCTCATGACAAGGTTTTGCACCCACCCACCCACCCTGAGAGAACTCTGCTGATTTTTTTTCTTTCCCTACTTTTTGCCTGGTCACTCTCCCTACAGGCTGGGCTACTTTTCGCCAGGGGACTCTTGGAGAAGAGGAGATAAGTCACTTCTCTCACCCATTTGTTTGAGCCCATGTTCCTCAGTTCCTCACTGCTGCCTCTGGCATTGCTGATACTGCTTCCTCCTGATCTCTGGCCCCAACCCCGTTTGCTCATCCAGCCCCAACCCCAGTCCCAGGTCCCAAACTGCTGGTAGCTGCTACTGTATCTTAAGAACTTACAAACTTGGAGCCGCTCTCTGGGCAACTGGTAAAAACCCAAGGTGTATTTTCCTTAGGCAATGATTAGCCTCCTAACTCCCTCTCCACGTGGCTAGAGAAACAAACTGATTCCTAGAATTTTACCTAAGGGGGAAGGGGAAGGGAAGAAGGAAGTTAGTCTTCCAAACAGGAAGTAAATTGCCAGCATGGCATACTCGATGAAAGAGCAGTACCTTGCCTATTTCAAACAGCTTTTATCACTCATGAGTGCACTGATCCTTTCACTTATCTTGCCTGAGATTCAGGGGAGAAATTCTTCTCCCTACAACCCTTTTCCCTTTGGGCCTGCCTAGTCTATAAGATTCATCCAATTTGGGATTCCTTCAGACTATGCTTAGCAAGGAGTTCTCCCTCGCTATGGGAGATCCAAGAATTCTGACAAAAGGAATCTGAATGGATAGAGAAAGGAACTTTAGAGTTTGGAGGTGAAAATATTAAGCCTTTTTCAGAATCCATTGTTTTATGAAAGTCTCTTTATTTTACTGTATTTTGTTGATTGTCTTATTTAAGATTTAATTTTGTTGTTTTAAGTTCATATATTAATGTATTTAATACTATTCTGATACACTGAATCAGTTTAATCTACTATTTTTTAACTATTAGATTTATTCTGTTACCTTTCCCCTATGACTACTGAAAAAATATTATAAAATCCCATAAACAGCTTTTTTTTTCCATTTTGCATTTAATTGTCACATAGATGATGGATGTACTCAAACTGGCCAACAACCTTTGGAGAATTTAATGACCTAAGAATATAAGTGGTAATTCTAAGGCGTCTTCAGAAGTAATTTTAATTAACTAGTAGTTTCCAATTGGATGATTTTTAAAAAAACATTTATATTATAAGGAACGTTATATTAAAGGTAGAGAAACAAAGAAATGTTCCTACTGTTAAATTTAAATTGTGGTTGGACTCTGAATATTTATATAGGTCACCATGGATTTAATTTCTAAATCCCAACATGAATTACTAAAGGTAGAAATTCTAAGGCCCAAATTAGGGAAAAGAGTCTCAAGACAATGGGCCTTTCTCACAGGCTTACACCTCCGAGAAAGGCAGGGTTACTAAGTCAGCCTTTCACTCACCAATGGTGACCATCTAAAAGGAAAGCATTCTGAGGTCTCTTGCACAAGCTCCTCCAGGGTCCAGTTACTCTTCCAGTCTCTCCTCAAGTGTCTGTTCTCCAGTCGAACTCCAAGTCAGAGTTCTTCCATCTATCTTTTCGAATCCCTTCCATGGTCCTCTTTTTAAAAATCTTTTTCTTGTGTCACTTTCCCTAAATTTCACATCTACAAATCACAGCAGATGCTCCTCTCCACGATTGCCCACTCTTTACTTCACACCTTCTTTGGTTAGATTATAATTTTTTTTGTTAGTTCACCTTTTGTAGTTAGTTAACACCTTTTTGTAGTTAAAAATTGTAGTTCTACTTAAAATACTGAGTTATCACCTTTTGGGGATTAAGATCTAAAAATAGATTGTGCATTACAATTCAATCTTCCCAATAAAGGAAGATCTAAATACCTTCATTGTTACAATCAAGGGATTACAATTTAATCTTCACAATAAAGAAGAGCTAAGTATCTTTATGGTTACAATCAGGGGAGAGCTAAATCCAATCTTCACACTACCAAGGTGTTTCTGTGAAGCAGGAAGCCAAAAAGAGCTCCTGCAATACTCTTCAGTTTAATTTACTTCCACCAGAATAATCTAGATTTTTGGTGATGCTCTAGACCCAAATAAGTTTTACTTTGTTTAAAAATATATTTGCCAAGGTTGAAAGATTTGCTACATATATAAAAATTGTGACAAATATCCATCAGTTCATACGTTTTTTTATGTCATATCACAAATTATATGAAATATGATAGTGGGTTTGTTTGCTATTGTAATTAACTGGGCTATTGTGAATTTTGGAGACTTTGGTACTTCCTTGATTGTGTGTTATCTATTGTATTACTGTTTTATTCTGAAAATCATAATATACCTACACCATGCTTCATGGCCAAGTTAAAAAGGAAATGGATCTCATTTTTGGTGAGAAACCTTTGTATTGTGTCACTGATTATAAGCTATATATTTTTGATTTTTAAAACTTTTAAATTGTTTTTCTTTGATGTGCAATATAGTATGAGTTTTATTTTTCCTCTCCTTTTTGTATTTGAAGCACATGTCAACAGTTGTATTGAGAAGATTTTTCTTTAATTATTTTTTGATTTTGCAGTAATACAAGTTTAAAATACATTTGCCCTAATATCAATGGATACCCCAAAAACTTTAAACCATAAAAATGATTCCATTGATTGTTTAAAAAAATTATGGGACTTTGCTTAATGATTCTGTTTGATTCCAGGAGAAGAAAATACAAAAAGAGCCATTGCACAATGCCAAAGAAGCACAAAGCTAAACTGCATAGTGCCGATTGAGCACAAGGTCAAAGAGACCAACCAATTTCAATGGGATTAATGAAATTTTGAATCAACCACAAGAGGACTTGAAGTTGTTTGGGGTTTGAGGTTGCGGCTGTTTTTACATATGTCAAAGGCAGGTCTTCTTTGTCCCACATTCTACCAAGTATCTCAAATTTGGCTCCTACCTGGCTCCTATAATATAGTCCTTATTTGTCTTTCATTGTGTGGCAAAAACTTTCTGTAATCCTGGCTGCTGGCTGGGAAAGTGCATAATTACATTCAAGGACCTATTATAGGTTTATTTTCCTTTACTTAGAATTTTTTCACATAATATTTTAATTGTCTATATTTCATCCAAAAGTTATCTTTTCACTCTTCTTTTTGGTTTTCATTTCTCTAACCAACTGAATCATATACCTCATAACTCAGCCGTACATTCCCAAGTGATCCCTGCGTTTTTCAACACCCTCTTCAGGGGGATGTATTATTATTATTATTATAAATTGCAAAGTTTAAATTCCTTTTGAGAGTAATTTTAGCATAAAAAACGTGCTACCTCTCTGAATCCAGAAAGTGAACTGTTTGGAGAAGACACCACGAAGATGCCTACAAAGACAACACACTGCCCCAGAGGATCCAGAGTGACCTTTGGGATGTGGTGATTTGAACTGTGTGGGGTTGAATGCATTTGTTTTGTATGTATACTCTTTTGCTGAAGGGGACTGTCTCCTAACTGGCTTTTTGTCAATGTGCCTAACAATCATTGGTTTTGCTCTCTTTTCCTTTTGTCCTCCAATTATTCTAATTTCAAAGTTGGTTATGTTGACAAGCTCCATTGGAGAGACTAGTCTTCCACGGATCTTGGGGGGGAGGGGAATGTATAATTGAAAATCTATTCCCAAGAAAAGAATTACATTTCCCAGGAGCACATGAACTTCCTGTCATTATGTACTTCCTGTAGACAGGGGATATTAAGCAGGGACCTACTCTCTTTTGCTTGCAGGAAGCATGGTGGAGATAGTAAGGTGGGGGTTTTGAACTGGCTGATCAGCCATGGACACGTGGTCTTTAATTTTGTATCTCTTTATTCCTTTATTTCTTATGATCCCTAATAAATCTAAAATATAATATTTTTAAAATTGAGATTTAATTTTAACTATTACGCTTGGAACAAATACATGGTATTGATTCCAAGACAAAGGTAAGGGCTTAAAGAAGAATATTAAGAATTAAAATGTATATACTGCCTGTCATATACAAAGCAGAATAGTAGACTTCTTAGGTGGCAATATTTCTGTATTCCCCTTTAGACAAGTGAAATCACACAGGTAAATTTCACAGCCTGCCTGAATCATTATATTTGCCAGCATTCTGGATGAAATATAGATTGTCAAAGTATCATGTGTAAAAATTCTAAGTAAAAGAAAAATAAGTTTATAACAGATCCTTGAATCAGGGCCCAATTAAAGTAATTTCTTATTCCACAAGTCTGTAGGACAAGATGAGTAATATTTCACTTACCCATTTGCAGCCAAGACTACAGGAAGTTGCCCTACTATAAGAGAGAAAAGGAACTAGATTATAGGAGCAAATGGGAGCCAGGATGGAGCCAAAAATCGATGTCGTGTATTTTATATATGAGTTGTGGTACAAAGAAGACCTGCATTTAACACATGTTAAATAGCCACAACCTCGAGTCTCACACATGACCAAGTCCTTGCACTCTTTGTGCAGAATTTCATCAATCCACGTAGGACTGGTTTGGTCTCTTTGACCTTGTGCTTGATTGGCACTATTGTCAAGATGATTTTAGGGTTGTGATTTAAAATCTAGATTTAATTGGTCACCGGGGAAAATCCCAAATAAAATACCCAAATCAGTCTGGAAATTTATGGTAATTTAATTACTATAGAGGGAAGGAATTTAAGGAGAAGGAGGGAAGAGGATATAGGATTCCTCCTGCTTGGCCTGTGCCAGGGGAAGTTTAAAATTCCCGCCTCTAGGTCTCTGAAGAAGATTGGAGGCTTCTAATGGGATAAAGTTGGAAAAGTAAAGGAGGAAACTCAGCCACCAAACCAGACAAATAGCTTGTAGCCACGCTGCTCTCAGCTAACTCTCCATTGCCAATAAGGTGCAGGAGAGAGCAAAAAACCCAGATATATAGACCTTTCACCCTTGTGTCTCCTCATCTAAATTTTCACGTCTACCAATCATATCAAAGGCTTTTCTCCAGGATTTCCTATACTTTTAGTTCTCATCTTCTTTGCTTTGATTATATCTTTAGAATTACTTAACATTTCTTTGTTAAGTTAACCTTTTGTGAGTTACTTGATCTTTTTGGGATTAATTTAACCTTTGTAGTCACTTAACACCTTTTTGTATTAAGATATAAAAATAGACTTGGCTTAAACTTCTATCTTCACTATAAGGTGAGAATTAAGTACCTTCATTGTTACAATCAATGGAGAGCTAAATCCAATCTTCACAAACTGATGGAGTGAAAGGAGAAGAACCAGAAGAACAATGTACAGAGACTGATACACTGTGGTACAATTGAATGTAATGGATTTCTTAAGTATTAGCAGTGCAATGAACCAGAACAATTAGGAGGGATTCATGAGAAAAAACACTATCCATATTCAGGGGAAAAACTGTGGGAACAGAAACACAGGAAAAAAAAACTGCTTGATCACATGTGTTGATGGAGATATGATTGGGATATAGACTCTAAATGATCACCCTAGTGCAAACACAACAATGTGGAAATAGGTTTTGATCAAGGACACATGTAAAGCCCAATGGAATTGTATGTCAGCTATGGGAGGGGTGGGGGGAGGGGAGGGAAAGAGCATTACTCTTTAACCAAAGAAAAAAATTCTAAATTGACTAACTAAAATTAAAAAAATTAAAAAACAAAACAAAGGAAAAATAAAGTTCCTTTATCTGTTCAGATTCCTTTTGTCAGAACTGTGCTATTTCCTGTAGTGAGGGAGAACATGGGTTTGAGGAATCTCAAACTGGATGAATCTTAGAGAATGGGCAGGCCCAAGTGGCAAAGGGTTGAAGGGAGATGAATTTCTCCCCTGAATCTCAGGCAAGATAAGTGGAAGGATCAGTGCACTCATGAATGGTAGAAATTGTTTGAAATAGGCAAGCTACTGCTCTTTTGTAGAGTACACCATGCTTATAATCTTACTTCCTGTTTGGAAGACTAATTTCCTTCTCCTTTCCTTTCCCCCCTGAGGTAAAACACTAGCCCAGAGAGTGGCTCCAAGAACTCCTAGCTTCTCAGTAGCAGCAAGCAGCAACCTGGCAGGATTAGTAACAGGGGCAGCTACCAGGGCTGGGGGGGGGGGGCTGGAACAGGAGGATGAGTGACTGGGATCAAGAAGGTCAGGTTGTCCCCTCCTGGGACAACCCAGGAGGCTAGATCACCAGCAGACTGTTAAGATTAAAATTTTGGGGTTTAAGCTATGGCAGGTAAAAATTAGTTTCTCTGTCAAGGAGTATTATATTTTTAGAGTTTTATTTAACATTAAGAACTTAAGAAGATACAAGTAAGAAAGGCATGTGTCTAGGCCCAGAGAGCCCATTCACAACCACTCACATCTTGCCTGCTAGGTAGAGAGATGCGTCTGCTTGGAAGTGGAAATAGGAAAGAGACTCAGTAGGCTTTTACAACCAGTTAAATAGAACTTTTGATCCCACCTGGGTGAGGATTTCAGTGAGATTACAAAGCATCCTGGGAAGTGTCCAAGGACTTCTGGGGATTGATGTACCAGGTTCAAGTCTCCATTTTTACAAGTAGCAGAAGAATGAGTAAGAAGAAGGCTCCTGGAATTAGTAGCTGGAGTGAGTGAAATCAGGAGCAGTCATGCCAGAGGCAGCAGTGAGGAACTGAGGAACATGGGCTCAAGCAGATAGGCAAGAGAAATGGCTTATCTCTTCTTAATCAAAAGTCCCGGGATAAGTCCTTCAAACTAATGCAGCCAGGCCAGTAAGGCTACTGGGCAAAAAGTAGAGAAAGAGGAAGTAGAGAGTTTGTTGTTCTCAAGGGTGGATGGGTGGGCGAATTATTTTTTTTTTTTGGCAGGAGAAATGTGGCTTTAAAAATTTTTATACTAGACTATCTTAAAAAAAATTGAGAATTCTTTTCACCAAGTGGTTGCCATCACTGCAAAAATTAAAATTAGTCTCAATAATAAACATTTTGTTTTAGGAGATTTGTTTAAAGGATCATTAGGAATAAAGGAATGAGGGATACAAATTAAGTCCATGTGCCCATGGCTGATTAATTTCAAAATCCCCATGCTTAACTTACCACCTCCACCATGCTGGTTGCAAGCCCAAGAAAGAGAGAAGGGCAGGACCACCCACTCAATATTTATCCCCTCTCTACAGGAAGTATGTAATGACAGGAAGTCAGTGGACTCCCAGGAAATGTAGTTCTTTCTTAGGGTAACAGATTTTTCAATTATACACCCCTAGGGGTAAAACAACAGCTTGCTTCCCCTGCCCCATTGACAGGGAGTTAAGAGTGTAGAAGCTCTCTTGCCTAAGGGAAACACATCTGGGCTTCCAAGGCAAACAGTGAGTAAACAACATCTGTTGGCAATGCAATGAAAAGAGGGATCTGCACTTTTTAAACCTCCCAAGAGTGTCTCCAATCAGCAGGATCAACAGCAACAGCAGCTGGAGGAACAGGAGCAGGAGCAGCAGCAATGCTGGGAATGAAGAGAATCCTTTGGAAGGGGGAAAGGGCAAAAAGCCATGGGAGGAAAAGTGGTTTCTTTTCAAACTAATCTAGTCAGAGAGAATTAAGGGTTTTGGACCCCACTTCTGGTCAGGATAAACAGAGGATTTAAATTAATGTGTAATACTTCAAGTATTATATTTATAGAGTTCATTATCTGACAAAAGAGAACCACATGACTAAGTTTTTATACCTGTTCAAAATGCCTGCTCCATCAACGTCTCCACAGGAAGGAAAGAGAGGTCAAGAAACAGAACTCCACCAAATTTATCTCCTGTATATGTCAGCACATAAATACAGGAAGAGAGTAGGGTACTGGTGTAATTGATGATATGGCAATACCAAATGGATCTGCAGAAAAAGCAAGAAGCTTAAAACTCTTGGAATGTCAATCATTGGAGGAAGGGCAAAGGAGGAGTGACAGTGTTCCAATGGAATCTTGAAGGGGGCAGTTAGGAAAGTCCAGTTGCTTGAACTTCACTTCCTTCTCTGGCTATTGGATGAGCAGGTGGAAGACAAACTCTCTCTTTGGTTATTGCTTATTCATAAGACTGAATGCTGAGAAGACTCTTGGGTTGAACCCAAAAGAAACCTGCTAGCATTTGTTATCAACAAATATCTTTCCCTTAGGGAGAGATAATTTTGTTTCCTGAATTTGAATACATCTTGAACTCTTCAATCAACAGGGATAACTTAGAAAATATAGGGAGACCTATTTTCCTCTCACCCCCACCCTCTACTTACCTCCTCTACCCAAAAGAATAAAAGACCTCTTAGTTAAAAGATTTGATTTGTGAGATTTAGTTATTAGGGGAAGTCTTCAAGCTTACCATTTCTGAGAAGAACATTTCAAGACAGTTGAAAGGGAACAGGAAGTAGTGTAAGAGGAGGAGCCCAAGACTCAAGTCATTCCCCTAGTTTGTTTCCTGGTGTTACTGCTCTAACACTTCCTTATTACCATAATTCCCCTAATAGTGGCATATACTACACTGGGAATTGTAGTTTTTCTGGGGATAGTAGTTTTGCTGGAGATCATAGTTTTTAGGGCAACAGATTGAAATTACACAGAGCTAACAAATCCTTGGTCTATTCTAAAATAACTGAGGTATCACCTCACGCCTATCAGCTTGGCCAATATGGCAGTAAAGGAAAGTGATAAATGTTGGAAGGGAATGTGAAAACTGGAACACTAATACATTGTTAATGGAGTTGTGAACTGATCCAATCATTCTGGAGGGCAATTTGAAACTATTCTCAAAGTATTATAAAATTACACATATTCTTTAATGGTTTATATAAATCACAAAAAAAGGATAAAGGATCTACTAGTACAAAAATGTTTATATATATATATATATATTTTTTTTTTTTGTGGTAGCAAGGAATGAAATTAAGAGAATGTCTATCAATTTGGGAATGGTTGAACAAATGTGGTTTACATTGGTGATGGAATACTCTTGTAGTATTAAAAATGATGAGCAGGATTATTTCAGAAAGAGCTGGAAATACCCAAATGAAGTGACGCAGAGTGAAATAAACAGAACCAGGAGAACACTGTACACGTTAACAGCAATACTGTATGATAATTAATTGAGAGACTTGGCTTTTCTCAACAATACAATAATCCAGGATAATTCGAAGTATTTATAACAAAGAATGCTATCCACCTCAAGAGAACGAACTGCTGGAGTCAGATGCAGATCAAAACATACTATTTTTCACATTAGTTTATTTACAGTTTATTTTGGGAGTTTGGTTTTATAGGAGTATTCTGTCACAATGGCCAATATGGAATTATATTTTGCTTGACAACAATAGCCCATATCAAATTGCCTACCATCTCTGAGAGGGGGAAGGGGGAAAAGGGAGGGAGGAAATTTGGATTTTATAATTTCAGAAAATGTGTATTGAAAATTTTTATTACATACAATTGGGAGAATAAAATATCTTTGAGTAAGGAAAAAAAGAAAGTATAGAGGCAACTAGAGCAGGGAAACAGAATAGAAAAACTAGCTGTGAATGGAATTGAGTCCTTAAAATGGGAGCAGAGGCAGTTATTAGGGAGGCAGTTTCTATAAGTGAGGAACTCAAGAAAGATGTGTTGAAGAAATGTAGCAAGAATAGGCTTAGGTAGCAAGTATTAAGCCCAGAAAATCCTAAGGATGGGCAGAAACTAGGGAGTAAAGGGAACAAAAACATTGCTTTAAACAAATTTTCATTTCATTTTATTTCAAATTTAAGAACTAGATTTGAGGGTCACTATTCCACTGAGACAAGAGGAGAAATTCAAAAGGAATTCTTAACCCATGGAGTTGGCAAAAGGGCAGGTATGATACAAGATATTTAATCACTGCTATTTACAGCTAATGTCGATGTTTTGTCCAGTATTTCTCATACCCTTGGAAGAGCCTCTGTGGCAAGGTTCTTGGCTCTGGTTTCTGCTTTATTCCTTAACCCTTCCAGAGCATTCTTGTCTGGTCTTATCAGGATCACATAGCACTTGGGAATAAAGATGCAGCCCAGTAACCCAACACTGGAGGCCAAGATGGCAAAAATCTCCATGGCTACCATAGCTTTCCCCTTGGAACCCTGATATGTGGGGAGGAAGCAGATCCACACACTGCAGAAGACCAACATGCTGAATGTGATGAACTTGGCTTCATTGAAGGTGTCAGGAAGGTTCCTGACTAAAAAAGCCACTATGAAGCTGGCCAAGGCCAGGACACCCATGTAGCCCAGGACACAATAGAAAGCAATTGAAGAGCCTTCCTTACATTCAATGATGATGTGACCAGGTTCAGAGTGTGGGTCTGTACCTAGGAATGGGGGCAAAATTCCCAGCCAGATCCCACAGAGAATCACTTGGATCCCAGAGCATATGAGGACAAGAGAATTGGCCACGCTAGGCTGCACCCACATCCTGATCCTGCTCCCTGGTCTTGTGGCCTTGAAAGCCAGAACCACCATGATGGTTTTGGCCAAAATAGAGGAAACTGCCACTGTGAACACAATTCCAAATGTTGTCTGCCGAAGAAGACAGGTTACTGTGGTGGGATGGCCAATGAAAAGCAAAGAACAGAGGAAGCAAAAGATGAGAGAGATGAGGAGAGTGTAGCTGAGAACCTTGTTGTTGGCTTTGACAATGGGAGTATCTTGATGCTTTATAAAGAGGATGAGGATCAGAAGTGTGAGGAGAGAAAAGGAAATAGCCATGCAGGTCAGTGTCCATCCCAAAGGTTCTTCTACACTGAGGAAGGTCACTGCCTTTGGGAGGCACCCATCTTTCCCTCTGTTTGGATACTGATCTTCTGGGCACTTCATACAACTGTCCATATCTGCAATTTAGTAACCAATGAGCAAATTATTAACTGCATTCAAGACCCTATACAAGACAGTGGAGACATAAAATAAAATTTTTAAATGTGACATTCCCTGCCCACCAGGATCATATGTTTACTTTACTTCTGATATGCAACATATATGCAAATGAGCCAACTCAAGTGATTTGATGAGGGAAAGAGAACCAAATGGGGAAGGTTTAGTGAAAGGAAGATTACATGTACCTTGAAGGCATATAAGAATATCAAAAGGGGAAAATGGGAGGTTTCGTGTTCCAAGCATGAGGACAGCCTTGGGAACGTCACAGAGGCAAGGGATAGAATGTGAAATGTGGAGCACATCCTGTTTAGATGGAAAAGAGATCCCATGAATAAGTCCACTATGATATGCCTTCAGAGCAGTTTGGATGTGAATTGTACAAGAACTTTGGATGTTAAACTAAGAGTTTATCCTAGACCTAATAATGAAATGTTGATCAGGAAATAAATGACATAATGAAAATTGTGACTTAGGAAAATTAGTTTAGCAGCTTTGGAGAGGGTGAACTTGAAGGAGAGAATAGAAAGACCAATTAGGACATATTACCAAGACCAAGTAAAAAGTAAGAAAAGCTTGAGTTAGAATTATAGCTACACAATTTGGAATTGTGCCCCACGGTCTATTAAACAATGCATACCCTTTGCTCCAGTAATAACACAACTAGATCTGTACTCCAAAGAGATGGAAAAAGAGAGGGAAGGACCTACCTGTACAAAAATATTTATAGCAGCTCTTTTTGTGGTGGCAAAGAATTGGAAATTGAAAGGATGTCAATCAATTGGGAAACAAATTGTGGTATATATTGGTAATGAAATATTAGTATGCTGTAAAAAAATGATAAACAGGATGATTTCAGAAAAAAACTGGAAAGACCTACATGAACTGATGTAGTATGAAATAAACAGTACAAAATTGTACACTGTAACAACAATATTGTGGAATGTGTATAGTTAGAAATTCTTGAACCTTTAAAACTATATTACCCTAAATACCTTTCTATATTACCTAGAATCCTTTTCTCCTTGTGCACAATTGAGTCTTCATGTAATTGTTTAAAAGCTCTGTAACTCCTCCCCCTGTCTCTCTTCTCTTGTGACCAGGCTGGTTTGGGTAGCTTTTACTCTAGTTATTGTTAATAAAATTTAAAAATATAATACTTAGTTATTGAATATTAATTTTAATCTTTACATTTATGGACAGCCACTTCAGGAAATGAATTCTCAAAATTTTTGAGCAGATAGCCTTATCGTGAAGATGGTGAGTTTGCCTGGTCTCCACTCATCTTGAGGGCCTAGTGGCCAGGCATCCCTACACTTCTGCCCATCTACCTGTTTTCCCACCATGGGCTTGAGCCCATGCGACCCCCACTACAGCTGCTGCCACTGTTGCAGCTGTGTTCCTGCTTCCTGCCTCCCAGCCCCTCTGCTCCTACCACTCTTGCACACCCATCTGATGTGCTGATCCTCTGCAGCCTCCCACTGCTATCTCTGATTCAAGACTCTGCTCAGAGGGTGAGATTCCCCAATCCCTGTGGCCACCTCCCTAAATCCACAAGGATTTTCTAGCCTTCCCTAGTCATTTTTCATCATGGAGAAGTGAACTCATGCTATTCATCCCCACCCACTTATAGTTTCTAAGTTGATTTCTTAAGCTGTTCCTGGATTCCTAGTTTAGAATGCTGGTACTAGTAGTTTTTCACAGGGAGGGCAGTTAGTTTAAAATCAGTAGATTTAAAGTAAAAATTTTGAGGAATAAGCCTGCTTTTTCCTTTTCCTTATAAATCCAAACACAAGGGGTAGCCAGTCCTTCACTTCATGTGCAAATACCCTATAGTCCTCCCTAGTAGTTTTGCCCTTCCTTCTGTTTATTCTGTAAACAAACCCCATTCAGCATCTTTTTCAGGAAAATGCTATTGAGAAGCATGCTTCAAGCTCTTGGGGAACAATTTGAATTGCTTGAGCTTGCAGGCGCATATTGACTCTGCTTGAAATTTTTACTAGCAGTTTGACTTTTCATTGGCTATTTACCATTCTGTTTACTTCTCCTCAAGAATATGCAACAGTGGGGGCAGCTGGGTAGCTCAAGAGGATTGAGAGGGAGGCCTAGAGACTGGAGGTCCTAGATTAAAATCTGGATTCAGACACTTCCCAGCTGTGTGACCCTGGGTAAGTCACTTGACCCCCATTTCCTAATCCTTACCACTCTTCTGCCTTGAAGCCAATACACAGTAAGGATTTAAAAAAAAAAAGAATACACAACAGGCTAAACCACTTAAATTGGAGACCAAACTGAAATATTTTGACAAAGTTTTGAAAGTCTTAAATACTCTCAACATGTAAAGTGGAGATTCTGCCCAGAGGGCATATGAGAAACTTCAGAGCTGTAGCATCCCAAGCATATTCACATCTATGAAATATAAATGACTGTATGGCGACTGTGTCTCCAAGCATAAGGTTATACCAATGAGGCTTGTGAATGTAACCTTGAACTGGCCATGCGGCCCTTGGCTAAGACAAACTCATTAACATGCTCGGACTCAATTCCCCGGGAAAGCGTGGTTTGCAGTCTACCAGCCCAAAGGTGTTCCCTCTACCTTGCCACCCAATCTTGATTGTCTATACTTTGTGATGTGGTTACTACGTGCTTGGGAGTACCGCCCAGGCAGGACAGGAATAAACTCAGAGGCAAACCCATGAACTTCCTCTTGCCTCTTGGCCTTTCTCCCTTCCATGGAGCTCCACTGGGCTCCTCAATGACTCTCTTTCTCTCCTCTTGACCTTCTCCTTCCCCGAGGCTGTAACCATCTCGGCCTGCATTCCCTATCTTAATCTCCTCCTCCACCTCGTGTTCCTTTGTACTCATACTCTCCTATCAAGGGGAGTATCATAGGGGTTGCCTGCCCTGTCCAACCACTGACTTGTCCGTGTCTTTCATTTCCACCCTGGTTCTCGGTTCCTACCTCTCCTCGGGTCCCATCACAAAGGGGAGCCCCTTCCCTTGTGGGACCCTGCTGGTCAGGGAAGTCCATTAAGGAAAACCTCACATGTGGCACCCCGGATTTGGGAGCGAAATTCCTTTGTCACAGGCATTCAAGCACGTGCAACTTGAGGAGCGATCATCGAGGTACGGAATCACAATGGCGTGACCTTGCAGGTGGACTCTGAAGGTGAGAGACGTCTTTTATTTCGATTTCTCATTTTAAGAAATTATCTAGAACCGGGTCTATAAGCCTCATCATATACTCGTCACCTCAGATGGTTAATGTCTCTGACTGAACAGAAAGGTATTGAGATCTCTGAAGCATTGCTTAAATAGGCACTGAAGCAAAGCCTGAATTCCCAGCAAGGGGAGCTCCCAATGTGCAGCTCTGAGATCTGATTGGTGAAAGAAGAAACGAGGCCGTGTCAGAAAGAAGGACAGAAAGTATCGCAGGTCAGTCGGAACACTTGGGACACTGCAAGGATGGCCTTGACGGCACAACCTGTGCAGACTTCAGGCATCGCAGGGGCTGGAAAGCCAAGCCTCAGTCTGACCCTAATTCTCAGAATGCCGAAGGTCCCTCCACCTGTGGAGGAAGAAGCCTCCGCTCTAACCCCTCTTAGGGCAGATGGCCGAGAGAGCGCCATGGGCACGTCTAACACTTTCTCCTAATCCTTTCACTATGGAGGATTCCATTCTAAAAGGAGGGGAAGCCATAACGTTCAGTGTGTTTGGCTCACTGCTCCCTCCTCTACCTTTTAAAACATGGGAGATGAGGCAAAGGGCGTTCAACGCAAAGCCATTTCAGCATCCCGATCATAAGGTAGAAGAATCTTTCCAAACGCAAGAGGAAGTCCCTTCCTCGGAAGCTTTCAGCCTTCTCCAGCCACCTTCATCCTTTAAGGCTTCTTGTCTTGTGCAGCCCGCCCCTCCCCCGCAGAACTCTGCAAGCCAAAAGGGCAATAAGGAGGCCACAGAGAGCCCCCTGCAAAGGAGAAGCAGGATTTCTAGATTGTGCTGCAGCATGCAAAAATATGGGAAGCTCCCAGCATTGCAGAGCGGATCAAAACTCTTTAGCAACAAATTTTACACCAGATGATGGAAATTAAGACAAATATTACCTGCTAAGAGCACGTGGATTCTGACTAAAGTGCTACATTAAACAAGGATTGACTTGTCTCTCAGTCTCTTGCCCTTCCTTTCACTAAAGATACTAACAACATACTCAACTCGCTTCCTTCAGCTGACTGATCTGTCCTTGCTCTCTCTCCCGTCTGTTGCTGCAGAAACAGACAGGAATATTCTACGTCAACCTCTGCCGCCACCCATGCTTCAGGTGCTGTTAGGACCATTTAAAATGTATAGAAATAAGCAGGTAGAAATGTTTCTTCTACAAAACTTAGAAATGATTCCAATAGTACAGACGGAAGCTTAATTCAGCCTCTGGCCATTGACATCCAGACTCCTCTAGAAATTCAAAGCAGAGTATCGAGCTTCTAGCTAAAGCATACGGGCTAGATAAGACTAACACTGACAAGTCCTAGAACCAAACCGTTCTTATCAATTAATACAAGTTCATGGCAAGAAATTTCTTTACTTAAACATTGCTTATTGCAAAAGTGAGGCAAGAAAAAAGCCAAACATCGTAACTCTGTGCCATAACACTCATCTACCAGAAGTTACCTAGCACAGGTGAATGGTGAAAGCTTAATGAGCAACGCTTAAACTTAGAGCAAACCTTTCATCACTTTGGGCTACTAGCGTAAGGTTAAAGTGCTGTGAGGAGACGATCCCTCCCATAAGGACCATAAGATCATGTCAAAGCATGAAAACAATTCCTTAAGCACCTAAAGGAAGACCAGTTTATAAAGCAGAGCACGTGTTTGCCCTAACTAGGAAGCAAACAGGCATTTTGCTCTCAAGAGCACAAACGGAGCAAAAAGACTTTCTTATCAGCAAACCTCTCCACCAGTTCAGCATTTCTAAAAGGAACAGGCCTTTTGAAGCAGCACCAGAGAAGGCAGGAGGACTATGATTTAAATGTAAAGGTATAAACCTGTTATGTCTTTCAAAGAGATCTTTGCTAAGAGATGGTATTATTATAAAGCAAAATTTAAAAATTAAATTGTCTTAATTTGGATTGGACATGGCAAAATCACATAAGAAGGTCCAATTGTATTTCTTATAAGGCTAAGTTTTAAAGTTAAAAATCTTTCTCTGACTTTTGTCATATGCTACAGGAGATATTTTATCTGTAATAATATTTTAAAAGGAATTATTGTATAACGGTAGGCCAAAAACCAAGGTATAAACACAAATTTATCAAGGTTTTCAGAGCTAAATCCTCATGGACTCTTGCAACCATGTGACTCACTACCAAAATTATTTGGATCTGGAAAGGAAATTTAATTCAGCAGTTTAATAAATTGATCCATACGCCTACACCTCAGGTTACAAGTTTTTATGGCAAGTATTGAATATTATCAAAAGCAAAATTAAAAATCAGTGCAAATTTTTAATTGACTAGCATCAATTGGCATATGCTTTAGAAAACTTTCCCATATATTCAAATTTTTAAAATGTAGAAATCATTTGTTAAAGTTGTAGGTGACTATCCTGGGAAACCATCACTGATTGCATAAAAAGGGAATGCAGAGGACACCTCAATGGGCCGGATAGTCAAAGCCACACACGCAGGCATATATTCCATAAAAGATGGATATATGTGGGCTGCTGAGGTTGGAGGTCCTGGGACACAGTGCTTGACACCCTAATTCACAGGTGGCTCGGGGACCAAAGTCCAACCATATTGCCATGTGGCAGGCATCTAGGTGGGTATCCCTAAAATGCATAATCAGTACAAGGGAGAAAAAGGAAATTCCCCTTCATATCCAGATGCAGTCATCTTTTATCTTGCTACAAAAGCACTGGCAACTTCTTGTAATCCTAACTATGTGTGAGTGATAATCTAATGCACCTGTCCTATGTTCTAAGGGACTACTACCCCAATAATTCAGGATAATCAGAGTGAAAACTATTTTCTCATTACTTTTGTCATTATTTTTAATCATTTATGAAAATTTTTATCTTTGATTTTGATTGTTTAGTAATAAGAACACATTTTATCTTTGCAATAATCTTTATGAGTAAAGAGGAAGATTTTATTATTGTTGATAATCACAATTACTTTTTTCAGCCAAGGCTTTGGCAATATATTTTGAATATCTATTTTTAATCACCTCAAGCATCAATTGATGATGCTACATGATTTTTATATTTTAATTTTAGTCACATTTCTATATCAATCACCTTTCATTTTATTTTAAAAAACAAAAAAGGGGGATATGTAGCATCCCAAGCATATTCACATCTATGAAATATAAATGACTGTATGGCTACTGTGTCTCCAAGCATAAGGTTATACCAATGAGGCTTGTGAATGTAACCTTGAACTGGCCATGCGGCCCTTGCCTAGGACAAACTCATTAACATGTTTGGAGCACTCGCCCAGGAAAGTAGGGTTATAATCTACGTGCCCAAAAAGGTGTTACTCTCATCCCACTATCCAATCCTTATTGTCCATGCTGTGTAACGTGGTTACTACGTGCTTGAGAATACTTCCCTAATCAGAGGAAGGCAATAAATACAGAGGCGGCAACCTTGAATCTCTCTCTCTCTCTCTCTCTCTCTCTCTCTCTCTCTCTCTCTCTCTCTCTCTCTCTTGGATCTTCAATCTTCTCTAGCAATGTCTATCTTTCCTCTTAACCTTCTCCTTCCCCGAGGCTGTAACCATCTCGGCCTGCATTCCCTATCTTAATCTCCTCCTCCACCTCGTGTTCCTTTGTTCTCATACTTTCCTATCACGGGGAGTATCATAAGTTTGCCTGCCTATCCAACCACTGACTTGTCCATGTCTTTCATTTCCACCCTGGTTCTTGGTTTCTATCTCTCCTCAGTCCCACCACAAAGGTGAGCCCCTTCCCTTGTGGGACCCTGCTAATCAGGGAAGTCCATTAAGGAAAACCCCACATGTTCTTTCTAATTTAAGGAGACAGGGAAAAAATCCAAATTTACTTCCCTTTATAGCAAATCAAAATAAGCTATTAAAAGCTGTACTTAGGGATAGCCATAGTAAAGAAAAAGTTTAGGAAAGTTAAGAAGATTGAGGGTATTTCATCACAACTGAAGTGGTCAGCCAAAACTGTAAAGATAATTTTAGCATTGTGACTAAAAATCTAAATTAATTATTGGTTGCCATGGGATATCCCATTTAGTAAAATACCCAAGGCATCTGGAAATTATGGTGGTTTTAATTTATATAGAGAGAAGGAATTAAGGAGAAGAGAAAGAGAGAGGAAAGAGTTAATTTAAACTGCTCTGGCTCAGGCTAAGCCAGGAAAGAGTTAAAGGCCTTGGCCCAAGTGGCCTCCCCTGAGAGACAAGGGAAAGGAAAGTCAGTCTTATCACTCACCACGAGACCATCTCAAGGAAGCTGTCTGAAGGAGCTCCTCCAGGCTGAGTTCCAGGATCGAACTGGTGTCCAGGCAGTTCTGGCTGAAGTGATCAGCCAGAACCACCTCTCTGGGGAAAGAGACTGAAAAGAGGAAGTGATGCACCCCATATAGGCAGTTTTACTTCACTTTCCTGCATCTTATATGTACCAATGGTAGCTTAGCTTGACTTAGGACAGCCCAGGGGTCTGTCAGTTATTTCTGCATATGTCTATCAAAGGCCATCCTCCTATATGCTTAATCCTTAAGTATGGGTGCAGACCTTCCTGACCTTGTTAGACTAAGTAGGATGGAGCAATGTAGAGTTCACAAGACATTCCTGATTCTGTTAGACCAAGTATCTCCATTGTTATAATCAGGAAATTGCTAAATCAAATCTCCTAAAGTTTGGTCTGAGTAGGGTGGAGTAGTTTTAAAGTTCACAGTATAAGCCCATGACCATCTGGCCCAAATCTTTTCAATAGATCCATCAAAATTACATGTTGCCTTAAAAGCCTTTTCTGCCTTTTTGCCTTTGTTAATCATCACTTAGATGATGGATGGACTTCATCAAAACTGGTTACAATTGTATATTTTAGAGGATATAATGACTTAAGAATTTAAATTGCAATTTAAAGAAGACTTTAGAAATTATTTTTAGCTAACTAGTGGTTTCTGAATGGATGGTTTTATACATACATACATACATACACATATACATACAATATAAAGAATATTGTTTTAAAGGTAGAGGACCAAATAGAAGGTCCTGCCAAATATTTTATATAAAGCCACAAACCTAAAAAGAGCTCATGCATAACTCTTCAGTTTAATTTACTTCTATGAGAACAATCTAGATTTTTGGTGATGTTATAGATCTCAAATAGATTTTTCTCAACAATACAGAGGTTTGTGCTTTTTTCTAGGCTCTTCTGCTAAATTTTGAAATAATGAAAGTAATAGAATTTGTTTATAAATATCTTTGCCAAGGTTGAAAGAATTGCTATATCTGTAAAAATTATGACAAATATCCATCAGTTCATAGGTTTTAAAAAATGTCACACAGCCACTCATGTGAAATGTGGTAGTGGGTTTGTCTGCTATTGTAATTAACTGGGCCATTGTGAATTTTGAGGACTTTGGTACTTCTTTGAAGGTTCATTATCTACTGTACTACTGTATAACTGTTTTATCCTGAAAATCATTTGCACTCACACAGTGGTTCATGGCCAATTTAAAAAGGAAATGGATCTCATTTTTTTGGTGATAAATCTTTGTATTCTACCACTCCTTGACTGACACAGTGTGTCACTGATTGTCAGAAACATACCATTTATTTTAAAAACTTGTTAGTTATTGTTTTTTCTTACATGTGTAATATAGTATTTGAGTTTTATTATTTCTTTCCTTTTTGTATTTGAAGCACATGTCAATTAGTATTGAGAAGATTTTCTTTAACTTGTTTTGATTTTGCAGTAATATAAATTTAAAATTCATTTGTTTTAATGTCAATGCATACCCCCAAAATAGCTTTAAACTAGAAAAATGATGCCATTGATTGTTTAAAAATCATGGGACTTTACTTAACAATTCTGTATGATTCCAGAAGAAGGGAATACAAAAAGAGCCACTGCACAGTGCCAAAGAAGCACAATACTAACCTGCATGGTGCCTAGAGAGCACAAAGGTCAAAGAGACCAATTCCAGTGGGATTAATGTAATTTTAAGCCAAGACAAGAGGACTTGAACTTGTTTGGTGTTCAATGTTACAGCTGTTTAGACATATGTCAGAGACAGGACTTCCTCCAAGCCCTAACAAGCACCTCACTTTGGCTACTATTCTGGCTCCTATAATCTAGTCCTTTTCTGTCTTTCATAGTGTGGCAAACTTTCTGTACTCCTAGCTACTGATTAGATAAGTGCATAAGTGCTTAAATCATTTTAATTGGGCCCTGATTTAAGAACCTGTTATAGGTTGTTTTTTTTTGCTTTACTTAAAAAATTTTAGACATAAAACCTTGACATTTTGTGTTTTACCCGCACGTTGTTTTTTCTCTTTTATTTGTATTTTTTATGTTTTTTATTTCTTTTGCCAATTGATTAATATACCTCATAACTCAGCCATGCATCCTTGAGTGATCCCTGTGTTTGCTATTATTCTCCTTGGGGTGGGGCTATGTTCTTATTGTGAACTTTGATTTGAATTTGAGCCTAATTTTGAATAAGAGAGTACCTCCTAAAATCCAAAAGATGAACTTTTTGGAGAAGGTACCACAAAGATGCCTGCAGAGACCACATGCTGCACCAGAAGATCCAGAGTGAACTTTGAGATATGGTGAATTTGAACTTTGGGGGGATTCAATGTATTTGTTTTGAATGTATACTTTTATGGCAAAGGGGACATCCCCCAATTGGCTTTTTTTCACTGTAGCAATTATTGGTTTTGTTCTTTTTCTTTTTTCCTTTTATCCACAAATTATTGCAATTTATAAGTTAGTTATGTTTCCATGACCCTTTTGGGGACACTAGTCTCCCAATAGGGTCACAGGGGGTAATGTATAGTTAGAAATTCTTGAACTCCTAAAACTATATTACCCAAATTCCTTTCTTTATTACCTAGGATGCTTTTCCCTTTGTGCACATTTCCATTTTCACATAATTGCTTATAAGCTCTGTAGCTACTTCCTCTTCTTTCACAACTGGGCTGGTTTACTTAGCTTTTACTCTAGTTGTTATTAATAAAACTTGTAAATATGATACTTAGTTATTTAGTATTAATTTTAATCTTTACAAATGATCATTTGTGATAAACTTACTCTTAGCAATACAATGAGCTAGGACTTATCTGAGAGACTTATGACAAGCTATGCTCCTTCAGGGAAAGAGCAATCCATTATGAACATGCTGACTTGGAGACAACAAAGGGAAGAGATATCCTACAGATAGGTGGCAATGCAGAATTAGCCTTCAGAGGAGTAATTAGGAATAAAATAAGAGACATGAAAATCATTTGAATAGAGATGGTCCTGTAGGTTATTGGAGCTTATGAGAGACCCAAGGGAGATAGTATTGAAAGAAAAGATGGACCAGAAGAGAACTATTAGAGGCCCTTGGACTGATGAAATTGGAGATGGATGGCAAATCATTAGGTTCTTGAGGCAAGTAACTCTGTTTGTCAGTATTAAACACAGTCACTAGTATATCTTAGACACTCAGTAACTACTAATTAAACTGGCTTGACCTCAGCAAAATAGTTGGAAAGTAGTTAAAGAGATGAGAGATAAATTATTAGGAAGCAATGTCACTGAAGGCAAAAGAGGTGATAATCTTCTAGAAGGATTGGGGGAGAAGTCAACCATCAAAATGTACAGAAAAGTCAAGAAATAGGACTTGAGATAAAAGAGGTGTATAAGCAGAAATCTTGAACCCCAGGACTATGTTCCCCAGAATTCCTTTTGTATTTCCCAGCATTTTTTTACCTTCATTTACTTGTGTCTTTATGTTATTGTTTATAAGTTTCTGTAGCTCCTCCTTCTTTCTCTTCTCTCGAGGTTGTTAGGCAGGTTTTACTCTAGCTTTTAATGTCAAGTTGTTATTATTAAATCTTATAATACTTGAGTTATTAATTTTAATTCTCACAGAGGAAAGGCCATTGGAAGTGGCATGAAAAAACTTACTCCTTTCCTTCTTCCTTCTCCTTAATCTCCTCCACTATCAATTAAATCACCATAAAATTTCCAGCTGACTTGGGTATTTTATTATTTGGGATTTTCCCTGGCGACCAAATGAAATTTAGATTTTTAAATCACAACGCTAAAATTATCCTTTACATAGTTAAACTAGGGCATTTCTGTTAGAGCAAAATGAGCTGATAGAAAGGGAAGATTTTTCTCTAGTCAACCAGTGGTTAAAGGATATGAGCAATTAATTCAAAGAAGAAATCAAAACTACCAACAGATGAAGAGAAATGTACCATATCACCACCAATAATACCAGAAGTATAAATCAGAGGAACTCTAAGATTCCACCTCACACCAAAATCCACTATTCTCATGACCTTTCATGTTTCTATTACAGCGCTTCTGCTGCCAGCTGGGGAAGATCTGACCTCAAGGCTCATTAATACCATCAGCCTAGCCTAGTCAATCAGCAGAGCAGAAAATAAGTCCCTTCAGGACAGAATAGCTCAAACCCACAGATCCAGCAAATAATAAGAGAAGCAAGATTACAACTAATTACTGGGGGGGAAAGAAGGAAAAATATGAGTAAATAACAGAAAAAGAAAAAAGAAATTGCAATCAACAGCTTCAATCCAGGTAATGAACGAAGAGCAAATGGAACAGAGGAGGACCAAGGAACACCAAGAAAAAATGCAGAAACTCCAGTGAATTGGGCAAAGGCTTTGGAAGAACTCAAAACATAATCCAAAAAAACAATTAAGAGAGCCAGAAGACAATTGGGAAAAGAACTTAAAAAAGCAAAATGAGTCATCTAGAAACAGAAAATAGTGTCTTGAAAGCCAGAATTGACCAGCTTGAAAAGGAGGCAAAGAAGGTGAAAGATGACCTACAAAGAAAATCAGAACAGAAGGAGGATGACCAAAAATCCAGGGATGAAATTCAGTCTTTAAAAGCTAGAATCCAACAACTAGAAGCAAATTAATTCACAAGGCAGCAAGAGTCCATAAAACAAAACCAAAAGCATGAAAAAATTGAGGAAGAAGTGAAACACCTAATTGACTAAACCTGTTTCTATTATGGACATCACCAATCCTGCAGTCCCCCAAAAATGGCAATTTCAGGCTTATGCTCAAACACTTACTCCTCTGGTTGGAAATCTCTCCCTCTGGGCACTGGACACAGTCAAAGCAGCAGACAGGCTCTCCTTCCTGGGCAACTTTCCTGAATCCAGAGCCACAGTGCTCCGTGCACACGGCCTGAAGGGTCTAAGCAGTAGACAAGTGAAGAGAATGCATCAAAGCCTGATTCTGTCCTGCAGAGTGGAAGTTTTGCTTCTGTATGAGTGTTAATAGCACTAATTTTGAATTGGAAAGATGTTCCTAAAAAGATTCTTATAGAAACTGGTCTTTATTCATCCCTTGATACCTGTTTTTTTTATAATGAAGATGTTTTTTGTAACTGTATCCTTGGTGCCTATCACAGGGATATATGCAAGTCCTTAGTTAACAAACATTTACTGAAGAACCAAAAGAGCAAAGTGCAGGCAACAACTCAGCTGGATTTTCCCAACATTTTTCTCCAACCTTTAAAATAATGCCTCAGATCCAATTCTAGAGAAGAGCCAGAAAAAGTTTGGGATAAGATTTTTTTCCTCCCCAAGATAATTTCGATGGTCACCAGAAGAGGTCAGTGATACCACTGGGGTGGGGATCAGCCTGGAGTACAGTCACAAGGGTACACAGACCCTGGGTGACATCTCCAGAGTGAAGAGTGTTTACGGTCACTCACATGGGAGCTGTTACCATGCAATGTAGCCATGGAGGAAGGAACTGATGGGACTTCAAATGCATGGGTGGGAAGAAAAGATCTCTTTACTTCTGCTCTTGAATAGAATGACTCTCTGGGCTGGCACTTGGCAAGGAGCAATGAAGCATGGAGGTAACCACACTGGGCTAAAATCTGGGACTTGTTCTTACCTTAAAGAAAATCTCTCTCTCTCTCTCTCTCTCTCTCTCTCTCTCTCTCTCTCTCTCTCTCTCTCTCTCTCTCTCTCTCTCTCTCTCTCTCTCTCTCATTTTATTAATAAATGATTATAACTCTGGCCAGATTACCTTTTATTTGTTATAATTACTTTTTTACTCCCATCTAATTTTCTCCAGAGGTCTATCATATCTAAGTTTTCTAAAATTCTATGCATCTCCCTAACTTCTGTCTTGTTTATTTATTTTTTATTTATCTAGTTCTGAGAGAGGAAAGTTGAAATTTCCCATTTTTACAGTTTTACTGTCCATTTCTTCCTAAAAATGTCATTTAGCTTTCCCTTTAAGAAACTGAGTGCAAAGTCATTTAGGACATGTCTGTTCAGTATTTATATTTACCCACTGTTTATTGTATCTTTAAGTAAAATACATTTTCCCCTGCTTATCTCTTTTCTTTTTTTGTTCTTTTGCTTCATCCATCATGACTGTTACCCCTGCTTTTTTTTCACCTCAACTAAAATGCTTTTACTTTGTGATGATCTGTCTCACTGTTTCAAGTTTGTTTCTTGTAAACAACATATTGTTGGATTCTAGTTTCTTATCTATTCTCCTATCTATTTCCACTTTATGGGTCAGTCAATCCTATTAATATTCACAATTATGATTACTAACTGGTATATTTTCATTCATCTCATTTTCCCCATTTATCCTTCTCTTTCTTTTTACCATTGTGGTTTTTGTTGGGTCTGTAGGTGGTACAGTGGATAGACTGATATGGGCTGGCAGTGGGCAGTCAGGGCTAGTAATAGGAACGGGACCCTCATATTCTAAAATCTTGCATTTATCACTAATTAACAATAGTTAAACATCACCTGCAACACCTGTAGTTTCAGCATTAATCAAACATGAACTGTAGATTGTTCAATTCTTTACTCTGTATTCCAGATTGGTAACATTCTGTGCTAGACAACAGCTTTGTACCCATTCTGTTTTATTAATCACTTATATTCTTAGAAATAATCACCTATAGTGGTCTGCCAACGTACCATATTCCCTCCCATGTTCCCTCTCTGGAAGGGCATCAAGACCTCTCCCTGACAAATGATGACAAAAGTGGACAATGGAACAACACTGAAACCTCCAATCTTGCTCAAACTCCTTGTTCCCTATGACATACCTCCACCTGAGTTTGGAAGGGAGTTTGATCAGCTGCTAGACCCCAATAAATGTACTAACCCTGATCCATAGGATGTGGAAGCTGCCACTCCATGTTGGAAGCTGCCATTCCATGAAGGAAGCTTCACTCCTCAGAGGAAGCTGCGACCCTACAGCAGAGCTGTGATTCCATACTATCATCTCCAAAGAGGCTAACCTACTAGTCCTTCTGCTCACCTATCAGCTCTAAGGCTACCTGAGTAGCCCACAGACTATTCCACCAGTTATTATACCAACATAAACCACCTCTTCTTCAAATAAAATTCTTTTCTTGCTTCTGCACTGAATGGAGTTTGAGTCTCCCATTCTGCTACAAACTTGGGTGCATTTCTCCCATATTAAGATGACTGGGCTTGGAATTGAGAAGACTTACTTCATGAGTTCAGTTCTGCCCTCTACCACTTAAAAGTTGTGTGACCCTGGGAAGTCACCTTAACTATTTACAATACAAGAAAAATTTTAGAAATGCAATAATAATACACACTATCCCATGTATTTAAAACATGGAAAAAAACTTGTTGTCAGTCAGATGAAATCAGATTGGTGGGATGCATTTCCAACCCTATGGGGAAATAATTCATTTTATACTTTTGACATTCTATATAGAATACATTCAAGACCAAATTTTTATCTAATAATGCCTTTAACAAAACTTTCTTTTCCAGTTTCTAAGTATATTACTGTAATGCCAAATAAAGGTAGTCATAGTTATTATCATTACTGTTAAAAGGAATTTTTTCAATCTCTCCCTCTGTTTCTTTAAGAGACAGAAAAGAGGCAGGAACAGAAACATTTCTGAGTAAGAGCAGGAGAACACTGAAGATTCCATTACCTAGGAGATGAATAAAGGATATAAAGAGCACTATTAAGAATTTAGGGGCTCTTTTTCTCTGGATTCCCTAAATACCCGGAGCTCTGTCTGTGTTTATGTGACAGGAAGTTTTTCTACTGACAGTTGGAATAAGAAACCAATTTAAGGAGGTTGTGGTGATTACAGTTTATTGATTAGCTTAGGTAGATAGTTATCATAATATAATTTTAGATAGTGTAAGGATTAAATTTAATGGTTGGACAATAATTTTATGAAATTATGTGGTCACCAATATTTATTATATCTCAAGTCAGAAATTTATTTACAAATATTTGCAAAATGGAGAGGAAACAATAAAGTATATAAATGTGAAGAGGTTAGAGTTTATCTATCCTATCAACCTAAATGTTTACTCTGGGTCTGCTTAATGCAGGCAGTGATTAATTAGCTCTCAACCAGAAAGGCTGGTAGTGAGTAACCAGGAGGCCTTCACCAAAACAGAAGCTAGTCTCTTAGGAAACTAGGAAAGAGTCCATCTTTTCACTCACCCAACAAAGTAGTCCAGGAGTCAGAGTTCAAATTGAAGCTGAGCTCCAAGCCCACAATCCAAGCCAAAGTGTCCAGCAAAGCTCCCTCCAAGACTCTGTCCAGCCACACAACTATCTCCAGAAGATAATCTCTTCAGACTATCTTCTCAAAGATAATCCTCCCTGAAGGAGTTTGGGGCTTGCTTTAATGGTGACTTCTTGTCCCTTCCCCTCTTCACAGGGGCCAATCAGAGTATCCAAATTTTCTAGCACTGCCCAGGGGGTGGTGTCTGTGGGATTCACACCTCTCATCCTCTGAAGGTGTCATCTCTTATTATAGGCCTCTGAAGGTGTCAAATCTTATCATAGGATTCACAAGTTTGGGATTGAGTTAAAAGGGTAGAGCTCTCTAAGTAAGTGACTTGTGAATACTATAAGTACCTTGCTGACTTCTCACCTAGTACTAAGTAGGGTGTTCAATCTTTTGTTGATTCATTTTAAAGGTAGACAAAGGAGAGTTAATCCTGTCTTCAGTCTAATGAGCTACTAAGTAGGAGTACTGTGACAAGGAAATCACTTTAAAAGACTGATATATATTAATTTAAGGTCGCCAAGGAATTCAGCTATGTAATTCCTAAATGAAAACTCAAATCAGCAGTCAACCTTTTATGGAGTTTTTAATTACAAACAGGAGGAAGAAAGGTATTAGAGAGAGAGAGAGAGAGAGAGAGAGAGAGAGAGAGAGAGAGAGAGAGAGAGAGAGAGAGAGAGAGAGAGAGAGAGGATAGGGCTTAAATACCCCCTCTGTTTAGGCTGGGCCAAAAGGCCCAAGCCCTTAGATAGCTGAGGCAAAGAAAAGAGATCAGTCCCTATCACTCACGTGACCAAAATGGAGAAACAGTCTCAGCGGCCTCCACCTCCAGCCTCCTTCAGAGCAAAACTTCTCAGAGCACAACCTCTCAGAGCAAAACCTCTCCAACTCTCCCAGTCCTCAGGCCCCACTATCTTTAAGGAAACCCTCTAAGTTCCCTCCCCTCAGTTCTTACATCTACCAATCACTGTCCATGTCTTCCCTGTGCCAATGGTGACTCTAGCTTAACCCAGGACCGCCCAGAGGTCTGTGGCTTTGCACATGTCTGTTGAAGGTCATATTCTCAAATAATTAAATCTTGATCCTTTTGCTCCAGCCCTTCCTAAATCCTGTTACCCTGACTGGAAGTTCCAAGACCTGGTTCTGTCATTCCAAGTATCTCTATTGTATCAATTCTAAAATCTATCATGACTCAAAGAACTTCCTGTTCTATGCTTAAGCATAGGTCAAAGCCCTTTCCATTGTTCAGCAAAAGGTTTCTGTCCTAAAGCAGTCCCAAGTAGGGAGGAGAAGGATCCTCCCATGCCAAGGGGGTTCTTACTATCAGTAGGAAATTTTTTCCAGTATGAGATTTCCCAATGGGGAAATTTCCAACATTCATAAGTCTAAGAAATTTTAAGGTTTATAGTACTTAAGTTAGTGTTAACTCAAGACAGACAGTAGAGTAAAGAATTCTCTTTCACAGTAGACAATGTAGAGAAGTTAGGCCTGAGCTTGACTCAGGCAGAAGAACCTGCCCTTGAAGGCAGTTAGAAAAGGCTTTTTTAGAAATTTTAGTTAGGATTAGGATTTTTGGTATAGATATAAGATATACAAAGAGTAATTGCACCTTCCTCCTTCCTATTTCCTATCTGAACTTCTTCCCTAAATAAACTAAGTGTTTTGGGTTGTACCAAACTGCTCTCTTCACCTTTGTCAAACTCCTGCCAAAAATTTAACCCTTAACATTATCGATATTATTATATGTCTTCCCAGAATTTACTATGTAGGCAAAGAGATAAACAGCTCAGGGTGTTGTCGAGTGGAGTAAATGAATGAACGATGACCTAAATGGGGTTTAGATTTTTGGAAACATAAAATGGCATTTAGTTCTTGTACTAACCTTCAAATCAAGCCAGTTATTATATATGTTCTTCTCACAAATGGTGAGATCATGACCAAGTGGGTCCTGAGGAACAAACTGCCCCACCTTCACCAGAACTTCATCATAATTAGATTTCAATGCAAAGTTCATGATATCATATTTAGCCACAGGATTCTTTTCATCATCCAAAACCACAAGGTTCTCAGCAGTGTTGTTAAAGTCAGTGTTCCTCAGAGACGAGTGAAGCTAAATGGGAAGAGAATTTAGTCATGCCTCCCATATGTAGGCTTTAAGCAACCACAAGATCCAATGGACCAGGCAAGAAACATAGTCTCATTTGTTCATTTATTCATTAATGCAACAAATATTTTCTTAGTACATCCTCTAGACAATGAAGCATTGTAAATATGGAAGTCTGAGCATTGTATTAGAGTTATAGAGTTTAAAATTTTTTATTTTTCCTAAGATTCATGTAAGAGGGAAAATCAAAGATTGGTAAAGAATGGAGTTGCTACCACTCCTCTCATAAAGTCTTGATGCTCACTAAGGAGTTTTGTGAGATAATCTATGTAAAGTATTTTGCAATCTTTAAAGAACTATAAAAATGTTAAATACTACTACTATTATTTTTAAGTGGGATTAAATTAAATAAAAACATCCCAGCAGGAATCATTCAATCATCCATGCATTTGCCAATATTTATGGGGTTCAGGATGGCCAAAGGGGAACCTGGTTGAACTCTTTTCGTTATAAGTCCTTGATCATCTCTATTCTCCCATTCCCACTCCTACATCAAATAAGGCCTAGTGGTCCTGTCTCTCAGTGCTGTGAAGTGTGTGCTTCTGAGTTCATTAAACTCATGATGCCCAAGAGGCACTAAGAAGCAATAATTCAAGCTATAAATACTTATGCATGGTTGGTATACATGAAAAAGGTGCTCATCCAGAGATTCAAGGAGGATTTTTTTCTAGAATAGAGCCTAGAGCTCCCAAGTTCCATTTATGATAGTCAAAACTACCACCCTTATCTTATAAGAGTGGTGTTGGACTGAAGGGAGGAAAGCAGGCATGTGATCAAATGTGTCCCTCTATTTGGATTAACTATGATTTTTTTCTAACAAGGTAATATTATTCTATTAGGCTTCCATAGTAAGTAGTTCTAATAAGTCATTAATTTAGGAAGTTTATATTTTTTAAAGTTTCATTAATTTTTTAAGAGAATGACAGTGAAGTAATTTTTTAAAGTGAGAATCACACCAAACTTCAATGAGTCCTCAGATTACGGCTGAGGAAGTGAATGAGGTTCTTCTAAAACATGATTTTTAAACTTTTTTGTATCATAGTCTTCTCTGTAGATTGGTGAAACCTCTGGATCCCATCTCAGAAAATTTGATTTGTTTTTAATTTGTAATAGAAATTCTACATTTTAATTAAAAGTTAATGAAAATAAGGATACAATTTTTTTTTCTACCCAAGTGTACAGTTCCTCTGAAATCTATCTTTGGGGTCCTTGGGAGAGAGGGGCAGTGCATATCAGTAGAACCCAGGTAAAAAACCCATGATATAAAATAAGAACCCTAATTTTCCATGTGAGTAATGTTGAGGCTGCCATTTCTTTTTACAAAGATGAGTAATTTCGTGGAAGTCTATGTTTCACGTCCATCAATGAGTTGTTAGTGAGAAATGAGTCTATGTAATGCCCCATCTAAAAACTCATTGAATGAGAAAAGAGGAGAATTAGTCTAAGAAATTGTAATTAGTACTTTATAGGAAGGAAAGTTAGGTGTCATCATTTTCTTACATTTAACAATTGGGTCAGGGTTTTTAACAACCACTTTGACATGAGTTCTATATTATTCAGAGTACCCTCCTAGGAACAAGAATTCAGAAAATCTTCCCATAGTTCTGAGGGGAAGACTCAACTGTTCCAGAAGAAAGGAATCAGTACAATGCCAAGTCTTCAGTATGATGATGTAATCATAAAACTATTTGTGAACAAACTCTGAAGACTTCATAGGGAAACCAAACTAAGGAAACTAAGCAAACCCAGGAATGTCCATCTGTGAGCCTGAGGATGCAAATGGGCATTCACTTCAAGAGGAGGACTGCTTACCTGCCACTTTTGAGGTGCCAGGCTCCTTTCATCTCTCTTTGATTCTACTTCTGGTCTGGTCTCTAGCATTTCATGAAGAGCCCAAGCCACAGCATAGACAGCACTGTAGACATAGTAACTGAGGCTCAACATGGTCATGTCAAAGTAATGCAAAGGCAGCATCTCTAAGGAAGCATTCAGGGGACAGTCCTCTCGCTCCAGTTTATCTGGCTCATCTGGACATTCAAATGCTGAGACCCAGAAACTCTTAAGGAAAATGTCTCCTGCGTATTTGGCAGGAGTGACTGCCTTGAGAAATGATTTGAAACCAGGAATCTCACTTGTCTGATGTGAAAATATTAGAGCCCCAAGAAAAGTATCACTGTCATGATTGTGAGGTCTCATAGTGACATCCCAGTGCGATGTAATAATCCAGACCTTCCAAAGTGAAATTGAAGGTGGCTGAGAATATCTGAGGATCATCAGGGAGTCTGTATCACCATGGATGATGATCACTTTGGCTGATGATGCCATGATCCTGGGCATGAAAGCCACCTGGGATTCTTCATGGCGTCTCTCACTCACAGGGATCTTCTCAATGAAGGCAACACAGGCTTTATTCCTTCTCATCTCTTCTCTCATATCCGAAAGGAACTTCTCACCTCTCATGTCATCTGGGACAACCAGCCCCACCCAGGTCCAGCCGAAATGCAGTAGCATCTGGACAATACCCAAATGCAGAGAGGAATCCTGAGGGGCCATCTGGTAGAGGGAAGGAAACTGGTCTTTGTCACTCAGGGCAGTATCAAATGGACCATAGCTTACCTGGAAGGGAAAAGAAATATGGGTCTCTTTGGGCAATATGGAAGTGGTGCTGGTGCATACTAACAAATTTCAATATATTATCCAATTTTCACAGCTTCATTAGGGGGAAAATAGATCAGACTGCTGTGGGTCCAATTTTGATCACCCCAAGATTAGGTTATTTGAAAGAAAATGACTAGATGACAGAGTACTCTAATGCTACTCTCTTTAAGTCTTTCACTTCCCTGAATCCTCCATGAATTCTTTCCCAAAAAGCCGAGTATTTCTTCTCAGTGTCTTTATATGTGGCCCCAAATAAAGTATTAGCTCCAGTTTTTATGGCCAATTGCATTTCATTCAAGTTTGGAGCTTTCTGTGAGGACTTTAACTTGCAATGTGGACAACAAGTAGACTTCTTGTACCTAGTTTGTGCATCTTGTTTGTCTTTGTTATTACTCTCAAGTTTCTTCTTCAAAAAGCAGTTTCTAATCAAGTGATCTTTCCTGTGACAAAAGAAACATTCCCTAGTTTCCCTTTGCACTGGTGTTCCCTTGTAATTAGGCTTGTTATGACTAGGTTTTGTATACATCCTAACCATGTTCAATCTTTTGACTTCTTCAATCTCCTTATGTTTAAGATCATTTTTAGTCCTCTCTAACTTATCTTTCAAGTCTTGAACTTCCTTACTTTTTTAAAAATTACTTTCAAATAGGTAACTTGCAGCCTCTCTCAATTTGATCAGGGAAACTGAGTCATACTTAGGGAAATAGTGTTTGAAAAAGGTTCACAAATTAGGTGTGCATCCCCTTAGAAATTGTCTATGCATGTGTCCAGCTGTCTCTTTAGTATCGGCTTCTAGACCTAAGATTGACTCTGCCATCTCTGACAGATGGTCTGTATATGTGGCAGGATGTTCCCCTTTATCCTGCCTGATCTTGTCAAACTTGGCCCATGCATTAAGCTTGGAACAGCATAATTTAATGGCCTGCAGCAAGACCTCCCAGCACCTTTTCAGGTAAGACATGCTAGTTGGATTGGCAAAGTCCATACCCCCTCTTTGTTCTACTGTTCTCCAGCCAGTTAAATTGATGTCAGATCTAGTTTTCTCCAAAAATTGCCTCTGTTCATGGGGGCTGAACAGTTCTGACAATACTTGACATCTTTGAAATCAGGATCAAAGATCCTGAATGCATGTTTCAGCTCCTTTTGGAATTTAAAAGAATTGTCCACACATTTTGGAAAATGGTGCTTTATGGATTCCAGTTCCTGTGTGGAGAATTGTCTATGGGCTTTTGAGTGTATCACACCAGCATTAGTAGTTAGCTTAGTGACCTCTTTCAAAGGACAGATTTTCTCAGGGTCACAAGCAGCCTTGTTTTCATTACCACCTTCATTTTCTTGAGAAACATTCTGTTTGCCCATAACTAGCTCTAGTCCTTTTTCCTTAATCAGTTGTTCAAATACAGCCTTAATCATGCCTTCTAAGTTGGTATCAACAGCCATAAGCTTCTCTGTCTTAAGAGGAACCATGAATCTAAATACTTTCTTCACTTGGGTTAGAGTTTGCAAGACAACCATAAAGATTACATACACTTGTGCCAGGACTTGCCAGAGTACCAGTTCATTTTGAAATAGCAACTGTAAAGCAGTCAGTGTAATGTTGCCTACATAATTCAGAGTTTCCACTACCATATGGGTTAGTTTCCTATATAGTAAGCGGTATACCCAAAAGCAGGCAATGGCTGCCATAATCACAACTCCACAAGTAACTTGTATGATCATGTTGTTTTTGTTTTCTGTACCAGGGATCTGTAGAGTTCAGTCAACTTGAGGTGCCAAATGAAATATAATAGTTCATCTGTATTAACTATTTCTGTTGTAGTGACTGATGTACTTGGGCTTGGGACTAGAGAGAGCTGCTACTAAGTTTGGGGACACACTTGAGGGCTTCTTAGTTAAAATGGGGATAGGTGTACTTTGACTGACCCTGAGAGATACTGCCACAGAGATAGAGGGATACTGCTACAGGGGAATGCTCTGGGGTCTGTCTACTGATCTCTATTGATGGCTGATGGATCAATCTATTTACTAACCTCCTCCTCCCCTCACTCCCAGATCCCACACACTCCCTCACCCCCTCCCTTCTTCCAGCTTCTCCCTCCCAGTTTCTTCTTGAAGCTTGTGGCTTCCTCCCTTCCCCCCAGTAGACTAGGGAGATACTCTTGTTTTCTTTCTCAGGTAAGGGGTTTATTGGGAAACAACAGGATAGAGAACTGAGTAAAGAGGGATGAGGGTTTCCCTAATCTATAAGGAGAATTTGAGGGTTTGGGAAATCAGTTCAGTCACAACTGTGACAGAGGGACAGTTAGAAAGATGGAGGACAACAGTTAAAATCTTCTTTCTTCTTCACAAAATCACCAAGGTCTCTCAGCCTAATTTCAGAAGCCCCCCTCAAGGGTCCTTCAGCCTGGGACAAAAGCTAACAAGATCAGTTCATGGCTTCTCTCCTTCAGCCAACCACCCTTGGTCAGAAAAATCCAGAGAGCCAAAGTCTCCTGGTCAATCAATCCCAGAGAGAGAGACCCAGAATCAAGGTTCTCCCCTGGAGCCAGCTCAACTGCCTCTCCTGGAAACATTCCATTTGGAACCTTCTCCTTGATTTTTCAGATCAGGTCCCCAGCTTGTTTCTTGCATGCTTGGCTTACAAGTCCTCTCTCTCTCCATGCCTTTTCCACAGTTCCCAGGGTTATTGTACATGTCAAATAAGACAATGTTTTAAATTGCCTTGCATAACTTAAAGTACTATAAACTGCTAGTTACTATTTTTAAATAATAATTGAAATAATAATTTCACTTATTTGCAAAACTGATGACTCATTTGTAAATAATTTATTGCAATAGGGGCCATACTTGTTCAATCATTGGGGTAAAGAAGTTCCTTATTCCAATGCAGGTCAGTATGAAACCAACACCTAGGTTTATAATGACCTAGATTATTGAGACATTAAGTGATTCAGCCAAAATGATAGTATTTGCCTAGGATCTAGACCCATTCTCCTGACCCCCATTCACACTTGGCAGATCAGGTTCCCAAAAGACACCTGGGTACTTCTCACTTCACACTCCTAGAATAAACACAGAGATTGGGCTTGTCTTTCTGATACTATTGTTCATTTTTCCCTACCATGAGTCTTCTCCCTATGAATTATCAGTTGATATCAGTGAGTCAGCTAGAATTAATTAATTCTTGTGCAAACATTCCTCCCAAGAGTCAGTAAAAAGCAATGAATAATCCAAGTTCTACCAGTAAAAGTAAAAATTCACATAAGTCATTTAAATCCTCTGAATTTTCTCCAATTTCATTAACTTTAAAATTAGAAAATTAGGTGATGTGATTTTTGAAGGCTCTTCTAAATCTAATGAGTAAATGACTATAATCTGTTCTATAAAAGGACTAGAGTCTCATGATGTAATGTGAGGGGGCAATCCTGAGAATGTCAAACACAAGCCAACAAAGTTGAAATGGAAAGAGAAGCCTGCCAAGAAGCCCAACCAAGTTAGAATAGATACTATCAAACAATTGGCTACTAAGTGAATAATTTTTATGAAGATCTGAGATAGAAGAGGGAGTGGGACACTGCCTTTCATGCCAAAGAAAACTCAGTTCTACTGAGGTATGACTTCCATTCTGGCTGCCCTGTCTCAGATAGTGCACTGGAGTTGGAGTTAGAAAGTCCTCAGTTCAAATCCTGCCTCAACCCTATGTGACATCTACATGGCACAATAAATATAGTACTGGACCTGAAATCAGGAAGACGAGTTCAAATCTAGCCTCAGTCGGTTACTAGCTATACAACCCTGGGCAAGATACTTATGTCTATCTCAATTTTGCCAACCATAAAATAAGGATTTATAATAGAACCTGCTTCTCAATGTGAATATAAGGATAAAATGACATCAGTTTGGTAAAGTACTTAGCACAGTGAGTAGTAGTACATGGTAGGCACTTAATTAATATTTGTTTTGTTTCTCCCTTCCATCTTGTATGACCATGTACAAGTCACTTCACTTCAAAGAAAGGGGCAAGAGATGGCTGGTCCAGGGTTCCCTACCTGTGGAAATCTGTAGAGCTCCAGAAGGGTTCCCATCTGGACAGAAAGAGCAGAAGTGGCTCCTCCAATAACAGCCAGGGACTTGTCTTGCCTCTCACAACTATAATTTGGGATGGTCTGGCCCTGTCCTGAGAGCCATCTCAGGGAGCTCTCCAAGGTCCTGGCATCGCTGTGGTAGCTGTTGTAGATGTGAAATCCCAGGGTAGTATTAGGGAGGAGGCTGGAGTCTCTGTTGATCTCCTCCACAGCAAACATCAGGGCCAGAACCTGCTGGTAATTTTTGTGTAGCCACCTGCAGGAAGTGGGGAGAAGATTAGAAGCTAGTAACAAATCCTACAGAACTGACAGACTTCAAGAAGATCCACCCAGCCATGCCAAGGTCAGATCACTGGGTCCAGTGCTGAAACATCCTGGTCTATGGATCACCACCCCTATCTTTTGTGTGACCTACACTCCTTCTTTGTTGATCCCCCTGAACTTTGGGGTGTGGATGATAGCAGAAGAATCTCCACCGTTTCTACAGAAGCAGTGTGCCTGGAATGCTCTTCCTGCTCACCTCTACTTTCTGGCTTCAGTTCCTTCCTTCATGACTGAGCTTAGATCTTTACTTCTGTATAAGATCTTGCCAGTCTCCTCACTGACAGCACCTTTCTCTGAGATTCTCCCATTATAGTGAATATATCTTGTATTCTCATGGATGTTTGACTATTGTCTTTCCTATTAAAATAAGAACATGGAACTTATATTTGCCTTTTTTCTTCTATCCCCAACACTTAGCACAGTGCCTGGTATGAAGTAGACACTTAAATTCTTACTATACTCTTCTCATAGTCTGAGACACCAAGTCATTTCATTCAACAAATATTAATATATGCAACACACCATACAAGTAAGCATGGCTCTTAGTCTATGACAAATACTGCATTCATATTGTTACACATATTAGCTATTCAGATAAGGGAGAGGAACCATTTGGTTAAGTGTCTTCTCTCATGAGAACAATTTTATTCCTTGAAAAAATTCCCACATGGAGAAACTGAACTGTTGACAATGTACCTCTTCCCAGTGTAAACCTTAAAATTTCTTAAACTTATGAATGTTGGAAATTTCACCATTGGGAAATTTCATACCTGGAAAAAAATTCCTACTGATAGTAAGAACTCTATTGGAATGTGAAACCCCTTGGCATGGGAGGATCCTTCTCCTCCCTACTTAAGACTACTTTAGGACAGAAACCTTTTGCTAAACAATGGAAAGGGTTTTGACCTATGCTTAAGCATAGAACAGGAAGTTCTTTGAGTCATGATTGATTTTAGAATTGATACAATAGAGATACTTGGAATGACAGAACCAGGTCTTGGAAAATATAATCTCCACCCTACTTAGAGTAACAGGATTTAGGAAGGGCTGCAGCAAAGATCAAGATTTAATTATTTGAGAATATGACCTTCAACAGACATGTGCAAAGCCACAGACCTCTGGGCGGTCCTGGGTTAAACTAGAGCCACCATTGGCACAGGGGAGACATGGACAGTGATTGGTAGATGTGAGAACTGAGGGGAGGGAACTTAGATGGTTTCCTTAAAGATAGCGGGGTCTGAGGACAGGGAGGAGAGAGAGGTTTTTTTTTGCTCTGAGAGGTTTTGCTCTGAAGGAGTCTGAGAGGAGAGAGGTACTGGAGGGAGAGCTGCTGGAGTGGTCTTGAAGGAGGCTGTGGAAGGAGAACTCAGGAGGAGTCAGGAGGAGAAGGCTCTGGAAACATTTCTTGAAAGGAGACTCTCTTGAAGGTGGAGCCTGAGGTTGGCATGAGAAGCCTTACCTAGAGAGAGATCTTGGATGAGTGATAAAACCAACTGACTGATTTATTCATTCTTATTCCTTTCTTACTTTCTCTCTTTTTCTATTGATTAATCAGTGTATTATAAATTAAATTTCTCTATAAAACCCAGTTGGCTTGGACATATTCATAAATTGGGAATATATTCCCTGGCGACCATCTTATATTTATATAAAACCAAGACACAGTAGAAAACATATTTCAGCGGTCATAATTGTTATATATTTCCCTTGCTCCTAAAACATTTTAATTATCACACCACCCCCTGGTGACCTGGTTCATTCCACAAAATGTGTATGAAATTTTTGTATCTTGAGTGAAGCCCTACAAGTGAGTGAGTCTGGAAGGAGGAAAGAACTGAAAATGAGAGGGCATGCTCAATAAGCCCAGCAATGCTTGAACACCTTTGCATGCTCTTCAGTCTATCTAAAACCTGTTTCTTGGGTTCTTGTCTAACACTATACCATCTTTTCTTGTACTAACTTCTTATAACCCATTATTGGGTCAATGCCCAACTTTCTTCCTAGATATCATGCAGGGGCCCTACCTCTGGCTAATGTTTACTCTGGACTTTTTTCAGATGCTATGAGAGTGGGCCTTGGATTTAAATGGGGCACTCTTTACTTCTAGTCTTTCATAACATGGATATTACCATTGCCACTGGGTTACCCAAGTGATCCCAGTCTTTATTATGGCCTTTACAAAAGAGAGTTTTGCTCTCAGTCCCTCCTACTCTCTCTTCCCTTCAATTCCTCTTCCTGTATTTTCTGTTCCTGGAAGGAGGCAGAAAAATAACAAGTTCATTGTCAACTGAGCCTCCATAAAGGGGAATCTGGTGGAGGACTTTTTGTTCAATGGTAAGATCATAGTTCCAATGTACCACTGGAGGGCTGGAAAAGGTCACATTAAAGTTTAATGGCTAAGATGAAATCAATGTGGGAAGGCCCTAACTTCATCTCACCACTAAACCTCAGAACATATTATATGTAGAAGTGAGAAATTGAGAGAGATTTTGTAGCAGGAGTTTAGAGCAGCTGAGTGATGACTTGTCAAACAAGTGTTCTATTTGGAATGTTACCAGGAAAGGCAGTTGGAAGCCAGACCAACTGTTGGCTGGAACTTTCTGGCTGGAAAGAGGGAAGAAGGCTGTTTTTCTCTTGACTTTGGAGACTGAAGAAAGGGAGGTGGTGGTCTTTACCCTTGAAGACAGAAAGGAGAGGTTGTCTTTTGGCTTTGAAGACAGAAGAAGGACAAAGTCCATCTCTCTGTCTCTCTGTCTCTCTCAGTCTCTCTCCCTCCCTCTCTCTCTCCCCTCCCTTCTCTCTCTCTCTGTCCCTCTCCCTCCTTGCTCTGTCTCTGTCTCTCTGTCTCTCTCTGTCTCTCCCTCCCTCTCTCTCTCTCCCTCCCTCCCTCCCTGCCTCTCTCTCTCTCTCTCTCTCTCTCTCTCTCTCTCTCTCTCTATCTCTCTCTCTCTCTCTCTCTCTCTCTCTCTCTCTCTCTCTCTCTCTCTCTCTCTGATTTTATCTGTTGTGATAGTGACTGAACTTCCAGACCTATCAGCCATTTCTCTCGATTGAACTATATTCCACCATCCCCTAATCTAAGACTCATCCTAGTGATAAGGAAACCCCAAAACCCTCTTTCCTTCCACTTCTTATCCTTCCCTGTCTTTCCCAATAAACCCTTTATTTAAGATAGAGAAGAGAAAAAGTATGTCATTTGAAACATCATAAACTCATCCCTGTGTTGATTTAGAGAAACCAGAAGGAGGATCACCAGGAAGGGGGGGGGGGGGGGAAGGGAGGGTGTGACAAGGAAATCACTTTAAAAGACTGATATATATTAATTTAAGGTCGCCAAGGAATTCAGCTATGTAATTTCTAAATGAAAACTCAAGTCAGCAGTCAAACTTTTATGGAGTTTAATTACAAACAGGAGGAAGAAAGGGGGAGAGAGAGAGAGAAAAAAGAGAGAGAGAGAGAGAGAGAGAGAGAGAGAGAGAGAGAGAGAGAGAGAGAGAGAGAGAGAGAGAGAGAGAGAGAGAGAGAGAGAGAGAAAGGGGAGAGAAGGGAATAGGGCTTAAATACCCCCCTCTGTTTAGGCTGGGCCAAAAGGCCCAAGTCCTTAGATAGCTGAGGCAAAGAAAAGAGATCAGTCCCTAGCACTCACGTGACCAAAATGGAGAAACAGTCTCAGGGGCCTCCACCTCCAACCTTCTTCAGAGCAAGCTTCTCAGAGCACAACCTCTCAGAGCAAAACCTCTCCAACCACCACCTCCTCAGACACCGCTCTTTTTAAGGAACCCATCTAAGTTCCCTCCCCTCAGTTCTCACATCTACCAATCACTGTCCATGTCTTCCCTGTGCCAATGGTGGCTCTAGCTTAACCCAGGACCACCCAGAGGTCTGTGGCTTTGCACATGTCTGTTGAAGGTCATATTCTCAAATAATTAAATCTTGATCCTTTTGCTGCAGCCCTTCCTAAATCCTGTTACCCTGAGTAGGGTGGAGATTGGAAGTTCCAAGACCTGGTTCTGTCATTCCAAGTATCTCTATTGTATCAATTCTAAAATCAATCATGACTCAAAGAACTTCCTGTTCTATGCTTAAGCATAGGTCAAAGCCCTTTCCATTGTTCAGCAAAAGGTTTCTGTCCTAAAGTAATCTTAAGTAGGGAGGAGAAGGACCTTCCCATGCCAAGGGGGGTTCACATTCCAATAGACTATCAGTAGGAAATTTTTCAAGTATGAAATTTCCCAATGGTGAAATTTCCAACATTTATATGGCTAAGAAATTTTAAGGTTTACAATCCCCCCTGATGATCATTGGGAGACTAGTCTCCCCATTGATCATCTAACATAATCATTTTGTAGTTCTAAATGCACTTCTAACTATTGATATACACAATATTCAATTTTCTAAGAGAATTAGAATAGTGAGAGAGGAAATAGAAAAGAAAAGAAAGCAAAACCAATGTTTTGCTAGGCGCATTGACAGAAAGCCAAATTAGGAGCAGGCCCTTTTGGCATAAATGTGTACAATTACAATAAATGTTCAATCAAAAGTTCAGTCCAATCAAATCATATCCAAAGTTCATTCTTGATCTTCTTGATGAAGTGTAGGTTTTCGGCATCTTTCTGCAACAGTTCATTCTCTGGATATAAAATTTTCAAGCTTCTTTCTTGAAGATCATTTCTCGAACAGAATCAAAATCTTTGATTTTTTATAACAGTAAAATCTTAAACAAAATTCAAAATTCTTGGATTTTTATAAAAATACAATCTCAAACAAAAAAAATTCAAAAATAAAAAAAATTCTTAGATTTTAAATTAAAATACAATCCCCCCTGAAGTAAGTATTAAAAAATATCAAGTTTAGCTCAGAATGCAATGGTCAGTTATGGCGGTTTATGTATCAATTATCAAAAGAATAGAAAAATAATCAAAAACATAAGAAAAATTCAAAATAGGCCTTGTATAGGTCCAGTTTAAAGTAATTTCTATCCTACAAGTATGTAGGGCAGAATGCAGTAATATTTCACTTAGCCATTTGTAGCCAAGACTACAGGAAGTTGCCATAATATAAGAAGAAAAGAATTAGAATTCTATTTTGATGGGGAAATGTCATTCCCTCATCTGATTTTTTTTTCATTCTCAGGGATATAGGGAGCCAGCATGATAGTCAAGCTTTGTACTTGTTTGAGTACTTTGTAAAGAATGTAGATACAAGGAAGTCCTAAGACTTAAACATAAGTTAAGCGTCGCAACCTCGAGTCTCACTTTAATGTTTCTTGTGTGCTCTATTGGCACTATTTAGGTTTAATCTGTGCTCCTTGTTTTTATCCCTTTTCCTGGAATCAGACACAAACATTAATCACAGTCCTATAATATTTTATCAATAAATGGCAGGTTCCCATAGTTTAAAGCTTTTAGGCATATATTGATATTATAGCAAGAGTATATATATTAACTTGTATTACTGCAGGAAAAAATAATATTAATATTAATTATGTGTACCTTCAGTACAAAAATGAGAAAAAAATAAAATATTCTGATCAAAAAATAAAAGAAAAGAAATAAGAAAAAAATCAGTAATTCAATATATTCTTGAAAAAACAGCATCCATTTGTCTATAGATTATTATCTCCAATTCATATGATAAGATAGAGTCATAATTCATATGATAGGATAGAGTCAATCAGTCTCAGCAGAAGATGCTTTCTTCACATGTGAGCAGTGAATCCAAGAGTCTCTTTCTCCAATCTTTATAGATGTTGGAGTAGTTAATAATATTTGGAATGGTCCTTCCCATGAAGGTTGAGTTGCTCCAGTTCGCTTGAAATTCTTGATATAAACTTTATCTCCTGGGTTCAGGTCATGCAGAGAAAAGTCTAGTGGTCCAGCTTGTACTGCAACTCCGGATTCATGAAGTTCACGTAGTTTGTGCTGTAACTCCTGTATATAGGAAGCAATAGTAATATCTCCCCCTAATAGCGATGTATAAGCCGGGGAGAAAGGCTTAGCCTGTATAGGCGGATGTCCAAAAAGCCTCTCAAATGGTGAAATATGTAAGTCTCCTCTAGGCCTGCTTCTAAGATAAAATAGGGCCAGAGGGAGAATTTCAGGCCATTTTAAATGGGTTTCAGTGCATAATTTGCCAATCATAGTCTTTAAGTTCTTTGTTCATTCTTTCCTGCTATTTAGAGTGGAGAAAAAACTGAAAAAGGTTAATTAACATCAACAAAATCAATACAATCTAAGAAGAATCATCTTCATTATATTGGGAAGTTCCTTGGGCACTCTCCTGAAGGGCACCTCTCTGAGGTTCATTAGCGCCTCGAGCATGTTTTGGACTAGCTCCATTTCTTATATTTTGTTGTTGGGTATTATCATTTTAATTTTCTTCATTTGGAGCATTGTCATTATTTTCCCAGTTCCTATTTCTATAATTCTGGTTTCTAAAGTTCTTATTTCTATATTCATTATAGTTATTTCCATAGTCATTATTATAATTTCTAGAATTCTGGTTTCTATAACCATTATCATCATTTCTATAGTTATTATTTCTAAAGCTATTATTAAACTGTGTATTCCTTCCAATCATCTTAAGAAAGGTTCTACATTCCATCATTTTGTGGCCCTTCTTCTCACAGAAGTGGCAAGTAATGGATTGATAATTGGATTTCTGGAAAGGGGCAATTGTCGTTGGTTCATTATCATGCCCACTTTCTAACTTAGTTTTCCTATCTATTAAATATCTCATTTTTTTCTTCATTTCCTCCATGTCATCATTATTTTCTTCCTCCTTTTCTTTGTTTCCCTTTAAAACATATATAGCTGTTTTTCGCAATTCTTCAAAGTAATTCTTCAATCTGACCATCTTGGGCATTGTGTTCTAAAATAATTCTTAATTGCTTTGCAAGAGTTATTTACAAAGATCCTTCTAACTTGTCTTAAGCTACTCTCTTTAGTTAGGTCCCAATCTAAGTATCTTTCTCAAACTCGATTATTCTATCCATAAATCTGGAGGGTGTTTCTTCTTCCTTTTGCTTAATTTTTTCAAGTTCCATCCACTTATCTGTACTGTCTGCACATTCCTTCATTGCTGTGAGGATGGCCTCTCTATAATGGTATAGTTGTAGATAATCCTCAGGATTGTTATAGTCCCATTCAGGATCCTGAGATGGCCAATGTGCTGCATTATGCCCCCGGGTTTTGTTGACATGAGCAATTATTTTATTTTTTTCACGTTCAGTTAAAAAAGCCTGTAGTAAGTTCTCAAAGTCCTTGTAAGACGGATTATACTGAAAAAATATGTCTCCCATCTTTTTTGCTACTAGAAAAGGATCTTGTTCATATGTGGGGATATTTCGTGTAAATTCATTTATTTCTTGGGGAGTAAATGGTATCCTATGTCTTAAAGTCACCACATCCCCATTCCGTCCTATTTCAGGTATTTCTCTTAGAGGAAACAGGCCTCTAGTTGAATTTTGTACCTGTGGGTCAGTTTGACAAGGACAGGTTTCTCTAGGAGGACAAGATCTCCTTTGCGTTGGAATTTGTTTTTTTGTAGGAGAGGGAACATGAGAAACTGGGATTGCAGGGGAAGGGTTTTGGGGATTAAATTCAGTCAAGATTTGCACTGCACAAGAGAAGCAGTCTGTTAGGCTATAGGGAAGGTGTTTTCCATCTCTATTTCAGGGAAGGAAATTTCCTCATTCAAAGGTTCAGAAACAGGTCTGTTTCTGGTAGAGTGGGTGTTTGCCAATTGATCCTGTAAGAAACATTTTAGATCTTCTAATTGGGCTTGCATTTTATCCTCAATTTTTTCTATTTTATCCTCAATATTTTCTATTTTAGCATCTCTAAATATAGTATTGAGGATTACAAAAATTACAGTACCTATTAATATAAAAATTTGGAGGTATCCTGCATTCCTCAATGCCCCTAATTCTTCAGCTGCCATATAATTGTCAAAGAATGTAGTACTCATTTATATATATATATATATATATGTATATATATATATTTTGTAATTTCACAAAACACGTGGGGAGCAGGGCAAAGCAACAAACTTTCCACAGGGTTTTTTTTTTCTAATCTAGGAAGTTGTTCCTTAAGGGAAAGGATATTTAGAAACAGCTCTTCCAGCCAGGACTTTAGGGTCCTGTTGCTGAGATTTAAAACAGCTGTTTTCTATCTAACTATCAGAGTCACACAGCTGGGAAGTATCCGAGGTCCGATTTATACCCAGGACCTTCTGTCTCTAGGCCTCGCTCGCAATCCACTGAGCTACCCAGCTGTCCCTTAAGATTAAAGGGAAGAAAAAGAAAAACTGCTGATTCCAATTTAACTTAAGGAGAAAAGAGAAGAGAGAAAAAGTTTTTTATACTCACGTGTTCTAGCAGCTGTGTCTTTAAGCCAAGTTTGTTGTTAAAAGGGACTAAGTGGTGAGAAGGTAGAGTAAAAAGGCAAGGAATTTCAGAAGTTTATTGAGAGAATTCTTTAGACTCCCGTGTGGTCAGCCACAATGTGACAAGGAAATCACTTTAAAAGACTGATATATATTAATTTAAGGTCGCCAAGGAATTCAGCTATGTAATTCCTAAATGAAAACTCAAGTCAGCAGTCAACCTTTTATGGAGTTTAATTACAAACAGGAGGAAGAAAGGTATTAGAGAGAGAGAGAGAGAGAGAGAGAGAGAGAGAGAGAGAGAGAGAGAGAGAGAGAGAGAGAGAGAGAGAGAGAAAGGGGAGAGAAGGGAATAGATCTTAAATACCCCCTCTGTTTAGGCTGGGCCAAAAGGCCCAAGCCCTTAGATAGCTGAGGCAAAGAAAAGAGATCAGTCCCTATCACTCACGTGACCAAAATGGAGAAACAGTCTCAGGGGCCTCCACCTCCAGCCTCCTTCAGAGCAAGCTTCTCAGAGCACAACCTCCTCAGAGCAAAACCTCTTCTCTCTCTCTTCAGACCCCGCTATCTTTAAGGGACCCATCTAAGTTCCCTCCCCTCAGTTCTCACATCTACCAATCACTGTCCATGTCTTCCCTGTGCCAATGGTGGCTCTAGCTTAACCCAGGACTGTCCAGAGGTCTGTGGCTTTGCACATGTCTGTTGAAGGTCATATTCTCAAATAATTAAATTTTGATCTATGCTGCAGCCCTTCCTAAATCCTGTTACCCTGAGTAGGGTGGAGATTGGAAGTTCCAAGACCTGATTCTGTCATTCCAAGTATCTCTATTGTATCAATTCTAAAATCAATCATGACTCAAAGAACTTCCTGTTCTATGCTTAAGTATAGGTCAAATCCCTTTCCATTGTTCAGCAAAAGGTTTCTGTCCTAAAGTAATCTTAAGTAGGGAGGAGAAGGACCCTCCCATGCCAAGGGGGGTTTATATTTCAATAGACTATCAGCAGGAAATTTTCCAAGTATGAAATTTCCCAATGGTGAAATTTCCAACATTTATAAGTCTAAGAAATTTTAAGGTTTACAAGGGGAAGGGAGGAAGAGGGAGGAAGGGAGGGAGAAAGGAAAGAAAATAAATGCCTGATCTTTATCAATTACCAATCAAAAATAGTCCCTAATTACAATTTGGCACCCAGACTGACTGAACTTCACAATTCCTAAAGGAAAAGATGTTTAAGTGATCTGTGGGGTAGTAGTGCTGGCAGATATTGCAGGCTATTGGATTTATAATATCTTATATAGCAAAATGACAAATATGATTATAGATTCTGTAGAATACATAAGCAATACCACTATGTTTCTACTCAACCCATGCCATTTAAAAAAGAAACCATTCTCTGGCAAATTCTGACACAGATCTACCTCATTTCCATGGCTGCAATACAGACTCTGATGTACCTTAAAAATATTTATAGATATGTGATTCCTAAAACTACAGCACAGATCATGGTAGTGGATACAAACTTGGAGACTCTAGTTAAGAACATGTTTGAAGAATTCCTGAAGGAAAAGGGGCTAGGTAGATCAGAAAAAGGATAATGGAAATGGTCAGGCAGACAATGCAACTGAGGATAAAGACAGAAAGGCTAAGAAAACAAAATCCAGTGCACAGGGCAATGAATGTGACCAGGACACTAAGGCAAACAGTGAAGCTGAGAAAATTTTTCCACTCAAAGATGTTACCAAGATATCTAGTACAGCTAGTGTTGCATTCAAAGGTTCATAGGCAATTTACTACCCAGGAGTTAGATTCTATGAAGAAAAGATTCCCAAAGTTTATCAACGAGCCCTATAAAACTCATAAGGAGCTGAAACATGCTTTCTGAAATTTTTAAACCCAGTTTTGAGGATGTGGAATTTCTTTTGGCATAACTTTTTAGTCCCCATGAGCATCATCAATTTTGATAGGAATAGGTCAGAAAACAACCTGACAGGTTGGCCTACAGAGGAGCAAAGAGAAGACTTTGATTTCTCTAATCCCATCAGCATGACCTACCTGAGGAAATTTAAATGATTTGGAAATATTCACAGATTTGCACAAGAGACCACAAAACTCAGTTAATTCCTCAAATAGCTATATGGCACAGATCTCCTTAGGGAAAAAACAACAACAACATATAGTTTGAATCCTGAAGCTGAAAGTTTCCATCCTGCAATGACTGATTTAGACAATACAAAATTTAATTAAAATGAATCTGACTTTACATTTGAAAATAATAATTATATTCAAAGTAATGGAGGTGAAATAACAGTTAAATTTGAACAGATGAATGGAATGGAATGGAATGTAGTAACTGATAGAATAACCAAGGATTTAAATGGCAGACTTGAAACCAACATTCTAAGTGGTACAACTTGATGAAGAAGTTAAAGACATCATTTCTCGAATAACAACAGAGATAAGAGACTTAGAGAAAAACTATAGTAACCACACATGAAAAAAGTAACTTCATCTCACCACTAGACCTCAGAACATACTATGGAGATATCAAGATTTTCTGCATAAAGCAACCCAACCTAGAATTCTATGAGCTAAGCACTTGTAAGTTTTGATAATCCCTTGGAGAAAGCCAATGGAAAGCAATTTATCCTGAAATTCATGACCCCCCGCCATTGCCTTTTCTATGTAGACAGACTTTTGCACTATCATCCATACTTGAAGCCCCAGGGCCTTCCCATCCGGTCACATCATCACCATGATCACTGCCTCAAATATCCCTGCAGATACCAAACTGGCCAAGCCTGTGTCACACACAATCTTAATAAGCTCATCCTCATCTAAGGATAAGTTATACCTCTAAGAACTCATATCCAGAGGAATTCTCCTTTCAGAAGTCTTCAGAACTATAGGGCTCATCTTTACCTAAACACATATAATTAGGGCAATCAATGGAGTCCTCTATGATCCACTGGCCTGGGGCATTTCCCCAGGATTGATCATGGATCCTGACCCTTCAAGAGAGCAACCCCTTGCTAAAAGTACTTTCATGTCAAGACACATTTGCTTTGTCACCATATATATTTCACATCTAGAATTGGAGAATGTTTCAAAGTAGACTGGCCAGTGAACTAAAAAGAGCAGTCCACTTTATAGATATCATAAGTAATGACTTTGTTGCATCATGCTCTTTATGTTCTTTCTTTTCCTTCTATTAAAGAACAAATACCTGGGTAATTAGAGGGATGGGGCAGAGCCAAGATGGTGGCTTAGTGGCAGCAAAAGCTGAAACCCTTCTAAACCAATCTTTAAAACACCTCAAACAGGGGGTAGCTGGGTAGCTCAGTGGATTGAGAACCAGGCCTAGAGATGGGAGGTCCTAGGTTCAAATCTGGTCTCAGCCACTTCCTAGCTGTGTGACCCTGGGCAAGTCACTTGACCTCCATTGCCTAGCCCTTACCACTCTTCTGCCATGGAGCCAATACTTGAAGTATTGACTCCAAGACGGAAGGTAAGGGTTATAAAAACAAAAAACAAACAACAGAAGTTAAAAACCAACAGCAAGACAAGAGCAGAAAACAACATGAAAAATAAACAGAGAGAGTCAATGCTCATGGAATAAGAGGGAACCAGAAGTAAAACTGAACATAGAGGGGTGGTGATTGTGAAGATTAAATTTAATTCTCCCTGGATTGTAACAATGAAGGTACTTAGCTCTTCCCTGATTGTGAAGATTTAAATTATAACCCTTGTCTATTTTTAGGTTTAATCCCCATAAGTGTAAATACCCTACTTAAAGTTGAGTATGTAGATCTGCCCATTTTAAATCTAATCACCAAAAAGTGCATACATCCTACTTAAACATGAAGTGGGAAGTCTGTGACTCATATATGAAATAGTGGGTGATGAATCAGAATTGACTGACTGACCAGGGGGGCAGTCCTAAAACAAAGCATCAACTGTGATTGGTAGATGTAGAAATAGAGGAAGCACAGGAAGTGACGCAAAAGAAGCATCTTTAAAAGGGACTGTCATTTCCTGTGAGAGTCAGTTCTTCATTTTTGGAAGTGGAGACCGGAAGAATTCTTCATTTCCTGGAGTGCTGACTAGACCTGAGACCCTGTTTCCTGGTGAGGCTGATAAAGAATCTGCTGACTGGACTGACATGTGATGATTGAAAAAAGCTGACTCTTAACTACTGTATTTCCTGAAAAACTATCATCAGGAATACCTACACTTGAGAGAAACTTCCCCAGTCCTTGACTTTACTGAGACGAACTAAAACTAACTCTCCCTGCCAGGGGTGGGGTGTTGGGGGGTGGGCTAGAGATAAATTACTTAGTGTTTAGCCTAGATATCTTACCTTATCCACTCCTTGATTTCTTGCTTCACTCTTTCTACATTTTGTAATGAAATTGTAAATAAAATCTCTTTGGAATTAATTTTCCTGGTGACTGCACTCTTAAATAATCAAGTCCAACCCTTTAAAATCTAACCCTTTTTTCCCCCTTACATGATTGACTACCCCACTCCAACAGTACCAGTTTACTAGCCTGGCCATAGGCCAACATTAGGATCCAGGAACCCTGCCTACACCAACAATGGAGCACCCCAAACCCCACACCCACCCCTTGAAGTCCCAAGTCCTGGCATCAGCCTCCAGTGAAGCCCTGAAGTCCATAGTGTTATAATTAAATCCAACAATCCCCCTCCTCCGTGATTCTATTGGAAGACTAGGCATGTTAATCTCCCAAAAACCTCAATTGGTGAGATTTCAACATGCTTGTCTCCCAATAGAATCACAGTGGGGATTGTTGGAAGGGAATTTTTCTCTCCATTGTGTTGCTATGTTGACATCATTTCTCAGTGACCTGGAGGCCAGCTACCACTAAGTAAATCCATATATAGACAAGCCCCTCAGAGAAAGGAAGTTAAAAAGAACCCAGGAACCAATGAGACAGGAAACTAATCCCACAGGCATTTCCCCCCTGGGTGGTGCTAGGCAAATTAAGAAAGTATGAGTTTGATCACATGGGTCATTGGGGATATGATTGGGGATGTAGACTCTAACGTTTCTAAACAATCACTCTAGTGCAAATATCAATAATATGGAAATAGGTCTTGATCAATGACATATGTGAAGCCCAGTGCAATTTGTGTGTTGGCTATGGGAGGGGAAGGAAAGAACATAAATCATGTAACCATGGGAAAACTCTCTTAATCGATTAAATAAAATTTAAAAATTTTAAAATAAAATGAGAGAGTGAAGGAGAAAAAAAAAAAGATAGTATGACTGGTTTCTGAGATGTGAAGTGTGAGAGTTAGTAAATGGAGAAAAGAGCTTATAAGGTCAGACCAGGGAACTATTCAAGGTCTTTCCTGGCTGGAGCATGGAGGCTGGATGAACTCTTGTTGGTTTTTAGCTTTAATCCATTATGGCGGCAAATTGAGTAGAAAGCTAAATAACTCTCTACCTCTCTCCCCTAATTTTCCCTCTCTCTTTTAGTGCTACTTTGATTTAATAAAGCTATAAAACTACTATCAGCCTCATAATTTTAACTATTACAACAGGGCTTGGTCATTTCAAGCCTGAACTGTGGTGAGTATTAAGTTCTTAGCCCCAGGGCAAAATAGTTCAGAGTGTTGAGTCCTGCAAGTCATAAACAGAGAAGATAGAATTCTCAGCTTTCAGACATCTCAGACTGGGGGCAACTTGGTAGCTCAGTGGATTGAGAGTCAGTCCCAGAGACAGGAGGTCCTGGGTTCAAAATCTGGCTTCAGACACTTCTTTGCTGTGTGCCCTTGGGCAAGGCACTTAACCCCCACTGACTAGTCCTTACCACTCTTCTGTCTTAGAACCAATATCCAGTATTGATTTTAAGGTGGAAGGTAAGGTGTTTTTTTTTTTTTAATCTCAGTCCACAGGTGAAAAAAACAAAACAAAATCAAAAGGCTGGGAAAATGAGTAAACATCAAAAGAAACACATAACTATAGAAAATTTCTATGTAGACAAAGAGCAAGGCACAGAGTCAAAGGAGATGGTGAGATCCCAGCAACTACATACAAAATTTCAAGTAAAAATGGAAATTTGTCTCAGGCACTGCAATAACTCAAAAGGGTATTAAAAAAAAAACTAAGGCAAATAGAGATTAAGTGACGTTCCCAGGGTCACAAAATAAATGTGCCTGAGGCTAGATTTGAACTCTAGTCTTCCTGGCTTGAGATCCAGAGCTCTATCAATTGTACCACCTAGTTGCCCCTTAATACATGCTTTTTTGAGTTTTGTTCATTGGAACATCACTTTTCAAACAAGAACCCATAATCCCCTTGGTCTTCTGTAACCTTACAGTAAGCATGGCAGATGATGAGTTGCCCCAGGGAGAGATCCATGCCATTCTTAATTAGGACTCCTCTTTCTGAAAGGGTGCCTAGTGATTGATCACTGCAATCTGTCTTGATAGAAGTTCGGTCCCTGTTGTGTCATCCTGCAATTTACCATTAGAGTCAGAGCAGACCAAGTCATGCTCTCTTCCAACACAAAGTTTCCAGCTAGTGCCCAGACCATGAGGACAAAAAATGAAAAGATGCAGAGAAAAAAAATCAGGAAGCCAACAACCAGCCCAGCTAAAGGCACATGAGATGATTCTGTACCAAGTTGCAAGTCACACAATGAGAAAGAGCAGAGCTCTTGATGCCCCCTGAAAAATTCAAAAAACAGATTTCAAAGACAAAATGATGAAACCATTGCTAGAAAGGATCTAAGAGACCCCTGTCTAATCCCTTCATTTTAATCATAAGCTAAAATGTATGTAGCCCTCTCAGCCTTTTGACCAGAATTTCTTATTTGATCTTCATATCATCCCTTGAGTTAGAACTGCTATTATCTCCATTTTACAGATAAGGAAACTAAGGCTGAAAAAGGCTTAGTGCCATGCCTAGGGTAATGTAACTTATAAATATCTAAAGCAGAAGTTAAACCCAGGTCTTACTGAATCCAAGGGTAGTATTCTGCTCATTCACTATATCTCTTCCTTTTTGATGAAGAAACAGACCTAGTAAGGTTGTTGCTCAAAAGCATCCAAATAATGAGTATTGAAATCAGAATTTGAACTCATTTCCTCTGATTTCTGAATGAGGATGCTTACCAAAACTGCCTCCACAGAACAGAATTTGTCCATCCATCCCTGATGCTCCTATTTGCTGTAACATGAGGAGGACCCTTAGGTATAAGCTTCAAGAAGCTCATTTAGAGAGCACCAATGACAACAGACTATTTCAGATATGCAGTTCCCTTGGTTGGGTCTCCTCACCACCCATGGACCAACTAGTCTCATAACTGCCATTGGTCACAAAGAAGAATGTGATGGGCCAATCACTCCATCCTCACAAGTGCATCCTCTGCACACTGCATCCTCAGATGATTTTGGAGAGAGGCTTTCATTGTCTCATCTTCTTAAATGAAGGCAGGCACATGAGTCCACTATAGCTCTCCCTCACCTGTCAAAGTTGTACAGTGTGTTGGAAAGAGCATGATCTCAGTATCAGAAGACCTTTCTAGCTAGGAGCTCTTGGACCCTCAGTTTGCTCATCTGCAAAATGTGTATAATAAGCAAGTTTCCTGTCCCACAGGGAATGTTTAGTCCAAATGCATGCACACACACACATGCACACACACACATGCACACATGAGAAATTCTGGGCTGCCAACTTGTCTGGAGAGGTTCATTCAGGAAAATAAAGGATTTCTTTGGCTTGGCTTCATCCATTGGCATGACACAAGTGCTCATACACTAGAATGGGTGCTCATACCAAATATTCCTTCACACAAAATGAAAGAAAATTCTTTTCAATGGATATTTCCATGCCACCCTAGGGCTCCAAATATATGTACTTATAGATAATATCATTGAATGGTCACAGTCCCCTAGAGATGGATGCTATTATTGCTCCCATTTTCATATAAAGAAACTGAGGCTCAGTAAGGTTGAAGGGACATAAAGCACATTGCAAACCTTAAAATACTGTCTCAAAGCTAGAATTATCATCATCATCATTCTTATTACTATGACTCTGAATCACACATAACAGTTGCCCGGGGCTGCTTTTGTACCCTAAGCTTACTTTCTCTAACACTCAAGAAAGTGATACTGTGGTTTCTAGGGCTAGCTAACCTCCTGCTTGGGTTCCCAGGGTCTAGGGACCTTCCTTTATCTTCTTCAGCACTGACAGCATGGCAGACAGAGCAGAGAAGACAGAAGGACCTTGTCTCTGATAATGGGATAAAGGACAGGGTTCTTCTGCTTGTTGGGCTTAAGGAAAGATTTGAATGGCAATAAGGTGGCCCCACCTCAATCCTAAATAAGAGAAAGATTTCATTTGTCTAAAGAGATGAGAAAGATACCAAGAGTGTCACAAACAAGAAGATGGGAAAAGACCCCAGAGCTGGGGTTGAGTACTCAGACTTGTTCATCTATTGCCCAAGATGAAAGATTGGGCATGTGGCCACTTACTGGTGTGGATTGCAGGCCTTTTGTGGATGCTCAGCTCCTGTGAAACTCTTCACCGCCATTAAGTACAAAGGAAAAAACCCACCAATGACCAGGTCTCCCTCTCTGTACCCTCGTGGCTGGATTTGCTCAAAACAGGGGAAATTTTCTTTCCTGGCTAAAAAAGAAGGTATGTGCAGGAACAGAAAGAGAGCTGGCAGAAGGAACGTTGGGACCTGCATCCTGAGCAACAGCCCAAATTCTGAGCCTGTGAGTCACCCAGATCTCCACAGCCACTATCGGAGTCACAGTTCAGTGGGGAAAATGGTTCTTTCCCTCCTAGCTGTCTTCTCTGGACAGAGGGTCAGATAGTAGTCTGTTCCTGACACCAGAGCAAACACACTGGGTGTCCAGCTCCTGCCCAGGAGCCAAGCTGCAGGAACCAGGTACCATTTATAATCTTGGGAAAGTTGGGAGGAGGGATAGTCCTTAGTTGGTAAAGGTGCATGTGTCAAGGAAGAACTCTAGGGAGCATCTCTGCCTGGGGTTCTGCACCTGCATCTCAGCCTCCAAGGGAAAACGCAAAGAAAAATATATTTGGACATCATTCCCCCCCTTCCCAGAAAACCCCCATGGGAAACAGGCAGCCTGTTGCCTCAAGGATACCAGCTGAGCCTTAGAAACTTGTGTGTGGCTGTTCTAGAAAAACTGCAAAGGCTCAAAGTGGGGAACTGGTTGAATCAGGTGTGGTCAGTCTAGGTTCTTAGAGAAGGTGTGAGAATGAGCTGATGTCTGTGAGGCTTCCAGCCTCCTGGCCCCAGACCTAATGTTCTCTGAATTGGATAGCACATGCCTTCCAACCTCAAGGGCAGAAGCCCCTCCCCAGTGCCTGTTCATGAATAGGGTACTCACCTGTACTCAAGCTCTCCCAACCCATTGCCTGGGCTTCACATAAACCTGAGTAGTATTTGTTTGGGTTTAGCCATCCTAACAGGACTTAGGGATCAGTGGCATTCTCCCTGATAGAATGGGCAGGCTAGAATAGATACAAGATTTCTGAAGTTGGAGACTTCTATTTTGATCTTTTCTCCATAGCACCAAGGCCACTGCCTGGCCATGGGAGACACCTAGCCAGTGTTTGTTGACTGATATACACTAGGTGGTCTTTCCTGGTCCCCACTCCCAACACTCCCATTGCTAGTGCCTTCCTTTCTCAAAATCCCTTCCATCTACTGCAAGAACCAGGTACCATTTATAGTCCATATACAGCACAGATATCTTATATAAAGATATATTTAGACAAATGCATAAATTGAATTTAAGTGAAGCAGAGTTACATAAAGTCATTGGTCCCACTTTCTCTTCCATAGCCACTGAAGCCCAAAATCAAGACAAAAGTCAGGAAGACTAGTGATGGCTCAGGATGCAGTGGAGGAGTTTAGTGTCCTCCATGTCCAATCAAGCTCTATGTGTTCCACAGGACCTGATTCTGCCATTTTGCTGGCCACTACAATAAATTGTTCCCACCCACCCCTTCTGCTGAAGGAAATCTTCACATGCCTGGGGTAGACACATCCCCAACTCACCAAAGGGTTCAAAGTCTGTTAATTACTCTCTGACTGATTTAGCCTATCTGTCGGCAAGGTTTTCAAGGGTATGGGCATTGAGCAGTTTCTTGGAGCCACAGTTGAGAGTTTGATAGGATGTGGACACCACGAAACCTAGACAATATGCCAGGCTCATGCCAGGAAACAATCACCTCTATTTGAATAGTCCTAGGAAGAGGACATCCAGGATGCTAAAGGGCTTGAAATTCTTTCTTCATGAGAACCAGCTGCCCAGATTTTTTTTTAGCCTGAAAGAGTTGGGGATGCTTAGCAGCTCAATACAAGCATTTAAAGGGCAATTCCATGAAATAGAGATTCTATTCAGTCTTGGCCACACATGGCTAAAGTAGAAGAAACACCTCGTACTTCACTGAAAAATCTGAGACCATTTGCTGAGTATTCCTCCATTCTTCCCTCCTACTCATCTCACATCATTACTCAGATGTTCCTTTCCACTATCTCTTCCTTTATTCCAATCACAGATGAAGAGGTAGCCCTTCTCCTTTTCAAGGCAATCTTTCTACATGTGGCTTTCCTCTCTGAATTTCTCCAGACAATTACCCTTACTGGCCATTACTAATGTCTCTCTCATCTTTAATCTTTCCCTATCTACTAATCCATTTTCAACTGCCTTCAACAGACTCCTGTTGCCCCCATCTTTTAAAGACAAAAACAAAAACATCTGCTTATCCCTAATCCCTATCATTCTATCTTTCTTTTCCCCTTCATGATTAAACTCCTTGAGAAAGCTGTCTACAATTTTTGCCTTTACTTCCTCTCATTTCTTTCTAAACTCTCTTCAATCTGGCTTCTTGCCTCATCTCCCCTCCTTTAGTGAACTGCCCAAAAGATTTGTCTAAAGATTAGGTCTAAACATGCCACCCACAACCCAACTTAATAAACTCCTTTTCACTTCCAGAATTTGATAAATCTTCTAAAGGGCTTTAAAATCCTCTCAAAGTACGGTCCTTTCCTACCTTTCCAGTTTTCTTATACCTTATATTCTTCTGTGTACTCTTTAGTCCAGTCACAAGGACATCCTTGCTGTTGGTTAAAATCAACATTCCATTTTATGACCATGAACATTTTCACTGCATGTTCCCCATAGCTGAAATTCTTTTCCTCCTCATCTCTATCTCCAGACTGTCTTGGCTCCCTTCAAATTTCAACTAAAGTTTTGCTTTTAGCAAGAAGCCTTTCCTAATCCTTCCTACTCTGAGTGTCTTCCCTTTAGGACTGCCCTCAATTTATCTTACCAATATGGTGTCCCCCAAACCTTTAATAGCTTACATTTTCACAGCTCCATATCTATGTAGGAATGAGCGTGCCCTAACAGCACCTGCTACTCCAGGTGGGTTCAATTTCCCACCAATATGTGGGGATCATCAGGAACATGCTCAACAATTTCCTTTATCCATTGATTCATTCCATCAAGGTGGCATGGGACTCAGGGTTTCCTGTGGACACCCCAAAACCCCAGAGATATTCCAGGTCAAAAGGTACACAAGGAATTCCTTTTCTTGCACTCTTGCAGTGCAGGCTGAAGGAAGATGACTTTAAACAACATAAACCCTATGATAAGAAGGAATTTCTGAGAGAGACATTCCCTTTGGCCCCTCCTTTTAGCTTTTTGATGACCATAGATACTCACCTCCCAGTTTGCTTCAGATAAGCATCTGTTTGTATCTCAGATGTCTAATCATTCCCTGAACTACACATTTCACCCCCTTTTGTCTTCAAGGCATAACCCATCATCCCATCACACATCCCTGGTCACATAGTAGCACATCAACTCAACTCTGGTCACTTAGTCTGTATTGTCAAAAGGGTATAAGAATCCTGAACTCCATCTCTTCACAGAGGCAGTGTCTTCACCTGCACCTCCCTCCCAGTCATTCAACTTGCATTGAACTTTATAAATTTATTTTTAAAGATAATCATTGGAGTCTGTCATTGTTGAAGGAGCATCCTTTTCTGGCCCAGGGTTTTATCAAGCTCTCCCACAACAAAGGAGTCAGTGTGCTTTGCAGTGTGATGATACTAAGAGATATAAGAAATAAAAAATATCTGGTCCAGAATCTATCCTGAAGACTCTCTAGGATTTCTCCTTCTCTAACATCATTGTTTCTTATTGGCAGAAACTCAAGCAGATAATCACAGCCCTTCATATGACTTTCCTGAGTACCCATTCTCCTTTTCATTAGCCAATTGGTAGGATTTGCATACTAAGCCCACAGTCACATAAGCTTCCAACCATTGAGAAATAATCCTTATAGGAGTTGTTGTTGAAGAGGGAGGGTTAAAGTACAGGCTAAATCCAGCCTCTCAAAAGGAATGCTATGATCAGAGATAGAGGGGGAAGAACCTCCTTGTACAAAATATTTTAGCAGATTTTTATAGTGGCAAAGAATTGGAATCAGAGGAGGTGTCCATCAATTGGGGAATGACTGGTTAAGCTGTGGTATATGGTTTTAATAGAATACTTTTGGACCATAAGAAACAATAAACAGGAGAGTTTCAGAAAAACCTGGAAAGACTTACATGAACTGATGCAAAGCAAAGTGATCAGAACCAAGAAGACACTGTATATAGTAACAGAAATATTGTATGATGATCAGCTGTGAAAGACAAAACTAGTATCAACAAAACAAGGTTCCAAGATAACCCCAAGGAACTCATGATTCAAAATGCTATCCAAAGTCAAAGAAAGAACTGTTGGAATCTGATTGCAGATCAAAGCACACCATCTTTCATTTTAGTTCCTTCAGTTTTTTAAAATTGCATTGTGTAGATTTTAAAATTAATATCTAAATATTATATTTTATAAGATTCATTAATAATAACTAAAGTAATAAAGCTAGAGCCACTGTCACAAGAAAAGAGCCCAAGAGGGAGGAGTCACTAAACAATATACACATAATGCAAACATGAGGATGAAGGGAAAAGGATGCTGGGTAATGGAAAAGAATTCTGGGGAACATAATACTGGGGAGAGCAGAACCAGGAGAACATTGTACACAGAGACTGATACATTGTGGTACAATCGAATGTAATGGACTTCTCCATTAGTGGCAGTGCAGTGATCCTGAACAACCCGGAAGAATCTAGGAGAAAGAATACTATCCATATTCAGAGGAAGAACTGTGGGAGTAAAAGCACCAAAGAAAAACAACTGCTTGAATACATGGATGGAAGGGATATGATTGGGGATGTAGACTAAATGAACATCTTAGTGCAAACACCAACAACATGGAAATAGGTTCTGATCTAGGACAGAAGTAAAACCCAATGAAATTGTGCATCACCTACGGGAAGGGTGGGTGGAGGGGAGGGAGGGAAATAATGTGATTATTGTAACCAAGGAATAATGTTCTAAATTGTCTAAATAAACTAATTCAAATGGGAAAAAAATGTCACCTCAGTGGCTTCTGAGCCAGCCTGAAGATACTCAGCTTGGCCTCCCCCAGCCTCTTTCTGACTGGATTCCAGCCCTCACCAACAAGCCCATGGTTAGCCCAAGCTTGTATTGGGGTGGCAGTTGCCCAAGGAGGGAAGGAAGGCTGACACAGGCTTTAAGAAGATGGTGTCACCAGTGCTGGACCAGGTTAGGTCAAGAAGGGCTGTAGGGCTTTCCTGATGGGGAGCATAATGGGAGGATGTTTTTTATTAGGAAGAGTAATGATGGTGGACTGGACACAGTTCTTTTTAAAAAAAAAAACATTTTCTTCAGTTGTAGAAATAATTTTTGACAATTGTTTTCTGACATGTTGCAATTCAGATTCTTTCCTTCCCTTCCCTTCCCCTCCTTCCCTAAGGCAGCAAATAGTCAGATATAGGTTATATACCAGTGCTTCCATGTAATAAATATCTCCATATTCCCTATGCTGTGACAGAAGGTACTTATCAATTGTATAGTTGGAAAATGTTGAACCCCAGGGTGACATGTACAATTATAAATTGTTGGATATTTTTGCCTTTTAGTTTCTTTTGGTACTTAGCAAAAAGTATGCAGTCAGGTGCACAGACTAGGATTAAAAAAATTACAGGAATTTGTAAACCTTGTTATTTACACTACAAAAGACATCTCTTATGGTACTAGACAAAATAATAAAATCCATTTGGAGGAATGTGTGATCCATCATTATAAAGGAGGAAATTTAAGATAGGAGGAATAAAAGTAACATGACCAGATCTCAAACTATATTATTGTGCAAGAATGATTGGTAATAGTTAAAAAATAACTAGTAGATCAGTTCACAAACTAGATATATCAGACTTAGAAGGAAAGGAACACCATATTCTAGTTTGATAAACTCCAGAACACAAACTGCTTGGGGAAGGACTGCCTATTAAGAACTGATAGGGAAACTAGAAATAAATTAAACAGAAATAGCTTTAAAAATCACATTCTGGGATAGAAGAAGAGATCATAAGAGACATAATAATTTTGGTTATGTAAAACTCAAAAAGGCTTTAATTGAGCAAAATCAATGTAGCTAGAATAAGAGAAATTGCTTAATAGGTGTGTGTTCCTTCAACAATCTCTAATAAGAGTTGCAAGTCTTGTTAAAGGCAATTGGCACAAATATATGGATGTACACACTCATCTACATTAAATGCCATTTTCCAATTATAGGAAAATATGGATGTAAACAAGAAATATTAAAATATCTATGAAAATTCTGTATACTGATAATAAAAGAGTGCAAACTAAAACAACACTGGAGTTTTACCTCTCATCCATCAATCTGGAAGAGATGACAAAAGAAGGTAATCGTTAATGTTGGGAGGTCTTTCGGAAATCAGATCTGTTAATTTGTTGTTGGAATTGAAATGTAGACTAGGTATTTAGTGATCCCTCCTTTCTGCAGGCATGAAACCTCTAGGGAAGGTCCATCTTCTTGAGATTCTCTTCCCCTAACTGGGACTTAGAAATTCTACTTGTATAAGAAGAAGCCAGAGTTTTGTCTCTCTTTCATTTCTTAATATCTTCCTTCTATTGGAAATATTGTAAATAAACTACCATAAATTCCATTTACTTTAGTAATCCATTTTGGGATTTAGAAATTAAATCCCTGGTGACCATCTAATTAAATATTATTCAGAGTCCAACCACAATTAAATTCAACACATGTAAAGAGAGCATCTTCTGTTGACACAGATTGACTATATCCTATCACATGCACTAGAGATAATAATCCATAGACAAGTGGATACTGTTTTTGGGAACCCATTGAATTCCTGAATTTTTTCCTTTATTTTTATTATTTCTTTTCTTTTGATTAGAATATTTGATTTTTTTTCCTTTTTTCATTTCTTATACTTAAGATTCATACAATCTATATATATATATACAATATATATATAATATATATATTAATTTTTTAATTCAGCAGTAATATAAGCTTAAAAATATATATGTATACATACGGAGATATATATACATATATATATATATATATATATATATATATATATATATACTTGCTCTAATATTAAGGCATACCCAAAAGTTTTAAACTGTGGGAACCTGCCATTTATTGATAACATGTTATGGGGCTGTGATTAATGTTTGTGTCTGATTCTAGGAAATGGGATCAAAAAGGAGCTCAGACTTCATCTATACAGTGCCATAGAAGCACAGACTTAACCTGAATAGTGCCAAAAAGAACACCCAGATCAAGAAGAAAGAAAACAATCCAGGTAGGATTGATGCACTTCTAAGCCATTACAAATGGACTTGGACCTAGTGTGAAAATCAAGGTTGCGACGCTTGACATATCTTAAGTCTTGGACTTCCTTGTATCCACACTCTTTGTGAAATACTCACAGATAAGTACTGAAGTTTGGCTATCATCCTGGCTCCCCTATCCCTGAAAATGACAAAAAAAATCAGACCCAGTAATGAGACTTCCCTATCAAAATAAAAATCTAGTACTTTTTTCTCTTGTATAGTATGGCAACTTCCTATAGTCTTGGCTGCAAATGGATAAGTGAAATATTACTGCATTCTGTCCTACAGAGTTGGGGGATAGAAATTACTTTAATTGGACCCTAATACAAGGGCCTGTTAGAAATTTATTGGACCCTAATAAAAGGGCCCATTATGAATTTATTCTTGGTTACTTAACATTTTATATACACAGATTTTGATATTTTGATTCTGATTTTGAACTTTTCTTTCTCCCAAAAGTTTAACTTTCTTCCATTTTTTCTTTATGTTTTTTTTCCTCTTCTTTTGATAATTGACTCATACAATTCCATAACTCAACCATGCATCCTGAGCTGAACTGGGTGTTTCTTAACACCCACTTCGGGGGGGGGGGTGTATTTTAATAAAAATTCAAGATTTTGAAATTTTGTTCAAGAAAGATCTTCAAAGAAAGAAGCTTGCTAACTCCTAAAACCCAGAGAATGAACTTTTGTAGAAAGATTCTGGAAAACCTACACTACATCAAGAAGATCCAGAATGAACTTTAGGTGTGGTTGATTGAACTGAAGGTTGATTGAACATTTATTTGAACGTATACTCTTATGCCAAAAGGGGTCTGCCCCCTAATTGGATTTTTTCAATGCTCCCAGCAAACATTGGTTTTGCTGCCTTTCTCTCATATATTCCCCTATTCTATCTAAATATTGCAGTTTCCACTTAGAAGGTGAAATTTTGTATGCACCTGCAGTTAGAAGAATTTAGAGGTGCAGGATGATTATGTTTAATGATCAGTTGGGGAGACTAGTGTCCCAATCATCATCAGGGGTGATTGTGAATTTTAGATTTACTCCAACCAGCTTAGTCGAGCAACCAGGAATGTCTACACCCTTACTTAAGGGTTAAGTGTTGAGGAGGATGGCCTATGACAGGCATGTGCTAGCAAGTGACAAATAAGAAAACAACTGACAGAGCCCCTGGGCTGCCCCAAGTCAAGCTTAAGCTACCATTGGTACATGTGAGACATAGGAATTGATGTAAAAACTGTCTATATATTCATGTGACTTTCTCTTTCTGGCCTCACTTTGGAGACAGAGATGTTGAGCTCTGGGTCTCTCTCTCTATCAGAGACATTGGATTCAACTAGTGGTGTGGCTTGTGGCAGCGTGCTGGTGTCATGGCATGTATGCAGCTCTTGTCCGGGTTTGGCAGTGAGCATCCTTGGTACGGTGACTAGGAAAAGCTCAACAGCATGGGTCAGGTGAGGCATCTTCCCTGAGCTCTCTCAGAGTTTAGCAGTTTCCTTTTTTTCCTTTACCTTTTCTGAAAGCACTATTCTCTTAGGAGGCCCCTCATCTCGAAGTAGACCTCATGGCTGGAAGCTGAGCTAGTTTTAATCTTGGAGGAGGCCTCGTGGCTGAGGTCTCTGAACTTCCCTTGGTTTAGGCTAGGCCGGAGAAATCTTATACCCCTGTCTCTCTAGTCTTCTTAATTCCTTCCCTTTATATTAATTAAACCACCATAAAATCCCCCCAAACCCCTAGACCATAGAAGAGAACTCTGTGTTATCCAAATTCTAGTTCTAGCTCCCATTAATGGGAATAACATTTCCCTTTTTATGTTGATCCAAGTCCCACACTTAGAAATATAACAGCTACCTTTGCTATCTAAATCTCTTACTTCCACAGGCCACTAAAAGATGAACTACAGAGTCATCCATTCAAAAGATGACAAATCTAGGATTCATAGGATCAGGGAGGAGGTCAAAATCCCTGCTTACGTCAGTACAAAGTACTCAGTCACTTGGAAGTTTTATGGGGGTGAAACAAAATTATTCAGAGAATGGAAGTTTGTCTAAATGTGTATGATCTGTAGGGCAGAGGGAGGGATTTATTGTTTTTATAATGTGATGCAATCCCTTAGTCAGTCATCCATTCAGCTTTGTATTCATTCAAAAACTGTTTCTTAAGGATATTATTTGAGTTGATTCCTGGGTTACAAAGATATTAGAAGGATCTTCCATGTGTGGTTTCTTCCTCTTTGACTTTAGAGACTACATTTTAGACAAAATTACAATTGCTCTGAGATCCTGGCTAGAAAAAATGCACACTTTAAGCTTAGGTTTAGGTCCCCACCCCACCTGACTTTCTTTTGCCTGCCTTCTTGTTCATGATCAAGGCTTAATTCATGTTCCCAGTAATATCTGATTCACCAAACAGAATATGAAATTGTACATTTTTCAAATACACAGGCAAGGGATGGTGGATTAAAAAGCTGGCATTTTCCTGAGACTGCCTTCTATCTAGGACATCTGCTGAAAATGCGTGTAGAGCTGGAGAATCCTATAGATTCTATCTTCTCTGCCACATTGGCTCAGGTCTAACTTTTGTCCTCAGTGATATAATGGAAAAACCATGTTTACTCTAAACATTTCACTTCCAGACAGTTAGAGTCTTTGGTCCTAAGAAATTCTTTCTTTCATTCAAATGATGGGTTCTTAGCTGATTCAAAAAAGTTCATAGTCTCTATTCATATTTGATTCTGATTGAATCAATTGAACACTGTTCCTACTTCATAAATGTGACCACTTTTAAGTAGGAGTAATAAAAAAATTAAGTGCTACCCTTACACTACACACTCACACAAACACATGCACACAGACACACATGCAGAGTGAGACACATACACATAGAGAGAGAGAGACAGAGAGAGAAAGATAAGAGATAGATATGGAGGCAGGGAGCCAGAGTCAGAGACATACAGAGAGAGACAGAGAGAAAGATTTACTATGTCTCATACTAAGAGACTGGAGTCTCAAACCTCAAATACATATTCTTTCTGAGGGTAGTATCTGCATTATCCTTTTTCAATACATTCCCAATACTTTGCATGATAATTAGGTAGTTCAACAGGTAGAGTGACAGCCAAGGGATCCGGAATATCTGATTTTAAATCTTTCTTCTGACACCTAATGTTTAACTCCTGCCACACCAATTAACCATTTTCCCTTAGTTTCCTCATTTACAGCATGAGAAATGGGAAGGAAATAGAAAACCACTCTATTGTCCTTGCCAAGAAAAGCACAAATAGGGTCACAAAGAGTCAGACAAAACAGAAATGACTAAACAGAAATACTTCTACTAAAAAAACTTAGAAAAAAGCTTCTATTTGATAATAAATTCTTGTAACTAACATTATTCCCTCTCCAAAAGCTTTCATATGCCAATGTAGTAGGGGATGTGGGATGGGACAGACTCCACACCCCAATTCATATCCTAAAAGCTTTTTCTTCTCCATAAGAGGAAAGCAATGCAGCTACTTTGATCTTTAGCAACTTGTGTCTTTTTTCCCAAGGTAACTGATCCAAGTTTTTGCAGATAGGATTGTTATATTCATGAAAAAATAGTATTGATAGGCTTTTCAGAATAAGAAGAATGCATGCTTGTAGCTAACAACAAACTAAAATTAGATAACAACTCACATTAAGATATGCATATGCTTACTCCAAACAACATCAGTATGACTTGGATGCTTTTTGTGTAGCCTCTTCCCTCCAGATGTGACAAAGTCTGTAGCCCAGGATTCCACATAAAAGCCCTGGAGGGAAAGCCTGTCTGCTGTTTTGACTGTGCACCCTGCCCACAGGGGCAGATTTCCAACCAGACAGGTAAGTCTGTGGAGAATCTCATAGCAAACATATAAGCAAACACATACCCAGAGAAACAAAAAAAGCTGGATGACACTCAGGTCATATTCTAATAAAGGAAAAACTCAATTCCTATGGAACATGAAATGAGAGGAAACCCAGGCGCAAGCTCAGAAAGATCAAACAGATTGAGGGTCAAGAGGGATCAAAATTAGTGAGAGTTGGTGTATTCGAAGTCCACCAGATTAGAAATTTCTGAACCAGTTTTTGTGTGGCTCAATTACTCAGGGATAAACTTCTAGAAATGTCTATTGACACTGATCATTACACTACATCACCATTACATTACATAGGGCTTTAGAATTTTCAGGGGCTCTTTTCTCACAAGACCCCAAAGACAAAATGTTACTATCTTTGTCATAGTTGTATTGAAGAGAAAGAAAAAGTGACCAACTGTAGTAACACAGTTATTAAGAAGAGTTAAGAATCAAACCCAGAACACTTCAAAGAATTCCATCACATTTTGAAATTCATCTCAACTGTTTCTCCTGGATGCTTGCTTACATGTATGTTACACGATACATGCCAAGAAGGCACCAACCCTACTCCATTATTCAGAAAAGTCCTTGTCTTTCTATTGCTCCATAACCTTATTCAGTTCCAAATTTCTCCTCATTTGCCACAAGGCTTTGATTTCTGAGAAGAAACCAATGTACTTTGAAAAGTATATTAAGCTCTCAAAGCTGAGTAAACTGTCAGATGTTTAGAAAATCAATGCCAACATTAGGAAAATGGGAAGTAATCTAGACAATGGAAATAATCTGACCTAGGGCAATGTCTCAGGGTGAAAAACTCTGTGAAGGAAGATCTTTCAATAGTCTTTGGAAAGGAAAGTGTTTGGGAGGATGCTCTCTCTTCAGCAGTAAATCAATACAAGTGTTAGCTTTCAATGCTGTGTCTCCTGAGCATGGCTGGAAGATACAGAGGACATTGTTTTTATAACCTGAAATGGTAGGAATTGAGCAGTGACCTGCCCATATACCCTTTCCATTGGGGGAAGGATTACTTGGTTCTTGTAAGTTAATGGGTTGGACAAGTGGAAGGACCCCAGATTCCATGAGATTCCTAGAATATTGTACTGTAAGAGGGACAATAAAAAGGTTTGGACTAAATTTAGGAATGTGGTTGGCAGGAATTATTAGTCAATTTCAAATGACTTTTATGGTCATTTATTTACAAAATAAGAATGAAAGTAAGAAAATCAGAGAAAGTAGATATTTACTAGGCCTTGTCCAAACCAGGCAGGGCTTCAGAGGCCCCAGGAAATGGGGCACAGAGGTAAATTAAGCCAGGTTATTAAATATAAGGTCTCCTCTGAGACAAGAGCACTCTCCAGAGGCTAGTACCTCCAGAACAAACCAGGGAAAGGAGTCACTATTTTTTCATTCACCCACATGGTAGTCCTAATAGAAAATAGAAATCAGTCCCTCAGCCAGAGCTCCTCCAGGGTCCTTCAAGTCAAGTTCCAAGGGAAATGACCTCCTCACAGGAAGTTCTTGCCACTTATAAAGACCATTCCTTTCATCACTTCCTGTGCCTTCCTTCCATTTTAAATGGACCAATTAAAGGTAAAGCTTTGTTTAGCACGGCCCACGGGACATTCAGTTGAATCTTATTCATTACTTACTATAGCACACATGGGTCCTCACAATTATGAGGATAGCACATCCTCATAATTAAGGATAATAGGGTTGTATACCCTTCTGATGATTAAATCTAAAATTGGGAAGGGAAGAGTTAATCCCATCTTCACAATACCCAAGTGGTCATCCACTTTCTGCTTAAAGATCTATAAGGAGATAGCCATTACTCTCAATGCAGTTCACTAAATTTTTATTCCACTCTCATTATTAATATTTCCTTCACGCAGAATCTAAATTTCTCTGTTCTCAATTTCTGGACTGCATCTTATGTTGCCCTCTGGCAAAGCCCTCTAGCAAGCCCTCTCCAATAAAATAGAGCAAATATAGTCTTCCACTAATATACGCCCTTTGAATGCAAAGAATCACCTACCCTCTCTTCCAAATATTTCCCCCCACCATAAACATGCACAGTTCCTTCCATCAACATTCTTAGAATATTCAGAGTTGAGGTCCAGGTGGGGAATTTAAGAGTTATTTTTGGTAAAGCCCAAAAGGCATCTCGTCAACAGCTAATGGCATATAGATACATCATCATAGATGAACTCACCATCAACAGGAAAGGTAATGGAATCAAGACCTTTAAAAATTATAAGATATGCATCTCCACAGAGAATTCAAGAAGAGTTCCAGAAAAACTAACATATTAAGCAAAATTGAATCATTTTTCTGTAGGAAAAATCTATAAAGGATAGTTAGATACAGGATGAGGAGATAGACACTTAAAAGATACATTGTCCATATCCATTAAATCATTTCAACAATAAACTGGATTTCATTACTTAGTATCAATTTTATTTTTAATGTCATATTATTTTAATAATAGTAATGTCTCATTAATAAAGTAAAGATAATACTTATATAATAGCTAGTTTTCATGTAGCAATTTTAAGAGGGTTCAAAGATTTTACATTTGTTAATTCACTTAATTTTCATCAGAACTGCATAAGGAAGGTGCCATTATTATCTCCATTTTACAAGTGATGAAATTCAGAAAAAAGAAGTTAAATTGACTACTAGCATCACAAAATTACAGATTATATGAGGCAAGATTCAATGGAATCAATTGGAGGAATTTGTATTATTATAATACCAATTTGGAGACCACTGATAGTGAAGGTATGCACACCTGCCATTCTAAGACCTTATTGTTCTCTTCACAGAGAGATCAATGCATGGAGTGCCCCGAGGACTGTAAATGCCAAAACTGTAAGGATAATTTTTAGTGTTTTGACTTAAGATCTAAATAAGTGGTCAGCATGGGAAATTCCCAAATATGAAAATACCCAAGTCAGCTGGGGATTTATGGAAAGATTTTAATTAATATAATGAAGGAATTAAGGGAATGAGAGAGAGAGAAATAGAGAGAGAGAGAAAGAGAGAGAGAGAGAGATAGAGAGAGAGAGAGAGAGAGAGAGAGAGAGAGAGAGAGAGAGAGAGAGAGAGAGAGAGAGAGAGAGAGAGAGAGAGAATTAATTTAAACTGCTCTGGCTCAGGCTGAGCCAAGCAGTAGTTAAAGGCCTAGGACAAACTGGCCTCTCTGAGTCTAAGGGAGAGCGAGTCAGTCTTATTACTCACCACAAGACTGTCTCCAAGCAAGCTCCAGGCCTCCACTGAATCTCCTCAACTCCAATTCCCCTGAACTGACTTCCAATCCAAACTGAATTGGTTCAACTGCCTTTTTACCCCTTCCTTTTAAAGAAATTTTCTCTTATGTCATCTCTCCTAAATTTTCACATCTACCAATCACAGTAGATGCTTTTTTTCCAGGATTGCCCATTCTTAGTTCTCACCTTCTCTGGTTAGATTATATCTTCTGAGTACTTCACACCTCTTTGTTAAGCTTACCTTTTGTAAGTTACTTGACCTTTTTGTGATTAATTTAACCTTTACAGGGGCTTAATACCTTTCTGTATTAGATCTAAAAATAGACGTAGCTTAATTTAGTAACTTTACTATGAGGTATGAGTTAGGGACTTTCCTTGTTCAATCAGGAGTTTACAACTTTATCTTCCCTTAAGGCACCCTATGAGTAGGGTGGAGTAATTTTAAAAGTTCCCAATACATTCTTGATTCTTGTTAGACCAAGTATCTCCATTGTTACAATAAGGGAATAGCTAGATCAAATCTTTTAAAGTAGAGTCTGAATAGTTTTTAAGATTCACAGGACCAATATCCCATGAGGGAGAGGATTCACTGCCTTCCCAAAAGGGTGACTTTCCTGGCCTATGAAGAAACCTTGGGCATGGCCTTGGCCTCCATAGCTGTTTCCTTCTCTCTTCTCACAGCTCTGGTTCTCTGGGTCTTTGTGAAGCACATAGATACCCCCATAGTCACAGCAAACAATCGGGATCTCACCTACACTCTCCTCTTCTCCCTTTCCTTATGCTTCCTTTGTTCCCTGTTCTTCATTGGCCGCCCACTGCAATAAATTGCCTCCTCAGACAAACAACATTTGGAGTCATGTTCACAGTGGTCATCTCCTCTATTCTTGCCAAAACCATCACTGTGGTTCTGGTCTTCAGAGCCACCATTGTAAACCTCAAAATTCCTTAGACTTATAAATGTTGGAAATTTCACCATTGGGATATTTCATACTTGGAAAATTTCTTACTGATAGTCTATTGGAATGGGAACCCCATTGGCATGGGAGGTTCCTTCTCTTCCCTTCTTAAGATTACTTTAGGACAGAAACCTTTTGCTGAACAATGGAAAGGACTTTGACCTATGCTTAAGCATAGAACAGGAATTTCTTTGAGTCATGATTGATTTTAGAATTGATACAATGGAGATACTTGGAATCAATCTCCACCCTATTCAGTCCTAACAGGATTGAGTAAGTGCTGCAGCCTAGATCAAAATTTAATTATTCCAATCTCTACCCTACTCAGGTTAACAGGATTTAGAAAGGGCTGTAGCAAAGGAGCAAAGATTTAATCATTTGAAAATATGACCTTCAACAGACATGTGCAAAGCCTCTGGGCGGTCCTGGGTTAAGCTAGAGCCTCCATTGGCACAGGGAAATTGATGGACAGTGATTGGTAGATGTGAGAACTGAGGGGAGGCAACTTGGATGGTTTCCTTAAAGATCAGGGGGGTCTGAAGACTCGGGGTGGTGGAGGAGTTGGTCGGAGTGGTGGCAGTGTACTCTGAGAAGCTTGCTCTGAAGGAAGCTGAAGGTGGGGGCCTCTGAGACTGTCTCTCCATTTTGGTCACGTGAGTAATAGGGACTGATCTCTTTTATTTGCCCCAGCTATCTAAGGGCTTGGGCCTTTTGGCCCAGCCTAAACAGAAGGGGTATTTAATCCCTATTCCCTTCTCTCCCTTTTTCTCTCTCTCTATCTCTAATTCCTTTCTTCCTCCTATTGAAATTAAACTCCATAAAAGGTTGACAGCTGACTTGAGTTTTCATTTAGGAATTACATAGCTGAATTCCTTGGCGACCTTAAATTAATATATATCAGTCTTTTAAAGTGATTCCCTTGTCACACCAGACCAGGTAGCAGGAGCAGAAGATGGGTGGGCTCCAGAGCACCTATTTCTCTTGTTGTGTCTTGTACCTTCATTCAAGTCTCACTCTGCACAATGTGGCTGTTTCTCTCACCCCCCATTCCCAGATGTAGACACACACTCTGACCCTGAGCACATCATCCTTGAGTGCAATGAGGGCTCTCTCATTGCCTTCTACTCAGTCCTGGGCTACATAGCACTCTTGGTCCTGGGGAGCTTCACTGTGGCTTTTCTAGGCAGAAATCTCCCTGACACCTTCAATGAAGCCAAGTTCATCACCTTCAGCATGCTTGTGTTCTGCAGTGTCTGGATTTCCTTCCTGCCTCCATACCAGAGCACCAAAGGAAAATGATGGTGGCTGTGGAGGTCTTCTCCATCTTGAGTTCCAGTGCTGGCTTACTAGGCTGCATCTTCATCCCCAAGTTCTATGTAATCCTTCTACAGCCACAGAAGAACACAAAGAAATTTTAAAAGAATAATCCCATTTCCCAAGATAAGAAGTATTCAGAAAATTTCTTCATTACTCCAACTAATAACAAGATGTTTTAAAATGTTAATTAGTCTTGCTTAAAAATGTCTCAATTTTTCCCCAGCTGAAAATATTAGAGCAGCTTTCTTTGCAATGACAATGATCTGAAAATGGTGGGGATACTCATCAATTGGGTATTAGGTAAAGAAGTTTTGGTACATGTTTGTTGTGACAAGGAAATCACTTTAAAAGACTGATATATATTAATTTAAGGTTGCCAAGGAATTCAGCTATGTAATTCCTAAATGAAAACTCAAGTCAGCAGTCAACCTTTTATGGAATTTTTAATTAAAAACAGGAGGAAGAAAGGTATGAGAGAGAGAGAGGGGGGGGGAAGAAGGGAATAGTGCTTAAATACCCTCTCTGTTTTGGCTGGGACAAAAGGCCCAAGCCCTTAGATAGATGAGGCAAAGAAAAGAGATCAGTCGCTATCACTCACATGACCAAAATGGAGAAACAGTCTCAGGGGCCTCCACTTCCAGATTCCTTCAGAGCAAAACTTCTCAGAGCACAACCTCTCAGAGCAATACCTCTCGAACCCCTCCTCTCCTCAGACCCTGCTATCTTTAAGGAAACCATCTAAGTTCCCTCCCCTCAGTTCTCACATCTACCAATCACTGTCCATGTCTTCCCTGTGCCAATGGTGGCTCTAGCTTAACCCAGGACAGCCCAGAGGTCTGCCCCTTTGCACATGTCTGTTGAAGGTCATACTCTCAAATAATTAAATCTTGATCCTTTGCTGCAGCCCTTCCTAAATCCTGTTACTCTAAGTAGGGTGGAGATTGTATTTTCTAAGACCTGGTTCTGTCATTCCAAGTATCTCTATTGTATCAATTCTAAAATCAATCATGACTCAAAGAACTTCCTGTTCTATGCTTAAGCATAGGTCAAAGCCCTTTCCATTGTTTAGCAAAAGGTTTCTGTCCTAAAGTAGTCTTAAGTAGGGAGGAGAAGGATCCTCCCATGCCAAGGGGTTTCACATTCCAATAGAGTTCTTACTATCAGTAGGAAATTTTTTCCAAGTATGAAATTTTTCAATGGTGAAATTTCCAACATTCATAAGTCTAAGAAATTTAAGGTTTACATTGTAATGAAGCAATATGGACCAATAAAAAATGACAAATTACCCAATTTTTAAAATGCATAAAAAGACCAAAATGAAATCAGGAAAGAAATAAACAAAACCAAAAGATCATTATAGAGAAAAACTGAGACATTATTTGAAGAATAACTTAATGTCCACCTCAAGAGAAAGAAATGTTAAATAGAAACATGATAGAAATAGTACATGCACACACACACACACACACATATATATACATATATTTTAAATTCCAAGAGACTGAGTTCGATTTAAGAGAATGAATCAAATTTTTGGTCAGGCTAACAATAAACATTACATTTTTTGTTTGGTGATCTCTCAGTGATCAAAGAAAAAAATATTTAGCATCTTGAGCCAAAAATTTAATTTTGGAAGCTTGTTATACAGCCCTCCTCTAACCATCTCCTCTTGGTGAATATCTAATGAAAAGAACTGATTTTCCCTCAGTCCCTACCTGATTGCTTCATGACACTGACAGGATTCATGCCTGATAATAATATTCTAATATCCCTTGGTGTTCTGGACAGGAAGATTAAGATGGGACTGAATAAGTTTTGATCTCCATAGTCATTTCAATAGGGAACTCAAGGATGACATCTTGCTGCCTGCACACATTCTTGGATTGAGCCACTCTTGTTTACCAGGCAATATTGAAATCTTCAATTTCAATCACCTCAGCGTCTAAGATGCTGTGAGGCATGGAATGTAAAAGCATTTCTTGACTTTCTTAGGAACAAAGAGATAGTGAAAGAGGTTTGAAAGACAGACTCAAGCCTCAATTTGAAACTTAGAAACAAAAAATTATTACTTATATATACATATTTTGTGTCACTTTTGCCTTTTGTCTCTTCAGCTCTCTGTCTCTTTTATCCATCCCTATCTCTATCTCATCTCTGTGTCTCTGTATGACTTTCTTGTTCTTACTCTCATTCTCTCTCTGAAAGATGAAGACAAGAGCAATAAAGTAATGAACTGACAGAATATTAACCTCATTTTAAGAAGATAGAATTCAATAAGGATGTGTGTGTGTGTGTGTGTAAAGTACTACACAATTTCAAAAATGAAATTTCATAAATAAATGTTCTTGACATTATATTATATTTCTGGGGAAATTCTGGAGTAAATCATCAGATATGTACTTCTAGATATCTAGAAAGGGAATAGAAGATTACAGAAGACTTAATAAAACTTGATTCCTCTCTGTTGACAGAGGTGATTTTCCCAAAGTTTCAACTGAGACATTCTATCTAGATGTGGCCATTGGAGATATTTATTATCCTTCACTAGGCATGTTTCTTCCAAGAGTTTTATTTTTCTCCTTTTCCAATTGGGGGAAGCTTTCCATTAAGTGAAAAAATATGATTGAAATTAAAACGAAAAGTAAGATCAAATTACATGGATCAGCACCAATATATCAAGAATAGGTCATATAAAAGTGATTGCATTGCCTGTCTGGACAATGTGAGATTTAAAATGGTTGAGGTCTTAAACTGTAGTGGTTAAAATAGTGGAAGATATAAATTGTGATAGATATAAGAGAGGGTGAGTAAGTTTTGACCACAGAAATATGTTTCGCTACAGTGTCTTGGGTTTAAAATCAAATATAAGGTGGTCGCCAGGGAAATATTCCCAATTATTCAAATACCCAAGTCAATTGGGTTTTATAGAGATTTTAATTAATAATACAATGAGTAATCAAAGAAAGAGAGAGAGAGTAAAAAAGGAATAAGTATGAAGGGCCTCAAAGCTAATATGGCCTAGACCTGAGTCTTAAAAGAGAAATCAGTCAGTTTTTTATAACTCACCATAAGATCTGTCTAAGTACGGATTTCTAATGACACCAGGCCAGCAGCATCTCAGATGCTTTCACCAGCTCCCTCCTCCATCTGAATGTTTCAGAATCAGTCTCCTCAGAATGAGTCTCTCCAATCTGAATGTTTCAGAAATGACGTCCCAGCTCTTCCCTGAGCTCTTATTTTTAAGGGCAAAATCTTCTCTGTCACCTCCCCTAAATCCTTACATCTACCAATCACCGTAGATGTTTCTAAAGGACCGCCCATTTTGAATTCACAGCTGAGTAGTTTTAATCTCTTTAGTAAGTCAGGAAAAAAATGCTGCTGTGTCGACAAATTTCATTAGAAAAAAACCTCTGAATAAGTTATCACCCTTTTAGGTTTAAGTAGTTTACAAGTTGCCCCACCTTTATAGGTACTTAGTATCCCATTGTATCAATTCTAAAACAGTCATGACTCAAAGAACTTCCTGTCCCTTCCATAAGCATGGATCAAAGTACTTTTCATTGTTCTCAAGGAGCTCTCTGTCCTAAAGCAGTCCTAAGTAGGGTGGAGTAGGGATATTCCCAAGGCAAGGAGCCCTCACATTCAAGTAGAATTCTCACTATCTGCTAGGGAATTTTTTTAAGTAGAAGATTCCCCAATGGGGAAATTTCCAACATTCATAAGTCTGAGAAATTTTGAGGTTTACAACAAGGTCACTAAATAGGCATATATTAAACAAATCAGTCAGCAATCCTTTGCTATTTGCTTTCTATGTGTTAAGTTCTTTGATGAGTAGAGAATATACCTGGAAAGTGAAAAGGATCTAGAATACTATAATGTAAATGTTCTGAATGGTTTCTTAAATTTTGGTCCAAAAAAGAGAATATTATTCACAGTAACAAAATTATAATGACAATAAATTTTGAACGACTTAGGTTCTCAGAGTAATACAATGAACCACAATTCCAAAGAACTCAGGAAAGAAAATACTATCCATTTTCACAGAGAACTGACAGACTCTGGAAGTATATTGAAGGAGAGTTTTTCACTTTCTTTTTCTTGGTTTTGTTGATATTATTGTCAATGTGGAAATGTTTTGCATTATTTCTCCTGTATAATGTGTATTGTATTCCTTGTATTCTCATTGAATCAGTGTATTTTTTCAAATCAATAATAAAAATTAGCAAAATATTTGATAAGGTATGAAATGTTTTTACTTTATAGAAGGTGTTGATATGTGTTATAATATGCTTCAATGAAACAGAATGGGAATTGATTGAATGACTAAACTCAAAGAGAACTCAAAAGTTTTAAATTCAACTTGGAAAGAGATTATTAATGCTCCTATATTTTGCCCTAGTTTCTTAACATTTTAGTAATGAATGAGGCACAGATATAGCTGCCATCCTAACAAAATTTGCATAATGTAAAAATTATAATTAATAAAAGTCTGTCTCTGCGTCTGTCTTTCTCTCTTCCTCTCCCTCTCTGTCTCCCTCTATCTCTATCTCTGTCTCTGTCTCTCTCTGACTCTGTTTCTCTGTCTAACTCTGTCTCTCTGTCTCTGTTGCTCACTCTCTCTGTCTCTCTGTCTGTCTGTCTGTCTCTGTCTCTCTGTCTCTGTCTCTGTCTCTCTGTGTCTCTTTGTGTCTCTCTCTTTCTCACTCTCTCCCCCCTCTCTCTGTCTCTCTGTCTCTGTCTCTCTGTCTTTGTATCTGTCTCTGTCTGTCTGTGTCTGTGTCTGTCTGTCTGTCTGTCTGTCTGTCTCTCTCCCTGTCAAGAGCAAATAAGATCTTGAAAGGCCAGAATAGTAGTGACCTCAATAGAGGATTATATAATTAAGTAAAGATATATGAAAAATCATATACAAATACAAACTCAAAAATTCAATTTCACAAAATAGTGGATTATGACTCAACATAAAATCAGTGAAATTTACTTTGATTGCTGAAAAAATTCTGGAATAAATTATGAGAAAATTAGTTCTAAACACCTATAAAAGGAAAGGATGATTACAAAAGATTCATGATGAACATGCTACACTGCTCCTCCACCTGCTGACAGACAGGTGATGGATACAGGGTAAAACTCGAGACATGTATCAGGATACAGCCAATGGAGAGATTTCTTTTGCTTCACTATACATACTTATTATCAGTTTCATTTTTCCCATTTTTATATTTTTGGAAAGAGAGTCTTCAGCAGTCTGTACCAAATATTTAGGGATTTACAAGGACTGTAATTCAATATGGGTTGGCACGGTGTCAGAACAGTCAAAAAATTCATTATTCTGGGCCAAATTAAGAGGGCATAACAGTGAGGAATAAGGCAATAGTCACATTCTACTTGGCCCTTGTCAGACAAAATCTGAAGCAAGAAGTTCAGAGTTTGAATTGCATATAAAAAATTTGGAGCAAGTCAATAAGAGTCCTTGTAAGACACTGAAGTGTTCTGAGAACATGCCAAAATAGAAAGGAACTAGGATGGCAAAGAAAAATGTATACAATACACTGGTTATGAAAAAAGATTGCTTCTGTGCTCTTTAAAAGCAGGAAAATGAAGATGTTTCCAACTAGTATTCTCTCAACAACTCCCACTGTGGACCCGATTCAAAATGATGGAATAGCAGCCAAACAACCGAATGCTCAGAATCTTAGTTAATGTTTTCATATTCTACTCAGGAATTTAGCTCAGAAAATTCTCCACTGGAAAAAAATCTCCACTAAATTAGTTAAGTGAGTTCAACTTTCATCAGAAATTCAATCAATTCAACTCTATTTCAGAAATGAAATGCAGTTCCCAGTAGAATGGCAGTTAAATTGAGTTGCCTCTAAGTATTTCTTCAGAACATTAAAAAATAACACTTAAGACTGAGGCCTCTGGAATCATCATTTGTTTTGAATTGATTAAAGTCCTTAATTCTTGGTCAGTACACCATAAAGTACTAAATGACATCACTGACAGGTAATGGTGTCTGATGGGAAAAGTATTGAACTTATAATCCACATATACAAAATGGTATTCTGGCTTGGAATAATTACTATGTGATCATGGCAAATTCTTTCTTTCCTCTGATCCATAGTCTCTTCATAATTAAAATGACAGTAATAAACACAATTGAAGTTACAAGACTGTTACAGTGAAATCCTACTCAAAAAAGGGAAGTGCTGTATAAAAGTGAATCATTTCTTCAAATACTTTGTCTTCCATTTTTCCTTTATACTTCCATCTTTTTACCTTTCCTTCTACTTCTTTATGCTTCTCCACACTGTGGATCTCATCTTCATCATCATCCAGTGCTAATTTCTTCACTGGTAGTCTTCTCTTCCATCTTTTTGCTCTGCATATCATTCCTTTCTTTTTCCTCAGTTCTCTTCATTCTTCACCCTCCTCAGCTTCTCCACCTTCTTTTACCTTTTCTCATTCTTCTACTTAGTTTCCTTCCCCTTTCTTCTCCAAAAATTTCTTCACTTTAATCTGCATCTTCATAATCATTTTTGTCATCAGAGGAGTTATCCCATCAGGCTCTGAAGTGGTATTTCTATCTTCAAGGAGACACAAGGTACAAACTATGCTAAGTCTTGATTAATGAGTCTATATATCATTTACACATCTCAGACATTTTAATAGAAGAGAATGCCCTGGTCAATGTAAAGGGAAAGTTATGAAACAATTCAGTGTCACCCTGCTATCACATTGGCCTTAGGCTTAAAGAATCATCACAGATCCAAGCAGAGAAGCATCTCTTTCTTCTCACAGCTTTATGCACAGTAGAAGGAAAACTCCCTTAGTTCTTGGACTCTTTCCGCTAGATCCCTGTATATAAAGCAGATAATTAGAGACTGGAACCATGATTGTATTGCCACAAAGAACTCTCCATTGAGAAAATTCCTTTTGCCATTACAGTTCTGGGTTGTGAATAAATCTTTAGTGTTGTGGATTCCTGTTTTAAATTTAAATTGGGCACTTCATGATATCACTGATCATTATCAATTAAAAAGATGGTACTTATGTAACTGCAGAGACACTATGTGGTCCTTTGTCTGAGAGACAGAAGTGAAATATCTGATTGAATTAATGCAAGCAGACAGCAGAGGGGCTTGTTAGTGGAGTGATTATAGGAAACAAAGATCATTTTCCTTGCAGAAGGACTTCATACACATCCCCATTACAAACATGATTTTTGAGTCTTTGTCAAGCAATAACTGCTGGAAATATCTCTATATGCTGAACTAGTGACAAGATATTCTGTACCAGAACCATGTAAGAGAACAATATACTGAGAGTAAACCCAAGCTGTAGGACTCTCTCATTTACAATTGGGGACAAAGAAGGCTGAAATCCTTGAACTATATATAATATTTTCTGATGAAACTCCCCCAAGGCCAGAGTCACTGTGTAAGCCAGATGCCCACATAGATTCTCACATGCTAAGAAGTTTCCCTGTTCTGAAAAGCTCATGGGACTCCAACTCACTTTGCCCCAGTTGGCCTTGCTGAGGACCCAGAAGTTGGGAGGAACAAGTGAGAAAACAAGTTTTTACTCAGACGCAGGGACACAGGTGCAGAGCCCCCAGCAGTTGTGGTCCCCAGAGAGCCTCACTGATTGAGCTCTCTCTGCATAGGGGGAAGCAAACAGAAGATCCTGTCCGTATCCAAAAACAAGGACATTTGTTTATAATTACCTAAGCCCAAGTTCTTCATAAATACATGTGGGTCAGCGATGCCTCTATCATGATCATCACCCAGAATTGTATTTCAATGTGTCTGCATGACTGTCAGGGGTCAAACAAAGCTGGAACAACTGCTCAGCAAAGAGGCAGGTCCTCTGCAGGAGACTGTCTCTCCCAGGGTACCTGAAACTGCTACAGGTGCTGTTGCACTGCTTCCCCCAAAGCATATCACAAATTTTTTGGGATAGCAGGTGGTCTTTGGCTGTGAGCTAAAGAAGAGGCTACTTCATGTTCTTCCAACTTTTCTTCTTCCTGCTCCTGCAGCTGCTACTCTCTGTGGGCAGGGAAGAAGGGAACCCCTGCCATGCAGAAAGGACTTTCAGCCCCACATACTATAGAGATGGGGATGTTGTTGTTGGAGGATTTTTTCCTCTACTTTTACATAAATTGGACAAATTCCCATATTGGAAATGGTTTTGGAAACACCCTCAGCATATTGTAAAACACCATCAGTAAGTACTTATTCTATTTTATTGTAGTTACTTTTTTCATTGCCAACCAGTTATTTTCTCCCTCAAACACCTACAATCTCCCATTGGAAAAAAAAAGGAAAAACAGGGAAAGCACTTGTAACAGATAAGTATAATCAAGCAAAAAATTTCCATTTTAGTTATATCCAAGAATGAATGTCTTAATTTAGAGATGCCCATCACCTTTCTGTAAGGAAATGTGTGTATTCTTCATAATCAATCTTCTGCAATTGTTAATCACTGCACTGCCCAATGTTCTTCAAATTCTCAGATCATTTGCATTTATAATAGTGCAGTTAAATTATATGCTGTTTTCTAAGTTCTTCTGTCTTTGTACTATCTCAGTATGTACAAGATTTCTGCCATTTCTGTGAAATCATCTTTCTCCTTTTACTACAGCTCACATAGATTCCATTATATCCACATATCAAAATTTGTTCAGCCATTTCCTGATCAATGTATATCCTCTTAGTGCTCAGATATTTGCCAATACAAAATGAAAATATAAATGTATGTATGTATACACAAACACATATACATTAAACACCAAGATCCTTTACATTACATTATCTTTTCATTCTTTTAGGTATTACTTGGTCATAAGACGTCTACAATTCAATAACATTTTGGCAATATATACAGATTGCTATCCAAATGTCAACATTGAGACTATTACCTAAAATTCCTCTCACATTTCTTTCTTTTTTCCAATATTACCAATATGATGGATATGAAGTAGAAATTCAGAGTTGCTATTACTTCCTTTCTGCTGATCATTAGTCATTTGTAAAATTATTAATAACTTTAGATTATTTAGAATTCTGACTTGAAGACTTATCTATTTAAATCCTTTGAAATGCATTAATTGAGGAATAGCTCTTGGTTTTTAAAAATTTTAGTCAATTCCTTACATATCTTGGAAATGAGACATAATGATAGGCTGTATGCATTTTTCCAGTTAAATTTTTTCCCTTGTTATCTTAGCTGCATTAGGTTTGTTTTTGTGAGGAAAATAATCTTAGTTGCTCTTGTCATCTTTCATCTTCTATGCCTCTTGTTTGGTCATGAACTATACTAAGCAGACAAATCTGAAAATTAATATAATCTATTTTCTCTCATTCATATGTGATATAATTTCTAATAGGTAGGTGAAGTATTCCACTGGAGAGTATATGGGCATATGATTTGAGATGAGAGTCTTTACCATATTTCTAAAAAATTGTTGCCTAATATTCACAGCAGTATTGGTCTTATTTTCCTTTATTAGTCATTGAACTCAATTGCCATAATTTTTGGAAATTCATTTACTGACTTTGCAAAGAATGCAGGTCATTCACACAATAGTTTTTGGATATCACAAGGTAGTTGGTAGAGAACTGCTACTGTGATCTAAGTGTGATGAGAAAGCTAGTTGAGGGTAGAGAGTCTCCTCTACTGGCCCTGAGCCCTTGAGACCAGATAGGTTTTAAGATGGTCAAAGTTCTGGCATCTGAGTCCCTTACAGTAATAGAATATAATTTTCAGACACTGAGGCAACATGTGAGACTCAAAAAGTAGTTATGGTCATTCACTATGTGAGTACACTCATAATTGTACCTACATTTGATGGAAAAAATTCTCCATTTAAAAATTTCAGTTTCAAGGAGGAAGAGTAGGAAGAAAAATATTTCTTGTTCCTAACAATCTCCTTCCTCCTGCAGCTGGCAGCCCAAACACTACTATCAGGTCCTGGCCTTGATGTTTGCTGTAGAAGAGATCAACAGGAACACCAAACTGTTACCCAATATAACCCTGGGATTTCATATCTTCAATGCCTATCACAATGATGACAGAACCTTGGAGAGCTCCCTGCTGTGGCTGTCAGGTCAAGGACCAACCATTCCAAACTACAGCTGTGAGAGGCAGGGCAAGTCTATAGTGGTCATTGGAGGAGCCACTTCTGAATTGACTGTTTCCATGGGAACCCTACTTGAGCTCTATAGGATCCCACAGGTAGGGATTTATAGCTTCAATTTAGTCTATACTGCTTAGAGGACACAGAAAGGCTTTAATGGCTCTACTACTTGAAATTTAGACTCCAAAAGTTTGGGAGAATCCTAATGTATAATTTAACTCTCAGGTGCCTCCCAGAGAAGGAAAAGGAAACTTTTCATGTAAAGGAGCAAAAAGAAATTTCATTTCATCAATTCTTGTAGGAAGCAGCAAATTGTCACCTACAGAATTCGTGAAACAATGCAATGAAATGCAAATACTTGTTAAATATCAAATATGTTCAATTCTCTGTGCACTGTGTTAGAGATGCAAGGAGGTTAAACAGTCAGAAAGCACTGACCTTATATCTGTTTGAGCTAGGTCAGGTATTATGAAGGACAGGATCCCTTAGGTGGTGGCCTGAATGATCAGAAGTTACTTTAATAGGTAGAGATGAAGAATTACTCAATTCGAGGAAAAGGAGGATGAATATAGTGGGTTGAGAAGGAAGGGTTAAAAAAAGACATTCATAGAATGCATTAACTAAGCTCATGTTTGGTTCCTATTCAGGTCACCTATGGCCTCTTTGATCCCCTCTTGAGTGACCCAGTCCAGTTTCCTTCTGTCTATCAGATGGCCCCCAGGGACACCTCTCTTCCTCTTGCCATGGTTCGATTAATGGTGCATTTCAAATGGACCTGGGTGGGATTGGTTGCCTCAGATGAGTCAAGAAGTGAGAAGTTCCTAAGAGATCTTCAAGAAGAAATGGTCAGAAATGATGTCTGTGTTGCTTTTATACATAAGATGTTTACTGCGTGGACAGAGGATGAACGCTTTCATTCTTATTTTCTCAAAAAACTATCTGATTCTACAGCCAGAGTGATTGTAATTTATGGCAATACAGATGCACTACTGACCCTAAGGTTTAGCGAGATTCCTCATACCCTTGTATACAGAATGTGGATCACCAGCAGTCACTGGGATATTGCCAAAAAGCCAGGTTATGTCTATTTTGATAATTTCCACGGAGCTCTGATATTCTCAGAGCAGACAAACAACATTCCTGGTTTCAAACATTTTCTGAAAACCGTTAACCCTGCCAAAGACCCAGAGAATATCTTCCTTCAGAACTTCTGGAACTCAGCTTTTGGATGTACATCTAAAGTAGGAAGAGTAGATGGAGCTGTCTGTTCACCAAATGCTTCCTTGGACACACTGAGATTGAGCTATTTAGACATGACTATGTCTGACCAGAGTTACACTGTTTACAATGCTGTGTATGCTGTAGCCTGGGCCCTTCATGAAATGTTCTTGGTGAGATCAGAAATGGAATCCAATAGCAATGGAAATATCTTGGGTACTTATCGCTGGAAGGTAAGATCTCCCCTTCTGGTACTGATTTTAAAATATCTGGCTGTGGGCACTGTTGAATTCAAGAGAGATGAGATTAATAAGTCAGGTCTCCTCATCTGTCAGTGAAGAACTCTGTAGATTCAAGGCCTAATAAGTAATTTCTGGCCATTTCAGAGTTATCATCATTTAGGCTACCTGTTTTAAGATATAGGAATGAGAATCAAACTCAACTGGTCCCTTAGAGTTTTGGGAAATTTTTGTGGGTTCTCATCTCCTTCTCTAATTCATTTCATGAATGAGGAATCTGAGGTAAACAAGGTTAAGTTACTTGCTTAAGGTCACACTGTGTAAAGATTAAAATGTAGGGGAGACTGAGGCAGGTAGAAATTAGTTTCTCTCTGCAAGAAGTATTATATTTTTTAGAGGTTTATTAAAGGTTAAATATTAAAGAATATACAAGTAGGAAACATGTGTCTAGGCCAGAGGCCTAGACAAAATAACCTCACATCACGCAAGAGACGCGCCTGCTCCAAAACGGAAGTCCAAAAAGAGCCAAGAGAGAGCTCCTCAAAAGCCTTTGTATCAGCTTAAATACCTTCTCAATCTCGGCCCAGGTGAGATTACAAGGCATTCTGGGGAAGTGGAGCAAAGGCTCGTGGGGATTGTAGCCCTGTATTCGAGTCTATTTTTTACAACTGCTAGCTAATAAGTATCTGAGGCCAAATACAAAACTATGAAAATGACTCTTCCTGACACCCAAATTCTAGACCTGGGACAATTTTCCATCTAGGTACCCACTAAAGATTTTCACAGGGAGGTTGTGACCAGCAACACTTCCTGTTCCATGCCTCCATCAGTCTAAGGAAGTCAAAGCCATGTGTCTTTCCTTTCCCTAACAGCCTTAGTTACTCCAGAGCATCATGGTACAACAGATAGAGTCTTTGTTTTGAAGTCAGAAAACCTGGGTTCAAAACTTGCCTCTGAAATTTTTTTTTGCCAGGTATCATTGAACAATCCCTTGACTTCTCCAGCTTTCATCTTTAAATAAAAAAAGGTTGGATTAAAGGACTCCAAGTGCCTTTCCAAATGGAGATTTAGATCTTAACATGAGATTTTGTCTCAAAACAGATTTTTGTATTGACTTTTCAAAATAAATACTGGAGAATAGGAATTTTATTTAGATTTGTGTTTCCTCTCCTGCACTGACATAATGAATAACCTACCCTGTAAAGTTCTTAATAGATGCTTGTTCAATGAAAAATCCTCTTTAACTATAATCTTGGATTCCTGTTTCCCCTTTCTCTATATCACCTTTTATAGAGTTGACAATAAATCAACTGGCAATTAAAAATTTTCTATTATATGACAGTAAATATACTACACAATGGAGATCTGAAAACAAAAATGAATAAATTCCCTACTCTGATGTACCTACTTAGAGGGATCCAGGTATGAACTAACTTTGAAAATATTGTTGATGTATTAAAAAACTGACTCTTGTGAACAATATGCTCATGTACCAAACTAAATGATTGGTTACTTAAGCCTTGTAAGAAAGTCTTAACTCTGAGCTTATCCTATTCTGACCACTCCCTAAGTCTTCCAAAAGTTAATTGGACCTATGGGTGGGGCTCTGAGTCCTAAATGATCTCAGTCTACACCTCTTTGATCTTGTGGTTGTTAACTGAGCCAGTGTTAAATTCTCTGCCATGTCACATGATCATCAAATAATGTAATAAAGAGATAATCTGTGAGGCTATTTCTAGTTGTAGTAAATGAATATACTCTGGCTTGACTAGAGAGCTGCTAGGGGAACCCAAGGATGTCTAGTTATAATGGAGATAGATATTCTGGAGTGATAGAGAGATGCTGCTAGAGGGGTTACTCTGGGTTATTCTGGAGTTGCCTATTGATCACTGATTGCTAATAGATCAAGATACACCTCCCAGTTTCCACCCATGCTTTTTCTGCCTCCCTTTCCTCTCCCCTGATCTTAGTCACTTTCTAAGTAACTCTGGGGAACTATGGGATTTCAGAGAAATATTCTTCACTCTTCCTTTCTCAAGTAAAGGGATTTATTGGGAACAACTGGATGGAGAACTGAGGTAAGAGGGATAGGGGTGTCCCTAGTCTACAAAGAGAATTAGGAGGGTTTGGGAAATATCAGTCCAGTTACAACTGTGACTCAGAGACAGCCAGAGAGATGGAGGACAACTGTTAAATCTTCTTTCTTCTTCCAATTACACAAAACCACCAACAAAAGTTAATTTCTTCTCAGATTAATTCCAGAAGCCCTCCCAAAGGTCTCTCTCTGCCCAGATCAGAAAAAATAAAATATTGGGGATATGTATAGCTCTCTCTTTTCACAGTCAAAGGAGCATGCACACTGGAATCCATGTTATTGAATTTTTTGTCTCTGAGTCTTTCTTTCTTTATTGTGTTATCTCTAAGTTAACCCCCTCCCCAACCAATTTCTCTCAATCTCCAGTTTCCCTTCTCAGATATTCATCCTCAAATATATTAATTTATGGGTTCTTGACAGCAACACTAACAATGGAGAGGACAACCTAAATATATGTCTGTATGTATATATGTGTGTGTGCATACATATACCCATATGGACATACATGTATATATTTATATACACATTTCTATTATTGAATGAGTATGTTTTATGTATATATTCAAAAGAAATATATAGAATATAAATTTAGAGAATATATTTTCTATATATGTAAAATAAATGTAAATAATATAAAAGCAAATACAAATACATTCAAAGGAATTATGGAACGAAGACAAAAAATAATCTTCCTAAAGAACACCTAACCATGCCATCCTCTTGATCCAGGATATTATACTTCTGCTCAAGAGCCATCAATACCTCCATAGAGCCTTTTAAAAAACTGAAATGTTAACTTGGAATTGAAAATTCTTTCTCTTGACTTTTAGCTTACCGAGCTGATTTCACATTATACTTCTTCTTTAAAAAATCTTTTACACCCACACATATGTGGTGTATCTATATTGTTAAGTAGATAGGTGACATCTTCACTTTATTTTTGAAATATATATATATATATTTTAACTTTATATAGTCAATTTAGAACATTATCCCCTGGTTACAAAAATCATATTCTATCACTCCTTCCCCTACCCCATCCTTCCTGTAACCCACATAAAATTCCACTGGGTATTACATGTGTCCTTGATCAGAATCTATTTCCATGTTGTGGATGTTTGCACTAGGATGTTCATTAAGATTCTATATCGCCAATCATATATCCCTCAGCCCATGTAGTCAAGCAGTGGTTTTTCTTCGGTGTTTCTACTCCCACTGTTTTTCCTCTGAATGTGGAGTCAGTACATTACTTCACATTGCTGTCATATTAGCTAATCTCCTAGATGTGAGGTGATACTTCAGAGTTATTTTGATTTGCATCTCTCTGATTATAAGAGATTTAGAACACTTTTTCATGTGCTTATTAATAGTTTTGATTTCTTTAACTGAAAATCACCTATTCATGCCCCTTCCCCATTTATCAATTGGAGAATGGCTTTATTTTTTATACAATTGACTTAGCTCTTTATAAATTTCTTCAATTAGACCTTTCTCAGAGGTTTTGTTATAAAGTTTGTTTCCCAATTTCATACTTCTCTTCTAATTTTGGTTACAATTCTTTTGTTTGTAAAAAAACTTTTTAATTTGATGTAATCAAAATAATTTATTTTAAATTTTGTGATTTTTTCTAATTCTTGCTTAGTTTCAAAATCTTTTCTTTCCCAGAGATCTGACATGTATACTATTCTGTGTTCACCTAATTTACTTATAGTTTCCATCTTAATGTTCAAGTCATTCACCCATTCTGAGTTTATCTTGGTGTACGATTTGAGATGTTGATCCAGACCTAATATTTCCCATACTGTCTTCCAATTTTCCCAGCAGTTTTTATCAAATAGTGGATTTTGGTCCCAAAATCTGGGATCTTTGGGCTTGTCATAGACTGTCTTGCTGAGGTCACTTACCCCAAGTCTATTCCACTGATCCTCTGTTCTGTCTCTTAGCTAGTACCAAATTGTTTTGATGACCACTGCTTTATAGTATAGTTTAAGACCTGGTACTGCTAGGCCACCTTCCTTCATAGTTTTTTTCATTATTTCCCTGGATATCCTTGACATTTTGTTCTTCCAAATGAACTTTTTCTTATGTTTTCTAATTAAGTAAAAAGGTTTTTTGGTAATTCAATGGGTATATTCTACATAAGTAAATAAGATTGGGTAGGATGATCATTTTTATTATGTTAGTTCATCCTATGCATGAGAAGTTAATGTTTTTCCAATTATTTAGATCTAGTTTTAATTGTGTGGAAAGTGTTTTGTAGTTGTGTTCATATAGTTCATGTGTTTGCCTCAGCAGATAAATTCCTAAGAATTTTATATTGTCTAAGATGATTTTAAATGGAATTTCTCTTTCTAATCCTTCCTGCTGAGATGTGTTGGAGATATATAGAAATGCTGATGACTTATTAGGATTTATTTTATATCATGCAACTTTGATAAAGTTGTTGATTTTTCCTAGTATCTTATTAGTTGATTCTCTAGGATTCTTTAAGTAGACCATCATATCATCTGCAAAGAGTGATAGCTTGGTCTCCTCATTGCCAATTTTAATACTTTCAATTTTTTTTCTTCTCTAATTGCTACCACTAGTGTTTCTAGTACAATGTCAAGTAATAGAGGTGATAATTGGCATCCTTGTTTCACTCCTGATCTTATTGGGAATGCATCTAGTTTATCCTCATTGCACATGATATTGGATAATGATTTTAGATAAATACTGTTTATTGTTTTTAGGAAAGATCCTTCGATTCTTATACTTTCTAGTGTTTTCAATAGGAATGAGTGTTGTGTTTTGTCAAAAGCTTTTTCTGAAAGTATTATGATAATCATGTGATTTTTGTTGTTTTGCTTGTTCATATGGTCAATTATGTGGATGGTTTTCCTAATATTGAACCATCCTTGAATTCCTGGTATAACTCCTACCTGGTCATAATCGATAACCCCTGTGATCACTTGCTGGAGTCTTTTGGCTAGATTTCTATTTAAGATTTGTGTATATATGTTTATTAAGGAGATTGGTCTATAGTTTTCTTTCACTGTTTTTGACCTGACTGGCTTTGGAATCAGTACCATATTTGTGTCATAAAAGGAATTTGGTAGAACTCCCACTTTGCTTATTATGTCAAATAGTTTGTATAATATTTTGATTAGTTGTTCTTTGAATGTTTGATAAAATTCACTTGTGAATCCATCAGGCCCTGGGGATTTTTTTCTTAGGGAGTTTTTAAATGTCTATTTGAAATTATTTTTCTGATATGGGATTATTTAAGAATTCTATTTCTTCTTCTGTTAATCTAGGCAATTTTTATTTTGGAAATATTTATACATATCACCAAAATTGTCATATTTTTTGCCATATAATTGGGCAAAATAGTTTTCAATGATTGCCTTAATTTCCTCTTCATTAGAGATGAGGTCTCCCTTTTCATCTATGATACTATTAATTTGGTTTTCTTCTTTCCTTTTTTAATTAGACTGACCGATACATTGTCTATTTGGTTTATTTTTTTAAAAAATATCAGCTTCTAGTATTATTTATTAGTTCAATAGTTCTTTTACATTCAATTTTATTAATTTCTCCCTTAATTTTTAGGAACTCTAATTTAGTTTTCATCTGGGAATTTTTGATTTGTTCACTTTCAAGTTTTTTGATTTGCATGTCCAATTCATTGACCTCTGCCGTCCCTAATTTGTTAATATATGAACTCAAGGACATAAATTTCCCCATGAGTACTGCTTTGGCTTCATCCCATAGATTTTGAAAGGATGTCTCATCATTGTCACTTTCTTCAATAAAATTATTAATTCTTTCTTTGATTTGTTCTCTAACTAACTGATTTTGGAAAATCATATTATTTAATTTCCAATTAATTTTTATTTGCTTCTCCATGTCCCCTTACTGATTATTATTTTATTGCATTATCATCTGAAAAGGTTGCATTAATTATTTCTGTTTTGTGCATTTGTCTGCCATGTTTTTATGCCCTAGTCCATTGTCAATCATTGTGAATATACCATGTTCTGTAGATAAGAAGGTGTAATCCGTCTTGTCACTATTTATTTTTCTCCATATATCAATTAACTATGATTTTTCTATGATTTCATTCACATCTCTTACCTCTTATTAATTTTTTTATTTGATTCATCTAAATTTGATAGTGGTAAGTTCAGGTCTCCCACTAGTATAGTTTTACTATCTCTTGCCTCCTTGTGAAGACTGGATTTAGCTATCTCCTAATTGTAACAATAAAGACACTTCACTCTTTCTTTATTGTGAAGATAAAATTGTAATCTCCTGATTGTAACAATGAAGGTACTTAGCTCTTCCTTTATAATGAAGCTAGAATTATAAGCTACAATCTAATTTTAGATTTTAACTGCAAAAAGGTGTTAAGTAACTACAAAGGGTGAATTAATCACAAAAAGATGTTAAATAACTACAAAAGTTGAACTTACCAAAAGAGTTGTTAAGCAACCCAAAAATATATAATCTAACCAAAGAAGGTGAGAACTAATGAGTGGACAGACCTGGAAATAAAATCTAACCACAAAAGGTGAGAGCTAAACAATGTGAAATCCTGGAGAAAACCATCTGCTGTGATTGGTAGACATGCAATTTAGGGGAGGTGACACAAGAGTAAAAGATCTTTAAAAAGAGAAACAGAAGGCAGAAGGAGATCATTCCGATTCTGACATTCAGACATTCAGATTCAGACATTTGAACAGTCAGATTCAGACATTCAAACATTTGTATAGATTTGGAGATATTCGATTAAGAACTCTGACTTGGAATTGGACTGGATGAATTGGACCCCTGGAGGAATGTTCAGGAGACTTCAGACTGCTTTCAATTAGATGGTAGCTATTGGGGAGTGAAAGGCAGACTTAGTGACCCCACCTTTCTGGAGGCATGAAGCCTCCAGGAAAGGCCCATTGTCTTGAGACTCTCTTCCCTTGCCTGGGGCTTAGTATTTCTAACTGGTATCAGAGGAAACCAGAGCTCTCTCTCTCTCTCTCTCTCTCTCTCTCTCTCTCTCTCTCTCTCTCTCTCTCTCTCTCTCTCTCTCTCTCTCTCTCTCCCCCCCCCCTCTCTCTCTCTCTTTCTGTCTGTCTCTCATTCCTTAAATATCTATCCTCTATTGTAAATAAACTACCATAAATTCCATTTACTTTAGTAATAAATTTTGGGATTTAGAAATTAAATCCTTGGTGACCACCTAATAAATATATTCAGAGTCCAACCACAATTAATTTTAAAATCCTTCAACTCCTCTACTTTCTACTTTAGAAATTTGGATGCGATACCCTTTGGTAAATATGTGTTGATTACTGATATTTCCTCATTGTCTATAGTGCCTTTTATCAGGATGTAGTTACCTTCCCTATCCCTTTTAATCAGATCTATTTTTACTTTGGCTTTGTCAGATATCATGATTGCAACTCCTGCCTTCTTCCTGTCAATTGAAGCCCAATAGGTTTTTTTTAAAATATATTTTATTTGATCATTTCCAAGCATTATTCGTTAAAGACATAGATCATTTTCTTTTCCTCCCCCCCACCCCCCATAGCCGACGCGTAAGTCCACTGGGCATTAGATGTTTTCTTGATTTGAACCCATTGCTTTGTTGATAGTATTTGCATTAGAGTGTTCATTTAGAGTCTATCCTCTGTCATGTCCCCTCAACCTCTGTATTCAGGCAGTTGCTTTTTCTCGGTGTTTCCACTCCCATAGTTTATCCTTTGCTTATGAATGGTGTTTTTTTCTCCTGGATCCCTGCAAGTTGTTCAGGGACATTACACCGCCACTAATGGAGAAGTCCATTACGTTCGATTATACCACAGTGTATTAGTCTCTGTGTACAATGTTCTCCTGGTTCTGCTCCTCTCCCTCTGCATCACTTCCTGGAGGTTGTTCCAGTCTCCATGGAACTCCTCCACTTTATTATTCCTTTTAGCACAATAGTATTCCATCACCAACATATACCACAGTTTGTTCAGCCATTCCCCAATTGATGGGCATCCCCTCGTTTTCCAGTTTTGGGCCACCACAAAGAGCGCAGCTATGAATATTTTTGTACAAGTCTTTGTGTCTATTATCTCTTTGGGGTACAGACCCAGCAGTGCTATGGCTGGGTCAAAGGGTAGATATTCTTTTGTCACCCTTTGGGCATAGTTCCAAATTGCCCTCCAGAATGGTTGGATCAATTCACAACTCCACCAGCAATGAATTAATGTCCCTACTTTGCCACATCCCCTCCAGCATTCATTACTTTCCTTTGCTGTTATGTTAGCCAATCTGCTAGGTGTGAAGTGATACCTCAGAGTTGTTTTGATCTGCATCTCTCTGATTATAAGAGATTTAGAACACTTCTTCATGTGCTTGTTAATAGTTTTGATTTCTTTATCTGAGAACTGCCTATCCATTTCCCTTGCCCATTTATCAATTGGAGAATGGCTTGATTTTTTGTACAATTGTTTTAGCTCATTATAAATATGAGTAATTAAACCTTTGTCAGAGGTTTCTATGAAGATTTTTTCCCAATTGAAGCCCAATAGGTTTTGATACAACCTTTAATTCTAAACTTGTGAGTGTCTAGCAACCTCAAGTGTGTTTCTTGCAGACAACATATGGTAGGATTTTGATTTCTAATCTACTCTCCTATTTGTTTTCATTTTATGGGTGAGTTCATCCCACTCACATTCAAAGTTATGATTGAGACTTGTGCATTCCCCAGCATTTTGATATCTTCTCCTAGTTCTGTCCATTCTTCTTTTGCTATATCCTTTTAAACCAGTGGTTTGCTTTTAATCAGTCCCCCCTAATCCCTACCCTTAATAAGCTTCCTTTCTTCCCCCTCCCTTTTTATTCCCTTATTACTTTTTCAGGATCTGTTCAGTTCCCTCCCCCATCTCTTCCCCTCCCTTTTTGTACTCTCTGCCCCTACACTCCCTAGTTTGCCATTCTTACTTTCTCTGTAGTGTAGAATAGAATTCAATACCCCAATGGATCTAGATGTTCTTCCCTCTCAGAACTGATTTCACTGAGAGTGAAACTACCTATTAGCACTCTCTTCTTCTCCTTATTATAAAAGTATTCTTCCCTTCCCCTTCCCATGTGTATCTTTGTGTGATAAAGACTATCCTATTTATTTTATTTTTTCAAGTATCTCTTGGTGCCATCTTTGATTCCCCATCCCTTTTTCTTTTTTGCATATCATCTTATAGCACATATTAACCCAATCTCTTTCTGTGAATGATTCCTCTAATTACTATAATAGTGAATATAATTTTTGAGGGCTACAAATAACATTTTCCACACATACTAATATGAATAATTTAATCTTATTGAGGCCCTTAAAGAAAAAAGTTTGAATTAAAAACATTTTCTCCCATTTCCCTCTCTTTCTTATTTACATTTTCATGTTTCTCTTGATCTTTGTGTTTAGATATCAAACTTCCCACTTAGTTCTGATCTTTTCTTTACAAATACTTGGAAATCTTCCATTTTGTTGAATGCCCATACTTTCCCCTGGAAGTATATAATTAGCTTTGATGGACAGGTGATTCTTGGTTGAAGATCCAATTCTCTTGCCTTTCTGAATATCATATTCCAAGCCTTGTGGTTCTTTAGTGTGGAAGCTGCCAGATCTTGTGTGAATCTGATTGGTGCTCCTTGATATCTGAATTGTCTCTTTTGGGCTCCTTGTAAAATTTTCTCCTCAGCTTGGTAGCTCTTGAATTTGACAATTACATTCCTGGGAGTTGTCTTTTGAGGATTTAGTGTAGAGGGTATTCCATGAACTCTTTCAATGTCTATTTTCGCCCTTGTTCAAAAACATCAGGACAGTTTTCTTGGATAATTTCTTGTATTATGATGTCAATATTTCTGTTTATTTCTGGCTTTTCAGGTAGACGAATGATTCTCAGATTGTCCCATCATGCTCTGTTTTCCTGATCCGCCATCTTGTCGGGGAGATATTTTGTTTTCTATTTTGTCAGTCTTTTGACTTTGCTTTATTAATTCTTGCTGTTTTGTAAGATCATTGGCTTCCAATTGCCTCATTCTGGTCTTTAAGGACTTGTTTTCCTTATTGGTTTGGTCTATCCTGCTTTTTGTGGCTTCCAGCTGTTTCTCCAATTGGGAGTTCTTATCCTTTAAACTGTTATTTTCTTTTTGAACTATTTCCCATTTTTCTTGCTAGAAGACTTCCATTTTTTTGGTAAGGTCCAATTTAAATCTTTCAGGAGTTTGTGGGAAATTTCTATTTTTTGGAAGGTTTTGGTGCATTTATTTGCATTTCCTCTTCTATTTCCTCTGTAGCCTGGTTTTTTTCCTCTGGAAAAATTATCCAGGGTCAATCCCTTCTTCTTGTTTTTCTTGGCGTTGTGTTACAGTTAAAATTAGTTTCTTTGCTAAAAGTATTATATTTTAGAGGTTTATTAAAGTTTAAGAAATAAAGAAAATACAAATATAGAAAGCACATGCCTAGGAGGACCAAAAGGCCTATTCAGTTTCACTTACTCTACATCTTGAGAGACGCGTGTGCTTGGAAGCAGGAGCAGGGAGAGCGAGTAGGCAGTACAGTCAGTTTAAATAGCCATTGTGTTCTCGCATTCATGTGAGGACTCAGGGAAATTATAGAGCAATCTGGGAACTAGCAAGGACTTCGGGCGATTGAAGTCTGGGGTTCAAATCTCCATTTTTACATTCTCCATTTGATCCTATTGGGAAAAGATTTTCCCCAAAAGGATCATGAAAACATAATCAACTTAAAGATTACAATAATTTGAGGATAAGATAAAAAAAGAACAACACCAATAATTGCTAGATACATTGACAAAAGCCAGTTAGGGGGCAGTCCCTTTTGGCATGAAAGTATACATACAAATAAATGTTCAATCAACCACACCCAAAGTTCATTCTTGATCTTCTCGTGCAGCTTGTGGTCTGGAGGGATCTTCATGGTGTCTTCTCCAAACAGTTCAGTTTCTGGATTGGAGAGGTAGCATCTTTCTTAACGTAAAATACTTCTAAAGAGGAATTAAAACTTTTCAATTCAAAATAATAATATTTTTACATTTCCCCATGAAGAGGGTGATTGAAAAACATATGATTAGCTAGGAACGCATGGCTGCATTATGAGGTATATGAATCAATTTGCAAAAGAAATTAAAAAGACATAAGATAAATCCAAATAAAAAAGAAAATTTCTGGATGAAAATATAGACTATCAACGTCTTATGTGTAAAAATTCCAGTTAAAGGAAAAATAAATCTGTAACAGGTCCTTGAATCAGGGCCCAATTAAAATGATTTAAGCAATGATGCACTTACCCAGTCAGTAGCCAGGACTCCAGAAAGTTTGCCACACTATGAAAGCCAGAAAAGGGACCAGATTATAGGAGCCAAGTTTGGGGTACTCATCTGTATTTCCAGAGTGAGTGTGGATACAAGGAAGGCCTACATCTTACCATATGTTAAGGGTTGCAACCTTGAGTCTTCACACTAATATATCCTGTGTGCTGTTTTATGGCACTAATCAGGTTTTGCTTTGTGCTTCATTGGCCCTATGCAAAGGCTCTTTTGTGTATCTTGTCCAGGAATCAGACAGACCCATTAAGCAAAGTCCCATAATTTAAAAAAAATTAGTGGCATAATTTTTATAATCTCAAGCTTTTATGGCATGTATTGACATTATAGCAAATGTATTTTAAACTTATATTACTGCAAAATCAAAAAGTTAATGAAAATCTTAATACTGGTGACATGTGCTTCAAATATAAAAAGTAGAGAAAAATAAAAGACTGAAATAATATATTGTACATGCAAGAAAAAATATAATAATAAAAGAGTTTTAAAAATAAAAATGTAGCTTATAACCATTGACACGCTGTCAGCTAAAAAATATATATATATAGAATACAAGGCTTTCTCACCAAAAATGAGATCCAATTTCCTCTTCATATCTGGCCATGATCCACTGTAAGTACAAAAAAATGAATTTCACAAGATAACATTTTTAATAAAGAATAGTAGTACAAATATGTGCTATCAATATCCACAAAATTCTCAATAGCCCAATTAATTACAATAACAAACTAACACACTATCATTTTTTACACATGAGTTGATGTATGGCATTTTTAAAAGTCTTTGAACTGATGGATATTTGTCACAGTTTTTACAAATGTAGCAAATCTTTCAACCTTGGTAAACATATTTTTAAACAAAGTAAAACTTATTTTGGGTTTTGAACATCATCAAGAATTCTAGATATCATTCTGGTGGAAGTAAAGTGATGAGCTGAAGAGTATAAATGAGAGATGCTCCACTTTTTTTTGGGGGGGAGGCTTCTATGGGTACTATATTCCCTGGGATTAACTTCCCAGCTTCCATTCACATTTTTAGAAATGCGGGAGTTGGGATTATAATTGTATTTTACTTTAGCTCCTAAAATGGGCCTTACCTCGTGTTAGGGGCAGGCAAAATGACCAGAGATTAAGAAAAATTATAAAAATCATGTCTAAAGAACCCTTAAAATCAATTTGAGAGATTTAGCTCATTAAATTTTCCAAAGGTTGTTATGGCAATTTTTCTGATGGAGTCCAACTATCCTCTTTGTGACAATTTACAAAGTCAAAAATAGAAAATCTGGCTTAATATTGGCCTACTAAATAATATTTGTTCAGTATGGTTATAGGGGAGAAGCAACAGAATTTAACAGTAGTTAAAACCCAGTACATTAAACTGATTCAGTATAACAGAATAGTATTGAATGCAGTAATATATGAACTTAAAATCACAAAGTTAAACCTTAAACAAAACCATCAGCAAAATGAAATAGAATACAGAGATTATAAAACATTGGAGTCTGAAATGCCTTAAAAATATAACCTCCAGACTCTTTAAAGTTCCTTGGGTTTTTCTTTATCCATTTAGATGCCTATTGTCAGAAGGCAGAAGATTGGTAAGGGCTAGGCAATGGGGGCCAAATGACCCACCCAGGGCCACACCACCAGGAAGTGTTTGAGGCCAGATTTCAACCAAGAACTTCCCATCTCTAGGCCTGGCTCTCAATTCACTGAGCTGCTGAGCTACCTCAACATAATGAGCATGGATTTTAGGAATCTCAAATTTGACTAAAGAATTGCAGGGAGCTGAATTTTTCCCCTGGCACTCAGGTGAAGTAAATGAAAGTATCAGTACAGTCAAAAGATATCCTCTTATAGTAGCCATGCTTTAAATGCCTGTTTGGAAAGTCTCTTCCTTCTTTCTTTCTCCCCCCTCCCCTGTGATCCCTGGCCCCAGTTCATGTGAAGGCTGATCATAGCCTAAGGAAAAATCAGCTCCATTTTTACCAGCTGGTGGAAGTATGTCCTGGGCCTGGGGCAATGAGCGATCTGCTCTGAGGCTAGAGTTATTGGGCCAGGCAGGCGGGTCACCAGGTGATCGAGATCTGGGTCAAACAAGTCTGGATGCTGGGACCATGTGAGTGAGAGACCAGGAGTGGCAGCCAGAGCAAGAGTGATTTGAATCAAACAGGTCCGGATCCAGAGGCTTTTCTGAAAATTCTTGGAGGAACTTGGCTTAAAAAATCACTATCTAGGCACTAGCTATTAAAAGCTGAACTTAGTAAAGATTTAGGAAAGTTAAAAAGATTGAGGGTATTTTGTCACAATCCTCGTGGTTCGCTATAACTGTTACAGTTAAAATTAGTTTCTCTGCTAAAAGTATTATATTTTTAGAGGTTTATTAAAGATTAAGAAATAAAGAAAATACAAATATACAAATCACGTGCTAGGAGGGCCAAAGGGCCCCTCCATTTTTAGAGTTGGGAAGTTGTTGTTCCCAGGTACTGTTTGCAATTACTGTGGTGGTTTTTCCTTCCTTTTCCAATTAGAAATTGGAGTATGATGGAGAGGCTTTCTGTGTATGGAGATAAGGAGCGAGGATTTTGCCAGAAGACAGCTCTAGAGTCTCTGAAGTTTCCACTGTTTGCTACCCACTCTCTGTGCTATCTCCTTGCAGTCACCCACGATCTGTGCTCCTCACCCTGCTGGGGTCTCAGGTCTAGCTGCTCTCAGGGGTAGGTCCTCAGTGGTCTCATTCAGCTGCCAAGGATGGAGAGATGCCCCTCACTCCCTCCAGGGGTGCACCTTGCTCATTCACTGATCCTAGCTCATTTTGGCTCTGACTCTGGTTCCGTTGGTGGGGTGGGGGAGGGTGGATCAGTTTGCATTTTGGTGGAAGCTTTTTCAATTCCTAATGGTATGAAAATGCCCAAATCCAATGTACCTTCAATGATGCACCCTACTGTAGAGTCTTTTTGTTCATGTGAATTTGGGTTTTTTGTCTTTTTGAGGTAGCCTGTATTTGTAGGTGGTGAGGAGAGGAAGAGTCCTGCATGTAAACTGCTGCTATGATTAGCCAGAAGTCTCCCACTCTATATTTTAACACATTATATGTTGTATCAAAAATAGGCTACTGGAGAATAAATGATCATTCTATAGCAAATTTTAATAATATGAAAGTAAGTCTTGATCAATGATACATGTAAAACCCAGTTGAATTGCTCATTACCTATGGGAGGAGAGGAAGGGAAGAATATAAATTATGTAACCATGGAAAATATTCCAAATTAATCAATTAAATTTTAAAAAGAAAAAAGAACAAATATCTCACTCTATTCTCTGAATTTAGGATTGCATCCCCCAAATCCATGACTTTGCAAATGACCTTACATTAAATCTGAGATGTTCTTCTACTTCATATCTACTTCCTAGAATGTCTAGATTCCTTAAAGGCTCAGCTCGCATTCTTGATACTTGCAAATTCTTTCTTCATTTCCTAGTCAAATAAGATATCATATATAAAAAGAACAGTGTCTGGAGCATGTGAGGTGATATATAAATGTTTCTTCCTTCCCTCTCTATTTGATAATTTGATAATATTTTCTTCCTTCTGGAATCATATGCTATTGTAATAATTGAAATGGCCTTGATAAATATAAGAATTTTAAAAATTATTGTGTAATTATTTATTTATTTGTTTATATGTTTATATACATAAATGTTAGTAGCTTCAGTAGCTTTATTAAAGCAAGGTAGAGATAGTAAAGGGGGATATGTCAAAAAGAGGTAGAAAATATTGCCTAGCTAAATTCCCTAAGTCTGGATCCAAATATCTCACTGAAGAGAGCATCCCACTAAAGACAAATAAAAAGCAGAAAGGCCAGTGTCTCTGGCCAGAAGTGAGGCATCAAAGCCAAATTCCTCCAGCTCCCAATGCAGAGGCCCTCCATCACAGAATTCCAACAGAAAGACACCTGCACAGCAGAATCCCTCTTTAAACAAGAGTCACAAACACAGTTGAATGAATCAGAATGCCCTGGGCTGAAACTTTTAAGCAGTTTTTTCCAAGTGACTTCCTATCCCTGGTTTCTACTTCCTTTCACTTTCTGCTGCTCTATCACATCTCAGGATCCATTCAGAATTTCTTTTGTTAGCTGACACTGCCCAGAGGGCAGTGCCTGTGGGATCCACCTCCCATCCTCTGAGGTTGTAAACTTTTATCAAAAGGATCCTCCAGTTCCTGTCTAAGTTAAAAGAGTGGAGTATTCCAAGTGCTTGATTGATTAAGTTAAGATGAAAAATTTCCCTTTCACAGTATCTACTTTTCTGTTTCAATGTGGTTGCCTTCAGTAGAATGTAAACTCTTTTACTCCAGATGCATTTGATTTTCCTTTAATACTCCAAGGATCCAATCTTGCCTTTTAAATAGTGGGCAATGAATAAATGGTTATGAATGCTTCTTACACTGCATTGGAAGGAGACTCACAAACCACAGGAAGACACTCTGCAGCACCTCCAATATTATGAACCAACATTCAAAGCTCTCTTTTCATACATCCTTTCCCAGCTCTACTCTCATTCAACTGAGAGGACCCTTCTGGCTTTTTATCTCTTTTCAAATATTTGGACCAACCTTCTAATCTAGTGATCTTTTTAGATCTTTTTAGATCCTGCTTCTGTTATCCAATTTATTAGGAATTCATTAGTTTTGTGACAATTAAAATGTCTAAGGATGGACTAATTCAGCTTTTATCAAAGTATCTGATAAAAAAAATTAGATAGCCTAGAGTCTAGCACCCATCCCTAAGAGACTCACCTGTAGAACTTTTCATGTTCTTTTTTTTTTAGCTCCACTCCTTCCTGAAGAACATCCAGTTTAACAACAGTGCTGGGAACCATGTGGTCTTAGCTGAGAAGAAGTCTGTGGCAAACTATGATATTCTCAACTATGTGACCTTTGGAAATGACACTGAGGTTCTGGTCAAAGTGGGAGAGTTTATTTCTGAGACTCCACTTGGTCAAGAGTTCATTATCCAGCAGAAGACAATAGTGTGGCCCAGAACATGGGGAGAGGTGAAGAACGATTGAAATGTTTATTTAATGAAAGATGTAAACCAAAGCACATAGCACACCAGAATAGTCACTAGCATTTTTCACACCTGGTTCAAAAGGCACAAAAATCCCCTTCAGGAAACAGCTTGAAAATCAAGTTTTTATGTGAAATTCAGCTGAGAGGTTGTTGAGGCAAGGGTATGAAGACAAATTCCTCTTTAGGTGGAGAGACTGAGAAACAGTGAGTTTATTCTACTGCACAGATGTGGAAGGGGGAAGCAAAAGAATCTCCCTTGTCCATAGCAGTCACAGAAAAGGAAGTAGGGGCATTCAGAAACTTCTTATTAGAGCTAATGATTCTTGATCAATGCCTACTATATCCAGCAAAGTTTCTATGGTATGATAGTGCTCTAAGTGATATCAGGCCTCTAAATATTTAGGATTCCTGGAAGAGAACCCTGTGTTATTCAAATTCTAATTCTAGCTCCCATTAATGGGAATAATATTTCCCTTTTTATGTTGATCCATGTTCCACACTTAGAAATATAACAGCTACCTTTACTATCTAAATCTCACTAAAAGATGAAATACAGAGTCATCAATTCAAAACCTGACAAATCTAGTATTAATAGTATCAGAGAGAAGGCCAAAATCCCTGCTTAAGTCAGTACAAAGTACTCAGTCAGTTAGAAGTTTTATGTGAGTGAAACAAAATTATTCAGAGAATGGAGTTTGTCTAAAAGTGTATGATCTGTAAGGCAGAGGGAGGGATTCACTATTTTTATAATGTAACACAAACTCTTAATCATTCATCCATTCAGCTATGTATTCATTCAAAAACTATTTGTTAAGGATATTATCTGAGTTGAGTCCTGGGTTACAAAGATAATATAAGAATCTTCCATGTGTGGTTTCTTCCTCTTTAGACATTGCATTTTGGACAAAATTACAATTGCTCTGAAATCCTGTCCAGAAAAAAAATTCACACTTTAGGCTTAGGTTTAGGTCCCCACTCCACCTGACTTTCTTTTGCCTGCCTTGCTTATTCATGATCAAGGCTCAATTCATGTTCTTAGTAATATTTGGTTCACCAAACAGTAAATGAAATTGTACATTTTGCAAATTCACAGGCAAGGAACGGTGGGTTAAAAAGCTGACATTTTCTTGAGACTGCCTTGTATCTAGGCCATCTCCTGCAAAATGTGTTTAGAGCTGGGGATTCCTATGGATTCTCTCTTCTCTGCCACATTGACTCAGGTCTAACTTTAGTCCTCAGTGATATAATGAAAAAAACAAGCTTACTCTGAACATTTCACTCCCAGACAATTAGAATCTTTGCTTCTAAGAACTCCTTCCTTTTATTCAAATGACAGCTTTTAACTGATTCAAAATGTGACCACTTTTAAATAGGAGTAATAAAAATTTAAGTACTACTCTTATACTACACACTCACACAAACCCACACACACATACACACACATGCAGAGTGACACATGTTCCCATGGAGAGAGAGACAGAAAGAGAAAGAGATATGGAGGAAGGAATCCAGAGACACAGACAGAGAAAGAGAGAAAGGTTTACTATGTCTCATACTAAGAGACTGTAGAATCAAAACTCAAATAGTTCTCCTTTCTGGGGGTAGTATCTGCATTATCCTTTTTCAATATATTCCCAATATTTTGTATGATAGTTAGGTAGTTCAACAGGTAGAGTGACAGCCAAGGGACCAGGAAGATCTGATTTTAAATCATTCTTCTGACACTAAAGGTATAACCCCTGCCTCACCACTTAACCATTTTCCCTTAGTTTCCTCATTTACAGAAGGAGAAAGAGAAGGAAATTGAAAAGCACTCCATTGTCTTTGACAAGGAAAACTCAAATGGGGTACAAAGAGTCAGACACAACAGAAATGACTAAACAGAAATACTTGTACTAAAGAATCTTAAGAAAAGTCTCTATTGATAATAAATGCTAGTCACTAACATTATTCCCTCTCCGAATCCTTTCATATGCCAGTGTAGTAGGGGATGTGGGGAGGAACAGACTTTACACCTTGATTCATATCCTAAAAGCTTTTTCTGCTCCATAAGAGGAAAGAAATAGAGCTACTTTGGTCTGGGGAGACTTGGATTTTTTTCCAAGGTAACTGGCTCAAGCTTTAGCACATAGGAATGTTATATCCATAAAAAAATAGATTTGGTAGCCTTTGCAGAATAAGCAGATTGTGTGCTTGTAGCTAACAACAAACTAAAATTGCATAACAAAACACATTAACACATGCATATGCTGACTCCAAACAACATCATTATGAGTTGGATGCTTTTTGTGTAGCCTCTTCCCTCCAGATGCCACAAAGTCTGTCGCCCAGGATTCCACATAAAAGTCCAGGAAGGAAAGCCTGTCTGCTGTTTTGACTGTGCACCCTGCCCACAGGGGCAGATTTCCAACCAGACAGGTAAGTCTGTGCAGAAACTCATAGCAAACACATTTACAGAGAAACAAAATAAAGCTGGATGACACTTGGGTCATATTCTAGTAATGGAAAACTCAGTTCCCATAGAACATGACATGAAAGGAAACCTAGGAATAAACTCAGAAAGATCAAGCAGATTGAGGGTCAAGAGTGATCAGTTAGTGAGAGTTGCTGTATTGGAAGTCCACCAGACTGGAAATTTCTCACCCAGTTTTTGTGTGGCTCAATTACTCAGGGATAAATTTCTAGAAATGTCTATTGACACTGATCATTACACTACATCACCATTACATTACATAGAGCTTTAGAATTTTCAGAGGCTCTTTTCTCACAAGACCCCAAAGACAAAATGCTACTATCTTTGTCATAGTTTTATTGAAGAGAAAGAAAAAGTGACCAACTGCAGTAACACAGTTATAAAGAAGAGTTAAGAATCAAACTCAGGACACTGCACAGAATTCCACCATATTTTTAAATTCCTCTCAACTATTTCTCCTGGATGCTTCCATGTATGCCAAGAAGGCACCAATCCTCCTCCATTACTCAGAAAATTCCTTGCCTTTCTGTTGCTCCATAATCTTATTCAGTTCCAGATTTCTCCCCATTCGCCATGAGGCTTGGATCTCTTAGAAGAAACCAATGTACTTGGAAGAGTATATTAAGCTGCAAAGCTAAGTAAACTGTCAGATATTTAGAAAATCAATGCCAACATGAGGAAAATGGGAAGTAATATAGACTATAGAAACACTCTGACCTAGAGCAATGTCTCAGGGAGAAAACCTCTGTGAAGGAAGTTCTTTCAATAGTCTTGGGAATGAAAGTGTTTGGGAGGATGCCCTCTCTTCAGCAGTAAATCAATAGAAGTGTTAGCTTTCAAAGAGGTGTCTCCTGATCATTTCTGGAAGATACACAAGACATTGTTTTTATAACCTGAAATGGTGCGAACTGGGCAGTGACCTGACCATATACCCTTTCCATTGGGGGAAGGATTACTTGGTTCTTGTAAGTGAATGGGCTGGACAAGGATTAAATCTGAAAAGTGGTAGGACCCTGGTTTGCATGAAATTCTGCATATATCATGTTATAAGGAGGAAAATGGAAAAGTATGAACTAAACTTAAGATTGTAGTCCCCAGGAATTATCAATCAATTCCAAATGACTTTTATGGTAGTTTATTTACAAAAGAAGAAAAAATGTAAGAAAAAAATCAGAGAGAGCAGATACTGACTTGGCCTGGTCTGAACCAGGCAGGGATTAAGGGGACCAAGCAAAGGGGGTCCAGAGGAAAGTTAAATAAGGGATTTAGCCATGAGATCTCCTCTGTGACAGGGGTCCTTCAGAATAAACCATGGAAAGGATTCAGCCCTTTTCACTCATGGATGTGGTAGTTCTAATTGAAACTAGAAAGCAGTCCTCAGCCACAGCATCTCCAGGGTCCTTATAGTCAACTTCAAGGTAAAAGAACTCCTCACCAGAAATGCTTGCCACTTATAAAGACCATTTTTTCCTCACTTCCTGGGCCTTCCTTCCATTTTTACATGGGTCAATTACAGTTAAAGCTTTGTTTAGGACAGCCCAGTAGCCAGGCAGTTGAATCTTATTCATTAATTACTATAGCACACATGGGTCACAGTCCTCCCCAAAGTTAAGGGGTGTGAACACTTCTGGTGATTAAATCTAAAATTGGGAAGGGAAGAGTCAATCCCATCTTCACAATACCCAAGTAATCCACTGCTTTCTGCTTAAAGATCTACAAGAAGGGGAGAGCCATTACTCTCAATGCAGTTCCCTAAATTTTTAGACCACTCTCATTATTAAGATTTCCTTAAGATAGAATCTAAATTTGTCTGTTCTCAATTTCTGGACTGAATCTTGTGTTGCCCTCTAGCAGAGCTCTCTAGCTAGCCCTCTCCCATCTAACAGAGCTAATATAGTCCTTCCACTAATATTAGCCCTTTGAATACAAAGTATCATCTATCCTCTCTTCTGAATATTTTTCCCCACCATAAACATGCACAGATCCTTCCTTCAACATTCTTAGAACACTCAGAGTTGAGGTCCAAGAGAAGAATTTAAGAGTCATGTTGGTAAAGCTCAAAAGACATCTCGTCAACAGCTAATGGCATATAGATACACCATCATAGATGAACTCACCATCAGCAGGAAAGGCAAAGGAATCAAGACCTTTAAAAATTATAGAGGCTGAATCTCCACAGAGAGTTTAAGAAGAGCTCCAGAAAGACTAACTTAGTGAATACAATTGAAACATTTTCTTGAGGGAAAAGTCTATACAGGATGAGGAGAGACACTTAAAAGATACATTGTCAACATCCATTAAATCATTTCAACAACACATTGGATTTCATTACTTTCAGACATATTACTATAATATTTTATTAGCTAGCTTGTATAGAGCACTTTTAAGGGGGTTACAAAATATTTTACAATTGTTAATTCATTTAATCTTCATAACAATTTCATAAGTAAATTGCCATTATAATCCCCATTCTACAAGGGATGAAATTCAGAAGAAAGAAGTTAAATTGACTTCTAGGATCACAAAAATATAGATTATGAGGCAAGATTCAATGGAATCAACTGGAGAAATTTATAGTATTATAATATCAATTTGGGACCCACTGATAGGGAAGGTATGCAAACCTGCCATTCAAAGACCTTATTGTTCTCTTCAGACAGAGATCAATGCATGAAGTGCCCTGAGGACCAATATCCCAATAGGGAGAGGATTCACTGCCTCCCCAAAAGGGTGGCTTTCCTGGCCTATGAAGAAAACTTGGGCACAGCCTTGGCCTCCATAGCTGCTTCCTTCTCTCTTCTCACAGCTCTGGTTCTCTGGGTCTTTGTGAAGCACAAAGATACCCCCATAGTCAAAGCAAACAATCGGGATCTCAGCTACATTCTCCTCTTCTCCCTTTCCTTATGCTTCCTTTGTTCCCTGTTCTTCATTGGCCGCCCATCTGCAACAAATTGTCTCCTCAGACAAACAACATTTGGAGTCATGTTCACAGTGGCCGTCTCCTCTATTCTGGCCAAAACCATCACTGTGGTTCTGGCCTTCAGAGCCACAAGACCAAGCAGCAAGAGGAGAAGATGGGTGGGCTCCAGAGCACCTATTTCTCTTGTTGTCTTTTGTACCTTCACTCAAGTCATGATCTGTTCAATGTGGCTCTTTCTTTCACCCCCATTCCCCGATGTAGACACACACTCTGACACTGAGCACATCATCCTTGAGTGCAATGAGGGCTCTCTCATTGCCTTCTACTCTGTCCTGGGCTACATAGCACTCTTGGCCCTGGGGAGCTTCACTGTGGCTTTTCTAGCCAGAAATCTCCCTGATACCTTCAATGAAGCCAGGTTCATCACCTTCAGCATGCTTGTGTTCTGCAGTGTCTGGATTTCCTTCCTGCCCACATACCAGAGCACCAAGGGGAAGATGATGGTGGCTGTGGAGGTCTTCTCCATCTTGAGTTCCAGTGCTGGCTTACTAGGCTGCATCTTTATCCCCAAGTGCTATGTAATCCTTCTACAGCCACAGAAGAACACCAAGAAATTTTTAAAGAATAATCCAAATTCCTGAGACAAGAAGAATTCAGAAAATTTCTACATTACTCTCAATAATAACAAGATGTTTTTAAAAATTAATCTTGCTTGAAAATATATCTATTTTCCCCAGATGAAAATATTTATAGCAGCTTTCTTTGCAGTAGCAATGAACTAAAAATAAGGGGGATACTCATCAATTGGGTAATGAGTATAGAAGTTTAGGCACATGTTTGTAATGAAATAATATGGAACAATAAAAAATGACAAATTAACTAATTTTTTAAATACATAAAAATGCCAAAATGAAATGAGGAATGATACAAACAAAACAAAAAGATCATTATAGAGAATAACTGAGTCATTGTTTGAACCATAACTTCATGCCCACCTCAGGAGGAAGAAGTGTTAAATAGAAACATGATAGTAATAATACATACACACATATACATATACACACATATAATTAAAATTCCAACAGACTGAGTTCCATATAAGAGGATCAAATTATTGGTCAGGCTAACAATCAACCATACATTTTTCATTTGGTGATCTCTCAGTCATGAAAGACAAAAAATATTAAGCATCTTGAGCCAAAAATTTAATTTTGGAAGCTTGTTATACAGCCCTCCTCTAACCATCTCCTCTTGGTATATATCTAATGAGAAGAACTGATTTTCTCTCAGTCCCTCCCTGATTGCTTCATGATAGTGACAGGAGTCATGCCTGATAATAAGATTCTAATGGCCCTTGGTGTTCTGGACAGGAAGATCAAGTTGGGGCTGAATAAGTTTTGATCTCCATAGGTCATTTCAATAGGGAACTCAAGGATGACATCTTGCTGCCTGCAGACATTCTTGGATTGAGCCAGTCTTGTTTACCAGGCAACATTGAAACATTCAAATTCAATCACCCCAATTTGTAAGATGCTCTGAGGCATGGAAAGTAAAAGCATTTCTTGACTTACTTAGGAACAAAGAGATAGTGAAAGAGGTTTGAAAGACAGACTCAAGCCTCAATTTCAAACGTACAAATAAAAAAAAACTATCACTTATGTATATTAATACATATATTGTGTCTATTTCTCATTGTCTCTTGAGCTCTCTGTCTCTTTGATCCATCTCTATCTCATTCTCATCTCTGGGTTTCTGTATGACTTTCTTATTCGTACTCTCATTCTCTGTCTCTTTCCCTGAATGATGAAGACAAGAGCAATAATTTAATGAACTGACAGAATATTAACCTCAATTTAAGAAGATAGAATTAAATAAGGATGTATGTGTGTGTGTTAAGTCCTACACAATTTCAAAAATGTAATTTCACAAATACATGGTTGAAGAAAAATATATAAATCAGTGAAATTATCTTTTATTTCTAGGGAAATTCTGGAATAAATAATTAGAAATTTACTTCTAGATAGATAGAAAGGGAATAGAAGATTACAGAAGACTTAATAAAACTTGATTCCTCTCTACTGAAAGAGGTGATTTTCCCAAAGTTTCAAATAAGACATTCTATCTAGATGTGGCCATTGGAGATATTTATTATCCTTAACTAGGCATATTTCTTCCAAGAGTTTTATTTTCTCCTTTTCTAATTGGGGGAAGCTTTCCACTAAGTGAAAAAATATGATTTAAATTAAAAAGAGAAGTAAGATCAAATTACATAGACAAGCACCAATATATCAAGAATAGGTCATATAAAAGTGATTGCATTGCCTGTATGGACAAGGTCACTAAATAGGCATGTATTAAACAAATCAATCAACAATCCTTTGCTATTTGCTTTCTATGTGTTAAATTCTTTGATGAGTAGAAAACATACCCCCAAAGTGAAAAGGATCTAGAATACTATAGTGTAAATGTGCTGAATGGTTTCTTAAATTTTAGCAAAAAAAAGAGACTATTATGCACAGTAACAAAATTATAATGACAATAAATTTTGAATGACTTGGGTTCTCAGATTAATACAATGAACCACAATTCCATAGAACTCAGGAAAGAAAATGCTCCCCATTTTCACAGAAAACTGACAAACTCTGAAAGTATATTGAAGGAGAGTTTTTCACTTTCTTTTTTTTTGTTTTGTTGACACTATAGTCAATGTGGAAATATGTTTTGCATTATTTCTCCTGTATAATGGGTATTGTATTGCTTGCCTTCTCAATGAATCAGTGTAAGTATTTTTTCAAATCAATAAAAAAAATTAGCAAAATATTTGATAAGGTATGAAATGTTTTTACTTTATAAAAGGCATTGATATGTGTTAGAATGTGCTTTAATGAAACAGAATGGGAATTGATTGAATGGCTAAACTCAAAGAGAACTCAGAGTTTTAAATCCAACTTGGAAAGAGATGCCTAATGCTTCTATATTTTGCCCTAGTTTCTTAACATTTTAGAAATGAATTGTAAATCTTAAAACTGATCCCACTGTACCTTAGAAAATTTGGTTAAGCTATTCCCCATTTTAAATAATGAAGGTACTTGATCAGGAATGTATTGGGAACTTTTAAAATTACTCCACCCTGCTCATACAGTGCCTTAGGGGAAGATAAAGTTGTAAACTCCTGATGGAACAATGAAAAAGTCCCTAACTCATACTTATAGTAAAGCTAGAACCTTAAGCTAGGTCTCTTTTTAGATCTAATACAAAAGGGTACTAAGTACCTATAAAGGTTAAATTAATCACTAAAAGGTCAAGCAACTTACAAAGTGCAAGCTTAGCAAAGAAATGTGAAATATTCAGAAGATATAATCTAATCAGAGAAGATGATAACAAAAGAAGATGTGAACTAAGAATGGTCAGTCCTCGGGAAAACATCTTGTGACTGGTAGATGTGAGAATTTAGGGGAGGTAACATAAGAGAAAATTCTCTTTAAAAGGAGTGGCTCTCTGAACTTGGTGGGGAGTTTGGAGTTAGGTTGGAGGAGCTAGGTCTCTGAACTCAGTTCAGGAGTTGAGGATTTCAGTGAAGGACTGTAGTTTTACTTTAGGATGTCTTGTGGTGAGTGATGAAAAGACTGCCTAGTCTCTCTCTTAAGGCTCAGCCCTAGGCCATATGGCCAATGCCCTTCATACTATTTACTCTCTACTCTCTCTCTCCCTTTCCTTAATTCCTTCATTTGTATTAATTAAAATCTCCATTAAAAACCAGCTGACTTGTGTATTTTCATATTTGGAAATTTTTCCCATGGTGACCACTTATTTTTTATTTAAATCAATATACTAAAAATTATCTTTAAAGTTTTGGCAATTCAAAGTCTTGAAACCCACATTTTCACAGTTAGAGAATGAGGCACATATATAGTTGCCATCCTGACCAAATTTGCAGAATATAAAAAAATTATACTTAATAAAACTGTCTTTGTATCTCTCTTTCTGTCTCTCTTCCTCACCCTCTCCCTCTCTGTCTCTATCTCTGTCTCTGTCTCTGTCTGTCTCTCTGTCTCTTGACTCTTTCTCACTCTCTATCTGTATCCGTGGCAAGAGCAAATAAGATCTTAAAAGGCCAGAATAGTGACCTCAATAGTGGATGATATAATTAAATAAAGATATACGAAAAATCATATACAAATACAAATCAAAAATTAAATTTGACAAATATGGATTATGGCTCAACATAAAACCAGTGAAATTTACTTTGATTGCTGAAAAAATTCTGGAATAAATTATGAGAAAATTAGTTCTAGACACCTATAAAAGAAAAGGATGATTACAAAGTATTCACGATGAACATGCTGCAACCCTCCTCCACTTCCTGACAGACAAGTGATGGATACAGAGTAAAACTTGAGACATATATCAGGATACAGCCAATAGAAAGATTTCTTTTGCTTCACTACACATGCTTATTATGAGTTGTTTTTCCTTCTTTTAATTTTTTGGAAAGAGAGTCTTCAGCAGTCTCTACCAAATATTTAGGGATTTACAAGGACTGTAATTCAATATGGGTTGGCACGGTGTCAGAATAGTCACAAAATCCATTAGTCTGGGCCAAATTGAGAGGTCATAACAGTGAGAAAAAAGGTAATCTTCGCATTCTACTTTGCCCTTTGCCAAACAACTAAATCCTCAGAATCTTGGTCAATGTTTTTACATTCTACTCAGGAATTTTGCTCAGAAAGTTCACCACTGGGAAAAAAAAAAGATCTCCATTAAATTAGTTCAGCTAGTTCAACTTTCATCAGAAATTCAATAAATTCAACTCTATTTCAGAAATGAAATGCAGTTCCCAGTAGAATGGCAACTAAATTGAGTTGGCTTAAAGTGTTTTTTCAGAACATTAAAAAAGTAACACTTAAGACTGCGGCCCTTTGGAATCATCATTGGTTTTGAATTGATTAAAATCCTTAATTCTTGGTCATGAAGCACTAAATGACATCATTGACAGGTAACGGTGTCTGATGGGAAAAGTACTGAACTTATAATCCACATATACAAAATGGAATTTTGGCTTTGAGTAATTACTATGTGATCATGGCAAATTCTTTCTTTCCTCTGATCCATAGTTTCTTCATAATTAAAATGGCAATAATAAACTCAAGTGAAGTTACAAAATTGTTACAGAGAAATTCTATTCAAAAAAAGAGAAGTGCTGTATAAAAGTGAATCATTTCTTCAAATACTTTGCTTTACCTTTTTCCTTTATACTTCCATCTTTTTTCCCTTTCCTTCTACTTCTTTATGCTTCTCCACACTGTGGATGTCATCTTCATCATCATCCATTACTCATTTCTTCATTGCTTTTCTTCTTGTCTTCCACCTTTTTGGTCTACATATCTTTCTTTTCTTCTTCTTCAGTTCTCCTCATTCTTCACCCTCCATTGCTTCTTCTCAACTTTCTTTTGCCTTTTCTCATCCTTCTTCTTAGTTTCCTTCCCCTTTCTTCTCCACAATGTTCTTCACTTTAATCTGAGTAGTAATAATCATTTTTATCATCGGAGGAGTTATTCCATCAGGCTCTGCAAGTGGTATTTCTAACTTCAAGGAGACACAAAGTCCAAACTATTTTGAGTCATGACTAAGTAATCAATATATCATTTGCATATCTCAGATGTTTTAATAGAAGAGAATGCTCCACTTAATGTAATTGGCAGAATTATGAAATGACTTGGTGTGACCCTGTTATCACATTGGCATTAGGCTTAAACTATCATCACAGATCGAAGCAAAGAAGGATCTCTTTCTTCTCACATCTTCTTTCACAGTGGAAGGAAAACTCCCTTAGTTCCTGGACCCTTTTCCCCAGATCCCTGTATATAAACACAGAATGAGAGATTGGACCCATGATTTTATTGGCTTAAAGAATTCTTCATTGAGAAAATTCCTTCTGCCATTACAGTTCTAGTTTGTTAATAAATCTTTAGTGTTTTGGATTCTTATTTTAAGTTTAAATTGGATACTTCATGATATCACTGATCTGTCAAATTTAAAAAATATGGAAATTATATAACTGGAGAGACACTATAAGGTCCTTTATCTCAGATCCAGAAGTGAAATAATGTGACTGAATTAGGCAAGCAGACAACAGAAGGGCTGGTTAGTGGAGTGATTATGGGAAACAAAGATGATTTTTTTCTGCAGCAGGACTTGATACAAATCCCCATTACAAGCATCAGTGTTGAATCTTTGTCAAGCAATAACTGCTGGAAATATCTCTATATGCTGAACTAGTGACAAGATACTCTGTACCAGAACCATGTAAGAGAACAATACTCTGAGAGTAAATCCTAGCTGCAGGACTCTCTCCTTTAGAATTGGGCAAAGAGAAGGCTGAGATCACAGAACTCCTAACCACTCAGTTGCTACCTCTTTCTTACCTTGTCAACTCTCACAAAATGTTCTTTGATAAAATGAGCCCAAGACCAGAGTCACTGTGTAAGCCAGATGCCTTCATAGATTCTCACATGCTAAGAAGTTTCCCTGTTCTGAAAAGCTCATGGGACTCCAACTCACTTTGTCCCAATTGGCCTTGCTGAGGACCCAGGAGTTGGGAGGAAGGAGTGAGAAAACAAGTTTTTACTCAGACGCAGGGACACAGGTGCAGAGCCCCCAGCAGTTGTGGTCCCCAGAGAGCCTCACTGATTGAGCTCTCTCTGTCTGCAGAGGGGGAAGCAAACAGAAGATCCTGTCCTTATCCAATAACAAGGAAATTTGTTTATAATTAGCTAAGCCCAAGTTCTTCTTAAATATGTGTTGGTCAGCAACGTCTCTATCATGATCATCACCCAGACTTGTATTGCATTGTGTCTGCATGACTGTCAGGGGACAAACCAAGCTGGCACAACTGCTCAGTAAAGAGGCAGGACCTCTGCAGGAGACTGCCCCATCCCAAGACAACTGAAACTGCTACAGGTGCTAATGCCCTGCTTCCCCCAAAGCACATCACAATTTTTTTTGAGAAAGCAGGTGGACTTTGGCTGTGAGCTAAAAAGAAGCCTTCTTGATGTTGTTCCAACTTTTCTTCTTCCTGCTCCTACAGCTGCCACTCTCTGTGGGCAGAGAAGAAGGGAACCCCTGCCATGAAGAAAGGACTTTCAGCCCCACATACTATAGAGATGGGGATCTGGTTATTGGAGGATTTTTTCCTCTACTTTTACATGAGTTAGACAAATTACCATATTGGAAAACATTTTGGTTTCACCCTAAGGATATCATAAAACATCATCAGTAAGTATTTATTCAGTTCTTTTAGTTAATTTTTTCACTTGTCAACCAGTTATTTTCTTCCTTGATGATGTACAATCTCCCATTGGAAAGTAAAGGAAAAACAGCGAAAAAATTTGTAACAGATAAGTATAATCAGGCAAAAATTTTTCCATTTTAGTTATATCCAAGAACGAATGTCTTATTTTAGAGATACCCATCACCTTTCTGTCAGGAAATGTGTGTATTCTTTATAATCAATCCTCTGCACTGCTCAGAGTTCTTCAGATTCTCAGATCATTTGCTTTTATTATATTGCAGTTAAATTATATGGTGCTTTCTAAGTTCTTCTGTCTTCATACTATCTCAGTACATAACTGGCATCTGCCATTTCTATGAAATCATCTTTCTCTTTTTACTACGGCTCACATATATTCCATTATATACACAGATCAATATGTGTTTCGCCATTCACTAATCACTGTACACCCTCTTAATACTTAGATATTTGTCACTACAAAATGAATATATAAATGTATGACTGTATATACACACACATATACATATATTAAACACCAAGATCCTTTATGTTATCTTTATATTCTTTTAGGTATTATTTGGTCATAAGGTGTCTACAATTTAATAACATTTTGGCAAGACATACAAATTGCTATCCAGAATGTCAACACTAACACTATTACTTTAAATTCCTCTCACATTTGTTTCTTTTTTCCAACTTTACCAATATGATGGATATGAAGTAGAAATTCAGAGTTGCTTTTACTCCCTTTTTGCTGATCATTATACATTTGTAAAATTTTAAATACCTTTAGATTGTTTGGAATTCTGACCTGAAGATCTATCTGTTTAAATCCTTTGAAATGCATCAATTGAGGAATGGCTCTTGTTTTTATAAATTTCAATCAGTTCCTTACATATCTTGGAAATGAGACTTTAACTATATGCTGTATGTATTTTTCCATTAATATTTTCCCCTTGTTATCTTAGTTACATTAGATTTGTTTTTGAGGAAAAGAATCTTAGTTGCTTGATGTAATCAAATATGCTATTTTGTTATCTTTGATCCTCTATGCCTCTTGTTTGGTCATGAACTATTCTCCAGCAGATAAATATGAAAATGAATATATTCTATATTTCTCTCAATCATATCTGAATTATTTTAATAGCTAGTTTAAGTATCCCACTGGAGAGTACATGGGGATATGATTTGAGATGAGGATCTTTACCATATTTCTAAAAAATTGTTGCCTAATTTTCACAGTAGTATTTGTCTTATTTTCTTTTATTAGTCATTGAACTCAATTGCCTCAATTTTTTGAAATTCATTTACTGACTTTGCAAAGAATTCAGGACATTTTCACAATAGATTTTGGATATCACATGAGAGTTGGTAGAGAACTGCTACTCTGATGTAAGTGTGATGATAAAGCTGGTTGAGGGTAGAAAGAGAGTCTCCAATACAGCCCCTGAGCCCTTGAGACCAGATAGGTTTTAATATGGTCAAAGCTTTGGCTTCTGAGTCCCTGACAGTAATAAAATAAAATTTTCACAGACTAAAACACTGAGGCAACATGTGAGACTCAAAAAGTAGTTATGGCCCTTCACTATGTGAGTACGCTCATAATTGTACCTGCATTTGATGGAAAAAATTCTCCATTTAAAAATTTCAGTTTCTTTCAAGGGTGAAGAGTAGGAAGAAAAATATTTCTTGTCCCTAACAATCTCCTTCCTACTGTAGGTGGCAGCCCAAACACTACTATCAGGTCCTGGCCTTGATGTTTGCTGTAGAAGAGATCAACAGGAACACCAAACTGTTACCCAATATAACCCTGGGATTCCATATCTTTAATGCCTATCACAATGATGACAGAACCTTGGAGAGCTCCCTGGTGTGGCTGTCAGGCCAGGGACCAACCATTCCAAATTACAGCTGTGAGAGTCAGGGCAAGTCTATAGTGGTCATTGGAGGAGCCACTTCTGAATTGACTGTTTCCATGGGAACTCTACTTGAGCTCTATAGGATCCCACAGGTAGGGATTTATAGCTTCAATTTAGCCTATACTGCTTAGAGGACACAGAAATGCGTTAATAGCTCTGTTACTTGAAAGTTAGACTCCAAAAGTTTGGAGAAATCCTAATGTCTAATTTAACTCTCAGGTGCTTCTCAGAGAAGGAAAAGAAAACTCTTCATGTAAAGGAGAAAAAAATTTTTCACTTCATCAATTCTTATAGGAAGCAGCAAATTGTCACCTAGAGAATTTGTGAAACAATAAAATTAAATGCAAGTACTTGTTAAAAGTTAAATATTTTCAATTCTCTGTGCATTGTGCTATTTATAAAAAGATGTTAAAAAGTCAGAAAGCACAGACTTTATATCTTTTTTAGCTAGGTCAGGTTTTATGAAGGACCTGATCCCTTAGGTGGTGGCCTGAATGATCAGAAGTACTTTAATAGGTAGAGATGAAGAATTACTCAATTCGAGGAAAAGGAGGATGAATATAGTGGGTTGAGAAAGGAGGGTTAAAAAAAGACATACATAGAATATATTCACTATGCTCATGTTTGGTTTCTATTCAGGTCACCTATGGCCTCTTTGATCCACTCTTGAGTGACCCAGTCCAGTTTCCTTCTGTCTATCAGATGGCCCCCAGGGACACCTCTCTTCCTCTTGCCATGGTTCAATTAATGCTGCATTTCAAATGGACCTGGGTGGGATTGGTTGCCTCAGATGATTCAAGAAGTAGGAAATTCCTCAGGGACCTTCAAGATGAAATGGTCAGAAATGATGTCTGTGTTGCTTTTATATATGAGATCTTTACTGGGTTGACAGAGGATGAACTCCTTCATTCTTATTTTCTCGAAAAACTATCTGATTCTACAGCCAGCGTGATTGTAATTTATGGCAATACAGATGCACTACTCACCCTAAGGTTTAGCGAGATTCCTCATACCCTTGTATACAGAATGTGGGTCACCAGCAGTCACTGGGATATTGCCAAAAAACCAGGTTATGTCTATTTTGACAATTTCCATGGAGCTCTGATATTCTCAGAGCAGACAAGTAAGATTCCTGGTTTCAAACATTTTCTGAAAACCATTAACCCTGCCAAAGACTCAGAGAATATCTTCCTTCAGAACTTCTGGAACTCAGCTTTTGGATGTACATCTGAAATTGGAAAAGGAGATGGAGCTGTCTGTTCACCAAATGCTTCCTTGGACACACTGAGATTGAGCTATTTAGACATGACTATGTCTCACCAGAGTTACACTGTTTACAATGCTGTGTATGCTGTAGCCTGGGCCCTTCATGAAATGTTCTTGGTGAGATCAGAAATGGAATCTAATAGCAATGGAAACATCTTGGGTACTTATCGTTGGAAGGTAAGATCTCCCCTTTAGGTACTGATTTTCAAATATCTGACTATGGGTACTGTCACTCCAGGAAAGAGAGATGAGATTAATAACTCAGGTCTCCTCATTTTTCAGTGAGGAACTCTGTAGATTCTAAGCCTAATATGTCATTTCTGGCCATTTCATAGTTATCATCATTTCATTTACCTGATTTAAGATTTAGGAATGAGAATCAAACTCAACTGGTCCCTTAGAGTTTTGGGGAAGTTTTGTGGGTTGTCATTACTTCTCTAATTCATTTCATGAATGAGGAATATGAGGCAAACAAGGTTAATTTACTTACTAAAGGTCTCACTGCTACCTAATAAGTGTCTGATGCCAAATACAAAAATATGAAAATGACTCTTCCTGACACCTGAACTCCAGACTTGGGGCTTTATACAATTTTACATCTAGCTGCCCACTAAAGGTTTTCACAGGGAGGTTGTGACCAGCAAAACTTCCTGTTCCATGCCTCCATCAGTCTAAGGAAGTCAAAGCCAGGTGTCTTTCCTCCCCCTAGCAGGCTTAGTTACTCCAGAGCATCATGGTACAACAGATGGACTCTTTGTTTTGAAGTCAGAAAACCTGGGTTCAAAACTTGTCTCTGAAATTTTTTTGCCAGTTATCATTGAACAATCCCTTGACTTCTATAGCTTTCAACTTTAAATAAAAAATGTTAGATTAAAAGACTCTAAGTGCCTTTCCAAATGGAGATCTAGATCTTAACATGAGATTTTGTCTCAAAACAGATTTTTGTATTGACTTTTCAAAATAAATACTGGAGAATAGGAATTCCTGTAAAGCACTTAATAGATGTTTGTTCAATGAAAAGTTCTCTTCAACTATAATCTTGAATTCCTGTTTCCCCTTTCTCTAAATCATTCTTTATAGAGTTGACAATAAATCAACTGGCAATTTAAAATTTTCTACTATATGACAGTAACTATTCTACACAATGGAGATCTGAAGACAAAACTGTATAAATTCCCTACTCTGATGTACCTACCTATAGGGATCCAGATATGAATTAACCTTGAAAGTATTGTTGATGTATTCAAAAACTGAGTTTTGTGAACAATATGTTCATGTACCAAACTAAATGATTGGTTACTCAAGCCTTGTAAGAAAGTCTAACTCTGGGCTTATCATATTCTGGCTACTCCCTAAATCTCCCTAAAGTTAATTGGATTTAGGGGGGGCTCTGAGTCCTAAATCATCTCAGTTTACACCTCTTTGATCTTGTGGTTCTTAACTGAGCCAATGTTAAATTCTCTGCCATGTCACATGCTCATCAACTACCTCCCATCACCCATTCCTTGATTCTCCAATAAAATATTGGGGACACGTATAGTTCTCTCTCTTTCCAGTCAGAGGAGCATGCACACTGGAGTCCATGTTGTTGAATTCTTTGTCTCTGAGTCTTTCTTTCTTTATAGTGCTCCCTCTAAGTTAAAACCCCTCCAACCATTTTCTCTCAGTCTTCAGCTTCCCTTCTCAGATGTTCATCCTCAAATGTATTAATTTTGGGGTGCTTGACAGCAACACTAACAATGGAGAGGACAACATAAATATATCTCAGCATATGTGTGTATGCATACATACACCCACCCATTTGGACATGAATGTATATATTTATATACACCTTTCTATTATTGAATGAGTATGTATTATGTATATATTCAAAAGAAATGTATAGAACACAAATATGGAGAATATATTTTCTATATATGTAAAATAAATGTAAATAATATAAAAGCAAATACAAATACATTCAAAGGAATTATGGAATGAAGACAAAGATAATCTTCCTAAAGAACATCTAACCATGCCACTCTACTGATCCAATAGATTATACTTTTGTGCAAGAGCCATCAATGGTGTGACGGAGCCATGAGAGAGAGAGAGGTTTTTGTTGTTTTTTTTTTTTTTTGCAAATGAGCAGAAGTTTATTTTCCAATAGGGAAATAGTATAGTAATTGTTCCAGCAACAGTCTTACAAATATCAACTGGCAAGAAGCACATACAACAGAACTCCAAGGGACATAAAATACTTAAACATTTGGAAACGTGATTATGTCATTGGGGCAAAGGGGAGTCTGACCAGTTGTGAGGTCTGAAAACAGATTGCTCCAGCTAAAGTAGAATGTTTCTTGCCTTGACAATGGGATTTGTCTCACTTTGGAGGAAAAGTGGATCTCTTTGGGAACTTGGTCAGTTTTGCCCATTATTCCCCCTTCTTTAAATTCTCTTATTAAAATTTTAAACTGTTCTCCATATGTCTCTCCCTGCCATGACATGGATGTCGGTCCTAAGAGGTCCCCCCCCCATTCTAAGCCAGTAAGACAGTTACAGAGATGCATAATTTCTTTTTCAAGCCAGGACTTTCTGGGTTACAATAAACTCCTGAGCCCTGGGACTCCAAGAAAGATGTCTCAGAAACCAACCTTTCTTGTTCTCTCATGTTCCAGATACAAGGCTCTTAAGGGAAATAACTGTTTTGGTTATTCATTGAAAGAACAGTATGCATTTTTTTAAACCCTTACCTTCTGTCTTAGAATTAAATCTATATATTGGTTCCCAGCATAAGAGTGGTAATGGTTAGGCAATGGGGGTTAAGTGACTTGCCCAGGGTCACACAGCTACGAAGTGTCCAAGGCCAGGTTTGAACCCAGGACCTCCCATCTCTAGGCCTGGCTCTCAGTGGACCAAGTCACCCAGTTGTCTTCGAACAGCATGAAATTTTAATTGACTTCCCTATTTTCCTCTGGACTACATGGTAAGACCCTAGTGTCCGGTAAAAATAAGATTATAAAATTACCCATGTTTTCTTAACCATTACAACTTTTTTTTAAATATCATACTTCACTTTATGGTACAAATCAAAGGCAACTTTTTCAGTACTACTTAAACTAGCTTTTAAGAACATCACTGCAAATAAATCTAAACTGAGTAAGGATTCTAAATTAGGGGGGAATGAGATTCAAGTGTTGTTTGCATTTAGGTAAACAAGATACATGGTTATCTAATCTATTTTTAGACAGTAAACAAAGAAACATAAGGCAAAGAGAGCTACTGATTTGCTTTGTCTTAAATTTCTCTAAAGAAATAGACAGGAAAAAAATTGAACCTTTTCTTGTTGTTTTATAAATGTAAAATCTAAGAGAAATCCTGTTTCTCTGGGAGGGCCGGCCTGGCAGGACTGGGGCAGGCCCTCTCTTGCGGGGCTGCTGGATGTGCTGTGTTGTCCTGGGAGGGTGCTTTTCCATGGAGGGATGAGGTTTCTGGTGGGCCACTTGAGCTGCCGCAGGGGGGACGTCTTTGTCACCCCTTGCAATAACACTAGAGATGTACACAGTTGGTTTAGGTGGGTTGGTACTTTCCCATTCTTGATCATCTTTATCCCTCTCTTCTTTAGCATCTCCACCATGAGGGTGTTTCTGCACAATTCTCATTCCACCAGCTTTTACCGCAGGAGGGTGTCCAGCTCTAGTCTCTACTTTCTCGTCAGTAGGCGAAGACATTGTGGACACTGACTCGCTCTCTCCGTTTTTCCAGAGAGAGGTTTTGCAGGTCTTGTGGACCAAGATGCAGGGCTGGGCATCTAGCTCTAGGTGTCTGTCAAGAGAGGATTCCAATGGAATGTCCTCGGTTGTTGGCAGTTTGAGTTGATGAGGGAGGAGCTTTTGACTTTGTCTCTGACTGGGAGACACACACTCTCTCCCTGGAGGTTTGAAGCTGACTAAAAGACTTGTCTGAGGCTGATTTGATTTTTTTGTTTTCTCTGGCTCTGAACAGTTGAAGTTGACACTGAGAAGAGAAACTTAGTTTTTGGGGACTTGGTCTCTGTCTTCCTCGCTGTGAGCAGTAGAAGCTGACCAGGAGAGAAGCTTTTGAGTTGGTGGTCTAAAGGAGAGTTGAGCCAATCAGGAGAAACTTAGAGACTTTGAATTTTGTTTCTTTCTGGGGTTAAGGTGAGAGATCTGGCTGGTTTATGTAGAAGAAGAAAGAATATTTTGAACTGCTATTGTCCTCCATCTTTCTAACTGTCTAAGAGTCACACTTGTCACTCCCCAAACTCTCAATTTTATCTCATTTAGATTAGAGAAATTCCTCATCCCTCTTACCTCAGATTCCCATCCTGTTATCCCAATAAATTCCTTCACTGAAAAAGCAACTAGAGTATCATTATAGTTCAACTCAGGAGGGAGGAAGGAGCCAAAGGCTTTAAGAAGATCTGGGAGGTGAGGGAGGCAAAAGGGAGAGGTTGGTTAAGGGGGGGAGTGAGGGAGGAAGGAGCTTAGGAAATAGATGGATCCATCAGCAATCAGTAGGGAACAATAGGAAAACCCCAGAATAAACCCCTGGGTAGTCCCTTATAAGCAGTGTCCCCTATGTACCAGCATCTCTGTGTGGCAGCATCCCTCAGGATTTCTGTTCTTCCTGTATTACAAATAAGCAGGTTTAGGTTCCTGTGGCAGCCCTCTCTGCTCAAAATCCAGAGAACAACAGTCATTGCAAAGAGAAACAGCAGTTTCCCCTCAATTTATCATTCTCCATTTCAAGCAGTAAAAGTTTCCTCTCAGCTTACATTTTTATTTCAATGACTCCACAGAGTCTTTTAAAAAATTGAAATAATTGGAATTGAATGTTCTTTCTCTCTACTTTTAGCTTACTGAGCTGATTTCACATTATAATACTTCTTTGAAAAATCCTTTACACACACACAGTATATATATAGTGTATGTGTCCATATTGTTAAGTAGATAGGTGACATCTTCACTTTATGTGTGTGTGGGTGTGGGTGTGGGTGTGTGTGTGTAATCCTCCCTCCCCTACTCTACCCTTCCACTGGATATTACATGTGTCCTTGATCAGAACCTATTTCCATAGTGTTGATGTTTACACTAGGATGCTCATTTAGATTCTATATCCCAATCATATCCTCTTCAGTCCATGTAGTCAAGCAGTTGTTTTTCTTCAGTGTTTCTACCCCCACAGTTTTTCCTCTGAATGTGATTCAGTACATGATTTTCCATTGCTGTCATGTTAACCAATCTGCTAGGTGTCAGGTGACACTTCAGAGTTGTTTTGATTTGCATCTCTCTGATTATAAGATATTTAGAACACTTTTTCATGTGTTTATTAATAGTTTTGATTTCTTTAACTGAAAATTGCCTATTCATGTCCCTTTCCCATTTATCAATTGGAGAATGGCTTGATTTTTTGTGCAATTGATTTAGCTCTTTGTAAATTTCTGCAATTAGACCTTTCTCAGAGGTTTTGTTATAAAGTTTGTTTCCCAATTTCATACTTCCCTTCTAATTTTGGTTACAATTCTTTTGTTTGTAAAAAAAAACTTTTTAATTTGATGTAATCAAAATAATTTGTTTTGTGATTTTTTTCTAATTCTTGCTTGGTTTTAAAATCTTTCCTTTCCCAAAGATCTGACATGTATTCTATTCTTTTTTCACCTCATTTACTTATACTTTCCATTTTTATATTCAAGTCATTCACACATTCTGAGTTTATCTTGATGTAGGATGTGAGATGTTGATCCATACCTAATCTTTTCTATACTGTCTTCCAATTTTCTCAGCAGTTTTTTTTTTATCAAATAGTGGATTTTGGTCCCCAAACCTGGGATCTTTGGGCTTATCATAGACTGTCTTTCTGAGGTCACTTACACCAAGTCTATTCCACTAATCCTGCTTTCTGTCTCTTAGCCAGTACCATATTATTTTGATGACCACTGCTTTATAGTATAGTTTAAGATCTGGGACTACTAGGCCACTTTCCTTCGCATTTTTTCATTATTTCCCTGCATATCCCTGATCTTTTCTTCTTCCAAATGAACTTTCTTATGGTTTTTTTTTCTAATTCAGTAAAAAGGTTGTTCGGTAGTTCAATGAGTATGGCACTAAATAAGTAAATAAGTTTGGGTAGAATGATCATTTATATTAGGTTACCTGATCCTACGCATCAGAAGTTAATGTTTTTCCAATTGCTTAGATCTAGTTTTAATTGTGTGGAAAGTGTTTTGTAGTTGTGTTCATATAGTTCATGTGTTTCTCTCAGCAGATAGATTCCTATGTATTTTATATTGTCTAGAGATATTTTAAATGCAATTTCTCTTTCTAATTATTGCTGCTGAGATGGGTTGGAGATAAAAAGAAAGGCTGATGATATATGAGGGTTTATTTTGTATCCTGCAACTTTGTTAAAGTTGTTGATTTTTTCCACTAGCTTTTTAGTTGATTCTCTAGGATTCTTTAAGTAGACCATCATATCATATGTAAAGAGTGATAGCTTGGTCTCCTCCAATTTTAATACTTACAATTTCTTTTTCTTCTCTAAATGCTAATACTAATGTTTCTAGTACAATGTTAAATAATAGATGTCATAATGGGCATTCTTGTTTCAATCCTGATCTTATTGGGAATGTATATAGTTTATCCCCATTGCAGATGATGTTGGCTGATAGTTTTAGATAAATACTATTCATTGTTTTCAGGAAAGATACTTCTATTCCTATACTTTCTAGTGTCTTCAATAGGAATGAGTGTTGTATTTTGTCAAAGGCTTTTTCTGTATCTATGGAGATAATCATGTGATTTTTGTTGGTTTGCTTGTTGATATGGTCAGTGATGTGGATGGTTTTCCTAATATTGAACCATCCTTGTATTCCTGGTATAAATCCTACTGATCATAATCAATAAACACTGTGATCACTTGCTGGAGTCTTTTGGCTAGTATTCTATTCAAGACTTGTGCATCTATGTTCATTAAGGAGATTGGTTAATAGTTTTCTTTCTCTGTTTTTGACCTGCCTGGCTTTGGAATCAGTAACATATTAGTGTCATAAAAGGAATTTGGTAGAACTCCCTCTTTGCTTATTATGTGAAATAGTTAGTATGATATTTGTATTAGTTGTTCTCTGAATGTTTGATAGAATTCACTTGTGAATCCATCAGGCCCTGGGAATTTTTTCTTAGGCAGTTCTTTGATGGCTTGTTCAATTTTTTTTCTGATATGTGATTATTTAAGAATTCTATTTCTCTTCCTATTAATCTAGGCAATTTATAGTTTTGTAAATATTCAACCATATCACCTAAATTGCCATATTTGTTGCCATATAATTTGGTAAAATAGTTTTTAATGATTGCCTTAATTTCCTCTTCATTGGAGGTGAGGTCTCCCTTTTCATCTATGATACTGTTAATTTGGTTTTCTTCTTTCCTTTTTTTAATTAGATTGACCAGTAATTTGTCTATTTTGTTTGTTTTTTCAAAATACAAGCTTCTAGTCTTATTTATTAGTTCAATAGTTCTTTCACTTTCAATATTCTTAATTTCTCCCTTAATTTTTAGGAGCTCTAATTTAGTTTTCATCTGGGGATTTTTGATTTGTTCGCTTTCAAGTTTTTTTATTTGCATGTCCAATTCATTGACCACTACCATCCCTAATTTGTTAATATATGTACTCAAGCATATAGATTTCCCCCTGAGTACTGCTTTGGCTGCATCCCATAGATTGTGAAAGGATGTCTTATCATTGTCATTTTCTTCAACGAAATTATTGTTTCTATGATTTCTTCTCTAACTGATTTTGGAAAATCATATTATTTAATTTCCAATTAATTTTTTATTTGCCTCTCCAATGTACCCTTACTTATTATTATTTTTATTGCATTATAATATGTAAAGGTTGCATTTATTATTTCTGCTTTGCTACATTTTTTTTGCCATGTTTTTACATCCTAGTACATGGTCAGTCTTTGTGAATGTACCATTTACTGTTGACAAGAAGGTTTATTCCTTTTTGTCCCTCTTTATTTTTCTCCATATATATATTAACTCTGATTCTCCAAGATTTCATTCAAATCACTTACCTCTTATTTATTTTTTTATTTCATTCATCTAAATTTGATAGTGGCAAGTGTTCAGGTCTCCCACTAGTATAGTTTTACTATCTATTTTGTCCATGTGAAGATTGGATTTTGCTATCTCTTAATTGTAACAATGAAGATACTTAGCTCTTTCTTTATTGTGAAAATTATAATCTCCTGATTGTAACAACGAAGACACTTAGCTCTTCCTTTATAGTGAAGCTAGAATTGTAAACTAAAATAATTTTTAGATTTTTACTACCAAAAGGTGTTAAGTAACAACAAAGGGTGAATTAACCAAAAAAAGTTGATAAGCAACCCAAAAAGATATAATCTAACCAGAGAAGGTGTGAACTAAAGAATGGGCAGTCCTGGAAAAAATCTAACCACAAAAATTGAGAAATAAACAATGGGCAGTCCTGGAGAAAAGTGCCTGATATGACTGGTAGACTTGAAATGTAGGGGATGTGGCACAAGAGTAAAAGATCTTTAAAAAGAGGACCAAAAGGCAGAAGGAGATCATTCAGATTCAGATATTCAGACATTCAGATTCAGATATTTGGATAGTCATATTCAGACATTGGGACATTTGGTTAGATTCAGAGATATTCAATTGAGAACTCTGACTCAGAGGTGGACTGGAGGAACTGGACCCCTGGAGGAACATGCAGGAGACCTCAGACTACTTTCATTTATATGGTCACTGTTGGTGAGTGAAAGGCTATCTTAGTGACCCCACCTTTCTGGAGTTATGAAGCCTCAAGGAAAGGCCTATCATCTTGATATTCTCTTCCATCCAAGTGTGGTCAAAAGTTCTGAATATGTTCTCTAATTTTTTTATAATATTGGTTCTTCCTCAAATGATGGAATATCTTCCTTAAATGTATTTAAATCCTCAGGGCTAAAAGGTGTATGATGTCTTACAAATACCAAGTTTCCATCTTTATTAAAAGTGGATACTTCCCTTAAAGGAAATAACCTATATGAATTATTTGGTACTCCTGTTTCTGTTTCTAGGCTTCTTGCTCCATTCTCAATGGGGTATGTATGAGAAAGAGAAGGGTTGGGCACACTGAGGGAGAGGGTTTGTTGTCCCATAGTACCAGAAGGATCAGAGGTAGAGTGTGAATTTAGGTTAGAGGTATTTGGTTGGTTGGAAGCATAGGTAGGGTTTTCTGAGGCCGAGGGGGCAGGAGGAGGGGTGGGTTGGTTAGAAGCAGGGGGTTCTAAGGCTGAGTTGGCAGGGGTAGCAGTGGGTTGGCTAGGAGGGTTAGTGTTTTTCATAAAAGCTATGAGCTCCCCCTGACTTTTCTCTATAAGCTTAAGTCGAGTATTTAGTTCTACAATTTGTTGAATATTAGAGGGAGCAATTGGTTGGTTTGACTGATAAATGAGTACTTCAAGGAGATCCAATATTACAATTACAACAATCAAAAACTCAAGGAAAAGTAGTATGTTGATTAGATTTTGCTATAAGTTCCATGGGATGAGCCCTTTCAGAGAGACAAGGAATTCTGTATTTACAAGTTTGGTCATGGAGCTGATGAGACAGCTGTTAAGTAAGTTGCAGACCAATGCTTGTGCTAAAAAAGAACAAAGTATTTACTGAAAAGCCAGTTGTTAACTAAGTTCTGAACTGGCTGTAACTCCATATTTCTAAAGTAAACACTTGGGGAGCAGGACAAGGCCAAAACTTTCCCCAGGTTTCCCTTAATCCTAATTTAGGCAGTTGTTCCCTAAAGGAAAGGATATTTAGAACAGCTTTCCTAGCCAGGACCTTAGGGCCCTGTTGCTAAGATTTAAAACAGCTGTATTCTATTTAATTCTTACTTTAGCTGACACTATTCATAGGGCAGCAGTGCCTGTGGGATTCACCTCCCTTCCTTTGAGGGTGTAAACTTTTATCAAAAGGATCCTCCAGTTCCTGACTGATTAAGTTAAGAGTGGAGCATTCCAAGTGCTTGTTTGATTAAGTTAAGAAAATTAAATTTCCCTTTCACAGTATTTTATTTTCTGTTTTAATGTGGTTGCCTTCAGTAGAATGTAAACTCTTTTACTCCAGATGCTTTTGATTTTTCTTTAATACTCCAAGGACCCAATCTATTGCCTTTTAAATAGTGGGCAATGAACAAATGGTTATGAGTGCTTGTTACACTGCATTGGAAGGAGACTCACAAACCATAGGAGGACACTCTATAGCACCTCCAATATTATGAACCAGCACTGTAAGCTCTCTTTCCATACATCCTTTCCCAGCTCTACTCTCATTCAATTGAGAGGATCCTTCTGGCTTTTTTCTCTCTTTTCAAATATTTTTACCAAGATCTTGTGATTTGGACCAACCTTCTAATCTAGTGAGGCCTTTATAGATCCTGCTTCTCTTATCAAGTTTATTAGGAATTGATCAGTTTTGTGACAATTGAAATGTCTAACAATAGACTAATCCTACTTTTATCAAACTATTTGATAAATATATATATGTATATATATATATATATATTAGATAGCCTAGAGTCTAGAATCCTAATACTACTTTTATCAAACTATTTGATAAAAAATATTAGATAGCCTAGAGCCTAGCATCCATACCAGAGAGACTCACCTATAGAACTTTTCATGTTCTTTTTTTTTTTAGCTCCACTCCTTCCTGAAGAACATCCAGTTTAACAACAGTGCTGGGAACCAAGTGGTCTTAGCTGAGAAGAACTCTGTGGCAAACTATGATATACTCAACTATGTGACCTTTGGTAATGACACTGAGGTTCTGGTCAAAGTGGGAGAGTTTATTTCTGAGGCTCCACTTGGTCAAGACTTCATTATCCAGCAGAAAGCAATAGTGTGGCCCAGAACATGGGGAGAGGTGAAGAATGATTGAAATGTTTGTTTAATGAAAGATGTAAACTGAGGAATATAGCACAACAGAATAGCCACTAGCATTTTCCACACCTGGTTCAAATGGCACAAAAATTCCCTTCAGAAGGCAGCTTGAAAATCAAGCTTTTATGCCAAATTCAGCTGAGAGAATGTTGAGGCAAGGGCACCAAGACAAATACCTCTTTATGTGGAGTGCCTGAGAGACAGTGCGATTATTCTATTGCATAGCTGTGGAAGGGGGAAGCAAGAGAATCTCTCTCATCCATAGCAGTCACTGAAAAAGGAAGTAGGAGCATTCAGAAACGTCTTATTAGAGCTAATGAGTCTTGATCAATGCCTGCTATATCCAGCAAAGTTCTATGGTATCAAAGTTCTCTAACTGATACCAGACCTCTAAATATTTAGGATTCCTGGAAGAGAACTCTGTGTTAACCAAATTCTAGTTCTAGCTCCCATTAATGGGAATAATGTTTCCCTTTTTATGATGATCCATATCCCACACTTAGAAATATAACAGCTACCTTTACTATCTAAATCTCTAACTTCCACAGGCCACTAAAAGATAAACTACAGAGTCATCAATTGAAAAGGTGACAAATGTAGGATTCATAGGATTATGGAGCAAGCCAAAATCCCTGCTTAAGTCAGTACAAAGTACTCAGTCACTTGGAATTTTATGTGAGTGAAACAGAATTATTCAGAAAATAGAAGTTTCTCTAAAAGTGTATGATTTATAGGGGAGAGGGAGGTACTAATTATTTTTATAATGTGACACAATCTCTTAATCATTCATTAATTCAGCAATGTATTCATTCAAAAACTATTTATTAAGGATATTATTTGAGTTGAGTCCTCGGTGACAAAGATAATACAAGTATCTTCCATGTGTGGTTTTTTCCTCTTTTACTTTAGAGATTGTATTTTAGACAAAATTACAATTTCTCTGAGATCCTGGCTATAAAAAATCACACTTTAAGCTTAGGTTTAGGTCCCCACCACACCTGACTTTTTTCACCTGCCTTGCTTGTTCATGATCAAGACTTAATTCATGTTCTGAGTAATATTTGATTTACCAAATAGCATATGAAATTGTACATTTTGCAAATACACAGGCAAGGGAAGGTACATGAAAAAGCTGACATTTTCTTAAGACCCCCTTCTATCTAGGACATCTGTGCAAAATGTGTGGAGAGCTGGAGATCCCTATGGATTCTCTCTTCTCTGCCACATTGACTCAGGTCTAACTATAGTCATCATTGATATAATGGAAAAACATGTTTACTCTAAATATTTCACTTCCTGGCAATTAGAAACTTTGGTTCTAAGAATTCCTCCTTTTCCTCAAATGATGGGTTCTTAGCTGATTCAAAAAAGTTCATAGTCTCTATTCATATTTGATTCTGATTGAATGAATTGAACACTGTTGCTACTTCATAAATGTGATCACTTTTAAGTAGAAGTAAAAAAAATTAACTGCTACACTTAAAGTACACACTCATACAAACACATACACATACACACACATGCAGAGTGTGACACATACCCATGGGGAGTGAGAGAGACAGAAAGAGGGAGAAAGAGAGATATGGAGGAAGGGATCCAGAGACACAGACAGAGAGAGACAGAATGATTTACTATGTCTCATACTAAGAGACTGGAGAATCAAACCTCAAATACTTCTTCTTTGTGGGGGAAGAATCTGAATTATCCTTTTTCAATAATTCCAAATGCTTTGCATGACAATTAGGTAGTTCAACAGGTAGAGTGACAGCCAAGGGACCAGGAAGATCTGATTTTAAATCATTCTTCTGACACTAAATGCATAACCCCTGTCACACCACTTAACCACTTTCCCTTAGTTTCCTCATTTACAGAATGAGAAAGAGAAGGAAATTGAAAACCACTCCATTGTCTTTGCCAAGAAAAGCAGAAAAAGGTCACAAAGAGTCAGACAGAACAGAAATGACTAAACAGGAATACTTCTAAAAAAACTTAGAAAAAGGCTCTATTAGATAATAAATTCTAGTCACTAACATTATTCCATCTCTAAAACCTTTCATATGCCAATTTAGTAGGGCATGTGGGGTGGTACAGTCTCCACACCCCAATTCATATACTAAGAGCTTTTTCTGTTCCATAAGAGTTAAAAAAATAGAGCTACTTTGGGCTGCGGAGACTTTCATTTTTTTCCCCCAAGCTCTTACAGATAAAAATGTCATATTCTTGAAAAAATAGCATTGGTAGCCTTTGCAGAATAAGCAGGTTGTGTGCTTGTAGCTAACAACAAGCTAAAATTAGATAACAAAGCACATTAAGACATGCATATGCTGACTCCAAACAACATCATTATGACTTTGGATGCTTTTTGTGTAGCCTCTTCCCTCCAGATGCAACGAAGTCTGTCACCCAGGATTCCACATAAAAGCCCAGGAGGGAAAGCCTGTCTGCTGTTTTGACTGTGCGCCCTGCCCACAGGGGCAGATTTCCAACCAGACAGGTAAGTCTGTGGAGAAACTCACAGCAAACACATATCTAGAGAAACAAAATAAAGCTGGATGACACTTGGGTCATAGTCTAATAATGGAAAACCCAATTGCTATGGAACATGATATGAAAGGAAATCCAGGAGAAAGTTCAGAAAGATCAAGCAGATTGAGAGTCAAGAGTGATCAGTGTTAGTGAGAGTTGGTGTATTAGCAGTCCATCACATTAGAAATTTCTGACCCAGTTTTTGTGTGGCGTAATTACTCAGGGATAAACTTCTAGAAATGTCTATCACCTTGGTATGGAGGGCTTGTTGTGCCCTCCTAGGGCAGCTCTCCAGCCTGTGACCCCCACCTGACACCCAGCTCTCACTTGTGGCTCCCAGTAGCTGCTAGCATGCAGCAGGGGCCACACCCCAGGCAACAGCTTCAACAGGCTGGCCAAACCATGTGAGGGTAGCCATCAGGTCATCATCGACCCCTGGTGAACCAGGGCTTTGCTCACCAAGCATGTGAAGACTGCTTCAGCTGAACAGACATAAGAAACCAATAAGAAGGTTCAATGGCTGAGATGACGATGCAGCAAAGCACTGTGGAGTGCGTAGGGCATGTTGGAGCACAAAAGACAACATGGCCATCCAATGCAGCTGAGGAAGTCTCTAGGTGTAACGATTTTTCGTGCCACTGGACCCAGGCTTCCAACGCCAAGAGAGTGGGACTGTCTCTGTGCATCAACTTTTCCACTTAAATCTCCTTCACGCACAAGTGTCTGTGCAAATGCACAAAGACAACCATCATTCTCGGCTTCCCAAAGACTATTACTATTACACTACATCACCATTACATTACATAGAGCTTTAGAATTTTCAGGTGCTCTTTTCTCACAAGATCCCAAAGACAAAATGTTACTATATTTGTTATAATTGTATTGAAGAGAAAGAAAAAGTGACCAACTGTAGTAACACAGTTATTAAGAAGAGTTAAGAATCAAACCCAGGACACTGCACAGAAATCCATCACATTTTTAAATTCATCTCAACTATTTTTCCTGAATGCTTCCATGTATGTTGCACAATGCATGCCAAGAAAGCACCAATCCTCCCCCATAACTCAGAAAATTCCTTGCCTTTCTGTTGCTTCATCATCTTATTCAGGTCCAGATTTCTCCCCATTTGCCATGAGGCTTGGATCTCTGAGAAGAAATTTTGAATATACTTCGAAGAGTATATTAAGCTGTCAAAGTTGAGTAAATAGTCAGATATTTAGAAAATCAATGCCAACATGAGGAAAATGGGAAGTAATATAGACTATGGAAATAATCTGACTTAGGGCAATGTCTCAGGGGGAAAAACTGTGAAGGAAGTTCTTTCAATAGTCTTAGGAAAAGAAAGTGTTTGGGAGGATGCCCTCTCTTCAGCAGTAAATCAATACAAGTGTTAACTTTCAAAGGGGGTCTCCTGATCATGGCTAGAAGATACACAAGACATTGTTTTTATAACCTGAAATAGTGGGAACTGGGTAGTGACCTGCCCATATACCCTTTCCATTGGGGGAAGGATTACTTGGTTTTGTACGTTAATGGGTTGGACAAGGATTAAATCTGAAAAGTGGTAGGACCCCTGCTTGCATGAGATGCCCATAATGTAAGGGGGAAAAGGAAAAGGTATGAACTAAATTTAAGAGTGGAGTCCCTAGGAATTATCAGTCAATTCCAAATGAATTTTAGGATAGTATATTTACAAGAGGAGAAAGAATGTAAGAAAAAAAATCAGAGAGAGTAGATATTTATTTGGCCTGGTCTGAACCAGGCAGGGCTTAACGGAACCAAGCAAAGGGGTCCCCAGAGGAAAATTTAATAAGGGTTTTAGCCACGAGATCTCCTCTAAGACAGGAGGTCTTCAGAACAAACCAGGGAAAGGAATCAGCCTTTTTCACTCATCCAAATGGTAGTCCTAACAGAAAAAAGAATGCAGTCCACAGCGTCTCCAAGGTCCTTCAAGTCAACTTCCAAGTAAAAGAACTCCTCAAAAGAAATGGGCGCCACTTATAAAGATCATTTTTTCATCACTTCCTGTATTTTCCTTCCATTTTTAAATGGGTCAATTACAGTTAGAGCTTTGTTTAGGACTGTCCAGTAGCCAGGCAGTCAATTCTTATTCATTAATTACTATAGCACACATGGGTCATAGACATCCCCATAACTTCAGGTATGTGTACACTTGTGCTGATTAAATATAAAAATGGGCAAGGAAGAGTTAATCCCATCTTCACAATACCCAAGTAGTCATCCACTTTCTCCTTAAAGATCTATAAGAAGGGGATAACCATTACTCTAAATGCTGCTCCCTAAATATTTAGACCATGCTCATTATTAAGATTTTCTTAGATAGAATCTAAATTTGTCTGTTCTCAATTTCTGGACTGCATCTTGTGTTGCCTTCTAGCAGAGCCCTCTAGATAGCCCTCTCCCACAAAATGGAGCAAATATAGTCCTTCCACTAATATTAGCCCTTTGAATACAAAGTATCACCTATTCTCTCTTCTGAATATTTTCCCCCATCATAAACGTGCATAGTTCCTTCCTTCAACATTCTTAGAACACTCATTTGAGGTCCTAGCGAAGAATGTAAGAGTCATGTTGGTAAAGCCCAAAAGACATCTTGTCAACAGCTAATGGCATATAGATGCATCAAAGATGCACTCACCATCAACAGGAAAGGCAAAGGGATCAAGACCTTTAAAAATTATTAGGACTGAATCTTCACATAGAGTTCCAGAAGAACTCTAGAAAGACTACCTTATTGAATACAATTGAAACATTTTCCTGTGGGAAAAATCTATAAAGAATAGTTTGATACAGGATGAGGAGAGACACTTAAAAGATACATTGTCAACATCCATTAAATTATTTCAACAACAAATTGGATTTCTATTCTTTAAGACATATTACTATAACATTTTTATTAGCTACCTGGTATATAGCACTTTTAAGGGGGTTATAAAACATTTTATATTTTTTAATTCACTTAATCCTCAACACAACTGCATAAGAAAAGTGCCATTATTATCCCCATTTTACAAGGGATGAAATTCAGAAGAAAGTAGTTAAATTGGAGAAATGTGTAATATTATAATACAAACTTGGGTTACACTGATAGGGAAGGTATGCACACCTGCCATTCTAAGACCTTATTATTCTCTTCAGATAGAGGTCAATGCATGAAGTGTCCTGAGGACCAATATCCAAATAGGGAGAGGATGCACTGCCTCCCCAAAAGGGTGACTTTCCTGGCCTATGAAGAAACCTTGGGCATGGCCTTGGCCTCCATAGCTGCTTTCTTCTCTCTTCTCACAGCTCTGATTCTCTGGGTCTTTGTGAAGCACAAAGATACCCCCATAGTCAAAGCAAATAATCGGGATCTCAGCTACATTCTCCTCTTCTCCCTTTCCTTATGCTTCCTTTGTTCCCTGTTCTTCATTGGCCGCCCCACTGCAATAAGTTGCCTCTTCAGACAAACAGCATTTGGAGTCATGTTCACAGTGGCCATCTCCTCTATTCTGGCCAAAACCATCACTGTGGTTCTGGCTTTCAGAGCCACCAGACCCGGCAGCAAGAGCAGAAGATGGGTGGGCTCCAGAGGTCCTATCTCTCTTGTTGTCTTTTGTACCACCATTCAAGTCATACTCTGTACAATGTGGCTCCTGCTCTCTCCCCCATTCCCTGATGCAGACACACATTCTGACCCTGAGCACATCATCCTTGAGTGCAATGAGGGCTCTCTCATTGCCTTCTACTCTGTCCTGAGCTACATAGCATTCTTGGCCCTGGGGAGCTTCACTGTGGCTTTTCTAGCCAGAAATCTCCCTGATACCTTCAATGAAGCCAAGTTCATCACCTTCAGCATGCTTGTGTTCTGCAGTGTCTGGATTTCCTTTCTGCCCACATACCAGAGCACCAAGGGGAAGATGATGGTGGCTGTGGAGGTCTTCTCCATCTTGAGTTCCAGTGCTGGCTTACTAGGCTGCATCTTCATCCCCAAGTGCTATATAATCCTTCTACAGCCACAGAAGAACATCAGGAAATTTTTAAAGAATAATCCAAATGCCTGAGACAAGAAGCATTCTGAATATTTCTGTATTACACCCGCTAATAAAATAACAAGATGTTTTAAAAAACTAATTAGTCTTGCTTGAAAATGTCTCAATTTTTCCACAGCTGAAAATCTTTATAGCTCCTCTCTTTGCAGTGGCAATGAACTGAAAATAGGGGGGATACTCATCAATTGCATATTAGGTAATGAAGTTTTGGCACATGTTTGTAATGAAACAATATGGACCAATAAAAATGACAAATAAACTATTTTTAAGTACTTAAAAAGACCAGAATGAAATAAATGAAACCAAAAGATCTTTATAGAGAACAACCATGATATTGTTTGAAGAATAACTCAATGCCCACCTCAAGAAAAAGAACTGTTAAATAGAAACATGATATAAATAGTTCATACACACACATATAATTAAAATTCCAAGAGAATGACTTCCATATAAGAGAATCAAATTATTGGTCATGCTACCAATAAATAGAATAATTTTTGTTTAGTCATCTCTAACTGTTCAAAGATAAAGATATTTAGCATCTTGAGCCATAAAACATAATTTTGGAAGCTTATTATACAGCCCTCCTCTAACCATCTTCTATTGGTGAATATCTAATGAGCAAGACTGATTTTCCCTCAGTCCCTCGCTAATTGATTCATGACACTGACAGGAGTCATGTCTGGTCTAAGATTCTAATAGCCTTTGGAGTTCTGGACAGGAAGATCAAGTTGGGACTGAATAAGATTTGATCTCAATAGGTCATTTCAATAGGGAACTCAAAGATGACATCTTGCTGTCTGCAGACATTCTTGGATTGAGCCAGTCTTGTATACCAGGAAACATTGAAGTCTTCAATTTCAATCACCCAAATTAGTAAGATGCTCTGAGGCATGGAAAGTAAAAGCATTTCTTGACTTACTTAGGAACAAAGAGATAATGAAAGAGGTTTGAAAGACAGGCTCAAGGCTCAATTTCAAAATTAGAACTAAAACACTATCACTTATGTATATAAATCCATTTAGTAGTAGTCTCTCGGTAACTGAGGATGACGATTGTCTTTGTGCATTTTTGTGCACAAAGACACTTGTGCATGAAGGAGATGTAAGTGGAAAAGTCGATGCACAGAGACAGTCCCACTCTCTCGGCATTGGAAGCCTGGGTCCAGTGGCACGAAAAGTTGTTACACCTGGAGACTTCCTCAGCTACATTGGATGGCCATGTTGTCTTTTGTGCTCCAACATGCCCTAAGCACTCCACAGTGCTTTGCTGCGTTGCCATCTCAGCCATTGAACCTTCTTATTGGTTTCTTATGTCTGTTCAGCTGAAGCAGTCTTCACATGCTTGGTGAGCAAAGCCCTAGTTCACCAGAGGTCCACGACGACCCGATGGCTACCCTCACAAAGTTTGGCCTGCCTGTTGAAGCCATTGCATATATAAATACAAATATTGTGTCTATTTCTCATTCTCTCTTGAGCTCTCTGTCTCTTTTATCTGTCTCTATCTCTATCTCATCTCTGTTTCTGTATGATTTTCTTATTCTTACTCTCATTCTCTGTCTCTTTCTCTGAATGATGAAGATGAGCAATAATGAACTGAACTGACAGAATATTAATCTTAATTTAAGAATATTGAATTAAATAAGGATGTATGTGTGTGTGAAAAATCCTACTGAATTTCAAAAATGTCATTTCACAAATACATGTTTGAAGCAAAATATATGAATAAGTGAAATTATCTTTTATTTCTCGGGAAATTCTGGAATAAATAATTAGAAATTTACTTCTATATATCTAGAAAGGGAATAGAAGATTACAGAAGACTTATTAAAACTTGATTCCTCTCTGCTGACAGAGGTGATTTTCCCAAAGTTTTAACTGAGACATTCCACCAAATGTGGCTATTGGAGATATTTATTGTCCTTCACTAGGCATTCTTCTTCCAAGAGTTTTATTTTCCCCTTTTCCAATTGGGGAATGCTTTCCACTAAGTGAAAAAAAATATGATTTAAATTAAAAAGAAAAGGAAGATCAAATTACATGGACCAGCACCAATATAACAAGAATAGGTCATATAAAAGTGATTGCATTGCATTGCCAGTATGGACTAGGTCACTAAATAGGCATGTATTAAACAAATCAGTCAACAATCCTTTGCTATTTGCTTTCTATGTGTTAAGTTCTTTGATGAGTAGAGAATATACCCAAAAAGTGAAAAATATTTAGAATACTATAATTTAAATATTCTGAATGGTTTCTTAATTTTTAGCCAAAAAAGAGAATATTATGCACAGTAATGAAATCATAATGACAATAAATTTTGAATAACTTAGTTTCTCAGATTAATACAATGAACCACAATTCCAAAGAACTCATGACAGTAAATGCTATCCATTTTCACAGAAAACTGACAGACTCTGAAAGTATATTGAAGGAGAGTTTTTCACTTTCTTTTTCTTGGTTTTGTTGACATTATTGTCAATATGGAAATATGTTTTGTATTATATCTCCTGTATAATGGGTATTGTGTTGCTTGCCTTCTCAATGAATCAGTGTAAATATTTTTTTCAAATCTGTAATAAAAATTTTAAATTAGCAAAATATTTGATAAGGCATGAAACATTTTTACTTTATAAAAGTATATGTGTTAGAATATGCTTCAATGAAACAGAATGAGAATTGATTGAATGGCTAAACTCATAGAAAACTCAGAGTTTTAAATTCAACTTGGAAAGAGATTACTAATGCTCCTATATTTTGTCCTAGTTTCTTAACATTTTAGTAATGCATGAGGCACAGATATAGTTGCCATCCTAACAAAATTTACACTATGTGGTTTGAGGAGGGAAGGAAGATCTTAGTGAAAGCCGAAAAAAAAATAGTTGTTAAAAATAATAGTCATTCTCGGACTTCTGGTCAAGATGGTGGCTTAGAGAAAGCTAAAGTTCAGATCTCCAAACCCTTCCTTACCGATCTCAAACTATATTCTCCTAGGGCACCGAAATTCAAAACGAACAACAGCATAGACCCCGGGAACCCTCCTCCTGGACCCGGATCAAAAGGTACGCACCCCCTCAAAAGCCAGAACTCAAGATCATTTGGATATAAGGGGTAGGCAGAAGGAAGGTCCCAGGACCCATCCCCCCCAATCCAGAGCTCTGAGTCCAAGGCAGCAGAGGGAACCTCAGAACCTCAGAGCCTGCTATTCTGAAGGCAACTTCCTGAAAACAACCTGACTCAGTCGCAGGGGCACCCAACACAGTCAGCAGGGAAACAGAGAGAGATGGGGGGAGCCTGTAGCCCACTGGCTGGATCCTTCCATCCGAGTCTCACGGAAGATCCCTGCCTCAGAGCATACTCAATTCAACCCAATAGAAGGTAATCCTATCAGGAGCCCTCAGAGCTCCAGGAAGGTGCAGCCCCTCCCCCCTCAGAGTGCTGGGTCTTCTGGCTGGCAAAGGTATTGAAACACCTCCCAGAGAGTGCCAAGCCAGGTTCAGAGCATGGAAGTAAGGCAACGGAGAAGCATCGGGAGGGAACTGAGGAGAGCAGTAACACCAAAACACCAGCAATTCCTGGCTTCCTCAAGAAGACAGAACAGCTACGGAGAACAGACAATTTGTCTAGGGCTAAAGCCTCTGAACACCAGACAGAGAGAAGAAAAGCTATTCCTCCCCACTCGGATAGAGATGGCAAACAATGCAGAAGCACAAAAGCCTCAACAGTCCAAGAAAAACAAGAAGAAGGGGGCGACTTTGGACACATTTTATGGAGTAAAAATACAAAATACAGAGGAGATAGAAGAGGAAACACAAGCAAATGCTCCGAAAACTTCCAAAGGAAATGGAAACTCTCCACAAACCCATGAAGAATTTGAATCAGAAATGATCAAAAAGATGGAAGCCTTCTGGGAAGAAAAATGGGAAATAATGCAAAAGAAATTCACACATCTACAAAACCAGTTTGACCAAACTGAAAAGGAAAACCAGGTGTTAAAGGTCAGAATTCGGCAACTCGAAGACAATGAGAAAGAATTAATAAAGCAAAGCCAAAAGACCAAGAAATTAGAAGAGAACATAAAATATCTTACTGACAAGGTCATAGACTTGGAAAACAGAGGGAGAAGAATCAATTTAAGAATAATTGGACTACCAGAAAAGCCAGAAATAAACAGCAAACTCGACATCATAATACAAGATATAATCAAAGAAAATTGCCCAGAGATCCTAGAACAAGGGCGCAATACAGGCACTGAAAGAGTTCACAGAACACCTTCTACACTAAATCCCCAAAAGACAACTCCCAGGAATATAATTGCCAAATTCCAAAGCTTTCAAACAAAAGAAAAGATCTAACAAGATGCCAGAAAAAGACAATTTAGATATAAAGGAATGCCAATCAGGGTCACAGAAGACCTAGCAAGTTCTACTCTGAATGACCGTAAGGCATGGAACATGATTTTCAGAAAGGCAAGAGAGCTGGGTCTTCAACCAAGAATCAGCTACTCATCAAAACTGACTATATACTTCCAAGGGAAAGTATGGGAATTCAACAAAATTGAAGATTTCCAAGTTTTTACAAAGAAAAGACCAGATCTCTGTGGAAAGTTCAATATCGAAAAACAAAGAGCATGGAATACCTGAAAAGGTAAATATGAAGGAAAGGGAAAAGGAGAAAAATGTTATCTTTTTCTTTTACTCAAACTCTCTTCTATAAGAACTACATTTATATAAATCTATGTATATTAACATGTGGGGAAAACATAATGTGTAAACAGGGGGAAAAGAAAAACCAAATAGAATAAACTTTTTCACACAAAGATTCACATGGGAAGGGGAGGGGGAAAAAACTCCTATAAGAAGGAGAGGAAGAGAGTTTTTACTTAAACCTTACTCTCAGGGAAATCAACTCTGAGAGGGAAGAACATCAAGATCCATTGGGATCTTGAATTCTATCTTACCCAACAAGGGTAGGGAGAAGGGAAAACCAAGGGGAGGAGGGGAGAGGGAACATAAAAAAAGGGAGGGAAGAAGAGGTGGAGAGGGAGGGAACAAAAATGGAGGGACTAGAAAGGGAAACATATCAAGGGAGGAGAAAAGGGGGACTGATTTAAAATAAATCACTGGATTAAAAGGTAGAGCTGAAGAAGAAAGGTTAAAATTAGGGAAGGATATCAAAATGCCAGGGAGTCCACAAGTGACAATCATAACTTTGAACATAAATGGGATGAACTCACCCATAAAATGTAGACGAATAGCAGAATGGATTAGAATCCAAAACCCTACCATATGTTGTCTTCAAGAAACACACATGAGGCGGGTAGACACCCACAAGGTCAGAACTAAAGGATGGAGTAAGACCTTCTGGGCCTCAACTGACAGAAAGAAGGCAGGAGTGGTAATCATCATATCTGATAAAGCCAAAGCAAAAATAGACCTGATCAAAAGGGATAGGGAAGGTAATTATATTTTGTTAAAAGAGACTTTAGATAATGAGGAAATATCACTAATCAACATGTATGCACCAAATAATATAGCACCCAAATTTCTAATGGAGAAACTAGGAGAATTGAAGGAAGAAATAGACAGTAAAACTATATTAGTGGGAGACTTGAACCAACCATTATCAAATTTAGATAAATCAAATCAAAAAATAAATAATAAAGAGGTAAAAGAAGTGAATGAAATCTTAGAAAAATTAGAATTAATAGACATATGGAGAAAAATAAATAGGGACAAAAAGGAATACACCTTCTTCTCAGCACCACATGGCACATTCACAAAGATTGACCATACATTAGGTCACAGAAACATGGCATACAAATGCAGAAAAGCAGAAATAATAAATGAAGCCTTTTCAGATCACAGGGCAATAAAAATAATGATCAGTAATGGTACATGGAAGACCAAAAAAAAAACTAATTGGAAATTAAACAATATGATACTCCAAAATCGTTTAGTTAGAGAAGAAATCATAGAAACAATTAATAATTTCATCGAGGAAAACGACAATGGCGAGACATCCTTTCAAGCCTTTTGGGATGCAGCAAAAGCAGTAATCAGAGGTAAATTCATATCCCTGAGTGCATATATTAACAAACTAGGGAGAGCAGAGATCAATCAATTGGAAATGCAAATAAAAAACTCAAAAGCAACCAAATTTAAAAACCCCATCAGAAAACCAAACTAGAAATCCTAAAAATTAAGGGAGAAATTAATAAAATCGAAAGTGATAGAACTATTGATTTAATAAATAAGACAAGAAGCTGGTACTTTGAAAAAACAGACAAAATAGACAAAGTACTGCTCAATCTAATTTAAAAAAGGAAAGAAGAAAAGCAAATTAACAGCATCAAAGATGAAAAGTGGGACATCACCTCCAATGAAGAGGAAATTAAAGCAATCATTAAAAATTACTTTGCCCAATTATATGGCAATAAATACACCAATTTAAGTGATATGGCTGAATATATACAAAAATACAAACTGCCTAGACTAACAGAAGAAGAAATAGAATTCTTAAATAATTCCATATCAGAAAATGAAATCCAACAAGCCATCAAAGAACTCCCTATGAAAAAATCCCCAGGGCCCAACGGATTCACAAGTGAATTCTATCAAACATTCAGAAAACAGTTAATCCCAATACTATACAAACTATTTGTCATAATAAGCAAAGAGGGAGTTCTACCAAACTCCTTTTATTACACAAATATGGTACTGATTCCAAAACCAGGCAGGTCAAAAACAGAGAAAGAAAATTATAGACCAATCTCCCTAATGAATATAGATGCAAAATTCTTAAATAGGATACTAGCAAAAAGACTACAGCAAATAATCAGAAGGGTCATCCAGCTTGATCAAGTAGGATTTATACCAGGGATGCAGGGCTGGTTCAATATTAGGAAAACCATCCACATAATTGACCACATCAACAAGCAAACCAACAAGAACCACATGATTATCTCAATAGACACAGAAAAGGCCTTTGATAAAATACAACATTCATTCCTGTTAAAAACACTAGAAAGCATAGGAATAGAAGGGTCGTTCCTAAAAATAATAAACAGTATATATCTAAAACCATCAGCTAATATCATCTGCAATGGGAATAAACTAGATGTATTCCCAATAAGATCAGGAGTGAAACAAGGATGCCCATTAGCACCTCTACTATTTGACATTGTACTAGAAACACTAGCAGTAGCAATTAGAGAAGAAAAAGAAATTGAAGGCATCAAAATAGGCAAGGAGGAAACCAAGTTATCACTCTTTGCGGATGACATGATGGTCTACTTAAAGAATCTTAGAGATTCAACCAAAAAGCTAATTGAAGTAATCAACAACTTTAGCAAAGTTGCAGGATACAAAATAAACCCACATAAGTCATCAGCATTTCTATATATCTCCAACACAGCTCAGCAGCAAAAACTAGAAAGAGAAATCCCATTCAAAATCACCTTAGACAAAATAAAATACCTAGGAATCTACCTCCCAAGACAAACACAGGAACTATATGAACACAACTGCAAAACACTCTCCACACAACTAAAACTAGACTTGAGCAAATGGAAAAACATTAACTGCTCATGGATAGGATGAGCCAATATAATAAAAATGAACATCCTACCCAAACTTATTTATCTATTTAGTGCCATACCCATGAAACTCCCAAAAAATTTCTTTACTGATTTAGAAAAAACCACAACTAAGTTCATTTGGAATACCAAAGGATCAAGGATATCCAGGGAAATAATGAAAAAAAACCCACAAATGATGGGGGCCTTGCAGTCCCAGACCTCAAACTATATTACAAAGCAGCAGTCATCAAAACAATTTGGTACTGGCTAAGAGACAGAAAGGAGGATCAGTGGAATAGACTGGGGGCAAGTGACCTCAGCAAGACAGTATACGATAAACCCTAAGATTCCAGCTTTTGGGATAAAAATTCACTATTCGATAAAAACTGCTGGGAAAATTGGAAGACAGTATGGGAGAGATTAGGAATTGATCAACACCTGACACCCTACACCAAGATAAATTCAAAATGGGTGAATGACTTAAACATAAAGAAGGAAACTATAAGTAAATTGGGTAAACACAGAATAGTATACATGTCAGACCTTTGGGAGGGGAAAGACTTTAAAACCAAGCAAGACATAGAAAGAATCACAAAATGCAAAATAAATAATTTCGACTACATCAAATTAAAAAGCTTCTGTACAAACACAACCAATGTAACTAAAATTAGAAGGGAAACAACAAATTGGGAAAAAATCTTCATAGACACCTCTGACAAAGGTTTAATTACTCAAATTTATAAAGCGCTAAATCAATTGTACAAAAAATCAAGCCATTCTCCAATTGATAAATGAGCAAGGGACAGGGATAGGCAGTTTTCAGATAAAGAAATCAAAACTATTAATAAGCACATGAAGAAGTGTTCTAAATCTCTTATAATCAGAGAGATGCAGATCAAAACAACTCTGAGGTATCACCCCACACCTAGCAGATTGGCTAACATGACAGCAAAGGAAAGCAATGAACGCTGGAGGGGATGTGGCAAAGTAGGGACATTAATTCATTGCTGGTGGAGTTGTGAACTGATCCAACCATTCTGGAGGGCAATTTGGAACTATGCCCAAAGGGTGATAAAAGATTGTCTACCCTTTGATCCAGCCATAGCACTGCTGGGTTTGTACCCCAAAGAGATAATGGGGGAAAAGACCTGTACAAGAATATTCATAGCTGCGCTCTTTGTGGTGGCCAAAAATTGGAAAACGAGGGGATGCCCATCAATTGGGGAATGGCTGAACAAATTGTGGTATATGTTGGTGATGGAATATTATTGTGCTAAAATGAATAATAAAATGGAGGAGTTCCATGGAGACTGGAGCAACCTCCAGGAAGTGATGCAGAGCGAAAGGAACAGAACCAGGAAAACATTGTACACAGAGACTAATACACTGTGGTATAATCGAATGTAATGGACTTCTTCATTAGTGGCGATGTAATGTCCCTGAACAATCTGCAGGGATCTAGGAGAAAAAAACACTATCCACAAGCAGAGGACAAACTGCGGGAGTAAAAACACCGAGGAAAAGCAACTGCCTGACTACAGCGTTTGAGCGGACATGACAGAGGAGAGACTCTAAACAAACACTCTAATGCAAATACTAACAACATGGCAATGGGTTCGAATCAAGAACACATGTGACACCCAGTGGAATCACATGTCGGCTATGGGGGGTGGAGGGGAGGAAAGGAAAATGATCTTTGTCTTTAATGAATATTGATTGGAAATGATCAAATAAAATATTATAAAATTAAAAAATAATAAAATTTACACAATGTTAAAATTATAATTAATAAAACCCTGTCTCTGTATCTGTCTTTCGGTCTCTCTTCCTCTCCTTCTCCCTCTCCCTCTCTGTCTCTATCTCTGTCTCTGTATATCTTTCTAGCTGTATCCCTAGCAAGAGCAACTAAGATCTTGAAGGGCCAGAATAGGGACCTCAATAGAGGATGATATAATTAAGTAAACATATATGAAAAATCATATAAAAATACAAACTCAAAAATTCAATTTCACAAAATAGTGGATTATGGCTCAACATAAAATTCAGTGAAATTTACTTTGATTACTGAAATAATTCTGGAATAAATTATGAGAATATTAGTTCTAAATACTTATAAAAGAAAAGAATTATTACAAAGGACTCATGATGAACATGCTTCACCTACCTCCTGACAGAAAGGTGATGGATACAGCATAAAAATTGAGACATGTATCAGGATACGGCCAATGGAGAGAATTATTTTGCTTCATTACACATACTTATTATGAATTGTTTTTCCTCCTTTTATATTTTTGGAAAGAGAGTCTTCAGAAGTCTGTACCAAAGATTTAGGGATTTAGAAGGATTGTAATTCAATATGGTTTGGACCGGTGTCATAACAGCCAAAAATTCATTTTTCTTGGTCAAATTGAGAGGGATAACAGTGAGGAATAAGGTAATAGTCACATTCTACTCTGTCCTTGTCAGACAAAATCTGAAGCAAGAATTTCAAAGTTTGAATTGCATATTAAAAGTTTGGAGCAAGTCAATAAGAGGTCTTGTAAGACACTGAAGTGTTCTGAGAACATGCCAAAATAGAATGGAAGTAGGATGTATAAAAATAGACTCGAACTCTGGACTTCAATCCCCAGAAGCCCTTGCTCCACTTCCCCAGAATGCTTTGAATTCTCATGTGGGCCGAGATCGAGAAGGGATTTAACCTGATTGCAAAGGCTTTTGTGGGCTCTTTGGACTTCTGTTTTGGAGCAGACGCGGCTCTTCCATGATGTGAGATTATCTTGTCTAGGCTTCTCTGGCCTAGGCACGTGTTTCTTATCCTGTCTTTTTCTTTAATCCTTAATCTTTAATAAACCTCTAAAAAATATAATACTCCTTGCAGAGAGAAACTAATTTCTACCTGCCTCAGTCTCCCGTAAATTTTAATCTTTACAGTTTTGGCAACCTAATGGGAGAAAAAACTCTCAATATTCTGATTCTTTTCTGATCTTTATTTCAGCTTTAATAGCTAGTGCCTAGAAATTTTTTTAACCCATGTTTCTCTGGTCAAGGTTTTTTTTTTTTTACCCTTGCAAAGCTGCTGCTCGTTCCAGCCATTAGATAGCTCACAGGCTCGCTCCTGACCTGTTTGCTGCCCACCTGGTCCTGGTCCTGGTCCTGGTCCCGGCCCTGCCCATCCAGGTAGCCTGCTCTGGCTCTGGCTCCTGCTCCTACAACAACTTATGTAAAATATGATAGTGTTTGTTTGCTATTGTAATTACTTGGGCTATTGAGAATTTTGGGGATATTGATACTACATATTTGTACTACTATTTTTTAAAAATGAAAAATTGTTACGTTGTTCAATTCATTTGCCTTCTACTCACAGTGATCATGGCCAGATATTAAGAGGAAATGGATCTCATTTTTGGTGAGAAAGCCTTGTATTTTATATTTTCTTAGCTGACACAATGTCAATGATTATAAGCTATATTTTTGAATTTTTAAAAGACTTTTATTATATTTTTTTGCATGTGCAATATACTATTTGTTTTTTTTTATTTTTTTCTCTCCCTTTTGTATTTGAAGCACATGTCACCAGCATTAAGATTTTCTTTAACTTTTTGACTTTTCAGTGCTATAAGTTTAAGATACCCCCAAAAAGCTTGTGACTATAAAAATGATGCCACTAATTATTTAAAAAATTATGGGACTTTGCTTAATGATTCTGTCTGATTCCAGGACAAGATATACACAACAGAGCCAGTTCACAGGGCCAAAGAAAAGCCAATCCAGGATGGATTGATGCACTTCTAGGCCAATACAAAGGTTTTGAACCTAGTGTGAGACTTGGGGTTGTGACACTTGACTTATGTTAAGATGTAGGCCTTCCTTGTGTCCACACTCACTCTGAAGATACTCACAGATGAGTATCCCCAAAACCTTGGCTCCTATAATCTGGTCCCCTTTTCTGCCTCTCATAGTGTGGTACCTTTCTGTAGTCCTGGCTACGGACTGGGTAAATGCATCATTGCTAGATCATTTTTATTGGGCCCTGATTCAAGGACCTGTTATAGATTTATTTTTCTTTTTACTTGGAATTTTTACACATAAGACTTTGATAGTCTATATTTTCATCCAGAAATTTTTCTTTTCTTTTGGATTTTTCTGATGTCTTTTTAATATCTCTTGCCAATTGATTCATATACCTCATACCTCAGCCATGCATCCCTAAGTGATCGTGTATTTTTCAATCACCCACAACACGGGGAAATGTAAAAAATATCATTATTTAAATTGCAAAGTTTAAATTCCTTTTGAGAAGAATTTTAGGTAAAGAAGATGCTACCTCTCTGAATCCAGAACTGAACTGTTGGAGAAGATACCATGAAGAAGCCTCCAGACCAGCCAGTTACACAAAATTGAACTTTGGGTGTGGTTGCTTAAACATTTGTTTGTATGTATACTTTCATGCTAAAGGGGACTGCCCCCTAACTGGCTTTTTGTCAATGCATTCAACAATTATTGGTTTTATTCTTTTTTTTTCAATTATCCTCAAATTATTGTAATTTTTAAATTGACTACCTTTTCATGATCCTTTTTGGGGAAAATTGTCTCCCCAAATCCCCCAACAATCAAGCAGGGGGATGTAAAAATAGACTCAAACTCTGGACTTCAATCCCCAGAAGCCCTTGCTCCACTTCCCCAGAATGCTTTGAATTCTCATGTGGGCCGAGATCGAGAAGGGATTTAACCTGATTGCAAAGGCTTTTGTGGGCTCTTTGGACTTCCGTTTTGGAGCAGACCTGGCTCTTCCATGATGTGAGATTATTTTGTCTAGGCCTCTCTGGCCTAAGCACGTGTTTCTTATCCTGTCTTTTTTTTTAATCCTTAATCTTTAATAAACCTCTAAAAAATATAATACTCCTTGCAGAGAGAAACTAATTTATACCTGCATCAGTTTCCCATAAAATTTAATCATTACAGTTGGCAAATAAAAATGTACACAATACACTGGTTATGAAAAAAGATTGCTTCTGTGCTCTTTAAAAGCAGGAAAATGGAAATGTTTCCAACTAGAATTCTCTCAACAACTCCCACTGTGGACCCATTCAAAATGATAGAATAGTGGCCAAACAACTGAATAATCAGAATCATGGTCAATGTTTTTACATTCTACTCAGGAATTTTGCTCAGAAAGTTC